>NC_142164.1:34047500-35297500 GCF_024610735.1 Ursus americanus | reverse complement strand
CTTCTGCATCTATGTTCATGAGAGTATTGTCTTTTTTTTTTTGCAATGCCTCTGTTTCTAACTAAAGAATGGTTCTTCTTAACATTTCTAGAAAAGTTTTTGTAAAATAGGTATTATTCCTTCTTTAAATATTTGGCAGAATTCCCCCACTGAAGCCATTTGGACCAGGAGATTTCTTTGAGAGAAGGTTTAATTTCTTTAAATGATGTAGGGCTATTCAGATTTTCTATGTCTTCTTGATTGAACCTTAGCAGTTTGTGTTTCAAGGAATTTGCCCATTTCATCTAAGTTGTTGAATTTCTTGGCTTAAATTGTTCATTATATTCCCTTATTATTTTGTTAATATCTATAGAATCTTTAGTGATGCCACCTCTCATTCCTGATATGTGTTCTCTCTTGCTTGCTCGCTCCCTCCCTCCCTCCCTCCCTTTCTCATTTTGTCTAAAATTCTCAAGAGTCTGGCTAAAGGTTGATCAATTTTATTTATATTTACAATGAGCCAGCTTTGGGCTTTATAAATATTATCTTTCCTGTTTTCTATTTAATTGATATTTGCTCTGGTCTCTATTATTTCCTTTCTTTATGCTTTAGGTTGCATTTGCTCTTTTTCTAGTGTGCATATTTGTATGTTATATTTGAGTATAGTTGACACACAATGTTACATTAGTTTCAGGTGTACAACACAGTGATTCAACAACTCTGTATATTATACTATGCTCACCACAATTGTAGTGAGCATCTGTCTCTATGCAATGCTGTTATAATATCATTGACTATATTCCCTATGATGTACCTTTTATTCCCCTGACTTATTTATTCCATAACTGGAAGCCTGTATATCCCACTCCCCTTCACTCATTTTCCCTTCTGCCACCTCCCTCCCCTTTGGCAACCATTAGTTTGTTCTCTGTATTTATAGGTCTGATTCTGCTTTTTGTTTGTTTATTCATTTGTTTTGTTTTTTAGATTCCACATGTAAGTGAAATCACATGGTATAAGCTGAGGTTATTGATTTGATTACTTTCTTCTTTTTTTAATATAAGCATTTTAATGCTATAAGATTTTTCTAGGTACTACTTTAGCTGCATCCCTGAATTTTAATATAGCGTGTCTTCATTTTCATTCAGCTCAAAATATTTTCTATTTTTACTTTTTCTTTGACCCATGATTTTTTTTAGAATTTTTAAATTTATGTGTGTCTGGGTGACTCAGTTGGTTAAGTGTCTGACTCTTGGTTTTGGCTCACATCATGATCTCAGGGTTGTGAGAACAAGCCCCACATTGGGCTCTGTGCTCAACAGGGAGTCTGCTGGAGATTCTCTCTCCCTGTCCCTCTCTCCCTGCTTGTGCATGCTCTCTCTCTCTCTAAAATAAATAAATCTTTTTTTAAAAAAAGAAAAATTTTTAAATTTAGTTTCCAAATATTTGCAGATTCTGAGAGATCTTTCTGTTATTGGTTTTCAGTTTAATTCCATTATGGTCATATGGCATACTTTGTATGGCTTCAATCCTTTAAAATGTTTGAAGCTTGTTTTATGGGCCAGAATATAGTCTATTTTGGTAAATATTCCATGAGCACTCAGCATGTGTATTCTATTGTTGTTGGATCTTTTATAAATGCTAATTTAGCAAAGTTGGTTAATAGTATAATTCAAGTCTTCTATATCCTTACTGATTTTCTGTCTACTTGTTCTATCAGTTATTGATGAAAGGGTGTTGAAACCTCTGGATATAACTGTGGATTTTGGTTTTGTTCTATATGAAGGGCTATCAGATTTTTCTTTATGTATTCTGAAGCTCTGTCACTGGAGGCATAAACATTTGGGATTCTTATGTCCTGTTGATGCTTTGACCCTTTATCTTCATTCAATTACACTCTTTATCCCAAATTATATTCTTTGCCTTTTAAAATCATATCTAATAACCTATGTTTTTTAGCCTGGGTGTTTAGACCATTAACATCTAATGCGATTATTGATATGTTTGAGTATTTATCTATTACCTATTTATTTTCTATTTTCTCCATCTATTTTCCACTTTTTCTGCCTTCAATAAATTGGGTAATTTTTATGATTCTGTTTCATATCCTTCATGTCTTATTAGCTATAGTCCTTTGTTGTGCTGTTTACAGTGTATAATATACATCTTAACTTATCAGTCTCACTTCAAGGGCTGTTATACTGCTTCACACATAGTATATATAGAAATCTTACAACAGTATCCTTTTATTTTTTTTCTTCTCAATCTTTGTGCTATTTTTGTCATACATCTTACTTCTACATATGTTATAAACTCCAAAACACATGTTTTTATTTTTACTTCAAACAGTTGCTTTAAATTTAAATTATAAGGAAAAGTCTTTGTATTTATTCATATTGTTACTATTCCTGGAGCTCTCATTAATTTGTGTAAATTTATATTTCCATTTAGTATCATTTTCTCCTGTACAAAGACCAACTTGCATTTCTTGTGGTATGGTTCTGTTGGATATTAATTATTTAAGCTTTTGCATATTTGAAAAAGTCTCAATTTCTCCTTTGTTTTTAAAGGATATTTTCTTTGGGTAAAGTAGTTTAGCCTGACAGGTTTTTTTCCTAATACTAAAAACATTTTACTCCACTATGTTCTTCTTTTGTTGTTCTTTTGAGGAGATATCTGCTGTCATTCTCATCTTTGTTCTTCTGTAGGTGATGTGTTCCTTATTTTTCTGCTTGTAAAATTTTATCTTTATATTTGTTTTAAGCAGGTTAATTCTGATATGCCTTGCTATAGTTGTCTCCATACTTATTGTTTTTATGGGTTTTGAACTTCTTAGAGCTGTGAATTTATAGTTTTCATCAAATTTGGGAAAATTTTGGCCAATACGTCTTCAAATATATTTTCAGTTCATCCCCTTTCTCTTCTCCTTCAAGGACCCCAATTACACTTATATTGGAATACTTAAGGTTGTCCCACAGCTGTCTGTGATGTTCTATTTTTTCCAGTATTTTTTCTATTTATATTTCATTTTTTATTATTTCTATAGTATTATATTCAAGTTCACTAATCTTTTCCTTTGTAATGTCTACTCTGTCACTAATTCTATCCACTGTTTTTTTCTTAGACATTGTAGTTTTCATATCTAGAACTTCGTTTTTTCTTTATTTTTTAGATCTCTTCTTAATGTGTTCCATTTTTCTACTAGTTTCCTGAACATATGGAATAAAATTATATTAACTTTAAATGTCCTTGTCTGCTAATTTTGTTATCTGTATTCTTGTGTGGTAATTTTGATTAATTGATTTCCCCCCTCTTCATTAAGGGTTATATTTAACTGCTTCTTTGCATGCCTGGTAATTTTTGTTCAGAAGACAGATATTATAAATTTTACTTTGCTGGGAGCTGGATATTTTTGTATTCCTGTAAATATTCTTGAGCTCTTTTTCTGGGACATGTACTTCAAAACGTAATAATCCCTTTGGGTTTGCTTTGAAGATTTGATAGGTGGGATTGTGGCGGTGCTTAGTCTAGGATGATTTATTTTTATTTTGGAAGTAAGACTCTTCTTCAGTGTACTCTACCCAGTGATACGTGAATACTGAGTTTTTGCAATCTGTCTAGTGGGAACAGCACCATTCCCAGACTATGTGAGCATTGAGTACTCTTATGTCTAATCACTTCAGATGGTACAACACACACATATATTGATCAGTACTCAGCTGAGTACTTGAGGAGACCCTCTACAGATCAACGTGATTCTCTTTTCATGTAGATCTCTCCTTTTTGGTATTCTGTCCTGAAAACCCAAGCTGCCTTGGTGTCCCCAGATCCACAGCTCTGTCTCTTCAAATCCTGGGTTCCTGCATTTTGTACTGTAGAAACACTCCAAAGGCATTAATCTGGGGAAATTACAGAGCTCCTTTTGTTTGTTATCAATCTCTCAGTGATTGCTGCACTTCATTACCTAATATCTAATCTTTTGAGAGCTGTTGTTTCATATGCTTTGTCCAATTGTTTTAGTTGTTTCAGTAAGGAGAGTAAATCCAATTCCTGCTATTCCATCTAGGCCGAAAGTGTGTTTTCTATCCTTTATTTTTGAAAGTCTCCTTTTTCTTGGTTACTGTGATATGACTTCCACTTGATTATCCTCCAGTTATTTTTTTAAACTAGTCTTCTTTCACTTACCCTTTAATCTGGGTATCTTTGTCCTTGTCTCAGAACTAATCTATGATTGTGGATCCAGGTACCTTCCCTTCTGATAAAATCTTAAGTATTCATTTACTTGAATGTCTGTGCCATATCTACTGCTCCTTAAAGGGAATCCAACATGGATATCTTGCTCTCATTTCATTTTCCACAGCTTAATGTTTTATAAAATGCACTTGTTAAGGTGTCAAAAGTCCTAGATTCTAGTCCCTGCTTTGTCACTAACTACTTGGCTAGGTAACCTTAGAAAAAATCACTTATATTTTCTTAGCTTCAATTTCTTCCTATACAAAGTGAAGAACCTTGATGAGATGATTTCTAATTTTTTTCCTAGGTTTTATATTTTTTACTTTAGGTATCTCTGATTAAAACTATTAAACTTTTGGGGTGCCTGGGTGGTTCAGTTGGTTAAGCCTCTGCCTTTGGCTCAGGTCATGATCCCAGGGTCCTGGGATCAAGCTCCACACAGGGTCCTGGGATTGAGCCCTCAGCAGGGAGCATGCTTTTCCCTCTCCCCCCACCCCTCGCCTGGTTATGCTCTCTCTCTCTTTCAAATAAATAAATAATCTTAAAAAAATATTAAACTTTAATTATCATTCTTGCCCTTTTTTCTGAAAGCTAGTTACCTTCACCTCATATCTGCATTAATGCCATAGTCTATTAAAAAGCTTCCTTTCTTCCATATAACCCTATTAGATGTTACAGCTAGAAAACCTCATATTTCCATGTAAGAACTTGGAATAGCTCTCTGTTTCCTGACACAACAAATACCAACTCTTCTGCTTGACTTTTAAAATACTTATCCCATCTCTATAATACACTCTTATGTCCCACAACTCACGAATATTAATTCTCAGTCTTATTCTGGATGATCTTTTCTTTATTCTTCATCTTCCTGGTCCTGTTCATGTGCCTAAAGTTCTTCTAGCTTGGTATACACTCCTTTCTATCCATCCAAGTCTTAACTAGCCCTCAAGACCCAGCTCAAACCCCTCATACTCTATGAAGCGTTTTGACTATTGCTTCAGAACACACTGATCTCTTTACTTTGTATGCTCCTTACTGTATTTCTTCAGTATACCTCAAAGTCTAACTGCCAAATATCTGATTAGTTCCTGCCTGGTAATTTCTGTCTCCTCATACAGAACTTAAGGTCCTTGGAGACAAACCATATTTTTTTCCTTTTCTTGGTATCTTCCAAGCATATGGTATTTATCAAGAAATCCTCGTTGACTGATTAAAAGCCATTTATCTCAGGTTTAGCTCATCTCCTTCCTGAGTTATCATACTCTGTGTGTGTGTGTGTGTGTGTGTGTGTGTGTGTGTGTGTAAACGTTCTGGTTCCTAAGATAGTTTGAGCTGGCATGGTTATATGTTATATTGACATCTGCATATACCTTCTGACCACTATCCTCCCTAAGTTTTCAGAAGCAGGTCCTTGATTAGTGACTCTGAGCTGGGACTTTGGAACGCAGATCTGTCTGGATGGCAGAAGCTGTGTTTGCATCATATCATCCTTTCCTTAGTGAATTTGGCAGCTCTTTCTTGGGAAATCTGTGAGTGAATCATTGTGACAAAGAGGGTGAGAAAAGCTCAAAACTCTAGACCTTTATGGCTTAAGAAAAAACATCCAATATTGGCGGGGGAGAGATGACAAAATTATGTCATGATACCTCTAGGATAAGCAATCAGATAATGGCAAGGACCTGAAGAACCAAAGAGCTTTAAGGAAGAGTGGGGGAAAAAAAGAGTTTCTAAGCAGACTTTCTTGGAAATGAAAGTGTGCTAAATAAGGGAAAGGAAGCAGGGAGCTGTGAAATAATTTCACAGAAGCAAACATCTTGAATTTGTTTTGAGTAACTTAGTATGCGGCATGAACAGTATTTTAAGGCTTCTGAAATCACACTTTGCCCTGTTCAACTCAGAACTCATTCCTAGGCTTCTAAAGTACTGAAGTGGAAGCAACTCAGCTTCTTGGTTTCATATAGATGTGGTTGGAATAAATGCATACCACCCCTTCGCGATCCCTGTCCCTTTCCCTGCCAAAATTAAATGCTCAGAGTTTTGCTATTATTGGTTCTTTTTTGTTTACTTGCCCCACCAAGTTGGCTATAGTAAACAGGCTACAGTCCATATAGCTGTCTGTTGTGCACAGAAACCACAAAGTTTCAGTCACAGTCAGGTGTTTCACAGCTATCTACAAGGAGGAAAATAAATGAAGGCATGCCTGTTGAACTGCTGTGAAACATTTATCATTTTTTTCCCAAGGGTGCTTTATTAACAGGTTCACTGACCTGACCCCCTAGAGAAAGCATGGTCTGGTAGAAAGACTACAGGACTAAGAATCATGAGACCAAGGTACTAACTGGCTGTTTGATTTTGAGCAACCCCTTAACCTCTGTGTTTTAGCTGTCTCATGTGTTAAATTAAGGTGTTAAACTATACAAACTCTGAGGTACAATTCAGGAACGATGTTTGACATATTTGTGACTACTCTGTTGCATGAGTGCTTCTGATACATCTTTTCCTTGATGCTCTGTCCATTCTTGGATTCTGAAAAATATCTTCTCTCATCTCCTGGACTAATCCTTGGTTTTCTCTCCTGAATCTTTTGTTTGTTTGATCTCTTTTGATGGGTGAAAGTTAGACATATGTTAAATGTAACTAGATTTAAAGGCCTCACATAGTTAGTTCAAGGGCCAATCCAGCTTATAATTATATCTGTCTGACTAGCACAGTGTTTAATTTATTTTTTTCTTTTTCTGAACATGGTTTTTGAAAAATTGAATTAATTATCAGCATTTAAAAATCACGAGATCTCACATAAATATCCAGATTTCTAGCTTCTCTTAAAAAAGTCATAATAGGGGCACCTGGGTGGCTGAGTCAGTTAAGCATCTGACTCTTAGTTTCTGCTCAGGTCACGATCTCCTGGATCGTGAGATCAAGCCCTGTGTCATGCTCCATGCTCAGTGGGGAGTCTGCTTGAAGATTCTCTCCCTCTGCCCCTCCCCCTGCTCATGCATGCTCACGCTCTCTCTCTCAAATAAATAAATAAATAAATCTTTAAAAAAATTATAATTTCAGGAAAAAAGACATCCTCATTCCACAAGGGATCAACCAGCTGGCATAAAAAAGTGACACCCCCTTTTAACCTGGGCTCTCCAGGTTATCACTACCTCATTCCTTCTTCCCTTTTTCTCCTTGGCACTGAGGCCAAGAGTAGTTGCCATTTGTTATCATGCTTGTGTTGCTGGTTTACTCTCTATGTGTGGCATTGGCTCCCCAGTTTACTGCAGTCCCCATCACTTCCTATAGTACTGAGGGTGAATGTCAGTTACTATTTATCATCACATTTGAACTGCTTTTGTTCTTATATCAGTTTTAAAAGTGAAATTTTTGTACCTGTGTCTCTATCAAAAGTAAGAAAACATATTAAACCAAAAGAGCCAAGTGTTTTATTTGTCCCATCCAATTTACCGAACTTCCTGACCTCTGTTGGTCTTTGTGTTTGTAAGCACTGTTCTAAGTTGAATATATTGTCAATATATTCCTCATTCATAAAAGGTGTTCATTTCAGAATCCTCTGCATTTCTTCTTTGTCACTTCTTCAGCCCCTATGTTCTGCATAGAGGAGTTGGTGGAGTTCCTTGAGCACATGCAACAGAAAAAGCAAGGTAACAGTTTTAAACTTCCATAGTAAAACAAGGAAGTATTATATTGGTATTCTTTGAAGGCAAAATGTTTGAATTCACCTAAATCTGCCACAAAAGACAATGCATGGCCAATTTAAACCTGAGGAAAAAGAACAAAGCTAGAGGCATCATACTTCCTTATTCCAAACTGTATTACAAAGCCTTAGTAATAAGAACAGTATGGTACTGGCATAAAAACAGATATATAGACCAATGCAACAGAATACAGAACCTAGAAATAAAGCCATGCATATTTGGTCAACTGGTCTTTGACAAGAGTTCCATGAATACACAACAGAGAAAAGATAGTTTCTTCAACTAATGATGTTAGGAAAACTGGATATCTACAAGCAAAAAAAAAAAAAAGTGGACAACTATTTTATATCATACCCAAAAATCAACCCCAAAGTGTAAAAGACTTAAATGTAAGGCTTAGAACTGTAAAACTCCTGGAAGAAAATATAGGGAAAGATATCCATGATATTGGTCTTGGTAATAATTTTGTAGATATGACACCAAAAACACAGGCAGCAAAAACAAAAATAAAAGTATTGTGGCTACCTCAAACTAAAAAGCTTCTACAAAGGAAAGCAAATCAAATAAAAGGAAAGGAAAATAATCAGTGCAGCAAAGGAAATAACAGTAAAAAAGTACCCTACAAATGGGAGAAAATATTTGCAAACCGTATATCTAATGAAGGACTAATCTCCAAAATGTTTAAGGAACTCATATAACTCAATAGCGAGAAAACTAATAGCCTGATTTTAAAATGGGGAAAGGACTTGAATAGACATTTCTCAAAGAAAACATATAGGTCACAAAAAATATGAAAAAAAGCTTAATGCCACTAATCATTGGGGAAATTCAACTCAAAGCCACAGTGAGATAGCACCCCACACCTATCAGGATGGTCATTATCAAAAAAAGAATAAGAAAGACAGCAAGTGTTGGCAAGGATATGGAGAAATTGGGACCTTTTCACAATGCTGTGGTAATGCAAAATGGTGCAGCCACTGTGAAAAACAGTATGGAGTTTCCTCAAAAAGTTAAAGATAGAACTGCCCTGGGATGCCTGGGTGACTCAGTTGGTTAAGTGTCTGATTCTTGATTTCAGCTCAGGTCATGATCTCAAGGTTGTGAAATAGAGCCCCGTGCCAGGCTCCACGCTGGGTGTGAAACCTGCTTAAGATTCTCTTTCTCCCTCTCCCTCTGCCCCTCTCCCCCGGCTTTCTCTTGATCTCTCTCTCTCTCTCTCTCTCAAAAAAAAAATAGAGCTACCCTATGATCCAGCAGTTGCCCTACTAGGTATTTACTCAAAGGATACAAAAATACTGATTCGAAGGGATACATGCACTATCAACAGTAGCCAAATTATGGAAAGAGACTAAATGTCCATTGACTGATGAATGAATAAAGAAGTTGTGGTGTGTGTGTGTGTGTGTGTGTGTGTGTGTGTGTGTGTAATGGAATATTACTCAGTCATCAAAAAGAATGAAATCTTGCCATTTGCAACAACATGGATGAAGCTAGAGTGTATATGCTAAGAAAAATAAGTCAATCAGAGAAAAACAAATACCATATGGTTTCACTCATATGTGCAATTTAAGAAACAAAACAGATGAACATATGGGGAAAAAAAGAGAAGAAAATCATAAAACAAACTCTTAACTATATAAGGAACCAACTAAGGGTTGCTGGAGGGGAGGTGGATGGGGGGGTGGGTTAAATGGGTGATGGGTATTAAGGAGGGCACTTGTTGAGATGAGCCCTGGGTGTTATATGTAAGTGATGAATCACTAAATTCTACTGAAGCTAATATTACATTATATGTTAACTAACTGAAATTTAAATAAAAACTTGTAACAACTATATATATATAAAATATAACTTTTTTTTAAAAAAAGATAGAAGTACCATATGATCCAGCAATTTCACTTCTGGGTATTTATCTAAAAGAAATAAGGATCTCAAAGAGATATTTGTACTCCCATGTTCATTGCAGCACTATTCACAATAATCAAGATGTAAAAATAGACTAAATGTCTATCAGCAGATAAATGAAAAAATTCCATGGTGCACTGGGTGTTATACGCAAGTAATGAATCATGGAACTTTACATCAAAAACTAGGGATGTACTGTATGGTGACTAACATAATATAATAAAAAAATGCCACTTATCAACTAAAAAAAAGAAAAAAAAGAAAAAAAGAAAATGTATTATATACATAAAATGGAATACTCTTTAGCCTTAAAAAAGAAGGAAATTCTATAATATGCAACAAACTAGATGAACCTTGACAACTTTATGAGAAGTGAAATTATTGTCTGAAAGACAAATACTGCATGATTCCACTTATATTAGGTCTCTAAACGATCAAATTCATAGAAACAAAGAGTGGAATGGTGGTTGCCGGGAATTGGGAGGGAGAGGGAAGTGGGGAATTACTAATCATTGTACATAAAGTTTAAGTTAATCTAGATGAATAAACCTGAGAGACCTCCTGTACAATATTGCACATATAGTCAACAATAATGTATTTTTCGCATAAGTTTTTGTTAAAAGTAGGGTTGCTGGATAAAATACAGTTATATTTGAATTTCAGAAAACAACATAATTTTAATATAAATATGTCCCAAATGTTGCATGGGCCTACACATACTAAAACATTATTCGTCGTTCATCTGAAATCCAAATTCAACTGGAAATTCTGTATTTTTATTTGCTAAATCTGACAATCCTGTCCTGGGAATAAATTAATTGGTTTTGTCATTTTAAAAAGATCACTTTGGTTGCAAGTAGAGAACAGGGAAACCTTTTATAAGGTTGGATTGCACTGATTCAGATGACAGATAATTGGTAAGTTGGGTTAAAGTTGTAGCAGTAATCATTAATTATTATTATTAATTTATGGATTCCCTCTTTTCTCTTGATCAGTGTTACCAATGCATGTCACCAAGTTTCAGCTTTGTTTATCCTTCTAATTATGCATTTTTAATTCTTAATCTCTGCTTTTATTTTTATTATTTCCTTCTTTTTTCTTTGTCTTAATTAACTATTCTGTCTATACCTTCCTAACAAGAATAATTAGATCACTGGTTCTCAACGTTTCCTCTTTTTAAAGATGCTTTCTAAGACTTGATTTTTCCTATAAGAATGAATTTACCTATATCCCAAAAGTCATGATATGTAGAATTTTCAATTTCATTTAATTCAAAGTATTTTCTTGTTTTCACTGGTGTTTTCTTTGACCCACAGGTTATTTAGAAGTGTATTTTAAACTTTTAGATCATATGGAGACATCCTAATTATCTTTTTGTTATTCATCATTTATTTCTAGTGTGGTCAGAACCTATCCTGTATGATTTCAATCTGTGAAATATTTAGACTTGATTTTTTTGTCCAACACATGATTGATTTTGGTAGATGGTGCACATGGACTTGAAAAGAATGAGTATTCTGCAGTTGTTGAGTAGTCATCTATAAATGTCAGTTAGATTAATTTGGTTAATGGCATTATTCAAATAGTCCACATCCTTGCTGATTTTTATTTATTTTTTTCATTATGCTATCTTAGTCACCATACAGGACTTCGCTAATTTTTGATGTAGTGTTCCATGATTCACTGTTTGCATATAACATTCAGTGCTCCTTGCAATATGTGCCCTCCTTAATACCCATCACTGGGCTGACCCATACCTCCACCCCTCTCTCCTCTGAAACCCTCAGTTTGTTTCCTGGAGTCCATAGTCTCTCCTGGTTCATATCCCCCCTGATTCCCCCCCTTCTTTTTCCTTCCTTCTCCTAATGTCCTCCATGCTGTTCTTTATGTTCCACATATAAGTGAAACTATATGATAATTGTCTTTCTCTGCTTGATTTATTTCACTTAGCATAATCCCCTCCAGTTGCACCCATTTCAATACAAATGGTGGGTATTCATCCTTTCTGATGGCTGAGTAATATTCCATTGTATATATGGACCACATCTTCTTTATCCAAGCAACTGGATTTTTATTTTATTTTTATTTATTTTTTATTTAAATTCAATTAACCAGGTATAATACATCATTAGTTTTTGATATAATGTTCAAGATTCATTAGTTGTGTAGAACACCCAGTGCTCATCACATCACATGCTCTCCTTAATGCTCATCACTGTTATCCCATCCCCCCACCCACCTCCCTGTCTTGCTGATTTTTAAAATATATTCCATGTCTTTGCTGATTTTGTGTTGTTCTATCATTTTATAAGAGAGATGTGTTAAAACTCACTCTAATTGTGAATTTGGTTTTTATTAACCTTTTATAATTTTGAAATGAAACCATATCTCTAATAATTTTTATTTCCTTAAAGTTTATTTTTGTAACATTAATGTAGCTAACCAACTTTTGTTTGGCTAATTTTGAATGTTATAGCTTGTTCTATCATTTAATTTTTAAACTTTCTGTATCATTATTATTTCGATGGGTTTCTTGTAAGAAAGTTATACTTGTTTTGTTTTCCTTCAGATCCATTTTGACAGTTCTATTTTAGTGAATCACTTAGTCCATTTATATTTGGTATGATTTGTGAATTATTTGGATATAAATTTATTACCTCATTTTTTCTTTCTTATGTCTAATCAGTTTCAGGGTATTTTTTGTAGTTGTTGTGTTCCCTTCTTTTCCCCCTCTAGCTCTGTTTTTATATTTTTTTAATCATTCACCTAGAAATTACATTTTTTCTTGACTTATCAAAGTCTAATATTAATTTGCTCTTCTCTTTTTAAGCAGACAATGCCAGGATCTTAGAATACTCTAAAAAGCTACACAGAATGATCCTTGGATATTATTATCTCCATTTTAAAGATGAAAATACTGATGTTCAGAAGAGTTAAGTGATTTGCTTATGCTCTTGGAGCTAATAAGTGGCAAAGGGATTTGAACTATGATAGTCACAGGATGTACCCTCTGGAGTCCTTCTTGGTGCATTGCTGGCATATTTTTATAGTGCTTATGAGTTCATAGACTGTTTTTTTCACAACAGCCTAGAGACATGATGGTATTGCCATCTACCCTCCACACACACTTTTATTTTTAATTTGTATAGCAGTTCATCCTTTGTATTGTGTCCTCATATACATTATCTTATCTAATACTCTCAATAATTTTATTAAGTACATAAGACAAAGATTATTACCACTTTTTGAAAAATAAAAACTGGGCTTACAGAGCTTATGTGAGTTGTTGGTACACAGGCACTGACTGGTAAGTGCTGTCCTAAAACCAAGTTCTCCTGATGTCTGCTCCATTCTATTTCCATTGTAGATGTACTGAACCCTCTTGTTGCCAATATTTTTATGAAATCTTTTTGATGGCATAGAGAGAACTTTTGGCAAATGTGGAAATGACAAAGGAGGACTAGTTAATATGTTAATATAACAGGTGAAAATGATAGCTCAAAACTAACAAAATGAAACTTAACAAGAATAAATATAAAGTTGAACATTTATGTTAGAAAATAATATATTCAAGTAAAGAATGGGAGAGAACAAGGTTGCCAACAGTTCAGTTGAGGGAAGTTCTGGATTTCTTTAATTGTTGTTTATTAGTTGCCTACAAACTTAATATGAGCTAATTATATACTTGGCTGGGTAAAGCCCATCACTGGCTGCAGCAGTTATGCATAGATCAATGATGTGAAGCATGGACTTTGGAGCCATCCTTGGGTTTACATCCCAGTTGTAGCATTTACCAGTTGTGTGATCCTAGGTTATTCAATCTTCTTCTGTGCCTCAGTTTCTTCGTGTGTAAAGTCAGATAGTAACATCACCTGTCACATAAAAATGCTAGAAGATTAAATCAAATAATGCATTTATGGGGCTTAGCACTATATCAGACACATAGTAACATCCAAAAAATATCAGCTATTTGATTCAGTAATTTGATTCCATCTGGAATGCAATAACTAATTCTATATAGCAAATCATAAGAGGGACACTAACAAATGTGAACACAGCCAGGATTGGAAAGGAACTAAAAACCATTTCATATGAGGAATGACCAAAGAAATATAATCTTTAGTTTGGAGGAGAGAAAACAAGAAAGATATGGCATAATTTTTTGAAGACATTTTTTCCTTGAAGAAAAGGAATTATGCTGATTCTGTGTGGTTCTATGAGAAACAACCAGGGCCAATTGTCAGAGGGTAAAGAGGTTACAGGAGGCATATTTTGGCTCAAGGTATGCAAGAAAAATTTTA
Organism: Ursus americanus; assembly: GCF_024610735.1. NCBI lineage: Eukaryota > Metazoa > Chordata > Mammalia > Carnivora > Ursidae > Ursus > Ursus americanus. The sequence goes on along the minus strand of NC_142164.1, from coordinate 35,283,378 downwards.
CGAGAAGAGTAGTATGGGATACCTAATGAAGTTTGGAGTCCCTCATCACAGGAGATAATAAAAGACCTCTGTCAAGGCTGATGACCAAGTAGTTTCTCCCACAGGGAAGAAGCTGTCTTAAATTCTAAGATCTCTTTGAGTCTGAGAAGACAGTCCATTTTGGAGGCAAGAGTTTCTTGATCCCACCAGACCAAAGTAACATAAGTGGTCCCATCTTTCCAAAGAGCCTACTGTTGTACTTTCTTGGTATCAGTGCCTATCCTAAATTTCTCTTGCTTCAGTGTGAAACCATTGCAGACAAAGTCTTCATTGAAAACAATAGAACAGCATCTCACTAATATTCTATACAATATGTGTTCTTAAGCTCTAAAATGGTGATTATAAACTCCATCATTCTTTTCATTTTTCTTCATTGACTCTTATCCTCTAGTAATTACATCTGTCCTCTAGTAATTACATCTGTACATAGGAAAATAGGTAGCTTTAGAAGGGGGGAAAAAGAATTATTTTCAGTAGGATTAAAAAATGGCTATTTCTCTTTAGCTCAAACTCAAGAAATAACTCCTGGAGCTACACCAGCTTTTAGGTGTGTCTGACTTTGCATCCAAACATCTAGGACAGGATGGTAGCAAGAGGAGATATGTCAGGTAGGGGAAACAAGATGGATGGGCAGTGGGCTAAGAGCAGTGTTTGGACTACAATTCCCAGTCTCAACTCACACTTCTTAAGACTCATAGTCATGATTGCGGATAGGGCCTTGGGAAAATATACATCCCCATAATGAAGGGTCATAGCAGAAATGAATTCTCAGTACAAAAAGGGAAAGACAAAAAGGAATAACACAGCTAATAGCCTGCGGCAAACGATGGTCCACAGGCCAAACAAGCCTGCTGCTTTTTTTTTTTTTTGTAAATAGTTTTATTATAGCAGCCATGTCCATTTGTTTACATATTATCCATGGCTGCTTTTGCACTACAATGACAGACTTAAGTATTTGCAATATGACTATACAGCATACAAAGTCGAAGATATTTACTATATGGCTTTTTTACAGAAAAAACTTGTGCTGACCCTCACCTACAACACTATTTTCCAAAGTAATGGGCAACCCAAGGAGTACAAAGTCGATGATTTGGGATATGGAAAGAAAGTTTAGAACTTCTGTTGTTAATTTTCTTTCATTGCATCCTTTTTTTGCTTCTCTTTTGTATGTAGTTTGTAAAATATATATTAGTGTTATTAGTATTCAATTTGTTTACAGATAAGTGTACACAATTCATAAAGTTCAGAGACCACTGGTCTACAGTTGTGGTCCTACACCAGAATCACTTGGAGAATGTTAAAATGCAGATTCTTGGGACCTACCTGTGGGAGGCAGAATGGTGTACCTCCCAAAGATGTTCACATCCTAACCCCAGATCCTGTGAATATGTTACCTTATGTGGCAAATGCAGATTTGCAAATATGATTAAAGATTTGAGATAAGGATTATCCAGGTGGGTCCAATGTAATCGCAGGGGTCCTTCTAAATAAAAGAAGGAGGCAAGAGACTTAGAATCTGAGAAGATGTGATGATGGAGTCAGAGATCAGTGTGACGCAACTTCTGGCTTCAAAAATGGAGGTAGGGGCCATGAGCCAAGAAATGCAGTTAGCCTCTCTAAGCTGGAATAGACAAGAAAAGGAATTCTCCCCTACAGGCTCCAGAAGGAACACAGCCCTTCCTGACACCTCAGTTGAGACCCATTTCACATTCTGACCTTCTGAAACTATAAGATAATAAATTTTTGTTCGTTTAAATCACTGAGTTTGTGGTAATTTGTTAGAGAGGTAATAGGAAAGTAGTACAAAACTCTTAGAGATTCTAATTCAGTGTGGCTGGATTTAGGAGTCTAGATTCCTGAGTTTTAGATTTGTGGCTGCTACCAATACAATGTGTTCCCTCAGGCAATTTACTAATCCTCATTTTTAAAAAGAACAAAGTGATACTTCCAAAGGTTAATACCTACTTAGCTTATAAGTTTGTTTTGTGGATCGAATAAGAGAATGGATGAGAAAATCCTTTGAAAAAGTAAAAGCACCATGCATATGTGTCAGTGCACCTACATTTTATTTAATATTACTTTAGTTTTGTTATATTTTCAAGATATAGCCAGCATGATTTTTCCCTCTAAAATCTCTGAGACCTTGAAGACTTATATGCAAATGTTTTAGGGGCTTTGTCATTTATTATAATAATACACTTCATATTTGGCTGTATGGTTTACACAACACTTTAATCTTTATTATATCACTTGACCTGAACAGCAACCCTCTAGTCCATTCAAGTATTAATGTTAATAGCAGTATAGGTGCGTGGGGAGGGGGTCATATGTTTGTAGATGCTTACAGAAGTGGATAATCAATAATTCCATACACACTGAATTGTGATTGGGTTGTGGCAATTAGATTGGAGGCAGATTTGACAGATGCACCAGAAATTCACCACAAGACAAACTGTGACTTAGAGATAGAATGAGGTTTAGCAGTCTTATTCTTTTCAAAGAATTCCCCTCAAATAGTTCTTCCTGGTTCCATCTCTCTAGAATAAGAATCTCATCACTTTTCGGCTACAGACAAAGAGCTGGCATTAGCTTGCTTACCTTTCAAGAATCTTTGTTTGTGGATTGGTGAAAATAATTTCCTCTAGTTTAGGGATGATGTGAGCCTTAAACACTTATTCAATTCTGCCTTTCAGTGTTTGCTCATGCCATTCACAATGCTTTATTTCCCCCTCTCTTTTCCACCTACCAAATCCCATTTCTCCCTGAAAGTAGCCTCCTTTATAAGGCTTCAGGTGGTCTCCTTATCTGTCTTCCCTGAAGTCCTATCAAGCTTTCAGTTCATACTGTGTAGGATTGTTTTGTTTTGGAGTGTTTATCTTGCCACCTTACCTCGTCTATTGACCATTGACTATTATTTTGTTTTTGTTCTTTGTTTGTTTTATTATGAGATGTTAGTCACCATACAGTACATCATTAGCTTTTGATGTAGTGTTCCATGATTCATTGTTCGCGTATAGCTCCATGCAATACATGCCCTCCTTAATACCCTTCACCGGGCTAGCCCATCCCCCCACCCTATTGACTATTATTCTTTTCTTCTGTTTCCTATATGTCCAAGCACTGGACTGGGAAAGATCTTGATGTTGAAAAATAGTTAGTATTTGGTTTGAAAGGGCCTCCTTTTGAACTATAGCCCGCATATTTTTTTCTAGCTTTATTGAGATGTAATTGACATGTAACATCGTGTAAGTTTAAGGTATACAGTGTGGTAATTTGATACATGTATATATTGCAAAATGCTGATGAGAAAAGGTTAGTTAACACATCCTTTACTTCTATAATTACCATTTTATTACTTTTGTTGTTATGGTGAGAACATTAAAGCTCTACTTTCATAACAACTTTCAAGTATACAATACAATATTGGTAACTATATTCAATGTACTGTACATTAGATCCTTAGAACTTATTCATCCTATAACTGAACATTTGTACCCTATGAGTAATAGCTTCCCGTTTCCCCCACCATTCAGCCCCTGGCAACCACCATTCTATTCTCTGTTTCTGAGTTTAATGTTTTTAGAATTTACATGTAAGTGAGATCATATACGGTATTTGCCTTTCTCTGACTTACTTCACTTAGCATAATGCCCTCAAGGTCCATCCATGCTATTGCAAATGGCAGGACTTTCTTCTATTTTGTACCTGAATAACATTCCAGTGTGTGTGTGTGTGTATACACACATACATATATATATGTGTATATATATACACACACACATATATATGCACATATATACACACATATGTATATATACATACACACATACTGGAATATTATTCAACTATAAAATAGATATGTGTATACATACATACATACATACATGTGTATATATGTACAGATACATGTATGTATATATACACACATGTGTATATGCATCACATTTTCTTCATCCATTCATCCATCAGTGGACACTTAGGTTGTTTCCATGTCTTGGCTATGATGAATAATGCTGCAATGAACATGTGAGTACAGATATCTCTGTGATAGTGATTCCATCTTCTCTGACTATATATTCAGAAGTGGGATTGTTGGAACATATGGTACTTCTATTTTTAATTTTTTGAGGATACTCCATACTGTTTTCCATAGTGGCTGTATTAATTTATATTCCCACCAACACTGCATGAGGGTTCCCCTTTCTCCACATTCTTGCCAATACCTGTTATCTCTTGTTTTTTGGGGACTAGCCATTCTAACAGATGTGAGGTGATATCTCATTGTGATTTTGATTTGCATTTCTCTGATGATTAGTGATGTGGAGCACCTTTTCACATGCCTGTTGGCCACTTGAATATCTTCTTTGGCAAAATGTTTATTCAGATCCTTTGCCCATTTTTAATTGGATTATTTATTGTTTTACTGTTCAATTGTATGTATTCCTTATATATTTTAAATATTAGCCACTTATCAGATATGTGGTTTGCAAATATTTTCTTCCATTCCATAGGTTGTCTTTTCATTGTATTGACAGTTTCTTTTGCTGTGCAGAAGCTTTTTAGTTTAATGTCATTCCACTTACTTATTTTTTACTTTTGTTGATTGTGACTTTGTTGTCATATCAAAAATTGATTGCCAAGAGAAATACAAAGGAGGTTTTCTACCCTATGTTTTCTTTTCTTGTTTTAAAAAGATTTTATTTATTTATTTATTTATTTATTTATTTATTTATTTATTTATTTATTTTAGAGAGAGAGTGGGGAGGACCAAAAGGAGAGAGATAAGCAGGCTCCATGCTGAGCACAGAGCCTGATGTAGGGCTTGATCTCATAACCCTGGCATCATGAACTGAGCTGAAACCAAGGGTCAGATACCTAACCAACTGAGCCACCCAGGATCCCCTCAGCCCTATGTTTTCTTCTAGGAGTTTTATGTTCAGATCTTATGCTTATGTCCTTAATCCATTTTGAGTAAATTTTCATAAGTGGTATAAAATAGGGATCATTCTTTTGTATATGGATATCCATTTATTAAAGACACTATCCTTTCCCCATTGAGTATACTTGGCTTCCTTGTCGAATATTAGTTAGCTGTAGTTTCATAAAATTTTAGAATTTTTTTCTATTTCTATAAAAAATGCCATTGGAATTTTGATAGGAATTGCAGTCAATCTATATATGACTTCGGGTAGTATACACATTTTAGCAATATTAACTCTTCTGATCCATAAACACAAGATATCTTTCCATTTATTTGTGGCCCCTTCAATTTACTTTTTCAATGTCTTATAGTTTTTGGTGTATAAATCTTCCACTTTTTAAAAAGATTTTATTTATTTATTTGAGACGAGAGCAAGACAGAGAGAGCTTGAGAGAACGAGTGCGGGGAGGGGCAGGGAGAGAAGCAGACTACCTGCAGAGCAGGGAGCCTGATGAGGGACTCCATCCTAGGACCTTGGGATCATGACCTGAGCCGAAGGCAGATGCTCAACTGACTGAGCCACCCAGGCGCCCTAAATCTTCCACTTTTTAGTTAAATTTTTAAATTTTTTTATTATTTATTTTATTTTATTATTTTTGACGCTATTGTAAGTGGGATTACCTTATTATTTTATTATTTTTATTTTATTTTTTTATTATTTTATTTTATTTTTTTGACGCTATTGTAAGTGGGATTACTTTATTTCTTTTTCAGATAGTTCATTGTTAGTATATAGAAATGCAACTGATTTTTGTAAGTTGATTTTGTATCCTGAAACTTTACTGAATTCATTTATTAAGTCTAACAGTTTTTGGGTGGAGTCTAGGATTTCTTAAATATAAGATCATTCCATCAGCAAACAGAAAACTTTACAGCCACTTTTTTTTTTAATTTGGATAACCTTTCTTACCCCTTTCCTTCTTTCCTTCCTCCCTTTCTCCTTTCTTTTCTTTCTCCCTCCCTTTTTCTTTCTTTCTTTCTTTCTTTCTTTCTTTCTTTCTTTCTTTCTTTCTTTTTTCTTTCTTTCTTCTCTTTTTCTTTTTTTACTAATAGCTCTGGCTAGGACTTCCAGTACTATGTTGAATAAGTTTGGTAAGATTGGCACTCTTTTCTTGTTTCTGATTTTAGAGGGAACACTTTCAACCTTTTACTATTTATTTTATTTTATTTTATTTGGCATTTCTTTTTTTATTATGTTCAGTTAGCCAACATATACTACATCATTAGTTTTTGATGTAGTGTTAGATGATTCATTAGCTGCATATAACACCCAGTGCTCATTACGACACATGCCCTTCTTAATACCCATCACCCAGTTACCCCATCCCCCTATCCCCTTGCTTCTGTAACCCTCAGTTTGTTTCCTGGAGTCCAGAGTCTCTCATAGTTTGTCTCCCTCTCTGATTTATTGAGTATGATGTTAGCTATGGGTTTGTCATATATACTTTTTATTATGTTGAGGTACATTACTTCTATACCAAATTTGTTGAGTTTTTATCATGAAAGGATTCTCTTAATATTTTTTTATTATATTATGTTAGTCACCATACAGTACATCCCTAGTTTTTGATGTAAAGTTCCATGATTCATTACTTGCGTATAGCACCCAGTGCACCATGCAATACGTGCCCTCCTTAATACTCATCACCAGCCTATCCCATTCACCCACTCCCCTCCCCTCTGAAGCCCTCAGTTTGTTTCCCAGAGTCCATAGAAGGATTTTAAATTTTGTCATATACTCTTTCCACATCTATGGAGATAATCATGTGATTTTTGTCATCCATTCTATTGTGGTGTGTCACATTTATTGGTTTACATATGTTGAACCATCCTTGCATCCCAGGAATAAATTCCACTTGACCATGGTACATGATCCTTTTACTGTGCCATTGAATTTGGTTTGCTGGTATTTCGTTGAGAATTTTTGCATCTGTATTCATCAGTGATATTGACTTGTAGTTTTATTTTCTTATACTCTCCTTATCTTTGGTACCAGCGTAATGCTGGCCTCATAAAATGAGTTTGGAGGTATTCCTTCCTCTTCAATTTTTTTGGAGAAGTTTCAGAAAATTTGACATCAATTCTTTAAATGTTAACATTCACCCATGAAGTCATCTGATCCTCATCCTTTCCTTTGTTGGGAGGATTTTGATTACTGATTCAATCTCCTTCCTTGTTATTGGTCTGTTCAGATTTTCTTATTTCATTGTGACTCACTTGGTAGGTTGTATGTTCCTAGGAATTAACCCATTTCTTTTAGGTTGTCCAGTTCGTTTGCTTACAATTGCTCATAGTAGTCCCTTATTATCCCCTGTATTTCTGTGATACCAGTTGTAATGTTTTTTCAATTTACTATTTTGAGTCCTTTCTTTCTTTCTTTCTTCCTTTCTTTTTCTTTCTTTCTTTCTTTCTTTCTTTCTTTCTTTCTTTCTTTCTTTCTTTCTTTCTTTTCTTTATTGGGAGTCTAGCTAGAGGTTTGCAAATTTTGATTATCTTCTCAAAAAAAACCCAACTCTTAGTTTTGCTAATCTTTTATATTGTTTTTCTATTTCATTTATTTCTGCTCTGATGTTTGTTATCTCTTTCCTTCTGCTAACTGTAAGCTTAGTTTGTTCTTGTTTTGTTAGTTCTTTGAGGTGTAAAGTTAGGTTATTTATTTGAGATTTCTTTTTTCTTTTTTTAATGCAGGCAATTATTGCTATAAGCTTCCTTCTTAGCACTACTTTTGCTGAAACCCGTGAGTTTTGGTATGTTGTATTTCCATTTTTGTTTGTTGCAATACATTTTTTAAAATTTCTCTTTTGATTTTTTGACCTATTGCTTGTTCAGGAGTGTGTTGTTTAATACCCACATAATTATGACTTTTCCAGTTGTCCTCCTGTTATTGATTTTTAGTTTCATAACATTATGGTTGGAAAAGATACTTGATATAATTTCAATTATCTTAAGTTTGCTGAGATTTGTTTTGTAACTAACATATGATATATTCTGGAGAAAATTTTACATGCATTTGAGAAAAATGTGTATTCTGCTACTCTTGGATGGAATGTTCTATATCTTTGTTAGGTCCATTTGGTCTAAATATAGTTCAAGTCCAAATGTTTCTTACTAATCTTCTGTCTAGATGATCTATTCATTGTTGAAAGTGAAGTACCCTGTTATATTGTTGTCTATTACTCCTGACACATCTGTTATTATTTGCTGAATATATTTAGGTTCTTCAATGTTGAATGCGTATATATTTATAATTATTACATCTTATTGATGAATTGACCATTTTATCATTATATAATGATCTCCTTTATCTCTTATTAGACTTTTTGACTTACATTCTATTTTGTCTGATATGAGTATAGCTACCTTTGCTCTCTTTTGGTTTCCATGTGCATGGAATATCTTTTTCCATCCCTTCACTTTGAACCTATGTGTGTCCTTGAAGCTGAAGTGTCCCTTAGGCAGCATACATTTTGGCCTTATATTTTTTTATTCACTCAGCCACTCTATTAGGCTGTATGATTTAGAATAAAGAACACAAGCTCTGAACCATAGAGATAACCTTGTTCAAACCCTGACTATTTCATTTATTAGCTGAACAATCTTAGACATGTTAAATACCACCTCCCTGTATCAATTCACTCATCTTTCAAAAGGAATAACAATTGTTAAGCTACATCATGGGGTTGTAATGAGCATTAAATGCAATAATTCATGTAATGTGTTTAGCACCATTCCAGGAACAGAGTAAGTTCCCATTAAATGGTAGTTATTACTTATTTTTCCTTAAATTAGAAAGGTAAAATCATATACTAGTTATGACCAGGGCTTTATAAACAAAGAGAACTGGGCTGTAAGTTACTTAAGTTACTTAACCTTGAGTAAGTTACTTAATTTCTCTTAGGCTTAGATCCCTCTTCTATGTATGAAGGTTAGAATAATGTCTACCTCATAGGGTTGTTAATATGAATTAGGAATTATAAATTACAACATTTGACACATAATAGGAACTCAGTAAGTGGTAGTTGTTATAATTGTTGAGAAAAAGTTAAGAAATAGAGGGTTATGTCAACAACTAAAAATGTATCACCTACTCATCTGTAGTCTAGTAGCAAATAAGAAAGTAAGTGTGGGTTTTCGCCTACAGTTCTTGAGCAAAAGGCAGAAAAATGCACTTTACTGAGTCTCTGCCTTCCCAGTTTACCCAGTGCGTTCATAGAAGAGATGTTTGTGATCATGCTTAGAATAAAATCTGGTTTATATTAAGCCCTAATAAATATTAGTTGAATCTGAATCTGGACACATTCATTTAGCCCATATTGAACATTTCAATATTCCATGTAATTATTTTTGTTGTTGGCATTATTTTTTTTTTAATTTTTAACTTTTTAAATTCCACTATGATTAAAATAGTGCTATATTAGTTTCAGGTGTACAATATACTGATTCAACAATTCTCTGTATTACTCAGTCCTCTTCACAATAAATGTACTCTTAATCCCATTCACCTATTTCACCCGTCCACCCACCCATCCACCTCCCCTCTAGCAATCTCTGTATTTAAGAGTTGGCATTATTTTTAATTCAAAAATAATATATATATGCACGTGGTAAAAATATTCAAATAGTACAAGGGTATATACAATGAAATATAAGTTAAAACTCCAGCACCGTTATTTATCAATTGTACGACCTTTGGCAGGTCACTTAACCTCTCTTTGTCTCAGTTTCTTTAGCTATGAAGATCATGTCAGTATCTACTTTTTGGGTTGCTGAGAGAAGCAAATGTGTAGATCACTTGGAACAGTACTTGGCCTATTATAAATACTAAAAAAGTTTAGTTATTTTCATGTGCCATTTGTATTTTTCTGTGAATTTTTCATTCATTTCTTTTCCTAATTTTTTCTTGTTGAGTTGTGGAGTTTTAGGTTTTTTTTTTTTTTATATTTGTGAAAGCTCTTTATCTATTAAGGAAATTTGTCTTTTACCATATTTTGAAGACTTTTCTTTTCAGCTTTCAATTTTTCTATGAATTTTTCTCATAATATTAGTTTTCCCATGAAAAAATTTTAAATGTTTTATAGTCCTATTCATCAGTCTTTTGCCTTTAGGGCTTAAAGGTTTTGAGTTTCAGTTAGAATGAACTTCCACATTCCAAGACTGCTTCTTTAAAAATTCTCTCATGTTCTCTTCTGCTGCTTTTGCAGTTACCCTCTTTCGTCCATCTGGGCTTTATTCTGGTGTAAGAAATAAAATGCTGATCTACTTTTATTTCTCTTCCCAATGGCTAGTCAATTATTTCAGGACTATATATTGAATATTCTATGTTAGTTAAACCTTTGCTATCTCTCAGATAACTGGATGTTTAACTATTCTTCAAGTTAAAAGAGTGTGTGGCCTAATCCTAATTCATTCCTCTTTCATTTTCTTCTGGTTTTGATATGAATACAAGTTGACTTGGGCAGACCCATTTCTTAGGCAAGTTACTTTCCCTCCTTATAAATGAAAACAAACAAAACAAAATGGAAGCACAAAGTAAGACATTACACCTATCTTTAAGATCCGTTTAACTAACAGTCTATTAGAATTGTTTTTTTTTTTAAAGAACTCCCTATTTGAAGGACTGGATATAAAAAACCCTTTGTCACCTAATATTCTATTATACGAGTATATCATAAATGATTAAACCATGTCTCTCCTGTTGAATATTTGCATAAATTTCTTTGTACAATCTATTACATATATTACTATGCTGACTATTCTCAGACATATATTTGGTTTTCTCTTAGGACATCTTTTTAAATGTGGAATTACTAGGCCAAATGGTATGAAGTTTTTAATGTTTTTATTAAAATATGCTGTGCATACAGAAAAATGCACATATCATAAGTGCACAGCTTGAAAATTTTTCACAAAGTGAACACACCCATATAACCAGCTCATATTTAGAAACGGGATGTTACCAGTACCTCAGAAGACTTCCTCATGCCTCATACAATCACAGCTTCCAAGGGTAAGCACTGTCAGGACTTCTAATAGTATATACTAGTCTAGCCAGATTTTTGAATTTTGTATATGCTTGGATTCATAGAGTATATAGTTATTTTGTTTTTTCCCTCTCATTTAACACATTTACAATATTTGTAATTATGGGGAATTCATTTTTTAAAAGATTTTATTTATTTAGTTGAGAGAGAGAGAGCATGAGCAAGGGGAGAGGCAGAGGGAAAGGGAGAAGCAGGCTCCCGGCTGAGCAGGGAGCCCGATGTGGGGCTCAGTCCCAAGGTTCCAGGATTATGACCTGAGCCAAACTCAGACACTTAATAGACTGAGCCACCCAGGCACCCCATATAAGGCATTCATTTTAATTACTATATAGTATTTCATTGTGTGAATATACCACAATTTATTTATTCACTTTAATCTTAATGGGCATGTGACTTTTTTGCTATTACGAATGCTGCTATTATGAACACTGTAGTGTATTCATTTCAACCAGGTATATACTTGGGAGTAGGTGTACACCTTAGAAATTACTGTTATGTATCTACCTTAGAAAATAGTGGATCATAGGGTATGCACATGTGAAGATTTTATGTATCTTTGTACCAAGTTGCATTGTAGAAACATGTCTTTATAATGATGGAAAGCAATCACTCTTGTTAAGTGATAGACACTTTCAACTTCAATATTTTTTTTAATGCTCATAATAATCCAAGGGGTAGTTAGTGTTATTCTTTTCTATTGATGAGTAGACAGAACTGTTTATGGAGATGTTAATCTGCCCAAGGCCACAGTTAGAAAATGGCAGAGTCAGGATTTGAATTCAGGTTTGTCTGACTTCCAAAGTCTCCTTTTGCTGTATGTCCTATATTAGTTTCCTAGTGCTGTCATAACAAGCCATCACAATTGCATGACTTAAAACAACAGAAATTTATTCTCTTACAGTTCTGTAGGTTAGTAGTCCAAAATCAAGGCGTTGGCAGGGCCAGACTCCGTCTCCTGGTTTCTGGTTGTTACTGGCAGTCCTTGGCATTCCCTGGCTTGCAGTTGCATAACACCAGTGTCTGCCCATGTGACATGGCAGTCTTCTGTGTGTCTGTCTGTCTGTGTGTCTTTTCTCCTTTTCTTACAAGGACACCAGTTTTATTGGATTAAAAGCCCACCCTACTCCAGTATGACCTCATTTTAACTTGATTACATTTGCAAAGACCCTATTTCAATATAAGGTTGCATTCATAGATACCAGGGTTATGACTTCAATATATCTTTCGGGGACACGATTTAACCCACAACACCTTTCTACCTGTCTTACTTCAAGACATTCAGCACTGAACATAGTGGATAAAAAGGTACGATGTTGTTGTTTAAAATTACAGTTTTTATACTGTAAAGCTGATGCCTTTGAGGTGTGAACCTTCAGGAACAGCACTTGTATATGACTTGCCAAGAGGAGGATGCAGATTGGCTGTGTTCAGTGACAGGCTAATGTTCCTTTTACCTGGTGGGCTTAGTAACCCAAACAAACATCCATAGCACTAGCTAGTATTCTAATTGGCACCATGTATTCTTATGTGCACTAGGAAAAAGAGATATAGGAGCAAGGTGAGGCCCAGGTTGAGGAAAGGCTATGCCTATGTACTTATTTCTGCAGATGGGCTCTAACATCTAAGAAACCCTGCATTTCTATTGTTGGCAAGGTGGGCTGGCCAAGAACTGCTATTTTTTCCCTCTCACCAGAAATCCCTCTTTGCTCTTAAACCCAAGCAGAATCATAATCAGTACTTGTGTTTTTTAATGAGCACCTGCCAAGGGCCACACACTATCCCAGGGATTTAGTACACATTATTTCCAATTCTTAACCTTTAAGTAGATATTCATACAAGTACAACCCTTAGAATTAGCCCTGATGTTGAAAGGCAGGCAATAGCACCTGGTAGAGTGCGATCCAAAGGAGGAGGACATATATCAGTACTGGATGCTCTGTAGCAAACCAAGTTGTCCTGATGTTAGGGATATAATCAGAGGGTGAGAGCCAGAAGCACTTCCCTTCAGAATGACTCCTGGGGACATCTTGAGTATGGGCATCAGGTCTGGATCTCCAGTACGGTAAATTTGTTAGTCTTGAATATCACAAGGGATATACCATTCAGGTCTCTTTTTAGAGATATGAGCACAGAACTAAGATGGATCAATAAGAAAGAAGGGTTATTGTTGTGGCATCCCAAGAAACTCTCTAGTACCATATCCTTATGTTAAGGCAAAACCATACCTAAATCAAACCCCTAAGGCCAGAGAACTAATTTCAGTTTGGTTGATGGGCAAGTGGTAGGGGAAGAGAGTGTCAAGAAAACTGAAACTTGGGAGAGTTTCTTTGTTTCTAGATTGCAGAGATCACAAACCAGTAACTCAGGATTTGAATACAGATATTCTTTGTTTCGCCCACAGAGGGTTTTGTTTTTAATTTCAGTTGTTATCATGCAAAAACAAATCAGATTTTTATATAAAATTCCATATTTCTATCTTATTTTTGAGGAGTAATTGAGTCCACATTTCAAAATGACTCAGTTGTAGCTGCTCCTTTTAGAAAGCAGGCTCCTCCTGATCTGCCATGGTCGCCTCCAGTATTGATGCAAGGTCATTCTTTGATGTTATCTTCTTGTTCCCTGTAACCTTCAAGTTTGTGACCATAGCTCTAGATCTGGCCAGGATAGATTTAGAATCAGGCCACATTCAATTCTCTACTAATTCTCTACTAAATGAAGATAAAGTAAGACAAACATCACCAAAATTGAGAGATCAGTTCTCTTGGACGTGATGAAAGTATTCTAAAATTAATTGTGGTCATAGTTGCAAAACTTTGTGAATATACTTTTAAAAAACATTGAATTGTACACATTAAATGGCTGAATTATTCGGTATGACTTATAGCTCAATAAAGCTGTTAAAAATATAAATCAGATAAGAATTAAGGAGGAAAACACATGAGAATTAACTTCTCAATTCTAGTCTTTGTCATCAAACTTTTGAACTTCCCTAATATTGCAATATTAGGGTGGCAGCAGACTTGAGTGGCTAAGAGCATGAAAAATAAGGATTAAAAATAGCACATACTTCATAGGGTTGTTAGAAGGAGTAAATGAGGTAATCCCTTCAAAGCATACATTACTCTGCTTGGTACATGGCAAACAATAAGTAAATATTAGGCGTTATTGGCTACTATGGCACAGAAGAGACTCACCCACACTTAACCTAACAACATTGAAACTGTACACCTAACCAATATGCTGAACCCTGGAGCAGCTCTTTCTGGAGCCTCTCCAAATGTCTAGTTGGTTCTAGGTAGCTAGAAATCCTCAGCCAGAACTTTAGGAGCCTCAGAGGCTCTTAAGTGATAAAGGAAAAAATAACATACAAATACTGAAGTGCCTAGGGAAGTGGGGTCAACCTATTTGTGCTTTATTCAAGCAATGTGGTGTAAGTAGAGTCTCCACAATGCTGAGAGCATGGAGACCTGAATTCTAATTTTACTTCCACTCCAAATTGAATTCCCTTTAAAGAATACTAAATTTTTCTAGACTTTAGTTTCCTCATATATTGAAGGACAGTGGTATTTACCCTGCTTACTTTACCATATAAGACCACATTTAAAAAAAAGCATGAAGCCACTTGCAAGGATACAAAATTACATATAATGTAAGGCATGTTTGTTTGCATATGTAAAGCAGTGATCCTAATCAGGTGACAAGCTTACTCCCACAGAAAGGCTAAAGGGGCTGGGATTCTTGTTGTAATAAGAGAGGGTCTTGGGGATGGTTTTACAATTTTAGACCCATTGTCTTTGTAAAGATTCCCCAGAGGATGGTGAAATTCTTGGCAATCAGAATAGATGCAGCCTGGGATGCCATATGCCATAAAAGAAAAAGAGCTTCTGGCAGAGGAAAATCATCAAACCAATGTCTTCACCCTATTACAGAATCGAAAATGTCAACTTCCCTAGATTACAGGGTATGGCTCCAAAGCAGAGAAAATTACATTCACACCCAGAAATGGGAAATTTCTTCTCTGGGAAAAGCTAAGCTGTCATTAGGAAAGTAGGTAGGTGGCTGTGACTTTTTTTTTCTTTTGAAGTTCTTTATGAATCTCCATAAAATTCTCAGAAAGATTTAGAAATTGATTAACCCTGTTATATCTCCCCCTCACACACACAGAGCTGTACAGAAACTTCAGATAATTCATCCAGTGGATATGGGATAAGCAGGGGCATTTTGCTAATGAAACAATTGGTGGGTCACCCTGATGAACCAAAAGCAAGATCCCTACCCAGGCTTGAAGGACTAGCTGACCTCTAATATGCCTGAAAATATTCTTGCAGTTGCAACTGATAGACTAAGGAAGTAGCCTCCAGTAGCCCATTCTAACTCAATTTGTTGTTGAGAGATATTTTGATATGAAAGAGTCAAAGGAGGGAGCTGAGAGAGGGGGAATAAGGTGGAAGTATTCCTAGAACATGACAGGAAGGGAGGAGTGTCCTGACAACAGGGAAATAAGCATGTCAGGCAGTGTTGCAGAGTGGTTAAGAGCATAGGCTACGGCATCAGAAACACCTGATATATACCCTTGTTCTGCCACGTATATTCTGAGCTAAATATAAAATGGGATGAAAACAATACTGGGCGTCTGCAACCCTTATGAGGAGAAAATGAGATTGCTTACTTAAAGCATGTAGCACATTATCTGGCACATAGGAAATGCTAAAATTAGAAGTAGTTATTATTATATGCTCTTCAGCATAGCATTCAAATCCCTTCCCTATTTAACCCAAGTTTATATTTCTAGCTTCATTTCTTTTCACTCTCTGCCACATACCTTCATGTCTGGCCACACAGGACCACGAGAGTGTTCAGCAGTCCCAGATTTCATCATGCATGTCCACATTTTCCCTTCTTTGCTTATGCTAATTTTTTGGTCTAGTATGCCCTTTCTTTCTCTTCTACCCAGTTAAAAATCTTACTTTCCTATCAGGGCCCAGTGTTCCACTACTTTTATGAGGTTTCCCCTTCCTTTAATCTAAGCAAAATCAATGCTTGCTTTTTTTTGTGTTCTCATTACATTTTCTATTTCCGTGGATTATGTGCCATGCTAGCATTTTCAACAACTTTACATGTTTTAGTAATCCCTATGACCTTGTGAGAACAAGGGCTTTACTGTATATATTTTTACACCACCTACACAGTAACTGGCACATAGTAGGTAGTCATTAAAGTTCATTGACTAGAACTGAGTTTGTGAATAGGCTTATGAATAACTATTCCATCTATTCATAATAGGTTTCCATAGGGAAAAAGTGTACAGACATATATAAAAGCACAAAAATGTCAAGTTTTATACAAATGGGGAGAATTGATTATCCAGAATTCAAACTGGAGAATTTAAATAAAGAGAATTACTTTCTAGTCTTGTCAAATGATAATTAGTATACATATTAATGGACGAATGCATTTCCGGCTCATGAAGTGTCTCCTGAATTATCACGAACTTTTATAAAAGATGTGTTCTGATTCTTTAGTGTTTGAGAAGTTACGGACAACATAATTATAGTTCTCTTATGTAACTGAGAAGATAATTTTATTAGACCAAGATACCACAATCCCCAGCCACTCTGGAGAAATGGGTCTTTGATGTACAAAAGAAAGAGTGGGAAAATTAGCATCCTAACTACCATCAGCATCCACAGTAAAAGCTGACGTGATGCTTTGAATGACACAAGTGTGATCCTTCTAGAGCACATACTGTAATTCCTATCTGTAATACACATATTTGATGATGTTTTTCAGTTTGGAATTTTCTTCCATATACTCTTTCATTCTTCATTCACGAGTCTGATCTTGCCTTTGATTCCATAAGTTCTCTGAGTTCAGGGATTTGGTCTTCTATTTATATGTTATCCACAACAGTGCTTAGCATAGTTGCTGGAAGCATTGAGAATTCTTGTAAGTCATGGTTGAATTTAACTGGATGTAAGGAAATATGTTAGGAAGCTAGTACATAGAATAAATAAATTTAAGGACAGTTTTAGACCCAACAAAAACATTAAATACATATATGGATTAATCTCAGAACCAGTTTTATCAAACACATTAATAGAAAAATTTTATTACTGGGAGTATTTGTATAATGCTTTTTCATTTATGAAGTGCTCTCATATAGTCTTCCTCTCAAAATAGCAAATCTGAGTAGACATAGATACTCTGGTGTTTAGCTGTCAAATAAAAAATTAGAGTAAAAATATTCCTAGATGAGATAGCAAAAAATAACACTTACAGAGCAATTACTGTAAGATAAGCATAATTGTAAGTGGTTTCCATGTATTCTCTTATTTAATCTTCTCAACAGCCCTGTGGAAGAAGTATGGTCATTATTTCTATTTTACAGGTAAAAAAACTGGAGCTTAGATGAATTCATTTGCCCAAAATCACACAGCTAGTAGATGATGGTAGATGAGACTCCACCAAAAACTCTGAGTCAACGAACTTGCAAAAAACTTCGGCCATAAGAGGTACTAGACAGAACTGTTTGAAAAGACTCTTTGTAGCCTCATATCTAGAAAACAATTTGTGGAGAGAAAAACATTACCAACTTACAGTGGCATAAACAGAATAATAAATAACGTCTTGGCTAACAAAAGCTAATCCAAAGTTTAAATGACACATTGGATCCAAAGCAACAGCCTCACACTCTGAAAGCATTTTTTCTATATGAACATGATAGGCAGAGAGAGGATGGGTCTTTATATGGAACTCAAGAGGAGAACTTTATAGAAAAACATGGGTACCCTGAAACAATGATTTTTTAAATGACTAAAACAAGAAATCAAGAAAATACAATATGTAAAGTAACTAGTTGTCCAGTATGGGATTGATAAAACAAATTTGTATGCTTGTTGCAATGAGAGCTTCATTTAGAGATAAAGGGGCCATTTTAAGGTGATAGCCCTGAACTCTTTCTTAAAGAATCCCTTTTTTTCAGTTCAGCCAGACAATATGAGTGGGTCAGCTCTTCTGTAAAACTGCCTTATTATGTGATCTTTTTGCATGGGCTCATGCTCCTGCAAAACTTGCAAATGCTTAGCACATATGCTGCCCCTCCCATTCCTATGCCCATGGCAGATATTGTAAATAAATAATACTACTCTTTCTCATCTGGAATCAACCTCAGAATCATTCTTGATACAGCACTGCAGATGGCCACTACCAATCAATTGGATTTGGCATGTGAAATGAAACCTATTTGTCATCTATGCCCTGGAGTATACAGATTATTTGCAAGCTGAGAGATAGCTGGCATCATACACAGCAAATGCTAATAACGAGTATGTCTTTAGTAACCCAGTGCTACTAAGCAATGAAGCTTCCTTCCCTGGTTTTATCTTTCACTGCTGCTTTAGTCATCCCTGACCCACTAGCAACCAATTTTTTTTTTGATAACAGAAATAAATTTGCTAGGCATGAGGTACCTTCAGGAGGAGATAATGATCAAGACTTATCCTCCCTACTTGTCTATACCAACCCTCAAAAGCTTTAGGAGTATGATATCAAATACAGAGCCCTAAGAGTTTAGATTCTGCTTGTAAAATGATCATTTAGTTTTAGTTCCTTCCCATATAGAATAAGCTGAGATGTAGTTAAAAGCATTGAAGTATAAATAAGACAACCTGGTTTCTACTCCTGCCTCTACATCTTTAGTTATGGTTTTCTTGGGGCGCCTGGGTGGCACAGCAGTTAAGCGTCTGCCTTCGGCTCAGGGCATGATCCCGGCGTTATGGGATCAAGCCCCACATCAGGCTCTTCTGCTATGAGCCTGCTTCTTCCTCTCCCACTCCCCCTGCTTGTGTTCCCTCTCTTGCTGGCTGTCTCTATCTCTGTCGAATAAATAAATAAAATCTTAAAAAAAAGTTATGGTTTTCTTCCCTCTGTCTCAGTTTCCCCACCTGTAAAATGGAAACAGTAATACCTGCCTTATTTACCAAATGGCTTATTGTGAAAGTGCTAAACCATTCATTTCCTCTTTTTTTATTCTTTCATTTTATATCATTATTCCTCAAGTATTTTGCCTCACATTGTTGGGTAGGATTGGATTTGACTCAAAAGAATACTTAGAAAAAAAATACTTAGACTGGGTGAAAATTTTACAAACATGTTTTTGTCTTTTTTCATTTGTTGTGTGTGTGTTTGGTGGGGAGAGGATGTTTCTCTTACTTGTTCAGTAAAAACCTCCATTTTCATAAGCGACAGGAGAATGGTTTGACTTGCTCCTCAGCCATGTGTCTGGCTTGGTTAGAACTTGGTCAGTGGATGTAAATCATGGACTTAAAAAAAGCAGCTTACTGACTGGCCCAAGACCTTAGCTCAAACGTATTCAATCTTTGATAGAAAAGGAAGCAGAGATTCTTAGAATTTACTGGTCAGCACTACCTCCCCAAAGTGCCTTGGTCATCTAGCCCAGTGGTTTTCAAACTAGTTTTCAGTCTCCTAGTTCTGCACAGGGATGTCTCAGGGGCTTCTTTATATGTTTTTTTTAAAAAACTGTCTTACAGGGAGCCTGAGTGGCTCAGTTGGTTAAGCATCTGACTTTGGCTCAGGTCATGATCTCAGGGTCCTGGGATCGAGCCCCATGTTGAGCTCCCTGCTCAGTGGGGAGTCAGCTTGTCCCTCTGCTTCTCCCCCTGCTCATGCTCTCTCTCTAATAAATAAATAAATAAATAAATAAATAAATAAATAAATAAATAAATAAAATCTTTGTAAAAACGATCTTGCTATGAATGAATGAATTAATGAATGAATGAATGAATGAATACAAAATTTGGAAAATACAGTACGTGGCTTACCTTCTTTGGCTTCAGATCCCTATTTGATTCAGACTAGTATAATCATTAATTGATATTCTGCCCAGGCTCTGGGGCTGTGGTTATCTAATATTCCCCTTATCTAATATCTTAAAACCCACAACTAGGACTTGACTTTCTTGGCTTTGACTTTCCCATCTTTTCTCTTTGCCCAGGTTCCTTTTTCAAATCTGGATGCTCAATACCCATTGCTGAAACCTGTCTTTAGCTCATGCACACAATGTCTGGTATGATTTTGCAAAGTCTATGTATGGATTAAGGAGAATCAGCCATGTAAATCCAAAAGGAGAGTTCTTTAAATTCAAGATTTAATGTAAATGATGTAAATGAAAATACTCAAATTAGCTCAAGTATAGTTATAACAGCACTAGGACATGCTATGAAGTGTGTTGGAAAAAATATTTAATAAATATACTATTTACAAGGCAGCAGATACATAGACTTGGTTAATATCCTTGGAGAGTCTGGCTTTGACAGAATTATTTCCATTTAGGAATTCTTTTTGGTCTAGCTACACTCAATCTGATTTATCTTCTGGACTTTGAGGTATAGAAAAGTTCACAGGCATTGCAAAACACTCATTGAAAACATAAAGGTTGATTACCATTGTGTGAGGAGGTTGAAAATAAATCTTTTGGCAACTGCTGCATCTGGGCTTGCAGTTAATGACCTTTTTGGATCAGTGCCCAGGACACAGATCTTCCATGTGCACGATTGCTAAGGTTGCAACCAGTCCGAAGCAAGCAAGGTAGCAATCGAATAAAATGGCCCAATGTGAGAAACCATTTAAAAGCATTAATGTCATCATGTCTACCTGGGAAAGAACTTCTCACCAGCCTTGGGTTTTTTTTTCCCTTATGTATGGAGCATATAGGGAAAAAAATAAAGCTGGTAATTAAAAAAATTATTACTGATTTTTTAATTAATAAACTTTATTTTTAGGGCATCTTTAGGTTCACAACAAAATTGAATGGGATATAGAGATTTTCCATATACCCCCTGTCACTACACACACACACACACACACACACACACACACATACACACAGTATCTTCCACTAACAAATACCAGACTACTGTATCTGTTACAATATGAATCTACATTGATGCATTATTGTCACCCAAAGTCCATAGTTTACATCAGGGATTACTCTTGGTATTATACAGCCTGTGGGTTGTGACAAATGTACAATGACATGTATCTATCATTAGAGTATCATAAAGAATAGTTTCACTGTCCTAAAAACAGCTGTACTCTGCCTATTCAGTTTTCTTGCCCTCCTAACCCCTGGAAATCACTAATCTTTTTACTGTCTCCATAGTTTTGCCTTTTCCATATGGCTACAATCATATAATATGCTGCCTTTTCAGGTTGGCTTTTTTTTTGAGAGAGAGAAAATGTGCATGCACAAGCGGGGTGGGGAGGTGGGGAGGGGCAGAGGGAGAAGTGAGAGAGAGAATCTTAAGCAGGCTCCACGCTCAGTGTGGAGCCTGAGGGAGGGCTCAATCTCACAACCCTAGGATCATGACCTGAACCAAAATCAAGAGTTAGAAGCTTAATCGACTGAGCCACCCAGGCACACCTCAGATTGATTTTTTCGCTTAGTAATACACATTTAAGCTTCTTCCATATCTTCTCATGGCTTGATAGCTCGTTTCCTTTTAGTGCTGAATAATATTCCACTGTCTGATTTACCAAAGTTTATTTATCCATTCACCTACTGAAGGATACCTTGGTTACTTCAAAGTTTGGGCAATTATGAATAAAGCTGCTATAAATATCCCTGTATAGTTTTTTATGGACATAAATTTTCAATTAATTTGAGTAAATACCAAGAGGCATGTTTCCTGGATTGTATGGTAAGAGTATGTTTAGTTTTGTAAGAACTTGCCAAACTCTCTTTCAAAGTGGCTGTACCATTTTGCATTCCCACTAGCAATGAATGAAAGTTCCTGTTGCTCCACATCCTTGCCAGGATTTCATGTTGTCAGTGTTTTGGATTTTGGGCCATTCTGATAGGTGCGTGAGTGGTATCCAATTTTTTTTAAATTCATAATTCCCTAGTGATATATGATGCTGAACATCTTTTCATGCTTACTTGCCACCTGTATGTTTTCATTGGTAAGATATCTATTCAGGTCTTCAGGCTTTTTTTTTTTTAATGACGTTTGTGTTCTCACTATTGAATTTAAGGGTTCTATGTAGCTTTTAGCTAAGAGTCCTTTATCAGATGTGTGTTTTGCAAATATTTTTCCCAGTCTGAGGTTCATCTTCTTATTCTCTTGACATTGTTTTTCACAGAGCAGAAATTTTTAGTTTGAATGAAGTCCATCTTATCAGGTATTTCCTTAATGGATCATGCCTCTGGTGTTGTATCTGAAAAATCATCACTGTACCCGAAGTCATTTAGGTTTTCCTCCTATGATATCTTTTAGGATTTTTCCAGTTTTGTGTTTTATATTCAGGTCTATGATCCATTTTGAGTTAAATTTTGTGGGGGGTAAAAGTCTGTGTTTATATTAATTTGTTTTGCATATGGATGTCTAGTTATTCCAGCACTATTTGTTGAAGAGATTAACTCTGCTCCATTGTATTGTCTTTGCGGTGTTGTCAAAGATCAGTTGACTATATTTACATGTGTCTATTTTTGGGCTTTCTATTCTGTTCCATTGATCTGTTTGTCTGTTCTTTCACTGATACCACACTATCTTGATTACTGTAGCTTTATAGTAAGTGTTACAGTTGAGTAGAGTCAGTCCTTCAACTTTGTTCTACTCCTTCAATATTGAGCTGGTTATTCTGGATCTTTTGCCATTCCATATAAACTTTAGAATCAGTTCGTCAATATACACAAAATAACTTGCTGGAATTTTGTTTGGGATTTCATTTAATATATATATCAAATTAGGAAAAACTGATAACTTGAAAATATTTAGTCTTCCTACCCATGAACATGGAATACCTTCCATTTATTTATTTCTTGATACCGTTCATCAGAGTTTTCTGGTTTTCTTCACATATATCTTATACATATTTTGTAAAATATATGCCTGTTTCATTTTGGGATGCAAGTGTAGATGGTACTGTGTTTTTTCCTCCAGTTTTATTGAGGTATACTTGACATACAACACTTTTTAAGTTTAAGATGTGATCATTTGATACATGTATATATTGTGAAATGTTTATCATAACAAAGTTAGTTTACACATCCTTCACATTGCATAATTACCATTTTATTTTATTTTAAAGATTTATTTACTTATTTATTAGACAGAGAGAGACAGCCAGCGACACGAGCAGGGGGAGAGGGTGAGGAAGAAGCAGGCTCCTAGTGGAGGAGCCTGATGTGGGGCTCGATCTCGGAACGCCAGGATCACGCCCTGAGCCGAAGGCAGACGTTTAATGACTGCGCCAGCCAGGCGCCCCCATAATTACCATTTTAATGTTGCTGTTGTTGTTATGGTGAGCACATTAAAGAACTACGTTCATAGAAACTTTCAAGTATACAATATAGTTTTGGTAACTATACACAATATATTATAAATCAGGTCCCTGGAACTTTTCTTATAATTGAATGTCTGTACCCTATAAACAACATCTCTCCATCTTCCCTACCCCTAAGCCCCGGTAACCTCCATTCTGCTCTGTTTCTATGAGTTTGATGTTTTAAGATTCCATGTATAAGTGAGAGCATACAGTATTTGCTTTCTTTTGTCTGATGTATTTCACTTAGCATAATTCCCTGAAGGTCCATTCATGTTGTTGCAAATGGCAAGGATTTCCTTCTATTTTACGGCTGAATAATAATCTATTATATATATACCACATCTTTTTTATCCATTCGTCAATGGACTCTTAGGTTGTTTCTATGTCTTGGCTACTGTGAATAATGCTGCAATGAACACTGGAGTACAGATATCTCATTGAGCTACTAATTTCATCTTCTTTGGATATAGACCCAAAAGTGGGATATTTGGATCATATGGCACTTCTATTTTTAATTTTCTGAGGAAACTCCATACTGTTTTCCATAATGATTATACCAATTTATATTTCCACCAACAGTACACCAGTGTTCCCTTTTCTCTATAACCTCACCAGCATTTATCTATGTCTTTTTGATAATAGCCATTGTAACAGGTATGAGGTGATATTGCATTGTGATTTTGATTTGCATTTCATTGATTAATTATGTGGGACACCTTTTCACATACCTGTTGGCTATTTGAATATCTTCTTTGGAAAAATGTCTATTCAGATCATTTGTCCATTTTTTATTTGGATTATTTGGGTTTTTTTGCTCTTGTGTTACATGAGTTCCTTATATATTGGATTTTAACCACTTACCAGACGTGTGGTTTGCAAATATTTCCCCCCATTCCATAGGTTGCCTTTTCATTGAGTTGATCACTTCTCTTGCTGTGCAGAAGCTTTTAAAAAATTTTTTATTTAAATTCAATTTAATTAACATGTACTCTATTATTAGTTTCAGAGGTAGAATTCAGTGATTAATCAGTTGCATACAGCACCCTTCAAGTGCACATTACTTCAAGTGTCCTCCTTAACGCCCATCACACAGTATCCCATCCCCCACCCACATCCCCTCCAGCAACTTTCAGTTTGTTCCCTACAGTTAAAAGTGTCTTACGGGCGCCTGGGTGGCTCAGTCGTTAAGCGTCTGCCTTCAACTCAGAGCATGATCCCAGCGTTCTGGAATCGAGTCCCGCATCAGGCTCCTCCACTGGGAGCCTGCTTCTTCCTCTCACACTACCCTTGCTTATGTTCTCTCTCTCACTGGCTGTCTCTCTGTCAAATAAATAAATAAAATCTTTTTTTTTAAAGTGTCTTATAGTTTGCCTCCCTCACTGTTTTCCTTTTATTTTATGTTTCTTTCCCTTCCCCTGCGTTCATCTGTTTTTTTCTTAAATTCCACATGAGTGAAATCATATGGTATCGTCTTTCTCTGATTGACTTATTTTGCTTAGCATAATACCATCTAGTTCCATCCACTCTGTTGCAAATGGCAACATTTCATTCTTTTTGATGGCTGAGTTATATATATATATATCATATATATATATCATATATATATATATATATATATATATATATATATATCACCTCTTCTTTATCCATTCATCTGTCAATGGACATCTAGGCTCTTTCCATATTTTGGCAATTATGTGCATTGTTGCTATTAACATTGGGGTGTGCAGAAGCTTTTTAACTTTGTGTAGTCCTACTTTTGCTTTTGTTGTTTGTGCATTTGGTATCATATCCAAAATGTTATTGCTAAGACCAATGTCAATAAGCTTTTTCCCTATATTTTCTTTTAGGAGTTTTATGGTTGCAGGTCTTACATTTAATTTTTAAATAAATTTTGAGTAAATTTTTGTTAGTGGTATAAGATAGGGATCCAATTTCATTCTTTTGCATGTACATACCAATTTTTCAAGCACCACTTATTGAAGAGACTATCCTCTCCCCATTCTTGGCTCCCTTGTCAAATATTAGTTGACCATATTTGCATGGGTTTATTTCTGGGCTCTTGATAATGTTCCATTGGTCTATGTGTCTGTTTTTATGCCAGTACCATAACATTTGATTACTATGGCTTTGTGATATAATTTGAAATCAGAAAATGTAATGCCTCCAGTTTTGTTCTTTCTTGGATTGATTTGGCTTCTCAGGATCTTTTGTGGTGCTAAACCAATTTGAGGATTGTTTCTTCTATTTCTGTAAAAAATGCCATTGGATTCTTGATGGGGATTGTATTAAGTCTATGGTTGGCTATGGGCATTATGGACATTATGACAATATTAATTCATCCAGTCCATTAACACAAGATATATTTCCATTTATTTGTTTTCTTTAATTTTTTTCACCAATATTGTGTAATTTTCAGTGTACAGATTTTTAACTTCCTTGGTTAGATTTATTCCTAAGTATTTTATTGTTTTTGATGCTATTGTAAGTAGGATTTTTAAGATAGTCATTGTTAGTGTATAGAAATGTAACTGATTTTTGTATGTTCATTTTGTACCCTGAAATATAACTGTATTTTTAAATTAGATCTAACAGTTTTTAGGAGGAGTCTTTAGGATTTTCTACATCTAAAATCATGTCACCCACAAACAATTTTACATCTTTTTGTTCTGATTCAGGTGACTTCTATTTCCTTTCTCTGCCTAATTTCTCTGGTAGGATTTCCAGTATTGTGTTGGATAGGAGTCATGTGAGTGGGCATCCTTGTGTTGTTCCTGATCTTAGAGGAAAAGCTTTTAGTCTTTTACTATGAAGTATGATGTTCGCTTTGGGCTTGTCACATATGACCTTTATTCTGTTCAGGTTTGTTTCTTCTATACCATATTTGTTTATATTGAGATGATGATAAGATTTTTATCTTTCATTCTATTAATGCAATGTATCACATTTATTGATTTGCATATTTTGAATTATCCTTGCATCTCAGTGTTGAATCCCACTTGATTGTGGAGTATGATCTTTTTAATGTGAATTCAGTTTGCTAGTATTTTGTTAAGAATTTTTGCATCTATGCTTATCAGTGTAGTTTTCTTTTCTTGTAGTGACCTCATCTGCCTTTAGTATCAGGGTAATGCTGGCCTTATAAAATGAATTCTTGAAAATTTTGAAAGAGTTTGAGAAGGATTGGCATTAATTATCCTTTAAATGTTTGGTAAAATTTGAGTGAAACCATCTGGCTTTGGGCTTTTCTTTTTTGGGAGGTTTTTGATTACCAATTCAATTTCCTTGCTCATAATTGGTCTGCTAAGATTTTCTATTTCTTCATGATTTATTCTTGGTAGGTGATATGTTTCTAGGTTGTCCAATTTGTTGATGTATAGGTGTTCATAGTAGTCTCTTAACAATCCTTTGTATTTCTGTGTTATCAGTTGTAACGTCTCTTCTTTCATTTATAATGTTATTTATTTGGGTCCTCTCTTTATTTTGGTTAGTCTACCTAAGGGTTTGTCAATTTTGCTTATTTATTCAAAAAACTATTTTTTAGTTTTATTAATCTTTTCTATTGTGTTGTTCTCTGTTTCATTCATTTTTTAATAATAATTTTTATTATGTTATGTTAGTCACCATACAGTATATCTAGTTTTTGATGTAAAGTTCCATGATTCATGACTTGCGTATGACACCCAGTGCACCATGCAATACATGCCCTCCTTACTACCCATCACCAGTCTATCCCATTCCCCCACCCCCTCCCCTCTGAAGCCCTCAGTTTGTTTCCCAGAGTCCATAGTCTCTCATGGTTCATTCCCCCTTCTATTTACCCCCCCTTTTTTTCTTTTTTCTTCTCTTTCTTCTCCTACCGATCTTCATTTCTGATCTAATCTTTATTATTTCATTCCTTCTACTAACTTTGGCTTTAGTTTCTTCTTTTTTTTCTACTTCCTTAAGGTTTATAGTTAGGTTGTTTATTTGAGATCTTTTTATTTTCTTGACATACACATTTATTGCTATAAAATTCCTTCTTAGAACTGCTGTTGCTATATCCCAGAAGTGTGTTAACTGCTATGTAAATTTTCCTCCTGTTATTAATTTATAATTTTATATCATTGTGAACAGAAAAGATAATGGGTATGATTTCAACCTTCTCTAATTTGCTAACACTTGTTTTGTGGGCCAACATGCTCTATCCTGGAAAATGTTCCATGTGTACTTGAAAATAATGTGTATTCAGCTTCTATTGAATGGGATGTTCTGTATATATGTTAGGTTCATTTGGTCTATGGTCTTTTTCAAATCCACTGCTTCCTTATTGATTTTCTGTCTGCATGACTTATCCACTGTTGAGTAAGGTGTTTAAGTATCCAATTTTTACTGTATCTCTGTTAACTTTTCCGTTTATTTCTGTTACTATTTGCTCTCTTTTTTCTTAGTTAGCTACCTAGAGTTATTGATTTTACTGATCTTGCAAAAAAACACTTTTGTTTCTACTGATTTTTTTGTATTGACTTCCTGTTTTTAATTTTATTGATTTCTGTTCTAATTCTTATTATTTGTTTTTTTCCTGCTCATTTTGGATTTAATTTGCTCTTCTTTTTCTATTTGTCTAAACTAGAAGCTTAGATGACTGATTTTAGATGTTTATTTTCTGATGTATATGTTCAATGCTATAAGTTTCCCTCTAAGCACTGCTTCTGCTGCATCCCACAAATTTTGATAAATTGTGTTTTCATTTTCATTCAATTAAAAATATTTGTGGGGACACCTGGGTGGTGCAGTCAGTTAAGTGTTAAACTTGTTTTCAGCTCAGGTCCTGGGCTTAAGCCCTGCATCAGGCTCCATGCTCAGCATGGAAGTCTGCTAAAGTTTCTCTCCCTCTCTCTCTCTGCCCCTCCCCCATGCTCTCTCTCTCTCTCAAATAAATAAATAAATCTTTTAAAAAATACATGTAAATTTCACTTTAGATTTTTTAGTTTAATCCATGCGTTATTTAGAAGTGTGTTGCTTAATTTCCAAGTACTTGAGGGATTTTCTAGCTGTCTTTTTATTATTGATTTCTAGTTTAATTTCATTGTGGTCTGAAAGAAGACATTGTTTGAGTTTTAGATGTGCTAGTGTTTTATGGCCCAGCCCAGAATGTGGTCTATCTTGTTGAATGTTTCATGTGCATTTGAGAAGAATGTGTACTCAGGTGTTATTGAATAAACTAATTTATATATGTCCATTATATCTAGTTGATTGATAGTATGATTGAGTTCTCCTATTTGTTTTTTTTTAATTTTCTGTCTGCTGGATCTGTCCAGGAGAGGAGTACTGAAGTCTTCAAACTTAATAGTGGATTAATCTACTTTTCCTTACATTTCTATCAGATTTTGCCTCACAGTTTTTGATGGCTCACTTTTTAGATGCATACATGTTAAGGATTGTTATGTATTTTTGGAGAATTAACCTCTTCATCATTATATAATGTCCTTCTTTATCCTTGATAATTTTCTGCTTTGTTTGAAATTCATATAGCTACTCCTACTTTCTTTTGATTAGGGTTAGCATGTATATCTTTCTCCAGCTACTTACTTTTAATCTATGAGTCTTTATATTTAAATTGGATTTATTATAAACAAACTATAGTTGGGTCTTGTTTTTTAATCCACCATGACCGTCTCTGTCTTTCAGTTGGTATGTTTAGAACATTGAGATTTAAGGTGGTGATTGATGCCATTGGATTAATATCTACCATATTGTTATTGTTTTCTATTTCTTGCCCTTGTTCTTTGTTCCTATTATTGTCTTCCACACTTTTTCTGCCTTTTGTAGTTTTGAGCATTATATATGACTTCATTTTCTCTCCTTTCTTAGTATATCAATTGTAGATTTTTTTTTACTTTATTTAGTGGTTGTCCTAAAGTTTACAATATACATTTACAATAAATCCAAGACCACTTTCAAATAAAACTATACCACATCATTGGTAGTACAAGTACCTTAAAATAACAAAATACTCCTAATTCATTCCTCCCATCCCTTGTATCATTGCTGTCATTCATTTCACTTATACATACATATACATAAGCAAATATATGTACATAAGCATACAAAATTGAATCATTGTTGCTACTATTTTGAACAAACTGTTATTTTTTATAACAATTAAGGATAAGAAAAAATAAAATTTTCATTTTGCCTTCATTCATTCATTCTCTGATATTCTTTCTTTATGTAGATCTGAGTTTCTGACCTGTATCATTCTCCTCTTTAAACAAATTCTTTCAGGGCAGTTCTACTGGCAATAAATTCCCTCAATTATCTTTGAGAAAGTCTTTATTTCTCCTTCACTTTTGAAGGATAATTTCATGGGGTACAAAATTCTAAGTTGTTTTTTCTTCCTCTCAACACTTCAATATTTTACTCTATTCTCTTCTTGTTTGCATGGTTTCTGAGAAGTCAGTTGTAATTCTTATCTTTTTGGGGAAGGCATTGCATTCACCTTGATTAGTGTTTGCTGAGGCTTTCTGGATCTTTACTTTGGTGTCTGACATTAATTTGGGAGAAATTCTAAGTCATTATTGCTATAAATATTGTTTCTTTTCCTTTCTTTCTTCTCCTGGTATTCCCATTAATGTATATATTACACCTTTTGTAATTGTCACACAGTTCTTGGACATTCTGTTCTGGTTTTTTTTTTTCAGGTTTTTTCTTTGTTTTTCAGTTTTGGAAGTTTGAAAGTCTCTGTTGTTATATCCTCAAACTCAATCTCAGAGATTCTTCCCTAGCCCTGTTTAGTCCACTAATGAGGCTATCAAAAGCATTCTTTATTTCTGTTACAGTGCTTTTGATATCTAACGTTTCTATTTGATTCTTTCTTAGAATTTCTATTTCTCTGCTTACATTACCCATTTTTTGCATGTTAACTACATTTTCCATTAAAGTCTTTGGCATATTAATCATATATATTTTAAAAAATTCTTGTGCTGATAATTCTAACATTACTGCCGTATCTGACTTTAGTTCTGATGCTTGTTCAGTGTCTTCAAACTGTGTTTTTTACCTTTTAGTATGTTTCATAATTTTTTGTTTAAAAGTAAACTTGGTGTACTAGGTAAAAGAAACTGCACTAAATAAGATTTTAATAATGTAGTGGTAAACTGTCAGGAGAGGGGAATTGCTCTATAGTCCTATGATTAGGTTTCAGTCTTTTGAAGACCCTATGACTGTGGACTGTGAAATTCACCAGTGCTTCCCAGACTTTTTTCTTCTCCCCTTAGGTGGGACAGGATGGCTGGAGGGGGCTGGAGTTGTGTATTTCCCTTCCCCCGTGTGGAAAACTAGAGGGGCTAACATTGGTTATTTCACTTTTCCCAGGTAGGTTGGACTTTGATAAAACCCCAGGAGGTTAGGATCTGGTAAAATAGTTTCTCCTGAGGACAGGACTTGTTAAGAAGAATAAAATGCTCTGGCATATTTCACAGTCATTTCTTTTCCTCTCCAGCTAGAAGCACAAGGGAATTTTCCTCCTTTATCCACAGTGAGACTCAAATTGAACTCCTGGAGGTAAAACTCATAAAAATGTGGGCTCTCCTATGATTGGCTACCCTGGAATTTTTAACTCTTAGAGTTATCTATAATGAGTTTCCAGCAATTTGGCAATTATAGTCCAGATTTTTTTTTTTTACTCAGTAGTGGCTCCCATGGAGGTTTTTACTCCAGTAAACTGTGATTCTCTGCATCCTCCATGTATCTCCCCATCTTGGGAGGTAGTGGTTTGCCCTTTGACCTCATTTCATTGCCAGACCTAAGAAGAGTTATTGATATTTTTTAGTTTGTTCAGCTTTTTACTTGTTAAAATCAAGTGACAACTTCTAAACTCCTTAAATGCCAGACTGGAAACTGGAAATAAAGCTGGAAATTTTAGGTACAAAACTACTGTTGTCTTTTGGGCCCTCCAGGCCCACCATGTATCTCCTGTACCAGCTGAGTCCATAGGTAAAACCACACCAATACTCACCCCCCACCAACACTACCAAGCATCCAAAATACTCATTATCCCTTGTATGTGTCTGAATTCTTCAGAACATACTCAGATTTGAAAATCAGCTATGTATCCATTTGCTTTTTTTGCTGAAGGAGACAGTTCCATGTGTTTGGCACCTCTGTGATTGTTTATAATTTATGGTACAACTTTTATGCAGTTACTATTCTGATCTCCTTCAGAGTTTTATGAAATAGCATTACAGTCTTTTGGGAGATTTTTTTTTCATTTTTAGAAATTATAGTTCGTAAAGGAAACAATTTTGAAAGAAGTGATTGCTAACAAATCCTCCATGCACTCATGACACATCTCCAGAAATTGGCTTTCTTTAGATTTGAGCTCATTTTTGGTAGGAGAGATGGAGGTGGAAGGAAAGCAGAAGGTTTAGGAGGTGCCAGAGAGGAGGCTGAAGAAAACCCAATGTGAGGAGGAAGCTAGAAAGAATCCAAAATGAGCCAAGCAATGTTGTCTTGAGAACTATTGACAAAGCATAAAGACAGACTTTTAAAATTTCTTTTTTAAGCCCTTATTTCTTTTTTTCCAAGTTTTTATTTAAAATGCAGCGAGTTAACATACAGTGCAATATTAGTTTCAGGTGTAGAATTTAGTGATTCATCACTTACATACAACACCTGGTGCTCATCACAGCAAGTGCCCTCCTTAATACCCATCACTTGTTTAACCCATTCCTTTCCTCCCACCTCCCTTTATTTCTTAAGGATATGACAATACATTAGATTATTAAATCCAAAGACACACACCTTATTTTTCTCTTTTATCCCTTAGGGAGGATATTTATCAGATGGTCAAGTTTAAAATTTGCATGCTATCTCTTCCAAATTTTGAAAATACTAGCCTGATTTAAAAAAATGTATTTGCTTTGAATTCTGTAATAAATTTAATATCTGTGAAAAATATTTTCATGGTTTTTGTTGTATTATTATAAGTACCATACTAGAGTTTTCTTCTTCTAAATTAACTTTGCTTCATTTCCTCTTTATCAAAGCTGATTTATTATGGTTATTTAATGAGGAAATGTGAAGGTGGGATGGAGAAGTCATAGACATTTGAAAAAACCTTAATCTCTGTCTCACAATGAAAAAAAAAATCTCCATAATTGAAAGAGCCAACCCCTCATCTCCTCAGCTGTGAGCATGGGAGTTCAAGACTAAATCATATTATTTTAGGAAAAATCAATAGGTCTCATAAAATTACCAGTCTCCTCATGAACACAGAACAGTGTTTCTGACAGCAAATATGATTTGTTGCTCTGTTCTGTATGTATATTTATAGAGATCGATGAGAGATGTGGAATACCCAGAGAATTCCTTTGCAGCTCCTGATAAATCACTTTTCTTTCAATTGTGAAAGGAGGAATATTTTTTTTCATTATGGAACTTCCAGAGTAAAACGTAAGATCCCAGATGTGAGAAGTATAACCCAAGCTCTGTTGTTCAATATAACTTTCAGTCTGTCCCTTTGCACTAGACACAAAACAGGCCCCAAACACTAATTCTACTGCATGGGTCATTTCCTCATCACTGAGAAAAAGGCATCAGCCAACAGGAAACCCTAAAGACAGTCACAGGATAGCCTATTAAATAAGAAACATTAGACTAGTGTTGAGGGCATTTGGGTCCCATAGTAGACACCCTATCCTCTGTACTCACCATCTATAAAGCAGGAATAATCAGTGCCATTTCCATCATTAGTTTTAATACATGGAAATTATGAACAAATTCCACAGAAATTCCTTCAAATTTATGTTGACCATTGTCTCCTGCCTGCATTTCTATCTCAGCCATCCCAAATTTCTGTATCTGGGGAAAGAACCAGGGAACAGTGGAATGGTAGATAATGAATGGAAAGATGCAGAGGAACAATTAGGAACTCAAGGGCTTCCACCAATTAAAAAAATCTATTCTTCTCTCAATGCCAGCATATTTGTTACCAGATCATCTCTACCAAGCAGTTCAGCGTAATTAGTTAAAAATATTGGCTTTTGATGGGGCACCTGGGTGGCTTAGTTGTTAAGTGTCTGCCTTAGGGTCCCAGGATCAAGCCCTGCATCAGGCTCCCTGCTAGGCGGGAAGCCTGCTTCTCCCTCTCCCACTCCCCCTGCTTGTGTTCCCTCTCTTGCTGTGTCTCTCTCTGTCAAATAAATAAAAATCTTTATAAAAAATATATTGAATCTTGGCTCTTCCACTTACTGTGAAGTCAGGCAAGTCACCTAATCTTTCAGGTTCAATTTCTTTAAATGAGGCTAAGAATGCCTTCATTAGCTTATTTTCATGATTAAATGAAATGACAAATGTAAAGGGACTGCAGTGTTTGTCCCCAAGTAAATACTCTGTAAGTGGTGGTTGTAGAGTTTGTTGTCTTTCATTAGAACCCATATCCATCAGGTGTTTAGTTTCCTTTAATGTTGGGGGTGGGCCCAGTGCCCATTGTGTAAGCTGGTACAAAAGGCTATGTGTCTACAGCAACTGAACACCTGTGTTTGTTATTTTTCAAAGATGATTTTTGTCTTTATAAAGTTCCTTTTCATCTTTATGAACACAAGTTGATTTGGGGTCATGACCCTGGATCTTATGGATTTCCCAAAAATTCAATAAATAGATTTATTTTAAGCCATGATTAGCTGGTTGTCATACTAACTACCCAGAACTTTGAGAAAAGGTTCCTTCCAAACTAATCTGCTGATGAAGCCAGAGAAGCTGTTGAACTAAATTGAACTGAGTTTGTGTTTCATGTTGCTCATCCTTCACTAAGTAGTAAAACCTGTGACGTGAAGTGTGCGTTCCGAACCCAGCAAAGTTCAGTCGCTTGGGAGATCATGGAAGCTACCAAGCTTTAATTTAATAATAACTGGGGAAGCCAATGTCCATATAGATCCCAGAATTAGTGAAGTAAACCTATTAGCTTTCTCCAGTTTTTCATAGCTTTATTTCCTCGGAGGCTTCACCGGTAGACCTCAACTCAGACTGGTTCTTGAGCCAATACTGGTAGGGTCATGAGGGCTTTCAGCAGATTAACCCCTCACCTACACCACCAAATCAAAAGTAGGCATATGGAGAGCTGGAGTGCAATCTTGTGTCTAAAACACTCTGATCCATGGTGAAGTAAATGGCCAATTTTCAGCATTCCTTTATCCTCTCCAATGAAGGCCAAGGTTTATGGAATTAATCAAAACCATGGCTTCCATTACTGTTGATACTTAGGCTTACAGTCCTTTCTCTGGGGCCTGGGGTTGGCTATGATAAAAAGTTAAGAGTTCCATTTTCTTTCACCTAGAATCACTGAGAGTCAATCATATTCCCTCTCTGTGTCTCAATTATCTTCCTGGAATGATCTAGATGAGGGGACTTCATATTTCAAGATGATGCTACCCATAGATGCTTCTCTCAGGATTTTGAAAAATAATCTGCCAAGACACTTATAAATTATATTCACATATGAGAATAATTAAAAGCCATCTACGATGGAAGGAAGAGGAACACAAAGTGTCCTCTATACAGCTGCCACTATGACAGATACTCTTGGGGCCACCTAACCCAGTGCCCTGCCTCCACTATAGGTCAACTCAAATCCATTTCACAGCTGGGGCTTTAGCCATCCCTGAGTATACTGATTCCATTTTTTTGTTTACTCATGTATACAGATTCATCTTCAGATCCAAATAAACATTTCCTTGATGCAATTCCATCCTATTTCTTTCTTGGTTTATTTTTATGAAGAAGGGGATCATGTGGCTTGGAGACGTTTTACTCTGGCACAGCTCTTCAGGGTCTCCCTGCAGACTGAATCTCTGAGGCCTGGTGGCAAGTCACAACCAGTTTCCTTTACGGTGATACATCCTTACAGAAGATAGGACGACTTGACAGTCTGACAGACACTTAAAGTGTGAAGATGAATAAAAGATACATCACTCCTGATGGGTATATATATATATATATATATATACACACACACACATATATATATATAAAGCTGTCAGTCGATGTAAGCACTATTCTAAAAACATACAGTACCATATCAGTGCTAGAGGGTGTTGGATATAAAAAAAAAGTTGGCAGATGGACAATTTTTGATAGGTCTATGCGGATGTGAAAACCAAGCTGAGAACGAGTTTGTTAGTCCTCATCCATTGCCCTGCTTTGAAAATCATAATTGGAAGCTTTGCTTCCTTTCTTTTTGACTTCTGTCAAGTCCCACATTATTAGCCAGTAGGTAGACTGGATAATGATCTAGGGATGCCATGTCTAATGTGAGTGGTGACAGGCAGGAGATTCTAGCCAAAATATATTACTCACTGGTTGTTACTTTGCCTGAAATTCTACCATTAGAACTTTTTATTTGGGGAATGTATCACAACTCAGACACTGAAAAAGAGAAACCTTCAACTTACTCTAGTGAGGATTGATTTCCAGACATTTATGGCATCAGGACATTAAGGACTGTGGGTCAGCCAGAAGTCCAGGTGAAAGGCAGAGAGCAGAGAGTCAAAAGTCACAAAATTTCAATATTGTTTACTTCACACTCTCATAGAAACATTTCCAATGAAGACGTACAAATGGCTAACAGACACATGAAAAAATGTTCAAAATCATTAGCCATCAGGGAAATTCAAATCAAAACCACACTAAGATACAACCTTACGCCAGTTAGAATGGCAAAAATTGACAAGGCAAGAAACAACAATTGTTGGAGAGGATGTGGAGAAAGGGAATCCCTCCTACATTGTTGGTGGGAATGCAGGTTGGTACAGCCACTCAGGAAAACAGTGTGGAGTTCCCTTAAAAAGTTGAGCTACCCTATGACCCAGCCATTGCACTACTGGGTATTTACCCCAAAGATACAGAGGTAGTGAAGAGAAGGGCCATATGCACCCCAATGTTCATAGCAGCATTGTCTAAAATAGCTAAATCGTGGAAGGAACCTAGATGCCCTTCAACAGATGACAGGATTAAGAAGATATGGTCCATATATACAATGGAATATTACTCAGCTATCAAAAAGAATGATTTCTCAACATTTGCTGCAACATGGACAGCACTGGAGGAAACAATGCTAAGTGAAATAAGTCAAGCAGAGAAAGACAATTATCATATGGTTTCACTCATTTATGGAACATAAGAAGTAGGAAGATCGGTAGGAGAAGAAAGGGATAAAGAAGGGGGTAATCAGAAGGGGGAATGAACCATGAGAGACTGTGGACTCTGGGAAACAAACTGAGGGCTTCAGAGGGGAGGGGGGTGGGGGAATGGGATGGGCTGGTGATGGGTATTAAGGAGGGCACGTATTGCATGGTGCACTGGGTGTTATACACAACTAATGAATCATGGAACTTAACATCAAAAAACAGGGATGTACTGTATGGTGACTAACACAATATTCTTTAAAGGACATAGGGATAGGGATGATAGTGAGCAGCCAATAGGAAAAAGAACAAATGGCTCATAGCCCTTCAGTATCTTCTTCTTCTTTTATTTTATTTTATTTATTTATCTGACAGAGAGAGAGCACAATCAGGGGGAGCAGCAGGCAGAGGGAAAGGAAGAAGCTGAGCATTGGAGCCTGATGCGGGGCTTGATCCTGGGACCCTGGGATCATGACCTGAGCCGAAGGCAGACACTAAACCAACTGAGCCACCCAGGTGCCCCAGCCCTTCAGTGTCTTTTATAAAAACCCACACTAATAAAATATAAAAAGAGTGACAATGCCAAGTGTTGGCAAGAGTGTATGACTGGAGTACTCACACACTGCTGGTGAGATTGCAAAATGGTATAGCCACTTTAGGAAATAGTTTTCAGTATCTTCTAAAGTTAAACAGTCTTATCACATGACTTACTCCAAGGTATTTAACCCAAGAAAAATGAAAATATATGTATGCACACAGACTTCTACACTAATGTACATAGCAGCTTTATTTATAATGTCCTCAATCTGGAAACAACCCAAATGTTCATCAGCAAGGTGAAACAAGATATAGTGTATCAATATAGTAGAATATTTTTGGCAATAAAAGGAAATGAAGTACTGATCTATCCATGACATGGATGAACCTCAAAACTATGCTAAGTGAAAGAAACTAATCACAAAAGATCACATATTGTATGATTACATTTATGTGAAATGTCCAGAAAAGGCAAATTTATATAAGCAGAAAGTAGATTAGTAGTTCCCTGAGACCAGGGATGGGGGAACTGACTGCAAAGAAACATGACAGAATTTTGGAGGTT
Organism: Ursus americanus; assembly: GCF_024610735.1. Lineage (NCBI taxonomy): Eukaryota > Metazoa > Chordata > Mammalia > Carnivora > Ursidae > Ursus > Ursus americanus. The sequence goes on along the minus strand of NC_142164.1, from coordinate 35,245,704 downwards.
ATGGAAATATTCTATATGTCAAATGTGGTAGTGGTTACACTGATGTATGTATTTATCAAAACTCATTAACTGTACATTTTAAATTGAATTTTATTGTGTATAAGTTATACCCCCAATATACCCCCAGATTTTTTTAAAAACCAGGCAGAGGTTACCTTTCTGCAAGGTCATGTTACCGCTGGTCCCTCTGTATCCCCAGTAATCCTTCGGGCACTCCAAGTGCCAATGGCAGCACCCTCCTTGATACAGAGGTCATCAAGAACACAGAAACACAAGTAGGTAGAAAGAACTAAGCCTTATTGGAAACATGATCTATGAGCAAGATGAGAGAAGAAGACTTGGCTTTGTTGACATCTGGGGATCAAGACAGAAGTACTTTGCAAAGGGGGTATTTTGAGTATAATATAAGCAAAGACCACACATACAATGACAGCATTTTCTCATCCGTGATGGACGTGAAGAAGGCAACTGTTTGTGTGTCACCTACAAACTATTTCCCTACCATATCTGTACTTAGAATGTCATTGCAGTTATCAGCCCTTCTAACAATAGTTCTTCCTTTCACTTTTCTTTTTACTCTAGACAAATTTCAAGAAGCTCAAGAGACACTTTCCTTAAAAGACTTTTTATTTTTGATCCAACTAGACTTGTTTCAGTCCTGAGTCATTAGCCTTTAGAGGGAAGAAGACTTGCTGAAAGTTTCACTTTCATGCTTATTTGATCTTCCCAAGTTTATAAAACAGTTATGATCATTTTAGTTATTTTAGAGGTGAGAAAACGGAGGTATGTGAGGTTAAAAAACTTGCCCATGACTAATACGTGGAGCTAATACTCTGAACTGTAACTACAACCCAGGTCTGGGTTCTTAACTGCCAAAACCTTCTTTCTCATACTATTAAAATAATAGCTATCATTGATTTAAATGGTTGTTATGAGCCAGGCACTGTGACAAGCAGTTTGTGCACATTGCTTTAGTAATTCTAGAATGACCATGGTCTATGTGGGTTTATTACTATTTTCCAGTTCCCAACACAGTCCCTGGCATATAATAGACATTCAATTAAGATTTATTATGTGAATAAATGAATAGCCCTCTGTGGTAGATATTATTGGCCCCATCTTATGATAAAGAAAATGAAGCTCAAGAGAAAAAAGAAAAGAAAATGAAGTTCAAAGAGATTAATTTGCCTAAGTTTGCACAACTCTCAACTGGCAGAGCCCAAAGCTCTACCACTCTGTGTCTGTCCCAGTATCAACGGGTTGGAGAATGTCAGCCAGTGAAAATAGAGCACTCTAGCAGTAAGAACACAGAATTAGGGTTACTGCTGATGCTTGTGATGCTAAAGAATCCCACTTCTTCTTGCTTTGTCTTTTCACATCCCCCAGAATCTACCCCACTGTGGCCTGATTCTGTTCGGAGCACAACACTTAAGAGGTAAGTAATTCTGTCTTCACTTGAGGGTAGTTGAAAATATCATATCTTTAAACAACTCTTGTCTGGATTATTTCACATTTGTTTTCTTTCCATGTTTGCCAGATAATTGTCTTGACCTAGGGCCTGAGCTAATCTGAAACTCTTCTAAGAAACTAAACAACCCATTCCTCCAAGCAAAGTACGTTCTCAGGGATCTCTAAGGCTTCTCACTGCTCTGGCTAAGGTCATTGAAGTGCAGGCCTCACATATCGTCTTCCTGAGCATTAGTCCCATTGACATGAGCCTTTGTCTATATTTCTATGTGGTTAACTCAGGCATCTGTAATACAAAAACATACTGAGACACATTGGAGCAGGGCTGGGTTTTCCACTCACAGAAGAGAAAAATAATAGAAGAGATATGTAGGGAGTGAGGAACAGTAAGACCACCTTTGCTAATATCTAGTTTTAACTATGGCTGTCATAGACAGATAATATAAATCTAGCAAATAATTACTGAGCACCTTCATATGTAAGGAAATATGCTAGGACTTGGGGACACAAAAATGAAATTGGTTCTAGTCTAGTAAGGAAAAAAAGCATATGATAATTAATTACAAGTGATATGATTGTTGCAAAGAAGAAAGACTAAGGTGGGTTATATGCTAAGTGAGTTAGTTTAAGTTTAAGCCACTTGTTCCACACCAAGATACTTGGATAGAATCACCTTCCCCAGAATCCCCAAATGGATACTGGAGCTGGTAAGGAGGATATTTGGTACTCAACCTTCCAGTGTCTGAAGAAAATGTGGTATCAGTGGCTTCTATCACCTATGTCTGCTGGATGCAAGGAACTTTACGTATAGTAAATCAACTCATCACAGCTACTTTGAAATACAGATTTTACAGATGTGGAAACTGAGGCTCAAAGTGATAACTTGCCCAAGGTCTCACAGCTTTGGCTTTGAATTCAGATTGGGATTTTTTAAAATAATATTTTTTATTATATTATGTTAGTCACCATACAGTACATCCCTAGTTTTTGATGTAAAGTTCCATGATTCGATTGGGATTTTAATGTAAATTGTGTCTAACTCCAGAGTGCATTTTTCTACTGCTTCGAACTATTTCCAGGACATAGTGTTATGAGAGAGAGTTAAGGATTCTAGTCAAAGATCTAATACTAAACAGTTGTATGTCCTTAGACAACTCTTTCTTTATCTGTTAGAGGGAGTGTTGAATACACACCTTGCCTACTTCATAGTTTATTAAAGTGATGACAAGACAGGAGGAGAATACTTAGATCACATAAAATGCTCTGCATACATGTGGGATGTTACCAATTACTGAATGACATTAAAAGGTTGCTTCTGCACTATACTCTATAATCCCTGTATTGCTCATTTACTCATAGTCAAGGCTGGGAAGGGAGAGAAAGCCTGAAAAGAAAGGTTTGGAATTGGAACTTAGCAATGAGAGTCATAAACATAACCCAAATCATTTTCCATTTCTTGACCCTCAAATTCTTCATCTCTGAGGTTGAAACTTTTCTCTAACCTGTGACTATAAGAAGGCTTTTAGTAATTGAAAAACATGATATATACTAAGTTGCTTATATTAAGTTTTCTCCATCTTGAACAGGGCCGCAGTTTACATGCACACCACAGGGACCTGAAAATGCAAAAAAAGTTTAAATCTAAGTGGTCTAAACTCTGTCAGCTCATCAGTTGTAAGTGGTATTCAGCACTAAGTGAATTGCACTTAATGAATTAAAGATGAAAGAGACAGCAGGGAGCACGAACTCAGGAGAAGACCTTTCATTTCAAATTTAAAGGGCTAATTTTATGACTACCTGAGATTTGCAGATCAGAATTTTTCCACTCTTCCCCTAATTGTTTACTCAAAACAGCATATACTGTTTGAAATGATAGGGGCATCGGGAATGGATGGAGAAGCCAAGCTAAGCCCTCAAACTGATAAACAAAGCCTGCTGTATCTTAACCAGAGTCCTCTCCAGGAATAGGTGCTTGCAGGTACATGAGCAAGATAGGTTACGTTCAGGTTGGTTGTGGATCTGAGGATCAGATTCTAGATTGCATACAACTCTCAGTGTGATTCCCCACATTTCAGCTGTGTCCTCAAGCAAGTTATAGAATCCATAGTTTTGAAAGGACTAGATCATCCTTATGATGCCTTCTTCTTATCTGATTCTTGGTGTCCCCAGTCTATGTCCTCACCAGGTGGTAATCTTAACTCTGCTTACATTTTTCCAATGATGTGGAACTCATAACTTTCTTAATGGAAACACTCATCCCATCTCCACCCTCACCCTCCCAAATTCATCTTCAGTTAGTTCTTCCTTTGTGCCTGAGAACAAGTATTCCACGTGAGTCCTTCGGAGACCATTATACATGTATCACTTGTACTCCTTGCCCTTTGATTTGACTTCATATCTCAGTGCCTTGGTTTTCTGGCCTAGAAAATGGCAAAATTGTGGTCAAGATTGAATGAAATAATGAATATCAAAGTGATTTTTAAGATATTTGAATCTCTGTACACATAGACAGTGAAGCTCAATGGGATGGGAAACTAAACATTCCTTTTTGTCTGTTCTTTTAATATCTTCACATATTGATTAGAGGGTGCTTAGATGGGTATGGTAATAGCTCAACCTAGCTTTACTGAGATTGTCCCAATTTAAAATATTTAATTCCATTGTTCTTGTAAAACATGGCAAAGAGCACATTCAGTTATGCAAAACATCCCCTCAGACTGCTTTCCTTTTTTCTTAATTTTAAAGTTATATGTATATTTCTGAATTTCAGTTTCAGGACTCCAATGGCAGCTTTATTCCTGTATTATGTGACAGCTATGATATTTAGTAATCTAAACCACCCTGAACACTTGTTCATTTTTTAGTTTTAATTCCAGTATAGTTAACATAAAATGTTATATTAGTTTCAGGTGTAGCATAGTGATTCAACAATTCCATACATCACCCAGTGCTCATCACAAGTGCAATCCTTAATCCCCATCACCTATTTCACCTCAGACTGCTTTCTTGAACCTAGAAGTAATACGGAAGTTTTTATCAGACCCCATCATTTGTTTTTGATTGCAAAAAGCAAGATTACCAGCTGTATGAGGCTTAAGGAGGAAGGGAAAATAAGGGAATGAAAAGCTAAGAACTGGTGATACCAATACGTGCAGGCCCTTGTCTCAAGTCCCAGCCACTTCTACTAAGACTCTATGCCCTTGCTTGCTTACTCAGCTCCCTCCTCTTTTGACAAGATTTTCATGACTAGATTCTGGGTCTTCTTTTTCTTATCATAATTTTAATGTCAGACTACTAGTAGGGATTCTTTTGTTTGTCTTTCCCCTAGCCTTATCTATCAACACAGATTTATATAAAGCTTATGGGACCAGCCCTGTGCAAAGTATTATGAGGGTTCAAAGGAAAGAGGCTTCCTGCTGGAGGGCTCATACAATCATGTGTCCTTCCATAGCTCAGGGAATGGAGATATTGGTAAGGGCCTGAGTAGTCAGAGGAGGCTGCATCAAGGAGGCTGAATGTGAGCTGGGCATAGGAGGAAGAAAGAAATGGGCTTTCAGATGAGGAGACAGAGAGATTAAAAAGCAGAAGTGGGCATGATTACATGTTTGGAAGTGGAGGTGGGGGCTTGATTTCCTTATGTGTAAAATGCAAATCATTACAAGTACTTCATAAGACTGCTAAGAGGATTATGTGGTCTGGTGGAGAGGTGGCAGATGTATGTTTAACATGTTGCATTTATTGCTCCACAGTCTGTGGCAGACACTGGCAGTTCTTCACTGCATTCTATCAGCAAGGCCAGCCACAGGTCCAGAATACTTTTAAATAAGGCTCCAGACAGCTAATACCTGAGTACATAAACTGGCATAAATTAGGCACTCAAGAAATCATAGGCGTTATTACTCCAAAGACCCACATAAGGTCTATCTAGTATAACTGGATTAAAACAACTTGACTTTTACATTCTTACCAAATACCGATGCAAACCTCTGAATTTCCAGTGTGTCAGAGGCCCACCATGTCCTCAACACTTGCAGGATTGAGATAAGACTCAATCCTGCTATTGAGCTTATCTGCCATATGTTGTAACATCTCCTGTGAGCTGTAAGTGCTAGCATCCTTGATCTTCAGGAGTTTGAAAACCTCCAGAACATAGCTACTTCCACTGAAGTCATCATTTTGCCACCAGTATAATGTTGGTACCCCTCAGGGGCTGAACCAAGTAGGCAAGTATAGTAAAGAGGCAAAATGAGGTCTGTCCTAGGGGTTTTTCTTTGACTCTATGTAATGTTCTTTTATATGTTGATAATATTTTATTCATAATATTCTGTTACTGTGTTATGATGCCTGCCCAGGGGCCAGTCTTGCCCTGTGCCCAGCCTCCAGATTTTTGCCTTCATATAAAAACTCACCCATTCCTTCTTGGTCATCTTTCTGCTGGTTTGAGGGAAAAGAATGGTGCAAATGGGTCATGTACTGCTGGGAAGATGTTAGCAGCCATGGTTCTGGCTGGTGAAAGAGTAAGATCATTCAGGCATGTGCTAAGGCTGCCAACAGAGACCGTAGGCAAAGAGGAGAAGGCAGGGGAAGGAGGAAACAGGGAAATACAACCTTAGGAGGAATGGTAAATGGACGCATGGAGCAGGAAGGCTGGTGGAGCAAGTGTGGCTCTTTAATGGAGTTATGCACGTTAGAAAGGACAACTGGGAAACTTCCAAGGGAATACTTGCAGAGAGTATTCATGACATGTTTAGCTACATAAGCAGCTTGGCTATGGGGCCAGATGAGCTGGAAGAAAGGCTGAAGGTTAGAGGAAGGTATGAAGTCTGAGTCATACAGTAGCCAGCTGGGCTGCTGCTGCTCAATCTCTAATATGGGGATATATGGATGACTTTTCTGCCTTACTCACAGGCAGAGCAGAGCAGTGCAAATCTCCCAACAGGGACCATAGAGCCTGAGAGCAGGGTCAGCTCAATTGTGACCCTCTCTCTTGCCCCTATGCCAGCTACTTTTCACATTCCTGAGCGAGGCCTGCACTATACCACTGTTTAGATGTGACCATACAGCCTCAGGCAGAGCCTTAGAAGGAAGCAATCTACATATCACACACTTCAGGGGCCATTTTTGGAGCCAAATATTTTCTACTTTCAAAGATGTAGATAGTGCTGAAGCAGAAAGGGTCTTTTGAGAGTATTCAACCTGGAGTTTCTCAAGTGTTATCAAAGAAACTTCTGCATCAACATTATCTGCGGAGCTTGATTAAATGAAGGTTATCTGGTCCCAACCCAGACCTATTGAGTTACACTATCTAGGGGTGAAGCCCAAGAATCTGCATGTTAAACTCCTAAGAGAATCTTATGTACCCTGAAACTTGAGAACGTCTGACAAATGTCAGAGCTCTGTGTGGTCTGTTACCCAATATTCCCAAGGTAAAATCTGAAGACTTCTTACCACAGGATCATTTGGAGTACCTACAAAAAATTCAGATTTCTGGGTCTTCTCCTAGCTTTCATGAATCAGAATTTCTTATACGTGATAAAATTTGAGAAAACTACTCCCTTCATTGTACAGATACAGAAACTGGTCCAGAGAGAGGAAGTGATTTGCCCAAGGTTGTCAGTCTAGGGTCATACCCAAGTGTCCAGACAAATATAAACAGTATGTCCTTGTGGTCACCTCTTGAAGGTTATTTTTGTCTCAGTTTAGCTCTCATGGCCACAGCTACCCTTGGAACATCTGGAGCTCAAGAGTAAAAGTGCAAGTGCTCTGGGTAGTTGGATAACAGAAGTTGAAAACTTCTCCAAAGGGTTGTGAAGAACAGCTTGAAAATAAAGTAGTGTAAGGTCATAAAGCTCTCTTATAAGCAGCAAGGTATTTCAGGCCCTTCCCTAAATGGTGTTTCAGGGGACTCAAGCATGGAGTAGTTTCATTCAGGGAAACTGTCAACCATGGTTTTGAGTTAAACTGAACACAAACACCAAAATGGCCTTTAAGAGTTAACTAAACCTATTTTTGCCTTGTCGTTTTTGAAGCTGAAGCACATGGCAATCAAGTAAAAACTTAAACATATGCAGTTCTATGTCAGACCTGGTCCAAGCTCACTAGTCTGATTCCCCAAACCTGTGGACTTGAGGTTCCAGCTCAGTCTCTACTTTATCTCCCTAAGACTGAGGTCTGGAACTCTTCCAGACTGGCATGATCTACCCCAGGATCTGCTGGGACAATCTAATAGAAGGCCATTGGCCTCTAAAAGGAGAGCAATTTCCAAAATGATAAGGCAAGATAGATTTTCTTTGAAAGATTAAGCAATTGCCATTGACAACAGTTCCATTGTATGATTTGCATTTGGGCAAATGCTTATAATTTTGGCAAGTGTTTCACCAATGCTACATAATTAGAAAAAATAAATGTTCTGCCACCTTGAATACATAATTCTATAAAGAAACAGGAGAACTCTACAGATATTCTGGAATTGCTGAGGGTGGAGGGAAACAGCAGAAGGCAGGAACAAAGAAAGAAAAGTTATAATCACACTTTTCCAACCAAAAGAAGAATTTGGTAAAGAGGTCTATACCCCTTATCTTTAATTCTGAAATCAAAGAGGTCTGTATAACAGGAGCTATTTTTTCATTAATTTGGTATCAAATCTGACCTAAACTGACATGAACTTAGTCTTTGTCTCTTCTAGTATGAATATTCAGACATTTTTTCCTGAATAATTAATGGCTTAATTATGAGGTATTTTCTCAGGAACCACTGGGAATGTTATATAATAAACAGTACATACTCTGTGTTACCTTTCAAAAATTAAAAAAAAATTAAATTCTAAAATACAGTCAGATAACAGACTGTGGACCTAGAAAATGATAGCTAATGTTTATGAATCACCTGCCATCTGCATGGAGCTGTGCTAATCTCTTCATCTCATTTAATACTCAACAACAACACTATGAGGAAGGTATTAAAATCACCTCCATTTTAAAGTTTGGAAACTGGTTCTTGGAAAGATTAAGTAACTTTCCAGAGTCATACAACTTTTGGCCAAGTCAAGATTTGGACCCAGGTCAGTTTGACTCTAGAACCTACAGGCTAAACTCTTGCACTCTACTGTCTGGGAGAGAAGAACCATTGTGAAGAACAGTGTGGGCTCTTTGTGGACTTTATGCAGAAGTATATGACACCTATTTTTCTATGTCATTTGAGGGCCTCCTACTTCCAAAGATGTCCCCTTCCCCATTCTTACTTCTCTGTGTTGCTATGATATGGCTTTGTTCCTTGAGGTTCATCTGGATGGGTTTCTCATAGGGACCACCAACATCAGAAATCCTCTGGGCAGCTTGTTAAAAGTACATATTCCTGGCATCCACCCCAGACCTATTGAATTGGAATTAATGGGGATTGTGACCAAGTTGTTTCTTATGCACATTAAAGTTTGAGGAAAAAGTGAATGCCTTGAGAAAGGCCAGTCATTAACCCTCATTAATTAATTGACATTTTACCTTTCAATGACACTTAGCTGGGCTGGCGGAAATAAATTCATGGATGGGCACCTGGAAAATGGAAAAGTAGACTAAGTAGAATGGCGAGATAGAGAAAGAAGGAAGAATATGACAGTATCTCTCTACTTTGGCAATATGTGACAAGGAAAGAGCCTCAACAATGATATTGTTAGCTTCACTGGAACAATCTTGGGAGCATCTCTCTACCACTCAGAGCACCTGTCTACTATCTCATTGATACCATAACCCTCTGATGTGGACAAGATAGTCATTCTCATTAGATGAAAGAGGAAATTGAGACCCAAATGAATTCTTTAATGTCATCCAACTGATTAATGCCAGTGTTTGGGTAAGCTTCTGGCCCCCAGTCTTATACAGTTTCAATCTTCCAGTAATCTCTTCCATAGTTCCAGAGAGGAGGAGCCATCAAATGAAACCTAGAGAATCAAGTCTTACATTCAATGATGCACATTTTTGCCCACTAGTGGCCAATTTAAATACAATTAAATGGTATGCTATACAAGGAAAGGGCAATGAGAGGAATTATACTGCAGAATAGTTCAACTGATATGCCATATGTTTGGGGTTTGGTTTTTAATTCTAACAGGTTTCTTTATTCTTGTTATCAATGCAGGGATGAATACTAAACATTTTGATCTTTATACTTTTAAGAATATTCTGTTCTTGTTTACTAAGTTCCCATCTTCACCTATTTTTCTTGCCTGTGGTATCTTAAGTATCTCCATGACAACCAAATGTGACCTTAGATGAGGACTAGGAATCTAGAAAAAATATGGATTAAATACCACCACTGTAATCAGATCTCTACAGCAATGCCAGCTAGGATTGGGGCATTGAGGTTCAAGTCCATCCAGTGATTATTCCAATTAGGGCTACATGCTCTCTAAAGAAGCTTCGAATTTCAGTGCACATTTGAATCACCTAGTAAATCTGTTTAAGTGGAATACTAATTCAGTAGGTCTGGGGCGGGACCTAAAAGTCTGCTTTTCTAACAGTCTCCCTGGTGATGTTGATGGTGCTGGCTCCCAGAGTACATTTTAAGTAGCAAGGGCATGAACCATCATCATGTCTAAGTGGCATGTACAGATGAGCATATTTGTGGTCCTGGAGGAAGTGCTGTTCTTGACAGCAGAACTGGTGAGCATGCCAGCTCTGATATTAAGTAGTTGTGTGACCTTGGGCAAACATCTTTACCTTTCTGAGTCTCTGTTTTCTCATTCATGAAATTATGAATTTGGCCTGGATAATCTCTAAGATCACTTTGGGTTGTAAAATTCTTTGATTCTCTGATAAGAAAGAGATACTTTAGAATCAAAGGCTTAGTTCGAGGGCAAATTTCCCCTATATCACAAGGAAAGGGATTGGGGAGAGAGATCTACTGTGACTTTTGTATTTGTCTTCTTAATTCCAAATCCTCTATGTGTCCCAAGGTAATTTATCACTTCTGAATGTGCAGAACATTGGTATTCTTCATAAGAAGAGGCGACATTGAATAGTGGACAACAGTTTTGGCATCTCTTCATTTCAGCTCTCAGTGTCCCCTTGTGACTGCTTCCTGGTAGCAGTTTTGGCTACTTGCTCATGAAACTATCTCTCTGATAACAGAGGAAACCCTACTGTCTGCCCATTGGTTTCCAGTACTGGCACGCAATTCTACTTAGTCTCACTTGATTCCAGAAGATACAATGGAGAAATACACAAGATCATCACCTACCTTGCAAGTAGAACATTCCTCCCTTCAGACAGAGAATCTGATTCTGCAGCCACAAATACAACATCTGGCTGAAGAGAGCCCTGACCTGAGGGGCCAAGTCATGCCTACCCTGGCTACCCCAATGATGTCTGTACCCCGCTCACTTGAACATCTGTCTCAGTTTCACCATGACCCTGCCAATCTCTCAAGATTTCTTGTACAGTTGACAACTTTCAAGTTCCCCAATCCTGCAGATGATGTCCAAGTCAAGTTCTTTTTTGACTACCTATCTCAACAGATGGAAATTTGTGGAGTCGTATCTGGGCCTGACCAGAGCACTCTGCTGAAACAATATGAGAACTTTGTTCTTGAGTGCCAGCAATCATTTGGTGGGCCTACAAAACAGGAAATAGACCCTCTGAACAAAGAGGTCAACTCCTTTTCTCAGCAGGAGGCTTCTACTTTCCAGCTCCTTGCTCAAAATCTGAGCTGTAAGGAAACCGATCAGAGTGATCACTTCCAAAGTCCTGACTCCATCCAGGATGAAGTGAGTGGTAGAGATATTGACAACCTTCCAGACCTGATCACTCAGTGTATTCAGCTGGACAAGAAACGTAGTGACAGGCCAGAGCTTCTACAGTCAGAGACCCATCTCCCAATGTTGGCTTCCATGATCCACCACCAAGCCTTTTCCAGCCCCACAGATCTGCCACCCAAGGAAGATCCTATACAGTTGCGAGGAAGCCAGCCACCACTCACCCCAGCCAAACGAGCCCGCCAGCAAGAAGCTCAGTTGTGCCTCTACTGCAGCCAGGCTGGTCACTTCACAAGAGATTGCCTTGCCAAACGTTCTCGAGCCCCAGCAAGGATAAATAACCCAACTCACCAGTAAGAGAGCAGGTCACTTTGTAAACTTATATCCCTCTCACCTCTGGCCTTAAAGATTTATGTCCTGCACTAATGTTTAAAATACAGATGAGGAACTGTGATACTGCTTCATAGACAGTCATGAACTCATGTGCTTCTGGGAATTTAAATAACCAGATCTTGTTCGTTTGGTGACCCATCACCAAACCAAAACCGACCCAACAATGATGAAAACAATTCACAGGCACTTTCTGCAATTGGAACCAATTCCCCAAGAGTACTGAAAGTCTGTAGGTGAAACTCTGGCCAGTCTGAGCCAATGAAAACAACCCTGGAAGCGCACTGGGAACCCCATTCCCTCCAATGGGTGAGATCTGGGTTGAGTTCATTGGCCTAAGTATTCTGTGCCTAAGATTAGGCCCAAGACTTTCACCCTCACCCTCATTGGTCTGTATTATAGTTCCCTGTTGGTTTAGGACTCTTGGTTGAATTCCTCATTGCATTCAATATTCTACCAACATTTTTCTGCTGGAGGCTGAAACCTGCTCCACCTATTGACTATAGAGTCTAGCTTCAACACAAACCAATCTTCATGGAAACACAGCTCTACTACTGTTCCATACAGCTATGTATTTTGTTGCTATTTAAAGACCTCTGCTTGCTCAAAAACAAAACAAAACCAAAACCAAAAACAAAAAATGAAAACAAAAACCTGGATCTTTTAGCTAGTGAAACACCAGATGGCATGGCCATTTGAAGACTTTGATTGGAATTGTTGGTCCACTTCCTTGAGAACTAGCCCTGCAGGCACATACATGTTTTTAGCCAAGCCTGAGTAATTCCAGGTTACTCCCCTCTTCCGCATCAACCTACTTCAGCTTATAGCATGTCTAATGGCCAAGTCAAAATGGTCTAGGATAATGACCTCTGATAAATATTAATGGAAGTTGGGGAAGGAGTCTCATCATAATTATTTTGTCTATAACATGTCCTTGCTGCCTTACCTGGCGGGTAAGGGAACCTGGTTAAATAAATCTCCACTGAAGGCTTAGGGTCAGGCTCTGTAGTAGTTTCTGACTCTTAGAGGCCTCAGTGTGGTCACCATTTAGGATCACTACCATTGATGTTGAGCTCTATACCCTTATGAACCATCTCTGGGGATCCTCTTCTAGTTGAGAATCTTGAAAAGCAAATAATGGCAGACAACTTTCTGAACCATCCCACCTGACAAATCCTGGGGCATGGACATCAACACAGTTGATAAATAAGTCTCAAGAAGAAGTGGGGTTTGATTGCTTGTGTTGTGCTCTTGGCACACAGGCATATATCAGCTTTGTGTATGGATTCCTCATGCTTCTGAACAAAAGTAATGCCATGCTGGAGAGACACAATTTTCTAAAATGTTAAGGATATCCAGTGACAATTGATGCTTGCTAGTAATAATCAGTCCTCTGTTCCCTGCTTCTTAGTGCTGATGTATGTCCCCATAATTGAGTTCCTGAAGAAAGATCAGTAATTCTATATTCGCTAGCAGCCAGAAGATCTCTCAGAACATGAAGTGTCATTGTACTTTGGCCTTATTCCTGGAGAATTATGCTAACTTTGACAATACTTAAACCCACCTAGGACCTTACCACTTTCATCTCGTAGCACTAACAAATAGATCATTTTTCCCATCAGTGCCTGACTAACCTCTGTGCCAATCCTTATTTGCATTCACAAGGGGTCTACTTTATCAACAGCTTGCTATACGTCCACCTTACTCCATATGTTCTCATAACAAGGAAACCTGAATGCGCATATTCCAATTGTGCCAAGAAATTCCCGCTGTGGTACTGGGATTGTATGAAAGCCCCTAAAGAGTTGATCTATTTGAGCTTTAAGTGTCTCTGGGATTACCTGGAGGTATTCTGATCTAGCACCCCTAATTCTGTAACAAAAGAGTAACCCAATAGCCACCAGTCACTTTCCTTACTGACCCCAGTATGGTCTTAGAATGCCGATGGGAGTATTTAGTTGGCTTCACCACCAATCTTTCCTTACCTCAGGGACACAATTTATCATTGTGCACTCTCTCACAAAAATGTGTCCCCTTATTTTCTATTTGGACCTTTTCTCTGCAGAAACATCACTTTCTTGTCCAAGAAATTTTCAGATTTCATAGCCTCTCAGAACAGATAACTAATTCTGGGCTATAAAACCTCCCATTTCTAGAAGCCCCTTGTTGAGGAATTCCCAGTCAAGGAATTCTTGTGCTCTATGTGATACAATCCAACAATCATACTGAGCATAGGAATAGGATACTGGGATAATGCTTTACTGTCTACTAGCTAACAACCATTTTGTTTACCACTTCAAAATTTTGTTGTAATGACACCATCCACTTCAACTAGAATAAATTCATTATTTAGCATAAAGAGAGTTACACAGATGTTTTTCTCAGAACTTATACTAAAGTGAACTTTTCTGAGAGTGAAACTAATTAAAGTCTACTGAGAACAGATGAGTTGTAACCTACTTGATCATGTAGTCTGCAACTACAAAGCCGTGGGGAGTCCCCAAGTCCAATCAAGATTGTAGTTTTAAGGAGGCAGATCTGCTGTGTGATTGATGCCATCCAGCAAGATAAGATCTAATCATTTTATGATAAATCTGAAGAAGGAATTTTTAACAACAGAATGGTCTTTAGGGAGTCTAGAAAAGGGGGCAATTAAGGAGCCATAGGGCATTGGTAATCTCTCTAGACTCAGAGGGGATGTTGACCAACAATGATTTGGCAGGTCTATATACAATGGGGTGGAGGCACCAGGCCATCCCAATTTGTGTTATTAGCCATTAAAATTGCCACCTAACTCCCCATGCTATGACCCTATGTACTAGGAAGTAATCTGATTGTAATTATGTTCCCATATAAACTTTGTTATGGGGAGAAAATCTGCTAATCAGCTGACATGAGTATTCTAGCCTATTTAGCAGTTAATTCTCATTATAAATAAATAAATTGGTTTTAGCTTATACACCAGCTTTGTTGTGGGTTTTAATAGCATCAATCCTCCAGATCCTAATCACCACTGAGTGAACTGGAAAAAAAAATAAGATTCTCACAATGCAAAGTCAGTACCGCAATGTGGACCATAATGAGTCCATAGAAGATTGGCCTCCCTGGGAGACTTACATCAACAGTCATCCTCCTATTTTATCTCTCTCATTTGTCTATAGCTGTAATAAAATTCCGAAATGTCTACGGTTTTTAATTCCTGCAGTTACCTCCGTTCACACCCAGAACCACAATACCTGCCATAAGTAATTACTTCTTGTGATACTACACAGTTCAGTCTAACCATTAGAATATATCATCATGGATGAAGACATAGCACGTGACTATAGACATGAGCCCTGACAAGCACCTTTATTTTTTAATTTTTTTTAAAGATTTTATTTATTTATTTGACATAGAGACAGCCAGCGAGAGAGGGGACACAAGCAGGGGGAGTGGGAGAGGAAGAAGCAGGCTCCCGGTGGAGGAGCCTGATGTGGGGCTCGATCCCAGAACGCTGGGATCACGCCCTGAGCCAAAGGCAGACGCTTAACGACTGCACTACCCAGGTGCCCCTGACAAGCACCTTTAAAAAGGAAGAAGTGTATAATTGTCCTAATTTTCACCACCTCTGTTCTGTCCAGATGACAGCACATAGGACCCATGCTGTCATTGCCTTTACCTCTATCCAGGATGGTAAAACAAATATCACCCTTTTCTGGACTCTGGAAGATCATTTCCACCCAGCACCATCTAACCTATGACCACAATAGTCATCCCTGAAACAAAATAGAACGTTTAGGGTATACCAGCATCTTGGCAAAATCTAACACCGCATGCCCTTGGGAGAGCTCTGGGAGCTTAAGTCATATCCATAAAGCCTTCTACATTGGTGGGTATGTTTCATTGCCTCCTAGGAAGCTTCAGGTCTCACTTGGCCAAGAGAATGGAAAAACCTTCAAGGGAGTATAGTGTCATGGATCTTCAATATCATCTTCATACAAGATTCACTGCCCACATTTTAAAAACAAAAGTCCCAGAAGTGAGTTACACTATTTAGTAGAGTCAGTAGAAAGATCTTGGTACCTAGACCATGCTGTCCAGTCATTGTTTGTCACTATAACTTTGAGTATTTGTGCACTAAATTATAATACTTCCTGGTATTGGTTTTGACTCTTGAATTTACTTGAACCTGCTTCCTGCACACTGATTTCTAGTACATTTCTAACATGACACTAGTTCTCTTATTGGTCCAGTTCAGTGATAAGCCTGGTTGTGACTGTATTCCACCAACCCCATTTGCTTCATAGTAACCCAGTAGTGAATCATGTAGAATTTCAGTTTTCCCTATGAAAACTGACTCATCTCTTTGGGCATAAAGTCTAGTTTTGTGTGCATCTAAAGAAAGGAAACTAATAGTTGGTGAATGCCTACTTTATTCCAGGTCCTGTGCTGAGTCCTTTAATTTGCTAATGATACTCACTTAAGTTCACATTACTAAAAAATGGAATATCCATTTCTGGCATTTAGTGCTTACTAAACATTTATAAGGTCAGTGTTATAAATTTGATCTAAAGAGAGTGGGCCCTCATGCATTCACCCATATAAAACAGTAATCTCTCCAGCATGCCCTTTCTAAATCTTCTCTAGCTCTACTCTGTATTTAGTGAAGGACAATCATTACAAATGTATACAGAATTCAGGGTGTGGACACAAAGTAAATTTGGACAGGATAACTTTTTAAAAATTATGATGGTTTTAAGATGGCATCCAGTAATTCTGGGGAATTTTTGGGTTTTATCAGTATCTTGAGAGAAGAGTCATTGTGAACCCTTCCCTGAAAGCTGTAATTCTCTTTCCTAAGTTGTAATTGATGACACAAATCCCACTACTCCAAAAATATAGTTGGAATGTTTTAATAAATATGTATCCTTAAAACAACACTGAAGTTTATCTTTCTTCCTTCTCACAAGGTTTTCCTACAGTTTTCCCCAATGATATTCATAATAATAATAATAATAATAATAATAATAACAATAACTACAATTTACTGACCACTTACTACACACATGCCAGGCATCATACTCTGATTTATGTTCATTTTCTCTCTTAATTCTCACAATGCCTATCTTAGATATCTCTTATTATTATTTCTATTATGCAGATGAGGAAATTGAGGTTTAAAGAAGTTAAGGAAATTATCCATGGACACAGAACTAGTGAGTAAGAGGTAAGACTCAAATCCAGATACATCTAACAACAGAGCCCATATTCCCACATAGTACATTACTATCCATCTTTAACAGGATTCAACAAACTATCACCTGTGGGCCAAATTCAGCCTACTGCTCATTTTAAAAATAAAATTTTATTGACACCCAGCCAAATGCACTTATTTGCATGTTGTCCATGGGTGTTTTCATGCTAGGACACGTATGGCCCATCAAACTAAAATTGCTTACCATCTGGTCTTTTACAGAAAAAGTTTCCTGACCCCTGGTCCACAACATATTGAAATATTAAATCAGACCAGCCTTTGGGGCATCTCACCATTTCTATCTCCTTTCGAATGTCCTATTTATCCCTACTTTTTTGTTTCTCACTTCTAAATTAATCCCATATTCATGATAAAACAATGGGGACTTGGGGGTGCGTGGGTGACTCAGTTGGTTCGGTGTCTGACTTTTGATTTTGGCTCAGGTCATGATCTTGGGGTAGTGGGATCTAGCCCTGTGTAGGGCTCTGTGCTCAGTGTGGAGTCTGCTTATCCCTCTCCCTCTGCTTCTCCCAACCTCTCTCTTTCTCTCTCCATTACTCCATCTCTGGAGTAAAATAAAATCTTTTTTAAAAACTTTAGAAAAACCCCAGTGGGATTTTATAGAGGCTTGCATAGGATGCTTTAGGTAGTGTAAATAAATAAATTTCATTGGTGTCCTTTTATCAACATGCAATCTTTCTGCTTCAAACAACTTCAAGAGATTGGCTAGGTGTGGTTGTGGGGGCCATTTGCTGTTTGTCTCCCCAGCAAGCATTCTACTTTTGCCAATGGACCCTAATTTTCATATAGAGACCCAATTTCTTTCCCACTTCAGTCCACCTTCCTGGATGGAATTCCACCTCCAACCCTGAGACCCAGACCTAAATCAATGGTCACACAGCATTTGTCTGGCCACTGTCACTACTGCAGGTGTTGACTTGTATCCTAAACTTATCAATCGGAGTGAATTTTATGGCTTTTCCTGGAAACGTTGGACAAGTACTCTCATTTTTTCCTACTGTAATGGGATATGGAAAGATAATACTCTGGATTACTGCTGACAGCCATTCCTGAGTAAGAGGAGAACCCATTTAAGACTACAGACATCCTGGGGGCACCTGGGAGGCTCAGTCAGTTAAGTGTCCAACTCTGATTTCAGCTCAGGTCATAATCTCAGGGTCATGAGTTCGAGCCCCACATTGGCTCTGTACTGGGCGTGGAGCCTGTTTAAGATTCTCTCTCTCCCTCTCCCTCTTCCCTTTCCCTGCTCTCTCTCTCTCTTTCTCCATCTCTCTCTAAAAAAACAAAACAAAACAAAAGAAAACAAAAACAATACAGACATCCTGAGGAAGCAGAACTGAGGGGTAAGGAGAAACAAAATCCTGATGATGGTTTTTGAATCACTGAATCTAGCTATGCCTGAAGGTGGTTAGCCATGTGAGCTAATAAAATCCTTTTAGACAGGTACATTAGGTAGAGTTTTCTGTGTTTTGAAACCTAGAGTCATGATAAAATGATTTTCCTTACTGAAACTATACTATTTTTAGCTTAACATATCAATTTGCTTAATCAATGCCTAGTTACAGGGGGGAGTTCTTACATTGCAGTGATGGTAGTGGGCAATCTTATGCACGCTGCCCCACCTTTAACCCTCTAATACAGAAATTCCCAGCTTAATTCCTAAAGGATATCCTAAAGGATATTTTTTGATAGTTCCTTCTTTTCAATACTTTAACAATCTTGTGCCACTTTCTTCTGGCCTCCATGGTTTCTGATGAGAAATCTGTTGTAATTTGAACTGTTTATTTTTCCCCACTCTGAGCCAGGTGTTATTTCTCCCTTACCACTGTCAATATTTTCTTCTGTCTTTATAGAACTTAGACTAAGATGTGTCTTGGCATGAATTTCTTTAGATTTATCTACTACTAGTATGTCAATCCTTTATTTTGAACCCAGTAACCTCTATACATATTCAACTCTCCCTGGGAAGAGCCTACATTAAATTTTGTCATTAATTTAAGACCAATGGTAAAGAAATGTATCACCCACTGTGGGATTGGTGTGGTAGCCAGGCAAAGGGCACAGAAAGAGGAAACGGGAACTAGGGAAAATAAACTTCCCCCTCTGAGAGTTTTGCTATTGGCTTTAAGTACTCAGAGACCTGAACTTGAATCTTGTGCTGACTGCTATTGAACTGACAAGGATTTTGACACTGCCCCACAGTGATCTCTCACTGGCTGAGGTGTCTACTCCATTTATTCTCCTGAGGACAGTGTTAAGTAAATCAATGGAAGTGGCCAAGTCCAGACATGCTGGCCTGGGGGCCTCTGTACAGTAACATTTTATTAAAACAGTTACATTTCCAAAACACAGTACATTATTCCCAGGCTAGCATAGCAGTCCCTGAACCCAATTCAGTGTTGAAGCAGGAGAAATGGTTGCTAGCCTTAGAATGCCTTTTCTATATATCTTTTTCCTGTCAAAGACCGGGAGCCTGGCCTTTTACATGTCCTCTAGATTTGAATCTAAGCACTATCTTAGACTTGTGACGAATGTTTTGGAAATACTACTTCAGTGGCAGTTCCTTTCCCTAGGAAAAATTAATGCACTATGTATTTGTCACAAGTGGGAATTTTAATAAAGTTACTGTTCATTTACAGAATGTAGACAAATTAATTTTTGACAGCCCCAAGGCTGACAAAATTACCACATATGTCAGTGCCTATTTTTGATATATGGCTTTGATTAACACCCAGATGCCTAGGGATACAGGCAGTGGAAAGT
This sequence comes from Ursus americanus, assembly GCF_024610735.1. NCBI lineage: Eukaryota > Metazoa > Chordata > Mammalia > Carnivora > Ursidae > Ursus > Ursus americanus. The sequence goes on along the minus strand of NC_142164.1, from coordinate 35,226,082 downwards.
GAGAGGTGAGCCTGACATCTGCATTCCGGCCATGAGCTTTATTTGGGGTGACAGGTTACAATTCAAGCAATTAATGCACACTGAGAGCCCACTATGTGCCAGGCATGGCAGGGAGGCAGAAATGGCTAAGACAAGGCCTCTGCCTTTAAGGGGCTTACAACATGGCAGGGTTTATGAGACCTTTGATGGTGATGATAGGTATAATGAAGAAGGTCAGAGTGACATTTAACTGAATGTTTACTGTTTGCCAAGTACTCTACTTAGTGTTTTACAGGCATTATCTCATTTACTCCAAGAACCTTATGGGTATGCACTGCTATGCCCATTTTGCAGATTCAGAAACACATATAGAGCCAGTAAGCAGTGAGACCAGAGTCACACAACTGAGATTCACACCTGGGTTTGCCTGACTCCACAGTGTCAATTTTTAATGACTGATATAAATAACTAAACCACAAGGTGACCCATAAGACAAATCTGGAAGAGATCTCCAAAAGTCAACCAATTCAGGTTATTTCCCAAACTGGAAGGACTTGAGGGAGATAGAAACCAATTAGAGATCCTAAAACCAAAGAATGCTAGACTTCAGTGGTGAGGCCAGCACTGTGCTCTGAGAATTGATGTTGGGAGCAAGGTAACGTAGCTTTCCTAACTTTCTGTTTCTAGTAATCTCTCTAGGTCATTTTCCCCCGACCAACAAGAAGACTTGAATTCACATACTTCAAAATACTGGCTGATGTCAGTACTACTGGGAAAATGAACTTCAGATTTGGATTTGGCAGACAGAACCTTCCACCTCATTTCTAGTCATTCTTTGGACAATAGCTTATTAGGCAGCTTTGGACAAAGCATTGTGTTAGCCATATTTAGAAAAAGTAGAGATGAATAAGACATGGTCCCTACACTCAGATTATTTTCTAAGCAGAGGTCAACAAACTTTTTCTGTAATGATTCGGATAGTGAATGATTTAGACTTTGAGGACCCGGTAGTATCTGTTACAACTATTCAACTCTGCCATTGTAGTGGGAAATTAGTCATTGAAAGTACATAAACAAATGGGCCAATAGAATTTTATTTACAAAAATAGGTAGTGGGTGGGAGTTGGCTTGCGGGTCAGAGTTTGCCAACTCCTCTTCTGAGGCATGGTTCTTAACCTTGGCTATACATTAGAATCACTTGGAAAAACTGTAACAAATGCTGTTGTCTGAGTCTCACTCCTAGAGTTTCTCGTTTAATTGGTCTGGCATAGGGCTTGGATCAGGACTCTTAAAGATCCCAGATGATATTAATGTGCTGATAATATTAAGAACTACTGCTTTAAAGGAAAACAGACTTGTTATTAGCACTAGTACGAAACATGGGCTGGAATGAAGGTGTGAATAGGTACCACGGGAATGTAGAGAAAATAAGCAACTGGTTTCAACTAAGGAAATTAGGTTAATCTTCCTGGAGTAGATGGCACATGAGTTAGCAAAGGGAAAGAAAGGACAGTTCAGGCAACATCAGTGCATTACTACTACTACTATTACTACCCATATTCATCTGCAAAGCTCTTGTGTAGGTGCTTTATACACACAGAATCATCACAAAACCCCTCTGAGGCAGGTATTATGGTCATTTTTTTTTATTAGAGGAAACTAAGACACAAAAACACTGAGAAATTTGCCTCTGGTCACACAGTTAGGTAAATGGCTGAGTGGCCAAAGTGCCTGTGTATACATACAAATGTGATAAAATGGGAAGTAAATCACAGGAACCGTAAACACTGAATACAAGATAGTGGTTACCTCTGGTGGCAACAAAGGGAACAAAGGGATAAGATAGACTAGGAGCACATAAGCAGATATAAGTTTCTTGGTGATATCTTAGTTTTTTCCATTGGGCGGTAGGTTCACATGTGTTCATTATATTGGCTTTATAAATAAATAAATAAATAAATAAATAAATAAATAAATAAATAAATCCATGTGTGGGTCAATGATGACAATATATCAAGATGAATATATCATGGTATCTAACAATATATATGATATAATCTATATGATATATATTATGATACTATATATATATTGTTAGATCATGGATATAAATATGTAAATAATCCAACTGTGTGTATCAGATGTAAAAAAGGGAGGAGAGAGAAGAGGGGAAGAGGGATAGGGAGAGAGACAGAGGTAAGGTTGGAGAATTGGGAAGATTTAGGAATAGGAGTTATTTAATTTGCAAAACTCACCACTCACCTTTGGCCTCCAACAACATTTCATTAACTCTAACCACCTACACAGTCACCCTGAGAGTAGGATTATCAAACTCAGCCAGGCTTCATGTCCCTGAGAGGCCCTTGTGCCTTGAAGGATTGGCACTAAGTCTGGAAGACTAAGGAAGGAGTGGGTCCCTCAGGCTTGTCAAATTGTCATGTACTTCCTTTTCACTGCCAGCATCAAGAGGAGGTCCAGGAGGAGTAGTTACAACATGGCTTCCCGTGGTATCCCAGCTCTACCTTTCCTCTTCCTTTCATGCTCTTATTTTCCCCTAAATGATCACAGTTATCTGATTCCCTTGGAGAAACAAAGGAGACTTTGAGGTGGATGGCAATTTGACCCAATACTCCTTGCCTACCTGTTAGCTTTTGTCATAGTTCCTTTCTTTCCTTCATTATCATTCTGAGAACAGAGCTTAAATCTAGGGTCCTGAAGCAAAAACTATGAAGGAGCAGTGGCCAGAGACAGTTATCTTTCTTATTTCCCCATTTGATATAGTGTTCATAACAGACACCAAATGAGATAAAAGCTGCAGCACCTTTGTGATGAGGCCTTTAAGATATCTGAGAACATTCTGGAAATGTTCCCAAGAGAGTCAGCAGAGCCTTACAGAAGGCTCACAATCTAGTGGACTTACCCTAAAGCTTGCCACAGCAGGGTTGGCCTTTCTCCTTTGGCACTATCCGAGCTCTTTGAGGCACAAGCCCTGCCACCACTCCCCCTTCCCCCTTCAATGGCTCTGGGGTTCTCACTCCCCTACTGCTACTTCTCAGTCTTAAATGTTTCCTTCTCTCATCTCTATTTATGTTTTTCCTTCTTTTTGTGTCCTGAAGTTTCTTCTTTTCTGGCTTTTCTTCCTTTCTTTTCTTTTCTTTTCTTTTTTTCTTTTTTCTTCTTTTTTTTTCTATTCCCATCCCCTGTTGCATCCCCCACTCCTTTCTATTTCAGATTTCCTATCCTCTGGCATCTCTCTGTCTCTTCTTTTCCCTTCCCCTTCCCTCCCCATCCTTTTCCTCCTCCCTCTTCTCTTGCTCTCTCTCTCAGTTAGCACTATTTTTAGCAGCAAAGCATCTTCGTCCTCCATATTTCCATTCCTCTTCCAATTTATCTTATTCAAAATTAAAATGGATGGGTGCCCAATCCCCTAGACTACTAACATGAAGTGGGAGAGTTGGAACAGTCAGCCTAGGAGCTACCTCTACTGGAATCCTCAGAGGGTTATATTTTAGCAACAGGCACACTGAGCATGTATGTAGGTGTGTGCGTTGGGGCCATGTTGTGGGTGGAGAGTGCTGGACTGGTAGAGCTCCCTATGTTTGCTTCATCACCAGCCCCAAAATGCTGGATCTGGAGCCCATTCCAAGGCCAAATATGGCCATTGAACAGATGTCCCTGAGATAGAGACAGCCAGTAAGCCAAAGCAAAGGGCAAGTTAATTCCCCAAGGAATCATGGCAGAGCAGACCATCTTTATGGAGAGGTTGGGGCAGGTCAGCCAGCTCAGCACAGGAAAGCAGCTGGTGGAGAGGGAGTATATGCAGGCTCCCTTTATCTGCTTAGCAAGTAAGGGCCAGGCCTGAAAATTGCCTGGATTTCTAAATGAAGTTTCTTTGGGCTTATGGCCATAACCCTTCCATTTAAGGGATCCATGGGCTTATGTGTCCTAGTATATGTCACAGATGCCAGGGGGTGACCAGAAGAACAAGAAGCCAAGCAGTCATGGACACAGGGAGTCATTGATGAGCCTTTAGGCACCTCACTTCTCTGATCATCATCCCAGGCCTGCTTGGATGGATTAGTTTGTACAGAACTGCAGGAAAGGCCTTAGATTAGAAATGAATTTTACACCTGAATTTGTGTACTTCAGTTGAGGTTGCTATAGTTTTAATCTAATTGAATATTGAGCATACAAAATTAGCAAATTATTATATTAGTCTTAAAGGTTAATTGCTATGACAAACAACCCAACATCTTAGGGACTTAACATAGTAAAAGGTTTATTTTTCACTCATTCCATGGTCCAATAAGGTGTTTGGCAGGCAGCCTCCCACAAGGTATTTCTGGGTTTCAGTATCCTCCCATCTTCTTCTAGGGCCTTGATGTTCTCTATTAGAACCTCTGCATCCAGCCAGCATACAAGGCGAGCAGAATAGGAGGACAAATGCAGTCTTACTGGAAGCCAAAGGAGAGAACACAGATGGCAGTTGGTAGTAAAGATTTCACCTGTCTCTCTCACAGAGTTTTAACACAGGACCCTGCTCCTGTGTGTGTGTGTATGTGTGTGTGTGTGTGTGTGTGTGTGTGTGTGTGTGTGAGTGTGTGTGTGTATTATAAGCAACAAGCTCACAATGACACAGCATGCATATATATTTAACCATAGACAGAGCTGGAATTTGAACTCACTTCCACCTGACCCTAAATAATACTACTACCACTGCTAGCTAGTATTTGCTGAGCACTTCCCATGTTCTAGGCATTATTCTAAGTACCTCAATATGCATTAAGTCATTATCCTCACAAAACCCCAATGCAGATAAGTGCTATTACCTTCAGTTTATGGATGAAGAAACCAAGACCCAGACAAGCTAAGCAAAAAACTTGTCCAAGTTCACGCAGCTGCTAAGTGATGAAACCAGGACTAGAACTCATGTTCTTACCAATATTTTGTGCAGACACTAGTCTGTGTGCATCTGAGGACATCTGAGAGAGAAGATAGTTCTGGCCCTGGAAGGAAATTAATTGGCTTCTAGAAGAGAAGCTAGGCATCCATATATGACATGTTTAAATAAAAATATGATACATTATGTTTAGGGATAAGAGTGTGCAGTGTTACGTTCATACTATGAGAGGAGGATTCATGGAATTGGTAGACTAGCATTTAGAAGGTAGTAGGTATTGGGGTGCCTGGGTGGCTCAGTCGGTTAAGCATCTGCCTTCAGCTCAGGTCATGATCTCAGGGTCCTGCAATTAAGTCCCGTGTCAAGCTCCCTGCTCAGTGGGAAGTCTGCTTCTCCCTCTCCACTGCCCCTCCCCTTGCTCATGCTTGCTTTCTATCTCTCAAATAAATAAATAAAATATTTTTAAAAAGAAGGTAGTAGGTATTGATAATCATAGTTTTAATGTTTCTCTAGATTGTGGTTTATAGATTTACCTCCTAAAAACAACGTGCTGGAATGTCCTACTGGGAGACAGTGGCAACTGTCCTGAAGGTGAACGAATTCAGAAAGTTATACAGCTGCCTGATAAGGCAGACAGGAAAAATATCCCTTAATAAAATGTCATAGCTCTTAGATATATACCCAAAAAAAACGAAAAAAAATGTGCAAACAAAAACATGTATGTAAGTGTTCATAGCAACACCATTCACAATATCCAAAAGGGGCAAATAACACAAATGTCCATCAAACGATGAATGGATAAACAAAATGTGGCATATCCATACAATGAACTATTATTTAACCATAAAAGGAATGAAATTCTAACACATGATACAACATGGATGAACTCTGAAGACATTATGTCAAGTGAAAGAAGCCAGACCCCCAAAGGCCACATATAGGATTCCATTTATATGAAATACCCTGAATAGATGAATCCATAGAGACAGAAAGCTGTTAGTTACCAAGGGCTAGAGTGAAGGAAAAATGAAGACTGGCTGCTTAATGGGTATAAGGTTTCTTTTGGGAGTGATGAAAATATTCTGGAAGTAGATAGTGGTGATGGTTGTACTACATTGTCAATGTACTAAATATCACTAATGCTAAATTTTATGTTATAGGTATTTTATTACACCATAAAAAAAGTCACAACTCTCATACCTACAAAGAGGAACTTCGAGTGATTTAAAAATAGGATCTAAATGTCTTAAGAATGTTATGCTAAGTGAAATAGGCCAGTCACAAAAGGACAAAAACCTTATGATTCTACTTATCTAAAGTATCCAAACTACTCCAATTAACAGAAACAAAAAGTAGAATGGTTTTACCAGGGGCCAGGGGAGAGGGGGAAATGGGAAGTTGTTGTTTAGTGGTTGCAGAGTTTCAGTTTTGCAATATGAGAAAGTTCTAGAGATCTGTTGCACAACATTGGGAATATACTTAACACACTGAACTATACACTTAAAATGGTTAAGATGGTAAATTTCAGGTCATGTATTTTTGACCATAATTAAAATAAAATATTTTAGAATACTTAAAATTTAAAAATAGTTGGGGTGCCTGGGTGGCTCAGTCGGTTAAGCATCTGCCTTCAGTTCAGGTCATGATCCCGGAGTCCTGGGATCTAGCCCTGCATCAGTCTCCTTGCTCAGAGGGAAGCCTGTTTCTCCTTCTCCCTCTGCCTGCCGCTCCCCTGCTTGTGCTCTCTCTCTCGCTCGCTGTCAAATAAAAGAAATAAAATCTTTTAAAAATTAAATTAAATTAAAAACAGGAGAAAAATATACAAATAGAATCATGGGTAGAAACTTAGGGATTCCAGATCTACTAGAGTTTTGTACAAAAAAAAGTTAATTTTTGGAAATCGTTGTGGCCTAGTTTGTTAGAAGAAGAGTTACTTGTCTCACCACATATTGTTGATGTCACCTGGGACCAAGCAGTACCCAGAATTTTCTAGATCTATGTTTATATTTTTGTGTAACTAATGGAGAGCTATGGGTGAATTCATGTGTTAACCACCTACTGAAACTTTAATGGCTGGAAGACCTCTTTTATTTCCCTTCCTCCCTCCCTCCTGTTTTCTATGTGTTGACTGATATGCTCAGATGTTCTTCCACCAAGAGAACCAATGAGCAAAATCTGGTCATCTATGCTCCTTATGGGTTATCCTGGTAAGAATTTCAACTGCGAGGACTGTAGGGTGACACTATTACCTCACATGATGTGCGGATTTCAATAACAGAGGCAGGTGGCATCAAAAATGATTGTGTACATCCTGTACAAGAAGACCCACCAGAGAGCTTCTAGCCTGCCTGCTGGTCATACTAGTTTCTTGAGGTCTGTCACATACTGTAAAGAACAGAAAGATTGGTACATTGCTCAAGATGAAGTGCCTGGGAAAGCATGTGTGCTTTGGAGTCAAACAGCCCTGAGTTCAGCCACTTAAAATCTGTGTGATCTTGGACTTGTCACTTAATCTCCACAGGCCTCAAGTTTTCCATCTGTTAGGGATTGTATTTTACGGAGTTGTTTTGAAGATGATATAATACATGTAAAGGGCTAAGCCAAATTCTGGCACATGGAAAGTAGGCAGTAAATGCCAGTTCTTTTCTGTATGAGAAGCTGGCCTTTACCTGCAGGGAGAGGAACTCAGAGGCAATAATCCAACAGATCAGTTGAGTCCAGAGAGCCACATTAGTTTCCCTCTACTGTAAAATATCTAATATCCACATTTACCTCCCAGCCTGAGCAGAAAAACTTTCTTAACTATTTCTCACTTTCCACTTGCCTTCTCTCTTGCATAAAATCAAGTTCTTGATTATCCAGTGAATTCAGAGCTATATGTATTCTTCCCTTAAAACTTTCATACTCAGGCTTTCCATTCCTTCTTTTTTTTTTCTTTGTGCATTTAAGTTTTTTTTATTATAATAATTTTTTTATTATATTATGTTAGTCACCATATAGTACATCCCTGGTTTTTGATGTAAAGTTCCATGATTCATTAGTTGCGTATAACACCCAGTGCACCATGCAATACGTGCCCTCCTTACTACCCATCACCAGCCTATCCCATTCGCCCACCGCCCTCCCCTCTGAAGCCCTCAGTCCATTCCTTCTTTCAAGCCTTTTCTCAACATTGACAATATCGAGATTTTTCCCTGACACCTTTATGTGTCACATTTATGCCATTCTTTCCTATTCCTCAAATGGCTTCTGAAACTGACTTTCACACAGTCAGAAGTTAGTGCAAAATCTCCTTGGGTACTATCTTTTTCAACAGGTAAACCCTCTTCATAGTCACTCTCCCCAGGGCTTCAATTTATGCAAAATGTTCCTTCTTTGCTTCAAGGGATTTAGGCTCGCATTTGTGTGCTTCTTCCACACTTTTTTTTTTTCACCACGCAAGCAGTTATGCTATCCACAAACAACGTTATCATTTTTCTAGATGGTAGGTACCTCAAGGGCAGGAATCGTGATTGGTGGTTTATCTTTCCAACAGGTGAAATAGACCCCGATATACACAGAGAACCACCTGTGGAAAAACATCTGAGAGGCAGGCAGGAAGTACGCAGGTATTTTCAGTGCAGACATGGATCAGACAAGAAAGGCTATTAGTGCTCAAAAATCTAAATCCTAAATCCTCACGCTTTTCACTGCCATCACTTTACAGACAAAACATAGTCCTACCAGCAGTGGATTGGGGAAGGGGGAGGAAAATTACGATGTGCTGGTGTCCTCCCCCTAGGTTTAATTCAGATGCAATTAAGGAACAATCTCAATCAGTGGTCAAGGCAGGAGAAGGAATTTCTCTACCCTGGCTAAGCAGTTGTGTGCTCTTGGGCAATTTAGTCTTTTAACTTCCTCCTCTGTACAATGGGGATGGTAATAATGGTATCTATTTGACAAGATTTGTTGTGAGGCTTAAATGACATGTAAATCAATTAGTACAGGGCCTGGCACATATTACCTACTTAACAAGTGTTAATGCTGCTGCTGCTGCTGATGATCATGATATTAAGACAATTTGCTTTGAAGAAGGTCTGTCTCAGTCTTATACTGAAAATTACCAACCAGTCAATCATTTCAACCAGACTACCATTCTGCCAAGCAGAATGAGCACATATTAATCCTGGACTAACTTTTGGGCTGCATGTATAGGATAAGCTATCTCCCAGTGTCCCTTCTGAGGGATTATAGTCAAAAGGCATTGTTAAGTGTGTATCTGATGGGATGGTCAAAAAGAATACCTTCACTAGCTCCCAGATACCATGGCTGCTGGCTGTGGTACATAGCGTTGCCTTTCCAGTCTCTGATTCAGAGACTCCATTCTGGGCAATTGACAAACTGACCCGGCACGTAAGGTCAGGCTCCCTTAAGTACTCACTAGATTTCTTTCTGGAAAGAACTTAGTGTAATTCACGCTCTTTTGCCATTTCGGGTAAGATTGACATTCGAATGATCAAGTTTTAGATAGCAGCTTAATGAAGCATGGTTTTGGTCCTTGAGAACTTTCCTCTTAGAGAGAAAGTGTTCTCTGTCACCTTGGTTTTCTCTTTATATCTTATAGTCTCTCCACTCTTCATTATTATTTTGTATATAACAGGGGCTTTTAAATTATATACATAGGCAATACCAAAAAGCCAAAAATCAAAATTTGTAAGGTAACCTCCCTAACACAAACACTACCACTAATTTGCTATGTGTCCTCCCCGTGGCTTACTTTTGCTATGCAGTGGATTGTTTGCATGTTGCAGTCATACTAAAACAGTGTGATGTAATGGAGGTAAATGGGATGTGGAGGCAGATAAGCCAGGTTTAGGTCTTGATTTGTCACTCATGAGCTGTATGAATTTTGACCTACTTTCTTAATCTCTCTTGGCTTCAATGTCCTCATCCACACAATGAAAGTGAATAATATCCACTTCACAGGGCTGTGGTAAAGTTTATGGGTGATAATATATGTAAAGATGCTCAGCACATAAAAGGAACTTTTCCTATGTTAAAAAGAAAACCGTAGGCCCCATATGGTGTCATTTAGGTTAAGGCCCCATGTCGGTAAACTAATACTTAATACCTAACCTAACTGCTGTTTCAGCCTCCCAGAATGTAACCTTTAACTGGTTACCATGGCATTTCCTGGTCAGCACTAGGAATTTTACTGATAGATCCCTTCCATTCCCCTTAGGAGGACAACCTTGTTTAAAGCAATGGATTCCTTACTAATAATTTCCTTTTTTCTACTCCCTGTCTACTTTTAAATTTCTCCTTTTCTGTAGCCCTTTGGAGCTCCTCTCTACTTGCTAGATGAAATGTTGCCCAATACATGAATCAATTTAAAAAGCCGATTAGATCTTTAAAATTTACTCGGTTGAATTTTTGTTATTTAACACTCCAATGTGCATCTTTTATCATGTATCTAGTAATTTTTATACAAGGACCTATGTGAGTGCTATTTATTTTTGTTGGTGGTGGTTTGCTTTATTCTCTCACATACCACCATGTTTGAACTCTTGTCCCCTTACAATATCTGTTTTAATATCTGGTAGAGCTGGTCCCTTCTCACTCTTCTTCCCTTCCCCACCAATGCATCATTGCCTGTTTATTCTTGTAAATTAACTATTAAATAATAAGGTTATTCAATAACCTAAATAAATATTTAGGTTAATAGTTAAACATTTAGTAACCTTTAATAAATGTAAAGTTCTTCAGTGGGTGAGGGGCAGAGGGAAAGGGAGAGAGAGAACCTTAAGCAGGCTCCACACCCAGTACAGAGCCCTACTCAGGGCTCGATCTCAGGACCCCCAATCATGACCTGAGAGTCAGACGCTTAACTGACTGAGCGACCCAGACGCCCCTCTTTTTTGTTTCTCTTTTAATTTGTGTAAAATTATAGTCAAATGACAAAGCATTTGGGGTCAGCTAAGAATTTTTTTCAATATTCTGCACATTTAAACTGAGTCTTAACCCTGGCCATCCAACTAAAATCATGGCCTAGTCAGGTAGTGGCTGAGTGGGAATATCAGGAAGTCACAGAACATAGTCCCAAACCAAGACTAGAATCCTTATGCTACTACTAACTAATAATTTGATTTTGGATAGTTTTCTCATCTGTAAAATCAGAATAACAGTTCCTAACTCATGAGTTGCCATGAGGGTTAAATGAGATAATTCAGGTAAAGCTCATGGCACCTACCAGTGTGTAATGAAAAGAGAGCTTATTAAAGCCAATGTGCTTTTATATTTAACCTCAGACAGGTTAGGTAACTAAACCATAGTTACACACCTAGTAAGGACAGGTCCAGAACCCAAACCTAGATTTGTCTGACTTTAAAGCCCATGTTCTTCTTAATATATATCACATTGTTTCAGTCTGGCATGCAAACAATCCATTGCATTGCAAAAGAAAACTGCCTAGTAGGGGCTCAATTCAAAAAACAGCCAGTTATAACCAATGTGATTCAACTATTTTTTAAACTGCAAATATACTATTCTGATCCTCCAAACCTACACTATCCTTCAAGCCTTTTTATAGTGTAGACTTCAGAGCTGGAAGACAGCCCCACACCATTTTTGAAGGTTCCTCCAACTAATTCACTGAAATGGAGGCAGAATAGAGTGCTAGGCAACAGTTGCTCTGTACTGCCTAAGTCTAAATCCAAGGGCCGTCACTCACCATCTGTGTGACCTTGGGTGAGTTCCCTGACTGCTCTGTGCCTCAATTGCCTCATCTTTAAAAGTGGGGTAAAACTGGTACCACACTCAATAGAGTTGTTGAGAGGATTAAAGAAGTTAATACTTTCAAGTACTTAGAAAATACCTGCCACATATTCAGTGCTCAATAAACACTAAGTCTTATTATTATTACTATTACTATGATTATTTCTCTTTCTTCTGACTTTCCATAGCACCTTTTATACTGGTACTAGGTTACACATAATTTTTTACATAATTATGAAGTGTTTTCTACTGATTTGTTGCGTGTGTATCATGTCTTTTCAACTAGATTGAAAACTAGTGGCAGAAACCATTTCTTGGGCTTTGAATCTCTCATAACATCTAGCACACTGCTGGGCACAGGGTACTTGTTAAAGAAATTCTCGTGTATTGAAATTGTACACTACCCTCAGTGCAAAGGACAGTCAGAAAGAATCTTTGGTGTCTTTTGAAATAACTTAGTGTCTTCACCATCTCCCATTGCTCTACAGAGAGCCACATTAAAGCTTTCAGCCCTGACAACTAATGACCAAATCCCCAGGAGCTCTGTGGCTTGCTTCATGGCCTGTGCTTCATGATTCTCCAGGATGCAGGGCATAGAAGCAGAGAGAATGTAATTGAGAATTCAATCTTCTGCACACAAAACCTTCAGGGCTGGCCTCCAATGGCCCTTAGCTGGATGTGCGTGGTACTGATTCCCTGCAATGTAATTTTAGGAGAGGTCTAAAAAATTGTGGAAACACCTCAGGATTTAGGTATAAAGGGTAAGGAGGAATGGAGTTGGTGGGGGGTGGGTAATAAGGAATCATCTATTTTGGGAAAATAACCTGCAGGGTTTTTTTAGTAAGTTTGAGTGGAGGTTTGCAAAATGGAGGAGGCTGCCAACCCACACAGTTTCACCAATCCCAGCAAGCAGAAATTGTGCCATCATCTAAATTCAGGGCCTGGAACTAGGCAGCCTGCATGTGAATCCTGGCTCTGCCACTTGATAGTTATGTGACCTTTCTCTTTGGAAAGAAGAAGCAAAGAATCAGAAAGCAGATGCTGAAGTTAGGGACATAGAAGGCTTTGGCTCAAGAGCCCCTAATGCTTTGGGCCATGGTTATCTGAGATGTGGCAATGTCGCCTGCTATTCTCACCGTAAGCTGCTGCTGTTAAGGAGCCAAGACCTTCAGAAAGCCAAAACAAGTGTTTTCCCCCTCACCTTTGTAGCGTGGTCTAATTAAGAAGATTATCTATAGCTATCAGCATAACAGCAAACCCTGCAGTCCTAGTCAGAGGTAATTTTATCCCTTATGCCCATCCATGGTCTCTACAACTCAGATCAAGCCTCCCTTCTTCTCCAGAATCATTCATTTCCCCTGTTCTCCAGAGTCTTCTGCTTTCTCATTTACCTATTAATGTTGCACTATAAAGACATGACAGTGTTTTTCAAAAATTTGGAGGGGGGCACACACAAAGGATGGATGGATTACACACACACACACACACACACACACACACACACAGCCTCAGAGTAGACTATTTTTGTGTGTTATTTAAACTGATCATCCACATACGTCCAAGGAAGCAGACTCATCACTTACCCATCTCACTCTGTAGTCATGAGACACATTCCAATATTTGAGGTAGGGAAGAAAAGGGAGTTGTTTTAGAACATTGCATTTTTTAAAAAGTAATTCCCTTGGCTCTAGTGCAAAAAAAACCTTCTATGGCTTCCTCATTATCTGTTCCCATGGTTTTCAGAGTCACCCATCCAGGGAGTTATTAATCCAGAACATGTGTCCACATGTTGGTTTCTCCATTAACTGAGACAGATTCAAATGGTACATCCAGAAATAGACTTCAAACCTTGTTTCAGATGGACTCTTCCAGATCATGGCACTTCTGCCAGCTCCATGGACCTCTTGGTCTAAAGCTGAAAGCTAAAGGAATTTGAAATTATGGGCCCTGTCCATCAGTTAAGACCATACCCCAAGGAAGTCATGGCATCTGGCCTGGTCCTTTTTCTTTCCCCTCCATGTTAAACGGAGTTCATGGAAGTCTTTCCTTTATGGCAATAATTCATTTTATATTTGTATGACACTTCAAAGTTTATGAAGTGCTCCTACATGCATTATTTCATTTTAGACCTTCAAATTCCATGAGGTTGGCAAAGATACTATTATTAACCTTATTTTATGGATAAGGAAGGTAAAACCAAGAGAAGCAAAGCATGTTTCTCATGTTCACATAGCTCATAAATGACAGAGCAGAAAGTCAAATTCAGGTTTTCATATTCTAAGTCCAAGGCTTTTTCTACCTCTTTGTCAATGAGACTCCTCTCAGAGCTTCACCTCTTCAGATGCCTAACTTCATCAGTCGGGTGCCAATCCCTTATCACCACTCAAACGCTTTCTGGCTTGGCCATTCTCAAGAGGTTGAGTATAGATATCTGAACAATATTTTAAAATTTATTTGAAGGTAACTCCCATTACCGTTTCATTCTGCACCACCTGACTGTCAACATCATCTCAGCTTTATAGGAATAGTATTCATACCATTTTGTGAGAATATTTATGTCCTATATAATGGCTCACCAAAAGGTCACCACTCTGCAGAAATCTCAAGTGAACAAAGTGTCAGCCAATTTTCCCAGTTCTTCCAGTGCTCACTCAATGAACTTACACATAAAGTGTCCTTAGGGGCAGAAACAGAGGTTATGCATGGCATCAACCACATGGACTCCCCTTTACCAAGGCTGATTTGGCTACTGTCTCTGCTGAATGCCCACATGCCAACAACAGAGGCCCATACTAACCTGCCAATAGGGCCCCATTCTCCAGAGTGACCAGGTAGCAGGTTGATTACTTTGGATGCCCTGCACTGTGGAAGAGGAACTCATCTGTCCTCACAGGGAATGATATTTACTCTGATACAGATTTGCTTTTCCAGCTTGCATTGCTTCTGCCAACACCACCATCCATAGACTTAATGAATATCCTTTTCACTGCCTTGTATCCCTCACAAGAAACTTATTTTACAGAGAAATAAAGAAAGTGATGGATTAATACAAGACTCACTGATCTTACCACAGACATCATAAATGAGTTATCCTGGAGTTATCCAGTTAACCAGTTATCTAACAGTTATCCTGGCAGAGCAGTGCAATTACCTATTAAAAACTCAACCGCAGAATCTCCAGGAATCAATATCTGAAAATTGGAGGTGTTACCCTATAGGAAATGGCATATGTTCTGAACTAGTGGCCAATAGACAGTGCTGTTTCTGTTATAACCAGTATTCTAGTAACGAAGGGGGAGAAGTTGGAGTGTCTCTTCTCAATATTATATCTAATAGCCCACTTAAAAATGGTATGGTTCTGCTTGTTTAGAAATTTCAGTACTCAAGGAAGATATACTTCTTCTGGACAGACGTACAACATATCTGCTACCTAGAGGAGAAGACCGCTACCTCGCTATTTTGGGCTGTTCATGCCAACAAAACAACAGCCAAAATGGGAATTCAAAGCTAGATGATGTGACAGGTGGCCACTGTAGAGTGAAGGTGAGGAAGAGTATGTCTGGGACCCAGAGGATCCTTCAAGGCACTACCTTCTGCTGCCTTTCCAGTGGTGAATGTTAAAAGGAAAGATTTGGACAATCACAGATAAGCAGGGACACCAAGGACCATGACATTTCAACAGTGAAGGGTTAGGTCATGTCTGAGATAAAGAAATATGAATATAAAGAAGATCCAAAAGAAATATTGACTGAGTAGTAAAGGAAAAATTGCAGCACAGACTATAATATCTACCCATAGTTTCTTCCTTGCTGTGACATATTCCATTCCCCCCTCATTCTACTATTTTATATATAGTTAACTTTATATGTAATTTCTAGTTTACAGAATTTCAAAATGGAATTGTGATGGAACCAGAGAATAAATGCACATCATCCAAAGATCCTGGACTGAGAGCTGGGTATAGTAACTTATCAAAATTTGAGATGCCACCATATTACATGTTTTCATTTATATCAGGAAGAGTTGCTTTATATTATATGGAGGCATTTGTTGTTGTGAAGCTTAAGTATGGAAAAAGGATATACGCTGATAATGGTCAGCTGAAGGAGTAGACATTAGACATTGTCTTAAAATTAGTTCCCCAGAATGGATTCTTGTACAAGTGTTTTATTAGGAGAATGTTCTCAGGAGAAATATGTCTGGAAAACAAGACAGGAAAGGGCGAGAAGCTAAACAAGGCTGTGTTTTCAGATGAAATCTGCCTTAACCTGATCCTACAGGTAGCTCTTTACATATATAAATGGCTCTGAAGAATCTATCTTATCTTGAGACAAAATGATGGAGATTTTGTACTGCTGCCCCAATCAGCCATTGGCTGTGGTCAGCCTTGGAGGGAGGATACAACCCTCAGATGAGGTGGTTTCAGTTGCTCAAAGGCAGTGCTAGAGAGAAGGTTATAGATGTAAGCCTTTAGCAGCAGTACTCACAGCCACTGAGGGATGAGCAGACCAGACCAGTAAAAGGGACCCCTGAGGATCTGGGATCTACAACTAGTCTGCTCTTTTGAACACCCTTCCTATGTTTTAATAATTTCTCACCTTAGAAGTCCCAGACTCCTCAAAAAACTAGATATTTGCTTTTGAAGCCTCTTTGCTGCTAGAGTATAGGTATGTGACCTATGCTCCTTCAATTACATGTACCTACCTCCAATTTTTTGAGGGGTACAAAGCTCCTATTTACTCTACTGACAAGAACTGTCAGGCGTAATTTACCCTGACTTTATTTTTATTACAAATATGTCCTGAATATTGCATTCATCATAGTTATACTAAAATTATTTGTTGTTTATCTGAAATTCAAATTTAATGAGGCAGCCTGTATTTACCTGGCAGAGTACAACTAATTTCAGTGTACTCTAAATCAGACCTGGAATCAGAATCTAGTGATGCAGAAGAGCACATACTATACGAACTCCATTCTGGCCAAGGCAGGGGAAGTTCCATTTAATTTTTAAAGGAAGCAGTTGCAAAGGTTCTAGGGGCAGTATCTGGTGCACACACTAAGTGGCATTGGCAGTTGTCAATGCTGTCTAGACAAAGAGCACCAGGAAACCACCTTGCAGATGAACAAGTTGGGTTTATCACTCATTACTACAAGGGAAAATGCAAACCACAGGGAGAATATTAGAGAAGACTTATTATGGGATTTGGACTTGTGTTAGGTGATTTGGGGGAAGGTTTAAGGAAGTGGGGCTTCATTCTGGATTGGATGTTGTCAGAAAGCAGTGGTAATTCTATGATAGGATATCTCAATAAATCTTACCTAGGAGAGGGATGGCTAACCCAAAACTAATGTTGTAATTGGTAAAGAAACAGCAGTCATTCATATTAGCCAGGGTAAGGGGATGTCTGGTCTTTTTTATGATGTGGGCAATGTTTACATTTATGTCTTGGCATATCACATTACAGAGTGACCCTGTCTGATGTTGCTGTTTTATGAAATTGTTTATGTTCAACAGGAGAACAGCTAAGGCCTAGCTATGAGTGCCAGACCAGCTCCTAGCAGTACCCAGTCTTGGGTGATAGCATCAGGCCAGCTCCTTCATGTCAGGGTCTGCCTTTTTCTTTCTCATAGCTCAAGCTGTGGTCTTTGTGCCCAGCAGTAGTGTCAGTGGTGTCTCTACTTTTGCCTTGCAATTTTGAGTATTATCTTTTACTGCATTGCCTTCAGTTCGGTTCTCTGGCTTCCTTGGCGGATTGTATAAGATTCTAACAAGCCTCAAATAATTAATTTCTGCCTAAACTAGACAGGTTTGGGTTTTGACTCTTTACAACTAAAAACCTTAACTGATATGCATAGGCACCACCCTTATAACCCAGCTTCTAGGACTACATAGATTGGCACTTTCCATTCTCATAAAAGAAACAGAATTGGCTAAGGAATTCCTGAATCTTCTGGAAGAGTGAATTGTCTTCATAGCTCCTTTGATATTGATGCATTGTCTGATGCATTGTCATATTTGGGGTTCAGAATGGGGCTAACTTCTGCAGGGAATCTGACAGAACCAGATCTTGAGGGATCCTGGATTTCTGTAGGGAAGAATCAGACTCACCCTTTATTCTATTAGCTACAGACCCCCTCACTTACACCTACCACCAACAAGGTAAGAACAGATGTAAAAGTGGCTGGGAAATGAGACCCTGCATAACTAAGTGAAAGACTACAGACATAGATAACAAGAGGAGATTTTGTTATGGGCAGTTGATGAAAAAGGCTTTATGGATGGTGGAGCAGAAGGGAGACCTTGAGGGACAAGTAGGCTTTGACCCAGAAGCAATGAGGGAAGACATCCAAATAGCAATACTTAGCTCTGCCTTCTAGTTTTGACCTTGGCTGCTAGTAACCCTAGTCTCATTGCTTGTAGTGACTCAATGGGTTAATAGAACATGGTCTTGATCCACGTTACTGACTTCTGCACTGGATCTTTCCTCCCTAGAGCATAAGCTTCATAATAGCTGGAAATTTTTTCCTTTTCCTGTATCGTATCACTAGCTCCTTAAATAGTGGTTGACACATAGTAGACCCACATTAAATGTTGAAAGAATGGCTGAATGAATGAATGGCTGAATAAATAAATGAATCATTTCTAACACTCTCCTTCATAGAAAGAGACCAAAAAAAAAAAAAACCCCAAAAAAACAAAAACAAAAAACACCTACCTAGCTAGATTTACCAATTTATTTTTTCTGTTATTCTGTCTCTTCCAAAACATTTTACTGCCCCCAACCCTTCATGGATAGCTTCATTTCTTAGGGTCTCAGCTGGCTATTGACAAGATCTTCTGTAGCTTCAGTTGGACTCTTATTGTGCAACCAGCCTAAGAGACACCGAACACAGCTCTGTATTCTAGGCCAATTACACTCAGCTGGACTGAGGTATTAATTAGGACACCGACAGGAAATATTCTATCCAGAGTTCTGCAGCTAAAGGAGCAGGTTTCCTCTGAGTCAGGGACTGTTTCCAGGGACCAGAAAGGAGATTCATATAGTTCAGTTTAATGGAATAAGGCTTGATTCTATAGTCAATTGACAATCCTACCTCCAATTTTTTGAGGGGTACAAACCTCCTGTCTACTCTACTGACAAGAACTGTCAGGTGTAATTTACCCTGACTTTATTTTTATTACAAATATGTCCCGAATATTGCATTCATCATAGTTATACTAAAATTATTTGTTGTTTATCTGAAATTCAAATTTAATGAGGCAGCCTGTATTTACCTGGCAGAGTACAACTTATTTTTATTACAAATGTCCTGAATATTGCATTCATCATAGTTATACTAAAATTATTTGTTGTTTATCTGAAATTCAAATTTAATGAGGCAGCCTGTATTTACCTGGCAGAGTACAACTAATTCCAATGTACTCTAAAATTAGAGGACCATTCCTTTAGAAGAATGTGGGTTCTGGGGAAGCTATTTTTTAAAGAGCTTATGTCAGGGACTGCAGAAGAACCTAGTTATTGAAACAGGGGTATGGAGTGGAGGACTACTCAAAGAGAAATAACAAAGTGCCCGGTTCACTGGTACTGGTGCAGAATCAGGGTAAATCATCAGGCAGAGGCAAGTTGACTTCATTCACTTTGGCCTCAACCTCTGGGTTTTTCCTAGAGTAATGATTCTCAGTGGGTTGAAAGTCAGGGGTGAGTGACTTTTTCAAAAAGCATCTCAAGCATTTCCAATACCACTTCCCTGCCCTTGTAGGGAAGAAAAATATTTCACTCTATTCTTTTAGTTTCTGTACCCAGTGCCTGCAAATTGCGGAGAAGTGACAGACAATAAAAAGGAAAAAAGGGATTGGGTTTATAGGCATGGTGAATTGTGGAAAAGTAAATACATGGAAGAAACTAATGGAAGTTAAGGGTAATGTCTTTTGTGCAGATCCATCTTGTGCCAACTTTCTAACTTCAGTTATAAGGGTTGTTCTCAAAGTATGGAAGAGGGGATGAGAAACATTTTCACAATGGGAAATTTATGTCTTTC
Source organism: Ursus americanus (assembly GCF_024610735.1). NCBI lineage: Eukaryota > Metazoa > Chordata > Mammalia > Carnivora > Ursidae > Ursus > Ursus americanus. The sequence continues at coordinate 35,206,407 of NC_142164.1, read as the reverse complement.
TTTTAGGCAGATGGAGGAGAGCAAAGAGTTCTTCCTGAGTTTGCTGCTTCTTAATCGCTCAAGATAATCTTTATGTCAAAGTGACATATTTTGGGATGGCCTATTCTGATCTCTTTCACCCTCATATTGAGGACTACTATCATAGAGCTTCAACCTGCAAATAGAACAAAAGGATAGGTCATTATGAAATGTGCCTATTGTCTCTACACTGACTCAGCAGATAGTAAACTTCTTCACTATAACCCATCAAACCCTTTTCCACCCAAGTCCCACAGGTTCTTCTCTCTGTTTGTACAAATAATAAGCAACTCTATAACCTCTGCACCTCTGTAGCCATTTCTTTCATCATGGCTATTGCTAAGGTCTTAGTAGGCACTAGTGTGCAGTAATGCTTACTGCTTTGAGGAGACAGGGTAGAGAGTTGGGTCAGTTTTCCCGATACAGATATATTCTGAAAGTTTCCCTATTGCCATCATGTGAAGTGTGAGCTGTATTTACAGGTCTTATGATCCAAAGCCACACACCATCCATTGCCCAGGGCTGTTATCAGGACAGTACAGCCAGACTCTAACTCCTGCCTGCTGTCTTATCACATTTTCATTATGAACCAAAAGTCAGCAGTGAAGAGCCTACTTTCTGATGGATTAAGAAACTACTTATTTTGATGAGACTAATTCTTCTCAGTTCTGCAATTATGAAAGGAATGCCTTTTCATGGGAGTGTCTGACGCAACACTGGTGCCAGTGACTCAGTTTATTTGTTATTTCTTCCCACCAATCCCAGGTGTTATGTCAAAAGAATGCTTCCTGGCCAAGAAGAACAGCTTTGTCTTAGCTTCCTTCCTTTTCCTCCCCCAGCACCACCAAAAACCGTTCTATTGAAGGATAATAGACCAGAGTGCATAGCTTCAGCTCATTATAAAATGACATTTCAGCCTTTCCAGAGATCAATTGGCTGCTGTTAGAACAGAATGGAGACCATACAATAGTCAGCCAGGGATAACACACACACACACACACACACACACACACACACACACTTTTATTGCAAAACGTGGAATAATTGAGGTCTACAAAATGCATAGGTGAAAACAAATACTATATGCCCAACTGAGAAAGCCAGAATTCACATTCCTCTTAGTAATATGCTTTAGCATCTCAATGGCACTGGCCAGTTTGTCTTGATTGGGAGTTATTGGTGTCATCTTCTCTGTTCCCGTATTCCATTGTACTATGATCTCCTTGAGGGTAAGAGCATGTTTTATTCATCTCTGTTACTTACTTACAGCACTTATCACAAGGCTTGGTTTAGAGGAAGGACTTTATAAATGCTTATAAGAATAAGAGTACTGGCAGAAAGTACTGGCAGAAAGATGACAAACAGAAGAGGAAGTACAGGGCAACTTTCAAATCTGTACCGAGAATAAGCAGTTGAGCCGAAGCAGACAAAAACATGGTAGACGAGAGGAAATGGAAACAAAAAAAACATACAGAAGGGCAGACTGCAGCTTTGGACAGCATATGAGTTTAAAGTGGCCTTGCCCTGGCAGTAAGAATCACAAGAAAACTCAAGCCACTCATGTAACCCTCTATTGAAAAGCTGTGTGTGTGTGTGTGTGTGTGTGTGTGTGTGTGTGTGTGTGTTTAATGGGAAGACATTTATGAAGATAAAAACAATGAAAATGAAAATATTACTTCACACCTTGCTTGGTTCTGCATCTGCATTCATGCTATTCTCTCCTCTTCTTCCTTCTGCTGACGAAATCCTCTCCATACTTTAAGGTACATTTCCACAGGTTTCCATGAGATTGTTGGAATTTGAAACATGTGTCTCATTCAATCCAAAGGTGAACTACTCTGGGGGAACCACAGACTATCTGGTTTTTTATGGCAAACGCCAAGTCTTATGTTTCTCTTCCAGATAACTTTAAGAACCTAGGATAGTGCTAGGTTGATTGTCTAATTTATTAGTTGATTGTCTAATTTATGGTGGATATAAAACCAATCCTGCAGAATGCTAGGAATGGTCCCTCTCTTGTGGAAACAGATTTAATTTGGCTTCATTAAATACAAAGCTGGACCCATCTTGTGCCAAATGATCATGTTACTCTTTGGAGATTGTTTTTCACTGCCTGGTAGAAGAGTGATTCTGTTGTGATTAAAGAATAGAAAGTATATCTACCTTTAGTACAGGAAATTGGAATAAATGACATAAAATTCCTCAGTGAGATGGCTGATGGTTTATGTTTTCTCTTTAATTAAGAAAAAAGGATTAGAAGCTATGAAGGAAACTTTAGATCCCATGTCCCTTGATTGTTAAACAACAGTAACAGGCATCTGGCTTATTTCAAAGAGCAGTCAGAGACCATACCAGGATGACGGTACTAAAGGTGGCAAAAAAAAAAAAATAGTAAGGGAATAAAGACATTCTCAGAGAGCAGCTAATCAAAAGTAGGAATAAAGACTCCTGTGAGGGAAGTAGAGTCCAGAAAATAAAAGCTGTGGAGAGAAGAGTAAGAAATTCTGCCAGATTTAAGAGCCAGAGACATCTGAGGATAGGATGAATTAAGTTTTTACATTATTGACCTAAAGAGGAAATTCCTGATGAGAGAAGTCTTAGGAGACAATGAGCAGGAACTACCCTGAGACTGGGATATTCTAGGAAGAGAAGCCCAAATTCCAGAAATCTCAGCATACCCAGTGTAGGACAGTTGTGGTAGGGAGCCTTCTGAGATTCCCCACAAATCTCATTTTGTACATTTACTATGCATATAATCTTATTAAAGGCTCTGAGAAGTGCCGCAGTTGTAAAACCTGTATCTTTGTTACACCCATCATACCCCAGTCATATAAGTAGATACCTTTTCCTAGAGGAATATTTTATGATATACTGTGGATCACCATTTGGAAAATGTTCTCAAAGACAGAAATATTAGTGAAGGGGCCTCTGGAAGTCATCCAATGCAATGCCAAACCTGCATTTAGGGTTTATTTGGATTGTGTACTAGTAACCATTTCTGTCATTCCATAGATTAAAAGGAAAAGCAGACATTTCATTATTGAAAGGGCCAGTATAATTATATAGTAATGAACACTGACATTCTGTAACCCTTTATTTTGACAGTAAATGTACAAAATGAGATGAAACATATAGCCTTACTGAATTTATTTTATGATGGAATTCATTTTTCTCAGAGTGTCTTGAGGGACTATAGTACATCAGATTATGGTTTGGGAAATGTTGGTCAATGAACTATATAAAATGTGCTTTATAAATTTTTATATTAACACATATGTCTTCAGTCTTGAAAACCATGAAGGGAAAAGATTACACCAAACACACATATAACTCTTCTAGGCTGTGGTTTGCTGGGAATGGTGAAAGGAATTTCCCATTGGAACTGTGTTGGAAACACATGTTTTATTTCCAATAACAAGGAAAAACCCTTCTCCCCTCACTACTGATGAAATGGAGTGAAGTTTGAGAAAGTGAGCCAAACATTTAAACTCTCCAGTGAGCTGGCACCTATCTACTTCAGCATGCTTTTCGAGTCCTGTGTGCAGCCCCTAAACAATTATAGGTTATGCTCCATTATTCAACCAAATAGACCAGAAAATCTCACAGCACAGCTAAGGTTCTGGACTTGATGTGTTTTGAAAGACATAACCATGAAAAAGACTCCAGTGTTAGGCCAAGGAATGTAGCCTTAAAACCCTAGGGTTTTCCAGTTGAATCTGTCACATTGAAGAGATCAGCACAGGCATGAGCTGTCTTTGTAGACTTCTGAAGGAGCTCTTCAGAACTAGAACTCTTGACTCATCTGAGATTGGAAACAAATATAATCATACCGTGTTTCCCAACACATCCGGCTTTATTCTTGCTCTTACTCCCATCTTTTCGAGAAGAGGGTTTCATTCCTAAGAGCAAGTGCCCCAATTGTTTTCCTCCACAAGAAGAGACGCTCTGGCTTAAAAGTAACATGTCCCAGAATATTGGAGCTGAAGACCTTGAAAAGCATCTAGCCTTGCTATGGCTCAATTTAATCCTAAGAAAAACTGTTTTTTAAAAAGTTAAGAATGAAAATGTTGGCTTTGCAGGGGAAAAAAAAAACTAATTTCTTCCTCTGAATTGTGTTCTGCACCAAAGAGACAAAGACTACTCCAACTGTGAAAATAAAACATGATACTCAAATGTACTCAAATGCCTGCTCATTAGCCAAAAACAGTAATCAAATGGCTGTGTCACAATCACAGAGGGTCTTGTTTAAAAATACACATTCCTGTTCCTCTGCCAGATATATTGAATCAGAATCTCTAAAAGTGGAATGAAAAATCTAAATTTTTAAGAAGTTCCTCAAGAGATTATGATGCATAGCCAGGGTTGAAAACCATTAGATTAGATGATTTACAAGATCTCTTCTAGACTTAACATTTATAGGTTTCTTTATTTTAAAAAGATAGATATAGATCCTCCACCTACTGTGTGTCAGGAACCCTACCAGACTTGCAGACGTTTTCAACTAAGGTTCTTCATCCAAACTACAGAAAATGATTTTCATGACTATTTTTTCAATCCTCCCAAAGATGATACATAAATAATACTATTACAGATGCATTGGAGAGAAGTTAATGAATTACATACAATGGCTGCCTTAGGGCAGGGCTTAGTTCTCTCACAGTTGCTAAAGGCTACTTGTAGAGAGACAGTTTGTGAGGAACAAAGTGTCTGAAATATATCATATTTACACTGTAGATAGTTCAGTTACAAGATGGGGCCACCAGCTGCCAGACCTTCTGAGTCTACAGGCTCCCCTTACTTCTACTTCTCCCCCTCCCTACATCAGAAATACGTAGTGATCAACAGATAAATTGCTGTTGATATTTTGGGGTTAACATGTTACCATAGTGCAACAGTCTATCCAGAGTAAAGCAGTAACATTAAGAAATTTGGACTTTATTCAAACATAACACTATTGAAGGTTTTTGACAGGATGAGTAATGGGATCAACTATACATTTTTCAAATATCACTCTGACTGCAAGGTCAAGATTGAAACAGTGGAGGGCAAGACTCAATGTAGACAGATCAACTTGTTAATGAAATAGTTATTGAATTAATGTGTTTGGAGTTGCAAAGATAAATGATATAATTATAGCTCATATTAAATACTATGAAGAAAAGAGCCAGGGTGCTATGAAAGAGAAAAAGGAGGGGCTATTTTATATGGAAGCATGCTGATAGAAATATAATGTGAGCCACATACACAACTTTTTAAAAAGCATTCTGGTAGCTGTGGGCAGAACAAAAAGGCTGTAGTGAGACAGGACGGAGCACTGAGTTCATCAGGATTAGGGAATCAGGGCATCCAGACCAGAAGAGGATGAGTCAAGTACCAGAAACACCCTGACCTCTACATTTTGGAGAGTTGAGTCGAAGTCTTGAGCCAAGGGGAAGCCCTTAATCAGTGGAAAAGGTCTGCAGAGCCCTGTGCAAACATACCCAGGGGGAAATGAGAGCAGCTTGTAAACTTGACCTGACCTGGGTGTACACAACTGTCAAAACTCATGGAACTGAAAATTTAAGGGTTTTTCATTTTGTTGTGTATACATGATACCTCAATAAGTTAAAACGACTGTTCAAATGATTTGCCTTAACCAATAGTACTTTTTGGTGAAGAAAAGGATGTGAACACAACAATGTTCTATTGAAATTCTAATGAAAAATTTGACTTGGGTAAGGCCCAAATTTACTAAAGAGAAACCAACTATTCAGAGAGAGAATGGCAAAGCATCAAGTGATTATATCATATCTGATTGTTTACATGTTCACCAGAGGTTTTGCAACTAAAACCTGTGTAACCCAGTCCTTGCATGATTGAAATTTTTTTCCCCAGATATCCAGATGGTTCCCACCTTCCACTCACCCCTATCACTCTTCCACCATTATCCTCCATAATAGTTTTCTCTTCCCATTCTCTCACTTTTGAGACTTCTTTTCCAGAAGAAAACAATTTTCATGGCAGAGAAAAGACTCTCATCAGGAAGCTTCTCAGGGTTGACCCTTGGGTTCAACCAGTCTCCCCCAAATATTCACACATACTGGGAATCAGAGTCAATTGTGGAAGATCTTTGAGGTAGAACTGAAATATTGGGGTGTAGACTGAGCCCTGAACTGCCAGTGAGTAGTCTTTGCTGAATTCCAATTTGTTCACAGAATCACTGGCTCCCACTAGCTAGTACCTCATCTCTTCTTCCTGAGTGAAAGAACATTTTGTAAAGAATATTGACTATGGAGAATTTCTTAGTGTCTTCCACTGCTTCTCCCTTTCCTTTTCTCCAACACTATATATTGCTATTTCCTCAGGTTTTTTTCTTATGCTACATAATCTCCTTGGGTGATCTCATCCACTCCTACAGCTTTTACTATGACAAGTAGGATAGAGATTCCTAAATCTTTCTCATAAGCTCAGATGTTTTTCTTCAGCATCGGACTCAAATATCTAAATCTTATTGGGCAATTGCACCTAGATTTCCTACAAAAACGTTAAATTCAACAACTTGGTAACTGAACTCTTAATATTCTTTCCTAACTATTGCCCTAAATCTGTTTTTTTTCCTTTTGAATTTTTCTATATATTAATAACAGTTTCCAGTTACCCAAACTAGAAACCTAGGATTCATTCAACTTCAATTTTTATTTTTCTTTCTTACCGTTCCCTACCACCACTTTAATCATTTGCTATATCTCATCAATTCTGTGTTCTAAATATCTTGTTTATCTATTCCTTATGCTCATTCTTGCTATTACTGCTTCAGTTTAGACCATTAGCATCTTTCATCTGTTGCAATCATGTCCGGAGGTGTTCCTTCAGTCCATTGTCCACAATACTGCCTCAGTGATCCATCTAAATATTTATTCACTTGTTTTTCTCTCTCAATGTATTGTGAGTTCTTTAAAGGCATAGGTCATATTTTATTTGACTTTATATTTTATTTGACTTTATTTGCACAGTGTTTGGCACAATTCTGGCCAGATGCATAGATGGATGAATGCATGAATGGATGAATGGATGACTTACAAAGGAGTCCAACGTCATCCTGAAAAATGTGAGAGATACAATGACAAATAAAACAGAACTGGACTCTTCTTTCCTCACAGAGCCAAATAATTACCATACTTGATCAGTTAATTTTCAGTGTCTCTTGTCTTTGTGCCTTTTCCTCACTCTTACTGTCACTGTACTTTGAACTTTTGATCTATCCCATTGCAATGATGTGTTTAAGTGACCATTTCCCCCAAGTGCATCTGCAAGTTTTGCAGGGACAGGGATTGGTAGCACGTCTTATTTATCTCTGTGTTCCTACCATTTAGCTCGGTGCTTGGCATAAAATAGGTGATCAATGAATAATAGCTGGCTGTGGATATGTTCATTTCTTCTGCAGTTGCTGCTCCTACCTCCACAGATACACTGCAAACCTTGGGAGAGCTCTATCTTCAGTGCTTTGGATAGAGCCTTATCCACCTGACTTCATCTGGGCCTTTAGTACCCATCAACCTATGATTATATGCATGACTTGTGAAATCCCTTGGAGTGGAGCTTAGTGTGGAGGCCCAGGTATACTGGCAATCCTTCTGAAATATTACAGTATATTTCCAACAGCTGGCTGGATGCATGGTAAATGTGGAAACATGGTTAACAGTAGCTCCAGAATGACCTGTTGAGAGTATGCTTTGTCAAGCATATATCACAAACAGCAACCTTCTAAGGTGAATCAAATGGAGTGCCATTTTTTTATTGTTAAAAGTTAACAATAAAGTTAAATAAAGTTAAATAAAGTTGACTAAAGTTAAATAAAAAGTTCTAATTTCTGTTTGTGATTTTTAAAAATTTTTATTTAATTTCAGTTAGTTAATCTACGGCGTAATACTAGTTTCAGGTGTACAATATAGTGATGATTCCATACATCCCTCGGTGCTCATCAACAAGTGCTGAAGTGTCACATTTTATTCAGCCACATTAACCACTTGACATCACCAGATTTCTCACAATAGGTAAATATTTCCCTCTGCTGATACAAATCCCCTCTATCTTTTCAGATGAAGACCCCAGAGTAGGCACTGGGTGAACATTTGATGATTGGAGGAGATGTTCAGAAGGAACCTCCACCCCACCTCATCATTTGCTGTATACTTTCTTTTCAGGAACATGTAGGTGACAGAAGGGGCTAGAGAATGGAATTCTTTCTATGAACTCCCTCTTACCACCTTTATTTCTCCCTTCCCCACAAACCCACAAATCACAAGTACCACATTTTCAAATTCCTATTTTGGGAGGACAGACAACAGATTGCAATTCAAGTGAAGGCCGTTGTAAGTTGTAGGGACTCTTGAATTGTATATTTTTTCCTTTTTTAAAGTTTTTATTTAAATTCCAGTTAGTTAACACACAGTGTAATATTAGTTTCAGGTATACAATTTAGTGATTCAACACTTGCATACAACACCTGGTGCTCATCACAAGTGCACTCCTTAATCCCCATCACCTACTTAACTCTTCCTCCCACCCACCTCCCCTCTGGTAGCTACAAATTTGTTCTCTATAGTTAACAGTCTGTGTTTCTTGGTTTGCATCTCTCTCTTTCAATTTTTTTCCTTTGCTTACTTGTTTTGTTTCTTAAATTCCACACGAGTGAAATCGTATGGTATTTGTCTTTCTCTGACTTACTTCACTTAGCATAATACTCACTAGCTCCATCCACGTTGTTGCAAATGGCAAGATTTCATTCTTTTCGATGGCTGAGTAATATTCCATTGTATATATACCACATCTTCTTTATCCATTCCTCAGTCGATGGACATTTGTGTTCTTTCTGTAATTTGGCTATTGTAGATAATGCTGGATTCCTGAATTTAAAACAATAACTTCTTTTTAGAACTACCAGCGTGGGGGCGCCTTGGTGGCTCAGTTGGTTAAGTGTCTGCCTTCAGCTCAGGTCATGATCTCAGGGTCCTGGGACAGAGCCCCATGCTGGGCTTCCTGATCAGAGGGGAGTCTGCTTCTCCCTTTCCCTCTGCCCCTGCTCCCTGCTCATGCTCTCTCTCTCTCTCACTCTTGCTCTCAAATAAAATCTTAAAAAAAAGAAGAACTACTGATGTGTAAATGACAACATGGAGAAACGTGTCAACATCTAATTTTCAGGTTAAGGGGAAATCCTGTGTTTTCCACCTAACAAAGATTAGAAAATAGCTCCAGCCAGAGGTATCAAAGAGAGTTAAAGCTGCAGTGATATAGAAGACAGCATAAGTTAGGCTGTGCCTGAGAAACTATGGAATTCAATTTCCTGATTTCATATAGGTACCAACCAAAAGCTATGGTAAGTAATTGTCCTGCTTGTTTCCATGTGTACTAACCAGATAAATTTCCCTGAGTATAGGACAATTTGCCTTTTCTGAATAATATATGTGGTCTTGCCTGCATTTAGTGTACTTTTCTGATGGACTGGCACAAATAGCCCCCTGCCATTCTCACTACTTAAGCTAATAGGAATTTTTTCAAGCCTGTTTTCCCAAGTCTGCCCAACCCTGCTCATTAGTTTATGTTCTGCTTTAAATGTTTTCCTAGGTATTTTTTAAATTACTAAATTATTTTTTGTCTGACAGTGTCATTGGCTACTTCTTAAAACCCAAAGGCCAGTGATACGTTATTTTTATCAAAGACTTTTATAATTAAGGATCTTAACTGCAGCCCAGGAGCAAAACAAAATCCCCAAGAAACAAAATTTCTTGGCTAGGATGGTCTTTGGAAGAGCCAATATCATGGAGACCATGATAGAGAAGTAGACTGGAAAGTAGTTTCCTTCAAGGCAACAATCAAGGTAAACCACTGGAAACCTTTTTTTTGCCTGAAGATATTACAATGGGAAATGAAAAGCCCTACTATAAACCACACACAGAAAAAAAATCCCACTATGCAACATTCATTCCATTTTGTAATAAGCATTTAAGAAAGCACTTATATACGCCAACCACTTAAAAAGTGGTTGTGAGTTACAGAAATAAATGTCATATTGCTCTCAAGAAGTTTGCAGAAAAGTAGACTTCCCGTGGTTCCTAAGGCTCTGCATTATCTGGTTACCTTTTCCAATTCACTTTGGACTAGCTTTCTCACTACAAAGTAGGCTCTCCCACTTTTTCTGTACACATTAAGCTGTGTTCTAGTGACTTTGCATTTTCTCTTCCCTTTGCCTAGCTTGCCATAAACTCCAATTTTTCCCTAAATGGCTCCTCTTTATAATCACAAGCTCAGAAAGACCTTCCCTGAAGATTCTACCTAAAGTAATTCTCTCCTTTACTCTTATATTCAGCATTCTGTTTGTTTTCTTCAAAAAAACGTATTACAACTTATATTATTTTATTTATTTATTTATTTATTTTTTTATTTATTTATTTATCTTATTAGTCTTCTCTACTACAATGTAAATACCATGAGGGTAGGCACTGAATCTTATTCACCATAGAGTCCCCATCAATTAGCATTCTGCCTGGTACACAGTAGTTGCTTAAAAATATGTGTTGAATGAGTGAATGCGATGATAAGGCACACATGCAAATAACCACTTTACGATGCAGTGTGGAACAAATGCATTTGGGACAATGTTGTGGACATTTGCCTCTCCAAGGTCCATTCCCCTTAGTTCTGATAATGGACCTGAACTTTCTATCCCAACTGTAGTCCATGCTTAACCTTAGAGGGTGACCCAAACCAAGCAGTGTATAACATTACCCTGACCACAGTTAATGATTTGGTGGTTGGCATAATCAGAGCAAATCTCAGGACTTTACTGGGAATCCTGACACAAAGATTTTACTCTTTTATTCTTTTGGCAGGGTTAGTGAGACTGGAGCTAAAGAAGCCGTCTTATAATCATGAGGTCAAGAAAGCACTATGGAAGCTTAAAACAGGGAGAGATCATTGTAAGCCACCAGCTGTGGGTTGGGATGGTACTTGAACTGGACCTTGAAAGTAGGTGTGATTATTTTTTTAAATTTAAATTCAATTAGCCAACATAACTAACGAGAAGCCATCATTAGTTTCAGATGTAGTGTTCAATGAGTCATCAGTTGTGTATAACACCCAGGGCTCATCACATCACATGCCCTCCTTAATGCTTATTTTTGTTAACCAATCTCTTTCTTTCTTTCTTTCTTTCTTTCTTTCTTTCTTTCTTTCTTTCTTTCTTTCTTTCTTTCTTTCCTTCTTCTTTCCAGTTTCCAAATTAGAAAGAACCTTAGAGATCTAGAGAGGTGAGACTCAGAGGAGTGAATTGACTTGTTTACATTCTTCACATGGCAAATCAATGGCAAAGCCACGACCAATATCCAGATCTACTATGTCCTGACCCATGATTCTTTCCAGTTTATAGGTAGGATTTTGCATGTGCAGTTTGACATTCTAAGTGAAGGGACAAATAAACCATCACAAATTTGGCACAAAATTTTAAAAATGCTCATAAGATAGTAATCTATGTAGCTAGAGGAAAGAGTGTCAGTAGGAGGATAGCAAGAGATCAGGCAGGAGACATTAATTGGAGTCAGAATTTAGAAGGCAAAGGAAGCCATTCACAATCTTTGAGTAACAGAGCATGATGATTTAGGTACCATGGAAAATGGGGACAATGGAGAGACCAACTAGGTGGTTGTCATACCAGGCTAGATATGCCATAATATGGTACCAAACCAAAGTGGTTTGGGTGTTTTTCTAAAGAAAAAAAAGAAAAATAATGGACAGATGTCTGTAACTGACCTCAGAAATACTTATATTATTGTCTAAAAGAAACTCCAATTATGTTCATTTGCATGAATGCCTTAATATGTATATATATTAATGGAAGAGCAGTATATTTGTCTTTTACTATTACATAATGTTTACTATTAAATATGTGTCAGATTAATTATGCTGTAATTTTATTTCACTTTAACCATGGAATTTTATTCATGAGTGCTCACTCAGCCTTCTGAATTTGGTGCTCATTATGATGAGAAAGGAAAAGTGGAGAAAACTAGGCCAGCCACTTGGCCTTTGGCTTTATCATTTCTCATCAATTTCCATTTGAGAGTAGCCTTCTCAATTCCCAAAAGGAAGGTGAGTTCCTTCCTTTGTCCTAGGTGGAAATTTTGGGGTAAACTCCATCAGAAAAGGACAAGGCCACCTCCTAAGCCAAGAGCCTGAATAAAGCTGGCCACCTGCTTATTCTGTTGCAAGAGCCAAAGTCAGCCACTTCTCAGGTTCTCCGTTGGGTACCCACCCAAGATGTGCCCCAGGCTATTATGTTTGGCTGCTCAGCTGGGGAAGCTATCCAGACCAGACCTGGTGGGTCTGCCTTGCACTATACTTAGTAACATGTCAGAAGCAAAAAGACTATAATATTAGAGGGGAGGAAACAAAAAGAGCCCAGGGGAGAACTGGAGCCCATTCGAGTAATCAATCACGAGTCAAAGCTGAGCACTGCAGCTATTTATTTGGGAATTTTTAGGTTATAATAGCAACATTATTCATGGCCCAACTTTTTTCTAGGTCAGATATTTCAAAGAATACACATACTCTCATACACATACATTTTCTTGCTCTTCCTGAATAGGATACTTGGGCTAGAAGATGAAGCAGAATGTTTTAGAGTAAAGGGGTGAGAAGGAAGCCAAGCAAAGAGGTGGGCATGTTGGACAAAATGAAATAAAGGTCAATGTAAGGGTGCCCATAGCCTGAATTTCCTAGGACAGTCCATTTTATGCCCATTGTAGATTTACAACTGTTAATAATTATTTCACTTTGAAATTTGTCCGGATTTAGAGGATTTGTAAATTGTATGTTCATTCTATTGAGTCCATTACTTAAAAGATAACTACTTTACGTATTTATAGCTCATTATAATTTTCACTAGGCTATGTTATCCTTTTTTCCTCTTTCTTCCCCCACCCCCTAGGTGCTGCACCACTTACTTACTTACTTACTTTATTTATTTATTTATTTCTTATGTTATATTAGTCACCGTAGGTATTGCATGGAGCACTGGGTGTTATACGCAAACAATGAATCATGGAACACTACATCAAAAACTAATGATGTACTATATGGCGATTATCCTTTTTTTTCTGTTAACAGTTAAAGCAATTTTATAAGGTGGGTACAGCAGGTGCTATTAACAGATGAGAAAACTGAGGCCAAAAGAGGTTATTTTTTCCAAGGCTAATAAGTGGTAGAACTGAGATTCCTGTTTTCAAGTCTTGTGCTCTTCCCAATTGTACTGTTTTGCTGTCCTTATTATTATTTAAGACATGTGGTCAATTCTACCATATCCAATAATCAGCATAAAGTTAGCAGGGCCAACTATGTACAATGCTTAGCTCATTGATTCCTAAGCTAGACACAAAATTCGTACAAACCTGGGAAGAGTGAGAAAATCCCCTGTAGGTTAAAATGATAAGAAAGTGTAGGGTTAGTAGAGCCATGCCTTATATCATGGTAGTTCCAATCTGGGGCAGTGAAAACTTGGTTGACAAAGATAGCATGTTGGTTTATTGACAGAGTCCAAGTAGATTTTTGGTAAAATGTGAAGAGAAGCTTGAATTCATAACTAGTACATTTCATGCTAACCTCTACTAAATCCATACTGCCTCTGGACTCCTACTCTGCTTGTCACCCATCATCTTCTGCTTGCCCATCTACCTCTGTGGCGAGTGACAGATCCACAACGTTCTTTTACTCAAGCCCAGATCTCTAATGAAAGCAAGTTAAAGTCAGGTAACAGATGAAAGGGACCTGATTAAGTGAAGTTACTCATTGCAAGTGGAAAAATGGAGATTTGAGCCTTCATCTTCCCAGTGGTATTTGCATTTGGAGAGAAGGCATGGGGCCTTTCCAGTGTCCCTTTCAGATTCCAGCTACAATCGAGCTAATCTGACTGCTTGCTAAGGAGGAAACAGCAGCCCAGCACATTCCTCTACAGATCTGGCAATCAAATCTCCTGAAGAGGCAGAACAGGCAAAGATGAGGGCACAGTGGTATTGTCTAAGGTAGCTGATATAGCTTATCACCCTGGCTTAGTCCCAAAGCACACAAATTGTCTCTTTCTTCATACAAGGAGCCTATGGCTTTGTAACTGTCAGTTCTGTTTTCTGGATGTATTATACTTAACCTATGTTGCCATTGCAAGGTTTTATACCTACTTTGTATTAATTTATTCATTCAACAGATATTAAGTGTCTACTATGTGTCAGGTCATGTGGAAGGTGCCAGTGATACAACAATGAAACAGACATGGTTTCTGTTGTTGATGAGTTCACAGTCTAATAAAAAAAAACAAATGAATACATGAATAATTACAATACAATATAACTAGTGTTATCATTCACTTGTTGACTCATGTGTTCAAAAATATTTATTGAGCACCTATTATATGCCAAACATTGTGCTAGGTACTGGGAATACAATAGTAAACAAGAAAGATAAGAAGCACCTCCCATATCTGTGTTCCTCAGTACTTATCACCCAACACAGTACCTGGCACAAAGATAGCTCTTAGCAAACAAATGACATGGTTTAATCTGAAAGACCCCTCCCAACTAATTCTTTTTAAATAGTGAAATCCTTTCTTCAAGGAGAATCTTTCATGTAAGCCTAAAATATCAAGTAAATGAAAGAGGGTAGGGAAAGAAGGTAAAAAGTAATATCTAAAAAACAAAACAAAGAGGAATTTTCTGATTGATCTTGAAGTGTGAGTCCAAGAACTCTGTTCTATTAACACCCCCCCCCAAAAAATCTCTCCTACCTCTAAGAAGTCCATGAGGCATCTCAGCAGTACAAGAAGACCAACGGATCAGTTTGTTTCTCACATTTTGTTTTTCAACCCAACATGTCAGTTTCACCTGAAGAGCTTGTTAAATAGACTGATTTCTGGGACTCATCCCAGATATACTGTATCAAACTCTTTGGGAATGGAGCACAAGAATATCACCTTCCAGATGATTCTGATACATACTTGACACTGAGAAACACTATCTAGTAGGTTTTGTTCATAAAAATGTAAATTCATTTTTTATTGCTGCATAACAAATTACCACAAACTGAGCAGCTTAAAACAATACAAATTTATCTGCTCACATTTCTGTAGATGAGAAGTCTAGGCATGGTGTGATTGGGTTCTCTGCTCAAGGTTTCCCAAGACCAAAATCAAGGTGGGCTGCTTTCTCATCTGGAGCTCAAGGTCTTCTTCCAAGTTTGTGTAATTGTGCTAGAGTACAGTTCCTTATGGTTATAGGTTCCTTGCTGGATCTCAGCTGGAGGCTGCTCTTAACTCCCACAGTCACCCACATTCCTTGCTGCATGGCCCCATTCAGCAACAGAGACTATCCCTCACGTTGAATCCTTCTCACACTTGAAATTGTTTTTGCCAGGAGGAACCCAGTCCCTTTAAAAGCCTCACTGATGAGGTCAGGCTCACAGAGAATAATCTTTTTCCTAAAGATAACTGATTTGGGATTTGAATTACAACAGCAAAATCACAGCAGTATCTAGGTTTCTGTTTGATTGAATAATTGGGAGAAGGTATGTATAAACCAGGGGATGGAAGTCTTCAGGGCTTGTATTACTTCGTTAGGGCTGCCATAACAAAATACCATAGATTGGGTGTCCTAAACAACAGATTCTTATTTTCTCTCAGTTGTGGAGCCTAGAAGTCCAAGGATCAAGGTGTCAGTAGGTTTGATTTCCTCTAAGACCTCTCTTCTTG
This sequence comes from Ursus americanus, assembly GCF_024610735.1. NCBI lineage: Eukaryota > Metazoa > Chordata > Mammalia > Carnivora > Ursidae > Ursus > Ursus americanus. The sequence goes on along the minus strand of NC_142164.1, from coordinate 35,190,623 downwards.
GCTTGCAGATGGCTCCCCTCTTGGTGCCTCTTCATATAGAATTTTCCCATGTGCACCTATCCCTGGTGTCTCTCCCTTTTCTTACAAAAATATCAGTCATGTTAGATTAGGGATCCACTCTAATCCTAATTTTAATTACTTCTTTAAAGATCTTATCTCCAAATACTGTTACATTCTGTGGCACTAGAGGTTGGGACTTCAACATATGAATTGTCGGGGGACACAATTCAGCCCATTACAGGGACCACCTTAGAATTCTGCCTACCATATTAGACATATGTATCACCTTTTTGAAAAACATATACTCTCAGTTTTGCATTGAGGTTTTACATTTAAGTAGTGAGCCTAAAACAGTGTAACCTACAAGGAGCCTTTGCGGGCTTCATATTTGTCAGAGTACTGAATTCTTTTTTTTTAATAATTTTTATTTTGTTATATTAGTCACCATACAGTACATCCCCAGTTTTTGATGCAACGTTCCATGATTCATTATTTGCATATAACACCCAGTGCTCCATGCAATATGTGCTTTCCTTAATACCCATCACCGGCCTATCCCAATCCTCCACCCCCTCCCCTCTGAAGCCCTCAGTTTGTTTCCCAGAGTCCACAGTCTCTCATGGTTCATTCCCCCTTCTGTTTACCCCCCCTTCATTCTTCCCTTCCTTCTCCTGCCAATCTTCCTATCTCTTATGTTCCATAAATGAGTGCAACCATATAATTGTCTTTCTCTGCTTGACTTATTTCACTTAGCATAATCTCCTTCAGTCCCATCCATGTTGCTGCAAATGTTGTGTAATTGTTCTTTCTGGTGGCTGAGTAATATTCCATCGTATATATGGACCACATCACATAGCATCTACTTCTAGGGTGTAGGATGGAGGTCATGCCATGACAGAGGGTTTGAAAGAAAAAGTATAAAAACAGCATCCTGGGTTACTGTTTTCATAGGTGTGAACTTAGTATTAGCTGTGAATAGCAACCAGCGTTTCTGCACTGTAATTTTGACATTGAGCAAACAAAAGTTTGGAAATCTCTTCTCTACAGCCATGATTTTCAACCGTGTCCCTCCTCAGCAATGTCTGTAGCCTGACCTTAAACCTACTGAATCAGAGCTTCCAGACAAAATATCTTTTTTTTTCATCTTCTTTGGTGAATTTAATTAAGTGTACCAATGATGCAGAAACTAATGTGCCTGGCACATCATAGTTGCTCAATAAATATTTTTACTTGAATAGAAAACTCTAGATAATTTTTAATGGTTCACTAAATTCATTTTATAGTCATCTAGAATTTGGGGTTTGTATGTAGATCCAGAGTCTGATACACCTGTAAGTGATGTTCATCCCCAAGATCTACCTGAAAGCCAAAAGCAGCAATGTTTGGGTTTTGTTCCCAATTTAGGCCCCTGACAGAGCTTGAGGTACTGCTGCTTATGTCTTGAAAAGCAGCACTTTACACATGAACTAATAAGATTCCAATTATTGATCTTACTGCTCTCATGGCCCTACAAATGGTTGGGAACTATGACCCATAGCTGGCTTCTTGCTCCACTTTCCTTGGGTCAGTTTTATTTTTCACATGAAGAAATACTTTCTTCCCCAGCCAAGCAACATCACTTTTCTTGGCTGATCGATATGCCTTGTTGTGACATGAAGCCCCTATGATCTTCATATAGTCTCCCTCTCCATAGTTCAAAAGTTTATTTTTAAGTGAGTTCTAAGAGCCACATGAATGAAAAAATAGGCAACTACATGAGTTAGCATATGCATTTCAGATGGGGTCATCTAACAGGAAAATATTGATACATGTGTGAGAAGGTCATGAGCAAAGATAAATGAGAGGCATGGTTGCCATGAGTACAACTCACATCATACAAAAAGAAAGCATGGAGGGCCCTGACGAGTGAGAAGGGTAAAGGCATGAGACAGGTGAGGGCCATGAAAAGATCTAGTAAGAAGAGACAGAGCTGTTAGAGTTACAAAAACCATTCTTTTGATCTCTATAATGCTTAAAGGGTGGTCTGAAGACCTGCTACATTAGAAGACCCTGGGGAGCTTGTTAAAATGAAGATTTCTAACTTAGATTATGCTGATGGTTACACAGCTCCAAAAATTTACTAGAAATCCTTAAGTTGTGTACTTAAAACAAGTGAATTTTATTATATGTAAATTATATCTTGATAAAGTTGTTTAAAATGCGGATTCCTAGGTACCACCCCATATCTACTGAACAAGAATTTCTTGGAGTGGGACCCAGAAATTGATATTTTTAACAGCTTCCCCTGATGATTTTTTAAAGGATTTTATTTATTTGAGAGAGAGACAGAGAGAGAGGGAGAGAGAACACAAGCAGGGTGAGGGGCAGAGGAAGAAGCAGATTCCCTGCTGAGCAGGGATTCCCAATGCGGGGCCTGATCCTGGGACTCCAGGATCATGATGTGAGCCAAAGGCAGATGCTTAACCAACTGAGCCACCCAGGTGCCCCCACCCTGATGATTTTGATGCCTGCTGAAGTTAGAGGTGCACCTGGCAACATAGATGAATCGTAAAATATTAGAGCTGGGTGGGAAAAGCAGCAGTGAGCTTTAGAACATTTATGTAAATTAAAAACCTATACAGATTTTGCAAGAACACACACAAACAAAAAGATATGCATTGATGACCTTCAAATGGTTGGCTGCAGTACAGGTAAGAGACAGAGACAGAGTGCACTTTAGCAGGAAGGTCTTTGACCAGTTCTAGGGAGCATTAAGATATTACCTTTAAACCCATCAAGGAGAGAAAATAATGCCTTTGTCACTTTCCCAGCATGCCCATTCTAGTTTTAGAACTTGCCTGATCTTTCTGTTTTACACTGGTTTCTTCTGATGCCATGCAAGCCCAACACTTCCTGATCAATGGAAACTTCCCAAGCTTTAACAAAAAACAAAAAACACAGAGCAGAGTATGTTTGGCGCCTTTTGGAGTGACTCCCCAAGGATAAAATGAAGGACTTAGATCTCAGGTTCAATTGAGTCAATTTTCCATTGATTGCATTTATGTCTCAAAAAAAAAAGTAATTAAATACTTCCAATTCTTGAACTACTTGCAGAAAAAAAAATCAGGGTAATTAGTACCAGGAAGCATATATTAAGAACATGCAATTAAATCAGCTGCATTATAATTTCGATGTCTAACCTTCCTAAGTATAAATCATTAATATGGTCTCCAATGAGTTATCCCTCTTCACCAGAAGTTAAAGATTTCACTAGGGATTCTCAAAGTATGGTCCCTGGACCAGCAGCGTCAACACGGCTCGGGAACTTGGTAGAAGTGGGAATTATTTGGGTTCCACCCCAGACCTACTGAATGGAAACTCTGGGGGTGAGGCCCCGCTATTTTGGATATAATATGTCCTCCATGTGTTTCTGGTGCACTGAACCCCTGATCTATACTTAAGAAGCTAGCCAGCTTAGTCCCTGCTACTCCCTCTCCCAGGCAACTTCTCTGTTAGCTGGGGAGGTGAGCCACTTTCAACTGGGTCAAGAAAGGGATGAAACTCTTTGAGAGTTGGTTCCAAGAGTAAAATCCAGGCGTTTATTATTTTTTTTAAAAAGACTATACTCACTCCTTCCCTGACAGAAGCATCCACAGTTTCCCTATGTTAGAAGAAACCTTGTTCAAAGTTTTGTGTCACAATACCAATGCCAAAGAATAACAATTAATTAGAAAAGGGCCTCTTGCAACTTGCTGAAGCTTCTAAAGATAATTCTGTATATTTGTTCTATGTAAAGTTATATAGAAGGGCATTTATAACTTCAAGGTACTAAAGAGTTGAGTAAGTAAAGCAGTCCATCTGAGGACTTTATTCTCTGTCTCTCTGTCTCTCTTGCTCTCTCTGTTTCTCTCTCATTCCCTTTATTCACCCCATCCCCATTCATGTACATTATTAATAAATGCTAGTCTTTAAAATTTATACTTTGTTGTCTTTTCTCCCTGGTATTTTACATCAGGTTACAAACTCAATTACCTATAGGAATATGATGAGTAACATAAATGAATAATGTGGGACTGGCATAGGAAAACTTCACACTCAGCCTCTGTCATAGAGCAAAGAAAGTGGTGAAGACTGTGACAAACTGGAGAACACGTCATCGATTGAGGGGGGCTGGCTGTTACTCAGCTCCAGCTGATCGTAGATAAATGTGAATGATTTTTATGTGAACTTCCTGAATCTTTAAATGTTGGCTTTAATTAAAGCTAGCACACTGTGAAAGCCAAACAAAGTATATGAGTTCATGGACCAACTAGCCTGGATTTCTGCTGTACATTGAACCAGCCCTTACCAAGAAGGCTTGTGTGTCTGCATGCTGACTTCCTGCTTTCCAAGCCAGTACAAACAATCTTCAGCTAAGCTACATAATTAATCTACATGTAGAAGCCACCCCACTGTCAAAAACCCCATAAGAGGTTTGGATTTAGAAAACTCAGACTGTCTTGTGCCCTGTATGGATTCAAGAATCATGACCCAATTCTAACTCTTAATGACTGGTGGTTATATATTCCCTGATACAGTCTATTAAACATGGGGGTAACTTCCTGACCTCCTTCCTCTGGATCAATATTTACATTTGTCCAAGTCTCTCACAGCTTGGTTTTCCTTGCAAGGGGAAAATGCCACTAACTCCAAAACAAGATGATTCCACAAGAGAAACTACAAATGTAAAATCAAAAGATAAATGAAAATAAATTGAAACCACAATGAGATAACACTATCCACAGGCCAAATGGCTAAAATCAAAAGGACCGATGAAACCAAGTGATGAGGAGGATGTGGAATAAATGAAATTCTCATATGTTGCTGTTGGGAGTATAAATTTGTTCAACCACTTTGGAAAACAATTCGGTATTATCTGTTAAAGTTTAACATATGCCCATCCTGTGGCCCAGCAGTCTGGTCCTCACTATTTATCTCAGATAAATGAACACATGTATATATCAGAAGACTTGCAGCAAATGCTAATAGGCATTTTATTCATAAGAGCCAAAAACTATAAACAACCCAAATATCCATGAATAATAGAATAGATAATAAATTAGTCTATTCGTAAGATGGAATACAACTCAGTATTTTTTTAAGAATTGCTGACACACAGCAACACAACGATGAATGTCAAAAACATTATGTTGAGTAAAATAAGTCACACAAGGGGCACCTGGTTGGCTTAGTCAGTTAAGCATCTGCCTTCAGCTCAGGTCATGATCTTGGGGTCCTGCGATCAAGCCCTGCATCAGGCTCCCTGCTCAGCGGGGAGTCTGCTTCTCCTTCTCCCTCTGCCTCTTCCCCCACTTGTGCTCACTTGCTCTCTCTGTCTCTCAAACAAATAAATTAAAAAATCTTTTAAAAAAGAAGTCACACAAAGGGTACACACTGAATGATTTCATTTATAAGAAATTCAAGGACATGTTAAAATCAATTTAGAGAGCCACCGTGGGGGCAGTATTGGCAAGGAAAGGGCCCAAAAGAAAATCCTAGGGTGCTGGAGTGTTCTATATTCTGATTGGTGTTGTGGTTACAGAGATGTACACACTTTTCAAAACTCATCATAGGATTTTTCCACTTAATATAAATTATGCCTCAATAAAAACAATAGGGTGTGGAAAATATCAACTGAAAAAAATGTTCAACATATATAGGATACAAAAGGCTTATATAGGGGACATACAAAAATGTCCTGTAATTAAAAAAAAGATAAAGCATCAGATGAAAAACTGGGCAAAAGATAGAAATAGGCCAGTGACCCAAGAGGTATTGTATATAACTAAGAAGCCCATTAAAAAAATCACTAGTAATCGGAGAAATGCCACATAAAACACAACAGTTCACAACCCTATTTTCAGTGTCAAACTGGTTAATTGTGTTGAGAGAATAATGGAAGTGTAATCTTTCAACAGATGGTAGATAAATATGTTTTGTTTGACTTATTACTTATTATAATGAGCACGAATTACCTTTTAATTAAAAAAATAATAAAGTAAAAAGCGAATCTTCTTTTTTTGTTCTTTATTCAAGTCTTCAAATGATTGATGAAGCCCGCCCACATTAGGGAGGCAATCTGCTTTTCTCAGTCTAAGTATTTAAATGTTAATTTCATCTAAAAACACCCTCACACACATACACACACACCCAGAATAATGTTTGATCAAGTATCTGGACACTCTAGAGCCCAGTCAAGCTGATATACAAAAGCAATAATCACAGAACACTTAGTCACATTAAAAAACAAAACAGTTACTCAGTTTCCTGGACTCTGTCTAAGAGAGATAGCATGAGTAAGATAAATAAAATATATTTTACTAATGTTAATAATGTCTGTGTACAAATTTTTGGATAGATTACTTAAAATTTCTAGGCCTCAGTTTTCCTCATCTGTAAAATGGAGATGATAAAACTCCTACCTCATAGGATTGTGGTAAGCATTAGAGTTCACACATGTAAAACACTTAAAATAGGGTCTGGTACAGAGATGCTGCTATGGTCCGAATGTTTGCATCTCCCCAAAACTCATATGTTGAAATCCTAACCCCCAAGGGTGACAGTATTAACAGGAAGGACCTTGGGAGGTGCTTAAGTCATGAGGGTGGAACCTCATGATGGGATTAATGCCTTATAAATGAGGGTCCAGAGAGTTCCCTAGCCTCTTCTACCATATGAGGATACAACAAAAATTCTGAGACCCAGGAGAGGGCCTTCATATGACCATGCTGGCACTCTGGTACTCATCTCATACTTCCACTCCCTGAAAACTGTGAGAAATAATTTCTGTTCTTTATAATGCACTAGGTTTTTAGTATTTTGTTATAGCAGCCCATATGCACTAATACAAATACCATATACTTATTAGCTATGATTATCAAAGTGAATATAAACTTCAGGAAAGTAGGGATCTTGGCTTGCGTTTCCCCTAATATATCCCAAATGCCTAGAGCTTGACCAGCACATAATATTGTGAATGAATGACTTTGTATAAGTGTTTATATTTTCCAGAGGATATCCATCTCTCATCTGAGAAACATACTTACTTTAAATCTTAGATCACTCTCTTTGGGTAGGCTTGCTGGTGACAACTTGACACAGTGGGCAAGGATGGCCATTGAGTGTTTGAATGATCAAGTTAACATGCAGACTCACTACAGAGGAAGGGAAACCTTGCAAAATGTATCCACTCAGTCCCTTTCCCAAAATACCAGGTCTATCAAGTAGAAGGTAAAAGCAGAGGTGCTGGGAGACTGAGAGGTCAGCTCTTTGCTGGTATGCTTTCTGGAATGACTTTACCACCTGCCTCCTCTACCTACTTTTGCTAAGGTCAACCATTGTTTTCCTAGGGGGCAGAGCCCTGTCCTTTCTCTCTCTCAAATGAGTTCTCCTTGACATGGACAACCCATGGGCTTTTATACACTAGCAAAAATAACCCAGCTCCTTTTCCACGAGCAGCTTTTAGCTAAAGGGATTTGAAAGAAGGGAATGAGAAAGGAAAGGTCCTAGGAAGAGGGTTGTAACCTGCAAAGCTACCCATACCTTATTTTGTAATGCCATTTCATGAGGTTCTGCTGAAGGGCACAGCCCCCTGGGCATCTGCCCTAAGAAGACCAGAGAGCCCACCATGAAGCAGCCACAGTGGCTCCTGCAAACTTACACATCCCAAAGCATGTTTGTGAACTCAGGTTGAGTTACAGATCATTTAGCAATTTTGACCACTTTGTTAAAACTTTGCCAAACTTTTGCCAGTCATTTGTACTAGTTTTTTTTTCTTTCCTTTTTCCTTATTTAACTACCAAAAGATTTTCGAAAAATAATATACTCCCTGGTACATGTTCAGACTAACATCTAGCTTATATCATAAGTTTAACAGTTGGAAAGAATATCTTTTCTAGTGTATTATAAATATTGACTTGTTAAATAAAACTATTATGTTATTCTCATAAATATATCCAATGTTATCAAAATACCATAGAGGTATTTGATACCCAACCTGTCCATTTAAAAAATATGTGAAGACATTTTCTCCTTGAACTTGTGCCTCTTTTCTACTTACCCTACAGAATATTATAGCAATATACTTAAAAGCATTTTATTGATTACCCTCACATACTTATATTTCTGTATAATAATTTTTAAAAATTTTTTCTTACCATAGAGGGTAATAGCTATCTTTTTTTCTTTTGGAGTAATTATGAGTAATTATTACAATTATGAGTATTACATAATTGATAAAGCTATATGAACATATTACACATTTTTAAAAATTGCTAAAGATGAAAAAGGAAAATGTTATTGAAAACTATAGATCCAGGTACTTTAGCACGGATTCAATTTCTTTCTTTTAATTTTTGCTTTTTATAGAATAAGTATTAAGGAAGGCACGTGATGTAATGAGCATTGGGTGTTATATGCAACTAATGAATCATTGAACACTACATCAAAAACTAATGATGTTGGCTAACTGAATTTAAATAAGAAAAAAAAAGAAATTTTGTCCACCTAAATAAGTATATGGAAATGGAAGTTTTCTTATTACAATGTCACTTAATTTTTTTGAGCATCTTCTGCATTACATATAAAAAATTACAGGGTTCTCTCATCGACATTGTTTTTAATGATCAATCAGCTGATAATTCAAGTAGTCCCTCCATTTTGTTGAAAGTCAGTAATTTAAGCCATCTGTCTTGCAACAGGGTTTCTTTCCCAATTATTAAAGATACTAATTGTCAAAGCTGCAACAATTTGAGAAACAAAATAAATAACAACAGTACAGGATTATAGCCCATCAAGATACAAGAAATACCCATAATTCCATGCTGATATAATACATAATTGAATGAGTGAATGAATGAATGAATGAATGAATAAAGAGGGGGATAGTTATTCCATGAGAATTTCAATTAACAAATGTAGAAAAAATGAGGGAACTAGAACACCAGTGTTAGAACACCACAGTAACAATTGTAGTAGACGAGATCCAACAACAGATGCTAAAAATAGCAGGCAAAAGTTTATAGAGAACCAGGACATTCACATAGTCTCAAAGTATCTCCCCCAAGATATACATTAATTACAAGGGTAAAATCCAAAATTATTTCAAAATAAGATGTTACAAACAAACTAAAAAATTGAAAGTTGCGTATTTTAGAATTTGTTTCATGGGCTACAAACACAAACACATACATGTACACACATACACATATTTTATATGCTATATTTCAGTTTTCTAATCTAAATTTTCTAGAAGTGTCTTTAAAATTCAGGGTACACAGGAAGACACTGAGAATTATTATATATAGGTAAATTAGTAATTTAATTTTATTGCTGAAAATTGTTGCTTATAATTATTCATTTGGCCGGATTAGTGAAGTGTATCAGCTAAGGAGAAAGCTTTTTTTCCTAATTAAATGAAACTGGTTTCCTAAAGTTCTGGGCATCACATTCTAGATAGCATTTTAGAAACATTTTGTCCTACACTTATATGTAAGTACATGTTCTGCTTTTATGAGGGCATTTTTAATCTATGTGTGCAAATTAACAGCACACTGAAGAGAACCTACAGGACCATTAGGACATGAGAGGTTCATGTAAGTTATTTCTTACCAGTGCTCTCTTTGCTTTGCTCTCTTAGGACTCTCATATTCCTGAAGATGGGCTCCATCATAGAAAGAGGAACGATGAATGTTCTGCTTCTCATTTGTGTAGGGAGAGCTTTCATTGTGAAAAGAGAGATGGGAAAGAGAAACCTTGGTAGGACACCTTGACTGTAGGAATGTTCTCAGGCAGATCAATTTTACGAATTATACATATGGAAGTTGAGATGACACTGGAAATTGATTCCCTTAACTCTTTGCTTGCATAGCTCTTGAAATTTTTGTGTTCCTCTAGAAGACATACTACTGATTTATGGTGATTCCAGAGTTTCAAAAATATCTGTCAATTTTTGCTTCAGTCCTTCAATAGCTTCAATGTGAGCATTAGTTTTGATGGTTATAATTGGTATGAATACTGCTAACATTACATAAGTAATATTAATAGCTTATATTACATAGCATTTTTGGGTTTTCAATTTCTCTCATTTATGTTATTTCATGTCATTCTTTCTTGGCCTTAGTTATCCTGAAAGCAGAGTCCAAAGGAGAGGCTTGGGTGCAGGTAATATATTTGGGGAGTAATTCCAGGGAGAAAGATGGGGAAGTGAAACAGGGAAGGATGAAAAAGACAATACAAGGAGACATTCTTGAGTTGCGTATCTCTGTGGGTGGTTGAGAAGCTGAGATATCTAAAAGAGTATATGTCAAAACTATCAGACTAGAGGGAAAACGTGGAAAGCATTTATCCATTAACTCTAGCTCCCATTGGTCAAGGCTGGCCCCAAGGACATCCAAATCCTAGATGTCCTCAAAACCACAGGGTAGGGAGCAAGAGATAGCAGCAGTAGGTCCAAGATGAAGCAATATCAGGTTTGAAGTCTTCAGGGAAATAAACAATGCAGTAGTGGCTGGAGTGGGAGGTAAGGTTAAGATAGTTTGAAGTCACACAAGAGGCATCTTATCCACACCCTTATAGCAACAGTATGAGATAGGGCAGGCATTCTTATTAATCCTATTTTAAAAGACAAGTGTATTAACATCCTATTATGCTACTTTAATAAATGTCTTGGCCGCTCTGTGTCTCAGTTTCCATAGCTGGAAAAAAAGCAGGGAATAAAAACTCTTACCCCTTCCAATATGAAAATAGCTAACAGAACAGCTGCAAAATGCTATGAGCTTCCAGAAGAACACAGCTATGTGAATAAATTATTGTTATCATGCTTTATAGTCTATTTGAAAACAAGATGAGTCTTTTGTCATTTTGAAATATTGAATTCTACATCAGGCAAAATTGAAAAATACATAGGGGCCAATTTTATCTCTCATCCTTCATGCATATCTCCCACTGATTTTAAAGGGAATTTGGCTGTCTTTGTCTATATATAATTATACAAAGTAATCATAAAATTCCATACTTTAGTACTTGTATAATGAGCCTCAAAAGTCAATAATGAACTACAAATATTCATAGAAAATATTCCTTTTTAATTTTAGGATTGATAATTCACTGCTGCTTCTATTTGTGCATCAAGAACAACTATTGGTATGATTACTTCTCAGAATTTATGCCCTCATTCTGGAGCTGACTTCTTTTGACTGTACTGCATTTGTGGTATTCTTTGAAGGAAGCCATATTGAAGCTTCTCCTGGCTCCATGGCCATCTGTGACTCTGTGCTACACCAATACATTTCCACCTCAAAGTATGAGGAGGAGTTAGTATCAAGTGACCCACACGGATATTGGTGGCATAGAACTGCTGGACTAGTAAGCCATTGCTGGCCCATGGTCTGAGCCCTGGGACGTCTAATTTGTTTGAATGATTCTATTTTTTCCTGATGAATTGACTGGGTTTTGGTAGGGCCAGAGCCTTCAGATTATAATCCATGTGATCATGCCAGGCCATCAACAGGCACCTTCTTGAGAACCAAAGTCAAGGCAATCATAAAGACAGAATACTAAGACTGCATAAACTTGTGAGCGCTCATTTCTCCTTTTTCTCCTCCTCATTCTTATTCTTCTTGTTCTTCATTTGTTTGTATTATGTGCTAGGTTCTGTTCTATATTTTATCCTCATTAGTTCTTGCAATAATCCTATGCAGTAGGTGTATCATTGTAACCACTTTACTGATGAGAAAACTGATGATTAGGTAGGCTAAATAAATTGCCCAAAGTTACCCAGCTTGTCAGTGGCTAAGCTGGTATTCAAACCAAGGTCTTCCATATGCCAAGCATTTATTTTTTTCTTGTTAAGTAGTATTCTGCTTCTAATAAAAGAAAAGTTATGCATTCCCTGGACATTGGTTATCAGGGCCAACTTCATGCTAGACTTGAATTTATTATTTTGGTCTTTTTTCTTTGACCTAATACAGATGAAATTACTGATCTGGCTTCCATACCATGCACCCTGGCCATAGTAATCTCTGGCTCTGATCTTATGCTGAAAGTTTGTACCTAACCTGAACAGTCCTTGGTATGAAGGTCTGGGGCCTAGAAAACCCATAGTTTTAGTCTTTCCAGACCTTCATGATGCCTATATTCCAGAATCTTTCTTCACTCATTTGTTTGTTTAAAACATTTTTTACTGAGTTGGACATGGACACTAAATGGTCATTGCCCCAACATCCCTGGATCTTGCAGCCTCATGGGAGAGACATAAATGTGTGAGTGTGCATACACACACACACACACACACACATACACACACACACACACACACACACACGTGAAGTAATTTCAAGTTGCAGTAAGTATGATGAAAAAAACAAATAGGGTGCCATGCCAGAAAAATAGAGTTGGGTCTATTTTAGATAGCCAGGGAAGGTTGCTCTGAGGTGGTTATCTGGAAAGATAGGAAGGACCAAACCATGTGAAGATCCAGAAAAAGACAGCAACAGGCAGAGAGAGGGAAGATGAATGGCAAAGGGCAGGCAGAGGGCAAGCTGAGGGAAAGGGCTTGGGCTGGTTCAATCAATAGGGAGGAGACAAGTGTGCTTTGGGCTTAAGGAGCAGAAGAGAGAGAAAGGTTGATAGGAGATGAGATTGTAGAAATAAGCTAGGGCCAGATCTTGACCAGACTTTGTGGGAAGCCTTGAAAAAGTTTTCCCGTTTAATTCTTAAGGTCATGGGAAGTCATTAGTTTTTAAGTGGAAAAGTGATATGATCTAATTTGTAGTATGTAAGATAATTTTGACTGCTTTGTGGAAAATGGATTAGATGGTAAAAAAGTAGAGGCAGGGATACCAATTAGGAATTTTTTGCAGTTGTTCAGGTGAGAGATGATAACAGCTCAGATTGGGGTGATAGCCACGGAGGTGATGAGGATGGTCAGATCCAGCAGGTATTTTGATGGTAGAATTGACAAGATTTGCTGACAGATTGGAGGCAAGAGGGTGGAGAAAAGAGAGGAAACAAGGATGACTCTTAGGTCTTCATTTGAACAACTGGAGGAGTGGTGAGGCCATTTATCAAGATTTTGGGAGGAACAGATTTTGGGAAAAAATATCAAGAATTCTCTCTTCATCATTCTTTCTTTTTTTTAATGTTTTTTATTATATTATGTTAGTCACCATAGAGTACATCCCTGGTTTCTGATGTAAAGTTCGATGATTATTAGTTGCGTATAACACCCAGTGCACCATGCAATACGTGCCCTCCTTACTACGCATCACCAGCCTATCCCATTCCCCCACCCCCCACCCTCTGAAGCCCTCAGTTTGTTTATCAGAGTCCATAGTCTCTCATGCTTCATTCCCCCTTCTGATTAACCCCCCTTTCTTTATCCATTCTTTCTTGATTTTCAACTTGAGGGGCCCATAAGACCTAAGTGGAGACATTAAACTGGCAATTGGATAAATGAGTCTGGAGTCCTAGGGAGACATCAGGGCTAGATACTTAAATTTATGAGTTAGAATATAAATGGTAAACAGAGCCATGGAGCTGGACGAGATCATTCAGGGAAGAATCTGTTTCTATTGTTTCTTGCCTGTCTCCTGCTCCACCCTGGAATGTAAACTCCATAAGGGCAGATATTTCCACTCACTTGTAGTTCTTTAGTTCCTATAAGAGTTCGTTTATTTAAAAAATATATTGAATATGTAGAATTGAATATTTTAAGTTTCTTATTAAATACCTCTCAATGGATGGCCCTCACAGTGACATGTGGCCCCACCCTAGCCTCCTATCCCTGGTTTCTTTATACTTTCTTATCTGTCTCATATTCACTCATGATAATGAGAGCCATCATATCTCCAAGGTACAGAGAATGTTCTTAGCTGGTCACATAAACCTACCCTGATGCGTTTTTCTCTGTTCTTCTCTTTGAACTTCCTTTGCCTAGACCTTGTGACCCTGACCCCTTGATTTCCACCTCTCCCACTTCTTTGCCTAATATCCTAACATAGAGAGGACACCTAAAACTGGACCCCACATGGAGGTATTTGAATCATGGTCAGGTTGTGAATTGGCAAAGGCTGCCTGTAGCACTACAGGTATAAGAAGGAATATCTGCACTAACTTCAGATTTGATAACATTTCTTGAGGCAAATGCCTCACTGCTTGTGCAGACCAGGCTGCTAAAATTTCTTGTTTAGAGCTTATAACTCTAGCAAACGTTCCCAGGATCCGTATAATTCAATTGCACTGTATAGTTTTCTCCAGATACTTTAAAACAAATCCTCATTGTATATCCAATCTGAGTGCCACCAAACATGTCACACTAAGCTGATGCCTCCAAGCAGGTCTGTACTGGTTCAAGCCAGTACTCAGTTAGAACCTGCCTTCCCTGGGCTATTTGTCTTTATTGGAAATGCATTGGACTGCCTAGAATAGTCGATGGCTGGTGTTCCTGTAGACTAACGATGGAACTTGCTTTAAAAATGGATTGCAGTGGATCAGGCCATACAGCTTGCAAGAAAGTACAAATAGTAATTTTCCAGATTGGTTTGGCCCAGCCCAAATCAACAAGGACTGAGTCACATTAAGAAGTAGTTTCTTCCTTTCTTTCTTTCTTTCTTTCTTTCTTTCTTTCTTTCTTTCTTTCTTTTCTTTCTTTCTTCTTCTTTTTTTTTTTTACTGACATAATCCATTTGTTTTACTATAGCAACCTTAGAAGGCACATCACAGCAGCCTAATACACTGGGAAAAATATCCTTTCTTTTCATAAGAACAGTATTACTAGAGAGAAACATCAAGAATTACTTAATAATCTAATAGGAAATCTGAGATTTAATAAATCATAGTCTAAAAAGATACAGAGAAGTTTTATTATTCAAAATTCATACAACGATTTCCTCAAGTAGAGGAAAAAGTGAACCAATTGTCTAGAGAGGGAACATGTATTACCCAGTTTGTTTTGAAACTCATGATTGCTTCCCTAAGACAGAGAACTTAAGTTGAATGAAAAGTGCTATGGACCTGGAAAAGGATTTTTTTTCTCTCACTGAAGGTAAAATCACCCTGTAAGAAGGTGAGCTGAAACCCTGAAATTTCCATACCCCCCCCTGCCGGCAAAGGAAAACAGCAGAGGTAACTTCACATATATGATCCTGGAACTGGTATCGTCTGAGTTAATCCTTTCCATGTTCCTCGGTTTCTTCCCTTGCTTGACTTAGATTAATGCAGTAACTTCTTACTCAGACTTGTAGACTTTCATCCTTTCCATTTGTGTGTTCTCTAGGTCACAGCATATCAGCTCCTAAATTCTTCTGGCAGGCTTTCAAGACCACCATCATCTGACTCCAACTTGCTGCTCTGTAAATCCCACCTCTCCCAACATATGCACACACACACACACACACACACACACACACACACACCCTCTTCTACTTACATAGTCAGGCTACTCCACTACCACTCCCCTTCTTCCATGCTGGTGCCAACTGCTATGCTCATTTCCACTCCTGTGCTTTTGCTTACGCTGTAGCCTCAATCTGGAGCACTTTCCACTCTTTGCGTAAACTGAAATCTTGCATTTATTTTAAGACCTAGCTTAAAGCCAACCTTTCCTGTGGAATCCAGCCCATTGTGATATTTTCTTTCCTCATGGTTCCCTGGTTCTCTCATATATATTTAATGTATACATTTTATTTTCCATCTTAAACTCTGTCCTCTCCATGATAAAGCTTTCTACTCCTTTGAAACCCTTCAGAATCCTTATGGGGATGGGCAAACCATAGACACTTAATGAATCCTTGCTGAGGAAATCTTAACATTCTTGACTCTCCCATAGGATATAGAAGGAGAGCTGAGAGACATAGCTCTGCTACCCCCCACTCCCCTCAACACCAGTATAATCAGAATGGTTCTCCTTGTATCTATTTAGGGTAATATTATATTTGAAAGAAAGGGTTCTGATGATTTTTTAAAATATGAAAGCCACCAATATGGACCATTCATTCAACACTTAATGAATACTTACAATGTGGCCAGCACTGTGCTAAGCATTCCTATGGGAAGTTAGAAAAGGGTTAGAGTTATTAAGGAATTCTACACACCAAGGATTTGAAAGTGCAGAGACAATGGGGAAGGGCTTTCTGGGAATAGTTACCACAGTAACTATTCCTCTAGTGTGTGACCCACTAAAGGTGCGGGTGTTGGCTCTCCTTTGCTGTTCTCTAAGGGAGGGGCACAAAGAGTAAGGCATCCCTTCCCTAATGCATTTTACCAGCCCCTCTCCCATTGCCCAGTCCCTTGCCAGTCTTGCCACATCAGAATGATGGCGGCCTTAGTTTCTCAGAACTCTAAATCAGACCAGACATATTATGGTTTGGGGTTGATGGTTTTTTTGTTTTAAGTACCAGGCTCCCCTGTGGGCATTGGCATCTGTGCCTGCTTACATAGCAGGCTGCCTATATGAAATCTTCCTCCTGACCCTCCAGGTCTACTGGGAGACTGAGCTGGCATCAGGAAACTGCTTTCCCATAATTCATTTCTGCGATACTGAATGCTAAGCACCTGAAGCAAAGTGTCCTGCTGCTACCACCACCAGGCAAAACTGAATCATGTGCAGACACCAACGCCCCTGGCTGCTGGCTAAGAATAAGATAAGCTCAAAATAGGGGCGCCTGGGTGGCACAGCGGTTAAGCGTCTGCCTTCAGCTCAGGGTGTGATCCCGGCGTTATGGGATTGAGCCACATATCAGGCTCCTCCGCTATGAGCCTGCTTCTTCCTCTCCCACTCCCCCTGCTTGTGTTCCCTCTCTCGCTGGCTGTCTCTATCTCTGTCGAATAAAATAAAATAAAAAATCTTAAAAAAAAAAGATAAGCTCAAAATAACCCGCACTATCCCCAGTGGACCTTGTTGCCTGCCAGCCCTCTCTTTACCATTGCCTATGGTTGGCTGAAGAACCAGGTAGACAACTACTTCCTGAGCTCTAAAATAACATTGACAACAGAAATAAATCCCCTGCCTGGGTTAGAGGCTCATCAAAGCCAAAGGAAGAGATGCTCAATCATTCTGCCACTTACTCGGATGTACTCAGAATTTTGAGTATGGGCTTCGGGGGGTTCTTGGCCTCCCCAGTTCAGATGAGTGATGTGTGCATTTGCATAGTGGAAGTTGGGAACAGGTTGGGAGAAGTAACTAGACTTAGCATTGGGAGAGAACTAGGAAGTCTGTGTTCATGAGCTCAAAATTCCATTCTTGTACCCCCCGTTCTCTATGAGCAGACCTGTATTCAGGCTGTCTGAATGGACAATTATAGCCAAGATATGCCTACTTAATGAAAAGCAAAGGGAGCTAAAGATGGGCGCTCCTCTCTGACATCATACTACACACATCTTCTCCAGAGCTGGGGGCACATTCTTTTTCTTTCTTTTTTTAAATAATTTTTATTTTGTTATATTAGTCACCATACAGTACATCCCCAGTTTTTGATGCAATGTTCTATGATTCATTATTTGCATATAATACCCAGTGCACCATGCAATATGTGCCCTCCTTAATACCCATCACCGGCCTATCCTAATCCCCCACCCCCCCTCCCCTCTGAAGCCCTCAGTTTGTTTCCCAGAGTCCACAGTCTCTCATGGTTCACTCCCACTTCTGTTTACCCCCCCTTCTTTATCCCTTTCTTCTCCTACCGATCTTCCTACTTCTTATGTTCCATAAATGAGTGAAACCATATGATAATGGTCTTTCTCTGCTTGACTTATTTCACTTAGCATAATCTCCTCCAGTCCCATCCATGTTGCTGCAAATGTTGTGTAACCATTCTTTCTGATGGCTGAGTAATATTCCATTGTATATATGGACCACATTTTCTTAATTCAGTCATCTGTTGGAACTTCTCAAACTCAACACATGTGAAACAAATAATCAAATCAGAAAATGGGCAGAAGATATGAACAGATGCTTTTCCAATGAAGACACACAAATGGCTAACAGACACATGAAAAAATGTTCAAAATCATTAGCCATGGGGGCACCTTTTCTAAGAGTGAGCATGAAGCAGGAGGAGAAAGCATTAGTGTTTTAAATTGAGACTCACCTATTGAGCAATCTGATAGCTGAGAGATCCAGGAGCCTCTACTCACCACTCTTATGGTTTTCCTGAACTTTAACCTCAGAAGAGACATTTTCCTCTCACCTAGCACCTAATGGTGGTACCATAGGATGAAGTACGTTCTTGACTCTACCCAGCCAAAAGGCAGAAGGTGCTGATTCTTTAGGGACTAGAAGTCTGATCAAGAGAAAGAAGTGGGTTCATAAGACTGTAGACTTTACTGACCTGAAATGACCTGTAATATCAAAACTGGGGACTCTCAATAGGAAGAGGAAGCAAAGCAGTGGAGCATTAGTGTTTTGGAAAATATGCCAAGGTTATTATGATCCTCACCTTGAACTTTATATCCATGCATTAGTAAGTTATTCTTATTAATTTCCTAATTCACTGAAGAGACAAAAATGCCCCAGATAAGTAACATGACCTACAAAAGGTCATCTAGCTGAAAGTGATGCCAGAACCTGCCTGTATCCTCCAGTGCTGATACACCTACCACTGTCAGCCCACGTAAACTTTCACCATAAGAGTAAGTGATGTTAGGGTGATCCTCATCCAGCATTGAGAACCAGGGCTTGAGGCTTAAGAATAATCTTCCTTCACATGTGTGTTAATCTGCTAGGGTTATCATCACAAAATACCACAAATTAGGTGGCTTAAACAATAAAAAATTATTTTCTTATACTTCTGGAGGCGGAAGTCCAAGATCAAGGTGTCAGCAGAATTGTTTTCTCCTGACACCTCTCTCTTTAGCAGGCAGATTGTCACCATCTTTCCATGTCCTTACATGGCCTTTTCCTCTGTGCACAAACCTCCCTGGTGTCTCTTCTTGTTTTTATAAGGACACTAGTCCTTTTGGGTTAGCTCCCCACCCTATGACCTCATTTATCCTTAATTACCTCTCTAAAGGCCCTTCTCCAAATATAGTCACATTGGGAGTCAAGGCTTCAACAGATGAATTTTAGGGGGACACAATTCAGTTCATAACAATATGAAAACTGTGACAACTGGGCACAAGAATGTTCATCTGTACCTCACCCTGCATCCATGAAACTATATTTCAATCATCCTTCCTAACCACATGCTGCAAAGAACCTTTCTCTGCACCTCAAAAACCATTACTGTTGCTTTTACTAAGTCACATTCCTTCGACTCTTCTCCTCCAGCCCTGCAACACCTTGTGTCCTCAGTTCTTCTGCATGATCCTGGGACTGCCTGTCTTTTTCATATATGGGTTCTCTGCTCCATGGCAACCTTATTAGTTCTTAAGGGCAGGGACCAAATCTTCTGTTTCCTTTGGAGATGTAGAACAGACAGCAAATGTCTGGGCACACAGTGGGCACTTGTACTGAAACCACTTTGTACCCTATTTAGTGACATGACATGAAATGACAGTAAATGTCATTGCGCTCCAGAAATGTTGACTGAGTGACTGCTGAGGGACAGGAACAGGGTCACCTCATCCTCCTTTCTGCCCCCTATTTTAGTCTTTTCAAAACACCATGGAAAAGGTCTTGCTCTCTGCTTCTGTTAGACTGTTCTATTTTCTACCCTTACACTCTAGGCAGTGAGAAACTCAAATAAGAATAAAGGGCATTTATCTCACTCTGAGAAGCTGAGGTTTTTTCTGCCACTGCTCTGGGGCTCTCACTCTCCCTACCAAACAGCTCAATAGAAAGAAAATGAAATTAGAAATTGGGGGCAGGGGAAGGGAAGAAAGGAGGAAGAAAAGGAAGAGATGGAGGTGGAAGGGAAAGCAAGCCAACATTACAGTAGCCACTGCTGCCCTCCCTGCTGAGAACAGGAAGGGAGTTACATTTTGCAAAGCACCTGTAAATATAGCCTTTCTCTGGACAAAGACTCTAATGAGAACCGAAGGAGGAGTGAGCCCTCTTCCATTCTCATGATCATGTTAAAAGCACAACTTTATCATCTGGCTCATCAGCCCAAGAACGAGGGCAGCAAGTGCTTAGTGGTTTATTTTTATCCCTGATATCATCTCCCTGGTCCCAGAGGGAGCCCAGCCTGGCTTATTTAAGACCACACGATGTTGCTGTTAAACTCGTGTGTGCCTGAGGGACCTTTCCGATCTGTTGTACAGGAAGAGAGAACCTAAGCTGAACCCCTTGGCTCTCTTGCCCTTGTTTTCCAGCCAGCAGTTTAATAGTAGCAGTGAACCAGAGAAGCAGCTCAATGACACTCCAAGTGCAGTGAGCATATTGAGCAATTGCACCTGGCCCAGTGAGTTTACTTGTCACCAGCTAACAGTTCTGGAGTATGCACTGGACAGAAGACTGCATTAGGGATAGTGTGCCTTTTCCATAGAGATGACATGATCTATGCCTTCAGGAGTTCCACAGTCCTGGGACGAGATTAACTCAGTAATGTATTAGTTTTTTATTGCTGCCTAACAAATTACCATGAACTTTGTGGCTTAAAATAACACCCATTTATTAGTTTATAGTTCTGTAGGCCAAAAGTATGGCATGCTGTGACTGGAATCTCTATTTAGGGTCTTACAAGCCTGGAAATCAGTTGTCAGCTGAGCTGCATTCACATCTAGAAGCCTAAGACTCTTTTCCAAGCTCATGTGGTTGTGGCACAATTCAGCTCCTTGCAGCTATAGGACTAAGGTCTGGGGACCTCTTCTTGCTGACTATAGCCAAACACACGCTCTGCTTCCAGTGGCCACTTGCATTCTTTCGGACATGGTCCCCTCCATATTTTAATCTGCAATAGCATTTCACATACTTCTCATGCCTTGAATCTGACTTCCCCTTCTCTTTTCTGTCTTCTTTTTAAGCTCATGTCTTTAAGAGATTATGCCCACTGGGATAATCTCCTTCTCTAAAGGTCAGCTGTGCCATATAACATAATATAATTATAGCAGTGATCATCATATTAGGGAATGCAAACTGGTCAGGAAGGGGGGATGCATTTTTTAGAATTCTTCCTACCACCACAATAAAAAGACACTTGTATGTGTGTGTGTACCCACATACACTCTTTATCCCTCCTTCTTCCCCATTCACACGTTTGCAGAGCTGTGAGTCCACAAATCAATACACATCCAAGTGCTAGCAATACTCGGACTTTTCCCCAACCTCTCCTTTTCCTGTCATGATTCTGGAAATAAAACAGAACCTACCGTTCCCATCATTTCAGATACCAGTGTAATCTTTGGGTTTCTACCACAAAAAGTGACTGAATTTACAGTTGTGGTAGAACAGCACTTTGAGAAAGAATTTTCCGTCATGGTTGGCCTGAAGAATGGAAACCATTTTTTGTTGGTTTTACAAAAGTGCTCAATAGTGTATAGCAGGGGCGCCTGGGTGGCGCAGTCGTTAAGCGTCTGCCTTCGGCTCAGGGCGTGATCCCGGCGTTCTGGGATCGAGCCCCACATCAGGCTCCTCCGCTGGGAGCCTGCTTCTTCCTCTCCCACTCCCCCTGCTTGTGTTCCCTCTCTCGCTGGCTGTCTCTCTCTGTCAAATAAATGAAATCTTTAAAAAAAATAGTGTATAGCAGTGAAGGGTAGCCATTTACATTTCATAATGGAACCCTGAATGTCTTTGAGTTGCTGATTTTTAAAATACTTCAATTTATCTGAATATTCATGATTGTTTTATCATTTAGAAACAAAATGGGTTTCTGACTGCTGTCACATCTGATAGCCGAAAATATAAATTGAAAGAGAAGTTAGTGCATGAATGAAGACACAAAAGCAGGATACATTTCAGTTAGTGGTACAGCTGGGAATCAGGTTGGGTAGAGGTTAATGTCGATGCATTGCTGTGATTTACAGAAGAAAAGAGATGTGCATTATTCTTTAGAACCCAATAAGAATGAAAACTAGATATGATTATATTTGAATGGTAGTATGCCAGCCATACAAATAATAAAAGCCCTTGAAACTTAAGATGTATGAAGATTCTAGCTTTTTTCTTTCTAAAAGCAACCAGGAAAAGATGAGTTAAAAAGGATGGTCCCCATGTATACCTCCACCATGTATCTGAGTTTGCTCCATACCTACCATATAGATATATGCCATTTATATTTACATGGATTCCTTTGAGCTTCCCAACTACCTTGTAAACAGAATGGTTATGCAGAAAAGGGGGAAGGAAAACCCCTCCCTCTCTCAATTTGCTCATTGAAAACAACCTTAGTCTGGCAACAGTTTAGAGTAAGAAAAGACAGTTTTGCTGTTAATGAGTTAATGTCCTACACTACCCCTGACTCAGACCTAAAAGTATGGTGTGGAGATGGGCTGGTCCTGGCTGCTAGAGCAGAAGTATGAAAGAGCTTAGAGATTTGTGGGGAAGTGTAGTGTCAGAGAGAGGGAAAGCTTGCATAACAATGAGAAAGGTCATTTTTCCTAGGTTGGATGCCAAAGAATTTGGAGTTTGGTTCTGGATCCTGGAATGCTACTGAGTCAGAATTCTGTATAAATAATGAGAGCACGTCTGACCTAGAAAGGAGAGATGAAGTTTATAAAGTTCAGTCAAAAAGGACTTTGCATTTTGGGGGCGTGAGGGAGCTGAGACAGAAATGTGGCATTATACTGGGGGTATAGAAGTATAAGGAGATTTAATGAACCAACAAAAACTATAAAAACATAATTTATATTTCAATCTATAATAATTGGAGAGAAGCACCATAAAAATTGAGGAAGGGACTGGGACTCTAGGAGCAAGGCTCTCAGAGAAGAAGAAACCCATAGAATGCAAGCGGGGAGAATTAGCTAGCAACAGCTACTACAAGGCTGCTTTTTGGAGGTTACCCTCACCACTCATTTATCATTGGCAGATCTTATATAATTTTTTTTTCAGATAAGGAAGACAACTCAGAGAGGTTAAGAGACGCATCCAAAGTCATATAGTTAATTAGTAGCAGGAGTCAGGGCTAGATCCCTTGTCTCCTGGCCTTTTTGGCAGCTTTCATTTCTAGGCTCCTGACCTTGAGTATATCACTGTATGATGTTATTGAGTATGACAAGGATTGGAGAAACGGAAATTAGAAGATAGGGAAAGACACCTCTTCATGACATTTATCAAAAACAGTAAATAAGGATAATCAGTAACCAAAATCATTGGTGATTTATTGAGATGGTTAAGTAATGGATGCAATCTAAAGATTCTTAAATACGCACACACACACACACACACACACAATGGTAATAATGTGAAGTGATGGATGTGTTAATTAGCTTGATAGTGGTAATAATTTCATAATGTGTATATATATATATTAAATCATCACATTGTACACCTTAAAATGTTGTATTATCTAAACATATGCCATATTTATTTGTCAATCAAATATCAATAAAACTGGAAACAATGATTCATAAAAACATGGATATTTGTTGGTATAGATGTATGAATTTTACAAAGAATTAATCTTGCTGAATTGATGAAGTAAATCTGTTGTACAGAACTGACAATCTTAGTAGAGGCTTTTGCAGGCTGAAGACAGATGTGTTCACTTCTGTTACTTCTTGGTGAACATGATATTGCAATCTAGCTGGAACTGCACATTTTAAATGACCAAGAGTGAATCTAATTTCTAAAAGCAAAAAATGTGGAATCAGAAGATTGTGAAAATATTAGCCATTCTGAGGGCTTGAGCAAGGGTCAGAAGGAAGAAAAACAAAGCACCAAAGGCTTGGCTACTATAGCTTGATCACATAATTATCTAAGTGTTAACCTACTTTCCTAAACTCCCTTGCAGTCAGGTTGGGGCCATGTAGCTAATTCTGACCAATGACTCTAAACAGAAGTTATACGTACCACTTCTAGGTCCAAGGGATTAAGAGCTAGTGTTTCCTCTTCATCTTTCTCTTCTCCTCTTATGATCTTGGAAGCTATATGTTGAGATGTTGATGTCACAAAATGGGTGGAACCTGAATCCTGGAGTCACTGCTTGGAGGAAAATCCCCACCAACTTGCATTAAACCTGGTGAAATAAACTTTTGCTGTGTTGAGATACTAGAATTTTTATTTGTCTTTTGAGGCAGTTGGTGTTTACTAGTCCTAATTCAATCCTGCCCTCATAAGAATATCCAAATCAGTCAGTCTTTTGCATGATTTCCATATTTCTCCCACACATATCACTAAATACAATTTTATTTGTATGAGAAGTATAAAAGCTTTTGGTCATTTCAAATTGTATTAATTCTATAGAAATTTGTTTTATACCACTTTGTTGGAAGGCACCTATTCCATAAAACTATGTAGCTAAAGCTTAGATATTTTCTAGGATTTCCATCAAGAATACTAAGTAATGGTACAAGGAATACATTCAGAAGGCAACCATAAATGTTCTAAAACTAGATTATAGTGATGGTTTCAGAACTCTATAAATGTAATAAGAATAGATGAATTGTATACTTAAAAGAGGTGAATTTTGTGATGTTTAAATTATACTTTAATAAGGCTGTTTAATAAAAGAGGTCAACTAAGTATAGGTATTTGTACAAACCTTTGCACATATTTTCACACCAATTATAATCATTCCAGAATTCACTTCAAAGAGTCCTAAGCACATGCCCATGAAATAAATATGAGCAAAATAATGTAGCCTTATAATCAGAAGAGCTAAGGATAATATTCAGAGGCCCAGGAAGAAGTCAGGCCAATAGCACCTGTGTAGTGAGTTTGGGGTTGGTTTCTCTTGACAGGTCTATAGCAGTTAAAGAGATGATGGGACATAAAACAGGCTAGTAATAGTCTTCAGAACATGGAACACTTGGAAACCCTAACAGAAGAAACATGGCTCACAGATTTCCAAACTTTCACCCACATTATAAGTAACAGACGCTAGAGAGTTGGTTCCTGCTGAGAAAGAGAATGATGACTAGAAGCAATTTTGAACAAGACCATCCCTTAAAAGGAGGGGCAAGTAACCCAAGGTTGCCTTTGGAATTTGTCCCTCTACTTCTCTTCCCAGACTTGTACTCAAGGCCCTCATGTTCCCCATCTTCCCAGGAATGGAGGAAAACAAGATATCACATAAAATTAATGATGAAAAACTATTGGCAGCATATTTCCAATGAAGTTTATAAGAAGCAGCTGGAATGGACAAGACATACACCAAAAGAATAATTCTATATGGCAAAATTTAATATGTAAATGGCAGGCTGGTGTAGAAGATATTATTTTAGTAAAGAAACCTTCCAAACCTTCCTCTTGAACTTATACCACACAAGCAACTGCCTATTTCATAGTAGGGGTGGTGGTGGTGGTAGTAGTAGTAGTAAAACAGCTAATATTTACTGAACATTTACTATGTGTCATGTCCTGTGCTAAGTGCTTAATGTATCATTTAATACTCTCAAACAACCTACAAGGTGGGTATTACTGTCCCCAGTCTATAGATCAGGAAACGAAGACATGGAGTGGTTAACAACTTGAGATTGTACCACTAAGAAGACTTTCAACACTTTCAACAAGTGTTTGTTGAGTTCCTATTATGTGCTAGGCAATGTACTGGATGCTTGGATCACAGCAGTCAACAAGTTAAGAAAAGTTAGCTGCTTTTGTGGAATTTACATTTTATGGGAGGGAGAGGGAAACAATTAACAAACACATGCTATGAGGGAAAATGAAGCAGAATATAGGAAAATAAGGATTCCTTGTTCTTATCCTGAAAAATAACCACTCTCTTATATTTAGTACTTATTATTCCTGTTTTTATCACATATATACACATATTATATATATACATAAACTTGGTGATATGTATATGTGTATATATGTAGACACATATGTATTTATATAATGTATATATATGTTCATATATATGTTTATATATATATGTTTATATATATATATAACATTATACCTTTCAGTTTTTGCTGTATATCAAATCTAGTATCATACAACAACAAGCATGCTTCTCTTGCTCCCCTGATATGTGTACCAGCTGAGGCAACTTTTCTCCATGCATTTTCACTCTGAGGCTGATACTGAAGGGGTAGTCTCAGGGAACATGATGTGTTCTCACAAGATGGAGAGAGAGAGAGAGAGTAAACTCTCTGGTATCTCTTCTTATAAGGGCACTAATCCTATCATGAGGGTTCTACCCTTATTACCTCATCAAAACCTAATTACCTCCCAAAGGTCTATCTCCAAATACCGTCACATTGTCAGCTTCAGCTCCAGCATATGAATTTGGGGGGACAGGATTCAGTCTATAGCAATTCCTCTATTCTGTTCCATCAGTCTATTTGTTGATCCTTGTGTCAATATTATACTTATCAATCATTATAGCTTTGCATGAAGTCTTGATATCTGAATCCAAATATGAAAATCAGCAAGTAAAGTTACACTGAAAAAAACATGGAATATTTATTGGAAGAGCATGGAATTTACAGATTCATTTAGAAAGAACTGACACACTGAGATATCAAATTTTTTTAATTCATGAAATGTATTTATCTCTCCTTTTAGTCTTTTTCTGTGCCCTTCAGTAATGTTTTGTAATTTCCTCTACATCTTTTGTTAGATTTAGTCTTAAGTACATCATATTTTTGGTTGCTGTTGTGGACTGAAATATTTTTCATTGACTTTTTCCTGACTTAAATTAGAATGTTTCTAAAATTCACTATGTGGTATGATTTTTGTTGAAGGCTTGATATCTGTTATCAGGTTAGGATATCCTCTTTTACTCCCAGTTTGCCAATACTTTTTTTATCATTAATGTTTTAGGATGGTACCAGTAAAGATAGGAGAAGTAAACAGATACAGAATGTTGTTTGTAGGTATAGTTGATAGAACTTGCACATGGATTGGAGGTAGGGACCAGGGGAAGAAAAGGAATCAACGATTACTTCCAAATTTTTGGCAGGAGCCATGGTTAGAGAAGGGATAAAGAAAACTAGTAATTTTCTTTTGCATAGGTTAGTTTTGAGCAACCTAATCATGTTTAAATCATTATCATATAGATAAGATCATCTGAAGAGATTCTGCATCTTGAGAGGAGCAATGTGCTCTAGAGTATTTCTACATTAAAAGGTAGAACCTCTAGAGGCAGGAGAGCCAGAAAAGGATGAGACGTGCCACCAAAGGAGATGGGGGCGGGTAACCAAATAAGTATGGTGCCACTTACTTACTAAGATGGGGATAATTATAAAGAGCAGGTTTGGGGAGGAAGATTTGGATCTTGGTTGCAGATATGTAGAATTTGTAAAGCCTATTAGACATCCAAGTAGATATGTGGAGTATGTAGTTGGACTTATGAGCCTGGAATTCATGGGAGAAATTTGGCCTAGAAGATACTAATTTGGGAGCTGTCAATATTTAAGTCAGTGGTTTTCAATCATGGATCCACATTAAAATCATATAGTGACTTATAAAATTTATGCATGTACAGGCCCTACCCTAGACTACTTAAATTAGAACCTCTGAAAGTGGGCCTGGGCAATAGCAGAGATTTAACTCTCCACCTGATTCCAGTTTGCAATCAGATCTGAGAACCACTGATATAGATCATTGCCTTTCAAACTTTAATGCACTTGGGAATCTAGCTAAAATGCAGATTATGATTCAGTGGGTCTGGGGTGGGGCCTGAGATTTTAAATTTCTAATGCACTCCTATGTTTTTGAACTATAGCTCACACTTTGAGTAGCAAGGGTAGGGATATTTAAAGGCATGAGATTAAATGAACTCATCAAGGGAGTGGGTGTAGACAGAGAAAAGGTGCAAGGACAGTTATTGTTTTTCTGTCTCAATGGTTGGGAAATTGGTATAAGCACAGACCTGGCAGATTATCAAATGTAAACAGGATTAAGGTTTTGTGGGACAAATATATGACAGGGGCAAAAGAGTGGAACATTCATTCAAGAGGTGATTACATTGATGAACTATAGACTCTAGATTGGGTAAGTAAGATGGGATCAAAAAGTTGATAGAGTGGAGATATTAAGAGCATGAACTGAAAGGAAAGGAGGTGTTGGTCAGGAATGGGAGGCTTAAAATCAAGATTTTGGTGCTGGTGCATTTCTTGCTGATTTCAAGACTGGGAGAAGCAGAGATTAGGTAAAATAAAATATAACTGGAGGTAAGGAAGCCAAAGAACTTGGAGGCCAAGATGTTGGCACAGAAGTTCACATGAACGTTGAAATTTCCAAAAGGATGGCGGACAAGAAGGAAGCCATGGGCTGAAGTAGTCAATGAATGAAAGGTGAGTAGAAAGCAGCAGATGATATCAA
The DNA here is from genome assembly GCF_024610735.1 of Ursus americanus. Classification (NCBI taxonomy): domain Eukaryota; kingdom Metazoa; phylum Chordata; class Mammalia; order Carnivora; family Ursidae; genus Ursus; species Ursus americanus. The sequence goes on along the minus strand of NC_142164.1, from coordinate 35,162,296 downwards.
CAATGAAAATGGGAAGGGATGGTCTAGCGGCCCCCAGAGATTGTGACTCAGTTAAACTGGGGTGGGACCTAGGCATAAAACTTTTTTCAAAGCTTCTCAGAGGACCCTAATGTGAACCAGAATTGCAAATCACTGTTAGAATAATCAGTCTGAAGTGAAAGGTATGGAGCCACTGAATGGTAAATGCCTACCATAGCTCCTGAGAATGTGAAGGCCAACAGCAAATAGGAGATGCTGTTTTAGAAAGTTTAATAAACAAAGAGAAGTTAAGTAACTTGCCCAAAGGAGACACAGCTTGGAAACGTTTGGGCTGGGATTCAAACCTCGATCTGCCTGACTCCAAAGCCTAGACAGTCTTCACTCTACCATGTTGTCTAGGGGTCAGTATTTTAGCTCAGAAGACACAAAGAGATGTCTTGGAAAGAAGTGCAAAACTGCAAAATTCCCCAAATGAGATTTTTTTTAAGATTTTATTTATTTGACAGAGAGAGAGAGAGATCGAGTGCAAGTAGGGGGAGCAGCAGGCAGAGGGAGAGAGAGAAGCAGACTCCCTTGCTGAGCAGGGAGCCGCATGCGGGGCTTGATCCCAGTCATGACCTGAGCCCAAGGCAGACATTTAACTGACTGAGCCACCCAGGTGCCCCCACCTGATGAGATTCTAATATGTCACAGTGGGAAGAGGCAACATGTGTCTGGAATGATTCCAATATTTACCTATCTATCCCCCTTTTATTCTCTTGAACTTTTTACCAGCTTTGTTTCCTTTCTGTAGTTGTCACCATCTCTCCAGTAAGTAAAGGCACTACATGAAAAGGAGCCAACATTGTGGGCTACCCTTATGGATGACAGCTGTCCTCAATGCCCCCTTTCCCAAGTACTGTTCTCTGGGGCCTCCTTTCTAGAGAGGGAGGAAGGAACAGGATACAGTGCTGCAGTCAAAACCAAGCATTTTGTCTCCCTTTACTTCTGCCTCCTGACACATCAGCAGCTCTGTATAATGAAAATCTAAATCATTTGTGTGCACACATAGCAACTGTTTATTTTGCTGTTAGCTTTGAGGACTCAGTGGGGCTTCAATGCATTCAGAGAAGAGATCAACCCTGGGAGAGCCTAATCTCATAAGTAGACAAAATGAAAATTGAAGCTGAAAATACATATCTCTACATCTGAAAAAGAGGCCAGTAATAAATATCCTAAGCTCAGGAAATGCTTTTAAACCAAGGACATGGAGTAGAGATGACTCCTTGAAAGGGTCCTGCTTCCTGTCTGCTAAGAAAGCTTTACTGGGCCTGGTAAGAGATTGTACATTCTAGAAGTAGCACACCTTTCCCCTCAAACCACCAAGTGGGATGCCTTCCATCTTTTACAAAAATGAATTCACTCTTTTCTTGAAACTCCCTTCCCCCCACCCCCACAAACAGGCTGCCTTGGGACCAAATATCATCCTGAAGTTTCTCCACATTAGTACTTCTACCAAAAGTGAAAGCCAGACTGAAGACAATGTCTTCAGTGTCATTTGAAGGGGCCAGACCCTCCCTCTTACTGCTCCTTGTTTGACAGTTTATAAAGCCTGTGCTTCTCAGCAGCTTCCTCATCCCCTCATCTTCCCAGGGTTCCCCCTTATCCAGCAAAACCCCCATATTTCCACCAATTCTTGCAGAAACCAGAAACCCCTTACCCAGAGGTCAGAGCCTTTCCATCTTCGTTCCTTTCCATCTTGACAAGGGAGGGTATCAGTGCCTGGAAGTCATGAGCAGCTGCAAGTGAATGAAGGCAGGTACTCCCCTGGGAGCAGGGATAATTAGAGACAACATTAAGGAAAGGACATCACCTAAGACACACATGAGTGACTTAACACTTGCTGTATACCAAGGGCCACCCCAGGTGTAGAAACTATAACCCTATAGACATGAAGGCATGTGAATTGGGCAGTTACTGCCAATCTGGCATTCTTTCCTGAAAGAATGTCCTGCTACATGGGCTCTTATGAACTACTCAGTGGATTGTGAGTTTGTCCAAGTGAATAGCCTCCCTCCTGTCACCCCCCCCCCAAGAAGATCTATGTGTTTCCAGGAGTCATAAAGCAACCATGGTTTGCCACTCCATCTGGGTACACAGGTGGAAAGCATGACAGCCAGGCAGGCATGGGACAAACCAGTCTCTAAGGTCCTCACTTGACTCATTTTGGCCCTCCACCTGAGCCATGGGCTCTCCTTCCTGTCTGTTCAACAGCAGCAAGAGGAGGCAGGCTTAGCTTTCAGTGTAAGCCCCTGAAGGCCTGGTTTCCTCACAGGAAAAAAAAAACCCTTTTAAATCCCATCTCCTTTCCCTGGAAAAGGAGAGGAAACATTCCAACTAACTAGTACCTTATACAAGGTGACAGTCATTTTAAATGGTTCTTTGGAATTAACTCCTTCCTGCTCAGTCTCCTCTTTATGCTATAACTACTTTCCAGTGTGTTGGGGTGTCTGGGCCATGTAGGGCAGCAAAGCAAAGGCTTCCTGGAGAGCAACGTGTAAGGGAATGACAGTGTCAAGGGCCAAGTACACTCACTGAGCTGTTATTTTCCATTTACGCCTCACACCCCCCAAGGTTCATTCTCTGTCCTTCTTTGCCATGTTCTGTGCCAAAGCTGACCTCAATGGACTGTAGCAACAGGCTTCCTTACCAGCTGGTAAGAGAGTGAGATATATAGATCTTATGCCCCCATCTCCCTCCCAGCTGTGTTGTATTTAAGCAGAGCCCACATTGTGCTACCTAAAGCCATAGCTCTTACCAGGCAGCCCCCCTCTTGCACGTATAGCTCTTGTTGGGTTCCAATAACACAATTTCTTCCCCTTGCCCTTTCAGGCTTACAGGTGATAACAACTCCCCACTGTTCATGGTATCTGTATGTCTCACCAGCACTGGCAGTTTCCTTTAATCCTACACATACCACCATAAATGGTCCCTGCATTAAGCTCATCTCAGCTAAGTATACCTTACTGAGTGTGAGATCTGTTTCCTGCCAAGACCTTGGCTTAAAGACTTAATACCCCTTCCACAAATTCCATCCCACAGAATTCCAGGAGGTTCCCTATCCTGAGAAGAGAGATCACGTGATCTGTTTTTTCTAAAGAGAGTGGTTTGCCTCTTCTCAAATACTTGACATATTCTCCATTTCTTGCAGTTTCCTAAATTAAAGTTGCGTTATTTTGTCTACATAATAAAAATAAGGCTTGAGCTGGTTCCATTTTTGTTTTACCTGTTCTTATTCGTCTTCTTAGTCATCTTTCTTATAATTGCAATCCCAACTAAACTGTTTTCCTTCCAATGAGGTATGTTCAACTTGCCTTACCTTAAACACTTAATTCAGTTCCATGAGGAAGATAATTCCTGACACGAATTCAATCATCAGTTCCTTACTATGTTATTCCTCTAATATTCCGCATCTTGGTAATAAGAACCACTCATCTCCCAGAGTGGTCATCCCCAAACTTTCACTCACCCTCACCTACACATATCCATTAGACTAAGTGCTGTGGCACTTAACCTAATTCCTAAATAGCTTCTTTCAAATTCATCTATCTGCTCAAGCCTCACAGTTACTACCTTAGCCAGGACTGGACACTTGGGTTACTGAAATATCTCTAGTTTCTCCTTATTCTCTTTCATTCTCCTTACTGTTGTCAAACTCATCTTTGAAAAAACACAAATATGTTCATGTCACTTCCTTTTCAGTGGTGCTTCTTTAGGATAAAATCCAAACTCTTTATCCTGGTGTAGAAAGCCTCATGGATTCTGGGTAGTATCTCCCTTTTCAGCTTCATTTTTTGCCACCTCCCTTTTTACAACTTTATTCATTGCTTTCATGATGATGCCATATTCTTTCATGTCTTCATGCCCCTGCTCCTTTTTCTAGTACACTCTTGCCTTTGTTGACTAATTGCACCTACTCAGCTCTCAGACTTATCTTAGGAACCATCCTTTCTATGAAGTTTTCTCGTGAATCCCTTCACCCCAAGTTGGTTTAGTAGCTTTTCTGTGTGATCCTTTAGCCCCCTTTTCTTCACTTACTAGCACTTAACACACTGGCAATTATTTATCTACATGTCTGTCAATGCCCACCACTCTCTCTTTTAAGGTAACAAAGTGTTTCTTCTTCCATTTATCCACAGCAGTTAGCACAGAATGTGGCATATAGTAGGATACTCAAGAGATGTATGAATGAGTGACTAGACAAATGAATGAGCTCATGAATGAAGTATATGCTTGAATTCACTTACCTACATAAGTTCAATATCAGGAAACTGACCCTTCTTGAAATGGCATGTAACTACATCAAAAGCTAATGATGTATTGTATGGTGACTAACATATAATAATAATTTAAAAAAAGAAATGGCATGTAACTAATGAGGCCAGTTTTTGCCATTTCTCCTCTTCCAGGTAGGACTGTACCCAAACCACTCTGGAGTGAGTAAGAATAGAAACAGATGAGCTGGCCTTTTGAGTCACAGGCTCTCCCTAATCCCTGAAGCTATAGTTATGGAACAATAGAGCTGGACCGAATTAATTGGGGAGGGGGAGACAAATTCTGTCCCTGGGAGACACCAAGTTCTTCTACACCATCCATCACACTTGAACATAGATGGGATGGAGGCCAGCCCTAAAAATACATCAGCCCTAGGTGACACCAAAGCTGTGTTCTTTCATGTCTAATTCACCCCAGATGGAGGGGAAAGTATTTGATGAGCCGTCTTTGAAACAGGCAGAGAGACTTATATCATGCTAGGAATGACTATAGCAGCAAAAGGTCACTGTGAATTTCCTAGTCAATAAAAATGAACTGTAATAGAAATTTTAATAAGGAGCCAGCAGAAACATCCTTGTCATCATCGTTGTGAATTCATATTTATTGAATGTATAACAAACGCCCGTCTCTGCTCAGAACATCAGATGAACACCATTTCTGTATCTATAAGGAACTAGGGAATATTTGCTACTATTTTGATGCCACTCACCCAGCCAGAACACAAAATGAACTCTTATGAATATTCTAAAGCATAATGAGGAAGGGGTCTTAGACTATATGCAGTCACCCTTGATTAGTATTTTTCCCATTGGGAGTCACCCTCCCCACAAGCTTCTGCACAACTGGAAAGGAAGAAAAGCAGGAGAAAATAGGAAGAGTCAAGGTATAGTCCTAAGAAAGTCACAAAAATTTGAGCAGTGGCACTCCATAGATGTTTGGAAATGGCAATAAATACTAGGGGGAGGGCCATATGCATGGAGTGGTAGGAACCAGCCCTGTTCATCTCCTGGTCTTCCCTGCACATGTGTTCTTACACAACCTTTAAGTGATAGACAGGAACTGTAGGACTCCGAAGATCTGCTTGGTTGTGAAGTTACTTTTCAGGTGAGATCTTCTTATTTTGCACAAAGGAACACTTTGGGACTTCAGGGCTAGTGGGTACTCACCAGCTAGGTAAACATGTGAGAGAATCATTGTTCTTGATGAATTTTGTAAATAGCCACTGACCCACTGGCTTAAGGGAAAGGGAAAATGAATGATTGGTGACTTAAAAAGCATGCAAACATGAGGCTACACTAATAGCAGGTGGGTAGCAAGTGGCCTAGTCTTAGTTCCTCCTTTCAAGGCCCTTTTCCCTTCTCTTTCCCACCCTTTCCAATCTTCTGCCAGAACTCAAGGTTTGAGGCAGTGGTCAAGCTCCATGGCGTAAGAATTGGTGTTCCTCATGATGCTTTCCGCCAGCATGATAGGCTTGGGGTTTCTTCCAGCAAAGCAAGAGAGCCAGGTGCAGATCAACATGGCTGCAGCTGCTCCACCTCCAGCACAGTAATAGGCCCAGCCAAGCCGACAGGTACCTGTAGATATAGGGACAGAGACATGAGTCTTGGGTTGTCTTCTCATATATTCTCCTTGGAGTGTTAGGGTTAATGTGAGAATACGAAACAATGAGTGCAACTGGGCTTCCTGTTTCCTCCTTTCCTCTTTTGCTGATGGCTGGTATTTGCTTTAGCAAGAAGTTATAGAATTTTATTCTGTTACAGTAGGAACCTGGGGGTGGTGTGGGTGGTAGCAGTGGTGGTGCCATTAATGAAACTGATGACAAGAACAACTTGATCAAGTGTCAAGAACTATGCTAAACTCCTTAGACATACATCTCATTGATGATTACAGTAACTATATGAGATATGCACTCTTATTAGCCCCATTTTATGTAAGATGAGGTAACTGAGGCACAGGTTAAGTTAATTGTGAAAAATCACACAGCTAGACAGCAATAGAGTCAGGATAGAAACCCTGGCTAATCTTAACTCTAAAGCTCTACCTTTCTTCACCACACAGATGTACTGCAGTGCATGGACTATTTCCAAAGAACCGTATTTTGCATCATCAGGAGATTTGACAGGCACAAAACAAATAAAAATCCCTTGCCTCTTGCTACATGCCTTTATCTTAACCTACCCTTTCAGTATCCAGGGAAGAAATATGCATTGGAATCAAGGCTAAGCTTGTAAGGCAGTAGTTCAAATTTTAAGGGTAATAGGAAAGGTCACCTGCTCAAAAACATCCACTCCACCACCTGCCTTTCTATCAGAGGTAGATTCTGTCCTTTGTAGTATTTATGTTTTCTCGGAGAATTTTCCCTCAGAAAATGTCAATGCCCAAAGAAAGGAGAGCTATTAATTTATAAGGGAGCAGAGTAACAACTAATTGTTCAAATCAAGTGCCTAAGCAAACAAGACCCCAGAAATTGGAGTAGATGCCAGTGATAGAAAATTGTAGAGGGGCCCCAAGAAAAGAGGTAGGCAGTGACCTTCACCTACCTCACAGTCTTGCAGAAAGCTAGTCCTGACTATAGTCAGTCAGTTGGAGATCCCAAGACTGGTCCTCTTGACAATTTACTTTTTAATAACCAGCTGTTTCAGTTCACATGGTGCTCGGTGAACCTTAATTTTCCTTCTTTTAATTGACTATTTGGCATGTCATATAAAGAGTATAAGATGGCCCCAGGTTAGGCTGCTTTGCTCCTCCATTCAGGCCAACCTAATTTATCCCAAATTTCTCACCTCAGAAATAGTGTTTCTACCACCACCAAATTATTATTCATATTGTCTCTCCTGCCAGAAACAGCTTCTTTCCTCTTATTCACCAACTCATATCTTCCTCAGAACACTATCCAGGACTTCCAGGGAGCTTTTCCAGATTAACCCTAGTGGGCTCAAGTCACCTCAACCAAGTAGCCCTCCAGGAGTTTGTTTATACATCCCTTACATGGGTGTACCTGTTGGACAAAATGTTGGGAGGAAAATTTGCATATCAAATATTTTTCATCTGCCCTGTACCCCCTTCCAGACTGTTGGCTCAACAGTGCAGATGTATTTGTTTCTTTCTTGATAATACTTCCCATGGTCTATAAACAGTGGATGCTCACTATGCATGTTTTAGCCTAACAATACTCCAAATACGGGTACACTTGTATTTTTAATCCTCAACATACAAATCTATGTCTTTGATTTTTATTAAAGTTACAAAACCAGCAGTAGTATTATTCTATTTGTTTCTGGAATGTGCTACAATCCTTCCCACCATAAGGCCTATGCATATTCTGTTGCCTAAAATGCTTACTGCATACACACATGTACACAAATACTTCCTACTACTCTCTTTGCCTAGTCAATGTTCAGTCATTCTTCAAAGCTCAGCCCAATCATTAATTCCTTAGCAAAGCCTTCCCTGACCTCCTTAAGTCAAATTCCTTCCTCAAAGGCCCTTATTAGTACTGTGCATATTTCCTTCTGTACTTGAATGAATGAGTGAATCCCTTATCGCCTGCCATGACAAATGTCAAACTTTAGTTCTTCAGCAGAGATAGTACTTTACCAATAGATGGATGCAGTCATATAACTCCTTGCAATCCCATGGCCCCACACAAAATTATACTGAGAGCCAGACTACTGTAGATATGGAAACAATGCAATCCTTAGAGTGAATTTGAACAAGAACCCTTTTAGAGAAAATAATTCAATTATCTACAAAGTGGCCTCAACATGAATAATAATGGTGGGACTCTGAAGAGTAAACTGAAAAATACCATATTGAAGCAAGCAGCCAATAAATCTCTATCCTCCTCCCACCTTGTCACACCTCCTCTTAGACATACACACATACTTCCTCACTCACTAAAAGTAGGAGGCTTTATATAATGCTGTGGTTTTCACAAGGTGAAAACTCTAGAGATGGGCAAACCTTCAACTTTTGCCATCCTTAGGAGGAAGACTGAAGATTTTATTGTACCCAGTTCACAGACAGGAATGTGAGGCTTAGTTGATAGCCCTAGGAACTCTCTCAGAATCAGAGAGGTAGAGGCAGGGATCCAGACCAAGTCTCTTTACTCTCAATCTGGTACTCTGTCCTCTCTACTGGTTTCCTCATCCTCCCAAAAGGCATTTTTTCCCCCTTACAGGACACTTGACCTATAAACCCAAAAGAGGGGGCTCCTAAGTTAATTTGTAATAAATTCACCTGAGCTTCTCCCATAGCCCCTCTAACCAAAATCTGTGCTCACATGGTAGAGTAGACAGAACCACAGTCAGGCAACTTCCTCCTCTCTGGCATGCTCCCAATCTAGTCCAGGGAAAGCATCAGAAGTCTCATTCTGTTTCTTCAGTTGCTTGTCAGGTCATCCCCCCATTAGAGTAGCAGGGATATTTTTATTAGATACATGAACCCTGGGACCAGGGAAAGACTTGTTTCTGTAAATGAAGGGAATAAATGCATAGCATGCCATTACCCCAAAGCTCTAGGCAGGAAGAAAGCTGACGGAGTGGGCAGCTCCAGAGTGAAGAACTGGCTAGAAGGACTTCAATAAACCTTATTGAAGTCATGTCAGAACCAGGTATCACAGGGCTAGGAGCCAGCACCAAAGTGCTCCCATGGCCACACCAATGCAATCAGAGTTTTCGCTCTCAGAGACTCTTATTAGACCACTGAACAGCACCTAAGCTCCCAGCTACTGCCACACAGGGAGCCAAGGAGTAATAGAGGAAAAATATCTTCTATCCAACCCTTTCCCCACAACCCTACCTGTTATTTGCTTAAGGGAATAGAGAGGTTATATCAGTGACACTGCAAAAGGGGAGAAAAAAACAAACCTTTCAAGAACTACATCTTCAAGTTGAGAGCTGCTGTCAGTATTCACCTACTCCACAGAAAGCTTGGACACTGGTCCGATGGCCTACAGACAAATTTGTGTTTTCTATGGAAGGGTGCAATAGGGAGAAGTAATAATGAGATACCACCCTTTACCTCCAATCACCTTTTAGTGAAGTCCCATGGACCATCACCAATCTGTAAATTCTACTCCCTAAAGCACTGTTGATTCTTCTATTCATCTAATAAATATTTATTAAGTACCTACCATGTGCCACACATTTTGAATACACCATCCCATTTGATTCTTACAACAGCCATGATTATTTTCATTAACAGCTGAGAAAACAGAGTCTCAGAAAGATAAGTTACTCTGTCAACTTAGAAGTGTCAGAATTCATATGTGAGTGCCAAGACTGAAAGTCCATGGTCATCTATTTCAACCATACCAGGAGAGTGGAGCCAAGGATACAAGTTACTATGGTCAAAGACTTATGGGAAACTATGTCTTCAACCAATCACTTCAGCTTTCTGGGTCTCTGTTTCCTTTTCTTTAAGTGAAGGGAATTTTGCTGGACAGATTTTTTTTAAAGATTTTATTTATTTACTTGAGAGAGAGCAAGAAAGGGAGAGTGAGAGAGAGACAGAACACAGAGGGAGAGGGAGAAGCAGACTCCACATTGAGCAGGGAGCCCAACACAGGGCTAGATCCCAGGACCCTGAGATCACGACCTGAGCCAAAGGCAGATGCTTAACTGACTGAGCCAACCAGGTGCCCCGTCACTAGACAGATTTTTAAAAGCCCCTTCCAACTCAAAATTTCCATTCTACTATGAACATGATAAATGCTTTAAGAGACATATGATGGAAATACTACAAGAACATCTAGGAAAAGAATTATTTGTATCTGGGAGAATTCATGCTCAGGTAGTGTTTTATAGAGAAAATAGCATTTCAATTTTACTTAGCAGTGGGAAGTGGACATTCTAGGCAGTCGGAGTGGTTGGTGTGAGCAAAGTTATGTAAGTGAGAAAGCTGACCACAGGTTTCAGAAAAAGTACTCCATTCAGAGTTGCTTCAGAAAAGGAGCTGTAGTTGGCAAATAATAAATTGAACATAGACCAGGAGGACCCATGAAATCTGGCATCTTTCCCACAAGCAATGGGGAACAATAGAAATTTTCTGACCAGAGGATGACATGATAGAACAAGGTTTCTCAGCCTTGGCACTGTAGATACTTTGGGCCAAAAAAATCTTTGTTGTATGGTGGGGAGGCGAGGAGGAGTGGGAGGGCTGTCTTGTGCATTGTAGCACCCTGGCCTCTACCTACTACATGTCTGCACCTTATCTCTCCCCGCTGAGTTGTGGTAACTGAAAATACAAAAAGACATTGTCAAGTATCCCTGGGAGTGGGGGTGGAGTGGATTGCTTCCCATTAAGAATGGCTGAGTTAGAGGTATAGTTTGGGAAGATTAACCTAAAATCTCTGTATAAAAGGGACTAGAGGCAGTTGTATACTGTAGGAAGAGACCAGTTAACCAGAGGACAGGGACACTGGTACACACCCAACAATACATAAAATAGCCTCCCACAACAAAAAATGATCTGGCCAAAAATGTTAGTATTTTTGAGGTTAAGCAACCGTCATCTAGGCAAACACCAGATATTTACACTTTGAATTACCTCCAAAATGAATCTTGATAGCTGAACAATTATGCCAACAGAATGGAATCTTTTTCCTTAAGAACAGCTGTGCATGGTTTCCTATTGACCTGGGAAGCTGACTGGAACTGGGGCATGGTCAGCTTTGAGCCTTCTAGTATGCTAGCCCAGGGATGCTGGGGAAGGTCAAGGAGAGAGATCTCACAAGGTATTCAGGAGGAAGCACCGATTCCCTGCAAGTCAGGAGACAGGAGTCTTTGAAGAAATGTTTTAACTCCACAGGACTTCAGCTCTCTCATCCTTAAAATTGAAGAAAGTAGTTAAGAACCTGTCTAGAGACAGAGCAATAAAGACCAGATGAGTTCTTGAGGTTCCTTTCAAAAATAACCAGGTTCACTGCTGCCTCACCTTTCAGACTGACTGCACCAGTTCTGAGCCTCCATGCTAGAATTGTTCTCGTGTCCTCAGAAAACAGTGCAGTGAGCTGACATCACAGCTGGGGATTATGTCTACATACATGCATAGGTATCTGTGAAGAGAAAGATTGGGTAGTAGGATAGAGGGAGAAAAGAGGTCCTAACTGCAAATTAGCTTTACGCAAAAGTTTCTAGAGGAGCCCTAAGAGAAGCCTGTTCCTTTTTGTGCTCTTCTGTATAATTTCTAACACTCTATCTGTGAGTCATTCTGTTCCAGTGTTGAATTTGCTGTGACAAGATCCCTCATAAAAGTTATTAAATCATCACTCAGCAGTGGGCATGACATTTAAATCAAGACACGTTGCTTTTATTCCAAGTTGCAAATCAAATTGGTTTGGAGTTTGACTCTATTTTCTTTGATTCAGCATTAAGTTACATTATTACATCTCTGCTGTTTAGAGAACAAATTGTCACTGGCTGCTACTTAAACTGATCCCCCTCCATAGAGCCCCAGTCCTATGTCCTTAGGGACATGGTGTCTGGCCAACTATAAATGGATCATTATGAACTACTGGGAGGAGTAAGCCACAGGCTGATGCTTTTGGTAGGGTCTAGTATTGGTGGGGGCATCAGGATTGGGAATCAGAGTAGGAAAGAGTCTAACAGAGAGGGTCTCTTTGCAGAGGGCATGCTCAGAATGCCACCTTAGAAGCCAACAACGCTAGAGAACTAATCTAAAGAAAGGAGTCCTGCTTGGATAAAGAGGGAAAAGGCATAAAGAGAGTAAACAAACTTTGGAAGACAGTTTGATAATTTCTTATAAGACTAAAGATACTTATACCATTATGATCCAGCAATCATGCTTTTTAGTATTTCCGCAAAGGAGCTGAAAACTTACATCCACACAAAAACCTGCACAACGATGTTTATAGCAACTTTATTCATAATTGCCAAAACTTGGAATCAACCAAGATATCCTTCAATAGGTGAATGGATAAATTAACTATGGTACAACCAGACAATGGAATTATTAAACACTAAAAAGCAATTTTATTCATAATTGCCAAAACTTGGAATCAACCAAGATATCCTTCAATAGGTGAATGGATAAATTAACTATGGTACAACCAGACAATGGAATTATTAAACACTAAAAAGAAGTGAGCTATCAAGCCACGAAAAACATGGAGGAAACTTAAATATATATTACTAAGTGAAAAGCCAATCTGAAAAGGCTACATATTATAGGATTCCAACTGTATGACATCTGAAAAAGGAAAAAAACTATGGAGATGGTAAAAGGATCAATGGTTGCCATGAGTTGGTAGATTTGGGGAGGGATGAATAAGCAGGGCATGGAGGGTTGATAGAGCAGTGAAAATACTCTGCATAATAGTCTAATGGTGGATACATGTCAATATATATTTGTGCAAATGTATAGAAGGTACCACACCAAGAGTGAACCATAATGTAAACTATGAACTTTAGGTGACTATGGTATGTCAATATAGGTTCATCAATTGCAACAAGTGTACCATACTCTGGTGGAGGATGTTGATAATGGGAGAGGCTATGCAAGTGTGGGGGCAGGGGGCATATGGGAAATCTCTGCACCTTCCCCTCAATTTTGCTATGAATCTTAAATTGCTTTGTTAAAGTCTTCATTTAAAAAGAGTGAGTTAAGTCTGTCTTTTAGGTTTCTCAAGTCTTCCCTTTTAGAAAATCATCTGATGAAAATCTAAGCCCCTCAAAGTTTGGAGGAAGAGACAAGGGAGCAAGGACATAGCAAGTACATAATGACCACTAACACTTCCAACACTGACTAGCGTTAGATGAAATGGAACTTTCAGATATATGAAGTTTTGATTTGACACAAATTTTTGCAAAAGTCTAGTTCTGAGAGCTACTACTCCAGGAAAAGTTCTGCTTGTGACCCAGGATCAGAGGTAAGGAGCCCTGGATTTGTGGTAAGAAAGAGGCTGATGGAGGGGTTAAGAACTGTGAAGTAGCTTGGAGCTGTGGGGTAGAGCAAGAAGGGATAAAGCTGTTTAACAATGTAAACAGCTCTAGAGTGTGGACTGGGGACTTTATTCCTATACAAAGATGACATCCAAATTCTAGGAACTCATGGAGTCAGGATTTTGGGAGGTGGTTCAGGTAGAATGCGAAGAGAGCAATATCGACTTCTGTTTTATCATCTAATATACTCCAATAACCAGAGAACTTGAGAGACATTGCTCTAGCCTTATAGGCAAAATAAAGGAAAAAGTGACCCCAAGGATAGAGGAGGACCTGCAATGGGAACCAGCATATTGCCCTCAACCTCACCTTCCAGAGGAGACAGAACAGATATGCGGAGATGTCTGTCTAGGAGCCACCTGGAGGGCCTTCACAGCCTTCATCATATCAAAGCAGTCTGCCTGCACTGGCCCTGAGAGCAATCACCTCAGCTACAGAGAGATGCCTAAGATTCCTTTGGAATTCTATGGAGGGAAAGGGGGAAGAACTAGAGAGAGATCAAAGAAAAGAAAGAGTCTAAAGGATAGTCAATGGGGTAGGTGGAAGAGGAAGAAAAGAAAGGCAGGGGGAGTTTGTTTAAAAAACATTAGTGTAAGATTAGAACACTAGAGAACCTGGTACATAGGGAATGAGTGGACAGGCTGAGCTCTGCAACAGACCACTTCCTAATAAAGGTGGTGTTTTTCCAGAGCAGACCCAGCTCAGGAAAATTAGCTACTCCTCCGATCAGTGTAGCACCATCTGAGCTTATGAAACCAGGGCTGCAACCCACCTCCCAAACTGCTGTTTGGTGTGTGTGGTGGTGGGGGCGGGGAAGGATAGGGTTGCTATTTGCTTATTCAACATATTTTTGCCATGGGGACTTGCATTTTGTGTTAAACAGGCAGCAAGGGTTTGGAAGAAGCTGGTGGTCCCATCTGTTCAGAGAGATACTGCTAACTATAGGGTCTCCATAGGTAGCAGCATAAAAATATTTTCAATGCAGCTAAGCTAAATGAGGAGAGAACTTTCTCTGCTAGGTTCAGCACAGATGAATAATTATAAAAAATAAAGCAAAGCCAATGAATTCAAGGGAATTGCCAAACACCCTATCCATCCCTCACCCCACTATAGCTCCCAGTAAAAAGATAGCCAACACTCTGAGGACACCTTTCTTCTCACTCTCCAGGCAGGGCATGAGTTTCAACAGAAACCCAGACTGGAGGCCCAGAACCTATTGAATATTCCAGAAGTCTGTTAGGCTCCCTTGCCAGAGTTTGAAAAGGCAAAACAAAAAGTCCTTTGAAAACTTCAATAATTCAGGTAAACATGTTTTTTTAGTAGCCACTATTTCTAGTGTTAGAAAGTCAGGGTAGCACTTAGTGAAAAGTCAAATCTTCATGGTGACAGAGATGCCTTGGTATGGTTGATTTTTTTTCTTACACTTCTGCTGAAAAAACTGAGTCCTTCCATTGAAATCTTCAACGGCACTGTTAAACATTTGCTTCTGACCCATCCTTGTATGTTGCCAACCAGTCTTTCCTATTTATGTTATTTCCTGCATAACTATCCTGAGTTTTAGCTACTCTGATCATCTTTTTCTTCAATGGGGGATAAAGAGGAGGAATTAAGTCTCAGGTCAACTTAAATTGTGCTTCTGGGTCTTTCTCAGGATTGGCCCCCACCTACCCCTGAATAAACTTTCATGTCCCTCCGTATTGTTCTTTCCATAGTCCATCAAACTACACTTGAAGCAGCATTTCAGAAGAGCTTTGGAAATTGTTATAGACTGAATGTTTGCATCCCCCAAAACTCATATGTTAAATCCTAACACCCAATGTGATGGTATTTGGAGGTTGAGACTTTGGGAGGTGATTAGGTGATGAGGACGGAGACTTAATAAATGGGATTAGTGCCCTTATAAAAGAGGCCCCAGTGAGGTCCCTCACCCCTTTTTGCCATGTGAGGACACAGCAAGAAGCTTGCCACATATGAATCAGGAAGAAAGAATTCACCAGACACTAAATCTGCTGGCACCCTGATCTTGGACTTCTTAGCCTCCAGAATTGTGAGAAAAATATTTCTGTTGTTTATAAGCCATCCAGTCTTTGGCATCTCTCACAGCAGTCCAAATGGACTAAAATAGGTACTCTTCCCAAAGTACTAGTCAAAAACCAAGTACTGGACCTGCTTGACTCAACATGAGCTCTATAAGATACTTGGCCTCTAAGAAATTGGCCCCTCTCCTCTAGCATCTGCTCAGTAGATTTCTGATTGCATCCACTTGAACTTTTTCAGCTAATAAAGTCACTGCGGTAAGCTCTTTAAATATGTTGTTCTTGCATAGGTAAGATCAACAAACTAGATTGAGTGAAAGGGAGCCAGAGACAGAAGTGGAACAAGTAAACAGACTGTTAGTGTGATAAGTGCTATGACATAGAGCGATACAATGATATAGATGAGGGGCATCAAGTGCAGTTCAAAGAGGGGCAGGGAGTTTTCAAGAAAAAAGTAGGGAGTTACCTAGCTGAGGAAGGGGAGCAGGGTGTTCCTAACTATGGGAAGAACACATGCAAGGTTGCAAAGGTTTGGAAGAACATGGTATTTCAGGGTGGCTGGGCAGGAGGAGGAGCTTGAGTGTTGATGGAAGTGATGGCCAAGGTCCCTATAGGCCATGCTTAAGGAGTCTTTATCCTGCAGGCAATGGGGAATTATTGTTAAAGAATGGGAATGACATCAGATTTGCATTTTCGAAATATCACTGTAGCCACAGAATGTGAGAGAGATCAAAAGAGTGGTGTGTAGTATCTTCACAAATATGGAGAGAGTCACGGATTGTTTTCTATAATACAGATGCAAATTGATACTAAGAGAAAGAAGATAAGTTCTAGAGTTCTCACGTGCCTTAGCAGTATTTATTCCTTCTAATGATTGATATCATTATGGGTTGGGATTGATATTATTATGGTTGTATTTGATATATATATATATATATATATATATATATATATATATATGTATATAGAGAGACATATATAAAATGTCTCATCAAAGCTTATTGAAGACTATGTTCTTGAATTCTTAAAATTATGTACGGTGTCTCATTCAGGATCTCATATGCTTACTGAGTGACTGTTATATACTTTTCTTTCTGACTGGACTAAGTGACTTTACTGGGGAAAGCCAGGATTACAATGGATTTCAGAGCTGGCAAAGGTGGGCACAACATTGACAAAGTACCAGTTGTACTGCATCTACCACTTGGCTCGTCCTTTCTTCTTCCGTTTCTCCTGTTTGGCCACCTTGGGAGTCTGCCCTCTTACTTTCCCAGCACAGGCCAGGGAACCAGAGACTTTACTTCCAAGCATGCAGCCGGCTACCTTCGGGGTGATCACTGACCCAGGGTAGCCTCATCCTCAAGGGGGTGTGCCTGCCAGGATCCAGACTTGATCTTCTGGAGCGATGTCCTCTAGCAAGACTGAACGGCAGTCACTGCAGCCTCTACCACAAAGATGGAGTCCAGAAAGAGGAAGGAGCAATGGCGCACACGGCCTTACCACCTGCAGCATGCCACATCACTGCTCTACTGTTACATACTTTTGACAGAATCTTCAAATACTTACGAATGTAGAATGCCAGACCGGGAAAGCTGACAAAGCTCAGGACTCAGGAGCACATGCACCCTCATTCCAGCCATTGACTTAGCCCCATACCTGCAAGGCCAGGTTTGAACATCAGCTATTTCTATCCATGCTCCATTGGCCAATAGGTACAGACCCTACATCTCTCCTTGGGCCCGGTATATCTGGGTAACAACCAATGCCACAAATAATACCACCCAATATGTGTATAGCACTTTACAATTTACCAGGCACTTTTTCTATTCATTATTTCATTTAATCCTCTTGTATTTGTTTTATTCATTCGTCAGGTCCCAGCTAGAGGCAGATATGTCATTATAGAGAAAGCCATTGAGCAAACAGATAAGTATTTGATCAAGTTTGCCACATAGCCAGAGAGTAGAGATTGGGCCAAGCCCATGTGTTCTCAGGAAGTCATGTGGTGCACGAACAAGGTCCTGGATGAGGATGACAGAGAATGGTGTTTGCTACCATGAACTGCCATTTACGAACTGAACCTGTGGCCAAGTCATTTAACATTTCTGAGTTTCAGCTCTCCCATGGGCACAATGGAGGTGACACCACAGAGCAGCTGTGAAGGTCAAATGATATGATAACATATAAAGCATTCAGCACAGCACCTAGAGTGATCCATACTTCTGGGCCCCTTCTCCAAACAGCTAAACACTTTTCAACTAGTCCACTTGTTGACACAAATGTCTGGAGAAAGCTTTAACATACATATTTCTAGGCCCTGCTCCAAATCTATAGAATTATATCTCTGGGGAGAGGGCCCAGATGATTGCAATGCACAGTGCAGTGGGGAGCCACCTGTATAATACCATATCATTAGCTCAAACTGGTCCAACTTTTAGAGGAAAAGTCAAACTTGAATTAAGAACCTACGGTTGGGGGGCGCCTGGGTGGCACAGCGGTTAAGCGTCTGCCTTCGGCTCAGGGCATGATCCCGGCGTTATGGGATCGAGCCCCACATCAGGCTCCTCTGCTATGAGCCTGCTTCTTCCTCTCCCACTCCCCCTGCTTGTGTTCCCTCTCTCACTGGCTGTCTCTGTCTCTGTCGAATAAATAAATAAAAATCTTTAAAAAAAAAAAAAAGAACCTACGGTTGGGGGGGAGCACCTCGGTGGCTCAGTCGGTTCAGTGCCCAGCTGTTGGTTTCAGCTCAGGTCTCATCTCAGGGTCCTGAGATCCAACCCACATCACGGAGTCTGCTTAGGACTCTCTGTCCCTCTGCCCCTGCCTTCTATGCGCTCTCTCTTTCTCTTTCTCTCAAATAAAATAAATCTTAAAAAAAAAGAACATACAGTGTGCTTGATGCAATGCTACAGGCTTTCTCTTGAAAGATACATTTGTATGCAATTTCTCCCAATTCACCTGGGAGGGACTTGGTAAAGATGGTTTGAAAAAGTCATGCAACACAGCAGACGGACATATATGTCCACCCCTAATATGTAACTCTAACTTTGCCAGAGAACTGCCCCGAGGACATAAAAGAACTGTTTCCGGTTTTCCCTCTGGTTCCTGCTTTTGAAATCTATTTCAGTTATTAAGTAACCTGGGTCAGTCTAACCTGTAAGAATAACAATAAAAATAATGGCAGTTCTTGTTGACATTTATCGAGTTCAGGCCCTGTACTAAGTTTTAGGTACGTCACTTCATTCCATCCTCACAAGGTCCCGTGAAATGGGCACTACAGTACTAACATCCCTATTTAAAAAACTGGTTTCTGTTTTTAAACAAAAGGCTTAGAATACTGAATCATTCCTGAGTAGCCAGGGAAAGACACTCACTAAAAGTGAGGGGATCAAAGAAGACTGTTATTGAGGTTTATAGAAGGAAATTTTAGTGGAGGAAACGGAAGCAAGGAGAAGAAACATGAATCAGATTCTTTGACCTGAGGACCAGAGGGGGGGACTGAGAAAGCAGCCCAGAACAGAATGCATTCACCTGACTTTACCGCCACCTCGTGGTGGTCTGATGGACCGACACCGAGTTCACAATTCTGCATTCACTGTTTCAGTCAGGGAGCCTGCGAGACTCTCTACAAGGCGCTAAGTGGGGAAGTAAGGCCAAGTGAAACAGAGACCCTGCCCTTTGAGGTCTTTTCCTAAGTCCTCTGGAGTCACCAGACTTGAAGTTACCTTAGGGTTCAACTATTCCAGGAGTAAATACCCTTTTATCATGCAGGCTATTTTCAGGAAAGGCAGAAATGTTTTCGTAAAGCACATTTACGTGCACTTTGTCATTTCATGGGTAAAACAATCCCTAAAGGTAGATAAAATCATCCTCACTGTAGTTGGCAGGAGCTAGGTTTAAAGAACTGAAATGTATATGAGAAATCTAAAAAAGCCAAAGTGGTCCAAAACAGAATAAAATGGTGATTACCAGGGGCTGGTGGGGGGTCGGGAGATAGGACAGATGTTGTTTAAAGGTACAAGCTTGCAACAAGTAGTCAATAAGCCCTAGGGGTCTAATGCATGGTATAGTGAGTATAGACAATAACACTGTATTATAATCGTCAAACTTGGTAAGAGACTAGAACTTAATTATTCCAACCACTACAAAGAAATAATGATGTAATATGATAGAGGTGCTACTTGTCACTACAATGGCAATCGTATTACAATATAGAAATGTATCATTTTAACATGTTGGACACCTTCAATTTACACAATGTTAGAGGTCAAATATATCTCAGTAAAAAGCACAAAAATATAAGGAGCTGAAATGACTTGGCTAAGGTCACACAGTAAGATGGCAACAGTGCCACCTTGCAATTTGTTCATTCCACTCAGCGCAACATTCAGAGAGCGCCAAGCGTGTGCCAGGCACCAGGGATATGCTGTTGAATTATGCTGGTCCCTGACTCACTGTTTCCCTCCTGCCTGTTCCAGCTTAGCCCAGCTTCTCTGGATGGAAACCTTTTTTTGTGAGCCAGGAGGGCAACTGAAAAGCTTTAAGCAACACCTGAGCCATGAGTTTTCCAGAAGGACAGCCTCCCCAGGGCATTCTAGCTCTTGCTGCCCAGTGAGTGGGTTGCTTTCCCCAATCCTCTGGGTCAATCCCTGGCCCTCACTCCCATGGGTGAGTGATATAAAAGGCTCCTCTCCTCTAGGACGGCTGCCTTAAGTAGACTGGTTTATCCTTCTGAGTTTTTTAAAAAAATTTATATATTTACTTGAGAGAGAGTGAGTGAGAGAGATTGCACATGAGCAGGACAGGGAGGTGCAGAGGAAGAGGGAAAAGCAGACTCCCCGCGGAGCAGGGAGCCGATGACGCTGGGCTCGACCCCGGGACTCTGGGATCATGACCTGAGCCGAAGGCAGACACTTAACCAACTGAGCCACACAGGCGCCCTAACCTTCTGGTTTTTTAAGACCACAATAGATAAATATGAAATTTGATCAAAGGCTTCACCACAAAGGTAGGTCACAGCAGGGATCTAGGTGGGTGTCTGCGGCCTTCGGTTGCTCATCAGTCTATTTCAACACTCTGTCTACAAAAACAGGGAAACCAAGGCTCAGGGTAGGGAAGTGACATGCTGAAGCAAATTTCGGAAAATTAAAACACAGCTGTCCTGATCCCCAGGCCAGAACTGTTTCTACCACACTCTGCTGCCCCTCTGTGGACATGAGAATGTATGAAGCCGCCTCATTGTGCCCTCCTGAGCACAAGAAAACAGACCCTCTACAACGAAGGAAACTGATAGGGAGGAAAGGTAACAGGAAATGCCTGGAAACTAAACCCATAAAGTCCAAACCCCGAGTCACCGTAAAAGGCTTTGAACTGGCAAGAATGAGAGGAAATGATGAGAGAGCAAAGGAAATGGGCCTCTGAGAGAGGAAACACAGAGAGCACACACAAGGCCTTTGGGTAGCCTCTGTTGCAGGCCTTTGTCAAGAGGAGTGGGTCTCTCCCTCCCTCCCAGAAGCCAAGCCTGGGGCATCCTCTGTAAGGAGGCTCTTGAGAACTGGGCCGACTACCTACTAACACAAGTTACATTTAGTGCAGCCTATTGTGCTAAATGCTTTGTACGCATGTATTACTTGACTTAATCTTCTCAATAACCTTATGGGGAAAACTATTTTTATCAATCCCCACAGTGAGGTTAAATAGCATGCCCCAAAATGCACAGCCAGTAAGTGGCAGGGCTCAGATTTGAAAGCAGGGCTTTCTACTATTGACCTGTGTTTTTAAGCCATCTTGTGTTAAATAATGTCTTGTTGCTGTAGTGTGTCCTTTTTCTGAAAACTACTGAAAAGTACTGGGAACATTTCCATTTCAACAATTGGTATGATGATGATGATGATGATGATACTGGCCAACAACTGTTGACTGGTAACTGTATACCAAACACTGTACTAGGTGTTTTGCATGTGTGATCTCATTTAACCCTTACGATGACCCCAGGAGGTAGCAATAAGCTCCCACATGCTGAGAAACTGGCCCAAGGTCACAGAGCTAAGGATGCAGCTGTGCTAAAGCCCGCTCTTACCACTAGGCAACCTGCCCTTGGGTTTCTTCCCTGCCTCCCACTGATGCTGATGCCAATTAGAGGCTTGATGAAGGACAACTAGGAGGTGGAGTGAAATGCATTAATTTAATGTTGGGCTGAGGATTCATTTGTGTGGGATCAAGTTGTTGAAATTTCTATTTGATGGCCAGATTTAATTAACAACCATCAAAACACCTTTCTCAGCTTTAATCTTTCATTTATTTAATCAAATTAATGTGTGGGAAAGTTTAACAGGGCTGTTGCTAAGAGCCTTTGTCTGACTTTCCCCTTCTTACCGAATGAATGATTCATTCAACAAACAGGTATGGGACTGCCATTGAGGGGCACCTACAATATGCCTGAGAGTCAGGAAGCTAGTCCCAAATCCCTTGTTGCGGGCCTTGAAAGCCCTGCTTTCAAAGGCCCCTACCCCTACTGGGTCTCACTAACTGTAAATAAGCCACTGATTAACCTGCAAGGTCCCTCGCATTGTAGGTCTCAGTGTAAGCTCCTGATTAGTGTTTGGGGTTTTTTACTGCTTTAAATATTTGATTGTTAATTTCTTATTTATTTTTCATTGAGATATAATTGACATATAACATTATATTCATTTCAGGTATACAACATAATGATTCAATATTTGCATGTATTGTGAAAGAATCATCACAATAAGTCTAGTTAACACCCATCACCATACATAGTTATAATATTTTTCTTATGATAACTTTTAAAATCTACTCTTAGCAACTTTCAAATACACAATACAGTATTATTAACTATAGTCACCATGCTGTACATTATATCCCCAAGACTTACTAATTTTATAATTGGAAATTTGAACCTTTTGAGCCCCTTCACCCATTTCACCCACCCCCACCCCCACCTCTGGCAATAAACAATCAGTACTCTGTATCCGTGACTTTGGTTGGTTGGTTGGTTGGTTGGTTGGTTTGGTTGGCTTTATAGATCATACAGTATTTGTCTTTATCTGACTATTTCACAGAGCAGAATGCCCTCAAGGTCCATCCATGTTGTTGCAAATATCAAGATTTCCTTCTGTTTTTTATTCTTGAATAATATTCCATTGTATACATATTCCACATTTTCTTTATCCATTCATCCATTAATGGATACATAGTTTACTTCCATATCTTGGTTACTGTAAATAATGCTTCAATGTATCTTTCTGAGATAGTGTTTTCATTGCCTTCAGATAAATAGCAAGAAATGAAATTCCTGGATCATGTGGTAGTGCTAGTTTTTCATTTTTTGAGGGACTTCCACACTGTTTTCCACAGTGACTGTACCAATTTACACTCCCACCAACAATGCACAAGAGTTGCCTTTTTTCCACATCCTCACCAACACTTGTTATTTTTTGTCTTTGTGATAGTAGCCATTCTAACAAGTGTGAGGTGATATCTCATTGTGATTTTGATTTGCATTTCCCTGGTGATTAGGTTGAAAAGGTTGAAAACCTTTTCATGTACCTGTTGGCCATCTGTCTGTCTTCTTTGAAAAAATGCCTATTTAGATCCTCTGCCCATTTTTTAAATTGGATTGTTGGGGGGGGTTGCTATTGAGCTGTGTATGTTCTCTATACACTTTGGAGATTAACCCTTTATCAGATATATGACTTGCATTTATATTTTCCCATTTGGTAGGTTGCCTTTGCATTTTGTTGATGGTTTCCTTTGCTGTGCAGAAGCTTTTTAGTTTTACATAGAGCCACTTGTTTATTTTTGCTTGTGTTGCCTTTGCTTTTTGTGTCAAATCCAAAAAGTGATTGACAAGACCTATGTTTCAAAGGAGCTTACTTTCGTACTTCCCACATTTTCTTCTAGGAATTTTTTAGTTTCAGGTCTTATGTTTAAGTCTTTAATCCATTTTGAGCAAATTTTTATGTATGGTGTAAGATAGTGGTCTAGCTTCATTCCTTTGTATATGATTGTTCAGTTTTCCCAACACCACTTATTGAAGAGAATTTCCTTTTCCCATTGAATATTCTCAGTTCCTTTGTCATAAATTAATTGACATATTTGTGTGGGTTTATTTCTGAGCTCTCTAGTCTGTTCCATTAATCTATGTGTCTGCTTTTATGTCAATACCATACTGTTTTGACTACTATAGACTTGTATTATAGTTCGAAATCAGGAAACATGATACCTCCAGCTTTGTTCTTCTTTCTCAAGACTGTTTTGGCTATTTGGGGGGGTGTCTCTTATGGTTTCATGCAAGTTAATTTCTTCTTTAAATGGCAGAAAAGAAGAAAGGGAATCAATTCCTTAAACTGCTCAACTGATGACTCTGGTGGGTGAGAGCCAGGTAAGGTATGTTTCCAGGGTGTTAGAGCAGACACTGAGGGGGATAAGGACAGCAGGGGACCTGGAAGATAGACCAGGAGACATGAGAGAAAATCCGAGAAACAGGAGACGCAGTGGGAGGAAGGTGGTCATGTAACCGACCAACAGGAATTCACTCCTTGGTGAGTCAAACTGCACTAGGTTGAGTTGTTGCACAAAGTAAATTTTATTTGCAGCAAATAAGGAGGTCACAGGGAATAGCTTCCAAAGCCATGAGTCCCCAAGCAAGGGTGGATGGTTTTCTTTTATTTAGGGTGAGGATGAATATTTAGATAGGGAAGCCTTGTCATTGTATGTAGAGGCAGGCATAAGGTCACAAATGTGCCTTAAGGAACCATGCCTATACATACATTGTATGTTATATAAATGAGGCTAAGGCTCCACCTTAGGTGGAGATCTTAGCATTATAATAAAGGTAGTCATCGGTCATTCTAGAGGTCACTCCATGGTCCTCTGTGCAGACTCCAAGTCAGGGGTTAAGTTAAAACTGGTCTGGATGATCTGGGAGGGCTGGAGGTCTTGTCAGGGTAGTCACTATCACTCAAAGGGCACTTTCACTGTCCATTTGTCTGAGTTAAGAGAGAAGCTGGAAAGAAGAGCTCAAGGAAAAATGTGGGACAAAGGTCTGTGAGTGCAAGCAGGTGGGCAGTAAAGGCAAGGTCTTGGAGTCTAGCTGGTGATAATAAAACTTTTGGGGTGCCAGAGTTTGTGGATTCCTTATACAACTGTGTTTTTGTCTGAAGAGCTATGTCTTCACCAACACCCTCTGATCTTTTATTTCCCTTTCCTGCCCCACCCACTGTCTTTCTTTTAAGAAGACAGACTAAGATAAGTAGTACTATAAGGAGTAGATAACACTAGAAGACCAGAGAGTGGAAGATTGTGTATCATCTTAGAGCATATGAAACAAAAGCTTTTATATATCTTTTGCTTATGATCAAATTTAGCAAGACAATGTAGGTGTCTTTATTAATGCAAGTCAAATCTAGAGGCACATTAGAATTTTCTACACACATCCATTCCACTTACAACCTCTTCCAGAATCCTGTCAGGTTCAGCTGCCACCTTCTGTTTTTGTACCCTGATTATACTAAAAGATGGATGGGGGACGTAGGCTGAGGGTGGAAGTGAAGGAGACAAGATGCAATACTAGGTACTTTCCACGATGTTTCAGACATTTGTTTCTGAAAACAATAGAGCTAAAGTGTATCTTGAGGAGAAATTCTCAAATGACTCAATACCTACCCTCACCAATGCAGAGGGGAAAAGTCATTGTAGTCACACACAAAACCGTGAATTAGGAGATAAGCTCCATTCACAGTTCTGCCTTTCACTTGCTGTATGACCTTACACAAATCACTTTACCTATCCCTACCTCAGGGTTTCCTCATTATAAAATGGGCATATTACCATCTGCTATCCATGCACTTTTGAAAATCAGTTAGATAATATGCATGAGAACATGTTGCAGATGTGATCCATTGATGGCAGGTAGAGCCCTTACCTTAGAATAAAGTGCTACTGATAACATAGTAGTTTTA
Organism: Ursus americanus; assembly: GCF_024610735.1. Classification (NCBI taxonomy): domain Eukaryota; kingdom Metazoa; phylum Chordata; class Mammalia; order Carnivora; family Ursidae; genus Ursus; species Ursus americanus. The sequence goes on along the minus strand of NC_142164.1, from coordinate 35,137,021 downwards.
CAAGGTACTTTGAAAACAGCTATGTCCCATTAGAAGTATTTAGCTTCTCGAAATTTTCAGTGGGGCTTGTTTGGGTGATAGGCCATTGGATATGAAGGAATTCCCTAGTAGTTTTGTGAATCAAAGAGGATTTTGAAAATCACAGTGAAGCTAAAATAAATGTATTTGGAAACCAGCTGAAATGAAGTCTCCATTCAAGGGTCCTCTTCATTGTACCTTCACATTCTCAAGGCCTTTGCTTTTGTGCATCAATCTCTCTCCACTATAGGATCATTATCATCATGACTCAAGTATTTGACCAATTTAGAGAAAGCCTCTCTTAATCCTTAATACATTCTCCTCCAGCTACTGCTCAGTTTCTCTGCTTTCCCTTGTAGCAAAACTTTTTGAAAGAATTGTTTATACATGCTGCTTTCATTTTCCTCACCTCACAATTTCTCTGCTTTCCCTTGTAGCAAAACTTTTTGAACTTTTGAAAGAATTGTTTATACAGGCTGCTTTCATTTTCCTCACCTCACAATTACTCCAGTATCTATAACTGCAAAACTGCTCCTCTAGGTCACCTTTTCTGGCTGACTCCATTGGTCACTTCTCTATCCTCATCTAGCAACTTGAACCAGTATTAAACACAATTGCCTACACCCTCTTCTTCGATGTACACTCTTTCTCTTGGCTGTTGTGACCCTGCATTCTTACTTTTCTTTATATGTCTCTCTGGCTATTCTTTCTGAGTCTCCTTAGTAGGCTCTTTCTTCTCTGTAGAGGAGCACAGCAGTTAAGAACAGATTCTCAAGCCCTGCTTTCCAATATGGTAGCCCCTAGTCACACTGTGGCTATTACATTTAAATCAATAAAATTAAATAAATTAAATTAAATTAATTAACAAGATTAAATGTTTATTAAATTAAATTAAACATTCAGTCCCATCAACCTAACATTCCAATCGTTCAACAACAGCATGTGGCTAAAGGCTAACACACTGGATAGCAAGACTCAGAACATGGCAAGTCAGTTAGAACCAGGCTTCTAGAATTTGAATCCCAGCTCTGCTGATTTATCGCTGAGTGACCTTAGGCAAGTTACTTAATCTCACAGAAAAAATCCCTGCCTTCATAGAGTTTATGCTCTCTCTACAATGGGAAAATATAGCATGCCTAAAATGTAAAAGGAACATCTATAAACATTGATAGCTCTCCAAGAGATATTGGTAAGTGAAAAATGCAAGGTTCAGAGTGGTATAGTTATATAGCTAGATAGATACATAATATGATCTTGGTTGAACAAAATAAAGATATACTCATATTTTTATATTTATTAAAAATTCTGTAGAGCTACAAAAAAATTTAATGGTCCTTTTGGGGAACGGAGTCGGGGTTAGGAAAAAGACTTTGAGTTTGCATTTTAAACATTTATGTACTGTTTTATCACATACATAAATTACTTTTGATTAAAAATAATAATCTTAAATTTATATGTATATGATTTGGCATTTTTCTCGTTAGTTTGTTATACAACCATTACTGTATAACCGACTAACCCCTGGACATAGTAGCTTAAAACAACATCCATTTTATTATATCTCATGAATCTGTTGGTCACAGTTTGGTCAGGGTTCAGCTGAGAGCTATCTCCACTGCAATTGGCTTTAGCTAGAGTCATTCAGTGGTATTCAGATGGTTTGAATAGAGGACCTAGAACTGATTTACTCACATGTCTGGTGCCTTGGAAGGAATGGTTGGAAGTTTGGACTCAGCTGGGCCTCTCTCTATTTCCAAGCATTCGGGGACTTTCCATTTGGTCCCTCCAGCAGAGTAGTCAAATATTTCATATGATTGCTCAGAGATCCAAGAAACCAACATGGAAATTACAAGTTCTTTAGAGGCTAGATCTAGAATGAGCTTTATGTCACTTATGCCACACTCTATTGGTTAAAGCAGTTATAGGCCAGCCCAGATTTAGGGGATAAGTAGTAGAGATAGACCCAGGCTTTCTACTGGAAGAGCATCAGAGAATTTGTGGCCATCTTTAATCCAATACAGACATAAAGATTGCTGCCTTAATACAAGTTGTATCTTTGATAATTCAGGTTAGGACTAAAAATCATAACTGTGGATGGTTGAGGATAACTTGAATGGAAAACCAGGTAAAGAGGAGCTAAAGACACAAGTGCAACCCCTTCTACTGGAAAATGAAGGAGGCCATTCAGAGTCTCAGAGTACAATTTCTATTTTACTTACTCTCAGAATCACGTTGGCAGACTAATAATGCCTACTTCCATTGTCCTCCACATTCCCTTCATCTCTCTCAAGCAAGTCAGGGTAAGAAGCTTTTTTCCTTGGGTAGGCCTCATGTCTTTCTTGACTCTGTGAAACTTCTTATCCAAAATACAGAGTGCATAGTAGAGTATAGAGCCTACAGCAGAATCAAAGTAATGCCACCGATTGATAGTCTACCCTCCAGCACATTCTGCTTTCCTATATATTAAAGGCCACCATCCACTTTAAGTCAAATGCTGTGCTAGGTACTTTAATATATTTTTTATTATTTCATTGTAACAACAGTGGGATGGGTATTTTTTTAATGGAAAAGATGTATTATTATGATTATTAAATTTTGTTCTTCAAAATACACAAGCAAGAGAGTAGAAAAACTCACTACTGGGTGAAGTGTGAAAATTCTCATTTGGAGAAGATTTTTTGGGACAGGTATTATTATTAGCCCCCATTTTACAGAGAAGGAAGGTGAGACACAAATGTTAAGTGACTTTACCTCCACAACAAATACATAGGTGACAGAGCCTGGATAGCAACTGAGATCTTTGACTCCAAAGCCTATGATCTTTCATTCTACTATGTTGCCTCTCAAGGGAAAAGAAACAAAAGTCTGTATACTGGATACCAAGGGTAGTTTTCTCCTATTTCATTCATCCATCCAAACAATATCTAAGGTGTGCCGAGGGTGCTTCCACACTACCAGGATCTCCAGAGTATTAAAGAAAGGTCTAAAGAGAAAGGCTGTACTTCTAGCATTGGTATTTCCAAACCTTGGTATTCATAACATATCATAAAATATATTTTTTAAATCTATTACATGTTTTGCTGCTGCTCCTGGCATCTCTATATTACAAGGGAACAGCTGCTGATACAGTTGGCACTGTCATGTATGTTTGGGCAGCTGACCAGGAAAGGATAAAGGATGGCACAGATTGTCTCTTCTTTTCAGCATTAACCAGAAAAGCACTAATACAGAGGCCTGTTATTGAAGAATATGGGCAGGAAATGTGGCTCATGGATAAGAGACACTTAGGCAGTTGGAAGAATTTGAAAGAGTGATTCAAAAAAGGAACTGGGAGAACTTGACTCAAGCAGGATTCAGCAATCCCTTCATCTCTAAGGATTCACAGAACAACAGTATTCAGTGCACTGAGGAGAGGGGAGCCAGAGCCCTTGGGAAGACATATGGTGCAGGGGAGAAAGGTAAATAAAGGAGAACGCAATGGAGAAAGAAACAATAAAAAATATTGAGTGAAAAGAGAAATATAATGATTCTGTGGTAAACACAATTGATGGCCATCAACTTAAAACAAAGACCGCCACACACAAAATTGCCCATTTGTGAACTCGCCCCTTGGGGGTGGTGATTAGTGCAGAACACTGCCAAATGACTATGTACAAATCATGTCTGCAATTTTTTACTTTGGCATCTTACATTAATCAAAGTAGCAACTCATTCTGTGAGGCCAATGTTACCTTCATGACAAAACCCAACAAACACATCACAAGGAAGAAATCTATAGACCAATATTTCTGATGAATATAGATACAAAAATCCTCAATAAAATGCTAACAAACCAAAGCAACATATAAAATGGATTATACACCATGGCTAGCTATGGTTTATCCCTGAAATGCAAGGTTGGTTTAACATATGAAGAGCAATCAATAAAATGCATGCGATCATCTCAGTAGTTGAAGAAAAAGTATTTGACAAAACTCATCACCCTTTCATGATGAATACACTTAACACACTAGAAGTAGATAAAGAGAACTTTCTCAACCTAATGAAAGCCACGTATAAAAAAAATGGTTAACATCAGTACTTAATGGTGAAAAACTGGATGCCTTACTCCTAAGATCAGGGATAAGATAAAGATGTTTGCTCTCACCAGTTCTATTCAATGTTGTTTTGGAGGTTCTAGCCAGGGCAATGAGATAATGAGGAGAAATAAAAGATATCTAGATTGGAAATGAAGAAGTAAAACTCTCTATTCTCAGATGACATAATCTTGTATATAGAAAATCTTAAGAAATCTACCCAAAAATATCATTAGAATTAATAAAGGAGTTCAGCAAGCTTGCAGGATACAAGGTCAATATAGAAAAATCATTTGTATTTCTATACACTAACAATGAACAATCAAAATATAAAATTAAGAAAACAACTCCATTTATAATAATATCAAAAACAATACAGGGGCCTGGGTGGCTCAGTTTTAAGCATCTGACTCTTGATTTCGGCTCAAGCCATGATCTCATGGGTTGTGGTATCAAGCCCTACACTGGGCTCCGTACTCAGTGGGGAGTCTGCTTGAAGATTCTCTCCCTCTGCCCCTCCCCCACTCTCTCTCTCTCATAAATATATAAATCTTAAAAAAAAACAATACTTAGGAATATATTTCACAAAAGAAGTGTGAGACTTGTATACTAAAACCACAAAATATCATTGAAAGAAATTAAAGACGATCTAACTCAGTGGAATGTCATCTTGTGTTCTTGGATTGGAAAACTTAATATTGTGAAAGTAGCAATACTTTCCAAATTTATTTACAGATTCAACACAATCTCTATCAAAATCCCACCTGGTTTTCGTGCAAAAATTGACAAGCTGAACCTAAAATTTACATGGAAATGCAAGAGATCCAGAATAGCCAAAACAGCCTTCATGGCCTTGGGTTTGGCAATATATTCTTAGATATGACACCAAAAACACAAGAAGCAAAGGCAAAATAGACAAAATTGGATTTCATCAAAATGAAATAACTTTGTACTTCAAAGGATATCATCAAGAAAGTGAAATATGACCCACAGAATGGGAAAAAAACTACCTGCAAATCATATATCTGAAAAGGGTCTAGTTTCCAGAATACATAAAGAACTCTTACAACTCAACAACAATAACAAAAAGGGCAAATAACCCAGTTAAAAACAGGTAAAGAATTTGAATAGACATTTCTCCAAGGAAGTTTAAGAGGGATATGTCCAATAAGTAAGTGAAAAGAAGCTCAACATCATTAGTTATCAGAGAAATGCAAATTAAAATCACACAGAGATACCACTTCATACCCACAGGGATGGCTATATAATTTTTAAAAACAAAAAGTAAGTATTGGTGAAGATGTTGGGAAATTGGAACCCTTGCACGTTGCTGGTTGAAATGTAAAATGATGCAGTCACTTTGGAAGACAGCCTGGCAGTTCCTCAAAAGACTTAAACATAGATTCACACTTGACCTAGCAATCCTTCTTCTAGAAATATACACAAGAGAAGTGAAAATATATGTCCATACAAGAATGTGCACACTAATATTCATAGCAGTATTATTCATAATAGCCTGAACGTGGAAAAACCCAAGTATCCATCAACTGGTGAGTAGAGAAACAAAATTTGTTATAGCCATACAATGGAATATTATTCAGCCATGAAAAGCAGAAGTACTGATACATGCTACAAATGGATGAACTTTGAAAACAATATGCTAAGTAAAAGAAGCAGACCTAAAAACCACATATTATTTGATTCCATTTATGTGAAATTTCTAGAATAGCCAAATCTATATTGACAGTGGCTGCTGGGGCCTGGACGCAGGGGGAATGGGGAGTGACTGCTTATGGGTAAGGGGTTTCTTTTGGAATATTCTGGAATTGCATAGTAATGATGATTGCACAACTTTATGAATGTACTGAAAACCACTAATTGTAAACTTTAAAAGGGCAGATTTTATGGTTTGTGAATTGTATATCAATAAAGTTGTTATTCTAAAAAGGAGAATTATATGTCTAACAACCAAGTAGGAGAAATGTGCTAAATCTTCAATTTTCTCTGTCCTGACTGGCTGGACCAGTGGCCTCCTTCCTTTTTCTTCAGAACCTGCCCCCAAATATTTACTCATTCCTTCACCTATGGCAGAAGGTGCCAGTCAGCTATGCCCTGAGCCAGTAACACTGGACATTCCTGTGTCCACATTTGTCACATCTTCTATATAACCCTTCCTTCATGTTATATTTGTATAGTGAACAACTCCTTTCTGCAAAAATGAGTCAAATGGGACTCAAAAAACAGTCTTGAGGCAACAGAGAGAAAGGGAAATATTGGAGCATAAGCTATAGGGAATAGGTGGCCTCATTGTTCCAAAATCCTCCCCTATAATTGAGAATACTCAAGGAAACCTAGACATTTCGCCTTTTACTCCCTTCCAGCATAGTATGTTGGGAAAATATTTTGAAGTCTTTCAGTTGGAGACTAATTTATTCCCAGTTCACATTAGTGAACTTAAGCCATTCTCAGTGAGGATGGGCAACCATAGAAGAGTCCAGAGCTACTTCTGTCACCCATTCTAATATTTGACAGTTCTTGCCATTAACATACCAGTAACAATGTAACAATTCCCCATATTTAATCTAGGTTCCTAATGCTTGGTATAAACCAAATTACCTCTTGTTATATCCTTGGTAGAGAGTGAAAAGAGATACCGTTGATTTATAGCTGGAAAACAGTGCCTCGGAAAGAAATAGTAATAGGAACTAGGAGTTTTTTCAGAGAATGACAGATCATCGGTCTTTAACAATTTAAAATCCCCCTGTAGATACGGTTTCCCCATACAGGTCACAGGACTCTGGGTAAAAGTGCATAAAGGATGTAGAGAAATATAATTTAAAAAGAGGAGTTTAAGTCCTTTGTGAGTTAGCAAGGCCAAATGAATCTGGCCAAGCCACCACTTCCCACAAGCCAACATAATGACAGAGACTCAGACAAGCACCACTAGCAAGCAGAGTCCCCTCCAAGAGGTAAAGCACTTTGAATACTAGATTCCCAAATGAACCATCACTGCCATCCTGCCCAGGCCACCTTACCTAACCGAAATTGATTGGAGACATTCCCACATGTTTGCATTATCTCCGGGCTATTCCATCCTAAGGGGTATAATGCACAGCCTGAGCTTATCAGCAGCCCTGGAAAGAAAAGCATACATATAAGTAGAAAACATACCACAGGTCTTCTGTCACCCAAAATTTCTCTCTGGACTAGCTCAGCTCAACTTCTACCTCTTCTGTTCACTGTTTACCATTCCCCTTTAACCCTAAATATCTATGACACTACCAACTCAACAAGATTTCTTTGCCATGCCATAGGCAGTGAGTTGCTGTAGATAGTAGAGGGAACAACTTATAAAGAAAGGGCAGTTTTAGGAATTGAGACAAGCCAGTGTACTTTTTACAGCCCAGATGTTTTTGACAATGACTTATAAAGCCAAGTGGCCTCCCCAGTCAGACTCCTCTTCTACCTTGGTCTGATTTTCAAAGAATAATAATGTAGAGACTGCTACTCTTTCCTAAAATGTAGCCTTTTCTAAGAGTCAAATAGGTCCCTGCTAGTTGAAGGTAGGTCATAATTTCTATCACTTGGACTCAGCTGCCAGACTGAGATCTATAGAAAGCATACACGTTGGGTAGGCTTCTCCTGGTGAGGAGGGCACCACAATCCCTCTTCCAGAATACTTTCTTATTCTGAGAAATCATTCCAGCTTCATGCTAAGCATTTCTCCTTTATTTGGCTTCCAATACCTTCCACTGTGCCCCTTGTCTTCATGTCCATTTTGTTTAGGTTATCTGGTCACTAGAGAGAAACTGTGGGATCTTAGTGATAACCTTGCTCTTCCAATGAGAGGTACAAATCTGGGTCTGCTTGCTGACACTGCCTTCTAAGGGCAACTGCCTCATCCCCAGCTCTGGCTTACTGCCTAGGTTTATCTTTTATAACCTAAGACCCCCCCCCACCCCGTGCCTTTGGTGACAGTGGATTGGACTAAGCATTGACACCTGACACAAAAGCAATAAAATTCATTGGCTGATCAGTGATGGGTGACATCATAACCTGGCACGAAGAGATGATGAAGAGATGAACTGGGCCAGATTCTTCTTTCTGGAAATTTTAATCAAGAAACAGAGATGCTGAGCTAGTTAGCAGATAGAGCAGAAGTTACGGAAAAAACACCAAGAAGTAGAATCAAGTCTGTGTCAAGCTGAAACCAAATTCAATCCAAAGTTATGAGCAGACATCAATTCTGGGGAAGCTGAGTGAACTGATTGCTAGAGGAAGAGGATACAGTGGCATGAAGCAGACACACCATGGTGAAAAACTCCATTCTCACCCTGAAAAGAGGTAGCGAAAATCCAGTCCTTCCCAATGGCTTTCCAGTTCCACTTTCCTTGTGTTATAATAAACTCCCTTTTAGTGAGAGAACTCAAGTGAGTCTCTGCTACTTGCAACAAAGAGAGCCTAATAACAAGAACACTATACTCGGGTGCCACACCAAAGGTTATGGGAAGGTCATGTGCCACGAATATAAATGCAGAAACTAGTACATAACACAGAACCTCCGCAGAGAAGGTGTTCGATCGATGATGAATGAATGGTATATTTAGAGGTTCCAGAGCTCCCAGGCTCAGCTGGACAGTGAAAAGCAGACTACTCCCGGGACTACTGGTTTCACCTACACCTCTCTTTCTCCACTGAGGAAGATTCCAGATACACTCTGAGAAGCTAATAAGCCCACTTTGTCTTAAGATGAATCCTTTCGGAAGAAGGTCACAAAGTACTCTAAGCTTGTCTGCAACATGCAACCAGCTTTTCTCAATATTCAGTGAGTCCAGAGAAAAAGATGAGGGCCTTAAGAAATAGCAAGAAAGGTTTAAATAGGGGCACCTGGGTGGCTCAGTCAGTTAAGTGTCTGCCTTCAGCTCAGGTCATGATCGTGGGGTCCTGGGATCTAGCCCACCATCTGAGCAGGGAACCCACTTCTCTCTCTCCCTCTGCCCCTCCCCCTGCTTGTGCTCTCTTCCTCTCTCTCTCAAATAAATAAATAAAAATCTTTTTAAAAAAGAGAAAGGTTTAAATAAGAAAACAGTGATAACTTTCTGACAGTGAGAGAGTGTTTAGAAACTAAAAGAATGACCAATTAAGGCTAGAAATTCCCTTCAGTGGAATGCTTAAAATTAGAAGACATTCTTATCTGTCTCATAGTCTTAAAGGAAATGAAACTGGTCACTCAAAGACTTTTCTAGGCTCTGGAATTTATCCAATGGCAATGGAACAAGACTCCTATTTGTTTAGGGGTTCTTCTGTTTTGTTCGTTTGTTTGTACCACAGATAAACTGAAATCCTAAGAGATGAGGAGGTATGAGTCAGAAAATGGAGCCCAGAGTATGCACAATGGGTTAAGGACAAAATTGGAAATGAAATCTAAGCCTTTTCCTGCTTCTAGTATATATATCCTTTGAGGGAAGAGTTACTAAAAAGTGAGCTTTTCCACACAAACTAGGAAGAAAAGAACATAAGTTTATAAAAGAACAGCAGTTCTGCTTTCCAACCTCCACATTCAGAACCCTGAGACTGGCATGAACTCTGATTTCTCAAGAAGGTATTAGTGCTGGCCAAGTGTCTGTCTCAACATGGCAAGGGGAACCTTCTACTTTCCTCAGCCCCCTCTTGTTTCTCAGACCGTACCATGTTGAGCAGCTCAGGTCAGGAATTACCTCCTCCAGGAAGCCTTTCTCAATATCCCCAAGGTGCCACCCCCAGGCTAAGTTACATATTCCTTCTCTCTGTTCCCACAGCACCCTGTGCTTACTCCTGTGATTAAAATATCCTGTGACAATATATGCTTCACAACTGATTGAGGTCTGCTTCCCTCACTAAAGTGTGTGTTCCTGGAAAGGAGGAACCCTTGGTACCTGGTACATAATAAGTGCCCAATAAATGCATCTGTTTCAGAGTATGCTCTGGTTACCTGACAGACATCTTCCTTTGCCCACGCTACCCAAGGGGGAAGCCTTCTGAAGGGATCTTCATAGCTGGGATGGGAGATCATCCTAGACACCTGATACAGCCATAGAATCTTAGAGAGGGAAAGGCTTCTGGAGATTACCTACTCCAATCCGTCCCCATTACAAATGTGGATATTGAGACTCAGAGAGGGAAAGCGATTAGCTATGGTCACATAGCCAGTTACTGGCAACACTTTTCCCCACTAATCAGAGCGATCAGCAATCCTTAGAAGCTCTGCTGTTCTAGAGACAGGCATCCAGAAATGACCACCTTTTGACAAGAATATCTCTAGCAAGTACTAGGAATCTTATAGGCATTAGATCCAGAGAGCACAACACAATGGCTTCAGAGAACAACACTGTATTATATATTTGAAAGTTATTAAGAGAGTAGATCTTAAATGTTCTCACCACACACAAAAAAAACCATAATGACGTGAGGTGATGGATGTGTTATCCAACTTTATTATGGTAATCATTTCACAATATATATGTGTATCCAATCATCACGTTGTACACCTTAAACTCCCACAGTGTTATGTGTCAATTATATTTTAATAAGATGGGAAAAAAGAACGGGTTCTGTAGTCAGTCTAGATCAAAGTTCAAATTCCAACTCTGCCACCTAGAGTCTGTGTGACTTTAGGCAAGTCACTTAATCTCTCTGTGCCTCAGTTATTTTGCCTTTAAAATGAGAATAATAGTACTCCATCTTAGAGGGCTGTTTCAAGAAATAATACTTAGAAAGTGCCTAGCATATAAGAAGGTTTCACAAAAACTGATTTTTATTAAACAGCAGCCTCTCCCTATGACTCCTCTCTCACTTTCCACCTGTATTCTCCATGCTAATTTCTTCCTCACCTCTTTGTGCTCATAAAAAATACAGCTGAAAAGTCAAATGCTCAACAGGGCTCGATTCAAAAGCTTCCTGGTTGGAGTTGTTATCTTGCAATGTTTTGTAGGCACCAAGCCAGAGACTAGAAATCTTGGCCAAGCATGTGTTCTGCCCCAGTGCGTGTGGCTCCACACTCTACCCAACCAGCCCTCCTACTCCTCCCATCCCCTATCCTCCCTCCTGCCTTTTAGACAGATGAGCGCAGTAGGTTGTACACATGCTTCGTGGAGATGTTTGACTTGTAACTGACAGCTGATTCCATCACATTTGCTCATAGCTAGAGAAAGACGTGTCCTGGGAGACATATTTTAAAAATTAAGTCACAGGGTAATTTATTCTCAATTATGTTTGTTTCCAACAGTTCTCATCAATTTGGGATTTTGAAGATGAGCTTCAAATAGAAATGCAGAAGTCATTTGCCAGTGCCAGGACTTGCCACCTTCTGGAAGAGTGGGGCTTATTTAAAAAAAATGTAGAATCTTGGGCCTTCACCACAGATATTTGATTCGTTCACTGTAGCCTAGGAATATGCATTTCAAAAGCATCCTAGTGATGCTGGTGCATCTGGTTCTAGTACCAACACTCAAGAAAAACACCACTAAAAATATGAAGAACAGCAGCTCTGATGGCAGAGAAAACTAGTTTAAATCCCAGCCCTGCCACATACGAGCTGTAGCCCCAGCTCCCACTTCTCTAGGTACTATTGCTAGTTTTATTAGCCCTCTAAACACATATGTCCCTTGGTTCAGCTGGGTACCTTCTCATTTTCATCTGCCTCTAGAAAGGGGAACAAAAGCTCTTTAGAGTATGTTACTATCCTTACTTCCCTACTATACAGTGACCACTGGGGCTGCCATCTTGTTTCCCTTCCTCAGCTTTTCCTTCCACAAGAATCCCCTATTGCAAAATGTATGAAATGTCCTCCCCAGGGGTGCCTGGGTGGCACAGCGGTTAAGCGTCTGCCTGCGGCTCAGGGCGTGATCCCGGCGTTATGGGATCGAGCCCCACATCAGGCTCCTCTGCTATGAGCCTGCTTCTTCCTCTCCCACTCCTCCTGCTTGTGTTCCCTCTCTCGCTGGCTGTCTCGATCTCTGTCAAATAAATAAATAATATCTTAAAAAAAAAAAAAAAGAAATGTCCTCCCCAAACATGGTTGCTATGGTTTGAATTCACTTCTCTGACCAAGCGGAGACCCGGAGTTAAACACTCTACTCTGTTTCAGCCCTTATGGCAGGCAACCTCAACTCCCATACAAACCCTCAGACTCACCTTCTTGGACAGAACCTGGAACCCTCCTTGCAGCTACTTCCCAGCTACAGCGAACCTTCCCCTGATGCCAGAATTACTACTTCCCCATATCCCAACAGTTGTATAACCTCCTCCTAACTGCACATGCTCCATTAGGCAAATGCCAAAATCTTTGTCTCTGGGCAGAGAAAGCCCCCTCCCTGGGTGTTACCAACCCCCTGCATTCCCCCCACAGCCATTCACAAGTACAAATACTGAGTGTGCAATCATTTTGTTACACTCCCCACCCGATCCCCAAATATGTGTCCAAATATGGTTATTAGGTAGTTTGAATTTACTACGGGAGCAGAAGTCTAGTATGGGTTAATTTGTTATTAATTTGCTCAATTTATTCCTTCTAGAGCAACTTCAACTCAAACACAGCAGAAAATGTGTAAGTCTGCCCTCCAGCTATAATCTCAGCTTCCCCTTCCCAGGGAGCTCCCCACTCAACTCTCCCATTCATTTGACCCCATATTCTCTCTCAGAGTTATAAGACAATTTACTTCTGTGAGAGATATTTAAAGTAGATCAGCGGAGGCTTCACACAGAGGCTGTCATTTGACATGAACTTTGAGAGATAAGCAGATGTTTATAGACAGAGATGGAAGAAAAGGGAGTTCTAGGAAAAAGCAACATTATGAATGAAACTGAGCAGAGGTTCTCAAATTTTAGCCTGTACTGGAATCATGCTGGAGAATGATAAATAACAAATCAAAGACAGTAGTTATCTTTGCTGTAGGAACAAGGGAATATGATCAGGATATGAAGGAGACTCTAACTGTATTGGTAATATTCTATTTCTTAAGCTGAGTGGTGCATACATCTGAACTATTTTATACTATATTTTAAAAAATAAATCAGTCTGAGAAGCTGTGTAAAACACAGAGAAGAAGGCATCAGTCCTGATTGGGTAGGCTTAGAATGGCGCTAACAAGCACCCCAGGTAATAATTCTTCTACAAAGTGGTTCATGGACCACTCTGAAAAACATTGTGATAGCATTTCATCTTCAAGGGGAAAAGGAAAAATCAATAGCACCAGTGCATAAAGCCCAGGGCTGAGAGTCAGGAGCCCTGACCCATATTCTCACTTTGCTCCAATTTGCTACATTTAAGTATTTGCTAGTAGCTTAACTCCTTTAAATACTATTTTCCCAAACAGAAAGCCACTTTTATCCTTGTTCAGCACGGTAAGTATAAATTAAATGATGCCAGTGAAACTCTGAAGGATTTTTCAGGAAATGCATGGTTTCCAGAGAAGATAATGGTTTTTAGAAAAATAGCTCCCTTGCCTTGATTCAGGTTCTCAGTGATCTGTCTCCAGTAGCAGCTTTCATTGAGTTTGAAGCATGTAGCATTAGGACCTTACATGGAAAAAAACCACTGGTGCCTGTCTGGGCATGTTGAATTATATCTCCTTAAAGAAAAAAAAAATGTCCAGGGTGATGGTTCTCACTTGGGTTGGGGAAAGGGAACACAGCATACACATCAGAGTCACTGGAGAGATTTTTCAAAACACCAGACTTCCACCTGTTGCTATGTATATCAGAATGGGAAAGAGGATGGGAGAGATGGGGAGTCCACATTTTTTTAAGCACTCCAGGTGATCCTGATACATTCCCTACTCTAGAAAGATTCTTGGCCTCCCTCAAGTAACCCGATCCAAGATCTTACACTTTTTCCTGCCAAGAAGTTCCTTATATTTACTTCTCAACTATTTCTTCTTTGTTTAGCTCTCACTGAAGATAGAGAACAATTCACAAGCATCTTGCATATGTATACACAGGGGAATGTGAATAATGACCTTGTTCTCAGGGACCAGGGGCCAGCTGGTTGGAAACCTCAGGAGCCCCAGGGTTGAAATAATCTCCTGGCCAGATGTTTCCTTCACCGGTTGGAGCAGGGCATGAAGGTCCCTGTGGAAGGCTCTCTGGACCCTAGGCTTGTCCAGCTGGATCAGCTGCAGGTGGAACAAATGGGACCCAAGGGCCCCATCAGGTCACCTTGCTAAGTCTGACTCAGGCCAGCAGCTCTTTATTTCTTCCTGTCTCTCCCACTTCCCACCGTTCATCTCTGTGGGCTGCTGCCAAACTGGGGAACAAGAGTCAGGAGGGGGAGGGGGTAGTTCTTAATGGATACTCCATCTCTTCAGTGGTTTGGGGTCTGGCAGAGATAAACCAGACCTAAAACAAATTGGCTCCACCCCCTGATGTATTTCAGTTAATGCGCTAGCTGCCGAGAAGCCGCCAGGCCTGGAGCAACAAAATCAATTCCCCTCAGCTGAACAACAAGCTTAAACTTAACCCTCACAGCTCTTTCTCTTGTGTCTTTTATCCGTGGTGCTAAACATGCTGTTAAGGTTTGGCTTCCTGACACTGGCAGAGGGTATCTCCAAGACGTCAGATCCAAGGTCTATAAAGACCCCTGGGTAATGCTCGTGTGCCAGGGGGCTCCTAGAAAATATGATACATCCAGTCTTCACCATTCCTTCACATCTGATGTAACGTTCACAGGCACCAGTTTCTAAAAAGGCAGTAGGAATGACCCTTATTTGGCTGGTGTTACAGATGAGGAAGCTGTTGGAATTTAGCAACCTGCCCAATATCATTCACATATCCAGGGATAAACCTTGTATTACCATGCGTTGGGTCTTGACTCCTTCCATGACTGCTGCCAAATTTTATTCTTTAACTTTAAAATCCTTCCTCTAAGTATAAATATTGTGACCATGTTCCTCTGAGCACAGGTCAGAGGGGAATCATTCTATATGGGGAATCATATGAGATGAAAAGGGTACTGATGTTCTGACTTCCTCTGTATGACACTCGCCACTCAGCCAAAGTTCTTCCCCACTCAGTCTATGAGTGTCTAAAGCTCCATGACCTACCCACATATCTCCTCAAGAATTTCCTTTGATTTTCTCGACCAAGGAAGTGGGATCAACTAAAATGTATCATATGGAGAACCACAAGGTTTTCGTAAAAGTCTCAGCCAAGCCCAAGCAAACTGGGAACGGGAGCCACTGTTAATGGTTGGAGCCTGATGGAAGCTGTTGCTACTGGCCTTCTGATTCCTACCAGTTAGCCCTTCCTCACTCTCTGCTGGCAACTCTTAGAGATCCACGTGAAGCTAAGTTGCCACTCTCAGATCAGAAGAGAAAAGGACTCAGGGTGCTAACCCGCCTGAATGGAAGCCCAGAAAAAAAAGGATGGGATGTGAATGAACCCAGCTCTCACATGTCCAACTTATCCCAACATACACTAAACATTGTCTTAGCTGTGTATTCATTCTTTTATAGTTACTGAACACCTGCTCTGTGCCAAGCAATGAACTGGGCCCTCAGACTATGAATATGAGTTGAAAAGACCACTCCTTTCTTCTGCCAGTTAAGTGTCATCTCCTGAAATAACGTGTCCATAAAAGTGCTGAGCTATGTATAGCATGCCCAAGAATTCAGATGAAAAGTGAGCCTTTTTAAGGTTCATTTGTAATATCCGTAGAGGCCCTGAAGGGAGACAAAGTCATTGGCTTAGACCAGCCTTAGTAATTGGTTCTGTACCATGGTTTTCAAGAGGGAAGAAAGAAGCTAATCTAATGATTTTCCAATATGGCCAGGAAACCATTAGTAGCTAAAGAGTGGAAAAATTCAGAGATAAGGGAGGCTAGAGTGTCCATTCATATTTAAAACTTTTACAGTGAGTCTGAGGAAAGAGGGAACCAGAAAAAAATATCACCTTAACTGGCACAACCAAAAGATTCTGGCACTTTTTTATAAGCAGGTCAGGAAACCATGATATCTTAGCTCAGGGTTTCTTGACCTTGGCACTATTGACATTTTGCGCTGGATACTTCTTTGTCATTAGAAGTGGAAAGCTGTCGTGTTCTTGTTCCCTCACCTTTACCCACTGGATGTCAATAGCACACCCCCCGAGTTGTGGTAATCAAAATTGTCACAAAGAGATTACCAAATGTCCAGGGTGGGGTGAGAATCAGCCCCTGTTGAGAACCACTGTTTTTGTTCACCACTATCACCTCACTCTGTGGCCACCTAAATACAGTCATTAGAGAGAAGAAAGAAAATTAGGATCTGCGCTATCTTGCCAATGAACAAATTCAAAGAAGGAAGGGAGATGAACACAGGAAAGGCCACTGTCATTTGCCCATGGCCAGAGGGCAACCCAGGGCAAGAGCCAGAAGTGGGATCCAAGTTTCCTGGCTCCAGTCACCACACTATACTGCTAATGGAGATGATAATGATCATAAATTGAGTAATGATTCTAAAACTTCCTGAGCAACGACCACCACTTCAGCAGTAGGTTCTACTAGCACGTTTTCCCAGTGCACCATCCCGGTATAAAATATCATTCACATATTCACACACAGATTTGCCTGTCTGTCTAAACTTGCTTTTTCTTCTTATAAAGTTCAAATTAAACTGCCCCTGGTGCCTTCCTGCAGTTGCCATTTTTGCATTTGGCCCTTTCCTGGCCCATCTGTGCATTACCAGCATCCCACGTCTTCTGCACTAAATTTAGAGGGAGACTGAATGAGGGAAAAATAAGTAGGGTGGTCAGGGCCCTAAGAAATTGGGATAGACTGCTAATGGCTACCAGACAGGGCTAACCTTAGATGTAGGCCAAATTAGCAGTCACCTACAGTCTGTCTGGTACCTAGCATTTCACTTTTAGAGCTATATTTCTTCGGCGAGGACTGTACATCAAACTTGCTAGTAATTAGCACTTGCATCTATATCTATCACTGTCCTCTAACTATCAGAGATCAAGGCTCTTAGAGATCAAGTGTATTTAGAGTATATGTTGCTGTCCCTGGCAAGTGGACCTGGATAATATCATTAAATGGGCACTGTTCATGCAGAAGAAGGTGATGAAAATGGAGGGCTAACAAACCAGATGTCAACGTTGCTGCTAGCCAATTTTGCTGTGAATAAAGTCCTGGTATAGATGGCCCCTTGGGGACGCCTAGGCTAGGTGTTTCAAATGAGTCCCCATTCATAGCCTTTGGGTTGGATAAAGGGGAGGGGCTGAGAGTGGGTTTCTCCATAAAGAAACACGTCCCACCGCCACTCCCACCACCAAACTCCACAACCTACCCAACCCCAGCAACAGTCTTACCTCCCACGAACTGTGCTGCTCCCATGCAACGTCCCATCATTCTGGAGATGAGCTCCTCCATGCAGCAGCCCAGGACAGCAGCCAGTGCCACGAGGAGCAGCAGAGCACAGCCGGCTCCTGTCACCACCGTGCACATCTGCCAGGCCAGGCTTGGGATGGCACTGAAGCTGGCATAGCGCCCACACTCTTCCACCATGATCAGACTGTGCCCCTCTCCCCGCACAGGGTAGTTGCACCTCCGGAATGTGCTGAATGACACTGGCTTCCCCAGCTGGGATCCAAAGAGCCAGTAAGGCAGGAAGTAACTGGTAGAACTGGCCACAGCAGTAACAAGGGACAGGAAGGCCCAGAGGGTCCCCACCAGGGTCAGGCTGCTCCTCATGGTCCCAGGTTTCTCTGCAGGGATGGGGAGATGAGTGGGGTCACAGCACCGAATGCAGAAAGTTAGCATGTAGGCTCCATTGACCTATTTTTCCTCTGGCTGGCCAGTCCTAGGGCTCATTTATGGACCACCTGGCCATTGCTTTTGGATAAGATTATTCTCTCGAGGCCCATTTAGGTCCTTCTAGGATTCCACTTTCCAGCACTTTTCCCATCTTCCCTTCCTCCCACCTGATTCAGAGTTCTAGGCTCTCTAGGCTGCAATGGAAGAACCATAGAACTGAATTAGTGACTGTTCTGCCAACTCAAATGCAGCCTAATTGGACAGCTTTCAACTCTTGACATCTAGCATGAAACGAGTGGCAGGAGCTGAAGCCGGAATGAAACCAAGGCAGCCCAGAGAATCCTCAGCTTCCAGTGGAATGGCCTTGCTAGCCTGGGGGCCTGGAAGGAGATGATCTCTCAAGAGGGTCAGAAACCAAGTTGCTTTCAGAGAATGAAGGAAGAAGGAAGACAACTCATGGGGCTGCCTCTCCTTGAAGGGAGACATGGGAAGCAGAACTCACTATGGAGTTACAGGATGTGCCCATGTGACCTATGTAGTGCATCAATATGAGCTGTTCATGGGGTTGAAATGTGTAGAATAAAACTAGGGGTGCCTGTCTTACACCCGACGCTTGTCACGGAGTGAGCACTGTTCCGTCACTTTTCCCAAAAAACAATATGGGAGGCAACTTTCCAACCAGGGAGAGCTGTTTAACTCTAAACAGGCTACTAAGAAAACCTGCCTCATCCCTTGCTCAGTATAGTCAGGAAAGCTTCTCCTTTCTCTGAAATGGATTAGGTAGCCCCTGCCTGGCAGTAGGAACATACGTATATAGATGTAAGGACCTTTCAAGGTGCTTTCTGAAATAAGTAATCTCAGATTCAAGACACTGAGAGTTTTTTCAGATCTAATCTCCACAGCCCAGCTCACAAATGGCTTTCACAGACCCCTCTGTCGAAAATCAACCACTTCCCTCCCAACTCCATTAATCTGCCATTGCTTTCTGGCCTCAATTAGGGCAAAGACCACACTGCAGCTTGATGACAGCACTGTGAATGTCTCCAGCAGGCAGATGGTGGAGTATATTTCGGAACCATCTCCATGATTCATCACCGTTTCTTAAAGCTACAGGTGGTGGGAGTGGGGTTCAGCAGTGGGGGACACAAGGTAAGGGGGGTACAGGCACTGGCTATACGGGGCTACAATACTGCCAGTCTGGGACATTGTCAGGAACAAGCAGCAGTTGTACTCAGGGTCTCGAGGACTATGCCCAGCTGTAGGCCTTTTCCCAAGCACCATTAAACAGTGCCTCACACAGAGTAGAAACTCCAACTCATGTTTGTCTAATGAAACCCATTTCATAGAAGCAGCCAATTTCCAGGCTGGCAGGGACCTTAATGAATCACCTAATTCAACCTTCTTGTTTTACATATGGGGGAGCATGGCCCAGTAAGGGAGGAAATCATTTCCCCCAAGTCACAGAATAAGTTAGCAAGCAGCAAAGCCGGAATAAGAAACCCGATCTGCAGATTCCTGGGCCAGTACGCTTCTACCATGTAGTACTAACACCCCTCCCCCCATCACTTTGCAGACTGGAATCCGAAGAGGAAGTGATTTACCCAAGGGTAAAGGGCTAGTGAGGTACACTGGCCAGACCAGAGCCCAGTTATTTGATTCTTAGCATAACTCTCTGTTTTCAGTCCACCACAATTCCCCTCCTGAAACACATGTATTGTGTGCTATGTGTTTTGTGCAGGAAGGGAGAAGAGATCATACATTGCAGGTGCTTACTTTGGAATGCTAGGGCTTGGGAAGAAAGTGCCCTGAGCTGGGCCCCTGGGAATGAGGCTTTGTGCCTGAGGGGGGCGGGGTAAGAAGAAGATGTGATGAGGGATTGAAAGCCAATGGGAGGAGAAGTGGAACTAGTTTTAAGTAATTGCTGTTAGAAAACAGGTATGCTTGGCCGCAATGAGGTCATGCCTCTGCTTGTTATATTAGAGTTTGTAAGATTATGAAAAGTGCAAGCAACCTTCTGTTATGGTCTCACTTGCCGGTGAAGAAGCCAGGCGGCAGGATGAGAGGAAACCAGCTGACAAACGCTTAGGGCTGCATCATCCTATTCCCTTCCCAAGCCATTATTTCATGAACTCTGCCCAACGACCTTCCCTGTTGGGTAAGGTGTCACCCTCAATGTACAAATGAGCACGGTGAGGGTCAGAAAACTGAGTGACTTGCCCAAGGTTGCATAGTACTTTAATGGCACAGCCATGACTTCCCACCTCTCATTCACCCACCGCCTTCCCCCCATGTTCTCCTTTATCACCCCAATGGTATTACGATGAAAGGTCTCCATGGTTTCCCAGCCAGGATTCCAAAAAATGTTTAGTAATGGAGAAAGAGTTAGAGAGACAGACTGGGAAGGTAGGAGGAAGGCCACTTTCTCTAAGCAGTGTGGAAACCAGCGGAACAAGAGAATTAGCTGTTTCAAGCTTAGCAACTCTAGTCAGAACCAACCCCATATGTTGCCCATAAATGTCATCACCTTGAGATCAAAAGTCCCAGTATGACAACCAGTAGAAGGGCAGAGAATTTCAGGTGGAGAAAAAAACTGTATCAGTGAGTGTTACCTAGACTATATTAGAAATAAGAGGTGGGGTTCTGACATAAGATTATGATCATCTGGGGGCACCTGGGTGGCTCAGTCGGTTAAGTGTCAGACTCTTGTTTTTGGCTCATGTCATGATCTCAGGGTGGTGAGATCAAGCCCCATACCGAGCTCCATGCTCAGTGCACAGTGGCTAGAAATTCTCTCTCTCTCCCTCTCTCTGCCCCTCCCCCACTGGTGTGTGTACATGCGTGCGTGCGCACTCACTCTCTCAAATACATAAATAAATACAATCTTTATTTTGAGAGAGAGTGTGTGTGTGTGCAGGCATTGCAGGGGGTTGGGGAGGGGCAGAGGAACAGGGAGAGAAAGAATCTCAAGCAGACTCCATGCTGAGTGTGGAGCTAGATGCAGGGCTCGATCTCACGACCCTGAGATCATGACCTGAGCTGAAACCAAGAGTCAGAGGTTTAACCGACTGAGTCACCCAGGTGCCCCAATAAATAAAATCTTTTATTTATTTTTAAAAAATTGTTAAAAAAAGATTATCATCATCTGTGACAAATCAGGCTGTTTATAAAACTACAATACTACTAACCACTGTCACCATAATTTTATTTTTAAAATGGAATTTTGAAGCCAAGATGTAAGAAGGCAGAATCACAAAATCCAGTTTAAATTTCATATGCTCAGCTTTAGAGAAACTCATTGGCTTTCAGAATTTAAATACATTTAACTTCAGGAAAACTCACTGTCCTTATTTCACTGAGGACTAGGATGACCAATCATGCCAGCTCTCCTGGGACTGAAGGATTTCCTGGGATGTGGGACTTACAGTGACAGAACTAGGAAAGTTAGTCACCCTATGCAGGCCTAGAGGTGTGGTGAGCCAGCACTGTCTGTGGACAGCAAGCTGAACATCACTGCCACAGATAATTCTTTAACGTTCTCTCTCCAGGACTCCAACAATATGAAGTTAAAAGGGACCATGGCATTAAACGATGGAGAGATGAAGCCTATGTATTTTGAATGTAAACCTTTCTGAATCATAGATGTTACCTCATGCAGTCAAGGAAGAGAGCTCAGAGATCCAATTGCTCAATGTTTTCTGAGCACAGAATCAGTCCCACTTCAGCTTCGCCTGTGGCTGGACAGGGAGGCATTGGGCCATGTGGAGTCTAGGCAGGCACACTGCTACATGTTCACAGGTGCCGGACAGGGAAGTGCATTCAGGCAAATGCTTTTAGTTCCTGTATGGCCTGCAGTGGACGTCCCTCCATGACAGTCCTCCAAAGCAATCCAAGTTCATTCCCAGGAACTAGCCAAGTCTCTTTGCATGCACATAAATAAAAATCATATGCAGTGCTATACTTCATTCCATCTTTATTCTTCCCGTGTATGTCATGTATGCAATGGTTCTGTTTCCCTGTCCTGGAATTCTAGCCACACAGCTACACTGGATTTCAGAAACCAAGAACTCAACCCTGGCGCTCCTGCTAGTTGGTCCAGTAACAAGACATTGATAGGATTCTTCTAATGCAGACTGAAGGGTAGGAAGCACTTCAACCTTTTGAAGCAGGAAACCCACCTAAGCCATATACGTCAAATGGTTATCTATATTGCTCTTAAAGAACTCTAGAAAAGGGGACTGTCCGATTTTTCTCAGTAGCTTAACAGCTCTCACTGTCAATAAATCATTCATTACATCTCATTTGAAACCTTTTCTGCTGTAACATAAGGCCAATTCCTTTGGTCGCATCCTCAGAGGGAATGGAGAAGAGCTTGGCTAGTCTTCCAGATGAGAGCCCTTAATCAACTCAGATTGCTGGGAGCTTACCTTTAGCCTCTTTCCCCCCAAAATGAGCACTCTATCTCTCTCTGTGGCGTCTCATTGCCAAGTCTTTAGTTTGTTCTCACCTTTTCACTCTCATGTGTACATACTCATACATAGGCACTTAGTATCAGTGAAACTGGAAAAACTGCTCTTACTTTTTCTGGGTGGAGGAAAAGAAACCAATCTTTCCTTTACCTCACTTTCTCCCCAGTCCTCACAGACAAAGACTCAAATATTTTTTCTCCACTTGAGCTTGTCATACAACTTTTGAGTTAAGGAAAGCACTACCTTATCAAATGTAACAGGGTCCAGGCAAAGCAGCCAGTGAGTTCATAACCAGAATACGAAGTGGTCAGAAAGAGCGTCTCTGACTTGCAGTTGCTAAGGAAAGCATGGCTGCAAGACGACTGGTTTCAGACTGGTCTGTGAGGAGCAGCTTTGTTGGCACTGGTGTTGGCAAAGGAATAGGAACAGGCCTTTCTCCTCATGCCCCCCAGATGGTGTGCATTGCCTACCTGCCAACCCTGTTACAAATACATCATACTCAGTGTTGAGACTTTTGTAGGAAATGAGCAAGATCCACAGGCATATGTTTCCAGTGGTAAATAGAGCCACACTCCAGGGAAATGTCTTTGCCCAATGTGATTCCTTGTATCAAGTTGAGTATATAAGCAGCCTGAACCTGAATATTCTAGATCTTTCTGCTTCAGACACAGCCTCAAAAAGAATGTACTACCTCTTCCCAAGTACTTCTCTCCTCATTTTCTGCCACTTGAGTCCTTCAGGAGTTATTCCTCCTCTGTATATCTCCGCAATGGGAGTTACTCTGAGTTCTCCTATGCCTGAAATCATCTCATGATGTAGTTACTCCAAGGGCTTTATCTCCCATTTGTATCTTGGCGACTCAAAGAAAAACTCACTTTTTTAAGCTTTATCAATGTGTAATTGGTATACAAAACATTGTACACATTTGGCGCATACATCTCAATGAGTTTGGACATATGCTTATATTTGTACCACCATCACCACAAAGTACTAAAACATTCATAACCTTCAAAAAGTTCCATGTATTGGTTTTGTGTGTGTGTGTGTGTGCGTGTGTGTGTGTGTGTGTGTGTGTGTGTGTGCGTGTTAAGAATACAATGTGAGATCTATCCTCTTAATTTATTTTAAAGTGCACAACACCGTACTGTTAATTTTAGGCACAAAGTTATATGGAAGATCTCTAGAATTTACTTATCTAGCATGACTGAAACTTTATACCCATTGAACAACAAGTTCCTATTCCCCCCTCCCCACCAGTCCCAGGCACCACTATTCTACTCTGCTTTATATTTCACTTTTGACCTAAGCCTTGTCCCTCAAATTCCTCAGCTGTCATGCTTGCTGATCTCTTTCTAAGCCTTTTCTTTTCTTCCCTCCTCTTTTATTCTGGAGTAGAAAGATTAGCAAAACTAGTTGTGTTGGCTTTATTTATTTATTTGCCTCTGAGATGTTCACCTGCAGGTGAGGAAGTTGAAGGCAGGAAGTTAGAGAGTATGTGGAGCTGGAACACCAGCTGAGTCACTGACAACCTAATAATAATAATCAAGTTGGCTGTGCAGACAGAGAGAGCCCTTACAAAGAACCTCCATGGGCTATTCCCTGTCTCCAGAGTTTGAGGTTGGAAAGGTGAGAATTAGAATGATTTCCCTAAATTTCATATGAACTTCTCCCTTCCCTGAAAAAAGAGTGGTGCTCACTGAGCTCCCCACTTGTCTTCTGCTTTGGAAACTGAGGTGCCAATTTGAGCTCTTCATCCCAGTTCTTATTCTGGCTGGACAGATGCCACCACCTTCAGTGATCACTTGGTCAGCTAGGAGTCCCATCCACCAGTTAGAAACCATTCCTACCAGCCTGCTCTGGCAAGACACTGTTAAGCCCCAGCAACAGTGGGCTAACTGGTACTGCATCTCCCCACACCCTTAGGTTCATGGTCCCAGCCCTGCTACTATTGCCCTGTAGACCCTTTACCTGTGGCCTCAGAGGGGAATAGAATGCCACCTCAGCTGACTACCTCCATTCAGTGAACCTGGCCAGTATACGAAGAAGGTGGGATGGATGCTTCTCCAACCACTTCGGCAGACATGAGAGGCGGTGTGGCATATTAAGAGCATTTCTCAAAATGGTGGCCCCAACCCCTCTGCATTAGAATCACCCTCAGTGCTTGTTTAAAATGCAGACTGTGTAACACTCCTTCTGAGAGTCACTGAATTACAATTTACGAGATTTGCAGTTTTGAAAAATTCTCAATTGATTCTTATGGAAACTAAAGATTGAGAAATACTATTTTAGTGGAAAAGGGTCCAGATTTTGGAATCAGATCTGAGATAGGGTTGTGATGTCTTCCCCTTACAGGTTACGCGAACTTGAGAGGATCACTCAAAACCTCACGGTTTCAGTTTTATCTATAAAATGGAGATGATTAAACATAGTTCAAGTAAAATGACATCTGTGAAACACCTAACACCCGGGTAGGTGCCCATTATTCTCCCCTCTACTGGAAAAGATTCCATTCCACCATAAGTAATAGAGAAGACTTGAAGTCTCCCAAGAAGTGGAACATCCCTCCTCTCCCCTCTCTCTCCCCTCCCCCCACTCTTCCAGTGACTTCTTACCTCTCAGCTTCTTTCTGTGTTCAGTTTCCCACCACAAAATGGAACCACTGGGCCCAGTGGTCTTTTCAAGAATGGATTTATAGTCAAACTATTTCAGGTTTTTCTGTAAATCATTATGCTTGGCACATAGTAGGAACTCATAAATATTTACGGAGTGAATACAATCTTTTGTTTCCAGCCCCACTGACTGACTTCAACATCTGCATTTCAGCTTAACCCCATCACCCCATTTTGGTCCCGTAATCCCAATTTAGGCAATTCTAAGAGATCAACCAAGCACACCAGCAAACCGGATCCACTCTTCCTTCTATAGACAGGTTCCAGCAAAATCCCTCCCTCCACTCCCAGAAATATGCACTTCCTCTCCTCAAGTTACCAACTCTCCTGGGAAAACCAGCTGACAGTTAACCCTTAGGTCCTCAAACCCTGTCAATATGAAATAGGAATCCACCCGGATTCCTCTTACCCTCTGTGCAAACAACAGGCTATGAGGGAGTAAAAATGCACCAGGCCCTCTTAGGAAAGAAAACAGCTTCTCTGAGCTGTGAGATGAAAGTACAGGAAGCCTGAGAAAGGAAAGCGAGAAAAGGGGCTGAGCAGGGGGAGAGCAAAAGCAGTTTCTTATCCAGCTATTCCATTGCATTTGGCCCAAGTTGCAAATTTACCTTCTGACCACGAAAGCTGATTGACTTGTTCCTCTCTTCAGACTCAGATCTGAGAAACAACTTCTCCTCACAGCTTGTCAGAAGGGGATGGGAATCCCAGCTGCTCTTTGCAGTGATGCCTGAAAACCTTGCTTTACCTTTGGGAGAGAGGGGCGGAGTCCAACCTAATGGGAATTAACTCCAAACACGCTGGAGGCTTCAAATCCAGCCTCAGACGTGCAGGCTCTTGAAGGGGCTTAGCTGGCACAGAGTTCCCCACCTCCATCCTCACAGCTGCCAAGTCAGCTGTGTGTGTGTGTGTGTGTGTGTGTGTGTGTGTGTGTGTGTGCACACGCGCGCGCGTGCGCAAGCGCTGCAACTGCGTATCTGTCTCACTTCCTCATCTGCTGCTCACATGTCTGCCGAGGAATAGAGGTTCTTTCTAACTTTCCACAAAAGCCCTAAATAATCTCCACCATAGATATTAGGTAGCAGACCTAAGTGGCTGGAAACGGCAGAAAACACATGCGTGCATGAAGTAAGACAGAATAACATTTTTTTCCCCAAACTGATTTCCATTGTCTGATGCTCCAACCGTACAACGTATGGCTCCAAGATGTAATGACTTTACATTTAAGAAACTTGAAATCACACATTGAAAAAGCTTAATAATGCCTTTTTAAAAATAACGGTACTACCAAAAGTCAGTGTCTAACTTATCCCAAAGCACCAGTAACTGCTTTTGGGCTTGGGAAGATAACTGAGAAGTCTGGAGATTAATGGCATTCTGCCTGATGCTTTGCTCCAACCTGATGTCATCTCTCCCGCCTGTGAATGTCCCTGGCACTCCATATTTATTTTGGAAAACTTATCACCTTCTACCTTGTGTTATTTTTTCACATATGTGTCCCATTTCCTCTCCCAGATGCCTTGTGAATAGGGAACTTTGCTAAACAAAATGAGTTGGAAGGAGGAATGGTAACCAGTTTAACTTAATAAAACATATTAAACTGGTCCAAAGTATCTTTACTTCTATAACGTCCTATGTGCCTGCCTAGAATGCTATAAAGGTTATCAGGCCTATTTTCTAGCATTCTATGGCAATAATTTAAAAGAGGAGAGTAAATGAACTAGCAGTTTGGCAGATTTATTGTACCCCAATTATTTAATGAAGTTAAAATCCTGCCTGCTGTGAATACAACTGGGCATTTTATCAGTGATACAACCTTATATTCATGCATGCATGCATTTGTCTATCTTGCTACTTTCCATCAGCAGTTTTTAATCATTTTTTTTTTCCCAGCCCTAACACACTGCCATCTGTAATAATGGCTTGCTAAGGCAGTTTCTGGGGGGGGACAGATGATCTAGTAGGTGAAATGTCAGATTTTTGGCAGTGTGAGTCCTGAGGTAAGTTTTATAATCTCCCAGTCGATGTCCCTTTAAGAATTGCTGCTTCAGATATTGGGCTGTATAAAGGAAATGCTAGACCCTGTGTTGTCAAAAATAAGTCAATATTAGCATATACATAATAACTGTGTATGAGATATGGCTGAAAATCTTGACATAAGAAAAATCGTTGATTCCACTCTATGCACCAATAAATATCGCCCCTTGCTTAATGGCTATACCTATTATTTGGAGAACTGATGATCATTTGCAACTCTAAGTAGAAATTATCTTTACTTATCCCTTTTTATCCTTTTTTCCCTATGTTCCCAGTTCCCTTAAGTGAAATAATATGAAAACTTAAATGTGTACTAAATAATTATCCAATTTCTTGGGTAAAGTTTTGTTTCCTGTTCTTAGTTTAATCGTTGATAATTCTCTCGTGAAAAAAAAATTGTTTCTATCCTGTGCCTCTAGAAAGTTTTTCATTTAAAATGTGCTTTTCATGAAATCAGAGAGGGATACAAACCATAAGAGACTCTTAATCATAGGAAACAAAGCAAGGGTTTCTGGAGGGGAGGGGGGTGGAGGGATGGGGTAACTGGATGATGGACATTGAGAAGGGCACGTGATGTAATGAGTGTTGTTATATAGAAGTGATGAATCACTGACCTCTACCTCTGAAACCGGTAATACATGATATGTTAATTAATTAAATTTAAATTTTTAAAAAGTACAAAGAAATAAAAATAAATAATAAGTAAAATGTGATCTTCAGGCCTACTTTCATAAGATTGTGGGGGAAGGATTGAGAAGGGAACACTTCTTGTAATTTATTTAGAGGATAGGATGGTATATAATATTTTCCATAATGCGAAAATGGGTATTGGTCAGGGACCCATGGAACACCTGAATTTTGCCTTGGTCAGTGTGGAATAAGAGATCCTAAAAAGACAAGATATGATGATAGATGGTTCTGATATATGCCTCCATCCCTAGTTTGCAAACCACTGCTCTATGCAATAGAATTTCTCAAGCAAAATCAACACCCCCACAACATTTAATGAATCATGGAACTTTACATCAAAAACTAGAGATGTACTGTATGGTGACTAACATAATATAATAAAAAAAATAAAATTCAATAGTAAAAACAAACAAACAAAAAATACCCCCACAACATTTTGTTGTCTAGACAAGGGGTCAACAAACCAGAGACTGTGTTATGCACCAAATCCAAAAGGCTGCCTGTTTTGGTAGTTTTATTGGCACACAGCCACAACTTACTCATTTATGTATCATCTATGGTTGTTTTCATGCTACAGTTGCAGATTTGAGTAGTTGTGACAAGGATCTCATGGTCCACAAAGCCTAGAATGCTTACTATCTGGCTCTTTACAGAAAAAAAAATAACGCTGACCTCTGGTTCAACCCACACTGATAGAGATATTATGTCAATTGTTAGGAGAAAGAGCTTGAAACGGAAGGGGAGTGGAGTGAAATTTTTTTTAAAATGCTGCTCGCTTTCATCTTTGTTAAGGTGCCAATCAACCCTCACCAGATTTTTAGAATCTGTGAAGTTAACAACACACTAGATCAGTATAAGCCAAATATTTGGTAAGCTCATGAAAATGTATTTCTTTGTTAGCTATCCTTTGAACCTGTGTTTATGTTGTTTGGTTTTGGTTTTTTTTACTGACAACTTAATTGAGATCTAAGTCACATACCATAAGATTTACCCTTTTTAAGTGTGGAATTGAGTTTTTTATTATATTCCCAAAATTGTGCAACCCATCACCACAATCTAATTCTACAACATTTTCATTAACCCCAAAACAAACCTCATACTCATTAGCATATACTTTAAGTTATTTTTGCTCTTTTGTCAGAGCTGCTTCTTTTTGGGGGGCTACTTGGTTTTTTAAAACAAAGTTTCTTTTTAGTATAGGATGCATATTCTTTTCTAGTCTTTTCTTAAGAAACGGCCAATTATTTCAAGAGGCATTTCTAGAGCCCCATTACCCTTGAACTTTGGAGAGTTTACATGTAAGTGCTTGCAAATTAAAAACCTCATAGAGAGACTATGGACTCTGGGAGACAAACTGAGGACTTCATACGGGAGGGGGGTGGGGGAATGGGATAGGCTGATGATGGGTAGTAAGGAGAGCACGTATTGCATGGTGCACTGGGTGTTATACGCAAGTAATGAATAATGGAACTTTACATCAAAAACTAGGGATGTACTGTATGGTGACTAACATAATATAATAAAAAAACCATTATTTAAAAAAATAAAAAATAAATTTAAAAAAACCCCGCATAGTCTCCATGGCCTGTCATCCATGCAGGTTGAATATGGAAGATACACCTTGCTTATGCTGTAGTTTCAGTTCTAGACTGAAAACTGAGAGATAGCACTTATATTTCTTTTTCTATAAAAATCAGAACTGACCACTATTTTGTTGAGTGTTTTTATTGTCCTCAGAGGATGAACTGATAGTGTTAACTAATGATGTGGTGTGCTCATAAATATTTAATAACTGGATTTGGGTGGCAGCAGAGCAAGAGAGCCCTGATTTGTGGCATTTGCTTATTCCCATGGTGTAAATACTCCCACTGTGGCCAATTGCGAGCTACCAACTTGAAGTCAACAAAAGTGGAGTTGGGAAGATATATACACAATCTACCCTCATCAGCTGGTATAAGCCAGTTCCAGCACATCACTGGAACTCAGATTTAAGGACTTATTTCAGTCTCAGTTTGCATAGATTCATAAGCTACATACAATATGAACCAAAATAGGGTAGTTTTCGTACCCTGTACATAGCTATTTCACACGTTACACATAGGTGGCTAACCACGATACACTGGTAGCTGGCACTAAAACATTGCAAAATTTTTTTTGTTGCTCTACCAACTTTTAAGCTTCTAGAGTATAAATTGTTTATTATACAGAAGTAAACCAAAGATTAATTGTTTGTGAATATAGAATGACTAGAATTTCATTCCTAGGGCAGTGTCCTAAAAGATTCATTGCTGCCTGCTTTAACAACTTTTGAGACAGGCTCTTTATTGTATTTATAACAGATAAAAAATAAACCAGGTTGCAAATCCCCCCTTTTTAACTTAAATTATTTCCCATATTTTCAGTACACTTTCAGTGTAAGTTAAGCTAAATTGCATTATATTAACAACTATGAGTATCTTTCTGTGAGATATTTTTATTGAATATGAATAAACTTTTGAAAAAAATAGAGAAAGTTTTCATCAAGATGTAAAATGAAACTCTTACGAAGTTTGACATACCAGATGGGGAGGATTCATCACCCATGCTGATCGCTGCCCTCTTAGAGAAACGCAACTTGCCAACAATTACAAATCACCAACATGCACCAGGCACTGTGTTAGGAACTGGAAGCAGAAAGTTAAGAAGATGGTGTCCCTACCCTTACGAAGTTTATATTCTGGCCCAGCCTAAGTCAGAGCAACAGGAAGCCACTGCCTGGTTTAAAGCATTATCGGCTTCATATTTGAAAACTGTCTTCTTGTAAAATATAGAAATTTGTAACATTGATATTTCCAGGTCCCAGGTTGTTATCAAATCTTTCTTATTCTCTCAGGAATTGTCTTGCATTCGCAACCTCCAGACTTCACTTTTCATTTCCTTTTTGGCCCCTGCATTCAAGGTGCTGTGATGCTGAACTAATTATGAGATTCATTTGCCTAGGAACAGAAGACCCATTCTCTCCTACTCCAGTTAATCAAGGTATGACTAGAATTCTGTTCCTAGGGCAGTGTCCTAAATGGTCTCCTCCCAAGTCTCTCAACAGTATCTCCTCTGCCATTCTTCCCTGTTCCTCCTCTCCCACCACAAAGCCATCAGTGTCTTTTGAAGCCTTTTTAGCACAAACACCCCTGTCTTTAGCACAGGCCAAACAATTTGGAAGAGTGACCACTGATGGCCTAACTGATTTTCTAAACCACCCTGATTCATTTACCAGAGGGTAATCTAACTGGGTTAGAAGAGTTTCCACGAAACAAGAGAAGCAGCATTCCAGAACCAAGAAATCCTTATTATCCTGGCTTCTGCTTCCTGAAGCAAGTCATGGAGCTTTGTCAATTTGGGAACCTCACTCACAAAGACTGGTTTCTAGGCATCCAGTTGGTTATCACAGCATTATTACACTTTACTGGCTTTGCTGAATAGTGCAGCGTGTCCAGCTGCTTCAAAAGACCTGGGCAACTACACTACAGAAGGACATTAAAAGAGCTGAAGGGATGAGTGTGTCTCCTGCATCTTGGTATTGGCAAAGAGGCTGAAGGAAAAGTGAGGATTACAGGATAACCAAATATGCTCAGGAAATGAGATGTAGGGCTCAGGAAATATACAACAGCATTTTCCACAGGACCAATCTGATAGGGCCAGTGCTGGCCAGTGGAGACAGTGCTACGAGCCAGACCACTTGCCCACAAAATCCCATGAAGCAACAGCTGCAGGAAGCAAGGATCACACAATAGGAAAGGCACTGTTTATGAACCTCAGCTTTGTTCTCTGGGTATTTGGGTGCTGGGGTAAGACCACCCCAGGGCACATTTGGGCATTTGCCTAATGACCTGCAGTATGCACCATGTTTTCTTGACAGCTGTGAGTAAAATACAATTGGCAGCCAAAGAAATTTGTTCTCTGTGTTTCTGGGATGTAATTCTACTTTGTGGTGACACAAAAGGCCCATCAGTGATTCTAAAAAGCCTTCAATCTAGAAGACCTGCCCAGGAGGCTGTCATCATGGATATTTGCTGGGAATTGTGAGCAAATATAACCTAATCTTTGTTAGCAGGACTTGTTTTTTACCAAGTAACTGTCCCTTAAATTTGAATAGTAAATTTGATTCTCACAACCGCCTTATGAAGTAGGCACTACCTCCATTTTCTGGGCAGAAACTGAGACTTAGAAGAGTTATATGACTTTCCCAAAGCCTCAGAGCTCTTAGGTCTAGTAAGTGATGGATTCAGAAAAGGACTTGAAGACAGAAGAGAGGCTGGGTGGAAAACCAGAGGGGAGGGGCCAAAAAGAGTTTGAGGGAGAGGGAAAGATGTGGTATGATTCCTACATTTCTGCTTTGAGAGCCAGGGTGCATGGAGATATACTTCATTAAGATAAGAATAAAGACAGATTGCAGTGTGATCTCCCCATACCCCTTCTCTTTGACGATGGACAGTGAAGAACAGTGAATAATTGTGTTCAGCTTGGCTTTTAGGTGAGAAGCATCTCTGGAACATCTTAGTGTATAATACACACTGAGTTATGTGGGTCTGGAGCTCAGAGGAAAATTCTGGGCTGAAAGTTCAAGTCTGAAAGGCATAAGCCCTAAGAGTAGATGATGTGACTGAGGTGGTTATCAAACGTGTGGGTCAAGGACAGGAAAAAAAAAAAAACCTTGATAAACATCCACATTTAAAGGATAGGTAAAGAGGCAATGATTTGTGAAGGAGACAAAGATTGCTCAGTCCTCCTCTTGCCATCCTGTTTCCCACACACCACAGCCTCTCAAGAATAAGAGCTGGCTCAGGAAGGATGTGGGAACATGGAGGTTGAGGGGGGCAGCGTGGTTAAAAATCCTTCCGTGTTAAGTGCTTTATCGACCAACCATTGTCCGGAGGTAACCAAGGATGAGCTGTGAGAAACCAGTCTCACTCAGAAATGCAACTGTACTTCCAGCTTGTTTAACAAGTCTTTTTCACTTTTAATGCATTTTAAGGGACCACTCAGTAGCTGACGTTTGCTGTACTTGGTAAAGTCCCATCAACACTAGCACTAGCTGATTTTCTTTCTTGAATTTAAAGAAATTTCAAGGAATGACAGGGAGGCTGAAAGCAGGCTCAAGAACCTTGGATTTGGCCTTGAACAATCTCCTGTGTCTTTCTCCTTTACTCTTGTGGGATGCCACAAGCTAAATTAATGCTGTGGGAATCACTCCACAAGTCAAAGACTTTCTGTTTGACCTTGGAGAGCACTTTTACCCTTCCTAGAACTTAATTTTCCTATCTAGGGAAAAAATTTAGAAAATTTAAAAATTATTCTCATATACTAAGGGGCTATATCATATATTAAGTTGAAAAAATGACTTGGAGGACATTGTTGTCAGTGTTATACTACTGATGGGACCACTATGTTCATTCTATAATGTTCGTTGACTGCTTATTATGTGTCAGGCACTGCAGATACAGTGATAAAACAAGATAGACAAGGTTCCTGCTCTCACACAGCTCACATTCTAGTAAGGAAGAAAGTCAATAAACAAGTGAACAATTAATAAAATAGAGTAATAAGTTCTAGAACAAAATAGAATTTGGTTGTAAGATACGATGTTAGGGTGGGAATAAAGGCAACTTTAGATTAGATGGGGGTAGTTAGGAAAGCTCTGAGGTGATATCTGACATGAGACCCAAAAGATCTGAAGTGAAAAGCATGCAAAGAGCCAAGATAAGAAACTTCCAGGCAGAAGAAACAAAATTAAGAGCCCTCAAGTTATAAAAATGCATGGAGTGTTTAAGAAACTAAATCCAGGCTAAGGACAACTGGATGTCCACATGCAAAAGAGAGAAGCTGAACTGCTACTTCATCTTACACCATATACAAAAATGAATGCCAAATGGATCAAATACCCAAATACAAGAGCTAAAACCAAAAAACTTATGGAAAAATATCCAAGCATAAATCTTCATGATCTTAGATTAGGCAAAGTGTTTTAGATATAACACTAAAAGCATAAGCAACAAAATGGAAATCAATAAATTGGACTTCATTGAAATTAAAACATGTGTGCATCAAATAATACTATCTAGAGAGTGAAAAACAGCCTACAGAAGGGGGGGAGTTGAAAATTATATATCTGATAAGAACCTAGTATCCAGAATATGCAAAGAACACTTATGACTCAGGGGTGCCTGGGTGTCTCAGTCGGTTAAGTGTCTGTCTCTTGGTTTCAGCTCAGGTCATGATCTCAGGGTCATGAGATGGAGCCCCACATCAGGCTCTGTGGTCAGCAGAGACTCTGCTTGAGAATCTCTCCCTCTCCCTCTGCCCCTCCCATCCATGATCTCTCTTTCTCGCTCTCTAAAATAAATAAATAAATCTTTAAAAATAAAAACAAAAAAGAACACTTAAAACTCAAAAACAAAAAGACAAACAACCGTATTTTAAAATGGGCAAAGGACTTGAGTAAGTATTTCTCCAAAGAAGATATGTAAATGGCCAATAAGCACATGAAAGATGCTCAGCATCATTAGTAATTAGGAAAATGCAAACCAAAACCACAATGCAATACCATTTTACATTCAGTAGGATGGCTATAATATTAACAAGGATAGTAATAAGCATGGAAAATATCAGGTGTTGGAGAGGAAGTGGAAAATTTGGAACCCTTGTTCTTTGCTGGTAGGAATGTAAAATCATGCAACTGCCATAAAAAACAGCTTGGCAAGTCCTGGAAAAGGTTAAACATACAGTTACCATATGATCCAACAATTCTACTCCTAGGTAAATACCAAAAATAACCCCCTGAAAGCAGGTATTCAAACAAAAACTAGTGCATGAATATCAATAGCAGCACGTTTCCCAATTGCCAAAAGGTTGAAAATACTGAAATGTCCATCAGCTGATGAATAGATAAATATATTTGGTATATCCATACAATGAAATAGTAATCATCCATAAAAAGAAGGAAATTCTTTTCTTTTTTTAAACTTTAATTTTATATTTTTAACTCCAATTAATTAATATACAGTGTTAAATTAGTTTCAGGTGTATGATATACTGATTCAACAATTTTATGTATTATCCAGTGCTCATGTAAGATAAGTGTATTCTTAAACCCCTTCACCTATTTCACCAATACCCCCCCCACACACACCCACTTCACCCCTGGTAACCATCTGATAGTTCTCAATAGTTAAGACTCTGTTTTTTGGTTTGTCTTTTTCACCTTTTGTTTCTTTTGTTTCTTAAATTTCACATACAAATGAAATCATATGGTATTTGTCTTTCTCTGACTGGCTTATTTCACTTAGCATTATACTTTTAGATCCATCCATGTTGTTGCAAATTCCAAGATTTCATTCTTTGTTATGGTTGAATAATATTCCACTGTGGTTTTGATTTGCATTTTCCTGGTGATGAGTGATGTTTAGCATTTTTTCATGTGTGTGTTGGCTATCTGGATGTCCTCTTTGGAGAAATGTCTTTTCATGCCTTCTGCCCATTTTTAAATTGGGTTATTTGTTTTTTTACTGTTGAGTTCAATAAGTTCTTTATATAATTTGGATACTAACCCTTTATCAGATATGTCATTTGCAAATATCTTCTCCCATTCTGTAGGTTGTCCTTTAGTTTTGTTGATTGTTCCCTTTAAAGTACAGAAGCTTTTTATTTTGATGCAGTCCAATAATTTATTTTTGCTTTTATTTCCCTTGCCTCAGGAGACATATTTAGAAACATATAGTTATGGCAAATGTCAGAAAAATTACTGCTTTTGCTCTCTTCTAGGATTTTTATGGTTTCAGGTCTCACATGTAGGTCTTTAAACCATTTTGATTTTATTTCTGTGCGTGGTGTAAGAAAGTGGTCTAGTTTTATTCTTTTGCATGTAACTGTCCAGTTTTCCCAGCACCATTTGTTGAAGAAAATATCTCTTTCCCATTGCATGTTCTTGCTTCCTTTGTCAAAGATTAAGTGACTATATAATTCTGGGTTTATTTCAGGTTTTCTATTCTGTTCCATTGTTCTTTGTGTCTATTTTTGTGCCAGTACCATACTGTCTTGATTGCTACAGTTTTGTAGTATAAATTGAAATCTGGACTTGTCATACCTCCAGCTCTGTTTTTCTTTTTCAAGATTGCTTTGACTATTCAGGGTCTTTTTGCTTCCATACAAATTTTAGAACTGTTTGTTCTAGTTCTGTAAAAAATGCTATTGGTATTTTGATAGGGATTGCATTAAATCTGTAGATAGCTTTGGGTGGGTTGGACATTTTAACAATACTTGTTCTTCCAATTCATGAGGATGGAATATCCTTCCATTTATTTGTGTCATCTGCAATTTCTTTCATTGATGTTTTCTAGTTCTCAGAGTATAGGTCTTTTCTTTAGTTAAGCTTATTTGTAGGTATTTTATTATTTTTGATGAAATTGTAAATGGGATTGTTTTCTTAATTTCTCTTTCTGCTGCCTTATTATTTGTGTATGGAAATGCAATGGGGCTACCTAAGTGGCTCAGTCAATTAAGCATCTGACTCTTGATTTTGGCTCAGGTCATGATCTCAGGGTCATGAGATCAAGCCCCACATCAGGCTCCACACTGAGTGGAGAGTCTGCTTGAGATTCTCTCCCTCTCCTCCTTCCTCTGCCCTTCCCCGTGTTCACTTAAGCTTAATTTCTCTCTCAAATAAATAAATAAATCTTTTAAAAAAGAAAGTAAAGAAATGCAATGGGTTTCTGTACAGGGATTTTGTATCCTGAAACCTTACTGAATTCATTTTTCAGTTCTAGTAGTTTTCAGGTGGTCTTTTGGTTTTTCTATATATAGCATCACATCATCTGCAAATAGTGAAAGTTTATTATCCCCTTAACAATTTGGATGTTTTTTTTTTCTTGTCTGATTGCTGTGGCTAGGACTTCCAGTATTATGTCAAATAAAAATGGTGAGAGTGGACATCCTTGTCTTGTTCTTGATCTTAGGGAAAAAGCTCTCAGTGTTTTACCATTGCATGTGATGTTAGCTGTGGGTTTTTCATATATGACCTTTATTATGTTGAGGTATGTTCCCTCCAAACCTACTATGCGGAGGGTTTTTTATCATGAATGCATGTTGCACTTTTTCAAATGCTTTTGCTGCATCTACCAAAATGGTCATATGATTCTAATCCTTTCTTTTTTTTAGTGTGCTGTATCACATTGATTTATTTGCAACTATTGAATCATCCTTCAAGCCCAGGAATAAATCGCATTTGATCATGGTGAATGATTTTTTTAATGTGTCATTGGATTCAGTTTGCTAATATTATATTGAGGATTTTTACATCTATATTCATCAGAGATATTAGTCTGTAATTCTCTTTTTTTCATCCTGTCTTTATCTGGTTATTGTATCAGGGTAATGCTGGCCTTATTTAATGAATTTAGAAGTTTTCCTTTCTCTTCTGTTTTTTTAAATAGTCCGGTAATAGGTATTAAGTTTTCTTCAAACATTTGGTAGAATTCATCTGTGAAGCTGTCTAGTCCTGGACTTTTGTTTGTTGGCACTGTTTTGATTACTGATTCAATTTCTTTGCTGGTTACCACTCTGTTCAAATTTTCTATTTCCTCCTGTTTCAGTTTTGGTAGTTTAAATGCTTCTAGGAATTTACCCATTTCTTCTAGGTTGTGCAATTTGTTGACATATGCTTTTCATAATATTCTTTTATAATTGTTTGTATTTCTGTGGTGTTGGTTGTTGTTTCTCCTCTCTCGTTTGTAATTTTGTTTATTTGAATCCTTTCTCTTTTTTCTTGAGTCTGGCTAAAGGTTTAGCAATTTTATTGATTTTTTCAAAGAACCAGCCCCTCATTTCATCGATCTGTCCTATTGGTTTTTTTTAACTTCTTTTTTTTCTGCTCTAACCTTTATTATTTCCTTCCTTTTATTGGTTCTGGGTTTTATTTGTTCTTTAGGTGAAAGGTTAGGTTGTTTGAGATTTTTTTTTGCTTCTTGAGGTACACCTGTATGGCTATAAACTTCCCTCTTAGAACCACTTTTGCCACATCCCAAATATTTTAGACTGCTGTGTTTTCATTTTTATTTGTCTCCATGTGTTCTTTTATTTCCCCTTTGATTTCTTGGTT
The DNA here is from genome assembly GCF_024610735.1 of Ursus americanus. Lineage (NCBI taxonomy): Eukaryota > Metazoa > Chordata > Mammalia > Carnivora > Ursidae > Ursus > Ursus americanus. Next base: position 35,099,171 of record NC_142164.1, on the reverse strand, counting down.
GATTCTTTCATTGTTTAGTAGCATGTTATTTAACCTGGATATATTTGTGCTCTTTCCAGATTTTTTCCTGTGGTTGATTTCTAGTTTCATAGTGCTGTGATCAGAAACAATGCATGGTATGACTTCGATCTTTTTGAACTTGTGGAGACTTGTTTTGTGGCCCAGTATGTGATCTACTTTGCAGAATGTTTCATATGCACTTGAAAAGAATGTGTATTCTGCTGTTTTATTTTTATTTAATTTACTTATTTATTATTTTTTTTAGAGAGAGAAAGAATGTGCAAAGTGGAGGGGCAGAGGGAGAGGGAGAGAGAGAATCTCAAGCAGACTCCCTACTGAGCATGGAGTCCAACATGGAGCTCAATCTCACGATCCTGAGATCATGACCTGAGCCAAAATCAAGAGTCAGATACTTAACCAACTGAACCACCCAGGCAGCTCTATTCTGCTCTTTTATGATGAGATGTTCTGAATATATCTGTTAAATCCATCTGTCCAATATGTCATTCAAAACCACTGTTTCCTTATTGATTTTTTGTTTGGCTGATCTGTCCATTGATATAAGTATGACATTAATGTCTCCTAGTATTATTTTATTAGCATCAATCAGCTCTTTTATGTTTATAATTAACTGCTTTATGTATTTGGGTGCTCCCATGGTGGGTGCACAAATATTTACAATTGTTGTGTCTTCTTGTTGGATTATTCTTTTTATGATTATGTAGTGTTCTTTGTCTCTTGTTTCAGTCTTTGTTTTAAAGTGTATTTTGTCTGATGTAAGTATTGCTATACCAGGTTTTTTTTCACATCCGTTTACATGATAAATGCTTTTCCATTTTTTCACTTTCAATCTGCATGTGTCTTTTAGTTCTGAAATGAGTCTCTTGTAGGTAGCATATAGTATAGATGGGTCTTGTTTTTTTGTTCTTTTTCTTAGAGAGAGAGCAAAAGAGAGAGAGAGTGAGGGAAGGGGCAGAGGAAGAGGAAGAGAGAGAATCCCAAGCAGGCTCCTTACCCAGCATGGAACCTGTTGTGAGGCTTGATCTCACAACCCTGAGATCATGACCTGAGCTGAAATCTAGAGTTGGACACTTACCTGACTGAGCCACCCAGGTGTCCTCGGTCTTGTTTTTTTTATTGATTCCATCACCCTATATCTTTTGATTGGAGCAGTTAGCCCATTTACATTCAAAGTAATTATTGATAAGTATATATTTATTGCCACTTTGTTACTCATTTTATGGTTGTTTTTGTAGTTCTGTTCCTTTCTTCCCTTGCTCTGTTCTCTCATGATGAGTTGGCTTTCTTAATTGATATACTTGGATTCCTTTCTCTTTATATTTTGCATATCTGCTACTGGTTTTTGATTTATGGTTACCATTTGGTTTGTATATAATGTTTTCTGTGTGTAGCACTTTATATTAAGTTGATGATAGCTTAATTTTGAACCCATTCTTTTTTTTAAAAGATTTTTATTTATTTATTTGAGATTGAAAGAGAGAGAGATAGTGAGAGAGGACGAGTGGGGGGGGAGGGCAGAGGGAGAGAGAGAAGCAGGCTCACCACTGAACAGGGAGCCCAACAAAGAACTCGATCCCAGGACTCTGGGATTATGACCTGAGCTGAAAGTAAACGATTAACTGACTGAACCACCCAGGTATCCCTAATTTTGAACCCATTATTTAGTCTTCTCCCACCCCACATTTTAGGTACATGGTGTCATTACCTTGTACCCTTTTATTTTGTGTGTCCCTTGACTGATTTTTACAGATATACTTATTTTTTTAGTGCTTTTGTGCTTCCTACTTTTCTTACTCTTACATAAGATCTTTCTTTTCCACTCAGAAAGTCCCCTTTAACATTTTTTTGTAAGGCTGGTTTAGTGGTCATGAATTCCTTTAAATTTTTTTTTCATCTGGGAAACTTTTTATGTCTCCTTCTATTCTGAATGACAGCCTTGCTGGATAGCATATTCTTGGTTACAGATTTTTTCCTTTCATCACTTCGAATATATCATGCCACTCTCTTCTGGCCTGCAAAGGTTCTGCTGCAAAATTACCTGATAGCCATATAGGGTTTCCCTTGTATGAAACTGCTTTCTTTTCTCTTGTTGCTTTTTTTTTTTTTTAAGATTTTATTTATTTATTCCAGAGAGAGAGAGAGAGCAAGGGAAAGAGCAGAGGGAGAGGGACAAACAGGCTTCACGCTGAGCACAGAGCTTGATGCAGGGCTCAATCCTAGGACCCTGAGATCATGACCCAAGGCTCAACCAAGAGTCAGACACTCAACTGAGCCACCCAGGTGTGTCTCTCTGGCTGCTTTTAAAATTCTCTATTTAACACTACTTTATGCTATTTTAATTACTATGTGTCTTGGTGTGGACTTCATTGCATTGATTTTGCTGGGTGATTTCTGTGCCTCCTAGATCTGGATTTCTGTTTCCCTCCCCAGATGCAGGAATTTTTCAGCTATCATTTCTTCAAATAAATTTTCTGCCCCCTTTTCTCTCTCTTCTCCTTCTGTGATCCCTACAATGTAAATTTTATTATACTTGATGGAGTTGTTGAGTTCCCTAAGTCTATTCTCATTTTGTACAATTTTTTTTCTCTCTCACCTGCTCAGCGTTATTACTTTCCATTACTCTGTTGTCCAGGTTGCTGGTTCATTCTTCTGATTCCCCTTTTCTTCTATTTATTCCATCTAGTGTATTTTTAATTTCATTTATTGTGTTCTTCACCTCTGATTGGTTCTTTTTTATCTCTTTCTTCTGGGTCTCACTGATGTCCTGCACTCTTTTCTCAAGTCCAGTGGGTATCTTTATGATCATTATTTCAAATTCTCTATTAGGCACATTACTTATCTCCATTTCACTTAGGTCTCTTGCTATAATTTTGTCCTGTTCTTTCATTTGGGACATATTCTTCTGACTCTTCAGTTTGTCTGACTCTCTGTGTGTTAGGAAAGTCAGTTACATCTCCTAGTCTTGAAAGTAGTGGCTTTATGAAGAAGAAGTCCTGTGGTGCCCTGCAGCACAATGTCCCCTGTTCATCGGGATGTGGCATTTTGTGGGTGTCTCCTATGTGTTTTGAGTGTGCCATGCTCTTGTGGCTGAGCCACTTTTTCCTTCAGCCCAGTCATCTGCAGTGTCTTTCTTTGTCTCTTTGTGGCAGTGTTTCATCCCTGTGGTATTAGTGGGCCAGTCTGGGGTCACCTTGGACTTGATTTAAGTCAGACCTGGCTTTTGCAAGATGCAATAACACCAAACTACAGGGCACTTTCTCTGTGTTGTCCCATGAGAAGCTTTCATTGGTGAGGAAGGCCTACAATTATACCAGCTGTCTGCCCCCAGCCCACTGTTACAGCCACAGTCTGACCGGTGTGTGGTTATCTTTCCCTCTCCCTGGGGCAGGAGTCTCTTTGGAGTGGTGCTGGCCCTTGTCAGGGCTGCTTGCACACTGGCGGGCTTGTGGTGCTGCTTCAGATGGGCTCTGGCCAAGAGCATATTGGAGGGGGTGGATCTGCGACATGCACCGGGGCAGGAGGATGCAGTGTTTGCATGGTTTGTGAACTAGTTCTCTGTGAGAGGCTACCTGCCACAGAAGCAAGGCTGGCCAGGTTGGAGGGTGTGGGCCTGCAAAGTACATAGGGGCAGAAGGTGTGGTGTTGGCAAGGTTTATGCTTGTTCACTCACTGCAAGAGGGGACCTGCAGCAACAGGACTGAGGCAGGACTGGCTGGAGGGGGTCAATCTGCCAAAGCACAGAAGGAGGTGGGTGGAGCAGTGGTGTTAGCATGTCAAGTAGTGAGTGCCAGTGTTGTGCTGGTTCCTGCAGGTGACCATGTGTTTATGCTGGGGGGAGGGGGTGGAGAAGGGAAATGGAGGCTGCCAGGTCTTTTGTTCATGGAGGAGTAGCCCAATGATCTCTGTCCCTCCAGGACATGCTCTGAGATGAGTAAACAATTCTCCCTCCTGTATGCCCCAGGTGTTGTTCAAACTACTGCTTTTATGCTGTATCTCTGCAGGCTGTTTTTTGTGCTATCCCTTTAAGGGCAAGGACTCAGTTTCCTATCATCCTCCCAAGCTCTCCCAGAGCCAAGCCCACAGATTTTTAAAATTCTGGGTTTTAAGTCCTGCTGGTGTAAGGACTCACAAAATTTGGTCCCTCTGGTTTTCAAAGCCAAATGTTATGGGAATTCATTTTCCCCATGCGGGCTTCCTGGTGTGATGGTCTGTTTCTTTCCCCTCTCTATGCCATAGGTCCCTCTCTCAAGGACTGTCTTGCAGGTCCATTTAGCTCCCATCCAGCCACTGCCTTCCTACCCTCTTCAATGTGGCTTTTTCTCTAACTTTAGTTGTGGAGGGTTTTTTGCCAGTGTTTGGGTCATTTTCTGGGTTATTTACACTAATGGGAGTGTTATCTAGTTTTATCCATGGGATGAGGTGAGCTTAGGTCCTCATACTCTGCCATCTTTCACCTTTACCAAAGGAAGAAAATACTGACATATGCTACATCATGAACGAATCTTGAAAACATTATGTTAAGTAAAATAAGCCAGACAAAAATGATCATATATTATATGATTTAATTTATATGAAATGTGCAGAATAGGTAAATTTATAGAGATTAAAAGTAGTTTAGTGATTGCTAGGGGCTCTGGGGAAGGGATGGGGAAGTAAATGCTTAATGGATACAGGGTTTCTTTTAGGGGTAATAAAAATACTCTGAAACTAGATAATGGTGAAGGTTTCACAACTCTGTGGTTATACTAAGAATAATTTGGGGTGCCTGGGTGGCTCAGTCGTTTAGCGTCTGCCTTCGGCTCAGGGCGTGATCCCGGCGTTCTGGGATTGAGCCCCATATCAGGCTCCTCCACTGGGAGCCTGCTTCTTCCTCTCCCACTCCCCCTGCTTGTGTTCCCTCTCTCTCTGGCTGTCTCTCTCTCTCTCTCTCTCTCTCTGTCAAATGAATAAATAAAATCTTTTTTTTAAAAAAGAATAATTTTAAATGGATGAATGAATATTATCTGAGTTATATCTCAATAAAGATATTATCCCAAAAAAGCATGCTAATGTTATCAGAGAATAGTAAGGGAAAGTGATAGAAGGGGCAGAGATGGAAATTGTCTAAGAATACCATCCTCTTAAGGCCCCATGCCAATCTAAGTCTCATAATGCTAAACATATACATGGAGCAGCTTCCTTGACCTCTTTGTGCTAGGCCAATGGCTTTTTCTTTCCTTTCAAAACTTAGCACTCTAAAAGCAAAGACCATAGAACCCTAGGGGAGAAAGACGATATTTGTCTCTGTATTGAGAGCAGAGGTAATCCAATTATTCTCCCTAGTCCTATTCAGGGTGGGAGCTTCCTCTCAACCCCCCACTAAACACTCCAGAGACATCAAATGAATCAAAGGAACAATGGAGAGAGGATATAATAAGCTTGTTCCAAGGACATGAAGGTTTAATGGATCCCTGCATGAGATCACAAGCTCTATCCTCCAAAACTATGGCCCAAGGATCACCTTGGCTAACATTAACTACATTTTATTAAATGATTACTCTGTGCCAGGCATTGTGCTAGGTGAGATTGAATTGGTTATCTCATTTGATCCACACAACAACCCAGTGAGGATTTTTCACATTTGTATCCCCAATTCTACAACTGATGAAAGTGAAGTACCTCTGTGTCAAAACCTTGTCAAAGGGGCGCCTGGGTGGCTCAGCTGGTCAACGGCTGACTCTTGATTTCAGCTAGGTCATGATCTCAGAGCTGTGTGATAGAGCCCCATGTTGGGCTTACACTCAGCATGGAGTCTGCTTGAGATTCTCTCTCTCCTTCTCCCTCTGCCCTACCCCTGCTCATTCTCTCTCTCTCTCTCTCAAATAAGTAAAATCTTAAAAAAAAAAAAAAAGAAAGAAAGAAACCTTGTCTAAGACTTCACAGATAATAGGAAGGCATACCCAAGTTCTGTCAATCTAAACTTCCTCTTAATCTCCACATCATACTATTCTGTCCCCTTGACTCCCATGAATGTTTCTCTTCTGTGGAGTTAAGAGAGGAAGTTCTGAGATCCTTGTAGAAGTTAGGGGTATAGTTTTATTATTATTATTATTATTTATTATTAATGTTATGTTAGTCACCATACAATACATCATTAGCTTTTGATGTAGTGTTCCATGATTCATTATTTGTGTATAACACCCAGTACTTCATGCAATACGTGCCCTCCTTAGTACCCATCACCGGGCTAGCCCATGCCCTCACACCCCTCCCCTCTAAAACCTCCAGTTTATTTCCCGGAGTCCATAGTCTCTCATGGTTCATCTCCCCCTCTGTTTTCCCACCCTTCATTTTTTCCCTTCCTTCTCTTAATGATCTTCCTGCTATTACTTATGTTCCATAAATAAGTGAAATCATATGATAGTCTTTCTCTGCTTGACTTATTTCACTTAGCATAATCTCCTCCAGTTCCATCCATGTTGATGAAAATGTTGGGTAATCCTCCTTTCTGATGGCTGAGTAATATTCCATTGTATATATGGACCACATCTTTATCCATTCGTCTATTGAAGGACATCTCGGCTCCTTCCATAGTTTGGCTATTGTGGACATTGCTGCTATGAACATTGAGGTGCACATGGCCCTTCTTTTCACTACATCTGTATCTTTGGGGTAAATACCCAGTAGTGTAATTGCTGGGTCATGGGGTAGCTCTATTTTTAACTTTTTGAGGAACCTCCACACTGTTTTCCAAAGTGGCTGTGCCAACTTGCATTCTCACCAACAGTGTAAGAGGGTTCTGGGGTATAGTTCTAAACTATATATTCTTCCGTGAATTTAGCGGGCTAAATAGACAAAACTTTGATTAATTAGGGATGTAGCTGGCTACCTTAAAGGAAATAGAGCATCATAAATGTTCTGGCTGTACACCTCCATAATGCTGCTTCTCTGACCCACCTGAGGTCTATGAGAAAAGAGAGGAAGAATGGGTTGGTCGTCAGAGTTCAAGCTTTTGTTTCTCTCATCATATGAAAACCTTTACTCTAGAATTATAGCCGAAAGGTGTCCTTAGCTAGCAATCATAGCTAACAAATACTAAGCACTTACCAAGTAGTAAGCACTGTGGTAAGTGCTTTTACATAGATTATCTCATTTGATCTTGACAACGACTCTGTGTAATAGTTACTATGTTGTCATCTTATTTTTGTAATTGGAAGAACTGAAACATGACTATAACAAACTTGTCCTAAATCTTTTAGCTCATAAAATTACTGAAGGCAATGGTCACTTTCAGTCAGATCTCGGATCCCTTGTTTCTCTAAAACTTTTTTTTCATTGTGGTAAAAAAAAAAAAACACGTAAAATTTAACACCTTAACCTTTTTTAAGTGTATAGTTTAGCAGTATTAATTATATGCAGATTAGTGTACAAAAGATCTCCAGAACTTTTTCATCTTGCAAAACTGAAGTTCTATGTCAATTAAACAAAAACTTCCCTTTCCTTCTCCTCCTAGCCCCTGTTAACCATCACTCTACTTTCTGTTCCTATGAATTTGATTAGTTTATATACCTTGTGTAAGTGGAATCATAGTATTTGTCTTTTTTGTGACTGGCTTATTTCACATGACATAATGTCTTCAAGGTTCATCCATGTTTTAGCATGTGATAGGATTTCCTTTTTCTTGTAGCTGAATAATATTCCACTTGTATGTATGTCTTAGTCTGTTCAGGCTGCTATGACAAAATACTATAGACTGGGTAGGTGAAACAACAGGAATTTATTTCTCATAGTTCTGGAGGCTCGGAAGTCTGAGATCAAAGTGCCTGGTGGTTCAGTCTCTGGTTAGGGCCTTCTTTCTGGTTCACAGACGGCCATCTTCTTGCTGTGTCCTCACACAGCAGAAAGGGCAAGGAAGTTCTTTAAGATCTCCTTTACAAGGGCACAAATCCCATTCATAATGGTTCCACCCTCATGATCTAATTACCTTCTAATGGCTCTACCTCTAAATACCATCACATTGGGAGTTAGTATTTAATATATGAATTTTTTAAAGATTTATTTATTTATTTATTTATTTGAGAGAGAGAGCGAGCAGGGGGATGGGCAGCAGGAGAGGGAGAAAAAGAGAGAATCTCCAGCAGACTTGCCACTCAGGGTGGAGCCTGACAAGGGGCTCAATCTCAAGACCCAGAGATCATAACCTGAGCCAAAATCAAGAGTTGGTTGCTTAACCAACTGAGCCACCCAGGTGCCTCAACATATGAATTGTGAGGGAACAGAAACATTCTGTCTGTAGCAATGTATATACCACATTTGTTTATCCATTTATCTGTCAATACACGTTTGGGTTGCTTACACCTCCTGGCTACAAATTGTGCTGTGAATATGGGTGTGGAAGACCCTGCTTTCAATTCTTTTGGACATATACCTAAAAGTGAGATTGTTAAATCATATGGGAGTTCTATTTTTAATTTTTTGAGGAAACCCCATAATGTTTTCTTAGTGGATTGGACCATTTTACAATCCCAACAGTGAGCAAGGGTTTATATTTCTCCACATCTTCACTAAAAATTGTTATTTTGTGTTTGTTTTTATTTTTATGGTAGTCATGCTAGTAAGTATGAATGTAATATCTCATTATGGTTTTATTTTAATTTCTTTGAAAATTAGATATGTTGAGCATCTTTTTATATGCTTGTTGGCCATTTGTATATCATCATTGGAGGAACATCATTCAGGTCTTTTGCCCATTTTTAATTGGGTTATTTGATTTTTTGTTGTTGAGTTGTAGGAGTTCATTATATATTATGGATATGTTGATTGTGTCCTTTGATGTACAAAAGTTGTTAAGCTTTATGTAGTCCCAATTGTCTATTTTTGTTTTTGTTGTTTGTGCTCTCAGTGCCATATCTGAAATATCACTGCCGTATCCAATGTCATGAAGATTTCCCCCTGTATTTTTTTCTAGGAGTTTTATAGTTTAGGGTCTTGTGTTTAGGTCTTTAATTCATTTTGAATTAATTTTTGTATATAGTGTAAGATAAGGGCCCAACTTCATTCTTTTGTATGTGGATATCCAGTTTTCCTAATACAATTTGTTGAAGAGTCTGTCCTTTCCCCATTGAGTGGTCTTGGCACCCTTCTCAAAAAAAAATTTCACCATACGCATGGTGGTTTATTTCTAGGCTCTTTGTTCTATTCCATTTGTCTATATGCCTGTCTTTATGTCAGTAACACACCGTTGTGATAGCTGTAACTTTGTAATGTTTTGAAATCAGGAAGTGTGAGGCCTCCAACTTTGTTCTTCTTTTTCAAAATTGTTATGGCTATTTGGGATCCCCTGAAATCCCATATGAATTTAGAATAATTTTTAATGCAAAAATAGAAAATTGGGACATCAAACTTAACAACTTTTGTACATCAAAGGACACATCAACATGCTGAAAAGGCAACCTATAGAATGGAAGAAAATATTTGCAAGTCCTATATCTAAGAAAGGGTTAATATCCATAATATATAATGAACTCCATTTTTGTAAAAAAAAAATTCTGTTGGGATTTTGAAAGATATTGCATCAAATCTGTAGGTTGCTTTGGGTAGTATGGACATCTCAACAATATTAAGTTTTCCAATCCATGAACACAGATATATTTCCATTTATTTTTGCCATTTTAAATTTCTTTTAGCAATGTCATGTTTTCAGTATATAGGTCTTTCACCTCTACAGTTAGGTTTATTCTTAAGCATTTTATTCATTTTGATACTAATGCAAATGGAATTGTTTTTTTAAATTTCCTTTTCAGATTGTTTGTTAGCATATAGAAATGCAACATATTTTTGCTTCTTGATTTTGTATCCTGAAACTTTGCTGGATTTGTTTATTAGTTTTGACAGCTTTTATGGAATCTTTATGGTTTTCTACATATAAGATCATTTCATCTGCAAACAGGAATAATTTTACTTCTTCTCTTCTGATTTAGATGTCTTTACTTTTTTATTGCTTAATTGCTGTGGCTAGGATTTTCAGTACTATGTCAGATAGGAGTGGTGAGAGTGGACATCCTTACTTTGTTCTTGATCTTAGAGGAAAAGCTTTCAGTTTTTCACCATTGAATATAACATTGGCAGTAAGCTTTTTGAATATGGATTTTATTATGTTGAGGTAGTTTACTTCTATTCCTAGGTTGTTGAGTGCTTTTATTTTAAAAGGGTGTTGATTTTTGTCAAATGCTTTTTCTTCATCCTTTGTAATGACCATGTGAGTTTTGTCCCTCATAATGCTAATGTGTCCTATTACATTTATTGATTTGTCTATGTTGAACCATCCTTATATTCCAGGAATATATTTCACTTGACTATGGTGTATAATCCTTTTAATATGCTGTTGAATTCAGTTTGCTGTCATTTTATTGAGAATTTTAGCATCAATATTCATCATTTTGTATCAGTGTATTCTGGCCTTATAGAATGAGCTTAGAAATGTTCCCTCCTCTTCAATTCTTTTTGGTGAGTTTCAGGAAGATTAATGTTAATTGGTTTTATTAAGATTTTATTTATTTATTTCAGAGAGAGAGAGAGAGCATGAGCGAGGGAGAGGCAGAGGGAGAGGAAGAAGCAAACTCCCTGTTGAGCAGGGAGCCTGATGCAGGGCTCAATCCCATGACCCTGGGATCATGACCTGAGCCAAAGGCAGATGCTTAACCAACTGAGCCACCCCAGTGCCCCGATATGAATTGTTTTTTAAACTTTTGGTAGAGTTTTGCAGTGAAGCCATCTGGTCCTAGGTTTTTCTTTGATAGGAAAGTTTTCATTAGTTTCCACATCCTTACTTGTTACTGGTATGTTAAAATTTTCTGCTTCATGATTCAGTCTTGATATAGTGTGTGTTTCTAGGAATTTACCCATTTCTTCTAGGTTCACCGATTTTTTGGTACATAATAGTTCAGATTATTCTCTTATAAGCCTTATTATTTCTTTGGCATCACTTATAATGTTCCCTCTTTCATTTCTGATTTTAGTTTTTGAATCTTCTCTGTTTCTTAATCTAGCCAAGGGTTTCCCAATTTTGTTGATATTTTCAAAAACAATCTCTTACTTTGTTGATTTTTTTTGTTATTTTTCTATTTTCTATTTCATTTACCTCTGTTCTAATCTTTATTATTTTCTTCTTTCTACTAGCTTTGGGTTTAATTTGTTCTTCTTTTTCTAATTTCTCGCTGTGTAAAATTATTTTGTTGATTTGAGATCATTTTTTTTTCTTTCTTTCTTTCTTTTTTTTTTACACACACAGGTCTCAAAACTTCCCTGCTTTCATTGCATCACATAAGTTTTGGTGCGTTGTTTCCATTTCATTTATCTCAAGGTATTTTCTAATTTCCCTGTGACTTATTCTTTGAGCCATTGGTTGTTTAAAAATGTGTTGTTTAATTTCTGCATATTTGTGGCTTTTCTAGTTTTCCTTTTGCTATTGATTCCTAGTGTCATTCTATTGTGATCAGAAAAGATACTTTGTATGATTTCAAGCTTCTTGGTTGTTAAGACCTATTTTGTAACCTAACATATGGTCTGCCTTGGAGAATGCTTCATGTGTACTTAAGAAGAATGTGTATTCTGGTATTGTTGGATAAAGTATTCTATATATGTCTATTAGGCCCAAATGGTCCGTGGTGTTGTTCAAGTCATCTATCTCCTTACTCATCTTCTGTCTGATTTTTCTATACATTTTTGAAAGTGGGGTATTGAAATCTCCTACTATTATTGTGTTGCTGCCTATTTCTACCCTAAATGCTGTCAAAGTTTGCTTCATTTGTTTAGGAGCTCTGAGATTGGTGCATAAATACTTATAACTACTTTATCTTCTTGGTGAACTGACCCTTTTTTCAGTATACAATGCCCTTCTTTGTCTCTTGTAACAGTTTTTGACTTAGAGTTTATTTTTTCAAATATTAGTGTAGCTATTCCTGCATCACAGTCCTTACATTTAGCTCTCAACATTGCGTGGCCTCAAGACCTTCAATGCTTCCCTCCTGTGAAGTGAGAGAGGGTGTCTTGAGTTCCTTCTAGAAGTTAGGCATATGCTATTAAGATATTTTATTTTTCCTGTAAATCCAGTGGACTAATGAGCAAGGTCTATGGTCATCCAAGAATGTAGCTGACCCCCTCAGAGAAGGTCTGTAGAATATCAGACACTTTTGCCTGCACATTCATGAGGCCGCTTCTTTAAATCCTCCCATTGCTCCTATGTAACCACCTCTGACCAATGAGTTGATGATTCAACAACTCAAGTCCTTTTCTAAGGGTCTCTGACACTGCTCCAAATGGAATGGAGCTTAAAGAACTCTCAACCTTTTAAACCTCCTTCATCTCGTCTTTTGCCAAGAGTGCTCTGTGACCTTAAAATCCAGACTTGGCTGTGGTTAAGGCTGAAGGAGGCCTTTGAAGTGTTTTCTGTGAAGTCAGAAAAGGGAAAGAATAAAATGAGGATTCATGCTAGATCTGTAATCAACATTTTTGCAAGTCAGGTCCTCTGAACTAACATAACACTCTGCTTTCAGAGTGAACCTTGTTGTCCATATCTGAGTGCTTGGGTTCCAAGGCTGCTCCTGGACCTTTCTATTGAGTGGGACCTTTCAAAGTAATCTCTGAGAGCAGTGCCTGTAGGGAAGACCACTCTCTAGCTGCTGGAGCTATGACTCTACCATTGGCACACATTCCCATTTTCATCTCCCCAAACCACAGCCAGCTTCAATTCTCACTGACTTCCATCCTTTGCAGAACAACATCTTCCTGTAAATGCAAATATTCAGGTTGTCCATAGCTGGCTTTGTGCCTGTGGCTCTTTGATAGAAATAAGGCTAATAATAGAGTTTTGTGTGAAAATAGAGAGCTGAATCACATCAAATAATCATGAGGCATTCTGCTGATTAATGGGCCAATTGTCCTGAAGGTCATATGGTCTGAGCTTGGATAGAAATCATTAAAATGTGGGTTGTTACTCAAAGCAACAGCTGCCTCTTCTGAGCTTCCATTTTGGCCCAGAATAAGAAATGACAATCAAATTTTTGACTCTAAAATGGACTGTACCTTTAACTGAGTTTGCATCAGTTTGTCTTCATGTTTCACAAAAGGGCAGCTAATCCTTGATGCCTATAACCTGATTTTCCCCTTTGTGGGATTCCCAAATGTCCCATGTCCAGGTGCTTTTTCTTACTCCAATTTCTATAAAAATTGGCTTTAAAATATACATCAAAGTATACAAAATGTAGAGTTCATACAACATGTAGGGTTTATTGAACCATTTGTGTATAAGCTCTTGATTTCCCCCCTGGTTTTTCTTACTATCATTTATTTTGTTTTCTTCCTTTGGGCAAGGGTAGGAAAAATGCTTTCCAGTATTTCCCCTACAGAATAAAGGAAGCCCTTAATAAAAACATTCTATCACTGAAAATAAACTATTGGTACACTTGCCACAAGGGACAAACAAAAGACATCATCAGGAAATGAAAACATATTGGTAGGTTTCAATGTGGTACCTTCCACTTTAGTGAGTTTTTACTGTTGTACAGTGAGTTTTTTTCTCAATTACTTTATTTTCCTTTTTTAGTGAGAGGAAGCTATTATTTTATTTTGATAGAGGATGACCACTTTGGCTTTGCTAAAGCAATCATTCAGGACAGATCAGAAAGGTTAAGAGACTTCCTTACCCCTGACTGCCCATTCTGGACCTGCTGCTCACCCTGTCCTTGGGTCTAACCAATGCACCCTCTAATAGGGAGTTGGCCTTACCAGGAGGCCTTCTGTGTCTTGACTTTTGACAATTTCTTGACTAACTTCTTCCATTTACCCCCTACGCCCACCCCCACATACACAGAAGAATCAATACTTCTGAGAGACTCCTCAGGCCTCACCATATAAGACACTCAAGCCATAAAGTTTTCTTTTACAGATCTGGCATCACACAAAGGACTGGAAGCCTTCATGTGTGTTCCCTGAAATCAATGCTTTTTTTTTTTTTTTTTAGTTTTGAAAATGTTTCTTTTCTTTCTTTTTTTTTTTTTTTCAAAAAATATCTCCTTTGTTTCATCGGTCAAGACTAACTCCTGTGGGTCCTAAGAACTTAAAGAGATTTTTACCAGTGTCTCTCTGCTCTTTAATCTTCAAGTAATAGCACACTCTATCCCCTGGGTCAGGCCAAAGGACTCTCCTTGGAGCAGACTTGGCACTCTTGGGCTTTGTAATTTAAAATATGAACAACTGGGAGAGCTCAATGTGGTAGACCTCCCTTTTCTCATTTCTTCCCTTTTTGCCAAAGGAATGGATTTCTTGTCTTTAAAACACAGAATAGTACCATGTAGTTAATTAGAGCAAATGTGTAGCAAGCATTAGAAAGATTTCTTCATGAAGGCCCAGAGATTGCCTCATGGACAACTGCATATTCTGGAGCCCTAAGTGTTTTAATCTGAGCATTCTTCTCCCTCTTGAACTTTTCCTTCATGTGTAGCTGATGGACCCTCAAAACTAGGAGTTTGCCTTTCCAGTAGGTTCTCTGCATTTTGACTTTTTTTTTTAAATTATTGACTGTAGGTCAGAACTTTGGCAGCCCTCTTGCCTTGCACCACCACAAAAGTCAGTATTCTCACTCCATTATCCACTTAAGCCTTAAAGTCTTATTCTAAATGTCCTGACACCACACAAAGGAATGGTGGCCTTCAGGAGTTACCTCACAAAGGTATACTACTAATAGTTACTGTGTTTTTCAAGTTATATAGTTCTTTTAACTTCTGTTTCAACAGCAGGACCTCAGTCATGTGGTTGGTCAAGGTGAAACCCTATTTGTCCTAAAAGTTTCTCCCTTGTCAATGTCTACCTGTTCTGTTACCTTTAAAAAACAGTGCATTGCTACCCCTTGTATCCAGCCTTCTGACTGTTTCTGGACACTACTTCTGTCTGGGCACACATGTGGCTGGAAAAGCAAGTCCTTGGTATTTAGTACGTAAGGAACCTTAAGGAACCATGGTCACAGCTTATCAGTTGAGATGCTGAGAAGAGGCATACCTGAGGCCCAGGCTGCAGGAAGAGTGCTTTGGAGGGCCAAGGCCAGTTTAATGTATCAGAGAGGAGGTAGTTGTGTACTTCAGTGGCAATTTGTACTGGCTTTCCTTCTCCACCAGCCCAAGATCTCAAAGGAAGTCTTAAGCCTGTATCAGAAGATGGAAAATCAGATCCCTTGCCTTGAGCACAGGCTGAGAAGAGCCTGAGAGGGAGGCCTGGAGGTTGCTAGGGCCACACTGATTGGTGAAGAAATCACCACCTCTTTGGCAGGGAAGTGACCAGGTTCCAAGTTGCTGGAAGAATGTGGCATGAGTGTGATCAGTCAGGAGAACTGATTTGGTACTGAGGGAAGGAAAAGACAATGAGGCTCATGACTTTTTCATATTGAGAAAAAAGACAATAAGACAGTCATAAAAGGTATCCTATGGACTTATTGGAGGAAGCACTCCACCCCCACCCCTCACCATTGGCTCCCTTTTCCCCTCTGATTGAGGGAAGCAGATACATAACAATCTTCTTGATTTTACTGATACAAATCAGGCCTAACTGATTTGGCAGAGTCTAACGTGGAATTGTGAGGAGGAATGATAGCTGAAAACAATCATCAGAGGAATGGAGCCCAGGAGGCGATTAAAAGGGGAAGACTACATCATGCTAGGAGATGCCATGTACTCCCCATCAGCCTGGTGTGGGAAATTTGGTTATGTTGACTGACACCCTGTTCCAACGCTTCCTAAATCGCTTGAGCCATAAATGCATGCCCTGGCACCTCACCATACCCAGGTTTGGTGCACTTCATGTATTATCTTTCTCAATGACATCTACTATTTTGTACAGCCTTTAAAAAAAACTTCTAGAGTATATTTTTAGATGCTTTCTTTTTTCTGTCCTTTGTATTTATTTTATATTGATTTCTGTTGTTTGTTTCTTTTCCTCTTTGCAATTTAAGTGGGTGCCCTTTAGGTGCTGTGGTTGCTCAGTGTGGTTCGCTGTGTAAGCTGACCTTATTCTGGGCAGCTTCTTCCTCATGGGTTTGCCTATTGCCAGCACCTTACCCTGAGCTTTGCCCTTTTTGAACAAAAACTAAAAATCAGTTTAGCCTCCAGAAATTATAATAGTCGATGAAAGAATCGATGACTGATAGGGCTGGGTATGGTAGTCTCCCATTTTTCTTGACTTTCATTTTAGTCTTATTTTCCTTTCTTGGTGAGAGGAAATAATTTGTATCTTTTAACGGAGGACAACACCTGGTAGTTAGCCAGAGAAAAAAACATGGGTACTTATTCTGCTCATTTTTTAATCAGAGCCCACTGTTCCCTTGACCTTGGGTCTAGTCAATGGCCCCTTAAGCAGGGAGCTTGCCTTCCCAAAAGGCCCTTTGCATTAGTCTTGGCATGTGTGTGTGCGCGCACGCGCACGCGCACACACACACACACACACACACACACACACACACAGTGTCCTCAAGAAATTTGTAAGTCTTTCACATGCATGTATATGAGGGCTGCATGTGACAGCCCTTAGGGTGTTTTCTCCTCCATGTGCAATGTGTAGCTGGTGGGGGGAGGTTCATTGCGTTTTTCATTGTAAATTCATTTTATTCCTTGTTGCCTTTTTAGAAATGTCCTCACTGGTATCTTCATTTTCTGTAATCTTTAAACAGCAGCACATGCTGTCATCTTCAGTGTGGCAAAACTGACCTTCCTCTATCTCAAGATCTTCCTACTCTTTCTCTTCTCAATACCTGGCTTTTACTGCAAGGTTTCCCCAAAAACATTAAAATAAAGTATCTTCAAAAAAACAAATATTCATTAAGATGCTGGTATAAATGACTGGCAAGTTTGACTGCCATAAATCCCAAACATTTTCCCCCTTGTTATGTTTGTTTTCTTTTAAAATGTGAGATTGCTTTTTTTTTTCCCCTTTAGCTTATTTATTTAAAGATATCCTCTAACAGCAGGGTATGTTGACTCTATGGGTTAAGCAGTGATGTCCCTTCCTTAGGAGGTATAAATGATTGGGATGGTGCCCTATGGTAGCCCTTCAATGGTAAAAGGATGGAATTCTCATCTTGTAAAACAAAAAATTAACTTTTCAGTTAACTAGAGAAAATAGGAAGCATTCGTCTTTCAGATGGCTTCAAATTTTGCATCCTTAAATGTTTTAATCTGAGAACATTGCTTCCCAAAACCATGAGTCAACCAATAGACCCTCTTAACTGGAAACCTATCTTTGCAGAAGGCTGTTAGCGTTTTAGTTTTCTATTCACAAAAAGTGAGCTTTTTGCCTTACTCCTTTCTTTGTCATCCCCACCTGCCTCTAGCTTCCCAAAGCCATTATAAATGACTGGGGGCTGCCTGTGGTATGTTAAAGCATTTTAAAAATTGATCTACTAGATTTGCTTTCCTTGGTAGACTTTCCATTTCTCTAGCATCACTTGACATCATGTGTTCACCCAGAGTAGAGACTCCTTAACCAATGTCTACCTGCGCTGCAATCTTTTAATAACTGCATTTCAGCCTTTGGGTCCAGCTGACTGACCTTCCTCTGGACAACCTCCTCAGTTTTTGGAGGAAGACTGAGGGAGCAAAATCCCAGGGCCTCAAGAGGAGGCCCTTTGGGTGCCTTTTGACCAAGAAGACCCACACCAGGACTGTCTCCAGGTGCCACACACATGCTAACGTTCAAGGCCAAGCCCGCAGCTGCCTCTGAACTGAAACAGACCTGGAGCCCCTCTGAGCCTTTAAGAGAGGTATGGCTGCTTTTGCTTGCATTCCTCAAATACGTAGTAACTCCTCATTAAGGATGAGCACATCAGACCCTTCTTGTGACCAGATCTGAGATGAAAGCCTACACAGGAGGGAGGTATCCTTCAAAAGGCAGCAGGACTTGCGTACCTGTCTTAAAGAAGCCCCATCTGGTTTGGAGAGCCACGTTGAATGTTAGTGGCCCCTGGCTACTAAGACACACATGCCCAAGAGTATGGCAGAGTCTGATACAGAGATAGATATATCAAGAGGACCAGTTCCCACAGGAAAGGCAGCCAAGGCAGTGTTGCTGAGATGTGTCTCTCAGGGACCTGGGAGCCCCACCTCTTTGACTAAGGAGGCCCACCTGTCCCATGGACCCAGGAGAGACAGGTGGGGGAATAGAAGTGAACTGATCCCTAACAGGTGTAGAAAAGGATGGTCCTTGGGGGAAGATGCACCTGGGCCATGAGAAGGGACAAAATAATAACACCTCATGTTAGGAGACCCCATAAGTTCCATGTCTGTGTGGCGGACACAGTTATGCTAGATGTGAAGGAAAACACAAACGCACTGGGGGGACAGGTTGTCTGGAACCAAGGTCTGCTCTGAGCAGGCCAGCGACCTTCATTCCTCCATTCAAAGGCCTGCTTCCCTTGCTCAAATTCTCACTCTCTGGTGCTGGGTCTGAATGAACTCAGCCTTCTTCTTAGGTTTATTTCAATGACAACAGTCTCCTTTTACTGGACAATTATACACTGTTCACCATTATACACTGCCTGCTAGGCACTGGAGTCAGACTGTTCATCCAGTTCCCAGGCAGAAAGTGTGTGGGCCACCAATTCTATACCGAGAAGAGGAAACAGTGAAATCAATTTGCCCCCACAAGTGTCTCTTGTTGTGTCCAAGGTAGAAGGTCCAGCCTTCGCACCTTGGGCTTCCTAATTACAAATACCCTGCTGCAAGAGAAAAAAAATAATCATTACGTCAGAGGAATAAATAAAACGTTCATCACATGAAGGTATAAATGAAGAGGAAGTTTTTCTATGACAGCTTGCCTGTTTTTCCTTCCTTTTATTGTGGCAGGAAGGATTTTCTATCTTTAATGAATAATGTCTTGTAGTTAGTTAAAACATGTATCTGTATGCATTGTCATTTTAGAGATTCCTTCCTACTGGCTGAATATTCTGCACCTTAATTTGTTTAATATGACTAATGATGTGAGTTTGGGCAAGTCACTGTCCCACCTAGTTTCCTCATCAGTGGAGATTCTAGATTGAAGAAGTAGCTTTTAAATTTTGCTGAGTATGACCTACATAAAAGAAATTGATTTTATGAGGAGACCAGATTTTTTGTGTACAGAAATAAACATTTTTTTTTCACTGACTAGTACCTACCACTACTTGTGGGCAAGGGACTCTGATAGTTTTTGTTCTATTTACTGTTTTAAAAAATGTTGCTTGTTGTAACACCTGAAACTGACTCTACAGTCCAGTAAGGATGGTGACTGGTAGTTTAAAGATCATGGAACTGGAGGGTCTTTAAGAATTTGTTTTTCTGTTCTAATGTTCTAAATAAAAATCAAAGCTGTGTATTGGGAACATGGCAAAACAAAATAACATTTATCCACAGTCTTAGTCCCACTGAGTCTTTCCCTTTGACCTTCCCCCACTTGTCAGTAGTTACAAAATAAAAATGAACTTTCTGCATCTCCAGGTATCAAGGTCTCCTAGACTCTGGTCCAGGCTTAATCCCCTAACCTGGACACACGACAGCAGGTAGCCCCAGGTACTTAGCATCTCTAAACCCCAGCACCCTCATCTGTAAAGGGAGGATATAATGCAGACTTTACAAGTTGCGATGAGGATAAATGAGATCCTAGTATGAAGGTGTCCACAAGGGCCATGACCTGTGGTCCCTTGGGCTGAATGTGATCTGCAGGTGTGATTTGTCATGCATTATGCACACCCTCCACTTTGCCACTGTCCCTACCATCTGTATTTGACTTGTGAGAATAACAAAGGATGCATACACAGAAGAAACTTGAAGGACATGCACTTTATTATGAATTAGAATTTTGGTTCTCACCTTCTCCTATAGGGACAAGGGTATATGTTTGCCTGGGCTCCTTTTACCTAAGCAGCCTACAATACAGCATTGATCCCTTAAACTCCACTTATGAAGCAACAGAAAGCCCCAGGTCACCTTGCTTCACTACTCTTATATTAGATAATCCAAGATATTTGAAGAGAACTAAATAGAGGCACTTTAACCTTTTTGACCTTTTTTTCTGTAAACCACCATGTACTCCATAGTTGGGTATTTTATCCTTAAGCATTCCATTTTTTTTTTGCCCTTAGTTCTTATTCATTAAGGGGGCAGCTATAGGAAAATGTTTAGGCCCTGAGACCCCCCCTTTTCTTCCAGGGGTTAGAGAATATAACTGGCATTTGTTCTAAACATTTTGTTTTCTTTCTTGACATCTTAGGGCTCAGTAAACAATCTGATGTTCAAACAGTGGTTTTGCTGTTCTTAACAAGGGAGATCGGTGGATTACCAAAATCCTGTAGGTACTTGGAAGCTACATTTATAGTCCTTGCTTTTGCTATATGTATCTTCCTGGAACCTGGAATATAAATCTCACAAGAACAGAAATGTTTGTCCTTTGTTCACAGATGGATCTCAAGAGGCCTGGCCCATAGTACGTGCTCGATAAATGTGTTGAAAGGATGACCTGGAAAATGAATAATTAAACCCTAGATTTGACTCAATTGGACTTTATTGAATGCATATGTTTCTATTATTTTATTGCCTCTAGAAGCCACAGGAAACGATTTACCTCAAGTCCAAAGTATACACTAGAAGATATCCTTTAATTCTGCTTCCTATTTTAAACATACATAGCTATGTTGTCCAGGCTTATCAGAGTGCTATGTTTAATGCGTGCAAGAAACACACACATTGCCAGTGATGTGCTACTTCAAAATTTAGTTTCTCTGTAAAATGTAAGACTACAAAGTCTACCCCTTTGTCAACTCAATCTTTTGTTTGAAATTTGAAGTTCTAACAAAATTAATCTCCCCAAAGGTGAATCAACTTAATCAAAATGCACAACTAGTTGATGAAAGAAAGTGAATACCTTCTAAAAAATGTATAAAAAAATGTCATCTTCTCCCATTTTCTATTCCATTGTCCCAGAGGGATGAGGGGTAGTAACATGTTGCAGTCTAGGGTAAACTCATGAGCCTTTTAAACCACCTCTGATGTTGAATTACTGTCATGCCAAATCTCTCACAATTCCACTTCAAAAGCTACAGCTAAACATTAGGAGATAGAAATGTTAGTCTATGCCTATACCCACAAAAGACAGAAAACACAATCATAACTAATGTGACCACAGCAATAGCTTAATTTAGGTACCTACTCTCCCACAGAAAACATTTCCCAGGCAAAAGCAATGTCCCCCATATCCAATACATATTTTATAATCTAGGCTTCTGTTACCAACATAGACCATAGAAAATTTTCAGGTGTGAGCTGGAATAAAAGAGAAAATGGTCAGATAGGAACACAAGAGAAGAACAAAGAACAAAGGAAAGGAATGCTCTTCTTATAGAGGAAAGCGGGGAGTTGGAAAGGGGCTGTTGTAAACAAAAAGTCCATTGGGGTAAACTGGGAGCTGGAAATACAGTGGCTTCTCATTGGCCAGGCTGTTGCTGGGGGAGGAAGAAATCTTCCTTTCTCCTGCTTGGATAGTAAAGCAGTATCCAGTTAGAAGGTAAGTCTCTTCCTATTGGTTCTGCTATTGACTGTGAGTGGTATGGCATTGGAGCTCCTTCTCTCAGCCTACCGACTCCATTCTAGTGAGGTTTCCTTTTATTAATTGTCACACAATTCATCTAGACTTTATTGAATATATTGTGAAATCATAGAGAAAAAATACAGTTGATCCAGCTGTCAGCTGTCAGGACCTCTATAGTTAAATGATTCCAACTGAAATTATCTCAGGTTTCTTTTTTATTAAGTTTGGATTTCCACAGGATTACAGCCCATCAATTTCCATTGTTCTGAGTCCAGCATCTGGGAATAAGCACAGTTGAAAAATTCTACCATCAGGGCCTTGGTTTTGTCCTGAGTGCTGTGACTATTATCACATGTGTGGCATCTGGATGTGTGTGGTTTCCCAGCTGAATGGTACCCAAAAGGCTCCCTTGAGACCTTGGGACTTTGCTCCTTCTGCCCTTGCACCAAAAACTGAGGAGGCTGTCCAATGGAGAATCAGTCAGCTGGGCCCAAGACCTACAAGGTACTTTCATTAAAATGCTATCGCACAAGTGGACATTGGTTAGGGAATCTCTGTCCTGGGTGACCACATGACTTCAGGTGGTGCTAGGAAAAAGAAAAGCCTACCCCCCCCAAAAAAAAGAAAGACAAAAGAAAAAAGAATTGTGATGGTCACCATACACTGGAAAAAATACACCTCTGTGAACTCTCTCCTCTCTGAGTGGTATTTCAGACACTCCTGTCTTCTTGCAAAATTTCAAAAATACACAGTATGCCACATAAACACAAACACCCCAGTCACTGGAGCTTGCCCATAAAGTCTGTCCCACACATTTCAAATCTTTTAATTCCCACATTCCCTATGAACTTCGTGCTTCAGAGCACCTGAAAGTTGACCTGAGGATTGTCTCTATCTAGTAACATGGCGCTCTAGTGAGCAAGGTAACCTGCTACTCTCCAAGCAGTCTATTGCCTGTGCTCTTCACAGTGCCAGGTTCCTGCCCCTCTTTACCTATCCTTACCAAGATATTAAAGTGTTTTTATCCCTGAGCTACAGGAGCTTACTTTCTCCCCTGGAATTCTATGCTAACATCTGACTTATTTACACTAACTGGTGACTACGTTCATAAGAGAAACTTAAGCACGTAACCTTGATTTGTCTTGTTAAGTGATAACTAAAATACCCCCTTATTTTACTTTCCTCCTTACCTCTGCCCAGCACTCCCTCGGGAATAGTCCCACAGTGCTATCCATTCTGGATCACATTAAGCATGCCTATATTTCAGGATGCTAGAAAGGGCCCCCTCCAGCCTTGGAAGAGTAGTGTTCCTAAGGCAACAGGTAAGAATTAAAGTACATGCACTTTTGCTATACTTAGGAGGAAGACTGACATTTATTGATGAAGATTTACAGACTTTTAAGCGGGACGTTTTTGTCACAGTTTCAGTTAAAAATCCCAAAGCTGAAGATAGTAAGAGTGAACTACCTCGACACACATACACATTCTTAAAAAAGCATCAAGCAGCTGCTAGACACCCACTCTAAGGCTTTCTAGCATATTTAAACTGCTCCTGTGAACCTCACCCCACCCCATCCCAGCTGAGCTACAGGGTAGAAGTATGTTGAATTAAATTAATTCATAGGGGCAGTGAATAGTGAGGCGATTGGGGGGTTTCCCACAGTCTGGATATTGCTCCGGGTAAGAGACAGTGGAAATGGAAAGAAAGAAGTACACAGGAAAAACAAAGGCTTGTACCCTGATTCTTGGCAGTGTGATAGTGAGGTCTCATGACTCCAGAAGGGAAATGGCTATGGGATGTGTGTCTAAGGACAAAAAGAAGCCTCATAGAATATACCAATGTCCCAAATGTGGAACAGAAGCAATAGAAAAATTACTTCATCCTGAGCAGGCATTGAACAGCAGCTCTCTGCTGGATCCCATGAGTCATCAGACAGGGATAGTAGCAACCAGGCAATGTGGCAACTTGTGTGAATGAATAGACAAGAACCAGATGGCTCCACCTTTCCCTCTTCCTAATGCCTTGATATTGGATAAGGTCTCACTTGAAGAAGCATCCATTACTTAAGCTGAGTATTTTATGAGGGTAGACTCTTAATAAGACAACAAACTTTTTACTGAGGGTAACGGGGTGAGGAAGAATACAGTAGGGCACGTTCTTATTCTTCTTATCAGGAGACTTGGTGGAACTAGGAAGGATATTATACTAGGATCTAAGAATTCTTCTGGGAAAGGATCCTATGGGAAGAACCAAGATGAACAAATTTGATTCAACAGAAATAGACCCGTGTTTGAAGACAGAAGGGAAGTAGACTTTAAGTATAACATGGGTGTAGATCAGAATGTATTTTTGGCCAGGCCTCAGAGACTTAAGTCTGAATCCCTTAGCAAGGAGGCTGCAGTAAACAGAGTAAATCTCCATAGGACATTGAAAGCCAAAGAATCAGCAGCATTGGTGCCAACAGCTTTGGCAGTAATAGAATGTACTATCTTTGAGGCAGTGTTAGTACTCTAAATGCAGGTATCTGCAGCATTGTCACAAGGAGGTATTCAGCATCAGTAATGTTGCCTTGGTCCAACAAAGAGTTTAGGCATTAGTGTTCCTGGTGAAGCCTCACTATCCTGAAGTCATCTGTGGAGAGTAGCGGCAAGAGACATCCTAATTGTAGATAGGGACAGAAATTGGCTGAGATCCTTTAGAAGGAGATTATTGCAAGGGCTGCAAGCTGGGTAAATTAGTCAAGAAGCTTATGTTCAGATCCTATTTGGCTGATGTCAGTGCATTCCAACCCCATTTCACTATCTTAGTCAAAGCTACTGACTGGACAATGGCAAGGAAGGGGGCCAAGAAAGAATGGATTTTGTAGTAACGGGCAGAAGGAGTGAGTGGTTAGAAGAATAAAACTACGAGATTCTCAAAGGTGACTACAGAATTCCTTCAGATTTATGAATGAGATTTGATGTTTATCTAGTTTCTCCCTCCCTCTTTCTCCATTCAAGACAAGACCATGTGGACACAAATATTTTTTCTGGGCTAACGTCAGTACTTGGCTCCTTACGTTGTCCCTGCTTAACAGGAACCTAGGAGAAAGTGGTAAAGGAAACCAACCAATCAATAAGCATCAACGGTGTCTGGTGTGACAAGAGGAACAGTGGGAAATTTAAAGTAGAGTAAAAAGGATTTGACCAACAGGGACATTTACCAATTCAATGAGAAAAAGAGCAATAAAACTATACTTTTTTAACATTACAATTTTGTAATGTTAAAATTTGTATTACCTTAAGCTTAGAGTAAACATAGAAAATACCCAGAAACTGAAGGATTCCCATTTCAGAAAGGAAGTCTGTAAACAAACATCAACTTTGCTCATTTTCTATGTGGGTGGTACCTTCATCTCCACAGGCCTCAATTTTAGCAGAAATCATGTTATTGAGACATCTGAAACCTGCCAACATGACCGGTAAAAAGGAGTTTCCAATTAAAGTGTCTTCACTCCCAGGAAGTTTTAATTGACATTATTACTGCATAACAGAAATCCAAGTGTAACTATTTTTATGGACTGGATGATGGCATACAGATATGTAATATATTTTTTCAAATCAAAAATTGGGGCAAATGGCTTATTACGATTTTCTTTTCTGATTTGGTAATGTATTACAAACATTCTTGCAAGTGAATAAGCATTAAATCACATTTAGGCATACATTTACGACTTCTTTATTTAAATAAAATAGTAAAAAATTGAAACTGTTCCAGAAATACCTGCATGTATTTTTTATTTACTTGTGCAATTAATATGTTGGTAACTATTTCAGCTATATTCAGCAGGCATCCTAAAATCCCTCAATTCCTTACCTTTCCCTGCTCTCTACCCTGTCACCATACCCAAACATCTGTTTTGTTTGTCTCTGCTGAGGTCTGCAATAAAAAGTTGGCTTCACTACAAGTGTATGCCATTTAATCTCCGTTCAGCGTTAATTACTGATTGACAATTCCTTATTCATCCCTATGTTGATGCCCCTCAAGCAGCTGTTCAAAATGATTTCACTTTTCATAGGCTCTCAATCCTCAAAGAAGAAAATCAAAGGAAGGGAACAACAATTTTGAAAAAATGTAATTCACGAAAATGTCCCTGAAATAGGATTTAAAGCTGCATATCAAAAAAAGAAATTGACCTAACCAAAGCAACCAACACAGAGATATATTCTAGTAAACTTACTAGACTTTAAGGGGAAAAATTCAGTAAAAGGACCAAAATCACTCATAAATGAGAGGAAACTAGATTATCATCAGACTATTACAACAAATTATTATGCCATCAGAAAATGGAATAGCATACTTAAAATACTCAAGGAAAGAACATGTGAACGAAAAATTTTATACCCAGGCTGATTTTCACATAAAAAGCCACAAACAAATTTGTCAGCATGTGAGAATTCAGGGACTGTTGTTTCCACAAGTCCCTCCTTATTTTGGAGAATGAGCTTCTAACAACCAAAACACCTGGAGAATTTCATCAGCCTAAAGACTGATAGCATCGATCATTAATAGCAGAAAAAGAGGCAACCAAGCACTACGTGCCTCCAAATAGAGCACACTACCACCTATGAAGCCAAAAGAAAAAAAATAAATAAACACAAATCTGATCCAGCCTGTAGAACAAGTTACTCATCTATAGGAAATTCAGGACAGAGCAACATATTAAATTACAACAGAGGATACCACCGAGCAAAATCAAGACTGTGGGAAACTCTAAGGACAAGGTGCCATTTCTTCAACAAATAAATTACAAAGACAAGCAGGATAGTCTCTAGATTAAAAGAGACATATGGGGAAGGGGAAAGCATAACTAAACTACTGCTTAGGAAGGAACATTTGAGTGATAAATTTATAAAGAAAATTAAAAATTCACTACCATAAAGGTCAGGACTGTGATTACATTTGAGGAGAAAGAAGGCTTTGCAATTAAGACAGATGGAGAACAAAATTCTTTAACCTACCCTGTGGTTATAAAGCTGTTCGCCTCATAAAAACTGATTAATCTATACATTCATTTTAAGAAGTTTCATTTATCTGTTAGATTTTACAATAAAAAAAGCATTTTTGGAAAACACTATATGTTCTTTTGTATAGGTTATCCTTCTATTTTATAACAGTGAGGCTTTAAGATCCAGCCCCCAATACACATAACTTTATATAGCAGGGCAAGCCTAGAATGGTCTAGTTGCTTAGGAAATATAGAACAACTCAGGGCTTATTCAGATTCCTGCAGTGAAAAAGTAGTAGTAATAGTAGTAGTAGTAGTAGTAGTAGTAGTAGAAGAAGAAGAAGAAGAAGAAGAAGAAGAAGAAGAAGAAGAAGAAGAAGAAGAAGAAGAAGAAGGAGAAGGAGAAGAAGAAGAAGAAGAAGAAGAAGAAGAAGAAGAAGAAGAAGAAGAAGAAGAAGAAGAAGAAGAAGATGGGGAGGAGGAGGAGGAAGGGGAGGAGGAGGAGGTGAAAAAGAAAGAAGGAGGGAGAGGGAGGGAGGGAAAGGGAAGGAGGGAGAGAGAAGGAGGGAGGGAGAGGAGAAAAACATCATAAAATACATTCCTCTGCTTTTGTCCATGAGAAGTATCATCACTTCCATTATTTCTATTGTAAGTGGTGTTTCCTCATGCTTTCAACAAAGTAATAGAGAATTGTTTAAAAGAACAGTTATGCGCAAAGACTTAGCCAAATGTTGGCAATTGATAGCATTGCCTACAGAAGACCAAGGCCAACAAAAGCCATACCTAGAAAACTCCTAATATTCTGCTGAAGTTGAAATTTCCCACTTTATAGTCGTACTTATACTGCCAGTTAACACCAGTGTTTATGGAAGATCAAAGCCAACACAATCAACAATGCTTTCTGGACATTTTGTAATATCTTACTAAACTTTAAGTTTGCACTGTAAGGGCTGTACTTTAAAGTTCAATCCAACCATATGAATAATGGAAGGAGAATTTACCTGGGAGCAAGATTCAGGCTAGCCCCAGCTATGCTCTAGATGAAATCACTTAAAACATTGAACCTGTCCCCTCACAGGATGAGCAATACCAAAATTTCCTTGAAACTGATTGATGAAACAGATTGATTTTGAGTAGTGCTATCTTTCTATGGAGTTAGAAAACAATGCTCAAAAGCTCTTCCCAACGAGTTCACTCTAGTTGAAAAATGCTTTAAGAAAAATGAGGTTAGGATATATTAGCACTTTAAGAAATATTTTAAATATAAGTTCTAGCTAAATACACAATCGCTGGTATTCTAAAGAGCGCTATTCCTGAGACTTTTTTTTCTAGCATAATTTTGGAAATACAAAGAGATATTTTTCGCTAAAGAGCTAGAAAAGCGTTGCCTGGCTATATAATGCAATACTCAACTAAGAATTTTGCAGAAATAAAAAAGAAGAAACACTTTAAACCATGATCCTGTTTCAGATAAATTTCCGAGCCAAATTTTTACCCTGATCTTAACCTCTGGAAATGATCATGTTTACACTCAAAATATGGCTAGCATTGCCATTGCTAGAAAAATACTGAATGTGAAAAATGCTTCCTGATGGGAAAAGTAATCTCTGGATTGAAAATGCTTGTTAATCATTAATTGGGATTATTAGTGCTCCAAACTCATCCTCCTACCACCATGAGAAAAGCCTAGAGTATAGCATGACTGAGCACATTCTGAATGCTGTCCTTTAGCACATTGCAACTGCCATGTCATAGGACCATGCTGCTCAGAACAATGACACAACTCCTAATCCCCTCCAAATACTCGCTAAAAGCTTTATAATAAAACTCAGTTTATATTTCTATATCTTACCCATGTAGAGAAAGGCTTCAGTTTTCAATTCCAATTCTGAACCTTCTGTGGCTGCTTTCAACTAGGAGTGGGAGTGGAGGGTTCGACAACTCACTGGCACTTCTCTCAAAAGTCCAGCAGTCCAGTCTCCAAGATCCCTGCTTCTATGTTGCTGACCTAGCAGATCGTGGCTGGCTGGCCACTATCTGCTCACATCTCTATCCACTTGAAGACCTGATCAATGATTCCTAACTACCTGGGATTCTCTGTCCTCTCCTCTTTGTGCCCGTGTTCATTTCCACTCTAAGATTTCTGACTGTTCATCCACAATCGGGATTCCCTGGCTGTGCAATTGCCCACTTTCCTTTCCACTAAGAAAGCAGATTTGCTTTCTATTTTAGTTGGAATTTCCTATCCATTTACAGATTTCTCATCTGCGGCCACTGTAGCCAGAGTTTCCTGCCCATGTTTGCTGTCCACTTTCTTTTCTACCATGACCGAGGACAACATTGCCACTATTCTAGAGTTCCCTGCCCACTCTGAGATAAGACTTCCACCACTTCTGTCTATCATACCTTGCCTCTACCATGTTCTGGTGTTTTCCTCTCACTAGGAGACTCTCTCATGCTCCTACGTATTTTTCTTCACCAAAATTGCACTTTGGGATAAAAACCAATGCCATTTACATCCATATAGTCTTTTCAATAAACAAGTGCATATAATTCAGCTTATCTAACCATGTATTTGGTGGTGACTTTTGTCCCCCTCTTTCTTCAGATAAGATTTACTTATATGCATCAGGCAAAACTAATAACTAATCCAGAAACAAACATCACTGCAATTAATTTGAGATGACACCTTTTCTCCTCCTTCTTCAAATCAGCATTTACTTATATTGATCAGGTCCCACGACTAACTTGCCCAGGATCCTAGATCATTGGAACCCTTTTTGGTATCCCCCTTCTCTTTCACGTAAGCATTTCCTTATAATGATTAGACAACACAAATAACTAGTCTAGAAACAAACATCACTTCATGTAATTTGGGGAGTGACTTTTTTCTTTCTCCCTCTTCAGAGAAGGGGTTACTTACATGGATTAGACCCCATGACTAATTCATCCAGAATCTGGTATCACTTGGATTGATTTTGGTGGTGACAGTTTGGCCCCTTCTCCTTCAAATAAGCATTTACTTCCGTGGACCAGACAACATAGTAGAGAAACAAACATTGCTGGATGTTATTTTGGCAACGACTTCTTTACCCCCTCTTCCTTCTGATAAGCATTTAGATAAATTCTCCAGACCCCACTACTATCTCAGCCAGCCTCAAACATCAGCGGAATTCATTCTAGTGTTCACCTAGAGCCTAAGATTTCCCCTGAGTTTTGTCAGCTTCTTTGCCCAGTCCCAAACTCAAGCCTTGCCCTTTTTCTAGTACCATTCCTTTTCTTTTTACTCTATTTAGCACTGTATGTCACTTTTCTTCCCCATAAGAGTAAAAGATTTTCCAACTTGGCATCTCTTAATTACTTGGCTATCTAGGTTAAGGAGTGTCTGAGGCTGACACACTCAAGCCCTGGAATTGTATATCCAGAGTCCATATTTAAATATATAAAGAGGGAGAAAGGAGGGGCAGAAGGAGATCAAGATAATACAAAGAAGCTGGTCCCATAATGTGACTTATAATCAGAAAGAGCTAAAAAGTGCCCGCTTTGATAAAAGAAAGGAAATCCACATAATAAAAGCAGTTGGTCCACTGTCTATTTAGAATCTTGAGAGTCATGATCATGTATGATGATCCATCTCCCTATCCAAAATAGCCTCTGCTAGGCTCTGTCTTTTATCACATAGCTCTTTCCCAGAAAGTTTTGTCCTCATTATTCCACCTTCAGAGAAACACCCAGGGGAGGGGGCTTAGTGCAGTGGTTCCTCAACCAAACATATCTGACCTCACAACCCACCATTTGCTTCTTCCAGAATGTAGTGTCTTCAGATCTCTGCCCTTGCAGAAATTCCTGGGGAAGGAATCCTACTCAGCTCTCCTTCAACCAATCATGTTCTGAGCCTGCCCATGATATTTTCCTCCACTAGCACTCACAAGCACTCCTGCTCAGTCTTTTCCTTGTTCCATAGTCCAACTTGTCTGGCCTCTCCTTCAGAGCCCTGGGCCCAGACAAGGCCCTGAAGGAAATTCTCTCAGGGGCTGTAGCAATGGCAACAGACAGCTGGTTTGGGGGGAGGGGCCTTGTGGATACTGTCTGCCCTGCTTCCAACATGCAGCCAGCCCTTCCCTCAGAACGCACATGTGGCTAGATATGCAGGTCCTGGGAAGTGGGCCATGGACACACCTCCTCAGGAAGAGCTGCTGAGAGGAGGCATGCCTGAAGCCTGAGCTCTAGTGACTTTCTTCAGCTTTTCCTCACTTCCCCATCAGTGCAGTTCAAGAGCTCTGCCCACTCATCCAGACCATACAATAGCTTCCTAAAACACTACCCTAATGAAATTTATAAATAATGATGAATGGTTTCATCCTCTTCCAGCAAAATAGTCCCATTCCCAATGTATACAGTGATGGTATTTTCATGAAGCAAAAAGTAGGGCATGTTTTATGGCATAAGGACTTAGTGCCAGTCAGAGATTTTGGAATTGAGGTTACCTTGGGCCAATCCAGGGCTTTTGCTTCCTGGGGTGTAGGTATAGACTAGTTTTTTTTGAAGGAACCTGAAGTCCACTTCACTAAACTGAACACAATTCAGTCATCTGGACTTTGTGGTCAATGCTGTGTGCTATCAGATCAGAACTTTTACCATTTCTTTCCTCAAAAGAATGGCAGAGATTGTTCCAGTTCCAAAATATTAGAATGGGCACAAGGTTCTCCTTAAATGTGAACATGTATAATAGCTGGATCTGTAGGGATTCTGATGGTTGAACAGTGTGGACACTAAGTAAACATGCTAAGAGTGATTATTGATAAGATGTAACTGTTCATATACCGCTGACTGACAATCAGTACATATTGCAAATATTTCCAAATAATGCCTTTTACAGGTACATTGGAATTGAGGTTACC
This sequence comes from Ursus americanus, assembly GCF_024610735.1. Taxonomy (NCBI): domain Eukaryota; kingdom Metazoa; phylum Chordata; class Mammalia; order Carnivora; family Ursidae; genus Ursus; species Ursus americanus. The sequence continues at coordinate 35,067,682 of NC_142164.1, read as the reverse complement.
TTGGGCCCACCCAGATGGGTGACAAGAGCTTTGAAGCAGTCATCAGAACCCCGGGCATTACCATTCACTATGTTGTTACCTTAAGCCAATATAAGTTGCTTGAAGCAGTTTACCTAAAAATCTTTGCCAACAATGGATCAGAGCCTGGACCTTTTCAGTTTTCAGGATCCAACAGAAACAAGAAAAGTAGCAATTTGGATCAATAAATTCTCGGTTCTATAGGCTTTCTTCAAGTCTAGGTGTACCTGGAAACTAGCAAAGGCATATCAAAGGAGGACTAACTCCTTTTTTTCTCCAGATGAAGAAAGATGTTGTGGTCTACACTGCTGTATTTGCTCAAATAAAAATGACCACTTTACTCAACAGACTCCAGAACAAGGTTCAGGCATTTCTCTCTTTCATCCAGAACCAGACATGTGCTGATAAATATGTAACAACTAGCTCTCTAGGTGGAAAGGGGTCTTGATTTGTAGCATCTACATATTTCTGTGGTATAAAAATCTCCAACTCTGGCCTATATCAAGTCACCAAGGTGATGTCACAATCATTGAATCAGTGAAGGAAGAGTTACACAGAATGAGCTCTGATAAAATGATGTGAGCCGGCTCCAGTTCTGTGACCAAAAATATAATCCATCCAGAAGAGAAGACCGAGTTAAAAGGATAAAGAGCAGAAGCTTCCAGTGGTGAAGGGCTATCAGAAAAAAATGGTGTTTATTCATTCTTTACTTCAATGGTGCACAAAACAAGTGAAACAGTCTATTGCAAGAAGATGAGCAATTGATATAGAACACAGAAATTAGAGCCAATATGGATCCAAATCCTGGTTCTGTCATTACCAACTTGGTCAGTTAATCTTATGAGACTTTAGAATCCTCATCTAGAATAACTCAATACGGTAGTGCATGTAGGGTTCTAAGAACCATATACGGCACACTCAATAAAATATTGGCTCTTATCAACATCATCATCAACACCATTATCTGCAGAGTTGGTATAACAACCAGCCTGCTTTCCTCAAAAAGGTATTACAGGGGCGCCTGTGTGGCTCAGTCGGTTAATCTCTGACTTTTGATTTCTGCTCAGGTCATGATCTCAGGGTCAGGAGATTAAGCCCCACGTCAGGCTCCACGCTGGGCATGAAGCCTGCTTAAGATTCTCCCCCCACTAAAAAATAGGTATTACAAACTGAAACATTGCATGTGAAAATAATTTGTAGTCTACAAACACTATTCCAATCATTCCGTGATGATTTGCTGACCTCAGAGACATAAGTAAACTAAAGGTACTCCTAAGGGAAATGCATGAGTTCTCCAGAAAGCTCTAAAAATAAGAGAGTCTCATTGTCTATGAAGGATCCTGTCATAGTCACAGTCACAGGCAAGTTCCTTAGACTTTGGAGATCATCTGACCCAACACCCTTGTTGTACTGATGTGAAAATAACTGCTGAAAGTTTAGGAAACTTAACTAAGAGGTAGCATCAGAATTAGGATTAGCATACGGGGCTTTTGACTCCATATTCTTACCACCAACGGCACGTCAATATTGGACCCTTTTGAGAAAGAAACTTCTTAAGAAAGGGAGTTGATTTGAGTCATACACTGTGCTAGGTTCTGGAGTGAGAACCCAGGGTGATCTGATTCCAGAGGTCGATTAGACTTGCTGGTTCTGCTGTCTAGAGAGCCAAAGAGGATAATAAATTTTTAAAAAATTAACCAACATCCTGAGATCAGAAACCAGTGGGAGTTTTGATACAGGTTATATGTTTAATTCAGTATCAGGTTTGGGATTTACTCTCATGATATTTTCACACAAGGTGGAAAAATTGAAGGTTTTGGGTTAATCTAAGTTCTCCTTCCAGTTATAGTAGAATTCTGGGGTCACTTTTTACCTATTCTTTTCAGGGGCAAGAAAAAAAAAACCTGGTCCACTGGGATCCAAAGTGTGATATTGTCCCAAAAGTGCTATCAATTCCCTGGGCTTCAATATCTTCAGCTCATTTGATTAGATAATTGTTTTCAGTCTGGAAAACATTTATCGAGTGCCTATAACATGGCAAATGTTGTGCTGGATGCTGGAGATACGATGAGGAAGCAGACAAGCCCCTATCTCTATTGACTTTAAGACTCTAACGGAGGAAACAGAGAGATAAAGTATGCTGCAAGTGTAATTATACTACAATTTGTGTAATAATAGCAATAATATGTATACAGTGCCATGGAAGAGAAAATGACTCATGGTAATAAGGAAGGCTTCAAACAGCAGGTGATATTTAAGCCAGGTCCCAAAGGATGAGGAAGAGCTTAATAGGTGAAGAGCTTAAGGTAGAGCACTCTAAGCAGGAGAAACAGCCTTCACAAAGGTAGAGAAGCATCAAAGTGCCTGGTGGGTTTTGGTAATATCAAGAAATTTGGAATGACCAGAAGTGAGTGTCTAATAATAGTAGCATCTAACATGTATTGACCATATCATATGGACCAGGAGCTGTTCCGGAATCAATATAAAAATACTGAAGATATACTTTGCTTTCTTTTAAATTTGATATGCATTTTATGTCTGCTTACATCTCAGTTCAAACCAGCCACGTCTCAGGTGCTCAGGAGCCACTTGTGACTAGAGACGGGTATATTGGACAGCTCAGCTCTAAGTGGCTCTCTTTGTTGTGTGGTAGTGTGTAGAGGGTTTTTGTTGTCATTGCTTTATTTTTCCTTCTGTTTCAACAATATCACAGTTCATATGGTCATCCAAGGTGATCCCCTGTAGATCCTGAAAACCCAGAGACTCCTTCAACCAACCTGTTCTGTAGTCTTCAAATTTACTACTCCTTGGTTCAGACCAACTCATCTTCCTCTGGACAGCTTTTGTATTGTTGGGCTTGTCCAGTAGCTAAGCGAATATGTATACCTGTACCTCAGCATAGACTAGATTTATAGCAGGAGATATGCATGGTGACTTACTCATCAGCACATAATGGGAGTTGAAACCATGAGAATGAGTGAGGTCAGCCAAGGAAATTATGCATATATGGCAGAATGAGAAGACGAGATGGCTGAGGAGCTCAGGAAATCACCCACACTGAAGAGGAGAGCAAATGATGAGAAATGGTCTAAAAGTTATAGGCAGGGGCGCCTGGGTGGCACAGCGGTTAAGCGTCTGCCTTCGGCTCAGGGCATAATCCTGGCGTTATGGGATTGAGCCCCACATCAGGCTCCTCTGCTATGAGCCTGCTTCTTCCTCTCCCACTCCCCCTGCTTGTGTTCCCTCTCTCGCTGGCTGTCTCTATCTCTGTCGAATAAATAAATAAAATCTTTTTTTAAAAAAATAAAAGTTATAGGCAGAGCCAGGGACAGAATGGTGTTTCAGCAGCAAAGGAAGGAGAACCTTTAAAGAAAGGAGTAAGCAACCGTATCAACCACTGGAGAGAGGTCACCATGATTAAGGAGCCTGTCAGCTCTACCACTATATGATTCCATGATCAGTTAACTAGTAGGTTTTCAAAGATAACAAAGTTCAATATCTAATGAAAAGAAAATAAACATGACAGTGCCTACATTAAATTGCCTTTATTTTCATTTTAGCTAAAAGCTCCCTCTTGTGTCCAGAATGGGGATTTCCTTGACAGCTCACAAAAAGGTTTTAAGAACAGCATCTGTTGGCTTATATTTATTTTCCTAATATTCTTCTATAATATTCACTTTTGCCGATCTATATGTATTAATGTTATAATCAAACAGAAACATTATGATAAAAAGAAAAAACAAGAGTGTTTTTCCTCTAGATTTAAAGCTGCATTGGAAGGAAAGTCATCATGTAAACACAAAAAATTCCATTGAGTGGTATGATTTTCTCAAAGATGTAGAGGTTTCATTGAAATTCAGTAACAGCTGGGCAAGACTGACATGTTTAACAATCAGCTCCGGTGAATCAGATCACTTTGGAGTTTGAAAACTATCTCTCTGGGCCCCAAAACTATCATGTCTCCAATAAAAGGAGAAAAGGAGGGGAAACCTCCCTTTTAGGGACCCAGGAGATCTGTAAGGCTCAAGAATCCAGACACAGGGAATAGAGTAGCAGGGGAAGGTGCCAGAAGCAGAGGTCCTAGCCTGGTTTGTTCCACTGGTGGATGTGCTAGGGAATTGAGGAAAAAGCACTGTCCTAGAAAGCTGGAGTCTCAGGGACTAACATCATGACTCTGCCTCTAAATGGCTCTGTGTGTGTGTGTGTGTGTGTGTGTGTGTGTGTGTGTGTGTGTGTGTGACTTTGAACTGGCCTTTCCTTTCCTGGACTGGACTTCAGATTCTTCTCTGATGGGACCTTTCCATTCCATGATCTAAGAGTCACACCTCGAGGGAGGCCAGATTATAAAGCAGGTGATGTTTCCCATCTTCCTCTCTCACCTGTTTTCAGGGCTGTTACCCCCATGAGAGTCCAAGGCCCGAGGACCCTCTATTTCAACACCTGTGCAAACCAGGAGCACCTTGGACCAACTTCCTCTCCACAGTATAGTTTACCTATTGGACGAGTTAGCAGTAGTTTGGCAGTGGTTACATTTGTAAGATGAACTGAGGGCTGCTGTGCAAGGACTAGAGCTTTTGCTGTATACCTTTTGTTAGGCTTGGATTGTTTACCATGTACACACTGTGTGGGTACAAGTGTGTGTTCTCGTGTGTGCATCAAGCCACACCCTGCTTTGTCTGTTAATTGGAATCTGGGTTCCTCATAGCCAAACACAGGTGAGAATAGTGGATTCCCGGTGAAAGATTACTGGCACCCCACAAGGACAGAAAAAACTATACAGCCCAGGAGTGTTGCACTGCTGCAGGGGGTGCTCCAATAGAAACTTCTTTCTTTTTTTAAGATTTTATTTATTTATTCGACAGAGAGAGACATAGCGAGAGAGGGAGCACAAGCAGGGGGAGTGGGAGAGGGAGAAGCAGGCTCCCAATGGAGCAGGAAGCCTGATGCGGGGCTCTATCCCACGACTCTAGGATCACTCCCTGAGCCGAAGGCAGATGCCTAATGACTGAGCCACCCAGGAGGCCCTCCAATAGAAACTTTTTAAGAAAGGGAGTTGCTATGAGTCAGACACTGTGCTAGGTCCTGGAATGAGAACCCAGGGCTATCTGATTCCAGTGCCTCTCCTCCCTCCATCATATCATATACTTTGCTTGACCCCACAATAGGGACTGGAGAAGCTGTAGCTCAAAGAAATAGTCTTCATTTAATGAGGTCCTGAGCAGAGAAGCGGGGACAGCCACATGAGCTAGGTGCGAAGCCTGAGGATAGTTGTTTAAGGGCTTTGCTCTTTTTCCTTTCCTTTCTTTTCACTCCATTCTCCTCTCTTGTTCTTTCCTTTCTTTACCTTGCCTTGCCTTTTCTTTTTGTACCAAAGTCTGCAAAAACACCTCCCTTCCTCTCATCTCCTGGAGACAGAGGTCAATAGAGTGGCAGCAGCGACAAGGACTTGGTGATGGTGTAGACTGATGTGTTGGGTGTGGTAGCTTTAGCCTGGCAAGGGATTAACAAGCTCACTTCGACTGATCAATGCAAGTCTTGCCTTGGATGAGAGCGTAGCTGATCGTGGAGCAGCAAAGAACAGCAGTTTTGTAGGGGAGGCTGGAAGGAGTAGGCTATTGGAACATTGACGAGAGCTGGTTTTTTTCTAAAACTCAAAACCGTACTAAAAAAAAAAGAAGTATGTAGGAAACAAAGGATTCTATCCTCTTCTCAGGAAAAAATCAAGGGTTACATTTGGATTGGATTGTTACTACTAGTCATTGGGAAGGAAATAGCTTTGTGGGATTTGGGACACATCTGGGTATTAACCGTTACAAGTACAAATCACACACAGAAAAGTAGTGCATGTCAGGGGCAATGCATGTTCTCTCCTCTCTGCTCTGTCTCCCCTTCCCTCCTCCTCCTCTTCCCTTTTTCTTTTTCTTCTTTCTGTTTCTCTCCTCTCTTTGTCTCCCTCTCTGTCTCTCCCCCTTCATCCCTCCCCCTTTTCTCTCTCCCTCTTCTCCTCCCCCTCCCCTTTCCTTTCCTTCACTTCCTTCTTCTTCTTCTCCCTGCCCCCTTTCTCTCCCTTTCTCTCTCTTTCTCTCTCTCTCTCTCTGTAACATAATCAGATCAGGGAGTATCTTCGGAGATTTATTACAATTATGTTGAAAGAAAGCAGACTAGTTTGGTTCTCTCCTATAAAACCCTACACACAGATGGCAACTCAGTACTCACCAGGGAGTTCTCTAACTTCCCTTCTCCCTTAGGAGGGAGAGGATGTAAGCAGCTAGTCAGGCCCGCCTGCTGAATGGAGGCCAAGTGTGGTGGAAATGACTGAGTGCTACTCCTGTGCTGTCGAACGGAGTTTGCCTTGAGAGCCAAACCCACTAAAATGGGGTCTGGAAGCTATCAGAGAAGAAATCTGATACATGTATGTTTTTACCCACAGTCGTCCATCACCAAGGATTTTTGCATTTGAGGCATGTTGCATAGACTCAGGCAAGCTGCTGTATATCAACTGTGATCAATTTTTAACATGCTGTAATAATCTAAAGGGAAACAGTCCTTGGAATCTACGTAACATTTTTTTGTTCTTTTACTAATTTGCCCTTCAGTGCCAAAAAAAATTAAAACTAAAACCTGAAAGGCAAGATTTTTTAAAAGGATTTTATTTATTTATTTTGGAGAGAGATACAGAGATGGAGAGCAGTCGGAGGGAAAGGGAGAGAGAGAATCTCAAGCAGACTCCATGCTGAGCACAGAGCCCAACACAGGGCTTGATCTCAGGACCCTGAGATCATGACCTGAACTGAAACCAAGAGTCGGATGCTTAACCGACTGAGCCACCCAGGTGCCCCTGCAAGGCAAGATTTAAATTGAGCCATCACTATTTCAGAAAGACCTAAATTACTTGCATGTTTGTCTGCAGCTGCAGGATAGAGTGCACAAATTTAGGTAAACAGTGAATTCAGGTAATGCCATTTGAATTGTGTTGGCCACCTACTATGTTCCTAAGCACTGTATTTGGTGCTGAGTCCTTCACATAGGCTAAAACTAAGAGGAGGAAACTCTTAACTGGGTCAAAAGGGATGTGACACTTCAGAGCATTTTAGGTCAATGAAACAAAGAAAATACATCCAATTTTCTGCTTAGAGAGGCTTTCAGGTAAGGAGCTCAGAAAACCTTATTGTGAACATTGTTGCTTTGCAACAATATCCAGGAAAAGGTACTGTATTCGAAGTTGAAAATATGCAGTCCTAAAGTTTGTTAATATCCTCAATTATATAGGCTACAAAACTTTTACAAAGTTCCAAGAAGGAGAGTTTGAGGTTACTATATTGGGGTTTCTTACTCAATCTCACAATCCCTAAAATATACAGTCCAGACAAGCACCAAACTTTCCTGGACCCTCTTCTCTGTCTTCCCCTCAAATAGTGATAGTCTTCCAAGTTTTTACCTTTGGCCCTCCTCTGTTCTCACTGTACATCTTCTCTCTAGGTGATCTCATCCTCTCTGGTGATTTTTACCATCATCCATCTGCCGATGCTTTCCAAATCTAAATCTTCCATCCTGACGTCTCCCTGGAGCTCTAGACTCATATACTGAAAAATGTCCAGTGAACATCTCCACTTGGATGCCTCCAAACCATCTGAAACTCAAGATGACCAAAACTAAACTCATCATTTTCTTCCAGATTCTATTCTCTATTCTTTATCTTGGTTGGTGAAACACAAGTTCACTTATCATTTAGACCATAAATCTGGGAATCCTCCTCAACTCTTTTCCCTTCAACCAGCATATCAAACCAGTCACCAAGTCCTGCCACCTTTATTCCCCCCCTCGTCACTCCCCTCCTCTCTGTCACTGCTGCCTGGCCTTAGTCAAGACCCTCATCATCTCATGTGTGAACTGTTACAGTAGTTTCCCACTAGATTTTCTGCTTCTGTTCTTGCCTCTTCTAATCTCACTGCCTCCTAACCCACCCTCCACTGTCAGTCTAATAGGTACATCAGTACATCTGGTAAACCCCTGGTTAAGTGATTTCAGTGACTCTCCTTCACCTACTAAATGAAGCCATACTCTGTGGCATGGCATAGAAAGTCCCCTAACCTTTGCCTTTGCCTTTATCCCTAGACCCATCTCCTACCACTCTCTTGCCCCTTACCCTCGATGATGCACTTTCTGCTACATCAATACTGAAGTATTTGTGATTCCTCCCACATTCCATGCTGTTGCATATCTCTGCATCTTTGCTTGTGTTATTCCTGCAACTAGAGTGACAACCCTATTCTGACCCTTTCTTTGCTTGGATAACTCTCTTCACCCCTCAAGACTTCATTCCAGAGGCCCTTCTTGTGAGAAGCCTTTCTGGAACCCCCTACCCCCAGAGCAATGTTCTTTCTCTGTGCTTCTCCAACACCCTATGTGTGTGTGTCTCACTGAATGTACCACATTCTATTGTAATTGTTGGTTTGCCTTTGATTTGGGGTCTGTCTTCTGCACTGTATTTTCAGCTCCTTGGGGTGAGAATAGAGGCTGCATTGCAGTTGGACTTATCTCGCCATTGGCATGGCTGCTATGTTAGTGCAAACCCTCACTGTTGCTGGCTTGAACTCTCTCCCTGTATGCAGTCTTTCCATGCCCTTGACGATTCTCTAGAAGGTAAAGTCCAAAATCCTTACTGTGGTCTACACAAACAGGTCTCGGCCAACCTCCAGGTCTATTTCCTGGCAATACGTACCCTGCTTGCATCTGTAGTCCAACTATGCTCAACTACCATGCATTTGCCTTTGCAAACTTTCACCCCTCTTGATGGACCACCCTAGATGTGTCACCCTCTGTGAAGCATTCCCCAGATATCCCTAGGCAGGATCGGACATGTCCATCTTTGTACTCCTATTGAACCTGTTATAGTACCTTCTATGCTCAATTAGAATCATCATTTCAACTTCTCTCAGCCTCAGTTTCCTCATCTGGAAAATGGAAGATTATTATAACTTTTACTTCAGAGAGTAGCTGTAATAAGTAAAGGAGACAGTGCGTGTAAAGCACATAGCAGAGATGCTGGCACATCGTAAGCACTGAATATGTCGTAGCTGACATCGGTTGAGCTCTCACCTGTGCCTGGTATTATACCTATATGAACTCATTTCATCGTCCTCATGAGGTACGTATAATTACCGCCTCCACATTCCAAATGAGGATACAGTGACTAAGAGGGGGAAATGACTTGCCCAAGGTCACATGGCTGGCGGGTTAGCGGGAAATCTAGTTGAATTCATGTGGCCTGGCACCGGGGCCATGCTCTTAACCATTATATATCTGAGTATACTTTTCTCATTCTGATTTCTCAGAGGAGAGGAACCCTTCTAGGAGAGGAACTACTTTCGCCTCCATCCAAAAGTTAGACCCACAATCTCTAACTCTTTGTGCTGTTTTCGCAAGAGGAAATGCAGATGCTGTTGGCCAGCCCTCAACTCTGCTTAGACACCCAGCACTTTGCCTCTGCTCCCTCACCCCCTACACTTCAGCCCCATTGCCCTAAAACATTTCTATGTGTTTTGCATCTCTAGGCCAGTCTCCAGCTGCTGGTTTGCTCCTTCACACTGCCTCAATGCCTTTAATACATTCCAGATCTACCTGAGGAGCCCGAGTGCACTTCAGGTGAATAGAATAGGGTTCTACACTGCATAAGGATTTCAATCAACGTTCATTAACTGTTTTATTGAGTATAGTTTTATACTGATTACAAACAGAACTGCAAATGCACCACACAGGCTGCTATTCTGATGCTATTCGATGGATACGTCCAGGCCACAATCTGGGATCTATATACACCAGCTAAATTCGACAAACATTGCCATCCATTTCAAAGATGTTAGAAGTTGGTATTGCTTAGCAGTCTCGGAAAAGGGAACAGCCTATAAAGTGAATGGCCAGCAGTAGCTCCAGAATTTCTATATGGGCATCTGCCCCCATATGTTTTCTACTGCTTATGTTCACATTCTCTGTTTATGTGAGAAGGGGGTTGGTGAGGCTGGGGAAGAGTAAGGGGTTTGCCTTGAAGGTGCATTTGTAGAGCAAGCAAGCACACTTTTTGCAAGCTTATTTGGAATAACTCGAGGATGACTAATATCCTCTTCCCCAAGCCAAATGACACTGTCACTGAGAATGGCTCGTGGTCACCTAGTGAGTCTTGGGTAAAAGACAGAAGTTTCCACTTCTCTGCTCCAATTGCCGGGTTCCTAAAAACTTAGTTCCACTATCCTTTCCAGACACTTACTAATTTGGGAGAAGATGGAAACCCTTTGCTGGTGAGAAATCCCAATTAGAGAGATAAGAGAGTCAAGCCAGGAAAGGAGGGAGTAGGGGAAAAGTGGGACAGGAGCCAGGAAGAAGGAAATCACACCCACACCAGAGTCAAGGCAAGGTTTGTAGTTCCCACTAAGAAACTGAGAAAGCTCAAAACAGGAAGAAAGAGGTGAGGTGCAATCCAAAAAGCAATCAGCTCACTGACATTTTATTTATTTTTACCTGGGGTAAAGGGGCGTGGGGGAGGGGATTGGGGCCCCCAGGCTGACCCAGCAGCTGCAGCTGCCTTAAAGGAAGAGGGTGTTGGAGGAGGGGGAGAGGGGACCAGAGCCGGGAGGGGGGTGGTGGGCCAAGACAGCCTGTTCCTTGCTCCCAACAGAGGCCCAGAGAATCTGAAGGAAAGAACCTGAGACTGTGTGAAGCCCAAGAGACTGAGGTATTTCCAAGGCCTGCAGAAAAGGAAGCTGCTCTCCAAGGACACGAAATTTATCCCTGTCCAGACCTGGAGACCCAGAGGAGACCTCCCTCCCCCACTGCCTTCAAACCGCTCTGTTCTGTTTGCCTGAACCATTTCAAGTACGGGTGAAGGCGATAGAGGTGCAGAGGGGAGGGAGAGAAACTATGCCAATAAAATACTCAAAATTAACTGAAAACAAGACTTTCCTGGGATTTTTCCCCCTGGTCTTAGAGCATCTGGTTTCATTTCTCTTTCCTGAAGGAAAAAAAAGAAAAGAAAAAGAGAAAACGGGTGGGGGTTGGTGACCATAGCACATGTGTTTTCAATGGAGTCCCTTTTAAACCATACACAGGCAGCTGGGAGCTGGAGCCCCTGAAGTGGAGCTTGTGTTGCTGCCAGAGCCAACAGCACCCCTGCCAGGTGGGGATTCAGGACTCAGTGGTCCTGAGGAAGTCATTTGGCTCTCGGTTCCATCTTCTACCTCACAGAATGGGTAGTGAGACTTCCAAAAGAAGTAACAGAAGAAAACATGGTGAAAAGCACAATAACAATAACACTAACATTTTCTAGAAGCTTCCTTGTGCTTGACCTGCATTTTCTCTTTTAATTCCCACAAAACTCAACGTAATTATTATTCTTATTGTCCCCCTTTATAGGTGAGAAAACTGGATTATACTGGGATCGACTTGTTAAGGTCAAACAGCCATTAATTAGAGGTATTTGAATCCCACTCTGACTGACTTCTAGAGCTTTTAAATACTGGATTATATAAGATAGGATTTGGGGTATTGTCACTAAATTGTCTACTTTAGCATTTCTATATTTTTTCTGGAGGAAATGTACAATTGGAATAGGACGTTCTTAACCAACTCTGAGAAATGAGGACTGGGATACTTCCGTCTGGAGAGTGGGAACTGAGAGAAGGGCATTTGATGCCACGACCCAAATTCTCAAGTTGTAACTGGAGCAAGTGACACCCCCCACCCCATCAGGCATTCTAGACTCAGTAATGTCTGAGCTGGTCAAGGAATACTTTCTTCAAGTACTGAAGTCCCCGACCTCTCTGTAATTGTTTTCTCATCTATAAAATGGGGCAATAATAGTACTTATCACATAAGATTTTGTGAGAATTAAGTGAAAAAAAATGCATGTAAAGCACAGGAAAGCTTCTAGAAAATGTTAGGGCTATTATTGTATATCTCCTGTCACTCAAGTGCACCATCCAGGAGCTACTTCCAACAGCACCCTCCAGATTGCATGGGGGAAGGAGCATATCCACTAGGTATGGAACTGTGGAAAGATCTCTGGAGCTAAGGACAAGATACCTAGGTCCTACCTCTAGCTTTGCTTCTCTCTCACAGTATAACCACGGGCAAGTCACTTGCCTGGCGGTATATGGGAGTTAATCACACTTTGTCCAGTCTGCCTCCCAGAGTTGTAGCCTAAAAGAGAGTGAGTCGTACAAATATAGAGTTCTATTGTTGGTTCCACAGGCCATGTAATGACTATGCCTTGTAATATCAAAGATTGGAAAAGCATTCTGAGAAAGTGAAAGCGGCCTTTTCACCAAGTGGCACTATTATTTTTTATTGGCACGTCACACCATTTTTTCAGGGAAGAGATGAGATTTCATCTTTGTCCACACCGAACGGGAACAGGACCCCCTTCACTTCCTAAATCTTAAACATATACACGGGTCGCTAGGAGAGGATATGCTGATCAGAGGCGGTCAGTGAAGGAGAATGTGACCAGCCAGGAAATCACCCTGGAGAGGAGAAAATACAACTCTCTTTTCTGGCTATGGCTTAGCAAGTAAAGATGAAAAGGGAGTCTGAGAAGTGGGAGACAAAATCCGATAAAGGAACAGAGAGGCAGGAGACAGAGCTGGGAGGCAGAGGGGAGGAAGGCAGGGTGAAGGACAGAGAACTGAAGCAATCCAGATGGGAGTCTTGGGTTTTAACACATCCAGCAGATGCTTGACCCTGGAGCAGACATGGAAGGGTGTATGGATTTTAATTTCCTCTGTGAAAAAAAAAATACAAAAGAAGCCTTTGGCTCACATGAAGATAGCTTGTGATTTCTTGAGTCACCGATGCTTGCCTGAGCACAGACACTAAAGGGTGTTTCTGCTGTGAATGGACTATACTCTTTCTCCAAGTCTTCCCCATTCCCTGAGCTTTCGGCCTCTCAGAAAGTACTGGAAGCATGGAGATGGGAGCAGAGGAGGAGAGAAGGATTCAGAACCGAGGTGAGCAGGATGAGGACGGGCTTCCTGGCCTCTACGATGGTTCCCCGAGTGGCCAAGGATGCCAGTATAGTATAGTCACTAGGGGCGTGGGCCCCAAAGTTAGCCAGAGCCGGGCTTGCATCCTGATTCTGCCACTCAGCAGATGTGTGTCCTTAAACTAGTTGCTTCCATCCTCTGCACCTCTGTTTTCTTACAGGTCGTGTAAATAGAATATACACTCTGTCTTTCGTGTAACCGTGAGGATTAAATGAGTTAGGACAAGTGAAAGGCCTGGCCCAGGGCCCGAAACGCATTTATAGGCACTCAACAAGTGTTTGACATTATTCGAATAATTTGGTACCACAACGGGTGCCACCTGAACCGAATTTTGCAGACATGTCTTGTCTCATTCAGCGTGATTACTAGAACCAGACTAGCCCATACCCGCCCTGCTCTTTCAAAGGCTTTCTCAAAATCCTGAAAAGGTTTTTCTTTTATCAGTCTCTCTCCCGCCTTAGTGCCCTCCCCAGCTCTCTCACGCTCTCTTGTGCTCTCAGCCTCTTTCCCCACACCCCTACTCCCCCGCCATCACCAAAGAAGCCCCCAATGCTCCAAACAGATATAAAGATGCGGCGGTACACAGGCCTCGCTTCATTTGAAGCTTGGTAGACTCGTCCAAAAGGGATGACAATATTGCTTTTGTTTCTCAGATACTAGAATCTCCCACAAATCCTTAAGTGGACATTCCAGCGCCTCTTCAATCCACTCCTAGCTACTTCAGCCCAGGCTCTCAGGAGTCCCAACAGTGCCACCTTTAAGGCCTCACTCACAATTCTGACACCTGCATCCTGGCTCCTATAGAAACGCTTTCCCTCTTCTCAATGTATGTGATGTTGAGAAAACTGCAGGATGAATGGGGAAGGCATAATCATAATGTTAATGGGACTTTAGACATGCAAATGTATGTTCTGAGCATGGGTGAGCTGAACAAAGTCGATGTGAGAGGCAGGAATGGACAAGTGCCATCAGAGCCCCAGATGTGCGATGCTGGGAAGAGAGGACCAAGAGATGATGAAAGGAAACACAGGGGTTATTTAGAAAAATGGGACATTTGAAGGACTCAATGAGAGGTGTGTAAATGGGCGGACAGCATGAGAAAGTAGGAGAAAGAAGTCTGAGTGTCTGCAAGGAGCACAGATCAGAGAATTCTTGAAAGCCAGGGAGCAGGAGAGGAGGAGCCTGGGTGGGAAACTGTCTGCAGCTGGGGGCTTTGTGCTCAAAGAGCTCCAGGACACGAGGCCATGGGAGCCTGTGTGATCACGCTGCCAGGTAGATTGAGAGCTGTTTCCACCTGGGACCCAATGACCCACCTAGAAACGAGGCCAAAAGGACCTTGCTTCCTGCAGATGAGTTAAGCTAGACTGTGACTCTGGACTTCTCTTAGCTCTCTATTTTTTGCACCTTGCATTTCTTCCCACTGCAGTAATGCATTTCAAATAGCTACCCAAAACTCCTGGCCAAGAACACCAGAAGAGGTCGAGAGGACACAGGGAGGGCCTGCTCTTGCATCTAGCTCACATCGGTATCCAAGCCCTGGTAAACTGTTCTTCTCTTAAGTGTTTTTCAGACTGTCCTCTGAGAGAATGCTCTGTCCTATGAAAACCAGACAAGCAAACAAAACAGAGTATTCTGTCACTAAAAATGAAACAAACTGAACTTGAAATGGTGGCCTTTCTCCCCAAATTCTTCAAGGAAAAGCAAAACGTTGATGGATAGAGTGTTCCCATAAATTCTGTGGACATCCTGCTTCCACAGGCCCATACTAGAACATAAAAGTTAGCGTCTGAACTGTCATGGAATTACACAGAAATTTTATGGTTCAAATATGAATATTTCATGATATTGCACAAGGAGTGCTGTGATTTCCAGTGCTGTGTCACTGTAACAGGTTTGAAAACGCCAGAATCAAGGACTGGGTCATAATCTTTATCCCGCATGACGATTTTCTCCCTTTCGTTTTTGCTCTGTTCCAGTTCATTCTCCATGCAGTGTCAAGAATGATCTTTCTCACATATCCACCAGATCATGTTATTTCCTGGCTTTAACCTCTTTCTTGGCTTCTCTTCTGCCTAAGACTAAAACACAGACTCCTGACCGTGGTCCGCAAGTCCTACGTGGGCTGACTCCTGCCCACCTCTCCAACTTCGTCTTGCCCCACTGTCCTCCTCGTTCGCAATATCCCGGCTCTTCTGGCTTTTTCAGTTCCTTAAATATGGCAAGCTGGAGTCCATCTCATTGTACTTGTTCATGCGGTTTCCTCTGCTTGGTTTATCACTGGGCCTACCTTCAGTGTGATCTCACGAGCCCTTACAAGCAAAGAGATGCACAAAAAAGGAAGTCAGAGAGATTGGAAGTGTGAGAAGGACTCGAGTGACCCTTGCTGGCTTGAAGATGGAGGGGGCCATGTGGAAAACACAAAAAGGAGAAGAACTCGGAAGTGGATTCTTTCCCAGAGTCTCCAATGTTTGCTTCCTCTGAGGCGCTTGTCATCGTTTTAGCTGTTTTATGTATTTGACTTTTTTTTAAACATAAGCCCCACAAGAACAAGGACTTCTGTTCATTGCTGTAGTTCCTGGAACACAGAAGAATGAATGGCACAGAGTGAGCATTCAATAAATATTTGTTGAATGAATAAATGAATATTTTTTAAAGATTTATTTATTTATTAGAGAGAGAGAGCACACGAGCTGGGGGAGCAGCAGAGGGAGAAGCAGACTCCCCGCTTAGCAGGAAGCCAGACGTGGGGCTTGATCCCAGGACCCCGGTATCATGACCTGAGCCAAAGGCAGCCGCTTAACTAACTTAGCCACCCAGGCGCCCCTGAATAAGTGACTATTTAGTAAGCACCTACTTTGTGCCAGGCACTATGTTCTGCACTGGATCTACCTTATTTCATTGCAACCTCACAATACCAACTCGAGGTAGGCACTATTATTTTCCCTATTTTAAAGATAGAGGATGCTCAGAGTGGTGACATACACGGTTCAAGATCACACGGCTCTTCAGTGATGTAGCCAGAATTCTAAGTCAGGTCTTTCTGGCTCCAAAGCCTATTCCTTCCATTGTGCCACACTGAGTCCCGAGTATTAACATTAAGGACTACACTCCGGCCCGATTAGAACTTCACAATGGGTAAATTTTTAAAAATGCACACATGCACGGGGGCATGAAACTTTGCATACATTGCAGGGGATTCAGAGACCCCATAAGCCTCAGGTTAATGTATATATTACCTGCATCGAAGAGTGCTCACGCTTTAATAGAGATTAGCTGGGTTGGAGCAGCGGCATCTCAAATGCCCTTCTAGTTTTTAGACGAGTGTTCCTGAAGATGGGGAGAAAAAACTTCAAGCCTCAAAAAATTTAAATGCCAATAGTAAGATGACAGGTATGATGGCAGCCAGTATTTTAGGGACGAGGCTCTCTCTAATATTCTCTACGACTGAAAAACCACCTTAAGTGCCCTATTGGTAAGACCCATGGGACCGTGGCAGTTTCTCTGGTGGAACCTAATATTCCAAGTATTTGTGAAGTCACCAGAAATTTAAGAAAAGTCTAAAGCAAATGGAGTAACAAAAGCTTCCCGCAGAGTTGTGAACTTTGAGGTAGGTCAGGATTCCTAACCACCCAGCTCCTGTGGTTCAGGGTCTGGGAGCTGTAACAGTTTCCCTTTCTTCAAAAGCTTCCACCCAGCCCTAGCTCTGAGGAGCTTTCCAATCCCCCTCTGAGCACTGTTTCATCGAAACCAAGTATTTATGTTCCCTCTCAGCTTTGTGTAACACTTGAAATTCCTTCCAGATAAACAATAGGACTGTGGCCAAGAAGGAGCCAAGAAAGAAGTGAGAGATAAGACCTCGAGGCTTGATTTATGAAGTTGAGTTTCTGAAAGCTGCTCGGATCCCTCAGTGGCCACACAGCAGCTGGCAGACCTGCCTCTTCCACGTGGCCGCTGCCCCGGCTCTGCTGAGGCTCTGCTGGTGCCCACAGCCTTGGAATGCTCCTCTCCCTTCCCCCATTTCTCCCATGCCCTTCCTCACAGTGACTCATTATGACAGCCACAGACTCCCAGGCTGGGCTCCCTGAGTGCAATTGAAACTCCTCCCGGACAGACAGCAAGGGGAGCTTGAGTACAACCAGTTCACAGGCCAGCCTTGCTCATTCTCCACAGATAGGGGCCACCCCCAAACCTGCGTTCTCTTAAGAGTCTGGATGCTTTCCAGCTCCATCCCCTTCACTGTGCTAAATGGCCTCCTCCCTGCTCCTCAGAGGCCCCCCCCCCCCGGCCCCGCCCCACAACCCCTCCCACCCCGGGGTTTCTGCTTCAAATTTGCAAGGGCATCACAGAGTGGTGAAGAGTCCAGGCTCTGGAGTCACACTGTCTAGGTTCCTATCCAGCTCCGCTACTGCTTGCTAGCTGGATTGTGTAGCCTGCAGCCAGGGACCCAACCTCTCTGGGCCTCTTTCCTCCTCTGGAGACTGTAGATAGGAATGACAGCCCTGAACTTGGCTGGGCTCATAGTTAGCACTCAGTGGACATTTTTTTCTTTTTACCTATTCTGGAAGGCAAGGGATTCTCTCATGTATCCATAGCACAAGTGGGTAGCTTACCTGCTGCGTTCAATGACATTATTATGTACCACCTAGAGTGATGTGTGATGGTTTTTAGCTGGGGACCATGCAGGGCCCCACTATGATAATAATAACAGATAGGACATCTTGAGCACTCACTATGTTTCGGAATCTGCCCTGTTAAATGCTTCTTTTTTTTTTAAGATTTTATTTATTTACTTGACAGAGAGAGAGACAGCCAGCGAGAGAGGGAACACAAGCAGGGGGAGTAGGAGAGGAAGAAGCAGGCTCATAGCGGAGGAGTCTGATGTGGGGCTCAATCCCATAACGCCGGAATCACGCCCTGAGCCGACGGCAGACGCTTAACGACTGAGCCACCCAGGCGCCCCATGCCCTGTTAAATGCTTCTAAAGTGCATTTTTTATTTTATACTCACTGGAAACCTAAGAGGTGGTTGCTGTTGTTGTCTTCACCTACCCCATCAAGGCACGGAGAGATTAAATAACTATGTCATGAAAAATCAAAGTAAGCTTTGCCTAAGGAGTAATTATCAGGGGCTGGGGCAAGAAAGAAATGCTCTAGGGAGGAGATAGAACTTTGATTTTGAATTCCATACCAGCATTTGGCTAAGCAGAAGGGAAGAGGAGGGGGAAATGCAAGCAGAGGAAACCATGGAAATGGGAGGTGAAAAGTGAGCCTAGTGTGCGTGGAGTAAAGGGCGTACACTGTCCTGACTGTTCCAGAGGTCAGCGATGGAGAAAGGCACTGATGCGAACTTTGCCCCATGGATGGAACAACTGAACCTTGTTAGTAGAATAGCACCACTCCGCACTCCAATCCCTCAGCAACTTTTGCTCTCCTGCCCTACTCTATCCACTTTAGATCATCGTGCTTTCTAGATCATCCCTCTGGGCTCCCCCCAAAATGGCCACGTGGTACACCCTCAGTTTCCAAGGCCACAAATCCCTCCTTGTTAGCACCCCACAGAGATTTGGCAAGGTGCATGGGCTGGGTCAGGAGTGAGGCTCCTGAGGTCTGAGCTTAAGTTGATCCATTCCCTGCCTTAGGATCCCAAAGCAATTTAAACCCAAGACAGAACCTTGCCACACCCGTAGACCTGTCCTCATTTAAATTTCTTGTTTCACTGCTGACCCTGACCCTTGGGTTTTGCTCCAAGTAGGGAGAGCCCTTTAAGAAAAATAACATTTATTTTTGTTACAAAAGCTTGGGAATCTCTCAGCCATGTCAGACCGTTGGTGGAATCCTATTGCAGCGTATGAAATCAGGAGAGAAGAGTTTAGGAGAGCTGAATTTCCAAAGAAGGACGTAGAGCTAAAACAATTTTTTCCAGGCTAGAAAGGGTTAATGGCAGCACAGTGTTTTATATTGCAAGCAAAATACCAATGGGAAAAAAAAAAGCCTTTCCCCTTCCTCCCTCCCTCCTTTCTTCTCTCCCTCCCTCTCTTCCTCTCCCTAAACCTCCCTCCCTCTCTCCCTTCCTTCCTTCCTTCCACCCTCTCTTCACCTTCAAAAATGAGGACATTGCAAACAGGAAGAAAAAAGTGTCCACCTTCCCATCACCCTCTTCCTACCCCCCCCCCAACTTGACAGTTGGAGGTCCAGGCTCTTTGAGTGATGAATCCCATCTTGACAGGAATGAGAGGCCAGGCAGTATGTGAGAATTCTATCTTCTCCCTGGAGCCTGAAATGCATGCCCAGCTGTTGCCATGGTAACTCACTGGTAATCAGGCTCCAATCCACACAAGCATGATGCTTCTCTAGTGACCACCCAGTTCCATAGCTTTTATGTTTGTTTCCTCTTTTCTGGACATCAATAACATGCTGGAGTCTTAGCAGATCACAGACTAGTCTGGGAAACAATCGTACCACCAGTAAACACAAAAGGAAGAAGAGGAGGCTAAAACTGGTCTGTGAGGTGGAAAATGGTTTTACTTGCGGAGTTGTGCAAGTTAGCAAGATGCTTCACTTCTCCTGATCTCACATTCACTTTCTAGTATATAACAGGGGTGGACTTTCTGATTTCCAAGGGCTCCTCTCTCCCACACATGATTCTGGGCATATCTTCAATGTGCACAGAAATGTCAGTGGTAACTGTTTCTAGAGCATCAACTGGGATCCTGAGAATTTTCAAAAGAGGCTATTTAATGAAAAGTCCGTGATGGGAGCCAGGAAAGGGGAATAAATGGGGGTAAGGGGTGGCTGGGAGCAAGAGACAAGCTGTAACTTCATACCCTCCAGTTTGGTGGGAAAACCCTCAGGGTCAAATATAAGTGGGAAATGGAGCCACCCTTCACTCTTCTGTCGTTTGCATCTTCTGGGGAGGTTGGTAGCCCTCACTTCACTCAGTCTCCCAAGTTCCCAGATTACAGGAGCTCATGCTCACTTTCTGGCCTCTATGTGGACCGCTTTCCCCATCCGAACTCCCTATCAGTTCTACCAACCAAATCCAATGTGTGTGCAGAGTCCAGTGTGAGCCCCTGCACCCTCACGCTAGCTCTCCGTAGCTCTCTTAGGCTACAGGGATCACTCATGCTTCTGAAGGTGTGTGGCTCTTGGGATGTGCACCTTGTAATTCACATCACAGATGACTCTCCCATTTTGGCTATTTTTATAATTGTAAATGCATTTCTTTTCAAAATTTACTTACTTTCATGTTAATCTTCAATATGGAGAGATACAAAGAAGGAAACAAAAATGAGCCATAATCTTCCCCCTCCCAACTCTGTTGGGGTTTTTTACATATTAAAGTCATAATACATGTAAAGGTGATAAAATTCAAACTATGGAAAGGTACCATATGAAAAGCAAAAGCCTTTCCCTGCCATCCCAAGTCCCTTTCTCAAAGATCACTATAAAATATTTCATGTGGTATCATCCAGAAAAGAAAAGAAAATAACATATACTGACATACATATGTGTATCCGTATCCAGGGCATAATTACTTATCCTAAACCCTTCAGGGCAGAAAATATGTTGGAATTCAACGTTTTGAAGATTTTAACATGGTGATGTAGTGCCTTCAGCAGGGTTCGGGACAGCAAAGACATAAATTAGACATGTTCAGTATTAATCAAACACATTAACATTTGTGGAGCAAAGTGAAAATTCACACTACTTGGGATAAATGAAGATTACAAAAAAGAATACAAAAAATACTTCAGTTAATACCAGGTTTTTCCCCAAATGAATATAGACCAAACTGGGGGGGGGGGTGTTCTGTTTTCAGAGCTTTTGGGATTAAAGAAAAGTAGATAAGGGATTGTCTTTATATTGATGTTCCCTTTCTCTCTCTCTCTCTCTCTCTCTCTCTCTCTCTCTCACACACACACACACACACACACACGTGTGTGCACACACAAAGAGGACACAGTACTATACCCGTACTATACACACGGTTCTACCCTTGCTTCCTTTTCCCCTGAAAAACGTATATTAGAGATCTTTTTGTATCAGCCCATACAGTTCTAACTTATTCTTTTCAAGGTTATCCCCCAACATTCCAATGTATGGCTACACCAATATTTACCTATTTACTTATTTATTTCTCGAGTCCCCTACTGGTGAACATTTGGGTAATTTCCAGGTTTTCACTGCGGTTTTCGTTAGTTTGTGTGTGTGGTTTGGCTTGTTTTACTATTACAAAAGTTGCACTGAATATTTCTTCATACTTCCTGGTGAACTTCAGCAAGTCTACCTGTAGGGGAAATTCTTACGAATAGAATTTGGTAACGTTTTATGTGTTTGGGTCTTGCTTTTTGGATAGACAGCAAGCTCCAAGGAACACAGTTTGTATCTTTAAATTCTTTGTACGCACCTGAGTTTTGACATACAGTAAGTGGTAGTAAATGTGAAATGACTAAAAATAATGAGGATTATGAAAAATATGAAGGTAATGAAAACCCTCATGAAGATCTTCATGTAAGTCGTAAAATAGGTAGCACAAATTTTGTCTGTTCTGTAGACAAAAAGATGTAGAAAGAGCTTAAAAATATCATAGCATTTGACCCTGTAGTTCCACTTCTAGCTGTATTTTTCCTGAACAAATAATTTTAAATGTAGAGATTTACAAATAAAAATATCAGTTGGAACAGTGTTCCTAATAGCAAGCCCTTTGAGAATGCCGAAATGCTCAACGCTGCTGGGGTGTAGTGTGCATGCTTGCAAGACTTTTTTATGATATGGAGAAAACTTTAAGATCAAGCGGTGGGGGGAAGCGAGCTAAAAATAATATATATAATTCTCACCTACATAGAGGTGTTTTAAAGGCGCTGGAAGAAAAGTGAACCAAAGCAGGAAGAGTGGCTGCATCTAGGTGGCGAGTAATAAGGAATGCTTTCATCTGCCATTTTACACTTTCCTGTACTACGCTTATTACATTTCCACGCTAGCTTTGTTGTTTTGATAATCGGGACCAAGATTTTTTTTTAAGTTAGCTAGAAGGAAAGTGTCATAGTCTATCTGAGCTGCTCTCACAAAATACCATAGTTTGGGTGGCTTATAAACAACAGAAATCTATTTCTCACAGTTCTGGAGGATGGAAAGTCCAAGATTAAGGCACCAGTAGATGTCAGTGTATGGTGAGGGCCTACTTCCCAGTTCATAGACGGCGCCTTCTCTCTGTGTCCTCACATAATGGAGAGGATGAGGGATCTCTCTGGGGCCTCTTTTATAAGTCATGAGTCCTATACATGAAGGCTCCACCGTCATGACCTAATCACCTCACAAAGGCTTCACCTCCTAATGCCATCATCTTGGGGGTTAGGATTTCAACATGTGAATTTGACATGGCGGGGCAGGGGGTGATACAAACATTCAGTCCATAGGAGAAAAGATTCTTATTTCCGTCTCCACAGAGAGGTAAGGAGACATCTTTTGGTACTTGCTCTACTTTCCCCCACCTGGTATCCTCGTGGATTCTGACAAGTTCCCCAGGATGCATTGCTGGTCATCAGGTGTGTTCTGTCATGTACCCATTTTATAAATTCCAGTCCAGATTGAACTACACTTTCCTCAGAAAGGCTTTTTATCCTCATCCTCGGCTCCAGACACAGCTACCGTTTGGACCCATTCTACTTCAGATCAGTCAGATTGGCTACTTGATCATTTTAACAGCTTTTTCATTCTCGGTACTGTCCCCATAAGAGTTGGCTTGTATATCTTTAAGACGCTTGCCTGTCTGAAGTCCCTTGAGACCTGGGGAATAGTCATACCATATATCAGAAGGACAAAATCCAAAGAGGTTAATGAGAGAGTCTGCCTAATATGGGTCACTATTTGGCACCAGCTCTCTTCCACCTGACTGGTCTCAGATGGGTATTTTTTTCTGAGTTCGTTATTCTTGCCTTGTCTTTGGAACTTGCGTAGAGGGTGGAGGCTGTTTTTAAAGCCAGATCTGAGTAGTATCCTACCTGTATCCAACCAAAGTTGTGTCCTCAAGCCAGTCTTGTCTTTATCTTAACCATAACCATATTTTTCCCAACTTATATGCATGATCATATGTCCTAACTGGGGAAAGGGAGCCTCTGACCTACATGCTACCTACCATGTTAAACAGATGGACTCTCTAGGCCTAGAATTGGCCAACTACAGCCTATCAGTCAAATCTGCTCAAGCAGCCTATTATGGGTGGTCTATGAGCTAAGAATGTTTTTAGTTTTTACATGTTTAAGAAATGAAAAGAATAATATTTCGTGACCATGAAAATGATATGAAATTCCAATTTTGGAGTCCGTATATAAAGTTTTATGCCAAACCCATTAGTTTACAAATATGTCCATGTCTGCTTTCACACTACAGTGCCAGAGTTGAGTAGTTGATACACAGACTGCATGCCCCACAAAGCCTATAGTATTTACTATCCGTGCCTTTACAGAACAAGTCTGCCAACCCCTGCTCTAGCGCATGCTCATCTATCAATTGCTAGTGTTCTCCCAGAGTCCTGGACTTGGAAAGTGCCAGGCTATTGACATAAATGAGTGAGCAGCCCGGATATAAAGCAATAGGGAAGGATGTGGCCAACTAAAGAGCACACGTCTATCTAAAGATGACAGCCATGACTTGTGCCCATTCATGGTGCAGGCTTAGCTTCGCCATATTTTCTTATTTTTCAAGAGAGGACAGAAATCCAGATTTTTATGTGAACTTTCCTGAGTTTTTATGTTGGCAAACACTGCTCAGGTCAAATAAATCATGTCTGCCAACTACCGGCTTACAACTCCTCCTCTGCAGCTTTTAACATGCGAGGAGCCAGCCCAGGTTGTACATCAGAGCCCCGCACTGCACCGTCTTTGCAAACCAAGGGTGCAAGCAAAGGACAGTTAAGCTCATTCTGATTGTCTGCTCTACTGCGGGTGCCACAGTGCTTGGGGGTATGGACTAGAAGTACCAATGAGGAGAGAAGCCCGTCAATTTCTTCTGCTGCCTTATCGATGTGACTTCTCTGGTGACCTTTCACACTAGAGACCACTCTCTTGAAACTCTCCACATTCGGGGATTTTTCTCTCCCCTCCCTAGCTTGTTTTACTCTTTGTTTCTCTGGCTTCTCTTCTGCTCTCATCTGTTTTCTCTCTTTGATAAAACTGGGGTTCTCTCTCTCCTATTGCCACTCTTTCAGGCACCTGGGTAGACACAGGGTCACAGAATTTGCCCTTGGCTCTGTTGTTCTTGCAACTTCCTCCAGATCCACCCAGAAAGTGATAGGCTCTAGAAGGAGATGGAAGCCCTACTTAGGCCTGTGACGTAAGCTATGTACACCAACCCAACTTTCCTAGAGAACCATGCACTGAGTTTTAAGCTTTTCTATTAAGTGATACTCTGTCCCTTATTTGGCTACTGTTCCTTACAAATATTTCCCTAGGGAACCTCATGAGGGCAAAAACCTGACTGGCAGTGAAGGATTTGAACTTGCCCAAGTACTGTGGACAAATGCTACCTAACTACTCATAAAATTTCACCCCAGATCCCAACAGAAATCTTCTCTCTTTGTTCCCTTCTTTCCTCTCTGCTCCATTCCAGGCTCCATTACTAACCACTCTTCTTGTGCCCACCGCTTAAATGCTGCTGTGAGCCAGCGTTCTTTCCCTGCCCCCTTTCTTTTTGCACTCTGTATACCTATCCTACACAATCTCAACTGATCCTTAAATACAACATACAGACTGATGATTCTAAAATCTTTATCTTCAATCTACATCTCTCCCCTGAGCTTCAGACCCATATATTCATCTGTCTACTGGTCATCTCATTTTGGATGTTCCAAAGGCACCTCAAACTCAACATGTCCCAAACTAAATCAACTGTCTCTACTCCTTCCCCTCAACCTTCTTCTCTTCCTGTGTACCCTTAATGCATTGACCCACTATTCCCCAAGACACCCAGGCCAGAAACCTGGGAGTCATCTTAAATTCCTCTCTCTATCCTCCCCTACCACATTCAATCACACACTACGTCCTATAAATGCCACCTCTTAATTATCTCTGACATCCATCCCTCCTCTCCATTCTCATTGCTTCTGGTTGCCCTAGTTCAGGCATTAATTATTACCTATTGAAAAAGGAAGAAAAAAAAAAACTATGGGAAGAAGGTGCCTCAAGTCTGTCCCCTTTCAATCCATCCACTAGTGTGCTGCCAGAGTGATGTTCTTCCAAATGCAAAGCTGGTCACGTCCCTTTCCTGCTTAAAACCTTTTATACCTCTGCAAAGGGTCAAGTCTAAATCCTTGTGCATGGCATGAGAGACTGTATACGATGTGACTTCTGTTTGGACACTCTTCATATACGCGCTGCCCCAGTTGTTTTGAGAACATGGCAGTCCTCAATTTCAAACACACCATGCTATTTCTGACCTTCACACCTTTGCCTGGAATACCCTTCTCCATGCCACCTCTACCCCTTTCAAATCTGATCTCACAGCTTATCAGAGCTTTGCTGGCTGACAAGCTAGCTAACATCTCATAGACACTCATACTGAAATGGCTGGTGGCTATTTCTTGTCAAAATAATGCTAGTTACAGCCAATACTTACATAGTGCTTATCACGTGACAGACGTTCTTCTAAGTATCTTCTTATTATTAATCCATTTAATCCTGATCACAGCTCTATGAGATAGCTACCACTAGCATCCTCATTTTATAAATGAAAGCAATGATTCAGGGTCACAACAGCTTGAAAATTGTAGAGCAAATTTAAACCCAGGCATTCCAGCTCCAGGGTGTATGCTCTTAACTCCAGGTCTCTTTTTGTTATGTTGCTTTAATTGTGTCACCACTTTGTGGAAGGCAGTATAGTATAGCAGTTAAGAATGTGGGCTCTAGGGGCGCCTGGGTGGCTCAGTAGGTTAAGCTCCTGCCTTCAGCTCGGTCATGGTCCTGGGGTCCTGGGATGGAGCCCTGTGTCAGGCTCTCTGCTCAATGGGGAATCTGCTTCTCCCTCTCCCTCTGCCTGCTGCCCCCCCTGCGTATGCTTGTTCTTTCCCTCTCTCTCTCCCTCTCTCTGTCAAATAAATAAATAAAGTCTTTAAAAAAAAAGAATGTGGGGTCTTCAGACAGAACTTATTTCAAATCAAGGCTTTTCCACTTGCTCACCGTGCAACCTTGAGCAACGAACTAACCTCTTTGATTCTCAGCTTCCTCTTTCTGAAATGAAGATAGTTGTTGTAAAGGTTAAGTGATAAAGTCATATATGTTAAATGCTTAGTACAGTACCTCATACATAGTAAGATTTTAATAAATGTTACAATTGTTGACTGTTCCAGTAAATAAAAACAATGATTCTCTGGTGGTGGAGATTTCAGGTATCAAAGGGAAGGGAATATAAGACAGTGGTTAAAAAAATGACTTGACAACTTAGGCAAGTTACTTAATCTCCCTGTGTCTCAGTTTCTTCATCTATAAAATAGGATAATAATAGTACTTATTTCTTAGGATTATTTCTTTTTTTTTTAAAGATTATTTATCTGGCAGAGAGAGAGAGCGAGCACAAGCAGGGGGAACAGGAGAGAGAGAAGCAGGCTCCCCACTGAGCAGGGAGCCCGACTCAGGGCTCGATCCCAGGACCCTGGGACCATGACCCGAGCCAAAGGTAGATGCTTCACTGACTGAGCAACCCAGGTGCCCCTCTTAGGATTATTTTGATGGTGAAATGAATTAATAGATGTAAAACATTTAGAATGGTGCCTGGTACTTAACAAGTACTATATAACTGTTGGGTCATGACAATGAATATATTTCTTTGAGGCTCTTGCCTCTTCCACCCATGTGTATGGTCCATTCTATATGCAATTTTATTTTGGTAACATTTGTGCCAGACAGCTACTGCTTCTTTTTATTTAATTATTAACGTCCTTAAAGGCAGATACTTAACTTCACTATGTCTCCAAAGCCAGCAGAGTATCTGCGACATGGTTCGATGAATGAATGAATAAATGAATGAATGGGTGTCAATCAAAACACAAACAAATACACAAAAGAACGAAAAATTTGGTTGAAGTTCTGGAGCTGTTATAACATCAGCAGGTAGGACCAATTTTTCTGACCAAACAGTAGAACAGAAAATTCTTCCTGCCCACTCTGGGGATTTATTAAATATTTACTAAATGGCACTGAAATAGCAATATGCATATGACATATTCCCATTCCATTTAGCTCAATGTGCCACTTCAGAGTTCTTCATTTGAAAAGAAGCATGGCAGATCATTCATTTGCCTTGAATATCAAGCGTCTGCATGAAAGAACTACCTTTTTTCAAACTATGGTGGCCTGAGGGTCTGGAACTGATCTAGCTGAGGAAAGCTGAGGTTGGCTTTTCTCCAGTTATGTCTCCCTCTTAATTTTGGAGACCCTCTAAAGGCAAGGGTTTTCAATCCTGACTGTGCATCAGAATAGTTTGGGAATTTATTAAATAGGTGGATACCCAGGTCTCATAACCAATCTACCAAACCATGTCCTCTGGGAGCAGATGCCAGGACCCTGGGTTTTGAGAAATCTGCCCCTATGACTCTAAAGCAGTGCCTTACAGATAGTCAAGATTGGCCAGTAGATGTCACTGAATCCTTCCTAGCCTACATCACCCACCTGTCCTGTTGTCCTAAACTTTACACGCTTACTGAGAAAACTGTCTCTAGCAAGTAGCTCTGACCATATATATCTCAGAGTCATCCATAGCTCAGGTCACGCAGACCATGAGAGAGAACCAGGGCCCTGTCATACAGAGCATCTGGAAACCAAATGTTTCCCTGGGCAACTTGGTGAAGTAAACTTGGGGCAGCCTGTACAGGAAGCAGTCCTCAGCCTGTGGGGGTTTTTTGTTCCATCTTGATGCATTGACTGCTAAGGTGATAGAGTCTGAGAGAGAACTGTTGGCTCTGGATGCCTGGAAATAAATAGATCTGTTAAATGGAGCACAGCATCAGAAGCAGTAATAGCAATACTTAAAAAAACAAAACAAAGGAAAAAGAAAAAGAAAAATAGTTTAATTTCTACATGGACTTCAATTTTGAATTTACTTACAGTTTTACAGAAACAGGAAAAAAACCCTAGCAGAAGAAGGTACAGAAATAATCCCATCTGCCACAGAATGCCTCTACAGAACTTGACCACTAAAAAAAGAAACAGACTGTTTCTTGCTTCTGCAACTCGGCTTCTCATGGTTCAGTCGAGCCAGCCTTACTACAGAAGGTTTCAGCAATTTGCTCAGAAATGCGGCTTTAGTTTAAGACACAAATGACCCCCTGCTGGAGAACAGTTGTTGATTCCACAAATCTACCACTGACTTTCAGTGATCCTTGTCTGGGAATATAGGCACCACTCATTCACACACCACATACCACTGCTCCCCATGTTTAGGGACCTCAAATCAGAGTGGAGTTTCTGTTCCTCTTGATTTGTAGTCTTTTCCTCCACTGCTTCTGTGTACAAGTCTGCATGTGCCCGAAGTGTGAGGCAAAGTGTCTTAGTCAGCTCGGGCTGCCATGACAAATGCTGTGAACTGGCTGGCTTAAAGGACAGATATTTATTTTCTCACGTTCTGGAGGTTGGAAAGTCCAAGATCAAGGTCTGGCAGGGTTTGGCTTCTGGTGAGAGCTCTCATCCTGGCTTGCAGACAGCCACCTTTCTCTGTGTGTTCACGTGGCCGTTCCTCGTGGCTTGCTCCTAGAGTGAAAGAGACATCTCTCTCCCTCTTCTTATAAAACCACAAATCCCATCAGGTTAGGACTCCACCCTTATGACTTCATCCTACCACAATTACTTCCTTTTAGCCCCATCTCCAAGTACAGTCACAATGGAAGTGAGGGCTTCACCATATGAATTCTGGGGGGCCACAATTCAGTCAATAACAAGAAGGCAACGTAGGAAGACAGAAAACAAGACACTTAGCCCAGCTTGCAAACAGCTTCTGGAAAGACCAACCCAGGAAAAAGAAGCACGGCACAGACAAAGGAAACAGCTCCCAAAGGGCCAGTTGGTCAGCACCGCGTAACTCCCATCCTCCACCCCCACACCCACCCTGTTTCCATCTCCAATGGTTGGATGTGTATGCTCCGCCAAGGAGCGCCTGCTTTAACCCACATTTCAACAGGTACCTCGGACAGTAGATTTATGCTCCCTACAGCTCAATTTTCCTCCCTCCAAGGACAAGGAGTAAGGGAAGTTGAATAATCAGCAGAATAAGTAATAATAATGAATACTAGCTATGTAGCCCAAGAGCAAAGACATGGAATGCTTGTACAGTGGTGATTACAGTTGCATCTGTAGAGCAGGGCTTGCTTTGACTAAGGGCATTTTAGTCCATTACCCCATTTGGTCCTCAAAGTAAACCAGGAGTTACTGTTCCCGTTTGACAGATGAGGATAGAGATACAAATGAGCTATTGACAGTGCCCAAGATCACAAACCAGGCTACTGGTGGAGTCAATACGGAAGTCTTAAGGAATGTCAGTGGTCATCAATAAAGTAATAGGGACACACTGGCTCCCTGAGCACCAGAGGGGCTGTTACGTAGACAGCACCACACATTTAGTACTGAAGTCCTCTCCTATTATTTCACATACATTTATCCAGTCTCCTTAGATTGCGGGCTTCTCAAAATCAGGGACTTAGGTTTTTATGTCACTGAATTGCCCATAAGGTCTAGCACAGGGCTGGGTCAACAGGATGAACTCACTAAAAATACTTTAATGTTGGTATAGTACTTCACAGCATGCAAAGTGCTTTCACATATGTTATTTTATTCCATTTTTATGGCAACGACCAGAATAGCATTTTAGGAAAGGTCATGTTGTCTCCTCATCCTCGTGATGCTTATTTTCATTCTGTTACAGTGCACTCATTTTATGAAACATTAATTGAGAACATGCCATTATTTTTATCATTAATAACTAACATTGATTGAACACCTACTACGTAGCAGGCATTGAGCCAGGCATCGTGCCAAATGCTGAGAATACAAACATAAATCCTATGTGTCTTTGCCCTGAAGGAGTCTTGTGAATAATTACGCAGTTTGATGAATGCTTGTTAAGTGATCATTTGGCCCCTGGACTGTACTGTTCGAATGATGAGGATCTAATCATCTTCTAAGCAGCTCATTCCATTTTCAGATAGTATTGATAGAAAGCTTTTCCTCACCTTGCATAAATCTTCCTCACTTCTGCTGCCACTCCTCCCTCCTAGACCTAGCCCTTGGGGCACAGAATGTAAATCTTCCTTTTCACTTGACAACCCTTCAAGTATTCAAAGGCAACTATGCTCATCAGCCACCCCCTCTTCAGCTTCCCTGACTCGGCCTCTGCCTGTCCCATCTTCCCACAGCTCGGCCTACTGATCTACCCCAAGAACTGAGCCCAGCCCATTTCCAGAGCAAATGAAGCTTAAGGTAGGAGGTGCTCAAGTGGCTACTCTCAGCCTCCTCCGTTCCAAATTTCAATCACTGCCCACCCCCTCCTCCCGCATTAGGGCACTCTCCTTGTTCTCTTAGTTCCTTTGCCTATGAAGACATGTCTAGCAAAAAGTTGCTGTGGTCAAGGTCAAAGAGATTGCTGCCTGTGTTCTCCTCTAGGATTTTGATGGATTCCTGTCTCACATTTAGTTCTTTCACCTATTTTGAGTCTATTTTTCTGTATGGTGTAAGAAAACCGTCCAGTTTCATTCTTCTGCATGTGGCTGTCCAATTTTCCCAACACCATTTGTTGAAGAGACTGTCTTTTTTCCATTGGATATCTTTCCTGCTTTGTTAAAGATTAGTTGATCACAGAGTTGAGGGTCCGTTTCTGGGTTCTCTATTCTGTTCTATCGATCTATGTGTCTGGTTTTGTGCCAGTACCACGCTGTCTTGGTGATCACAACTTTGTAGTAATAGAGCTTGAAGTCCGGAATCGTGATGCCACCAGCTTTGATTTTATTTTTCAACATTCCTTTGGTTATTCGGGTTCTTTTCTAGCTCCATACAAATTTTAGGATTATTTGTTTCAGCTCTGTGACAAATGTTGATAGTATTTTGATAAGGATTCCATTGAATGTGTGGACTGCTCTGGATAACATACTTACTCTATCTTGGAAACCCAAAAGACTCCACCTTGAAATTGCTAGAACTCATGTAAGAATTGAGCAAAGTGGCAGGATATGAAATTGATGCACAGAAATCAGTTGCATTTCTATACACTGACAATGAGACAGAAGAAAGAGAAATTAAGGAATTGATCCCATTTACAATTGTACCAGAAACCAGAAGATACCTAGGAATAAACCTAACCAAAGAGGAAAAGGATCTGTACTCTGAAAACTATAGAATACTTATGAAAGAAATTGAGAGCGACACAAAGAAATGGGAAAACATTCCATACTCATGGATTAGAAGAACAAACATTGTTAAAATATGTAGAATACTTCTGAAGGGAACAAGAAACTGGCCAAGGGCAAATACAGAAGTTCCCAGCTGAAATTGGAGCCTCTGAATGTGTAGTGGCACCAATTTATTCATCTCTCTCCAGACACCATAATAGCTTAGATACAGGAGTGGTGAATGTAGTTTGCTGGATTGAAAAAAAAGTTAGTGAGCGGTTACTTTTTTTTTTTTTTAAGTAAGCTTCACACTCAACACCGGACGGAGGGCAAGATAGGTTCAGACTCACGACCTTGAGATCAGGAGTCAAATGCCCAACCAACTGAGCCACCGAGGCACCCCAGTGAGCACCTACTTTTTAATCAGGCACTATTCTAGGCTCTAAGGATATAATAATGAGCAAAAATAGGGTCATTTACAATATCAAAATAGTGCATGTAAGCATTTTCCCATTCACTCCCTGGGAAATCATGCAAAAGTAACAAGGAGAACAAAAGAAACCTTACAAGCTTCATCTACTGACTAAGACAGATATATGCAGACTCAAAACTAAAATTGCAGCTTCCAAAAGTATCCAAGATAAGAGAGGAATGGGAAGAAGGGTTGGGAGGTAAAGAACTGAGTGTAGCAAGGGTATAGCAGATCTTAGGAAGCTTCAACAAAAATATACTTCCTGTAAGTGACTGGTACATCCTGAGTTGTAAAAGCTATGTCCCTAGTTTGCAGCAACAGGTTCAGGCACTGGGATGAGTAGAGCAGGCCTAAATGTCTTCTTGAACTAGGTTTGACTCAGAGAGACTGATGACGTGGGCCAAGCCAAAGAACCACACATAGGAGCCACATTTGCAGTTAAAATATCTACCTCTCTGCCTGCAGGGGATAGAGCTTTTGCATAGTGAAGCATGGAAGGCTACTCTGGCCCATTTTCCATAGCTGGAATCTTCTGCAAACAGCCGAGACCTGATAAGTCAAATCATTCAAGGATGGGTAATAAAAAAGGAACTGACACAGTATTGACAAAACGATACTGTGTTTTAGAAAGTGGAAAAGCACAGCAAAAACAAAACACCATAAAAAATTATACCACTGAGTAGACGAAAATTGTATGCAAATGTTCCTCCATAAAGTTAAATAAATAGTGAGGTAGCCAGCTCGCTGACAATACAAAGCAGATATGAAGAAATTGGAAGAGATGGTAATACAACAGAAGGTTAAATTAGCAGAACTCAGTGGGATGATCATATTCTGGGTATATTTTGAAGGTGGAACTGATGAGATTCGCTGATGGATTGGATATGGGATGTGAATTGTATGGGCCATTCCAATTCCGTGGGAGGGTCTCTGCTGTGATTGTTAACTCTGTGTGCCAACCTCACTAGGCTATGGTGCTCAGTTGTTTGGTAAATACCACTGGAGGTGTTGCTATGAAGATATTTTTTAGATGCAGTTACCATTTAAATCAGTAGACTGTACAAAGGAGATTAACCTTCCTGATATGGGTGGGTCCCATCCAATTAGTTGAATGTCTTAACAGCAAAGACTGAGGTTTCCCAGAGTAAAAGCAATTCTGCCTCAATATTTCAGACTTGCCAGTCTCTCTCTCTCTCTCTTTCTCTCTCCATCTCCATATACATATATGTATACTGTTGTCATTTCTCTGGAGAACCCCAATATAACTGCTGTCTCTTTCCACTCTGATTTCCATCCATTACATTCTCTCTCATCTTTGAGATCTAACAAAGGGAAAGTTAAGTTGGAGATAAATTTAGTTTGTGTTCAGTGACATGTATTTATGTGGTTTGCAGTCAGTCCTGTGTATAGATATATCATTGCTAAACCATTCTGGTAAAAGAGTAGCTTCTAGAAATACCCCACCTGCTCATTCTGCTGACTTATCCAGCATGGTAATATGAATGTGTCTTATGGTCCTTGACACTGAAAATATGTGGGTACTGAGGTAAGGTTTGAAATGTATGGATCCAGAATACAATCCATGGAAAATGCCATCTATCATCTGATTTGCAAAACGGGTTTCAAAGTATTCAGTTCTCACTAATGTATAAAGACAGAGGAAGTTTTCTTCTATTAGAAATATTCTCAACAATGTAGTGTCTACAGCTATGCACAGTACTTTTATTCATTCTGTGACGGGAATTGCATACAATATGATTTATCAGAATTCTTATGTTTGTAGAGTACAAATCTGGGTCAGTTCTACAAGCATCAGTTCTACTTCAATTGTGTAAAGTTGCATGCATTAGCTTTCCAAGTATCGATAATAGCAATACATTTTCATCAACCATGCTAGTGCAAAGACTAAATTATCTTCCTATTCTCTTGATAAAAAATGATAATATAGGGGCGCCTGGGTGGCTCAGTCATTAAGCGTCTGCCCTTGGCTCAGGGCCTGATCCCAGGGTCCTGGGATCGAGCTCTGCATCTGGCTCCCTGCTCTGCTGGGAGCCTGCTTCTTCCTCTCCCACTCCCCCTGCTTGTGTTCCCTCTCTCGCTGGCTGTCTCTCTCACTCTGTCAAATGAATGAATAAAATCTTTAAAAAAAAAAAGGAAATGATAATATAAAACCATTATCACATGAAGAAGCAAACAAAAAATATGAGGCCAAAAGTACGGGAAAATAGTACTATGGAGGTGTGTTGGGCAGTTAATAAAAAATAGTGTTGATATCACCTCACGCCTGTCAGATTGGTGAATATCCACAACACAAGAAACAACAGGTATTGGCGATGATGTGGAGAAAGAAGAATCCTCTTGCACTGTTGGTGAGAGTGCAAACTGGCACAGCCACTCTGGAAAACAGTATGGAGTGTCCTCAAAAAGTTAAAACTAGAACTACCCTATGATCTGGCAGTTGCACTACTAAGTATTTAATCAAAGGATACAAAAATACCAATTCAAAGGGATACATGCAGCCCAATGTTCATAGCAGCATTATCTACAGCAGCCAAACTATGGAAACAGCCCAAGGGTCCAATGACTGATGAATGGATAAAGATGTATTATATATAATGGAATATTACTCAGCCATAAAAAGGGATGAAATCTTGCCATCTGCAATGACATGCATGGAGCTAGAGAGTATTATGCTAAGCAAAATAATTCAGTCAGAGAAAGACAAATACCATGTGATTTCACTTAAATGTGGAATTTAAGAAACAAAACAAACAATCACGGGGGAAAGAGAGACAAACCAAAAAACAAACTCTTAACTCTAGGGAACAAACTGATGGTTACCAGAGGGGAGGTGGGTGGGGGGATGGGTGATATAGGTGATGGGGATCAAGGACGGCACTTGTTGTGATGATCACTGGATGTTGTATGGAAGTGTTGAATCACGGAATTCTACACTTGAAACTAATACTACACTCTGTTAACTAACTGGAATTTAAATAAACACTTTCAAAAAATGTGTTATTTTTCTTATTTATTATCATGTTTGTGATATTTGTCAGCTTTTAAAAATTAAAATTAGCTGTGATTTCTCATTCTAAATTAATACTTTAGTATCTAGTGTATGCATAACTTTTTAAGGTCCTTTTTTATTAAGAGGGGCTTCCAAATTGTCTAAACTTCAAGAATCACAAGATGTGGATCTCCCTCTGGGCATGAGAGAAAGAAAAGAGTCTAAAAAAAATACATGCTTTTAATTTTCGGATCTTTTAACTTTGGTTGTTGGGAAGAATACATATTTTTTTTAGATTTTTTATTTATTCATTTGAGAGAGAGAGATAGTGAGAGAGAGCACAAGCAAGGGGGAGGGGCAGAGGGAGAAGCAGACTCCCTGCTGGGCAGGAAGCCTGATGCAGGGCTTGATCCCAGGA
Organism: Ursus americanus; assembly: GCF_024610735.1. Classification (NCBI taxonomy): domain Eukaryota; kingdom Metazoa; phylum Chordata; class Mammalia; order Carnivora; family Ursidae; genus Ursus; species Ursus americanus. The sequence goes on along the minus strand of NC_142164.1, from coordinate 35,032,367 downwards.
CCCCGAGATCATGACCTGAACTGAAGGCAGTCCCTTAACTGACTGAGCCACCCAGGCACCCCAGAAGAATACATATTTTGTGTGTTTGTTGCACAACTAGTTTCCAACACCTAATGGGTTACAAAAAAAGTTATTTCCCTTTCCCCTTTCCCTAGTTCCACCCAATCCCATGGGTGTAATGGCAGCTCAGCGACAGTCATCGTTTTCTTGACCATCTACTGCAACGTGACACGTGCCTTGATTATTTCCCTTCTACCCTCCCTTGTTTGCACCACCCAGTCCCCTATACCTGAAAAATGCAAATTAGCATTGACTCGTGGCTTGAAAGAAATATAAACTATCCTGCTTTCCTCCTGTTTTGATCTCAGATTTTCCTGGGAAATTTATTCTTGTGGACATGTCTTCTTTGGAAAATGACAGGCCTAGTAGGAGAACGGAGTAGGTATAGCCAAGACCGAATGAAATGTGAAGCATGGTCACAACAAGTGGGGACAAAAATTGAAGCTTGATGAATAGATCTTAGGCCTGTAGAATATTTTCAGTATCTTCAGATTTTAAATGTCTTTTATCTGTGCCGCATAGCCAATTTTGGATGCATGTGAAAGAATTTATGACCTCAGAGGTAGTATTTAGTCTCATGGAATCAAGGAATGTAAGAGCCAGAAGGGACATTAGAGATCATAATCCTGTGACCTCATATTACAGAACTGTCACTGGGGCTAAATGAGCTGGCCAAGATGATAAATATGGTTGTGGTTGTTTCAAAGACTATAAACCATGTAAACCAATAACAAAAGTAACCAACAACATGTCTTGTTTGATCAGAGCAGTAAATCCACCCACTTAAGAGTCACATCTGGGGAGAAAAGACAGCCATTTTGCCATCAGTACTAAGGGTGAATGAAGAAAATAAAATGGCTGCTTATTAAAGTAAGGGTATGTGTGATAGCTAATGTCCAAACTGGATTTATTCATTTAACTATGTGCAGTTGGGTGTCAATTACATAGCAGGGGGACTGAAGAAGGGAAGGGAACTAAGATAAATGCCAAGAAATTCTCAGCCAGTGTTTGTCCAAGTGTGTATTCTCAGGACAAGCTATGTTAAAATCTCCTAGGAAGCTCGTTACAATGAAATTCCAGGGACTTACCCTGGAACGACAGGGCAAACTGCTCTGGGGGGAAGACCATGGGGTGTGCAGTGAATAAATACAGATTCCAATACAGACGGTTTGGAGATGACTTTAAGAAGTACTGTTTTAGGTTAACATCAGAGAAAATAATGACATCATAGCAGTAGTGTCCTGTAAGCATGAGAACAGAAGATACTCAGAACAAAACATGATGATCATCTTGCTGGAATAAGAGTCCAGGATATTTGGGTTTTAGTTTCAAATTCACCAACAGTAATACTTTGGGTTAGTTGATTTACTTCTTGTGGTCCCATTTTATTCACTTTTCAATGGGAAGCTTTTAAAAGATTTTAAGCAGGGGAATGACATATGAATTATATTTGCTGCTGAATAAATATAAATACAAGTATAAATATAAATATTTGTTGCTGAATAAATATAGTAAAGTAGTAGAACAAAAAAGGATGTGGCAAATAAGTTAGTACGCTAGCGAAATAGGCTAGGCAAGGGGTGCCTGGGTAGCTCAGTCTATTAAGTGTCTGCCTTCAGCTCGGGTAATGATCCAAGAGTCCTGGGATCGAGCCCCACATTGAGCTCCCTGCTTCTCCCTCTGCTCCTCCCCAGCTCATTCTCTCTCTCTTAAATAAATGAATCAATCTTTTAAAAAAAGGAAAAGACATAGACCAGGTGAAAGATAACAGTAGCTTAAAATAGGCTGTTGACTGTAATTGGATAGTGGATGGATTTTCTTCATTTTGCTAGGATTAATGATGGTTTTGACATCAGCTATGAGGAAGACGGAGGTGTCAAGGATGACCCATGAGGTTCTGGTTTGCAATGAATGGTTGAGATTTTAAGGGCTATGTACAATTTGAGGGTTCAGGTGATTGAGCATGAAGTCCAGATTAAGTAGGTTGGGGCTAAAAGCTTAGGAAGAAATGGGCACATCAAAGGATTTCAGGTCTCTTACAAGTCAAAGGGCAGAGAGACTCTGAGTAGGAGAACTGGGAGGATGGGAGCCTGTGGACAGAGAGTGGGGCACTGGTGTATGTGATTTCCATGGTGGATCCATTCTACTTGATGACCAGGTCTGGGTTAGCCATGAGCACAGCAGGCTGAAGGGGAGTGGATATGGAGGTCAGCAGAGTTGGAAAGGACAGTGAGCTCATAGGCCAGGATGCTGATTGGGTAGTTTGGGCCTGGAGAGGACAACTGTGTCTTAAGGGCCAAAATCATCAGTGAGCTTGGGATGGTGACCAAATCAGTAGATGATGATAAATAAGGAGCAGGTGGATGACAGGGACTTTAAAGAAGCTGGAGTTTTTTATATGACTGGAGGAGAAATAATAGTGTAGAACTTGCACTGGGGAGCCTTTAAAGAAAATATATTCCTCTTCAATATTCCAATTGTGGGAGAATGAACCCCTCCATTTTTGACAAAGTAGGTTTTGGTTTAAGGCAGGAGTTGTGAGAGCAAACAGAGATGCTTCATTAGTGGCAAAGCACAAACGTGCTATTGTCTTATTTGGTTATGTATTTTGGTTCCAGGAGTAGCACTTTACACTTTTCATTATTAAAAATTTCACTTTTAAGCATACTGAAATACTTATGGATGCAATGTTATGATGTCTGGGATGTGCTTCAAAATAATACAGGGCTGATGGGCAAGGGTGATAAATGAAGCAAGATTTACCATGCATTGATAATGCTGAGGCCCAGTAATGGACACATGGAGGCACCTTGTCCTATTCCGTTTTGTGTATGTTTGAATTTTTCTTTAATAAAAAGTTACAGAAACCTCATCCTTATAGATTTGGCCCATTGTTTTTGACTGGCACTTTTTTTTAAAAGATTTTATTTATTTGAGAGAGAGAGCACCAGCAGGGCAGAGAGGAGCAGAGGGAGAGGAAGAAGCAGGCTCCCTGCTGAGCAGGGAGTCTGAAGCGGGGCTCCATCCCAGGACCCTGGGATCATGACCTGAGCCGGAAGCAGATGCTTAACTGACTGAGCCACCCAGGTGCCCCCTGACTGGCAGTTTTATGTTCTCATTTTATGAAGCTCTCTTATTCCCTCTCTAGGAGATCCACAAGGACAGATACTTATCCCCATTTTACTGATATACCTCTCTGATTCTGTTAAGGGACTCACCCAAAGGTAAATATCTGTTTAGCTGTAGACTTAGGACTAGAACTCCCATGTTATTTCGACCACTGGACCCTAATCAAGGGAGCTTGTAAGTTACCATTAAAAGGTGTTAAAATTCGGAGTCATTCTCTCAGGTGTTTGATCTTGGAAACAGTGGTCTTCATTTGATTGCAGGTTCAACAAAGTGACATTGCCTTTGCACCTGCTAGTCCGTCTGCATGGAATGTTCGTCCCCATCCCCTAGTTCACCAGGTTAATGCCAATACAGCCTTCAAAGCTCAACTTAGTCCTTCCCGCCCCCCATACACACAGTGCCATCCCCCGCAATCATTCTGTCCTTTGCGCTAGTCCTGAATCTTGTTCAAACGTTTTTCATTTCATATGCCACAGCAAATTGTATACGTATGTATGGGCGTACATATGGGTCCTTTTCTCTAGTAAATTAGAGCCATGGACTATTGTTTTTTTAACTTTGGGGCCTTTTACATAATGGCAACGTCTAACACGTAGTTATTCAACAACTCACACATGCCTGAAACCATTGGTAGAGGCATTCAGCAAACAAAAAAAAACCATGGGAGCCTAAATATATACCCTGGATTTGGCTAGCTCGTGCATCTGAGGAGTATTTGTGAAGTGGTATGAAATTTTGGTGTCGTTTTCTTCTTGGAAACTAAGTCCTGTCCCCCAGGGGTTTTCATTCAAGTATCAGGGTGATTGCCAAGCAATGTAGAAAGTATTCTAAAACTAAATCACACACTTTTATCCTCCCATAAAAACCTCCCTGCAGGAGAAGGAGGTGAAGAAGGTGGGAAGCAGCAGGTGTTTTTGGTGTTTTTTTTTTTCTGCAACTGTGTAACTCATAGAGACTGTGAATAGCTTCACCGCAGGGGAGGCCCACAGCAAGGGGAGATGAAGTACCCACACAGATGATCAGATCGGTTATAATACCAGCTAATGTCTACACAGCTCCTACAGAGCAATCTCAGTCACTTTTGAAGGAACACTGTTTTTCTTCCCGCAAATGACTGCTCATTAAGAACTGGGCACAACATACTTCTGAGAGAAATGCTTCACAGAGCTTTGTCAGGTGTGGTTGAGGGCACCTGGGTGGCTCAGCCGGTTAAGCATGTGCCTTCAGCTGGGGTCATGATCCCAGGATTCTGGGATCGGCCCCACAGCGGGCTCCCTGCTCAGTGGGGAGCCTGCTTCTCCCTCTCTCTAACAAATAAAAAAAAAAATCTTAAAAAAAGGTGTGGTTGACTTAACACCATTTTCATCCCAAAAAAGAGGAGTGGGCTTTCGCCCCTACAGTTGCCAAAGCACTCATGATAAATATGGAGGGAATGTAGTCCGACTTCATTGTAACAAATCGAATTTAGAGTTTAATGAATTCTCTAGCCTCTTCCCTTCAATTTTGCAACACCCATCCAGCCAATTTCGCTGTAAAAAGGGTCATTTCAAAGTCCGTGGGGGCTCTTACACTTCCCAGTCAGGGTGGGACCCAGTGGTCAACAGGAGGTGCGGGGAGGGTAGTGTAAAGGTAGCTTTAACATTTTCGGTGAAAAAAGCTAACTTGTTTGCGGTTTTGATTTGCTTTTAATAACAAGCTCCCTCAACCAAAACTGATGAATTGGCATAAGAACAAGGGTACAAAAGAAACATCAAGGGGGCCTTCCAAATTGCTAACTAAAGGATGAATTCTCGGCTTTGGGTGGCCATCATTTTATCCCTCGGAAACAGGAGATAAAAAGATGCAAAGCTTTTAATACAGGCTGCCTGAATATAGAAAGGAACCGATTAGAGCATGTGGCCTGTGGTGTTGTCTTAAAACTTTATAATCACATTCCATACTTTAAGCAAATGTAAATTCTGTTGCACGCTGCCCTTGAAAGGCAATTTCACTGCATACTAAATTCGAAGTAATCACTGATACAGCGTAAATAAAGCCTCTGTTGGGTAAACACCAAAGCATTTTCCACGCCGCACTGCATTTTAAAATAGCTAACTTTATTGTCAGTGAAAAGATAGGCACAAAGTGGATTCAAACCTGCATAACTTTATTGGAAATAGCTGAGTCGATTACAGAATGGGGTCTCAATCATTACGGTGCCACATACATTTTAAACCGAAGGTGCTTCTCTAGCCATCTGCCAACCCCAGCTATCCATTTTATAAACACATGCCATTAATCACAAGGGAGGCCAGAAGGAGGTCTGATGACTCCATGTAACCCATCGTTGCTACTGGAAAAAAATAAACAAACTCCCGACACTTGTCCTACTGATGATGAATGACACTTGGGAGATCTCTTTCCAAGGATCATGGCGGGCTGAAATTGATGGCAATTAGCCCATAGCTGATGCCTTCCTTTGAAAATATGTTCATTTGAAGTAACACATTCCATATGTGAAGCGAGCAATTGAGATAACAGGAGATTGTATGGCTAGCAGACATGAGAATATCATTTATAAAAGTTAGTCCATATGTATATACTTTAAGCTGCCGCATTGTAAGTGTCTAGGCTGTTCACAAAAAGTAGTTTGCACAGTCAGTTTGTTCATTTTCCAATTGTTGTACCCACCCAACTGCGTAACAAGAGAACACCTGGTGTTTCCTACGGCAGATGATGACAGATGTTTCAGGTTTCTGCTATCCTGTTATCCTGAAGCTCGAAAGCAGCATGGAAAATAAATCCTTCATTGAAACAACAATCCAGATACATGATTTTAAAAGAACATTCAAGCTACTTTTATGTAATAAAAAAATCGTTAATAGGAGTTTTATATCAAGTAAAGTTTGTTCTAATGAAGTTCCTCTGTACATGGGACGTTGGGGTACAACTGACTTAAAAGGTCCCCAGAGACCACCAGGCGGTACACGTTAAGACAACAAGGTCACCCTTCTGTCCTGAGGTGCCGGTAAAATGCATAGATAAGTGGGAGTCCAGAAAGATCCCCCAAATGTTACATATCCACATAATTGTGGAAAGGTGACTAACTTGACGCTTCTCCCATAAACCTGAAATTTTAAAAGGACACCTATTAGAGATTTTCTGAGAAGGCTGAATCTACCTTCTTCGTAAACATAATACACTGACATGGACTTCTTCCATCTCTTAGATGTACGATATTACTTTAGCAAATTACCTGGGGGTAAAAGTGAGCCAAAAAGGACCGACTCTGGTGTGAGGGGCAGAGATGCGGTGGAGAGTTCAAGGTAGCACTCAGCCAAGAACTTCCTCCTTTCTCAGAAACAGTCTAAAGAGATGGCTGCCACACAGTGTGGAATGTATGACACTTGTCACCTTACAGAATGTGATAACTCATGGCTCCCAGAGCTAGCAAAAATTCTGGCAATGTGTTATCACCACAAAAGGAGTAGATGAAAGGTTTAAATTTATGTGGATTTATATATTTGGCTAGAAAGTAGCAGTCCCAGAGTTTGCTACCTGTGGCTTCTACTAGTTGAGGACTTTCCCCCTCATGACTAAAGGGTAGTATGAACGAGGATTAACACAACTACGCTTTTAATTTCTATTTGGGGTTCACTTGACGACCGAGGACTAATGCGTAGGATGATCACTTCATTACTGAAATGTCAAGACTGGCTGAAAAACCACATCGCTCTCCTTCTTGTCTCTCCCTCTGCCCCACAAAATGATTCCTCTGGAAGAGAATTAGGAATGGCGCAAAAATACCGTTAAATATGCCGCCATTCCTGTGGTCACAGAGGAACCCTGTTAGATGATCTTAGGCAGCCAATCCCATAGCAAGAGAAGAAGTGAGGTCGATTTCTTCGGGGCGGGGGTGGGGGGGAGTTTCATGTGACTCAGTGTTGAAATGAGGACCAGGACAGGGAAGACCTTGCAAAAGGCACTGCAGGGGAGGCAAGGTAGGAATTCAAAAGCCTGGACAAACTATTCAAGCCAGGGACGTTTTACAAAACACGTATGCCCTGGTCCATGAAGATGCCTTTCCTTAAAATGAGGCTTGCTGTAGACAAGGGTTTCCCGAAAGAAGCATGGTAATTCGGCAAAATGGAAAAGCTGTGTTGTGTGATCTTGAAAAAGTCAGGTAACCTCTCCAGGTCTCAGATGCCTCATCACTAAACTGAGGGGGTGGGGCTCTACTGCTACAGTTCCTTCCAGCCACTATGCCTCACGACATAATATATCAGGCCTACTCTTCTATTAATCTGGCTTCTAACTAACACATCCCCAAACTTCTACCCCCACCCTTACCTAACACCCCCCACTCCCCTCACCCTCCCATACCCCTGAAAACTGATCTTAATGACACTGTCTGCAGATTTGTCACCTTAATGAAGGGCAGAGAGGTGACACAGAGCAGGGACCCGTGGCAAAAAGCAGCACTTTTGTGTCCCTGGGGGCAGCCCCATGGCAAAGCTTGGAGCCATGGCCTCCTTGGTCCCTGTCCACATGCGCATTTCCTGCTGCTCTCCAAAGGCATTCCGAGATGGAGTCACTGGCAGTGAGAAGGGATGGCTAAGGTGATACATCTGCAGCCTGCCCCTTCCCCGGCTGCAGCATAGTACTTTGGGCTTCTGATGCTATTCCCTTGGAGGTGATAGTCAACAAGAGGCCTTTTAAGACGTATGCTAAGAATTGGGGTAAACAAAAGGAGTTCTTTCAAAGTAGTCACCAGAAATTCAAAGCATTCGGCCCATCACCGAAAATGCTTCCTTGTTTTGCCAACGATTAGAAATCTGAGACTGGTGACACAGCCAGTGAGTTTGTGCTGGAGAAGGAATAAACACTAAGTAGATTGGTCTCAGGAAAGTCAAGCGAGCTGTGTTCATGGCCACACACAGCACCTCATGCAACTCTCCATCAAGGCCTCTGATGGTCTAACTCCCTAAGAGAGAGGAAGTTGTACATCACACAGCTAATTTACTCTCCTAGCATCTGAAAGCAATATATTAATTATCCAAATGCATAAATTACTCCAGAGTATATATATGAATGTATGAACCTCCACGAGGGAACCAAAAGAATCCACTTCCAAAGCACCACTGAAATGAAGATAAACACAATCTCCTAGCACAGGGCAGCTGGGAAATTGGGAGGGAAAATTAGCTCCAGCACCCTTCCACCCCCCAATAACCCCTGTCTTTTCTCCAGCTTACACAGCTCCCAAAACTATTCCCTTTCATGAGCCCAAGACGAGAGCTCTCTCTCTGGACGCTGTCTAGATGGCAAGTATACAAAACAGCACGCGTGCAAATTCTCTCCGGCTTCCCACTTCTGACTACATGTTACACACTGTCTTCCAAACGTACTGTGCTCTTCGATAAAAATGATCTGGAATATGGAAATGCTAAATAAAATTATGCACGTTGAAAACATTCATGTATATCCAGCTATTAACAGTCCAAGTATTTGTATAAATCCAAACAATCAACTTTAGAGCACATTCTGATTAATCGGTCTTTAGAGGTACTCTCTAAGTGTGTACCAGAATAGACTGGAGTTTGAATGGTATTACATAAGTACTACATCATTTCAATAAAAAGTCCCTTTAAAAAAACATCCCCCCCAACCCTTGTCCTCACCCTCAAAATAAGAACAAACAAAAGGGAAAAATGATTAAAAGCACTTTCGCTGATAAACCGCAGCTCTCGAATACGCTGTTTAGATGAGATATTCCACCATCTCCGCGTCAGGCTCTTGTCCCAGGATCTGAATGGGAGCTTTTCTTTCCAGAGTACTGGAGTGGAAGACAGGGCCATCTAAATGGAAACGGGGTTAAAAAGCATGTAAGGATAACGTAAAGATGCATATTATTAGAAACAGACAGCTTGGGAGCCATAAAGCCAATGGCGAAGTGAGACTTGCCCACCACCCCCTTCCCTTGTTCGCCTTGAGCCTTTACTTCTACTGGAAGAATGGCCTTGGCTCATCCCGGTTCCCATCCTGGTGTCCCAAGGAGTCATTTACAGACTCTGCACTTCTGTCTTCTGACGGACGCCCTTTAGCACATGAACAACTCTGGCCAAATGACCAACAGTGTCTATACAGCAAGGTGCCAACAAACAACCTGTAATTGAGGGCAGAACCCAAAGCTGTCCTGGTAGGGAGAATCATTACCTGTCTTATCTGGATTGCAGGTCAAACTTGGTATAGACAAACGACGTGACCCAGCACCGGTAGCTGCACTTGCAGAAGCCTCAACCGGAGCCAGAGCTGGAGCTGGAGCTGGAGCTGGAGGAGCAGCCGCAGCCGGAGCTGGAGTTGGTGCTTGAGTCTGAGCCGGAGCAGAAGCCTGAGACGCTGTCGGAGCCGGAACCGGAACCGGAGCCGGAGCTGGAACCGGAGCCGGAGCAGCTGGAGCAACCTGAACAGCAGCAGTGGGAGCAACAACAGCAGCAGCAGCAACAGCAGAGGCAGCGGCTGGAATCTGAGCAGCAGTAGCTGGAGAAATAGCAGCAGCGAGAGCAGCAGCAGCAGTTGCCGGAGACGGGGCGGCGGCGGCGGCAGCGGCAGCTGGAGCGGTGGCGGCAGCCACGGCAACTGGAGCAGCGGCTACCATGGTGGTGGTGTTGGTGGCAGCGGCGGCAGTGTTGGTGGCAGCGTTGGCAGTGATGGCGGCAGCAGTGGCGGCAGCAGCGGCTGGCGCGGGAACAGAGATTGGAGCGACAGCTGCGGTTTTGTTCGGTTCGGTTCCGCGTTCCGTTTGGGTGCTGCAGTCTCGGCTGCCTGTCTTGGAGTGAGCCGAGAGCAGGGGAGTGGAGGGCGGCACCGGCGACGGTGTGGAAGGGACAGACTCAGCACGGTAGTCCCCACCCAGGAGAATACCTAGAGGGAACGAGGGAAAGAGGTCAGAGAAGTACAGGCTCTTCAAATGCACACGTCTGGTTGCCTCTTCTTCCCTGAAGGAGGTTCAGGAGAAGGGCCTCCAGAGAACCCACGAATCAGTTTGGCGGGCACATCGCTCCTGGTCCTTGTCCTCCACCCCAGCACAAGGTATGAAACCTTGAAGTGTCCTGCGAATCTGTTTTGATTTATCTTTCCAATGGCGCCTGATTTCCAACAAGCTTTCAGAATGCTTCTACTCAGTTCCACTGATCACCAACATCATCCACTACCAGACGGCTGGAAAGGATTGGGGGAAGAAGTCTGTGGTCACGGATGACTGTGATAATAACTGTGTGATCTCAGGTTCTAATCATGACCGTGGTCCCCAGAACGCCTCCTCTACCCAAAGGACGCTGCAAGTGTCAGAGGACCAAGAAAGGTATTAGAAGCAACAAAAAGACCTAAAATTAAAATACAAAGCAGGCTTTCTCAGGCTCTAAAAATGTGCCTAGTGGAATCTACGATATTTCGGGGGTTTTGATTAGAGGGGAAGGAATGGACAGGAATGGAATGAAAAAGTACATTCAGTTCTCATCTCAGAACAGTCTGGTAACAAAAAGCTGCCACCGGGCTCCATTTAGCTCAACTAGAACTCTGAGTCCTCCTATTCTATGGGAGGAAAGAACAGAGAAAATCTGGAAGTTTCAAATTTTGACTGATGTGAAGGTTATATGGGCTTTGGACAAAGACAACGGTCTCACATGGCAAGGCAAGATCTGAGAATTTTTTAAAGGAAACTGAAGTTGTCTTCCTTCCCACCCAAACAGAACTCAGAATTCTTATCTTCTAAGGCCTCGGCTTCAACCAGTGTTCTCTCAGTGAGACATCAGAGTGTGGAGGAGCTCATCTCAGGAGGACAGAAACCCAACCTGGTATATTGTTCTCTCGAGATTCTGGACCATCACTCCCTTTCTTGCTGAATGGGCACATATCTAAGTCGGGGCTCTCTTTAAATGAGTCACTTTAATCTTCTTTATTTACTGTCATTACCTAGGCTCCCCTTCCAGCTCTTGTCATCCCGCTTCTCCTCCATGATGGGGGTGCCAGTCAGGGTAGAAGAGTGTGAGAGCAAGCCCGACCCTGCGTTGGAAATGGACATCAGAGACTTTGCGGGTCGCATGGATGACAGCTGCTCTGTCTTACTTGGCTCCTTCCGGGAACGCTGCTGGAGTACTTTGATCATGGCATCCTTCTCAATAATCTGGGCATGGAGGGTCTTAATCCTAGGAGCCAAAGACAGAGAACATATAAAAACGCTGTTTCCACCTCCATGTTCTGGTCTCACTGCCTGCATGGACTTGAGCTTCCAGTATCTTTTCGACTTAGGAGTGGTTTAGTTATTTCTGGGGTGTAAAGCAAGGGACGGTGTGCTCCGTTTCCTAAAAGACCTTTCTTCACACCCAAATGAGTATAGCAGAGCATCTGGGAGTTATTGCTTAAACCTCAGGAGGCCAAAGTCAGGTCATGGTGGAAAAGAAGGCTGTATATGAGAGAGTACACTGATGTAATGGGTGCCGTAGTGAGGTATCTGAGCCAATGGAACGATGTATTTAGTGAGAAGATAAGAACTATGAATGGGCCACAATTTCAGCTAATAAGTAAATGATCATGCGTTTATAAGAAGTATCTCAAGTACCTCAAGTTGGAATGGATATTCTTTTACTGTGCACTCTGCTGTATCACAGGGTTGAAGTCCAATGCTAGAAAGAATACCCCAGGGTGCAAATACCAGCAATACTGTTCTGGCAGAGGGAAGACGGAAAGCAATTACCAAGGCCAATGGGGAAAGCAAGGTAAAGGTCATTGCATTTCAAATCCCAAGTAACAGGTTGGCAGGGGTGCAGGGGTTAGGGGAGGCTGCATTATCAGGTTTCCCGGTTGTGAATGAAGATGCCTGCCCTTTCCTTCTGACCTATCTGGTCTCGATACCTTCTTCTCAGATCTACCACGGTCCAGATCGATATTTTACCTGCCCTCCATGTCAAGGCAGCGCTTGTTGGCCATCAAGATTTCTTCCTCCTCTTTCTGGATGCGAGCTTCCAGGGCCGTGTCATAGCTGGTGTTGGGAGAGTGGCTGATGACTGTTGTGTCCCTGGGAAGGAAGATGGCAGTGACGATGATGACAAGGCAGCAAAACCGGCAAATCCTATCATCTCCGTCCCAAGTCAAAGGTATTGCTGGAAAGCAGTAAGCTACAAACTCATTAGGAATGGTTGGTTTCTGGATGACTAACTGAAAAGAACCTCCAAGATGGGAAGGTTCAGCTTTCAGAGCTAGAAGAGGTTTTCGGCATGAGTACAGCCGCAAGAGTCAGTGAGGGATTCTATGAGAGGTTCACAGGCTTGCCTTGAGAACTAGACAGACAGCCTCCCAAAGCCTTTTGGCAGAGTCCCTTCAAGGTTTTCGATCTTGGCCAGGTAACAGGAAGATATTTATATTTCCACTTTGCATTATTATTTATATTACACATAAGATAGTACCGATTTCCACTTTATTCTCATGACAGTTATAAATGGGAAAAGGCTAGACTTTGCCGAAAGACAGAGAATGTACTAGACAGCTATTGCTACAGATGTATAACAACAACCACACCGAATGCTAGAAACAAACTATAGACACATCAACAGCAAAGGTCACATAGAGCATGTGAGCCGAGTGAGAAGTAGGGCCTTTGAGTCAGTGCTACTTAATTCCTATCTGACCTATATCAGAAACATTCTAGTGCCAAATCAAGGAGTCTCTCCCCCAACTATAAGACTGTTGTCTTGCCAGAGTCCCAATTGCACGAGGCACCATCCTGTTTCATTTGAAAGTGTCTCAGACCTTTAACTCAAAGACTAATTAATAAGGAGGAAAGTGTGTGTGTGTGAGAGAGAGAGAAAGAGAGAGAAGAAGGAAAAGAAGGAAAGGAGGAAGAAGAGGAGGAGATGCTGCTGGTGAGAGGGTTTAGCCCATGGTCGAGGCTGACATCTAAATAGCACAAGTCAAAGATACATGGGAATCCTATATCGTCCTGATAAATGAGGTCATGCATCTTTCTTTAGTTCATTTAGAACTACTGGTAGAAAAAAGAGGGAAGGGAATGAAGCAAACTGGATCTTCTTTGAATTACTTGGGGGGAAAAAAGGGATTAGGAAGAATATTGATGTAATTATATGGGTCTTCAAGGAAAGCCGACAATAGACCCAGAAAACAATGAACTGGCACAGCTTCATTATACTTCCTATGAGAACGAGGATCTGTGGGAGAATTTTGTGCTGGCGGCTAGCTGTGTTCTCTTAGCTTAGAGACTGTGACCAGTGCAGATGGGAAGGAAGGGGCAGGAGAGTGAAGAGGCAGAAAGTTGGTATTAAAGTCAGGGAATCTGGGTGAGTTTCTACAAAACTACTGTTTCCCCAAATGCTTGCACTTTATATGCAAGGCTGAAACAATGTATTTGAGTGGTGAAATAATTGGGAGAGCAAGAAGGACAAGGACTACAGTGGTTCGCATCAATTGCTAAATTCGAAATATTTTAGCATCTCAGAATTCCACACTTGCTCTGGTGAGTTCACCTGCTTACAGTCCTACTAGGAATGGCTCTTGTGTTGCAAAGTATCCAAGGGGGAAATGACACTGTGTAATGCGGAGAGCACAGGCTCTGCCTACAGGCCACACCAGGGTCAAATCCCACTTTCCCAAGTACTCTGCCACTAACAAATTCTACGAACTCAGGAAGTCAGTTAACTTTTCCAAAGCTCAGTCTCCTCATATGCTAGATAGAAATCATAATTATACCTCTGTCTTGTGGCATTTGTGGGGGGCGAAGTCAAACTATGCACATTAAAGATACAGTGCCAGGCATAGTAAAAAAAACATTCAAAAAGTTACTTATTATCCAAGAGAGAAAAGTATGTAGATAGAAGGAGAGTAACATACAAGAGGGGATGACTTTAAAGAATTGCAGCTCCGGGATTATACCGTGGAAGCAATTCCTGCAGTGCACAGTTCCAATGTGATGGCTGCTTCAGAGGCAGGCCTCTCTAAAGAGTTCATGGTGTCTATGGACACTGGGGACATGAGCATATGGTTTGTCACTGGGGGAGCCAGTGCTGGCTTCCTGCCACTTTCGTTGCATAAAAGACCATTTCGGGGACTCAAAGCCCTGCCAGCTAATTGATATGGACACTGTGAGCTCCTCAGGAATGGAGCCTGAAAATGTGGGGCACTTAGTGAATTCCTACAGAGCTGCCAGGACGGCCTTCAACATCAATCTTCCTTCTGGAAGACTGGGGCTACTAAGCCAATGGGTCAGGCAAAAAGCAAGCAAGCACAGTGTTAGAAGGAGCAACCTGACCTAACTTGCGATACTCTGAGACGATCCTTAGGTACATCTGGAGTGAGCTGCCGGCTTGAAAACACCACCTGTATACTCCAAAAGGCAGATCCCTGGATTTGACATCCTACATCTAAATTCTTAAGTAAAGGAGTTTCTGGTGACTGTCCCCCTCCGGTCATCTCTCTCCTTCCTTTTTCTGATGAAATTATCCCCATCACATTGCTTACTTTGCTTTCTTGAATGTCACCCATGATTTCCTCATTAAAACATCTAGTGTTTTAAACTTTTAAACTTCCAATCCATCTTTTCCTATCGGTCGCATCCTTTTGTTTATTTCATATGTGAACTCGACCACGAGTGGAGCACTGTGTTTGAAGTTACTGTGATGCTAAAAAGTGGCTAGACATGCATAAGACTAGTCCCTGACTGTAAGAGACTTGCAAGGCGAGGAAAAAAAAAAGGCAAATAATTAATTATTACAGAAGGGAGTTTGAACTTTACTCCAATAGGCACTGAAAATCATTAGAGCTTTTTGTGGGGAGTGAAATGATCCAAGCTGTGCTTTAGAAAGATCACATTATCTCTGGCTGAAATGTGATGGGGGGTTAGGGGGGAATACACTGGACATGGGCAAACCAGTCAGAAAGGTTATTGTAATGATCCCAGCCAGAGATACTGAAATCATGAACCAATGCAACAGCAGGGGGAATGGAACAGGCCATAGGAGGCAGAACTGCTACAACTTGGAGACTGTTTAAATGTGGCTCTTAGAGGGAAGAATGAATGAGAACTTTGTTTTTTCTAATTCAAATGACTAGAAAAGATGGCATACCGCTCATTTTCTGTAATAGGAAAGTAAGGAAAGATCTTTGGGAAAGCATTATAATGGGCTTGATTTTAGTTACATCGGAGTTAACATGTCTTATGAATTGCCATATGACAATAGCCAACAAGTTGTTGACAATTCTAACTTGACTCTAAGGGATGTCAGACTTACTATCTGAGGTTGTAACAGAGAAGAGGATAACTAAGAAAGAAGGCAGAATGAGGAGAAAGCCAAGGACGGAAAGTGAGGAAAGCCTACAAGGAAGGAATAGGTAGGCATGTATAATGTGTTGTGAGCGGCTTCTACCTCCTGGTTTCCCCTTCCTTCCTTCTTTCCCAGATTTATGTCACCCAAAATAAAAACAAAACACTGCATATTTGGAGATGGTTAACAACCTAATTCAGGAAATGCACACTTGTAAATTATATGGCTGATCAGGTTTGTTATCTTTATCCTTTTGCTGCTCTTCAGAAATAAATTCACCATTTGTGAGCTTCAATCTGCATTTCCAAATCTGTTCCTCTGCGATGGACTACTCAGTAATAATTTCCCTCATCTATATTAAGCAACTAGAGAATCTCTAGGAGCACAACAATACAGAGTTATAATATGGGCCATATTATTGTGATTATTTATAGTATTTTTAAGTGACTAAATAATAAGTGTGAAATAGTAACCCTTGAACAGTTCATAATCCCTATTTCACCATCTTGAAATCATCAGATCTGGGAAGCAGCACAGGATAGTGGCAAAGGTGTCATAATGTCATTTTCACTCCCAGTTCTTCTTCTTAGTAACTGTGTGTGATCTTGGACAAATTACTTAACCTGCCTGTGCTTCACTTTCCTCATCTGTACAATAGATAATACTACTTATCTCAAAGAATTATTGTGAGGATAAGCAATAATTGTAAAGTACTTAGGAGAGTACCTTACATAGAAAACACTGCATGTGATTTCTTGCATTGACCACTTTCCCTTTAACAAGTGGTGCTTCATAGAATCGAAGTGCTAACAGGGATATAAATTGAACACCTAATAGTTTTTCTCACCTGAGAAAAGACGGTTGTCTATTATATTCAAATCTGTATTTTATTATTCACAATGGCCAAAAAGGGAAACAATCCAAATATCCATCATCAAGTGAAGGGATGAGCAACTGTGGGATGACCCAAATTATGGAACACTACTCAGCAATGAAAAGGAAGAAACTACTGATACATGTACCAGCTTGTATGACTCTCAAAATAATGAGGCCAGATGAAAGAAATCAAACACAAAGAGTATATACTATATGAATTCTTTTTTACAACATTCTAGGAAAGGCAAAATTATAATGACAAGAAAACCAGATTAATTGTTGTCTGGGGTCAGGTGGGGGAGGAAGGGATCAAGTTGAGGGGGCACAAGAGCACTTTAGAATGTGTCCTCCATCTTGATTGTGGCGATGGCTCCATTAGTATACACACCTGCCGATGTTCATCAAACCATACACTTGAAATAGGTGTTTTCTTATTATGTAAATAATTCCTTAATTGAAAAAATTCTACAACTACCATTGATACCACCCAAGCGACATCTCCTAAATGTGCAAACTGTTTTCTCCCTATAAGCTATTACACTGGGAATATATTAAGTTCGAGATATTAGCAGGAATACACAAGAACCAAGTGGGTCACTAAAATGTGGCACTACATTTAGGGATTTAAGTTATAGAGTTAGAAATCACTTCCCTCTCTTTCATTTCTTCTTTTCTCCTTCCTTCCTTTTTACTTTTCTCTCCTTTCTTACTCAAAAGCATTTTCAGCACATTCCATCTGCAGCCAATACTCTAGGCTCTTAAAAATTATTTAGAAAGAAAATGAAATGTAAAGCTTTTACCACAGAAAGGGGAAGGAGCAGAATCTTGGTCAAATTTTTGGGTTTAGAGGAGGCAGAATGAAACCACTGGACAGAAAAGGAATGGCAAGAGATGTTGGAAGGGAAGGTGGAAGAGCTCACAGGTTCTGAAATAAAGTTTTCTGAATGCTACCTTCCAAATCTGAAATCTCATTGAGAAAGGAGGAAAAGGAAACCAGTCTCCATGGCCAAGCATAAGAGGCATTATCTTTGAAAAAAATAGTATAATCCTAGAAATAAAAGGTCTGGAGGAATAACCTAGTCCAATTCTCTCATTTTGCAGGAATTTGGACACAATCTCTCAATTTCTCCTGTGGGTTGGATTAATAGGCATGCAAAAAGTATACAGTCCAGAAACAGGAAGTCTGCCTGAGGAACTAACGTAAGGCATTTCTACTAGGTGGAAACTGGCTGCTTTTTATCATATGAAATGATAAGAATGCACACTTTACTGAAAACAGTGATTGCATGGAAACTTTCTACCTGGTGATTGAAGCGAATTTGACGTAAATTGAATCTACCTTACAGAAGACAACAGATTCTGGAAAGAAATCTGTCTGAAAAGGGGTTCCCCCGATATTCAAAACTTTCCAGGGAGGAAGGAAGGGGGGGGTTGTTTCTTTATACAAGGACCACCGGGGACAATCTCCTAGCTTTCCTGCCTTTCCTGACCTGAAGTCTATTCTGGGGTCGGTTTTGGCAGCAAAGCTCTCAGCACTGAGAACCCTGACTGTCCATTTTCTCACACTGCACACACTCATGAGCAGTATCTGTCTCAGTTTCTGCACAAAGATGACAGGAATCATCCTGCATCTCCTTTGCAGTATTAGGGTTGCCTGAATAACCTTTGTTAAATAAGCACAGGTCACAGGTGTTTTCTTGGGAGGTAGCAGCTAAAATGACACTTAACTGTGCTTCTAATTTGCCTACAAACTTCCCGAGCCTCTTCGAGCGCAGCTGGGGCTTCCTTGCGCTCGGTTACTGCCCTGGCATGTATGGAGCACACCATTTGCAGAAAACAAAAGACAGGTAAGCTTAAGCCCATGAGGACCTCAAAATCGGGGCAGAGGCGATTCCAATCCATTAAAGTATAGTTTATAGAGGATACTGGAAGAAGGGCAGAGTGTGTTAGAGAAATGTAAGATGTCTTCCTGGAGAATTGGGAGTAGGTTTGCAAGCCACCAGCTCAGCTCTTCAGCACTGCCCTCCCTCTGATTTGGCATGAGAAGGAATCACAGATAAATGTATCCACCACCCCCTCCACACAGCACACACATCCCAGCCTAAACTCTGGCAAGCATTTCCAGATTCCTCCAGCTCACCACATTTAGGAGAACATTAAAAACAGCACCGTGGTTTTTAATAACTTTCTGGGTAGAGACTCTATGGGTGCAATGTGCTCTGGCCTCCCTCAGATACCCAACTGCAGACCCAGGCTCTGTCCGTCTCTCCGACAACCAAGGCCATCTCCTGATTCAAATTTAGTTTTTGTTGTTGTTTCTTTCTTTCTTTTCCAACTCACAATTCTGAACAGCGGCAAGATAGCCAGACAAGGTAAGAGCACTGTTTCCTCCAAAGACCAATATTTAATGTTTCCATGTGAAAGGGGGAAATGTCAGAGGCAAATAAAATAAAATAAATCCTCCTGCTGCTTTCTCTCCCTGACCAAATGGAATGTGACCATTTCCATGTGATGCATTCATGGACGCAGAGAATGTGGCCTTCAAATATAGACCTGCTCAAAGGGCAGGGATGGATCCATGTTGAGCATGGCCTTTGGCATACCTGGGGTGAGCCAGAGCTATTAAATGGCGGCCGCCACTTCTGAGTGACATTTAATTTCTGAGTGGCATTTCGCTGGCGAGGCCT
Organism: Ursus americanus; assembly: GCF_024610735.1. NCBI lineage: Eukaryota > Metazoa > Chordata > Mammalia > Carnivora > Ursidae > Ursus > Ursus americanus. The sequence continues at coordinate 35,013,304 of NC_142164.1, read as the reverse complement.
CCACTCCAGTCCCAGGAGCTAAACAAAGAAAGAAAGCTACACATGTGGCTGTGAGAAACCGTGGCTCTGGCGAAAGAGGCGCACTAATGTTCGCTTGATCCCACCTGAAATTTTTCTGGTTCCCAAGGAAAGCCGAGCTAGGATTTCTGGTAAGTTCATAAGTTAATGTTAATTTTCAAATTCCTGACCCTCTGCCCTCACAGTCCCTGCTTCACCAGATGAAGGAAAACACACTTAAGCAGAGATTGGGGGGGGGGTGTTACAGGAAAAACAAGAAAAACACTGAAAAATCTTTTCATCAGTCACCTTTCTCTTCCAACCGCCCCCCCCCCCGGCCCCAGCCGTTCAAGCAGTGTGACTCTGGCAGCCGGCTCCTTACCTCTGAGCAGCTACGGTCGCGGCAGCATCTAGAGCAAAATGTCTCATCACGTTCTCCTCCAAATACTTCTGCTCCCACTTAGTCATATCGGCTTCCAGGGCCAGGATCCTCTCCTCCTTCTCACGAAGGAGCTCCATTAACGCCGTGGCATTGTATTCGGAAACATTGGTGGGCTGAGAGTTGCCCTGGCGCTGGTTGGGGAGATGTGGAGACCCCTCAAGTTAGTGACAGAACCGTGGTGGCCGAGTCCCACTGGAAGAGCCCGCATTCTTGGAGAGGATTACTGTCCCAGCCACTTCAGTTTGGATTCTGATCCAGAAGCAAGGGAAATTCAGATTTCCTCCTAAGGCAACGGGACTCTCTACCTTGGGCTCGAATAGGAGACTCCTTTGATCAGGAGAGAAGCTTGCCATATCCAACTGTCATGCTGCTCAGGAAGTGGATCGGTGGTTGAAATAATCACTATCCCTGCCTGCCACAACAGAAATGGACATTAAAAATCTAAGATTTGGGCCCTACCTTGCCCCTGGCTTGTTGTATGGCCTTAAGTGAGTCATGCAACCTTTTCCGAGTCTTGATTTTCTCCCATCTAAAAATGAGGAGGGGTAAGGGGCACGTGGGTGGCTCAGGCAGTTAAGTGTCTGCCTTCGGCTCAGGTCATGATCTCAGGGTCCTGGGATCTAGCCCCGCATCCAGCTCTCTGCTCAGCGGGGAGCCTACTTCTCCTTCTTCCTCTGCCTGCCACTCCCCCTGATTGTGCATGCTCTCTCTATCAAATAGACCTTTAAGAAAATTAAATAAATAAATAAAAATGAGGAGGAGCATGGCCAGAAGATTCTAAAGACCACATCCAATTCTAAAATGTCTAGGAGTCTATTTGCACAGCATCTTCACTTCTTACAGGGTCTACTGTTATCTGAAGATAAAAGGCGCAAGATAATCGGCATTAAGGATTTTGCTGGGACAGGAAGCAAAGGACGCCAACTTCGTCTTTACCATTAGGAGGCAGTCTGGAAGTAAGGTCGGGTGGGACAAAAAACTGAACGAGGAGCAAAAGTGTGGTTTTTCTCTTCACGTCAGACACCAAATGAAACACAACCAACCAGGCATGATCTCATTTTCTTTAAGTTCTCTATACCTGCTGAATCCTGAGGGACTCCAGTTCCCTCTCCAGCCGTGTCCGCAGACGATGCTCCAACTGCTCGCGTTTTTCACATGCCGCCTGGAGCTGTACGAGGGCTTGCTGCATCTTCTCCACCTTATCTACATACACCTGCTTCTTTTTCAGCTGAAATTCCAGGGTGGGAAAGGTGCAATGCGGGAACAAAAGAGAACAATGGGGTCAGTGATGGCGCTCCCAAATCCAGCCTTGTGTTTAGATCTCTTTCTGTCCAGGTCCAAAAAAAGAATGAATGGCAAGAAGGTCCTTCGTGATGAGTGGTATGCTGCCTTGTATTTAGCATACAGAGAATGTGATGAGGAAGAGGAATTAGCAGCTCCCTTTTATTTTTGCTTCTTTCCCCATCTCTCTGTCTTCCACAGACCTAGTTCCATCAATAGAGCCTGTCTTAGATGGCAAGCTTTTAAAATTATTAAAATAATAATCCTGATGGGAAGGTTCTCACCTCTGCTCCTCTTCTCTCTACACTGGAATACTCTGGGGGCAGCAATGTCTTACTTTGGTCATTACAGTAGAGAAATTCTAAAAAAATAAAATGGGGGGCTCTCCAGGGAGAAAACCTTAATTTGGTATGGAAAGGAAACCCATCCACCCCACCCCCCTCTTATAGGTGTCTCCTCTCCAAGTGACAGAGAACGGGTGCTGAAGGTACAAGGAAGCCAGAATTGTCTTTTTGAAGTCTGTGGTCCTTGTAATTATCCAATATGGTCACCGCTGCTCTCTTGGACAGTTTCTCCTTCTCAAAAGTGAAGCTACCATACAATGGTTTAAGAGTTTTTAATCTCCTCATTGACTAGCACTGCCCTACTAGATATTTATTAAAAGAACACAGGTTAATTGCAATTTCTGCCTCAGTCATGAGCCTGAGTTGATAACAGTGGGCCATAATGTCTCAATTTTATTCTGGGACCCTTAAAGATATCTAAAGACTTCAACTAATGAATCGAACCTAAGACTAAATGAGTCAAACATGATTCTTCCTCTTTCCAAGCCTATGAACTATAACTAAAAGCAAAGGGGGAAGCAGGTTAGGACTAAGAAATTGCGTTCTTTGTACCCTTGTAATTCATAAGCTAAATCCTGGCTCCATTGGAATGGAGGGATGAGGAGGATCTCAGGGCTCTTTACAGAAGGCATATACCTCGTCAACACTTAAGAAGACAGCGTAAGTGCAGCCTTCCCAGCTTGTTAGTCAATGAGGAGGTTCTGCTTTTCATCATATTGGCGGGGTGCCTCTCTTGCTAATAAAATCAACCCATGGACTCTTTCTCAAGCAGAAATTCCTCCAAGCTAGTCACATCTGTCATTATCATTTTCATGGAAGCTGAGGATAAGGATACTTTCACTATTAAGATCCAAATCAAAATATTATTGATAGCCTTGTCAAAAGGAAATTGAAGAATTCAGCTCAACTCTAACTTTTCAACAAACTTCCAAGCCCTTGAGCTACCTAGGCAGATCGTTGCAACGTTAGAAGTTACCTACCCTTCCAGCCTTGCCCACCCCCATTTAGCTGGGGCCAAGCCAGCAGGACCAACCCAACTCCCCCATTGTAGAAACCAGGTAACTTCATAATGGTAATGAGTCCAAATCACTGCTGTCTAGAATGTCCAGTCAGACAGCAAAATCATGTGCTGAACTGTCCTTGTCTTACATCTGCCTTCTCCCCAAATCAGAATTGCTAAACTTTATCTAGGTTGCAAAAAACCTAGCTTATATTTTCCTACCAGACGTGTGGTATGCTTTGCCTAAGTGACTGAGGAAAGAAAACTTGAAAAATTTTTTTCCTATACTTTCTTGACATTTCATTTCATTCCAAGACCTAGTTCAATTAAGCCTTGTAAACCAGTTGAGGTGAGTTGGAAGTCTACACATTTTTATCCACTAGACCTTTCCCTAGGAAATAAAACAAACAATAATCACCATTCTTTCTCTTTCTCTCAGTAAGCTTAACACTTTTCTTTCCTGGGATGGGTGACTATTTGTAACTGCACTGACTAGGACAATGAAGACTGTTAGGCCATGGATGTCTCTGCCTTCCTATTTGCTAAGCTTTGAATAATTGGAGAGCAGGGAATATTCTCTATCTTCACCTTTTGGGTTCTATAATCCTCATGAGCTATTTAAAGTTGAATGCATTTATTTGTGAATCACTCTGAAAATCCTAAGGGAGTAGTGCAATGTTAATGCAGAGGATTTTAACTATAATTACTCAGGCTTACAGCAGTTATACTTAAAGGCAATTAAAGTGAGCATGCAGTTCTTGTCTTGATGGTAAAGTACTCTGGTGTAAGCTCAGAGAACTGAAAAAGAAGCAGTCGAGGGCCAGGTGGATATCTCCACGTCCTCCTTTTCTTGAGAAAGGAAACCTTAATATCTTAGCAAAAGCATCTCCAGTGGTAGGAGTCACTGAGCCAACCCTGTGGAAGGGAAAAGCAACAAAGGCCCAGGGACTTTGCTGAGTTGGATGAAGAGAGGCATGCAGGTGAGACAATATCTACAAAGAAGGCCAAGAAAAATCCAATTACACTTTGTCACTGGGATGATTATACATAAGGTACCAGGACCACTGCTGCTGGCATAATTCTCCTCCTCCGTCTTTTACAAGAAGAATGGGGACAGCTCACCCATAAATACCAGGGTCACCTAGCAAATGCTTAATCTCTAGATAACTTATGATAAAAAAGGACAACTCTAGGATGCTACCAATGCGAGACCCTACAGATGAAATCAACAAGTCAGCTATATTCTATGTTATGTACTCTATGTTTTCTAGATCTCTTATTTATTTATTTATTTATTTATTTATTTATTTATTTATTTAAGGGGGGGGCAAAAGGGGAGGGAAAGAGAGAACGTTAAATAGGATCTATGCCTAGCGAGAAGCCCAACACAGGGCTCTATCTCACAACCCTGAGACCATGACCTGAGCCAAAATCAACAGTCAGACGCTCAACTGACTGAGCCACCCAGGCGCCCCTAGATCTCATCTATATTTAGAAAAGAACAAAGGTCTGTATGGTTTATTAATTCCTCTACTATCATTATATGCTTAACTTTTACCTTCCTCATGATAAATCCCTTTTTCTTTTCTGCCTCTCCTCTGTACACTTATCTGCTGTACTAAGCTCATCAAATGTTAGATCAGTAATTAGGACTTTCTGGGGCCCCAACTTCACCTTCCAGTGTCAATGTCAGTGGTTCCTTCTTAGGTAAAGAGAGAGGCCACATGATGAAATGGTTATGGTTATGAGCTTTGGCCTCAGACTGTCTGAGTTCAAATCCTAATTCTCCCACTCACTAGGTATGCAACCTTAGGTAAGACACTTAATCTCTCTGAGCTTCCATTTATTCATTCATCAACAACATGGAGATGATGATGCTATATACCTCTATAAGGATCAAATGAGGTAACACATGAAGTGCTTAGTAGACGACCAGTACAAAAAGTACTTAGAGTTGTTCTTTTTTAAAGAAAAAGTTAATGCCAAATCACACAGGCTCTAATCCTTTCAACTTTGAACATTCATGCCAGATAGCCTTGATATGGTTTTCATTATTTCAGTAACTCTCATTATCACATCAGTGTCTAAGACAAACCAAATAACAGACAAATAACAACAAAGAGAGAAACAGATTGATAAACACAGAGAATAAACTGGTGGTTGCCAAAGGGGAGAGGAGTGAGAGAATGGGAAAAAGGGATGAAGGGGATTAAGAGGTACAAACTTCCAGTTATAAAATATGTAAGTCATGGGGATGAAAAGCACAGCATAAAGAATGTAGCCAATAATATTGTAATACACTTATCATGGTGAGCATTTTATCATGTAAATAATTGTTGAATCACTGTGTTGTACACCTCCAGCTAATATTATATGTCAACTATACTTAAAGATTAAAAAAAACCTTAAAGACATTAAAAACACAGCCATTTCCTCCTAGGAAGACATATAAAGCTAAGCCTCGGGACACTTGGGTGGCTCAGTCAGTTAGCATCCAACTGTTGATTTCAGCTGGGGTCATAATCTCAGGGTCGTGAGATCGAGCCCCACGTTGGGCTCCACACTGGGCGCAGAGCATGATTAAGACTCTCTCTCTCCCTCTGCCCCCCCCCCAAAAAAAAACAACTAAGTCTCAAAAACTTCATATGACAGAGCTTCAGGTATCTTTACAGGACAAGGCCAATCACTGGCGGTACAATTAGAAGCAAGCACTAAGTGGCTGCAAGGATGCCATATTTTCTCCAAATGACCTGATTTTAGGGTCACCTCTACTTTATGAGAAATAAATATTTTACTTATGGTCAAAGGTACTGTTTAAGACGCCATAGGCGAGCTCATTTCCCACCACACCACGCACGTACACACACAATCAGATATTTCTATTTGACAGCAAAATAAAAGGAAAGGAACAAAGTGGCAATCAGGAGACTTGGATTCTAGTCTTAGCTCTGCTATTAATGGTAATATGCTTCCCTGTTTTCGGCCTCCGAGTCCCCATTTGTAAAAAATGAGGAGGGTTTTAGGAGTCAGCCAAGCAAACTGGTCAGTGGCAGGCCGAGTCCATCCATCCCCATCCATGTACATACTGGCTATAGATGCCTTTTGGCTAGAATGGCAGAGCTGAGCAGGCCTATGGTCTACAAAGCTGAAACTATTTACTATCTGGGCCTTTGTAGATAAAATGCCAGACCCTGGAGTGATTTTCAAACTGTTCTGTGGAGTCCTTCAGAGGCCACTATGGTAGGTAAGTTGTATCAGACTATTTCTCTTTCATGTGTTTTACATGTTAGGGTTCTACGTAAAACTTCATTTCCAAAAAAAGATTACTACATATATACCATATTACCTCACTCCGTCATCTTTCATATTTAACTCTTCAGCATGGTTAAATAATTTAAGGTACCTAGGACCCCATGGCATTTCACATCTCATTGCCTTTGGGTATGGCATTCTCTCTCTTAGGAGAGACCACTGACCAGTAGGTTTCAAGAAGCAAAAAAAAAAAAAAAAAAAAAAAAAAAGCTAGATAGATGGTCTCAGATGGTCTCTGATAGTCTTTCAAATTTTCACAGGTATTTTATGGATCTGCTCTTTCCCTTTTCAACTTCAACACTGAACAATAACTAAGAAAAGAGGCAAAACAAAATCCTAGAATTCTGTATGGGCACATTCTTGGAGGTAAAAACAAAATGGAAGTTGTGCCTTAGTTTGTGTGTATGTACATACAAAAGACAGAACATATAATGTGTGTACTCGCCACAGGATCCTAGATGATTTGTTTTTCTATGTCTTCAGTATTTATGGAAGTGAATGTTCATTTGAAAAGTTTCTAAAGCCAAGGTAGTGGCTCAGGTCTAGAGACAAGTACCCATGCACCTCTAGGAGAAGCCAAGTAAATCCATCATTTAAACCAAATTCTCTCTGGATATTCAGTGAATTGGGGAAATCATTCCATCCATTCAAATTTTCTTACCAAAGGCCAATTTTCAAAAACTTGTCAAAGTTCCCCTTCCCTTGCTTTCTTTAATTCTATGTTCTCCTAAGGTGGGTCCTTAAATCACTCTTACTTTCTGTCTTGATATCTTAGACCCACCTTCCCTTCCAACCCCATCCCTACCTCTCACTATACCACAAAGCTCTTATCTATGATAGTGTTTTCTTTTGCCTCTATGCCAATGGTTCTTAACTGGGGGCTATTTCTCCCCCAGGGATCATGCAGCAACGTGTGGAGACATTTTTGGTTGTTACAGCTAGGGGTAGTTTGCTACTGGCTTCTAGTAGGTAGAAACCAGGTATACTGCTAAACATCCCACAGTGCCCAAGACAGCCTCTATTACTACCAGTGAAGAATTATCTGGCCTCAAATGCCAGTAATATTGAGGTCGAGAATCCTTGTTCTACACTTCAGCACTACTGGAGATCTCATTCAGGCCACACTTTCAACAAGTGCTTATATTCACATTTTAATGTTATCATACTCTCTTTAGTCACAGACCTCTAGCTGAGTGCAAGATTTCTCAACTCTGACACTTAATGTGTCCCAGACTGCTTTCATCTTTCCCCCAAAGGCTATCCTTTTATAGTTCAGTCATTATCATCACTTACTCTATTTTTCCAGTCTCAAAATCTTGAAATTATTGTTCTCCCCTCTTTCCTCTGTCCACCATACCCAATCTCTCACTGTTTATTTCTATGTGTTAATTCTAACATATCTCATATTCTTTTGTTTCCTTATATTTTCATGGCCTACATAGTTTTTTTTTAAGATTTATTTATTTACTTTAGAGCGAGACAGAGAGCACTAGTGGGAGGGGCAGAGGGAGAGAGAATCTCAAGCAGACTCTGTGCTGAGGGTGGAGCCCAATGTTGGGCTTGATCCTATGACCCTGAGACTATCACCCAAGCCGAAACCAAGAGTCAGACAATCAACCAACTGTGCCACTCAGGCGCCCCTTTGGCCTACTCAGTTTTAAGTCCTAATTTCACAACTAAGTTATTACAATAATAACCTAACAGATCTCCTTACAGAGGGAGTTGCCCTCCCCCATCTACACATAAACACATGCACACACAGACACACGCACGCACAGTCAGTTCATCCCGTATACAGTGGCTATAACAGACTTCTTCAAGTAGTACATTATGGCACTGCTTTATTTAAAAACAAAGCAGTCTACTGCTAGCATATCCATTCCAGTAGTATTGATTAGGTACCTACTATATCCAAGGCACCTTTATACCTCCTCTCTCACTTCTTTAGGCCGGAGATATCTCATCCATATCTCAAGATACTTGACGCTTTTCATTTCATCTCCAGCCTGCTATCACACTGTCCCCTGTCCAGTCTAGACATGGCTCTTAAAAATGGTTTTATCAAAATGTTCCTGCCTCCTACTGCCTTAAAATTCAACCAGGCTTACCTTGCAAATAATCAACCTTTGTATTAGTCTGATCATTCCCCTTTCTTTCTTTTCCTTTTTTCTTTCTTTTTCTTTTTTCTTTTTTTTTTCTTTCTTTCTTTCTCTCTTTCTTTCTTTCTTTCTCTCTTTCTTTCTTTCTTTCCATGTTTTTCATCTCTCCTCACCATATCACTAAACTGCCTAGTTTTTCCTTTATTAATCTTACCTGATCCTGATTGCTGCTTTTCTCAAAAGCCTCTCATAATGTGTACTCTGTTATGTGTCATTGTAAAAGATTTTGTTCATGTGTGGATTCATTCATTCATTCATTCAACAGATATTTACTGAATGCTTATCATATGTCAGGCCCTATTCTACATCTGAGAGCAGTAGTGATGTAATGGGAAGCAAGACAAAGTCCTTGCCCCATTGGACAGCAGTATCCCATAAGCCCCGTAAGGGCAGGGACCTTCTACTCCTTTGCATCTCTCTGAGGTTCTAGTTCTAGTTCATTGTTCACTACCCTCTTGGTGCCCAGTTAATATTAATCAGCTGTCAAATAGCAGAATACAAATGAGCATAGCATAGCTTAGCTATAACACTACAAATATACCAACAATAAACACACTCATTCATCAATGTATTTACTTTGTCTGGCAAGTCAAGGGTTTCCAGTCATTCTGATTCAGAGATAAATTTTTAAAGGGAAATCATAAAGTAGGAAGAGCAGCAGAAAGGCAATCCAATGAAGAATAGGGCAAATACTCTCGAGCTCAATCAATCATATTTTTCCATTGCCCTTCTGCAATAATTTGAACCCATTCCCAAGCATTTGGCAGATCTCTTAACCCCCTTCTGACTCAGGAAAATCTGATCCCTGCAAATGAATACCACGTGATGGCATCCCTTCCCTCCCTCCAACAACTGTGGACGTCTTTCACATTTATTTTTTTTTAAAGATGGCTATATGCAAAATTACTTCTCGGGCCCCTAAAGCTACCCATTTATCACAGCCATTTGCAAGGAAGTCATTTAATCATTGGCCTTTTTCATGCATGCACTGGTGGACAAAGCATAGGGTAGGATATTTTGGAGTTAAAAGACCTGGGTTTTGTCCTGGATTTATCACTAACTGTATCATCTGTTTGCACTCTAATTTCCTAATCTCTTAAAAGAAGACAAAACTTGCAAGGTTCATGGTGGGAGATACAATAATAGATTTGGAAATGTTTTTGAAAACTTAAAAAAAAAAACACGTAGGGGGTAGGGATGAATAGGCAGAACACATAATTTTTAGGGAGTGAAAATACTCTATATGATACCATAATGGTAGATACATGTCATTATACATTTATCCAAGCCCACAGAGGGTAAAACACTAAGACTGAACCCTAATATAAACTATGGACTTCGGATCACTGATGTGTGAACATAGGTTCATCAGTTCATCAGTTGTAACAAATTTGACCTCTCTGGTGGGGGGTGTTGATAATGGCGGAGGCTGTGCAGGTGCGGAAGCAGGGGGTAGATGGAAAATCTCTGTACTTTCCCTTCTATTTTCCTGGGAACCTAAAACTGCTCTGAAAAAGTGAAGTCTTAACAAATAAGAAAAAAATATAGAGATGGATAGGTAGAGCAGTAGGCTATTATTATTGGCTGGATGAACACCATCATATGCATACACTTCACTGGCTACAAGACACTAAAACTAGTTATACAGAACTAAGTTCAGTGCCATCGAGGACATCCTTCATCATGTTTGATTTTCATCTTCCATTCCATTGCCCCAATTCCACTGACTGTGTCACAGATGTCACAGTTTAAGTGTACTTTCTTTGCTCCACTCCTTTGTACAACTAGTTCATATGCTGCTCCATGACCATTTGGTGATTTCTGTGTGATCTGAGTTAGCCTTACTCAGGAGCCCCTGGCTCCAAGTAAGAGTTCCCTCTGAAGCAATTTGGTAACACTACCCTGGTATTAGCAAGCTGCCTCTGTCCATTGCCAAGAGGCTGTGGTCCACTGGTGGATATTAAAAGAACTGAAGAGTAGAAGCCACCTCTAGAAACTTGCTACCAAGAGAACGGAATTCATTCTAAGGAGGCTAAAGAAATTATACAAGGCCTCCAATTTGGGAATTTAAAAAGTGAAAATCATAGGAAAAACTGAGAAAATCAAGCTCTGGGAGGTCACTCCATCTCTACTTGGGGTGGGGACATAATTTAACATATTGGGTGGAGGAACACCTACTTCAAAAAAAAAAAAATGCTGCCAGGGCGCCTCAGTGGCTCAGTGGGTTAAGCATCCGACTCTTGATTTCAGGTCAGGTCATGATCTCAGGGTCATGAGACTGAGCCCTCCATCGGGCTCCGTGCTGGGCGTGAAGCCTGCTTAAGATTCTTTCTCTCTCTCTACTCCCCCTCAGATCTCTCTCTCTCTAAAAAAAATGCTGCCATAAATATGGGAAATGTCATCCTTAGATGAAATGCCCTTCAAATAAGCCAATAATCCATCAGCAGAACACCCTGGAAGATTCCTGGGTAGATAACATACTTTATCTGAATTCTTATCAACATTTGAAATGCACACGTAATTAGTGCCCTCAGATCTCCCATCCACATTTATAATCCATCATAAGGACTGTGTGAGTTTTACCTACTCACACAATATGCTATTGTTTGGAGACAATTTTGGATGAGACAAAAATATCTATGCCTAGCACATCTTCCTCTAATACTGGGAAAGGAGACTAGTTATGGTAGTATGTGGATAAGCATGATAGCAGAAAACTGTCCATCTCCAAAACCAAAATGACAAATCAAGTAGTGGCAAGGAAATTACAAATAAGAAAAAAATATCAGCCACAAAAGAATAATGGTGGAAATGGAAGGAAACCATATGAATTTTGTTTTGAAGAATTGAGCGGAGTGGCGAAAGGACACTGGAAAATGCACTGCGACCAAGAGTTATCACTGTGATGTCTAAATCATCACCAGCCACTGCAGTTCAGAAAAGGTTAGCACTTGGGCCCCTTTTCCCTGAATCTCTGTGGCCGTCATTTTAGCCTAAAGCCAAAGAACGAGGCTCACTGGCTTTTTTTGCCAGCCCTCCCACATTCTGTGCTTTCCCTTCCAGGGCACTCTGCTCAGTAAGCAGCCCACCTGCAGCATCTTCCCTCTTTGATCTTGCCAGGGCCTTTTTCCCACCATTCCTGAAACAATTACCCAAGCAGCGGCTTAGCTCTGGATCATCATAAGACAGTAGCCAGCCAGAAGCCTGGGCTGCCTTGAGCCTTGTCAGTGGATATGCCAGGCATCTGTCGAAACTCTCCATTGAGGTCAAATTAGTGGTAGTTGGGGGGAGGTGTTGGGGGAGGTCCCTTTGCATGGGAGAATTCCACGGTTGCTGTGGGACACAGAGTTCTTTTGACTTGGAGTTTAATGAGCCTCCACTTCAATACAACCTACGTGTCCCAAAAGATAAGGGCAAGGATGGAAAGGCACCATTTACCTTGGCTGCTACTTGCTGCATAGGCTGCAGATTGGTGGCAAGATCTGGATGGTAATGTATCACCAAAAAACCAGGTGTCTCCTTTAGTAAAATTACTAGCCCCTTCCAGCAAGATACCTCCCCAGATGTCAACAGAGCAGGGTCCATCAGAGAATCTCTGCTAAGCTTGGAAGAGGAAGTTGTGATTGAAGGAGAAGGTTCTCTGTAAGCCTGAGGCACATTTCTGTATAGAGCTTAGAGCACAGTGAAGAGTATCATGGGGAAGAGACTTAATGGGATTAGAAAAATGAAATGAATTTTAGGAAGAGCATCTAAATGAGGACTTTGTACAGAGAAAGACATAAATACATGCAAGGGTCCTCGGACCACTAAACTAGTCATAATCTTTCCCTGGTCATCTTCTTTTTAATTGAGATATATTTGACATATAACATTATATCAGTTTCAGGTATACAACATAATAGCTCCATATATGTATTGACCCGACATTGCACTTAGTAGGCAAAGAAAATACTCCCTAGACCAACGACTTAATTTGGGGAAGTTTCCCTAAATCTCATTTGCTAAGTAGACTACAGAGGTTTCCCTTGATAGAACTTCTAAGCAAAACTCATGGTACCATTTGTAAGCATAACTAAATTCTCTGTTTATACGAGGCATAGCAAATGTCTGACATAGCCCTCTGTCTTCAAAAATGATTTTATGTGAGCTATCTCCAACAGATAGAGGACTACATTTTCGATTCATGAATACCCTTCTTGATTTAGAGATGTTCACTAATTTTGCGAACATTGAAGACTCCTTACTAGATTAGTTTCAGAGCTACCTTCCGTAATGTTCCATACCTAAAAATTTTACCCCAGATAGAAGAAGCCTAATGGGGGTTGAGTCGCAGCAGATGAGCAAAACTTCAGTAACCAATTCCTGTATTTGAGACTAAGGAAAAGGAATGTTTTCCTTTGAATATTATAAAGGAGATAAGGCAAATACCACCCAGGAGCAATCCCAGGTCTGACAGGCTGCTTAAGGCAGAAAAGAAAATAAAAATCAGTGGATTTTTCCTGAGACATGGTTTTAAGCCCCTACATGTGCTAGAGGTGACCAGGCTTGAGAGTCCGGAAGACATTCCCTGAACTCTGCCTTTGCGATTCCATTGGATAGAAGTCTCCCAGCCCGCTCTCTCCATCAAATGTTCCACCTTCTTTAGCAACGACAACTCAAATTTCCCAACAACTAGACTTTGAGCAAAAGTACAAGTTGGACAAGGACTAAAAAATTAACAATAATCGATGAGCTCATTTAAGATATCTGGCCACGAGATGCCATGATTGAATCCTAGCCCAATTTTCAGAAGTTCTTTAAATTGTAAATCTATGTGTTTCAAGGGCAGGGCCCTGGAAAATGACAAAAAATCTCTGGAACGAATGCCCAGAAAAGCCTCAGAAGCCAGAAATATATTTCAGGCAACTGTTGCAGTGAGGGCTGCCCAGTGGGAACTACAAATTAACATCCTCTCCTTAGATGTATATTGTATATTATTTTCATGATTAACAACCAGTTACCACTGAGCCCTAGGACACAGCAAACCAAGATGGTTGTGGGTCTTTGTTCCCACTTATCTCCTACTGGATGGGCACACTTCCTGGAGGGGCCACAGGGCTGTGTATACACCCCAATCTCAAATCACTCTGGACAAGCTTCTCATAGTCTTGTTGAAAAAGAGGGGCTCAGCGGGTGAAGCATTTTTTGGTAAATGAAAAGATGCAGGGGTTACTAAATCAGAACAAGCGCCCACATTTTCTCTTTGGGAATGGAACCAAAGGATGATTCAGACAGGGAGACGAGCAGCAAGGTCTAGGGAATGAAGAGTCACGAGATTCCAGTTTTATTCCTGGCTTTACCCAAGACTTGCCATGTGACCACCAGCAAGCTACTTCTCAGCCAGTCTCCCAGTTTTCCCTTCTCTAAAAGAATACAGTCTTATCCTTGTCCTGTAATTTATCCTGTGATCTCCTCACAAAAAGGGGAAGTAAAAGCATAGATGAGGTGTAGCAAAAGGTTAAAGGGTATGCTCCTTAGGTCTGAATACCAGAATTATACAAGTATTCCTGATGTTCAATAAAGCACCCTAGCAGTATTTCTGATGTAGACAGCTGATGAAGCAGGACATTAGCCGGATTTTATGCAACCTGAAGTTTAATGATTAAGCAAATCAGGTCAAGGACATCATAGGTTAGGTGACATTACCTTCTGGAAATGTATGAACCCACAACCCACAAGCATTTTTTTTTAAAGATTTATTTGTTTGAGAGAGAGCAAGCAGGGGGAGGGGCAGAGGGAGAGGGAGATGGAGTGAATCTCAAGCAGACTCCCTGCTGAGCACTGAGCCCACACAGAGCTCCATCTCACAACCCCTGAGATCATGACCTGAGCCGAAATCAGGAGTCAGACACTTAACCGACTGAGCCACCCAGGTGCCCCTCCAACAAGCATTTTAATCCCCACCCCAAAAAGCAAAGCGTATCTGTAAGTCAGGAGATCTCTAGGAACTAGAATCATTCTTACTGAGGAAGAAGAAGCAGGCAATGAATGAAGGTAGGAAAGACAGCTCATACGTAAAAGAGCCACAATGCTGAGGGCTTGGTCACTAAACACTTAGTTTTTGTTTTTGTTTTTTTTTTGGTCCCAAGTTTATAAAGCTTCTAATTTGTTGCAGTGGAGGCTATTTTTTCTCTTAAAACAATTCAAATTTTGGAACAGTTAGTGAGATGTGAAATTTTCTTCACCAAGTTACACTTTGGCTTCAGTTTTTGCTGGAACACACCCATTCCCTGAAGTACAAAACATCGACGAGTTAGTAGTACTTCAATACAATGACAACTGACATGCAAGATTAATTAATGACAGGCCAGCAGCAATATTCCCTCTATTTCACATGAACACAGCTCAGTGTTGCAATCAAGTAACATCTACATCAAGCCTAATCAGATACATATTTATCATATGCTTAGTAGTTTGGGGGCCCCTGTATTTGTCAAAGAAAAACTCCATCCTTGCACACAAAGCAACTGAAAATTTCACCCCACCACGTACCTACATTCCACAACCTAGCCAGGAAGAGCCAGGGCACAGCTCCTGGCCTGCCACAAACTGTAAACTGTCCCTGGGTCCCATCCTGTTCAAGACTGCTTCTATTTCAAAACCAATCTGCAAAATAAATCCTAGGACAAGGGGCATAGCCACCAAAATTCATTTATCTTAATGTTATTTTTGTTTTTTACCTAAGGGGACCAACTTCCCATTGAGTATGTGGAGACAAGAACCATTTTGATGTTAAGATCCTTGGAGTACTTTAAAATATCGGGAATCATCTTTTAGCCCTTCTTAAAAAAAAAAAGCCTTAAAGCCCTATAAGGGCAGGAATTAAAAAGTATAGATCTATCACAGGTTTAAGGCAGGGCTAGGTCCATAGTGAGAACGTGAAGGGGGGTGGTTAGTTTATTATATGAATGAGCAAATGGAAATTGCTCCTTGACCTTGGAGATTTTCTATTTTGGAGCCAAAGGAAGGAACTTGCAGAGAAGAGAAAAGAAATCAAAGTCCACTCACATCAGCACAGCTATAACTAGAAGTAGCAGATGGCGGGGCGCCTGGGTGGCTCAGTCAGTTAAGTGTTCGAGTCATGATTTTGGCTCGGGCTGTGAGATGGATCCCAGAGTCAGGCTGCATGCTTCGCGGGGAGCCTGCTTGGGATTCTCTCTCTCCCTCTGCCCCTCCCTCTGCTTGTGTTCTCTCTCACATGTGGTCTCAAATAAATAAATAAATCCTTAGGAAAAAAAAAGAAGTAGCAGATGGTACCTTCTTATTGGGGGATTGAGTCCCCAGTGCCCCTGATCCCTTGATTTCCCTGCTCTTCCCCACCTCAGGCTCATACGCTACTTAAGGAACCTACACATACCTCTTCTTCCAGCTTGACCACCTTGGCCTGGGCATTACTCAGGGCCTGGTCTCGGATTTCAATGTGTCGTCGTTGGTCCTCATTGGTAGAACGGGCAGTGGCCAGCTCGGCCTCCAGCTTCTCCTTCTCCCTCTGGCTTTCCTTATCTATCAAGACATGAATTATCATTACTGCCATTCTGGAGCTGACTCAAAACCTTACCTGAGCAAAGCTGACAGTCATACCCATTCCTAAACATTGTCTAACACACAGCTAGAAAAACCAGCATACGCAAGATCTGGACTCTCCCACGGGCTCTACCACCAACTTCCTATGTAAATTCAGAAAAGTCACTTAACAATGGTTGTTGTGCAGAAGCCAGGTGAAAAGAGATGTAAAGAATGTGATGAAAAGCACGATGCAAAGAATACACACACATCAGAAGAACAGGTAGGCTTGTCTCTTCAATTTTATTTCCTCAAGTGGTCTTGTATTAGCAAAAGAGCCACTGAGCCCCCCAGAGTTTTCCCTATTATCTCATGACAGCATATTAAATCAATCTAAAAATGGTATTTCACAGAATGTATAAAACTCCAAATCCCACTCTTTACTAACATTTTCCAACTGAAATAAGTCCAGGATTGCATTGTAGGTGCAGAAGACCAAGACATGTGTAGTCATCCCCTCCACCTTTCTACATCCCTCCCCTTTTAACTAGGACAGACCTCATACCAGCAACTCAAAGGAGCAGTTTTGATTCTCATTTGGAGGTAGAGTGCCCTTCCTCTGGAGACCATGATTCCTAAGTTTGTAAGAAGAACTTTAATAGGGCAGCCTCGCCTTCCTTCCCACTCTGATGTTACATATCTATTCAGCTGTACCTTGGAAAGAAATGAGCATCTGTTGAATACTTATTGCCTACCAAGTATTGTACTGACTTAGTCCTCAGAAGGACTCCCCTGCAAGGAAAAGTGTTACTCTCTTCTCCATTTTGTATATGAAAAGACAGAAACCCAGAGGGCTTGAGTAACTTGTACAAGGTCTCACAATTAGTGAATGAGTACATAGTGGAGCCCATACTTAAGGCCAGGCTGTTCTAAACTCCTTCTAACCAGACTGCCTTCTCCCAGGGTTGCGTTGGTTTGGCCTCTCGAGGGTAAGTGGAGCACATTCCCCAGGGAGGCTTTTCAAGAGGGCTTTCTTGCCTCTTGCCACAGTTCCAACCATGCAGTACCCTGTCGATGTCCAGAGGCAAAAAGAACTAAGAGGCCACAAGTCATGCTCTCTTCTCTGCTTGCTAAGTGGAGTCCATTTTTCCCTCCTAGAACCATGTGACAGCCTTTCCCCCCCGCTGTTAATACAGTTTTTATCTACTAAGTTCCCACATTTTATAAACCAGTAGCAGAGCTCCGAGGACCCCTGAAACACCATCGCCACACAGGGAGGAGGAGTCTGAACCAGAATATCTGGGGCAAGAATCCATACATTTTCTCTTTTGTTTTGTTTTGTTTTGTCCTGGGACGCCACCACCTTCTCCACCAGGGAACCAGCATCCAGGGTCACCGTGACCCCACAAAAGCAACTCCACAACAATTTACCCCAGGTACTGATGACACCGGAAAAACTGCATTCTTCCTCTGAGACATACTGACAAAGGAACAGGAGGCTCAGGGAAATGAGGAAGAAAAAAAAGCCCCACTTCTGAGGCCAGCGCACAACAGAGCAACCCAGGGAGGGAGGGGGATATTGTAAGTGAAGATCAAAGGAACTGGAAGCTGCATGGAATGACGTGAAAGGGTCATGTGGAGGCTCAGCAAAGATGGGACCTTACAAGTCTCCACCGTGCGCTACTCCAGCTGGGAGCCGCAGGGAGGGAGGCTGGGGGTAGGCGACACCAATTAGGGGCATCTGTAGAAGTGAGGGTAGTTCATCTGTTTCCCCCCATGGGCTCAATCCACTGCAGAGTTTTTATTGCCGGTTTTATTGTGGCAATTGGAAAGAATGAGGCATTGTCTAGCTGGGTGGAGCCTATTAGGGACCGATAAAGAAGAGGATTAGTCCATTGTCACGGTCCTCGGAGTATTTCCAGACAAAGGAAACACTATTATGAGGAAGACATAGTTCTGCCCTCCCCCACATCCTCCAACTCCCTGACCAGAGTCAGTGGCTTGGGCCAGAGCAGTGGTCCTCCTCTAGCTCCCCTTGCCCTCGGCCAGCGTGGAATGACATCATATAACACAGGGTGTTTAACTAAGGGAGCCGCAGGTGCAGATTAGCTATTCCAAACGCTAATCATTGATCCCGCATATTAATCCCATCTCTACCACAGCCAGCCCATGGAGCCTTCAACAATAAATCCCTCCAACATTAAGAGAACCCATGTTCACTAAGGTCCTTTTCAGCTAGCCGTGACAAAAGCAGGGATTTCGAGGGGCTTCTCTGGTTTAAGGCAGAAGGAGCCATGTTGATGTGACTAAATGTGGCAAGCAGCCTTCTTGGCCTAGAAGGAAAAAAGAAGAAGAATCCCAACTTCATGCTTGAACAGGAAAAAGAATCCCTAGATGGCATTCGCTCTGTCCTGGCTGTTCTAGAAGGATAAGCAGAACTGTGTAACCTTTTTATACCTCTGGCTCCCAACCACACAATACTTGCTGCCGGAGCTTTCAGACTTACTTTTTGCAAAGAGCTGAGAGATGGTTTTTCTAGTATCCTCTGATCCCTCATATTCCTTCTCCGCAAGCTGCTTGTTGGCAGTCTCTAGACGCTCTGTGGAATTCAGAGACAATCAACAGGGCCTGATACACAAACTTCCAAGCACATGGTGTTCACCCTCTAAATACTGATCTTGGGCAAAACAACCCTGCTTCTTCTTGTTACTCAGGAATAGGTGACATAGATGCAGATTTATGAATGTGGAGCCCCAAACAAAACTAAACCATGACTGGGAAGGAGGAGGTGAGCACTTAACACTTTCACCCCTCCCTGACAAAACCTAAGTGCAGAATTCTCAATTCCGATGAAGGAATCTATCCCGGGATATATGACATCTTTCATTTGCCAGGAAAAAGAGCATCAAAGTTACTATGAAGTCTTTAAAATCATGTAACATCAAAGCTAGAAGGGGACCCTGGGTAGTGTCTAGTTCAGTTGTCTCATTTTATCAGTAAGACAACCTAAATCCAAAGACAGAAAGTAACATCCCCAAGGTCATCAGTTTTGAAGGTGTTGAAGGTGGTCATTTCTCACCATCTTCCAGTATTATCGTACTAAGGTAAAAATAAAAGGAGGCAGTCCCAGAAACAATGGAGGGCATCACTATTTCAAGCTTGTACAGCCAAAAGACAGACCTCTGCAAAATCTAAAAAGGAGAGAGGCAGCATGGACTGGGGGCAGGCCAGGTGGGTCCAGGAGTCCCGGGAGGATACTGTCTAATTAACACATCAGCTCATCCCACTTTGATGAAGCAAGCTTGGGACCAAGTTCTGTTGCAGTCCCCAAAACTTAGCCTGGTCTACGTCCTGCAATTTATTGGTCATACTAGTGGGCTGGACAAGCCTTGAGAGCCTCAATGTATACTCCTCAGCCCTTCCCTTCGCCATCTTGGCCAATGCTTCAGAAGTGAGTCCCTCACCTCTCAGATCCCTGTTGAAGTCATGCATCCTTCGAATTTCACCCTCAAGCTTGTTTCTCATGGCTTTCTCCAGGGCCTCTCTTTTGGAAGATGATTTTACAAGGTTCTCATACGCCTCTGAGACACGCTGGATTTCTGTCTCCACCTGATTAAAAAGAAAAAAAGGAAAGATAGTGGGGATGGTAGGAGCTTAATGGGATAGATGGTCTGGAAGCATATATGCAAATCCTTAATGACAGCTTCTCCCAGGGCTTTACAGGTGGCTAGGAGGCCAGCATAACACAGTCAGATAAAAAAAGTTTCCCAGAAGGATTTCTTGGAAAAAAAAAAAAAAAGACTTATTTATTTATTTATTTATTTGAGAGAGAAATCTAGGGTGCATTCTCAGGGTCAGGGGAGGGGCAGAGGGAGAGGGAGAGTAAATCTCAAGGAGACTCTGCACTGAGCATGGAGCCCTACATGGGGCTCAATCCCAGAACCCTGAGATCACGACCTGAGCCGAAACCAAGAGTCGGACGCTTAATCGACTAAGCCACCCAGGCGTCCGCCAGAAGGATTTCTAAAGTCAACCTTCAGCTCAGCAACTAAGTCACAGGGTCATGAGATTCCCTCAGATTAAAAAAAAAAAAAAACAGTTTCTGCCTTCAGAGAAGGTGGTAGGAGAAAATAAATTTTCATAAGTACAGTTATAAATGTCATTTCTGGGTAAGAATTTTCTTAATTTTGAAAATACTATTAAATAATGTGTATAGTATGTAGAGAACATTATTTCACGGTGTCCAAAGGGCTTTCACATGTCGATTTCTATTTGCCCTGCTATCCACCTTCACAAGGACACCTCTCCCCATCTTAGCAGAGAGACAAGTGAAATGGACCTTTCCGAGATCAAGTTAGCGGCAGAGGTGAACCCTAAAAACTCTAAGTCTCAGCCTTACGCAGTAGTTCAGTTAACTGGACCAAATATTTGCGGAGCTCTTTAAAATATCCGTGGGGTATGTAAGTATGAATGAGGACATTATTGTTTCCCTTCAAGGAGCTTTCAATCTAATCAAATAAAAGAATCAAGAGAAGGATGCCTTATTCAGAACAGTAGAAGTAAGTGCTACAAAAGTGCAGGGGAGGAAAAGTTTATTCCTGGTTCAGGTGAGGGGAGAGGAGACCAATTTCAGGCAGGAGGTGGCATTTTGGGTTAGATCCTAAAAGCTAGGTCAGATTTCAATGAGCAGAGGTGAGGGGAAGGGTATTCTATTCTGAGTGAGCAAATGCATTCCCAGAATGACCAGTAGTCTCATTTGGCTGGACACTGTGGGGTACACAGAGGGAAGCTGGTGAGATCTGGCTGTAAAGACAGACTGGAATCAGATCATAAAAGGGCTTTAATGCCAGGTATTTGGACTTTATCCCTAGTCAGTGGGAAACCAGTACAGATTTTCGAACAGAAATTCACGATCAGAGTTATGTTTTATGACACCACTACAAATCTTGTAAAATGGGGGGAAAAAAAACCATATACACAAAATCTCAAAGAGAAAGGGTCTTGCCCCAAATCAGCCCGAATCTGGAAGAAACTAAGAAATCAGACTCCAGAGTATTTCTGTAACCAGTACAGCTTCATTGCACATGAAATAACCACAGAGATATTTACATATAATTTGTATAAGATAAATAAACCCTGCGGCCTATTAAGCAATTTGCAAATTAAATCTGACTCCTGCAACCATTCTGCATTCCTTCTCAGTTTCCCACTATCCTCCTTAACAAAGCTCAGGGTACTTCATGGGGAGAAATATCAGGCCCCCAGTGGGAGACTGGGGTTATCAAACAACTCAGATGCCACCTGCCCCAGCTCCAAAATTATGCCCGAGGCAGGACTGCCTACAAACAAATGAGGCTTACACCACAGAAAAGAGCAGACTCCAGAGTGTTTTTCTCCTTGCAGATGGCACCAAGATAGCAGCACAGAAGGTGAAAACTGGTGGTGAATGGCATTTAGAGACAAGATCTGCAAGGCCTAGGCCTGATAAAGCTTTTGCATGAAATTCAAGTGCGGGGCACAGAAAATAAACATTTCCATTTGAAAGAGTAGCCTTGGTATTTAGTCTGCACTGGGCAGCCTTTAGAGGGCAAGGCTTTCCAGTTCCCCACAGAATGCCACACCTGGAAGGCAGGCCCTTTACTCATGTTGTTCAGAGTACTATTTCGAGATCCGGTACCCATTTTTCTCTCCCCCCCCCGTGTAGATAATGTACCCCCCAAATGGGCAAGTTGTACAACAGGACCTTCCAGGAAAAGAAGTCACAGAAGGGCAGACTTACTGGTTTGGTTGGGGGATGATGGGGGCAAGGAAGAGGGAGGTGGTGGTGGGTTTCTGTCTTGTTATTCCCCTCATGAGTCTCGGGCCTTCGTGTTTTTTCTAGCACCAGCTGCTATCTACCATACTCTTCCCACTTCCCTTTTCCTCTTCTCCCCCACTTAGGCCTCTACTCCACCGCAGCATTGGCACTTAATTACGCCACGAATACTATTCTGCTCCTCTTCCCTGTCACCCAACTTCCCAATTACTGCATCAAAGATGGGGCTGAGGCCACCCTGAATAGAGAGTTTGGGGAGGGGTGTCAACAGTTAAACCCAATCAGCCAAACTGGGCCAGTCTGCTTTTAGTGCGTGAGTAGGATTAATTTGTTGCATCGATGTGATTGGGGGGGGGGGTGTATAGTTAAACAAGAGGAGACAGAAAATAGAAAATTGGGGGCAAAGGCAGTGAGAAACAGTTCTCACAAACCCCATCCAGATTTTGGAACACGGTGAGGGGGGTATTTTTGTTACATAAGAAGACTCAGCTGACAGTAAGCCCTCCTCTACTTTAGGACCCAGATCTGGTGTTTACAAATTCTCAGTTTCATTCAGGCCCCTGAAATTTCCACTCCCGCGTGTCTCCTAAGGACAGAGTTGCTGAACAAAACCGGGCAATGTCCCCTATCTCCCACACCTTCACCCTCACCTCCCCGAACAGTTCACATTGTCGGGAGATCAAACCACATGAGCTCCACAATGACAAAAGCTGCAAAGAGGCTGCCAAAGGTATAACCCTATTCACCCATAGCCACTGGAAGCCAAGAGCTAAGGTTCCTAACTCAGGGCACTCAAGAGCTAAAGTCCCAGCTGGAGGAGACAGGAGGGGCCCAGGGAAGAATGTGAACTCGGTGGGACATCCACTCCTATTTCTACTTCCTCAGCCTAGGGCTGTCACCTGTCACCCAGCTGTGGTGCTAAGCCCCTCCTGCCCCCCACACACACCCCAGAAAGACAGCAGATGTTGAATGTGAGCTGCAGGGAAAAAACAAAGCAAAAAGGAGGCAAAGGAAGAGGTGTTGAAAAAGAGTTACTATGAGAACTCCCACTTGGAAAAGTGTTCTAAGCCCTTTCAGAACAAGGCAGGGCAGGATCTAACTTCAGCGGTGAGCTTTTTGTGGGAATTGTGGTTTTACATTTAAGATCCAAATTCAGTTATTCAGGACAATATCATCAAGACAAAAGGTCTTTAGGCTGGCAGAACCTTCACCTATACAGGCATTGTCAGTGTTCTTGACCTTAGGAAGAAGTTTCTCGGCCTTCTGGAATCTGAAAACAATCAATTAAGTTTTCATTAGGGCTATGGTAGCTGGGAAAACTGGACAAATATGTTCTTTTCTCCCCACATAAATGTAAAATGTGACTCCTCCTAGA
The DNA here is from genome assembly GCF_024610735.1 of Ursus americanus. NCBI lineage: Eukaryota > Metazoa > Chordata > Mammalia > Carnivora > Ursidae > Ursus > Ursus americanus. The sequence goes on along the minus strand of NC_142164.1, from coordinate 34,990,037 downwards.
AAGGCAGGCAGAAGGCTTTTTCCAAAGTTTGATCCACACCTAACCTTCAGATTCGAGAATCCAAAAGACCCGCACGTAAGTCACGCAGGCACTGAGTGGAGACTTACATCGCTGTGAAATATGTAAGACTGAAAGAAGACTCTGCTACCCCAAAACAGAGGCCTCACCTTCTGCAGTCTCGCCACCTTCTCGTAGCATCCTTCCAATTCCTGCCGCAAGTTCCGGTTCTCATCTGACAGGATCTCAACCATCTGCTGGGCTCTGGAAACAATGGCAAACGGGTCCGCTGGCATTGGCTGATAGGAAGCGGAGGACTGCTGAGCCCGAGGCATAGCTGAATAGGCTTCTCCCGGCTGCTGCTGGTGGTGGTGGTTGTGGTGCTGCTGCTGCGGCTGACTCAGGCCGGGCTGAGGAAGCCGGTAATGATCGCTCTGGTGAGCCGGGGTCGGGAGGAAATGCTGCTGAGGCCTAGGCAGGTGAGCTGAGTGGTCTCCTTGGTTTGGGACCAAGGGGTGTTGAGCAGGAGACAATCTTGTGGCTGGCGGAGACTGCAGCAAGGACAAGGAACCCCCAGACGTGAGGGAAGAAGTAGGACTGTGAGGTCGTGAGCTCCGGGCCGACAGTGGCAATGAGATGTCCTGCGCCGGCCTGGAAAACATGGTTTACACGCTCAGGTTAAGCTTTCTCCCATGGCACTAGGGGAGAAGGGCATGAGAAAGTGAGATGAGGGGGCTTCTGGTGCCCCCCACCCTCGAAGAGACTTGCAAAACGAGCAGCAGGTAGGGTCAGACTCGGGAATCTCTGCAAAGAGCTCTGTGGCCCTTTCCAGGCCTGACCTATGAGCGCCTGACAGAGGTGTGATCCCATAGAGGGCGGAACCAGGGGACCTCCAGGGTCATTTGGTGAAAATCTAAGTGACGTACACCTGTGCTCTTGTTGCTCAAATGTAAGCATTTTAAATGAGTCCTCCAGAAGGTAATTTTTGCATCATTATTTTAAACGAAACCTTTGCTGACATCCTATATGTAGTCAGCACATGTAAAGAGTCAAATTCAGAAAATGTGTTCCACTTGCCCACAAGGAAATGGCAAACTGCAGTCAAAATCAGTCCTCTTCTCCCTATTGGCAACTCTCTTTCATAATTCATATTTTCACAAAAAATTACTTGAGGGTGTGTAGATCCTTATTACATTAGACACACCAAATAATTATTGTCAATTACAGTTAATAATTGAATGAGGCTTATAAGCAGCAATGATACCAAGATTTGGAGGGGATTACAGGCAACACTGTCATACTATTTTTGATGAACTGAATCACAAAATGTAAGGACTGGAAAAGTCTTCAAGAAATAATTTAATCCACTCTGTCACTGGACAGACAGGGAAACTGAAGCCCAAGAGAGAAGAAGCAATCCGTCAAATATTAGAGAGACTTATTGGTAGTGCCAGGCTAGAACCTCTATGTCCAAATTCCCTTTTTCTGCTCCTTCCACTACCGTAATACATTGACTTCCACGCAATGATATTCAGACCCCCGATCGATTTCTTATAGAAAGTTCCAGAAAGAGAACTTCGATACATTGTTCAATGTTGCTCTCCCATTTTTGCACCTACTACCAGACTGTTAGCCATTAAGGGAAAAAAGGACAGTATGTAAACAGATCACTTCCACCATCTTCACTACCAGCAAGAATATCTGTAAGTATACACTGAAGACAAAAAGCCTGTTCATCCCCCAGCCCATGCCCAACTAACCTCATATACTCCCACATCCTGTGGATGCTTGTCCTACAGTTGATATTTCTCCATCCAGGGAAGACAGATGGCTAAGAGCATGGGATTTGGATCCCAACAGAATTTGGAGACCTTTTCTACTGCCTACTGGCTGTGTAACCTTGCTCATGTTACTTAATCTGCATGAGCCTGTTTTGTTCCTGAGGTCATAAATGAATTACAAAAATACTGGGCTCTTCTCATTTTTGAGCTCGACAGGAATTACAAAGAGTCTCTTATCTACCTCCCAGTGAGATAGCTTGACCTTGTTAGGGATTTTACTTATGGGATATCCATTTAATCTTTGCACTAAATTGCATAAAATTCATGGTGGAACTGGGACAAATCACTAGGAGCAATTAACTTTTAACTGGCATTCCAGATGCTAAAGCACATCCCTCCCACATTTCCGTCATCATTACTGTTCACGTATCTATTCCTACAAGAGATCCTCACTGTCAGGGCTTTTTTATGGCTGCAAAGTCATTCCAAACACTTGCTAATGGATACCCAATAACCCAGATGCTTGCCAGAGCCCTCAAATCTGCTCAAGCCCTGGGCTCTGTACCTCAGCCCCATCGATGCCTCCGTAGTACTGGCGTTCTTCCAATTCCATACATACGGCACTATCAATAATTGCTGAATACTGAAGAGGGATTGCGACCTATTTGTGGACAGAAGAATTTACATGGTACCCATTATTATACCTGCAAAGTTGCTACCGTATATTACCTTTCTTAGGAAATGCTCAAAACACTCATCCAATCAAAAGCCTGGGAGCTATTTACTAATTCGTTTGGGGAAGAGTCTTTCCGCATTTTCTGTACTGTGGATCTTCAGTTTCCTTAGGGGTAAAATGGACTCTGCTCTCCTTCCTCTTTGAGTAAGAGCTATTATAATTTTTATATATCCCTAGAGTTAAAATATTATGTTCTGGGATTTGTTAGGGCTTTTGGATCTCCTGGGCAGGAGAGAGAGGCTTAAATTTCATGTTCTCCAATCCAGCTCTCAAAATTTAAGGGAAAAACGACCAAATTAATCTTCATCCTTCTTGCCAGGATTTGAAAACCCCGGACCTGGGAGGTGTTCTCTTTTTAAAGACTGAACGCCCAGTTCTGAAATGGGCTTCCTCCCCCCAGCTCCTCTGGGCCCCATCAGCAGTCCAGGCCTCTCTCTCAAACAGACCGGCCACTGGCCTCCCTCCTGCCTGGAGGCTGAAAGGCCCTTCAATGCCCTAGACAGTACACGGCCTCCCAGGGGCCTCCGGAAGGAGGAGACCACAATGTCTCTGGAAAGAGGTCTCTCGAGTCAGATACGCCCAGGACAGCAGTGGCTCTGGCCATGACTCTGGGCTCTACTTAGAGATAATGGAGACAAGGTAGCTGCCCCTCTCGGACTCCCCAGGCTGGAAAAGGAAGCAGACTTCAGCACACCATGATGTTGGGAAAACCAAGGCAGTCCCTCGCTGGCAGGTTTGCAAACATGAAGCAAGGCTTGGGCAGTCACAAAAGGAGAGAAAGCCCTCCAGCCAACGAACTCCATCTGGGCTCCAGCATCCACCCACCACAAAAAAAGCAGGACTGTATTAACACTCCTGTAAAGTTCCCCCTGAGAGGAGGGGACTGAGGCATGACAGAGATGGGGAAAAGGTGGGGCGCAGGGGGGGGGGGTGGCTTGCGGATGTCAGAGGAAGCAAAAGTATATTCAAGATGAAATAATAAGAGTAATATTAAGGCCAGTAATAATACAGGTGGCAGCTGGGCAAGCGGCACACTCCCCAAGTGCTTCCACTGCACAGCAGTGTGAATCGCTTCCCGCTGACATATTAACCAGGAACAACAAGTTGCCAGCGGACAATAGAATCACATGATCCCGTGAAGCCCTGACCTGCCTCCCTGCCCCTTCCCTCCCTTCATCCAGCTCCTTCCCAAGACAACCTGGGCCCCTGGGGCTCCTTGGACAAGGGGAGGACACGGCATACATGCAGGGCAGAAACCAATGACCAAAATCAGCATCTTTCCCCAAAGCCAGGGGAACTCCCTCCCCAAGATGGCTTGTGAGGACACAAAGGGAAAGCAAAAGCCTGTCCATCGAGCTGACACAGTGCCTTCCATCCTGCCACCTCACTGGGAGCCCCAGCCCTCCTCAGTCATACACCCCCATCCCTTCCCCACACACCCACACACCACACTCCTGGCCCACACGTGTGCAAACCCACACATGTACACTCTCACCAGAGCAGGTGCCACCAACAGCCTGGAACCCAATTTATTCTCCCCACAGAAACTGCCTTTCCCCGGCTCTGTGACGGTGTATCTGTGAATCCTGGAGAGGGCTGCAAATTCTTGATTGTTTCTCTTGCACAACCAGCTCTGCTCTGAACTACAGAGTTAGGTCACCCTTAGATTCCACTAAACAAGGATTTCAAGAAACCTCAGAACTGGGCATAATTTCAACAACTGAAAGGAGGTGGCTGCTTTACAAACAGAAAGGTTTTAATTTTTAAAAGCAGTTGATAAATGTGTAAACCCCAGATGCAGAAAAGGCTCAGCACTTAGAAAGACAAAGATGAAGACATTTTTTAATTCTTCAGATGGCTTGGCCTTGTTTCCCATCTGGAGTTCTGGCCATTTGGGATATTTATTTTTCAAGTGGGGAGGAGGGCATAGGGAAGATGAAGTAATAAAAAAATTGTTTATAACATTTTGTTAATTCTAATAGCCAATCTCTAGCCTTTCACTGCACCCCTAAAAGCAAACAAAGGTTTTCTGAAGAGCAATTTGTTCAAAGACCTTGCTGTGCATCTTGACCTGTAATTTATGGATTAAGAACTAAGAATTTCGCCGTCTAATTGGTGCTAACAGCAGTTACTTGGAAAGGTACTCACAGTGTCTAGCAAGTCGGTTCAAGGAAATAAAGGAGGAAAAATTGTCACCTAAAAGCAGCCCATTTCTGGAAAGTGGTTCAACTACCTCCCCTTGCCAGTAATTTGTCAATAGGTGCCACTCCCTCACCCCAGGCCCTGAAGCAATCTTATTGCCAGAATTTGTCTGATGCAGACCCAGACTTCACACAGACCATCTCCCGATGAGGACCGTTTGAGGTTTGATTATTCACGGAGCCTACCAAGTACCCTGTTCCTCTCCCATGGGGGGGGGGAACTATAGAGCTAACCTGTGTATTAAAATTCCTCTCAAGAGAGGGGAATCAGCATGGGCTCTACTGCTTCTGGGGATAGGGAGAGAGCTCCACAGATCACATAGGAGAGAAGGGAAACTACAAGTATCTTCCTGTAAAATATATGCAGCTAAATTTCTCTGGTGGTTTAATCAGTATGGGAAGAAAAAAAATCCCTCTTTGGGCTCCTTATTATTTATTTAGGCAGATCAAAGGGCTTTTCCATCTAGCTTCAAACACTGTGGGAGTCATTTCAGATCGCAAACAATACTGGTGAATGAGTTCTGAAAATAGCTTTCCTGGGAAGGCGGGCCTTGTGCTAAGCGGGGCTTTGGATTCTGCTCCACACCCCAGCCAACATACTCCCCTCCCACAAGGCAACAGACGTCAGCCCATCCACAGAAGGGACAGAGTCCCACAGACTCTTCTATGCTGATGGGAAGAGCAAAACAAAAATCCCCAGCTTCATTGACATTTTGCTGCCTTGGATGGGTTTCCACTAAGCTAAGCAGTCCAAGTGACCAACCCCTCCCTCGGTCTTCCGTTTCATTGGGCAGATGGGAATCGGGTTCTTGCTCTTATTTAAACCGGAAGGGCCCTGTCCGTTACCCCATATCCTGTTCTAAGCCACTTATCAGAACTTAGGCTCCTGCCCTTTGGGAGCTGCACAGAAGAGGTTGAAAAAGTTTAGGAAATCAACCTGGGTTAAGGGGAAAAAAATCCTCAACTGGCCAAGTTATGGGTGGAGCCCAAAGTGAATTGCTGCTGGCTATAAAACAGGACCTGGAGGGGGGGAAAAAAAACAACGAAATACCAGGAAATGCCAGGTGCATTCTCTTAGCTTCACCCTACTCCACCCCCTGACTGCCTTCTTTCCTGAGTCACCCAATGAACTTCATGCCAAGCGGTTCTTGCCCAGATAAGTGAGAAGGAGACAGGAGGCGAAGAGTTAGACATCAAAGAGATCACAGGCCTCATCTGGGAAAAGGCCCCCCTAGGTCCAGGGACTTCAAACTTCACGGTCCCCCATAAAACTGCCATTGTTGTTGGTCATGGTCAAAACCTTCCCCTCTGCTCCATATGCTGAATTCCTACTGATGAGAGACATGGCCCCAACAGAAACAATAGGAACAAAAAACAGAACCATGGCATCATAAGGTCCGGTTGATACAGCGATGGGACAACGGGCCTCTGAATAATACAAAAGTACATTTAGGAATAACTGGACAATATGAAATAGTCCTCCTGAACTAATGACACGTGGTAAAGAAGTCGTGGGGATATTATTCTTTCTGCATTTTAGCATCTGATCAAAAGTTCTATGTGACATGACGTGAGTTTAACTTAGATGTTCAAAAACGTGACAGGCAACTAACAAACACTCTACGGAAGAAAGACGAAGCAGTCCAGAGTTCATGAACTGTAAGGATGTCCAAGGCAAGCGACATTCTGAACCTGCACATATCCAGTTCCCCCTGCAGTAATATCTAGGTGTTTGTTTAGTGTCCGAAAGAATCATAGGAATTCTGCAGAATGATTCTTTCCTAAAAAGAAGTGATGAGAGTTCTGTGGAGGGGAGTAACTGAAAGTGATAGGCTATTCCAGATTAAAGTCCAGGATAATTTACTTCTGCTCCTCAAGGAAGGGCTTAATAACTCACAAGAAGAGGAACACTGACCCTTCCTTCACAATCCCAGGAGACAGGACAGCGTGTAGCTGTAGAAATCAAGACTTGCGGTCCTGTTCATCCACTAGGCAGTTGGGGCCATGCTCAACCTAGAAAGTCAAGGGAATGTTAATACAGCACTAATTATGGCCGAAGAGGCTAGAAATTCAGGTTGGCAGGAAATTTACTAAGCTAGGGGCCAGCCATGCATTGCAGAGTTTGTTATACCAAACACCTGCCCATTCCTTCCCTTCAGATTCCCAACACACAGCAGAAGCTGGTTGGGAATGAGGCCAGGAAATGACAGAAAGGGAACTCTCTTACCTGGCTGCTCCATACTCAGGGGGATGCTGATACCTCATCAGTTGCCCCTCTGTTCTCCCTGGCTGGTTCAGACGATGCTCACTATAGAAGTGCCCTGGCTCTTGGGGCTTGCACACTACAGACTGGGGTGGCATGCCCTTGAAGGGATACTCTGGTGGGGGGCCTCGGTGTTCCATGCCTTTCAGGCTATGCTGGCTGGGAGGTGGCCCCTGGGCCTTGTAGAATTCACTGGAACTTGTGGGAGTCTTGTAGAGGTCACTGGGTTGTGGTGGGGAGAGGGGAGTGCTGGTAACAGGTGGATGGGCCTTAACTCCACTGGTGGCCAGTGACATCTGCATTAGTCGTTCACTCAAGGAGCGGACATGTCCTTGCTTAAGGTCTCTGAGTCCCTCATCCTGGTGCATCTTCCCAGGATTGAGCCGCTGAACCGATGGGCGTCCCTCGGTCCTCATCTTCTGGTTGGTGACTCCAGTGACATAGAAGGCAGCTCCAACACTGGCATGCTGTTGGCCCCGAAAGTACTGGGACTGGACCTTGGCTTCTTCATAGGTTGGGAGTTCTTCGTTATTCTGTATTCTAGGGGAAAGCTGCTTCTCCATGATGATGTTTTCTGCCTGGATTTCCTGCCCCTGGGGTTCTTGTCGAGCAGCATGAGCCACAAGCTGTTGGTGGTGGTCCTGGGGACTCAACACATCATTCTGAGGGCCTGGGTTCCCACTGCTACTGGGGAAAGGAGGGCCATTCCCTGTGGCTTGCTGGTGTATGGCAAGCAGGTTGCGATTCTCATTAGGATTGCCATAGCGAAGCTGCTCTTGTAGCAGACGCTGCAACACTGTGGTTCCTCCACTTGGCTGTTCTTCAGAATTTCTCATCTCTATTGCTGGTGGTGCCTTGTGAAGAGAGAGAGAAATTGGGCACCTGGGCTGCCCTTGACCTGGGAAGGGGAAACAGGAAGCTTAACACCCAGTTGATGGATAAATCATTCCTCTAAAGGGGAAGAAAATGGGTACTTGGGGGTGAGGATTCCACTCCAGAGATAAAGAGAGAATTGAATCTAGAATTAATAGGTTAATTGTTGGTGACTCCTGGCTCTAACATTGATATGATGAGGAACTTGGGGGCATAAGAGCTCAGTGTTTCCTCTTTTGCTTTTAGCATGGGTTAAATATCCAATCTTGACTAAACTTCTAAGAGAACTGGGGAGACCTGGAGCAGTCAGGTAGGGTGACTAGAGAGGGCAATTTTCCTAGGTCCTTACTGAGAAGGTTCATCTCTCCGTATTCTTTTTAAATGAAAAATCCAACTCTTACAGCCGTAGCACTTGGGGCAGGCCAGTAGGGAGAATTTACCCCATAGGCAGGATCTCTAAAGCAGGTCATCATGTGAAGGGAGCTACAAGATGCCAAATAATAAGTAAAATAAATAAGAGGTGAAGAGAGCTTGGCTTGCACTGAGTAGAAATGATCCCCGCTTGATGCAAATCATTTTCTCTGATCTCATAAAACTCTGAAACATAGCTTTTTAAAAAAAAATCATTTTTGTATTGTCCATTTGGATTCTCCTTGGCTTAATAAGAGAAGGGCTTGCGATAACTGCTATTGACAAAGTTTCTCTTTCAGCCATCCAGGAATAGTAATTGAGATTTTTTTTTTTTTTTTTTTTTTGCTGCTGTTGTTGGCTAGGAGAAGCTTAAATGGGAAACCCTCTTTCATTTGAAGTGTGCCTCTGACAGCATTTAGAAATTGAAAAATAAAAAAGGTCTCCTAGAAAGGGTACGATTACCGTATCCCTCCCCCTCCACCACCACCACTAATTCTTCTTAAGGAAGAAATACGGGTTGAGTGAAACGGGTATTGGTAGTAAGACACCTCAAGATTCAAATTTTAATCATGATCGTGGATTTACAGGGTAACCTAAACAACTGATTCCCCTTTTCTTATCTTCTATTTTCCCACCTGAGAAACTAGTAGTAGGTGACCTCTGTCTCTCTCTGTCTCTCTCTCTCTCTGCATGGTATGGTACACACAAATTCATCAGAAGCTCATAAAATCTTTAGACAGAATCTGTCATGTGAAGTACTGCAATTCAATAATGTTCAGTAATGAAAGTTTTACTCTAAGGATCTTTAGTAGTGTGGAAGCATGGGCATGATGTCACAGAAAAAGTCACAGTAAAGGTCAACCTAACCAACCTTGGGTTCTTAGATGAGAACTCTGGAATCCTGGCTCCCAGGCTCTGATTTCTATGATATTAAACAGCCTCCAATCTCTCTGGAAACATGATCCCTTTCCTTTAGTCATGCAGGGAATGACCAGAAGATGTGTATGGTAGATAGAAAAAGGTCATCTTCTCTTATTTTTTGTACTTCTTGAATGATTACTGCTACCTGGTTTCCAATAGTTCTAAGGAGCAGTTTGACCCCATAGTAACCTTCCAAAGGCCCTTTTTAAATGCCATTCATCATATTCTCTGGGGGAAGGGTGCACCAAAAGGCCGAGCAGCCTGCCCTTTCCCTTCCTCCCAGTGACCATCTGGGACTCCTGTATGTAAACTGTCAGACTGGCATTTTCTGATAGGCTGACAAGCATAACATGGAAATCTCTTTTGGTGCCTTTAAACTGGGAAGACAACTACCAAGCTACCCTTCCTCTCTCAAAAAAATGGAAACGGGAGCATGTATGATTGAAACAAAATCACTTGCAAACCCATCCTACAAGGCAGGGAAACCCAGACACTGAGCGGCCCCGGACCCTGAGAGTACACCACCCCCTCCCAGTCCACACCCGCCCCACCCTGCACGCACACCAGCTCACATGCACACACAGGCGCGCGCGCGCACACACACACACACACACACACACACAGATGGTCCATACCTATTTCTGCTTTCTTTTAGGCTTAAAGCCTTGATCAGGATAGGGAATTCTTGCTTATGAGGAGCTCCAGAAACCGCAACGGCAGATTCCCTCTCCCCTAACACTCAGGTTCAGGGTAAGCGCCGCCAAGAGTCCAACCACTGGTCACTCTGAAATGTTCAGGAGGGGGAGGGAGGGAGAAATAAAAACGTCGTTTCTATTTTGCCACCAATGGCCAACAGTTCACCAAACCAGTCCTTCCAAGGGAATGACTTCTCCTCCCGTGTGTTTGCCTTTTATATGAGTGGCAGAATCCATTTCCATTAGGACAAAAAGAAACCTCACTACCAGCAGCTGTGTTCAGGAGGTCAGCCAATTTGCAGAGGATGAAAATGTTCAGGTCTGGGTCTGGAAAAGATTGCTCTGTTCTAGCCTCACAGCCCCCAAAAGCTGCTGCTTCCACTCTGAGCTGGAATGGTGGATGATGACAAAAGACATAACCAACGTCACCTGTAGGGTGCAACCTTTAAACTGCTGTCAGTATCAGGGCACAGGAGTGAGGCTCACTGCCCCACATCCCAGGAGGGAAGGCAATCATCAGAAGGCAGGTTTCTAATTTAAAAAATAAGGGGGGAGGGATACTCTGTGAAGCTCCCCATTTAACTGCCACAGCCTCAGATGGGCAGAGGAAAACCAAAACTTCTTTTCCACCAAGTCATTAAGTACTTATTGCATGCTGGCTATTCCAGACTTTCACCAGCCTCATGCTAGACAGGAGGAAGGATACAAAAGACACACCACATCTGGTTCCTGCCCTCACAGAGCTTACAATCTGATCGCTGGCCCATCCATTCTTCCTGGAGTAGCGAAGGTGATTGCTCTTCTCCACACACAGCAGCAACTCTTCTCCAAGGACAAGATGCCTCCCTCCACCTGCTTTCTCAGCACTTCCACGGCCCCTGCATCTCCCCAGAAGTAAACTCCTAGACTCACATTATAAAGGCTAGATACAAATGCCCACCAGCTATGGATCTGCGGTAGTCCTCATTTCTATTTACTGCGTTGGCCCTCTGACAAGCCCTGCAGGGCCAACCAAAACGGTTATGAAACTGAGGAGTTGGTGTTTAGGTGAGATGCACATGATCCACATTCCTATTTTCTGTCCCAGCCTAGCCATGACTCACTCATATCACTTAAAAGAAAGGCTTTAACCCACATCAGAAATGCCATTTGAAGAGCAAGGCAATGCAAAGGAAGCGCACAAGCGTCTCTGTATTTTGGGAGACTGTCCAAAACATCCAAGTTAAAAAAAAATCCACAAAACCACACAGTGATTAATTTAACATTATTTCCTTGCAGTGTTGCCAAAAATAAAGTGAAGAGATACAGAGTGAGCAAACACGGAAATTTGTCTTTCAATCTTGTTTTGGCCCAACACAGAATCACAATCAAAAGCAAAATCATCTCCAATCTGCAAGGTAATTATTTTAGGGTGCCTTCCCTAATTTCAAAGCAGAGGAACAACTTCTAGTTGGAATCAAAGCAGGACTATTAACAGAGTGTGGTAAATAACCACCATGCTTCTATTGTGTGATTCTGAACAAAACAGTTGTCTTTTCTTTTTTTTTCAACCAAAACATGCAGAAAACAGCCTGAGGCCTTTAAACTTGAGCCCCTGGCGAGAAAGCACCATACAATTATTTTCCAGGACGATTTCGATTCTTCATGCCGATTTTGACTGGCTTGCTCCTCATACCTAGCTTCTCACAAAGAAAACTTTCCTTGTCCAAAATCTTACTCTCTTCCCTTCATTTTGTCCCCTCTCATCCATATCCTTTTCAAAACCCAAATCATTTTATGTCAACCGGACACAGATTGACCCTCCCCACCACCCCGCCCCCTGGCCTTTTTTGTTTCTGTCTAAAAGAGGAAAAGAAATCAGCCTAAGAAAAAAGCTTAGCTGATTCCTCTCCAGTGTACTGACTTTTTTTTGCTTCAAGAACTTATGTTCGTCTACACGTTAAGAGTCACATAAGAAGGAAAACACTACTCCATGTATTTGTTAGAGAAAGGAAGGGCAAAGATTCCTTGTCTCATGCACAAGAACGAAAATAGTATGATCTCTGCAACCTTCAATCTGCCCGCAGCTTTAATCACGCCACTGCCAGGGTTCTGACGTCATCTTCAATCAATAAAATAACCTTGTTTCTCCTGGACAAACAGACTGTCCCCGAGGATATTTGATACGGGAAGAAAGGTTTTCCCATGATTCTCTCTTTAAAAATACAATTTGAATCTATATATTCAATTCTTCTGTAACAACAACAGGGCAGCAAGGCCAAGCTAAATTCTTACTGTATCTGCAGTCATTGGCCTCTCCCAGTATACCTCAGTAAAATCCAGTTCTGGTTGAACCAAAACACATGAGTGAGAGCCCAGATGTTTCTCAAGCCACGTACCAGAAAAATCAGCATTACAAGGTGCCATGGCAGACCAAATTCCTACCCTTCAAATACATTTTGAAATATGCCTGTAAGATCTTCTTCATCTTGGAACCTAAGTCTAGGAAACCTGTTTCTCTGCTAAATCTTAGTCAACTTGTTCCATACAATTTTACTTTGAGCTAAATGGAAAGGAGCCAGTTCAGAGTTTCCCCTGTGTCTATACATCTACGTGCATATATTTGTGCAGAAAACACACACACACACACACACACACGCACACACGCAAAACCTCCCACACAAAGAGAGAGGCAAAATAGCCCTCTGGATTCTCTTGTGTCCTCTCAGGTTGGTTCAGGCTTTGGCCTGAAGTGTCCTAGAGAACACCTTGCCCAACAGTCTGGAGACCCAGGATACTAATTCACTTCCTCTGGGAGGTAAGAAATAATAATCCCTTTGCAGGTTATCTCTAACCTTTCAATGTGTGATGGGCAAACACTATAAACGCCATGGTTAAGAGCCTGGGCCTAGATTCACACTGCTTAGAGTTCAAAGCCTGGATCCATGGCTTATTAGCTGGCCTCATACATTTCTTTTGACCTCCTTAAATCTCATTTCATCAGTTCTCATAACTCACAGTGCTGTTATAGAGATTAAGGGACGTAATTCATGTAAAGTCCTAAGCACAGAGCCTGGCACAAAGTAAAGGCTCAATAAAATCTATTAATATTATTATTTCAAAGAGGCCTTTTTTCTAGAAGACTACAGCAATTTTATGAATTAAGGTTTTCTTTAATACCTTTATTTGCAACTCAGTCTTTGTGCAGGGATTCTCAGATCAGTGAAGGCCAGAACTAGAAATATTCTAAGGAGACCATCTAGTGGTCCCACCCCCTCTTTCTGTGTATGAAGGTACCAGGGCTTAACAAGGGTCAGAGCCAGAGCCAGAACGTAGTTTTTATGACTCCAGGGCAACAGTCCTTCCATTATAATATATTATCTAGCATATTAGCTTGTACATAGAAGATGCTTAATAAACATTTATTGAATTGAATTGACTCTGGTTTTAAGAGACCATAAACCTGGCTCAATGCTACCACCAATTTTCCAATTTCATCAGAAGTCAACTGTTAACAGCAGGTGGAAAAATTCAAAGAGGTAGAGAGAGATGTGTGTAGCTAGAAGCATGGCAGAAGGACCTTGCAAAATCTTTCTTCTTTAGGCCAAGATTTGAAGGTGGGTCGGACAGTACCCTCCACTGATCAATGTCTCCAGGCCCATATTCTTGGTCCTGCCAACATCAAACCAACTTGGAACTTGCCCTTACATAAGTCCAACGCTAGGAAAAGGCTTTGAGTCGGTCCCAACTCTTTGCTTCTAGCTCTACCTTTATCTAGATTATGTTGGAAGATTATTTTAAGAACCACAGCAAGGCCTTGGCATTTTCAAATCTTACTGACAATCAGTGTCAGGTATCTGTTTCTGAGATGGTTAAGTTAAAGATGTGGCCAACTGGATCCCAGTGTTACTTTTCTGTACTCTAAAGCCACTAACTTGAACACGTTAATAGGCAACAAAGGTGATTAACCCCGAAGTGTACATGAGCAGCACCATATTGAGTAACAAGAAGAGTCCTGTTGCCACCACCACACCATCTCCCTCCACACACACCCATTCCAAGGGAGGAAGAGGGCACATCATGACATCCCATCTCTCCTGACATCAGAAAAAGGATAAGCAGTCCATGAAATCAGACTGAGTATCAACTGAGAAAAGTTTAGGAATATATTTAGAAGCTGCCTGCTTTACTAATTTCCTATCTTCGATGCTATACTACTCACTTTTATTTTTGTTTCTACTTTTACAAGTAATATAAACACAACATGCAGATATTTATAACAAAGAGGAAAAAAATCGCTCAAGCTCCCAGCACCTCAACCTAAACATTGTTACCAATATAGAATATTTCCTTTAGTTGTTTCTATGTGTATTTGTGTTTTTACAAAGCCATGAAATATTGATGTACGTATAATTGGATCCTACATTTCACTTTCTCATAAGCACTTTCTCCATGGTATAGACTATGGTGTAGACTTAATAACAACATTGCAATGACTGTGTAACAGTCCGTGACAGGTGTGTATCAAGATTCTCCCATTATTAAGATGTATAAATTCCTTTCAGTTTTGTGCTAGTCTAAATAATGTTACAAAAACATCTTTAAGACTTAGCCTTTTTTCAATATTTTGGATTGTTTCCTAATGATAGAATCCCACAAGTGAAATTAATAGGTCAAGGTGCATGAATGTTTTTGGACAGCCCACTAAAAAAATAAAAGTAGCAAAACACCAAAGCCCCATGAAATCTCTCCTTCATTTAATGAAGAGTTCGCCTCTTCCATTTTTCCACCAGGGCAGAGCAGGACTCCTGGGAGGGAAAGAAGCCAAGAGAAGCAGTGTAGTATCCCAGCGACTTGCGAAATGGCAGAGTGGAATGTGGGCTCCCCTGTGAATCCAGCTTGCATGCACTTGCCCCAAATTGCCGCCCGGCCAAGAAGCTAATTAGTAAAAGCATCAGGTGGGTGAGAACAGGTTCATGGCCTGTAATGGCTTATATCATGTTTCATTTTTGCCCTTGGAAAGATCTGACAGTCAGCTTGAAGACATTCAGTTCTAGTGACCCAGCCTGCTACATTCTGAGAATCAAATCTGTTAGTTTTCAGACACCAATCTTCACTCGATCTTAAAGGGTATCTTTTCTGTATAGAGCTAAGCATACATGACCAACGAGCCTGCGTGTGTACCTCTATTTTCGGCCACGGTTCAGGTGGCACATTTGAGGTCAGCCCTGTTTAATATTATATGACTAAGTGGCACCTGTCTGAAATGGTCAATGTGTTATAGACAGAGGTTTATTTGCAGACCCAACCGTAAAAGTCATCCAGTCCTAAGCAGAGAAGGCAACAGGCCAGAGATGCCCTGGCTTAGCAAGAGCAGACACGACAGGCATTTCTTTCCTGGGCTGCTTAGTCAGAGCTCTAAGAAGAGGCCAGGTTCACTTTCCACCTTCCCCTTGGAGGTTTTTCTCTAATCCTCCTCCATCTTCCCTCCACCCACAACTCTGCTCGATATGGAAAATTAATTCTCTCTCCTTGGTGTTGCCACTGGACTTTGTACACAACTCGATTGCAAGACTGTCACACACACGATGTAGTTTCCACACACATTTATTCAGCGTTTGCTGTAGCCAGACACTGTCTAGGCCCTAGGGTGGATAGAAAAGAGAAATAAACCAGATCCCAGTCCTCAAGAAACTCCCACTTATGCAGAGGGGGCACAATCCAACGGGAAGCTCTGGCAAACAGAGGACCCGCCAAAAACTCTGGGCCACCTCTTTTCCTCTTCCCAGAGGAAAAGACCAAGGAGCTGAATAGGAGACATCTGATAACCAACTTGATGTTGGGGAAGTTGGAAAGGGAGGAGCTGAAGATTGGATGAGATAGATTTTCAGGAGTCATTAGCATACGGATAACAGGAAAGGTCAAAGAGTGGGCTAGAACATGCAGGGCGGGAGCGGAACAGAACCAAGGATGAAACTAACCACAGACTCCCAAAAGAAACCATCATTCAAGGGTCAGGTACTTTGCAAATGTGGTAGTGAGAGAGAAATTTCTTTATTTACCCCATTGCTTCGCCCTGCCCCCCATACCTTCAATCTAGATGTTGGAATACATGCTCCAGGGACAGAAATCCGCAGTTACAATGCAGAGAGGGAGAGAGACAGAGAGAGAGAAAGGGAGGGAGAGAGAGAGAGAAAAGAAGTTGATTTGGTCTTCTAAGCTTCTAAGTACCAAGGCAGAAATCACTGTAATAGGTTGAGCCACAAATGGAAGATCTTCGAGATCATGGTCTGGGTGCATGATTTCCCTCTGTATCCTTCCCAACACCTACAATCTTAACTGGTACATGAAGTACCCAGAAGAACTACATATTGCATATTGAGTAAATCACAACTTCCCAAAGACTTTGCTGGAGGCAACAGAAAGAGAAGACAAGATATGAAAGACACAGAATAGCAAGAACAATCATTCTGTTACCTTTAGTTTTTCAGCTTTTCTTCTAAGGAGACAAAACCTCTTTCACTTCTGTTATCTTATTTGTCCTTCTCAGCCACTCTGTGAGGAAATAAAGGCAGACGTGATTGATCCCGTTTTACAACTGGAGAACCTTTACGCTCAGAACAGACAGCTAATCATAACTCATTTGACCAAGGTTTCACCGTGGCTTGCTGGTGAGGCCAGGATCAGCACCCAGGTCTGGTGACTTCCTGCCCTCTGCAGGGTTACTAGCACAAACCTCTATGGACCCGACTCTCCATTTTTTTAAGAGGACAGTGCATAAAAGAAACTCATTAGGAAAGTGAAATTCTCTCAGGATTCTACCAGTATCTTGAGCAAGCCAGTGTGCTGCACCCGTAAGAAAAAACCTAAGATGTTTTCCCGTATGGACGCTGGAACGGTGAGATGTCATTTGCAGTGATGCTGCACTAACATAATTGGGAGTTCCCTGCTCTGTGTACCCCTTTTGAAGGGAGCCCCATTCACCTTCAGTCTGGTTTTTGTGTTTGAGCGGGGCTCAGGTGCTGACTGCAGGTGTGGCACCCAGCAGGTGCATGGACGGGAGCCAGAGTTTCATATCTTCATACCAAAGGGCCTGAGTCACTCCCCAAAGGCAGCCCCTCCTCCTCACACTGACTTGCAAGCCCCGGGAACCAGTCTTGACCGAGCTGCCGTTGCAAAACTAAATCTAGACTCTGCGTTCCCAGGAAGGCCTAGGGTAAAATCAGTTAAGGTGCAAATCTTATAACCCAGCCAACTTTCCCACTCTCTGAAACTAGTGTAGGCATATGCTGCAGGCATGTACAGAATGACTGTTCCCTACTAGCTATGGAGCAAAGGAGGACCACAGCAGGCCCATATTATGTATTTAGCTACAGAGTACTCATTCTATTGCAAATGGCCCTGAAACTTCATGCGCAAGCATTCATTCCTCTAAAAAACACAAAGTACAGTAGAAGGAATGCACTAGGAATCCTGGACTCTGGTTCCCATCATGACCAGTCTCCTCCAGGCTGCCAAGAGACAACCACTTAGACTAGTCACAAAAAGTACCAGGTCAAAAAAGTCATCACATTGCCCTCATGGAAGCCCAACCAAGAGCCGGGGACAGACAGAATGCTCTTTGGGGATAGAGGGGGGTCATCCAAATTTCCTTAGCTACAAAAATTGTTTGCTTTTAAAAAAAACAATTTGCCCCCCCAAAGACATACACACACACACACACACACACACACACACACACACACAAGCAAAGAGAAACTGATTGCAGGAAAAAAAAACCCAAATGTTACCTTATTAAAATGGCTTATTGTCATTCATCATATTTCTCCAATTCATATGAAAAACTCAAATTAATGAGCTTTGGTTTACAGCCGGTGATCCCAAAAGTAACACTGGTTACTAAACTGAAATGTGATCACTGTATATAAACAGAGTGAAACAAAAATCTGAACTGAAAACCGAAATGTAATAAAGAGGAAATTAGACTTCTTCAAAATAGGCTATCTAAATAATTTTCCCCATCTGTGATTTTTATCTGAGTTTGCTGTCACATGGAAAGAAATGCCATTAATTCAGTGCAAATCCTCCCCCTTGAAAACAACCAAAATGAGTAAGTGATGTACTAATTAGCTTCCTAAAGGGGAAGGTTTTAATTGAACTAGTCTATAACAACCTTCATCAAAGTTTCCAGGGCAACTTCATAAAAGGATGTCAAACCTGGCCCATATTTTTATCCCCTTAAAAATAATTCTCAATGCACAGAAACACAGAAAGCTTATTTCTTTTCAATGCTGTTAACACTCAGGCCACTACATTTTCTGATGTCAGCAATCCCCTTCCCACAAATATTCCAAGTATGCACCACCGTCATTCTCCTTTCAATTATGTGGTTTCTCTGCTCCTTTACTGATTGAGTCCAGGCCTCTCGGATAATGAGAAGCATGTGCAGGGAAAATATGCTCTTAAAAAACACATACATCAGTTTCATCTGCATTATGGGGGGAGAGATCATTTGTCCATATCAAAAGGATCAAAATGTGAAGTTTGCTATGGGATATATAAAGGAAAAAAAGATCGGCACCAATGCTTAAAGTTGGGGGGCAGTTATGGTGATCTGAAGCAACACCAATAAGAATAAGGGAGACCCCCCAAAATCCACCCTTTCTAGCTTGGCCACATGTATATTTAATGTTATCTTAATGTTGCTTTGGGGGGTATTTGAGTTCTGACATACACATGGAAATGAGCCACGAATTGTACAGCAAGCATAAATATTCCATCATTAATAAAAACCAGCTGTGTATAAAACACTACAATGGCTGGGTTTCAGTTACTGGCTATCATCAGTATATGTCACAAGCAAATATTACTTAAAACTTTCTCCCTTAAAACACACACACACATTCACACACACAGACACTCGCAGAAATTTGTTGTACTCTTTTTAATCTTTTGGAAGAGCTTTGAAGAACTCATTGATCTCTATGGCACAATTCAACTAATGTCTCTTTTCGAAGTGATTTTTCATCACCCTGGAAGATGCTAGAGTCCTCTTATTAGAACTTCAGCTTACCACATAGAATGAAAATGTTTAATTGTTTTTTAAGAGCCAAGAAGGTCAATAATACAAATGTTGGGATGATCAGTTATAGTCAGTAAGGCAATGGGGCACCAAAGGGTACTATAGGTTATAAGAGAGCAAAGCTCATTAAAAGCAAACACCTGCTCAGGACCTTATAATAAACCTGCTCTGCCATCGTGCAAACACCTTTCATCCAATGACCTCGAAGCATGTGTCCAATATGAAGCATGCCTAAACACCTCTGTGAAGTATTAATATCCCTGCTTCCCAGAAGGGTAACTGAAGCTCAGAGCAGCTAATTCATTTACGCTCGGTCACATGGCAAGTCAAAGAGGGCTGGGCACAGAAACCCAGATCCTGGCTTCAAGTCATGCAGTCTAACAATATTTCATGGAGGTGGGGCAATAATGAAAGTAACTTTACAAACGTCAAGGGCAGCCTGTAGAGTTTAAAAAAAAAAAAGTAGATTTTCAAAAACTATCTTCGGAGGTATTAGCAAATATATCCATTTGCATTTTCCCCATGAATACATATCATAAAACATGCACTTAACTTGGAGCTTTCTAAGGACTAAAAACCCATACTTCACTTTCTTATTCTGGTTAAAGAAATTTAATCTAATTTATGATGAGCCACTGATTTCCAGGAATGAATTCATCCAAAATGGAGATCATACGTATATTATACTTTCTCTTTATCAAAGGAAAATTAAAGGACAGTGTAACTGAGCTTCCACTGTACAGTGAAGGCCTCAAATGAAGAACCCATTCCGTGTGGGTCATCTTGCCACACCTACATCTCTTTAATTGTCTCAAATCCTTAGTTTCCTTATTATTTTTTAGTCTAATTTCAACATATTATTTTCAAAGCCATGAAACAAAACATTTGTGCCTTCCCGCTTTTCCTTTCTCATTAGGGAAATTTTATAGTCTACCCAAACTTGTACTTTCTTGACGGGATTTCATGATACAGTGATTTAAGAATCCATTGCTAATGGTTCAGACAAAGTAAACAGTGGAACCTAGGTTTCTTTTTGCTTAAATAGAATGGAGGAGGGGGAACAGGAGGTCAAGGGAGTGGAATGAACAGCCTTGCTAGATACAGGAACACCCCTAAATCACAGAAAGGATTAGGGAATACTTATTAAATCTAAAGGCTAATTAAATATTAGTCTCTCTCAGCATTCGAGGAACAGACATACATGATTCTTCATGTGTACTCAGTCGGGTTCTCACTTCATTCTTCCCCACTGGTTTACAAAGCTAAGTCTTAGGTGAGCATTTATTTAAAAGAAACTTTGTAAATTTCTGTGACCCCCTCCCAACTATGTAAAATGCATGCTCAGTACAGAAACAAAGACTTGAAAGGAACTAGGAAAAATGAAACCGGGTGATCTGTTAGGACTACCGGGATTCTTGATGAAGTTCTGGGCAGGATCCTAGCTTTTAAATTTTATATGTTGTTAAAACACAAAACACAATGCATTTATATTGATATACCCTTTTAGGCTTTTTTTTCCACATCCAGATGACTACATGATTGTATTTCTAACAACTGTTGCACCTCATTCTAGTAGGAATCATTCACATTCACATCACAAGTAGAGGTCTAGGAAGGGAACCATAAACTTTTGAGGACTGGTTCTCAAAATCACCCTGTCCAACTTCTTACAATTTACAGACGAGAGCCTGCCAACGGTGGTAAACTAAGTTAGAGGTGGGCCTAGAGCCCAGGTCCCATTCACCAATAGGCTCACTAGGAAAGCTTATTGTAGATTCTTAGATTAAAAATGGCATTAGTTGTTGGTATTTACCAGAAACAAATTTTCTGGATCCTAGGATTATACAAATACAAGAACTAGAATTAAATTTTCTTACCTATGAGGGGTAGACAGTCCCATCCTTTGACTTATCAAAATCTGTGAAGTCTGATTTCTTTCCAAAAAGTCATACTAGCTCCCTTCTACAAGTGGTAGTAGGCTGAAGCTAAACGTGGCCAGCATTATTACAAGCCAGAATGATTTAGACCATTAACTCCATCCCATATAACAAAAAGATTTCAAAGGCCAAATAATGGCCTCACTTAATTCAAGCTATAATCATTACAACAAAATTCTAATGTCTTTCTTTATACAATAAATGTGTTTCTGAGAAGGCCCAGTTATAGTGAATTTTTATGTATCAAGTCATAGCTCAAAGGCGCGAACTAGGAAAGCTAGTTCTTTCAAAGAAACCTGTAGTGGATTCTTTTATAAAGCAAATGACCTCTTATTTTCCTTCTTTTTCCTTTTTTTTAAAGTTCAGATTTTGTGTGTTGTGTGTGGAAGGGGCAACTTCCCTCCTTTCTCTGAGTTAAAAGGGGTCAGAAGCCCACCGTGGAGGAGAGCAGTGCAGGATGGGCAGCCTGTTTTAATGCCCCCTTAGTTCCTGGGACCAAATCTAACCTTTGACTTGGGGGTGGGACCCTAGATTTTGGACCAAAGTCCACAAAAGGCAGCAAGGAATGAAGAAGTAAGCAAGACTAAAGACAACACGTCATAGAAAACCACCAACAAAAATTCCTGGGGACAGGAAATCAATGGAGCACAATTCTGAACAAATTGGTTTAGTCCCAAGCTAATTAACTTGTCAAGCAGATCTCCAAACCCACTGAATCCATGGGCGAAAGAGGTGATGTAATAGGAGACTGGGGAACATTTACCCATTTACTATCCTAAAAGGCTCAGCCACGACCACACACACCTCTCTCCACCCCTTTCAGTGGGTTTTAGCTGCACTTAATGGGTGCAAAGGACAATTTCTTCCAGACAGTCACTAAGAATAGACTGTTCTCATGCATTCCAAATGCTCAGTCTCCATGGAAGAGGCTACCTGGTCACAAGCATTTCCCAAGAGGGAATATATCCTCTACTTCTCCTCACTGGTAACATCCCCTCCACCCCAACAAAACAAAACAAAACAAAACAACTTCTAACCATCCTGAGAACTTTGGGGGAGCTTTTTGGGGGGAAAGGAAAAGAAACCTTAAGAAGGGAGTAGAAGAGTGTGAGAAACTCCTCATCTCCAAATGGAAAAAAAGGCCTTAAAAAGCTGGATCAAAGGAAGAAAGGGGGATGGGGGAGACAGACTGCTTAATTACAAAGACACCCTTTTAAAGAAGGCACAGGCCCTGGGAGAGGGCTCTTAGGAGAGGCACAGAAGCAGATGTACCCACTTAGAATTCTGGCACTCAATGGGACCTCAAGGTCATAGCATCCATCCCTCTGTGTTCTGAATAGACTGTTCTTAAGGGCATTCTAGAAAGAGTTTCATTAGCTCTTTACAAAACTTCAGAAAAAGCAATTCTACAAAATGCCTTGGGTATGCATCTGTCTAATAATTCCTACTTCACAAACCAGAAATGAGGTTTCAATTTCCAAATCCAAATTTGTATTGAGTATGAATTTTTTTTTAAGATTTTATTTATTTATTCGACAGAGATAGAGACAGCCAGCGAGAGAGGGAACACAAGCAGGGGGAGTGGGAGAGGAAGAAGCAGGCTCACAGCAGAGGAGCCTGATGTGGGGCTCGATCCCACAACGCCGGGATCACGCCCTGAGCCGAAGGCAGACGCTTAACCGCTGTGCCACCCAGGCACCCCTGAGTATGAATTTTAAAATTTCCTTCTAAAATCTTTTAAATAGGTAAGCAGATCCACAACTTTCACATAAAAGTTACTCTACATACAAGCATGGTGGGAGGTTTACTGCATATCTAGACTATGAAGTTAGAAAAAGCACTTTCAATTTTATGGAGCCACAGAGTTTTCCAAAGAAAGAAGTATCTTAAAATGAAGTATGATGTATTGCCAGAAAGTGTCTGTAAATGACACCGGATAAACCCATACAGAATAACTGGAACCTGAGTTATCATCTGTAAATAGATGCAACTACTCTACAACCACCTGGCTATTAAAATGTCCCAGGCCAATTATAAAATGTAGTTTGGTCAGGCCAACTTTTCCCTCCCAGCTGATCTGAAAGACGATAGCCTTTAAAATTGTCACCCTGTACCGTTCCTTCTCTCCCTTCCTGCTTTCCTTTCCCCCGTTAAAATCAACCAACACAACTATTTAAAATGTAAGTAAATAATTTGTTCCCAAATAAGCAACGGGTTGGTGACATCTTGGCAACAGGTCTTCGAATACCACCACTCTTCTCACTTTGCCATGCTCACCCAGTTGGAGATAGGTGGGAAATGGGTGAAAATTTATCCTGCATCCAAAATGGTATTGCAAAGTATTCTTAGCTACTAAATGAGGGTGCTGAAAGGTCTAACCGAGAAGGCTTCACAAAGGCTGGCCCGAGAAAGGGCTTTTCACAAAACCTAGTTCAAGGAGACTTAAATAACCTTAGCCCTCCATTATTGAAGATTATGGTGACTAATTATCTTCCTCTGTGAATAGAAGAGGGTTATATTAAAAAAAAGTTTTAAACGCCTCCCAACTTCTAGTCTTAACGTGGGGGTGGGGAACGGGGGAAGGTAGGAGAACTACATTAGACATAACTCTACAATTCTTTCTTAAATACATGCTAGAGATTGAAAATGCTGTTTCTCACAAACGTCCCCTTTCCTCTCTCACTTAATTGTATCTAGTCCCTTGCTGCAAATTATTATTATACTACTATTAGTGGCAATTTACCAGACTACAAAGGCTGTCACTCTCCCTCTCACTTTTCCTTTTCTTTGTTTGCGTGTATGGATACATCCATCTTGCTGTTGAAGCACCAGTGTACAGTGACCCAGGCTTGGGACCCTCAGGACACCTGCATGATCCCGCAAAACTGGTTACTAACATCTATAAAGCATATACTGGGCAATCCCGTCCTCACCACCACACACATACACACACACATATATACCGAAAGGAACGTAGCATTGTAGATTACTCCCAGACTTTAAGACTTCAAGAATTCACAGCCCCTGGGGGAGGGCAGTGTGAGCCCCCACCCTAACTCTAAGCAGGACGAACGCATCTAGCAATCTGAGATGAGTGCAGACATTCCTTCTGAGGTAAACGTAGACCTGAAGTTCCCTCACTCCTTTTGTGTTTAATTACCTAGAGACCTACAAGGACCACAGGAGGCAAGGAAGTAAAAGTACCATCAAGTAGTGGTACCCACTAGCATCTCCGTAGGACGGGAAAGGAGCGCGCACACTCTTTAACCGATTTAAGTTGCTGCTCATCCCGGAAAACTCACGGCCAGCTGCAAAGAAAGTAGAACACACGGGCATCCCCACACGCATCTAGATCGACTCACTCACGCCGAGGGCACGATCAAGTTCATGCCACCATGGATTCCTGCCCCAGTTCCCCGCGAAAAGTAACCATGCGTCTCCTACCCCTGAAGGCACCGAAGACAAGGTGACGACTCTCTGCTCGCTCAAGTGGCTTCAGCCCCGGGCCGGAGGCCAGGGATGGGCAGGGGGAAGCCCCGACTCCCGGCTGCTCCGCTCCTCGCCGCTCCGTCCGGGCTCTTCTTGGTGGCAGTGGACAGGCAGGATACCGGGCCGGAGGGTGGAGCAGCGGATGGTCGGAGGCAAGACAGGCTGGAGGTGGGGGTGGAGGGGGCGGTGAGAATTCAGAGAAGATGAGGCGAAAGAGAGCGGAGATGGAGGAATAAATCAGGGGGTCTACCAGCTTGGGCAGCCAGAAAGCTCCTCGGAAGGAAGGGGCGTGACTGCAATGAAGGCAGCTCCTGGGCAGAGGATGGGAGGTAGGGGAGGGGGACGAAGGGGTGGCTTTTCTTCTTGCGGTGAGCGGCTAGGACCGCCCCGGAGCGGGGGGTGGACTAGAGAGTGGGGCGGAGTAGAGGGCGGGGAATGGAGGGAGGGAGCCGGCCCGGACCCTGGGGGGAGGAGGGGGGCGGAAGAGAGGCGGGGCCAGGGGGCGGGGAAGTTTCAAACAATTGAACCGCGGGGTCTAGCCACTTTGGCAAAAGCGGGGGGTCCTAGCTCTTGTCCTCCCGCTAACGGGTCTTAACGCGCTTACTGCAGTCCTGAGAGGCTCTGCAAGCACTGGCTGGGAGGAAGGAAAGGACTCTGCAAAGACTACAATAATAATCCACGACACCAGCGGAGCGGAGGCGCGTGGGAGAGCCCGTGCAGCTCCCCGCCCCACCGCGGGAGGAAGAAACACAAATAATAGAAATGCTGAAAAGCAGCTTCTCGCAAAGCCTGCTCAAAATAATGCAGGAAGGAGCAGTGCTCCTTCGTTTTCCTTCCCCTCTTGCTTCCTATTACCAGCAAGCCCCCACCCAGGTCGCAGCTCTGCGCGACACCCTTCTTTCTTCCTCCGCTCCCCCTAGCCTCCCCCTTCCCACCCCACCCCCGCGTCCCCGCCCCCCTTCCCTTTGGCGGGCCGCGCGGGGGGGGCGGAGCTCCGCGGAGTCTCCGCCTCTTGGGCGGGCTGGGAGGGCTGGCCTGGGCGGAGCAGGCCGCGAAGAGTATGTCCCACCCAGCAGTCTTTTGCTGCTACCGATTGGCGAATCCCGGCCCAGGATTCGCTCGCGATTGGTCACTTGCGTCGTCGATCCGACCTTTTTGTCCCACCCGCTCTCAAAATTAATAAAACTGAACAAGAGACTATTGTCTAGCTCTCCGTTCTCCCCCAGCTACTGCTGAGAAGAGAAAGAAGAGACGCTTGGTTTCTCAGTCTCCTGAGAGAGTGCGACACTGTGTCGGCTGGCTCGCGTACACCTTTGTGGCACTGTCCGGCCCTCTGGGAATAGGTAACTTTTCTTCCCCCTCAGTTCATTAGGCCAGGAGGGGGAAGAAGTACGTGAGGTGTCAGTGTGGTGTTCATGTTTCCCGGCTGCGAAAAAAAGATACTGCCTGAAAACACAGGGTTGAGAACAGCATCCTGGGACACTGAAAATCTACCATTTTACATCTGGGAAACAAAAGCACAAGGAAACAGTGTAGGGATAGCAGAATAACACGGAATTCGGAACTAAAGGAAGAACTCATTTTGGACTGTAGCACTTACCAGCTGGTTGTGCGATTTCTGTTGAGTCGCTTAACTTCTCTGAGCCTTGATCTTTCTATCTGTAAATAAAGGCTGTAAGACGTTCCCTATTAACTACACTGATACATGAAAATAAAATGAATTGTGTGTGAAAACTCTGTAAACCACAGAGCACTGCACACACGTATGTCTTCCTCCTTGCGTATGTCCCATGGTGGAGAGTCTTGCATGTGACCAGGAATCAAATATTCCGCTCCTCTGTTTTAAGCATCTACATCCAAGGTGTGTAGGTTTTGTGGCTTTATTTTTTCAAGTCAACTCTTTTCCTACAGTTTTGAGGGTGGATATGAAGTCAGATCCCTGCGGTTAGAATAATAAATTATCCCTTTTCTAACCAGGGTGGGTGAGATTTCTCTTTTAAACAGTTCTGAAGTGGCGCCACGACCTACATCTATTGTGGTGCTGGTACTGAAAGAGGAAATCATGCTGTGTATCTCTGAAGTGAACTTGAGAAAACAAACATGAGGGAACACTTACTATGGAAATCACCATTCTCCACAGATCCATATTTCCTAGAAAACGTTGCAAGGTGGAAATAAGTCTAATTGTAAAGGTCTTGACAATGCAGAGCTATTAGAATGAACTCATGCCAATAAAAAAGTGACATCCAATTCAAGACCCCCGAAAAGGACCCTTCTGAGAGCCCATGGATCAAGGCACGCAAGAGGAAATGTGCTCAAAGGAAACACTATCTCACTGTGAACTGGGTCCCAGAATATAATGGGGTCCAGGAAGACTAATAGGCTGGTGGCATGCTCTGGGGTAGCCTGGATGTGCAGGGTGCTCTGCTAGGACTGCTCAAAGATTCAGAAACAGGAACACAGCAAAGTAGATTCTTGGTGTGATTCAGGTTATGGGCAAGGTGGAGTTATTTGGGTGATTTTTAACGGGGAAGGTAAGATTTTGAGTGTTCAAGACATGGGCACCTGGCTTGTGAGGCAAGGGAAGATTATTCCAGCCCTTTTGGAGAGGTGGACAGCAGAGCTAGATTGGGTGGGTATATGCTGCCAATTACTACTGATCACAATGGCAACAAGATACTCGTTAAAATGAACAATGCTGGTAAAATGGAAAAACTAACATATGCACATGGTAAAATCAAAACTGTACTGAAAGGAGTAAAAAGTTCCTCTCTGCCACTGTTCTCATAGTCCCTTTTTCCCCTTCTCTCGCTGCTTGTGTACAATCTCAAAATATATTATTTACATATAGATGTTCCATTTTTGCCCCTTATAAGTGGGATCATCAATCACAGCACACCCTGCACTTCCTTACTCAGCAATGTCTCTTACTGGTCTTCCATCTCGGGATAACTTCCTTTACTTCATTCTTTTTCATGATAGCTCACTGTTCCATTGCACAAATGTGCCAAAATTCCTTTATGCATCCCCCTATTGAGAAGCCACTGAGACTAGTTCCCATCTTTTGCCATTACAGAAAACGCTGGGAAGCAAATCATAGTAGCAAAGGCATGGTGGCTCTTGTCGGCTGTCTGTCCCCAGCTTTGAAGTTGCCCTCAAAAGACTTTTCTAGCCTGTCTTCCCTACAACTACTGGGGCCTTCATGCAATGGAAACCCCTAAAAACTTAAATCCTTTAATACCCCCTCCTCAGATCCTGCCTGGGGCATTGCTCTTCTTCTCCAAATGTGAATTTTGATGGAGTAGAGTGAGTAAGAGCTCTGAATTTAATGGTGGATTCAGGCTGTGCGTGAGTCACTTCTTAGGCCTGTGGCAAACAACAGGTTTTTTGGTACCTAGGCTTGGCCCAGGTCTTCAAGCGTCTTAGGTGTTCCTTCTCTCCCGCCACGCAAGACTTCCTTTTGTTTTTACCCTGAAAACCCTTCAGTTTGTTTAAACTGGGCTTGAATTTAAAGTTATGCTTTGCCAGCTCTACTTAAAAGGAAGGGGGAGGGGGAGGCCAACATCAACAAACATTGATCAAGCTGCTATTATGGACAGGACTGAAAAAACAAAGAGGGATGAGACTTGGCTCCTGCCTTCAAGGCTGTATACAGAAAAAGACAACTAACAAGCGTATGCTAAGTGCTAAATGAATGGGATTGACAGTAAAAGCTGTGGAAGTTGAGAGCAGGGAGCGAAAACTAGTTCCAGAGAGTGAGTTTATACAGCAAAGTATGCCACACACATTTAACTAATCCCCAGAGCATCCCTGTGTCTTCATATCCTGACTATAAAATATGGAGAGGCCTCTGGGGGCTACCAGGAGAATTAACCACTAACTGTAAAACACCTGTGTAAAGACACTGGGTTGCCTAAGTACATTAAGACCCTGTGTATATTAATAATGGATATAATGATCATTTTAAGCTTATAAGTAAAGAGCCTCTGCACCAAACCACCTGTCCTGTTTGGCCTTTTTTTCTCTAATAAAATGCAACTACTCCTTTAACATGCAATAAAAATCAGTGTCTGTGCTCCTTAAGGAAAAAAAAGGCAACTTAAAAAATCAGTTTCTCCCTTAAAAAAAACCATTATGCTAAGTGAAAGAAGCCAGACACAAAGGGACAAATGTACTATTCCACTTATGTGAGGTGCCTAGAATAGGCAAATTCATAGAGACAGAAAGTAGCATAGTGGTGATCAGGGCCTGAAGGGAGGGTGGAATGGGGACTTACTGTTTAATGCCCACAGTTTCTGTTTGGGATGATGAAAAAGTTCTGGAAATAGATCGTGGTGATGGTTGTACAACATTTGGAATGTATTTAATGCCACTGAATCGTATGCTTAAAAATGGTTAAAACGGTAAATTTTATTTTACATGCATTTTACTGCAATAAAAAATGTTTTTAAAGGTAGCAACCCTCAGGCTAGGTGTCAGGAGACAAGACTGATGAGGCTACCTTCTTCTTGGAAGCAAAGGGGGCATGTAAAGGGGGCAGCTTGGTTAACACCATGGGAAATGTAGGCCCAATGGGCCCAGGACTTCTGAAAGAGAAACCAGAAGTGAAATGTTTTAAAATTTCCTGGTTTTTAACTTTGGCCATTAAGAAATGTTCTAATTTTTGAAAATCTGCCCTTTGCATGCAATATTTTGCCCAGCGTACAGAAAAAGTAGGAAGGAGAACGTGGCTTGTAATCTATTCCTCAATCCCTGGCTAGGTTCTTCTAGAGGGAAAGACCACAAAACCATAGTGCTTTGTATTGAGTGGCATTCTCCTCCACCCACCAAGTCAACTGGGAGTGTGAAATGAGCACATCTTCCTCTAATTGCCTGGTGAACAACTAAATCATTTAAATGCATTTAGAAACAAAAGCAGAGGCAAGCACGTACACCAGGGAAAATAAATCCTAAGGATTTATGGCTCCGCATAACTCTCCCCTCCCCCTCCAAAAAAGCACCCTCCAAAATATATCAGCCAAACACTGAAAAGCAGCCTTCTTGAGGACGTCTCCTAAACTCACTCCTATTTATTCGCAAGGATACTAGCCCTGCACATGCAGAAGGCAGCTGATCAGAATAGGGCAGCTTTATCTGAACAGGAAAGGAACAAAGGGACACATACGCAATATAAACTCTTCCTTTTGGATCCCTCCCCCCTCACCTTTTGCAAGCGTATAAACACACACACACACACACACACACACACACACACACACGCACGCGCATCCACACAAACGGTCCAGACCCAGGAAGTTTGAAGCCTGATCCATGTGTGGAAAACAGCAATGTGGGAATTCAGGAAACAACACCACGACTGTGCTCCAAGGCCAAGACCTGCTCCAGCATCTGGGAGCCAAGTTACTCCTGGGGTACTTGTGGGCCCCAGCATTTTGGAAGTAAATCGGCTGTAGAAAAATAAAGCTGCCTGCAAGACTATTCCCCAAGCACTTCCTAGGGTCCTGTTTGAGTAACCTGGGTTCGCCTCTTTATGATTTATGCAGGGCTTCACTTCAGCTTAACTAAATACCATATCTTCTTCAGCAGCTTGAGTTTCTGGAAAGGCCCAGGCCATCCATACTCCTCAGTAGGGTTTGTTCACAAAGCCCTAGGTTAGCTGGAGCAAGAGGGAGGTGGCAAGACCTAGGAACACACATCAAAGTCTGCCCTCAAAAAGGTAGGTGGTGGGATGAGAGAAAGAATATGATTTAGTCAATGATAAAAAACAAATCACTGAAAGAAAGTCAGAGGGAAATCAAATTCCTGAGCCCGTAAGCTCTTTAACTGTACAGAGTTAGCAGGATTTAAAGGAAGTCCGTCCTCTGACAGTACCCTTTGCAAATAAACTCTTGATTGATTCGGCTCTCTTTCTGTTTCTGTAGTTGCCGGAGTGTCTGAGAGCTGTTATCCCAGTTGGAGGAGAAGAAGCCTGGGACAGGAGTAGAGATTTATCTTCCCTGGCACAGTGCCCCACTTCAGGAACTACAGGAAGAAGGTAGGTCAATGCCATTCCGGTGTGATTTAAGGCAGGCCCACCCTGCCGTCCCCGATCAGCCTTCCTTCCCAGTCTGCCATGGTCCTGTGAGATTCACACAGGAAAGACCCTTGTTAAAGTGCAAATATGTAACCAGGGAAGGGTTAAATATTAAGCCATCTTTGGTGTGCTCTGATGGAAAGGGTATAGACTTTTTGGAGTCACTAGAGCCTGGATTCCGGTCACAGCTCTAGTACTTACCAATGAGGTAAATAGCTTAACCACTCTGGGCCATGGTTCCTTCATGTGTAAATGGGGGATAATAATTTTTCCACCACAAGGAGTTGCTGTGAGGATTAAATGAAATAACACATTTAGGATTATCTATCATGATGCCTGGCATTTAGTAGCAAGTTAACACAGTTTATATCCTCATGCCCCTCCATTCAATCTTAGGGATTCCCAGGGGGTAAGACAACAGGTTTGCTTAGTGGCCTGCAGGGCTTAAGGCCCTCATAATCACTCTTCTCTAGGAACCCTGCTCAGAAGGGCAGTGTGGTACCAAGTATAAGGGCTTTAGCACCAAAGGGACCTAGTGTCATAATCTTTGTTCTGTTGCTCATTAGCTGTGTGACTTTGGGTGCATTGGGATCCTATTTCCTCATTCGTAAAGTAGGAGTAATAATAGCACCTATTTCAAAAGGTGGTGGTGAAGATCAAATAAGTATTAGCTGATATTGTTATTTGCAATGGTTTGTACAATGTGTTGACTAGTTTACTTTTTATACGAACCAGTTTCTAATCTAAACCAGTGGATGGTTTTAGCAAGTGTGTTGAAAATCCTTAAGCAATGATAGCTATGTGTTCCTGGCTTCCTGGCCTTGGCTAAGGAATTTGGGGGTGATGCTGGAGCAGCTGTGGACATCTCAGTTCCAGGCTGTTGGCCCTCCTCCCCCAAGATTTTCAGCATTTTGGCAGGATGTGAGCACAAAGGGACTCCTGGGAGGGGCTGCAAGAGATCCTGGGATAATACAACATTCTTACTGTGGAGCGTGGGCCTGGGGCACTCAGACCTCCAGCTCTTTAAATCCTGCATTTTTTCGCTCCCCTAGAACTCTTCTTTGCATGTTATTCTACCTGCCAATGACACTGAACACACCTCCCTTCACTCTACTCTCTTCCCACTCTTCCCCTTGCTAACCGAACCTTATTCATGAGCCCTCAACTCAAATATCACTTCTTCAGGGAAATATTCCCTGAGCCGTCACCTCTATCCCCAGTCCCCTGTTTATCTTTAAACATTGGTGTGAATTAGGTATTCTCTGTGATAAACTATATCAGAAGTGGTTTAAACATAAAAATAATATTTAAATTATTCGATAGGTGAATTATTTAACTTTGTCTCCCAATCTAGAAAATTATTGGTCCAGGATGAAGCTTCGGGCTTATCCTGTAGTTTTGTGTACACCCTGGAGCTCTCTTGCCTACCCCCTTAGTGATGTTCATGCGCTGGCCCGAGTTAGTTGTTTTTTAGACTTATCCCTGCTCTAGGTGGGGATGTTGAACTAGATGGTGTTTGGGGTTCCTTGCAACTCTCTCCTGCTGTCATTGTCAGAGTGCTGACAAGTTTTCTTAATGCTGTATCAGAAGTGTCATCCACATCCTCCTTCCTCCCAGGGCCTTGATCTTGGTGTATAATGGGGAGTTTTGAAGAGTGGTGTGGAAATGTGGGTGTGAACTGTTTCAGCAGAAGGTGGGATGTTTATTTGGTGCCCAGCAAATGAATGCTTCACGATCAGAAGAAAGGCAGTGCAGGCATGAGTGCTGGAGAGTAGATGAATTAGAAAGGCATCAGTGGGGGCGCCTGGGTGGCATACCGGTTGGGCGTCTGCCTTCGGCTCAGGGCGTGATCCCGGTGTTCTGGGATCGAGCCCCACATCAGGCTCCTCTGCTATGAGCCTGCTTCTTCCTCTCCCACTCCCCCTGCTTGTGTTCCCTCTCTCGCTGGCTGTCTCTATCTCTGTTAAATAAATAAATAAAATCTAAAAAAAAAAAAAGAAAGAAAAGAAAGGCATCAGTGCCTTTGATGGCAAGAAGATGGTTCCAGATGACTTTATGGATGGTGTCACTTCCTATGCCCCCATCACAACCGTAAACCAGAAATAGATTTTACCAAAAGGCAGCCTAGTGTAGTGGAAGAAACAAAGAGATTTTCATTCAGATAGAACTGGGTTAAGATCCCCACATTCAATTGGTTATGTGACCTTGGATAAATCACTTGACCTCTCAAGTCTCAATTTTATAATCTATTGGCCATGTATTGAGGATCCACTATGTTTTCAACACTGTTCTAAGCACTTGGGATGCACTGGTAAACAAAACAGGCAAATGCCTGCCCTTATGAAGATTACATGTTTAAGGGATGTGGGAATGGTGGGTAGACCTTTAAATCTGTGAAGATTCATGATGTTGTCCACACAGTCCTGGAACATGGTGAGTACTCAAAAAATAGTAGCTATTATTATTTAACAAAGCAGTCACCATCTGTGAAACCAGGTAATTTCTACACAAGTGTAAATTTCTATACAAAGAATTGTCAAAAAGAAACGAAGAAAACTCAGGTGAAGCCAAGTAATTTCTATGTAAGAGACAATAGATGGCTTGAACAAAGTACTTGAGATTCTTGCAATATGGTAATAGCAGGAGGCTTGTATGAGTTTTTCCGTCCTAAGTGGCAATATTTTTTCTACTATGGTTTCCTCAGCAGCAGTTCCATTTGTGGCAAAATTTAGCCCAGGGTGGCCCTAAGCAGTAGGTTGAACCTTCATTTGGATAAACTTTCCTCTTTCACTACCTCCAGGCGATCAAAGAGCGTAAATCTGGGATTATAACATTACCCTACAAGCGCTCCAGTCATGCTCCTCCTGCGGTGATATCACCAATCAAAAAAGTTCGGTGTTCCAGCCTTTGAGTCCCATAGCCTCCTTTCTAGAAGCATAGTGTCAGAAGGGGGAAAAGAAGGGAATACTGCTCATAGGTTTTCGTGGTTCATAGTTTCTAGCTTGATAAAAAATTGCAGTTTTTACCTTGTTATAGAACAATAGAGCCACGACTTAAGTTTCACAATTTATGTAGTTCATTTCATGAGGTGTCATGTTTCACGTACTATTACATTTCCAGCATTACTGCTCCCCTCCCGCACGGGAGTGGGACAGGCGTTGGGTCAGGTTGTTAGGGAAGCATGGTGCACTGTGGACTTCCTCCCCCCTTCCCTAAGCTTCAGGTCTCATCGTAGTTCCTCTCTCTATTAGATTACTTATAACATTGTTTTGTAGCTATTTATTCCTTGGATTCCCAACTAGACTTTCGGTTCCCTTGAGGTCACGAACAGTGTCTTTTTCGCTGCTATATTCCCAACACCTAGCATTCATAACCCTTTTCAATTCCCCCATCCTACTTTGTGTTTAAATCCAAAATCAAAGCTATTTTTTTCAGCATCTGTGACCAACCGAGCAGGTAAAATCATTGCTCTAGTGGTATCCCGCTGCCCCAGGTGAAAACCTTGGGAAAGCCTATCTTTGTGGCTCAACATTTTAAAAAACTCATCTCCCTGTTTCCTTGGAATGCAGACTCTGGCTTCAGAACTGTTGCCATTTAAAAGCCTTTATAGGGGCCCCTGGGGGGCTCAGTGGGTGGAGCGTCAGACTCGGTTTCAGCTCAGGTCATGATCTTAGTGTCCTGCGATCAAGCCCGGAGCCAGCGGGAGTCTACCTGAGCTTCTCCCTCTCCCTCTCCTCCTGCCCCCCCCACCAGCTTTTGCGTGCCTGCGCATGCCCTCTCTCTTACTCTCTAAAATAAATAAATTTTTAAGGGCCTTTTCAATTCCCAGCCTTCGGAAAGCCTTACATTTCTTCACAACTATATCATCCTCACCTTCTAATTGTTCATTTCCATCCTACCCTCTCCAGCTCCCGAGTGGGTCACCTCTCCCAGGGATGTGCTTCTTGGCCAGCTGTTTCCCACCTTGGTGTTTTCTCACTAAGAACATGGTCAGTAGTGTAAAAGTAAGCATTGCTTTTGGAATCTTGAGAGATTTGAGTGCGGCGCTGTTGCTCAAAAGCTGTGCAAAATTGGGCAAGGAGCTCAATCCTTCTGAGCCTCAGTTTCATTATCTTGTAAAACTTGGGAAAATAATCTGTGTCCCATTTTAGGCTCACACTGGCTTGTGAGCTTCCGATCAAACAATGGTTGTGAAAACACCTTGGAAAATGAAATATATGCTTATTTTTAGGACACCTGTGGTAAATGTGGTTACCACCCACACGAACCCTCTCTCTTCCCAATTAGGCACTGAGCATTTACTCAGTCCTCAACACTCTAGCCCTGGGCTATAACTGGGTGGGGGAAGCATTGTTCTTCCTATCTTCCTGACAAGTTGATCTCAGCTTAAGACTTGTTGCCCTCGGGTCTTTTCAGTCAGCATTTGGGGGGAGCCCCTCCCTTGGTTTCTCAAAAGCATGTTTGTCAGGTGTACTTTAGATACTCTGTAGTTTCTACCTTCTGGCCTGCTTTGTGCTCCCTAGTGAAAAGTGGTTCCTGTGGGGGAAGGGGAAAGGGAACATTTCTAACCTCTTCCTCTCTTGCACCAGAACTCCCAGTGTCCCCAGACTCCAATTTTTCAGGCATAATTTCTTTACATCCATCAGGGTGTACCCTGTAAGGTATTTTAGACTTATCCCAGGCAGGTAAGTTACATTTTGCAGAAATTTCACTTATTCCCAAAGTGCAGTCTCAGCTGCTTGGTAATTACAAAGCCCAGGACTTCTCCCTGCCTTTGTGGTCAAACAACACCCTCAGCGTTTGCCTCTCCTTGACCCCAGCTTCCAGACTGCGTTTGGGTCTGTTCTGAAAGCTCCTGGGGGAGTTCCCCAGCTTTAATTTGGCCAGATGCTCAGTGTCCTGCTCAAATCACACTCACTGATTTTTTTCCCCCACTTTGAATAGCTTTTGCACAGACCCTTAGGTTCACTCAAACCTGCTCCCCACCTCCAGCGAGCACTCAGCGCTGAGAGTACCTTGCTGTATTTGCTGGCCGAGGATCTCTGATTAGAACGTCTCTCTAATCAGGGTTTTAGTCTCTTCCTCATTCAAAATCCTCTTCACGTTTACCCTAGAGGGTTTCCACTGCCGATTCTGCAGTTAATCTTACCACAAGAAAATAATTTTTCAAATTGAAATCTAATTGAAATTTACACATGTGCCATCTTTTAGAGCAAAGGTGGACAAACTGCTGCTACAATTTTTTTTTTAAAACATCTTTAAAGGGTCGTTAAAAGAAACTAAGAAGAATGTGCCACCGAGACTATAGGTTTGTAGCTTGTAAAGCCTAAAACATTTACTATCTGGCCCTTTATAGAAAACGTTTGCTGACTCCCAGAGTTTCTCTTGATATCCAAAAACAGTGTGAAGCAGTTTGACCTTATCACCTTCTCTCCCAAGGTTACAGGAAATTTCTGACTTATTTATTGCCACATTTTACCATCTCATCGATCTCTTCCATTCAGTTTCTAGTCTAGCCATGAACAGCTTAAAGGGGTTCTGTTCTACCTCCTGAACTCACCTTTCGTTTCTTTCCCAGCGAATAAACTAACTTCCTTCTGTGAGACCAGCTTCTTGCTCCCTCCCCTCCTGCCTCTAGTTAATGTCCCTTTGGCTTTGGTGGACACTTTGGAAAGCGAGAGCTCCTTGCTCATTTTCACAGAATCTTAGAAAAATGCCGAGGTAATTTGAAGACGGAGCAGATGTTAAATATAGGGAGATTTTTGTGGAGAACTAAAACCATGGAGACACTTAAAATCCCCCTGCAAATGAAGACTAACTCTGTTTCACCCACAAGGTGATTTATTTCCTTAGCTCTTTGGAAGAAGGCAGGATCAGTTTACTAGGGCTCAGCTTACTCAGCAGAAGGGCTAATCTCCTCTGTTAAAATGTATTTTCTGCCGAATTTAATCTACTCTCATTGGTTTTCCTTGTGCTCTACCTTCATAGTTAAAGGGTGGGCCACACCTAAAGCATGTTGCCAGACTCAAACAAAGAACATCAGCAGCTACTCCTAACACAAATACTTACTGAAAAACTATTACCTACCTACCATGTGTTTGGTGCCATGTGGGTACAAAGAAGTCTAAACTTGGTATTCAGCCTCCAAAACCTCCAGTGTAGCTGGAGAGACAAAACGCTAAAATAACAATGCAAGGGGTTCTCTGATACGATTCAGATGAGTGAATAGCCACAATTTTAAATAGTCTCTCCTTGATTGTCCCAGAGCACACATGTATTTGCCAAATTGTCATTTGATCCTGAATATATAGTTGCTGTAACCATGCTCATTGTAATAGGGAAGAGAAGGGAGAGAGCGGAATGAACTTCGATTGGCAAAGAAGGTACACAGTGTGTGTTCAATGAAGAGTCAATGTAGGTAGAGAAGCTAGTAGAGGGTATTCCAAGGTCATGGAATAATAGCATTAGCAAGGGTTTACAATCTGAAAATCTCTGCTTTTTCAGTACAAGTGAGTAGACAGTTTGTGTAGAGGCTAGGAAAGGGTTAGTTCAGCTATGTAAGGTAGGACCAGAATTTTGAGGAACTTGAGTGCTAACTAGAACAGTTGGGAATTGTTCTTTTGGAGGTTTGAGGGACTGATGAAAGTGGTGTTTTGTGAAGAGTAACCTGGGGTATACAGAATGGTTTGAAGGGTGTACCAACTGGAGGCCAGGAAAACTTTACAAAGCATTAAGACCAAAGAAGGCCAAAACCAAGAGCATACAACCTCTTCCTCATTCTGTCCAGTTCTCCTTGATGCATAAATGCTATCTAGGGGAGGGAAACAAGACTGTCAGGCCCCAAGTTGGACTTTCTAGGGTCTCTTATCACTCTCCGAAGAATACCTTAACCACTGCATATGTCACACTTCACAACCAAAGTCCACACGCCTATCCTAGGTCAAGAGCAGCTAAATTGAGCTGGGAGAGCTAAGGCCAGCTGGTGGCCAAGACCATGAAAGTGTTTCAAGGATACCTGGAAGTTTCTACCCCTTTAAAAAAGTTTCACCCACCTGCTGTTGAAGATTCAGAAACCAAAGACTTATGACCTCACAGAACAAGGAAACGTTGACTGATGATTCTGAAATCACTACCACCTGCCACATTTCTTATACGATCCACATATCAAACTTGCCTCCTGAAATCCCCTTACTGCTACATAGGCATCTTAAAATGAGCATGTATGAAACCAAACATCTTTTGCCTCCAGTCCTACCCGTCATTCTCATCTGCCTCCATGAGTGACACCACTATCTACCTCATTGTCTAGTTACCCAGGCCAGAATCACAGGAGACATACAAAAATTTTAAAAAATATGACAGAGTACAGGATTCCTGCCCCAAAGGATTAATCCACTGCTTGCCAGTCCATCATTAGAGCTATTTTTCTTTTGGTTTTGATAGGCCCTTTAAGAATAAAATACTTCTGTGAGGGGTCACACCTTAAGCTGACCCCTTGCTATCAGTTTTTACCTTAGCAGGCAAAATTACCACAGCAAAAGCAAGAATGTGGCAAGGACACAAGTCAGGAGTAGGCAGAGGGGAGAAGCTGGAATGTTATGGAAAATGGGGTTTCTAAGCATGAATACTGGAGTAAAATAAAGACAAATACTGCCTACTTCATCAATTTGCCAAGGGCTTACTATGGGGGCACCAAGTTTCAAGAGATAAGGCCTGGGCTCCATTACTGAGATTGACATTTAATTGGCCTTGGATATGCACTCTCCCCTCCCCACACCATAAACCCTGAGGTGAAGGCCTCATATTGTCACATAAAATGAACTGTGTATTTTATTAAATTTTAGGAATGAAACAGTGCCACATTGTGGTCCCTGCATAGTGTTTCATAAAATGTGTGAAGAGCTCCTCATTTTAGAGCACGAGAAATGTCATCGGGAAGATGGATATAGCAAGAAAGATACATGCAGGAAACGAAATGAAAGGTGTCCTAAATCCTTCCCCACTCTTCTCTCATGGCCACCCCAGGGAGAGGGAGCTGTGTGAGTAACCGCCTCCCCGGATAAATGGAATAATCTGAAATGCCAGGAGAAACCTGGTCTTTAGAGTATTAAGTACTCTACATGCATGAGCAAATAAGACAAAAAACATGTGTTTGCCAGGTTACCGGTAAGGGAAAGGCATCTCTGGGGCCCTGAAAATAGCCTAAACCATCACAGGAACCTGAAGTCTGCTTTTAAAGGAAGAGTAGGAACTCTCTTATCTTTGTATTTCCCTGGACCCTAGCACAGTGCCTGGCACATGGTTCTTATTCACTAAATGTCTCATCCATGCCCAAATAAAGGTGTGTATTAGTTTCCTAGGGCTGCTGTAACAAAGTGCCACAAATTGAATGGCTTCAAAGAACACAATTTTATTTTCTCACAGTTCTGGAGGCCAGAAGTCCAAAATCAAGGTGTTAAAGGGTCCCGCTCCCTCTGAAGGTGTGAGGAGAACCCCAGGCGTCACTTGACTTCTGGCAGCATAATAACTCTAATCTCTGCCTCTGTCTTCACATGACCATCTTTCTTCCATGTGTCTCTGTATCTCCACATAGTGCTTTCCTCTCAATGTGTCTGTCCCTTTTCCTCATATAAGAACACCAGTTGGGGGTGCCTGGGTGGCTCGGTCACTCAAGCATCTGACTCTGGATTTCAGCTCAGTTCATGATCTCAGTGTTGTGAGATGGAGCCCCAGTGGGGCTCTGAGCTCAGTGCAGAGTCTGCTTGTCCCTTTCCCTCTGTTTCTCCCCTCACTAGCTTTCTCTCTCTCAAATAAATAAATAAATAAAATCTTTAAGAACACCAGTCATATTGGATTAGGGTGCACCCTAATGACCTTATCTTAACTCGATTGCATCTGCAAAGACCCTCTTTCTTTCTTTCTTTCTTTCTTTCTTTCTTTCTTTCTTTCTTTCTTTCTTTTTTCTTATTTTTTTAAGATTTTTATTTATTTAAATAATCTCTACACCAAGTCTGGGGCTGGAATTCACAACCCTGAGATCAAGAGTCACATATGAGCCAGCCAGGTACCCCTGCAAAGACCCTATTTCTAATGGTCACATTCACAAGTACTGTGGGCTGGGACTTCAACATGTCTTTCTGGGGTCATAGTTCAACCTACAACAAGGCCAAATGAGCCCAGGTTCCTAATAGCATTTCCTGGTTATTAAGTTTGGAGAACATAATCTTTCTCCAAACCTAGCTCTAGGCTTGATTTCTACCATGGTCAAGCTCTCACTCTCTCTCTCAAATGTTCTTTTTCAGGGAAAAAATATATGTATAATCTTTTTTGAATGGCCATGCTTTTAATATCTTAATTTACTTGGACAAATGGTATGCTCATCCCCTTTGTGTTAGGTTTGCTTACTTTCTTTTTTAAAGTGCTCTTTGTTCAAATTCTTTCAGTGTGACAATGTGTTTATTTTCTCTAGTTTGCAAATATTGGAGGTAGGGAAAGGAGGGCTCTTGAGGAAGCAGGAAGGACTGAAATACTGATGAAGCAAATGGAAAATGTTTCAGTCCTACCCCGTGCTATAGAGGATCTTATTGTGCCAATTGACAAAGCTTGGGTAAAATATTGTATCAATGTTAATATCACTGAAGTTGTTAAGTGGACTGTGGTATGTCAGACAATAACCTTATACCTAGGAAATGTACACCAAAGCATTAGGGGCAAAAGGTCATGATGCATGCAACTTACCCTTGAATGATTCAGGAACAGAGATAGGTTGGATACATAGATAAAAGCAAATGGGGCAAAATGCTAATAATAGTTGAATCTGCATAAAGGGTATGTGGGTGTCCTTTGTGCCATTTTATTCCTGCAACTTTTCTAAGTTAGAAATTTTAAAAAAGATTTTATTTGTTTATTTGAGAGAGAAAGAGTGTGTGTGAGAGAGCGAGCTCATGAGCTGGGGGGAGGGGCAAAGGGAGAGGGAGAAACAGACTCCCTGCTGAGCAGGGAGCCTGAAGCCCTGCTCCACCCCAGGATCATGACCTGAGCCAAAGGCAGATGCTTAACCTATTTATCGACCCAGGTGCCCCAATTAGAAATTATTACCAAATAAAGAGCAATTAAAAAATGTATGCTGTGGGGCGCCTGGGTGGCTCAGTCGTTAAGCGTCTGCCTTCAGCTCAGGGCGTGATCCCGGTGTTCTGGGATGGAGCCCTGCATCAGGCTCCTCCGGTGGGAGCCTGCTTCTTCTTCTCCCACTCCCCCTACTTGTGTTCCCTCTCTCGCTGGCTGTCTCTCTCTGTCAAATAAATAAATAAAATCTAAAAAAAAAATGTATGGAACATTAATTGGGAAATTGGATGTTTCCCCTTTGTTAAATTTTTTGCATTTAAGCTAAATAAGCAAATAACTTATTATTATTATTATTATTCAAATATGCTAACATTTATTGAGTGCCTACTATGTGCTAGGGATAATTACACATATATTCTTTTTTTTTAATCCCCCAAACACTATGCTATTTGTTACTAATCTTCTTTCACGGGTGAAGAAACTGAGGTCCACAGAGGTTCAGCGTTTAACTTAAAATCACAGGACAATTATGTGACAGAGCTGGCCCCAGGTCTAGTGCTTTTTACACTACACCACAACTACCTCCAATTACAAATGGCCCATTTCAACATTTCTGAACGTAGAAATCTTTAACTATTTTCAGCCTGACTTTCTAACCCAGTGGTCAGGAGGTCAGTGGGAGGGTTTTCTCCCTTCTCTGGCTCCATAGGGATTATAGCCTTGGACCCTGAGGAGCCAAAAAGGGAGGACCAGCCTAAAGAAACAATGTTTCTGTCCTTGTTTGATAAATGGAATTAGCATTCCCACACGAACAGGAAATGTTGAATTGTTAATAGCCTCCCTTGGGTTTATTATATACAGTATATCTACATGCCTTAGCTATACCCAGGAGGTATTCAAGATAAGCAGTCCCATCTGAAAGTGATGTTGTCCTGTTTTTTGTCAGTCTGTCTACTGACAAGAGTAAAGATTAAGCATACTGCTTAATTTTATAATATTACAACATGGCACAAACACATAAAGTTAGTTACATGTTGATTGAAACATTTTTTATGATACGTTGGACACAAACCAGCCAGCTTATTTATTGAATGGCTATAATGTACATAGCACTGGACTGAGTACTGCGGGATGAAAGGTAGAAATAAACTATGTCCCCAGGATTTAGAAACTAATTAGGAAAATGAAACATAAAAGCAGAGAATGTTAACCAGTACAAGGTGATATGGGCCAAACATGCTAGAGGTGCCCGGGGGGTAGATAATCACTGTGGTCTGGATTCCTTAGGGAAAGCTTCTTCTTGGATGGACTGGACCTTGAGGAGGAGTGAGATTTGGTTAGGCAGAGAAGAGGTGTTCGGCAGATGGTCATGGAGGTGGGAAGGCATGGGTTTCATGAGATTGAATTGAGTCAGATTGGGAGGAGCCTTGATGTTGGTCAGTGGAGGCTGATTAAAGATGTTGAGCCAGTAAAGCTACATGATGAAAGCAGTGTTGGTAAAAGTCTTGGCAGTAGTGAGTGGAATGAAATAAGCATTGATTCACACACAGCCTTGGATGCACATTAACATCAACTGGGGGCTTTACAAAAACACAGATACCAGGGTCCTAACCCTAGAGATTCTGAATTAATGCTGTTAGATGTAACCTGGGCCTTAGGATTTTAAAAAGATCCCCAGGTATTACTAATGTGCAGCAAAGTTTGAGAACCTCTGCGGTGGAGGAAGGAGAGATACTAGCATGGAAACCGCTGGGAAGCAATTATGGCGCAAGCTTAAAACCATGAGTCCTGGGACTGCTGGAGTGGTTGGCAAAGGGAATAGAGAGGAAGATTTGGATAGGGGTGATGTTTCACAGGAAGAACTGACTGAGCCTCTGGATAGGCTGAAGACAGAGACTGAGAGGGAAGATTTAAAGATGTCCACATGATTTCTGGGCTCAATATCTTGTTCATGGTAGGCACCCAGTTAATAGTTGTTGAAATAAGCTGAACTTATTGAACTTATTGGAGACTCATGCTCCGTTAGCAGGAATCTGTATGTCACGGGGGAAAAGTCAGTTTGTGAGGAAGAGGGGGATTTTGTTCCCAGGCCAAGTTATGAGATGACAGCGAGTTATCCAGGTCATCAGTCCCTTTTGAGAGGTAGCATTGGAATCCTGAGGCAAAATCAGAGCTGGATACCACCAGCAAGAAATCATCTTCATGGCTGATAGTTGAAATCCTGACACTGGTTGATATCACCTAGGGAAAAGAATATAGTAAGAAAAGAAGCAGATTGAAGAGAAAACCTTATGGAAGGCAGACTTATTATGTTTTTGTTGTTTTTAACCAATCAGAGGGTCCTGTGCATGTTGGTAAGCGAAGAAGATCAAGGTAAAATATCTACCAGGAGGGACTCCTGGGTGTCTCAGTCGGTTAAGCGTCTGCCTTCTGCTCAGGTCATGATCCTGGAGTCCCAGGATCAAGCCTGCCTCTCCCTCTGACCCTCCCCCATCTCATGCTCTCTCTGTCTCTCAAATAAATAAATAAAATCTTTAAAAAAATATCTACCAGAAGCAGAAAGAGAAGAGATGCCCAGCATTGTATAACCAACCTAAGAAGTAGAAGTCAAGGTCCCTCTCTTCAGATAGATAATAATCCAGTTATGTAGACAAGTCATGGTACTGGCTGTATTAGTCAGTAGAGCTGTCCATGCTAAAAGTGACACTCAGTACTAAAAGTGTTCATATGAAAGGCAGGAAGGTTGAGCTTGGACAATGATTGGATACACAACTTGTGTTGAAGTTAGAGGGGTGAAAACATGAATTCAGAGATAGACAAAAGCAGAGGTAGAGAGGACAAGTTTACCCCTCTGAAAAAGCAGGGCCCAAGGCCCCTATCTTCTCTGTCACCTTCCCTAAACACTTCAGCCCATTGCCTACTCCTCCCCTCCATATGACCTACCCTTAATATATGGCTTCTTTTGAACCCAGCCTTGCCCTAAATCAGCAGACAAGCAGATCAATCCCCTTAATTTACCTTAGCCTAAGATGTCCCTGGCGGAACATTTTAAAAAATACTGCACGTCTAGTAGATGGTTCCTTTAAGTGAGTATGAATCAGATGGTTAAAACAGGACAAAATCAGGTGATTTTAGTACATCTCAGAAAGATCTGAGAGTTTTTCCTTAGGGTTCATTCACTGAAGTGTTTAATGAATGAATGTGTTCTACGTGTTCAGAACCGTGTGTCAAGATGAGATGTGGGAGGGTAGCCCAGACAATTCCTCAACTTCACAGGACATGCTTGACTGTGCCTCTCAGAAGATTTTCAAGTTGCCAACCTCTGGTGTAGGCACAACCTGAGACACTCCACAGGTTACTGAATCAGCTCATTATTTGTTTTGTGCCCTACCATTTGTTTG
Source organism: Ursus americanus (assembly GCF_024610735.1). Taxonomy (NCBI): domain Eukaryota; kingdom Metazoa; phylum Chordata; class Mammalia; order Carnivora; family Ursidae; genus Ursus; species Ursus americanus. Next base: position 34,946,133 of record NC_142164.1, on the reverse strand, counting down.
ACGTTATGTAGACACAAGGCTCTATTGAATGAGGAGAGTGTGTTCCCTGGTAGGGTCATAACTGGGGCCTTGGGATTGCAATCCAAACAACCTGTCACACATTTCAGTCACACATAGCAGCAATATAATTCTGTTGCTTTGGAAATAGTTAAAAGCTAGTTTTACAATAAGAAGACAAGCTCTTGAAAACAGGGAGGGGTGGGGTTGGGGTGTGATTGACAGACTGTCATTAGTATTTGACAGATATCCATGATTGTTTTTTCTAACAGGAAAATGGTGATTCTTAAAAGCAGTTTTAGATTCCTGCTTCTTTTTTTTTTTAAAGAAGAAAGCCTCTTTCTTCAACTTTTCTGTGTAGTGTCAGTAAATGAACTGTTTCCTCTCAAATCATGCATATTGCCTTGCAGCCTTCAACTGCATAGTAATATATCACAAACATTTGGATGTGGGAAGGAGAATGGCCAGAAATAACCATTTAGGTCATGTGGGCTTGCAAATGCATCTGTTTACGCACAGAGGGTCCCTACAGAAGACTGTTTTATTTCAGGGAATATTTTACCCTGATGACAAACTGTAAGTCAGTGAGTCATTTTCATGACCTGACATTTTGCTGTAAAAGTGCTTGAAAGAGGGTGCGTCACTTCTGTAGACTGCTTGTGTCCTGAAGCAAAGTTGCAGGCATCTTGTATGATACTCAGAAGTTATATTGGATGGTAGACTTTTGTGAGATGGGGTTAAAATGGAAACTTGCATTTGTCAACTTTATTCCGATTACCTTGTTATGCAATACTATACGAGTTGCAATAATGTATAATTCAAGAACTACAGAATAGAATTGGTATATAATCTAGTCATAATACCTGTAATGTGACCGTTAAATATAGCCATCATCACTTTCTCCTGATTAAAACCCTCCATTTTCATGTATCTCTAGATTTCCATTGATATACTCACAGTACTTTCTAAAAGAATTCCGGAAGTCACCAAGTTAAGTTCCAAAGGTTTGTTTTTTTGAACTCAGAAACAATTTTCCCATATAAACAATGTTATAAATTATGGGCATACTCCCAAACCAGTTCACCCAAAGCTACTTAACCCATCATATGCTTGAAGTAAAGTAGTGTGTACATCATATATAACAGCATTTCTCTGAAACGCAGAGTTCAGCTCCAACGTGGGAAAACCAGAATAAATTTCCCTTTCCTTCGGGGAGTCCCCTCCAGTGCTGCTCCCTACCCCAACTCTGAATCCTTTATTAGTCAGGCAGTGTGAAAGGGAAACCTTTTGTGTTCCAAGCCTGATGCAATTTCTTTAGGGGCAGAAAAGAAGAAAGAAGGCAGAGACTTTTAGGCGTTAGAGGTTGGCCACTCTTTTTCTTTTCCATCACTGGGTATTGGTCTACCTGCTGCCCTGACGACATAGAGTCTCTTTAAGGATTGTGTTTTTGGATTTTTATTGATAGTAGTGGTGGAAACCGGGTAAAAATGAACAGATTTGTGCTTCCACTTCTCTATATTTATTCCCTCACCTGACAATGCATTAATCAATTCCTATGTAGCAAGCGCTGAGCTCTAAACTCTGGGGATACAAACATGAATGAACCCTTGAGGTCCTCCCAATCTAGTGACAGGCACAGACATATAAACAAACCATTGCGATGCAGCCCACTACCTGCAGTGATAGAGCGCTGTATTAGGTAGAGCGGGGGCACAAAAAAGGTAGTGTTCTGCTTGCCCTAAAGGCGTGGGGGTGTCAAAGAAGGCTCCACGGAGCAGGCACCAAACCTTGCCTTGAAGGATGAGGTGCTTGTCAGGCAGATAAGGGAGTCTGAAAAGGCATTTTATTTTATTTTATTTTATTTTATTTTATTTTAAAGATTTTATTTATTTGAGATAGAGCGAGAGAGAGGGAGAGCATGAGTGGGGTGGGGGAGAGAGAGAAGCAGACTCCCTGGTGAGCAGGGAGCCCAACGCGGGGCTCGATCCCAGGACCCTGAGATCATGACCTGAGTGGAAGGCAGACACTCAACTGACTGAGCCACCCAGGTGCCCCTGAAAAGGCATTTTAGGCAAAGACAAGAAGTCGTGAAATACCGCATTTGGAAAAATAAGAGCAATTTGGTATGGTTTGACCAGAGATACAAAATAGGGCAGTGTTAGGAGATGAGGCTAGGTAGAGGCTTTACGGTAAGAGCCTTGCATGTCAGCATGAAGACTGCATTTTATTTCATATTGGTTAATAGGGAGGATTGTGGTCAGACTCACCATTCTAGTGGCAGTATGGAAAATTGGTTGAATGGGAGACTAAAGGGAGGCAGAGATCTTTTAAGAAGGAGAAGAGGGAGAGGGAGAAACATGTTGCTTAGTTTTACTTTTAATTTTAATTTAAACAATTAAATTGTGTAAAATGCACCTAACACAAAATTTACTATCTTAACCGTTTTTTAAGTATACAGTTCAGTGACATTAAGTACATTCACATTGTTATACAACTGTCAAGACCATCGATCTCCAGAAATTTTTCATCTTCCCAAACTGAAACTCCCTACCATTAGTGACTCCCCATTCCCCCCTCCCCCACAGTCCCTGGCCACCACCATTCTTTCTCTCTCTCTGAATTTGACTACTCTAGGTACCTCATATCAGTGCAATCGTACAGTACTTGTCTTCTGGTGACTAGCTTCTGTAGTTATTTTAATTTTTAAAGTAAGGGTGATTCATGTTTGTGCTTTAAAAAATTCCAAATAATACCAAAATGTGCACAAATGAAAAGTAAAAGCATTGAATGGATGGTACAGATTTTGTCAAAAAGATTTTCAAGACCCATTTGGGAACTAACATTCGCTGAGTGAATGCCATAGGACACTGTGTTGAATGCTTTACATATGTAATTTAATTTAGCTCTTAAGACATGTGATTTTATTTACTCATCATAGTCAATCATTTAATCATCTATAGTCACCAGGGAGAGGGGGATGACAAGAACTAGGCAAACAGGGTTAATGTCATAATGGCTGAGATGTGGAAAAACGCTTCCATGCCAGTGAGAAAACTGCAATATACTCCTGGAACCAAGAAAGCCCAGGGGGCTTCAATGCTTCTTCAACAGAGCAGAGCAAGGCAGGGGGAGGGTATATAGCCCAGAGGGGCCTGGAGCTCATAAGACCCTCCTCAGACACACTGACTTCTGAGTTTGAAAGACTTGTCAGACATACTGCTTGGTGGGGATGGTGTTCCTATTGCGCTTTCTTTGGGTTGGCTAGAGAACTTTTAGATTGGCTGCCAGAAACTTCTGCCACCACCTTGATCCTCTAGTGTAGATACAGTGGATATATGTCATACATATTATTGCAACACTAGCCTAGACTAGTATTCCTTAAACTGTATTTCATGGAAACATACTAGTTTTCTATAAGATGGTGGTATGTAGTCATCAAAAAGAAACAAACAAGCAAACCCCTGGTCAAATACATTTGGAACACTGTTCATACTAGATGCCTCTCCTAAACATTCATAGCATATATGTGCTTATTAAAACCTCTAAAATGTCCCTTAGTGAATAATAAACCTGTTGAAAATGTAAACACTATTTTCCAAATATTTTGACTCTATACTTTTCTTTTCTTTTACTTTATTTTTACTTTTCTCCCTAGAAACATCAATATGTATGTGGTAGGACCCTAGTGTTCTATAGAGCCCAGAAGCACAGTGAGTATGTAGCAACCATCCGGGAATTGACAAAGGCCGTCCCGAGGAAGCATCCCAGATATGTAGGAATCAGAACTGGGCTTAATAAGCAAGACGCCAAAGCGGTATCTTCAGCTTCAAATGTGATTAGACTATCACCAAAATGCCTGGGGTGGTGATTTCTGCCAAGAGGTTTAACTAAGTTATAAATCCATAAGTTCAAAGGTTTTAAAAACTGCTTACAAAGAGCTAGCCTAACCACATCCCATTCCCCACTCCAGTTTTATAACTATCATTGAGGCTTCAGTGCCTTCACTGTCCAGGGGTAAGGACTGAAACCTCTTATCCGTGACTTCTTAGGCTACATTTTCTTTTGCCTAGGTTTCTGGAAGACATACAACTTGATATGAATTTGGAAGGAGGAGAAGGAGAAATCTACTTTCCAACTGAATATAGACAATGTGAATACCAGATAGCTTTCCTCTGTGTAACAACCCTGAAGTCTCCCAGAGATTTATGAACATGATATTTCATTATGCACTAGAACAGCGTGGGATTTCAGTCTACTTTAGCAATAATGTGAAGTACGGCGATAATATGATGTACTCTAACGTCCTTGCTTGAGTGAATAGAACACCTCATTCTGGACAGATCTAGTGGCATCATTAATTCTATGAAAAACTGCAGAAATGTCAAGCCAACTTTCTAAACATCAGATTTCTCATCCTATAAGGGATAAAGATGCTAACTACCAAAGTCTACACCATGTTGTAAACATCAAAAATAGACCATAAATTATCTGGTCGTTCTAGGTTTCATGGGATATCACCAGCATTCTGTGGGATATAGCATAATGGTAAGAACACACACCCTAGAGTCAGATCTACTGGATTTAAATTCCAACTCTGCAAATGAACATTTCTGTTATCTTTGCTAATTGTTTAAATTAGGGTAGCAATACCTATTACATAGGGTTACCATCACGTATTGTATATATTGTATGGGCATAATGCCATGCCCATAGTAAGAGTAGTAATAAGACCATTGGCTGAATACCTAATACGTGCTCATTGTGCTAAAAATTTTATATGCATTATATAATTTAGTATATCTAACACTATTTTGTGCATGGACTTTCATAATGTGATCATGGGTGTGTCACAACTTTGGAGTTATGATGCCATCCATTGTTTTGAAACTGGATTCTCTCAAAAATAAACCCAAATATATGCATCTTTGGGCAAACATCCTGCTCCCTATCTTTCCTTGACCATTACATCTCCAATTATGGCCCAGATTCATTTCCTGATCTGTAGGGTTCATCTTTGGCACCTTACTCATTATGACATTACACTTCTCTTCCATACATCATCTCCAGATTTTTGAGCAATGACTCCATTTCTATACCCATTATAGCAAAATATGCAGGCTGTCTTACAGTCCTCACTAGACTTCTTACAAGATTACATCTCTTACAGATTACATATCTATTGAGAATTCTCCATTCTATACCAAATGTGGCTTCACCTTTGTATCTTTCAGTTCCAACCATGCCCACTGCTATCTTAATTAGACAGTACTGCCTAATAAAGATTCTAGCAACACAAATATTCTTCAGCTAGCAACATCCCAGAACAAATTTAGTTCCAATCTGTGTCAAACCCTTGGATAATATCTGAATAGAAGTCCACGTCTGGACTTTTCTCAGAAAATTAGATTATAGGTGCTTGGACCCTGTGCTGGTTATATCTTGGGTTTTCTGTCTAGCATCCCACTTCCTTTGGGGAAATGCTTCTTCTGCCCAATCAAGTGATTCTGGTTAGGCAGCTGCTAATCATAGTGCCCTATCTCACTGGTCACAGAGGTGGGCTTCTGACCCAGGCCCCTCCAAACATAAAACTTCATTCCTCTAACCACACTGATTGTTCTGGGTTGAGCATGTGACCAAGCTTAGCCAATTTGAGTCCTTCCTTGAGGTTTTCAATTTTGAGCTAGAGAAACATGGCCTTGCTCTCTATGACATAAGTCTAGAAGAAGTCATCATCCCTGCCATAAGGAAAAACCTAACTTATTAGAAGAGAATGAGGCCAAAAAACAAAGGAAAGCAAAGGCAAACGATTGACAGAGATATTCCTGATGGTATTGCTTGAGTGTCTGGTCCAGATATTTCAGATATACCTTAGATTTCCCAGTTATATGAGCCAATAATTTTCTTTTCAAGTGACTTCAATTTGGGATTATGTCATTTGCAAATGTACTTTGCCATAACTGCCATTGTCAATCTGGTTGCCTGGCTCTCTTCATATTTCAGATACATTCCGTGTTCCAGCAACTCCTTCTCTTTTTGTGTAAACAGGACCTCACTCCATATCTGGCTCTTTGTGGCCCACTACCACTGAGCATAATCCAGCAATATTAGACTCTAACTTGAAATGGAGCAGACATTTTGCAAGTAGCCATCCAATCAAGAAATTGGTCTTCAACATCAGGGTGGTATGAAGTAAGGGCAGAGAGGGTTTACAATTAAACAGTGAGGCATCCTAATAGGGAACATATTACAATAATGCGGAAATCCAGAGCAAGACAATACTCAGAGCATGAAATAAGAAGTTAAGGTTGAGAAGAATGTGATTTTTGGTTTTTAGTGTCCTCTAGTTATCCTAGTTCTCTCAAGTCAACTATTTACGTAGTTATTGCCAGAAATATCTAGTAACCCACTCTTATTCAAATAAGAAATGGAACATTAGTATTGAGAGGAATGTATGTTTCTGATTCTCTTGGCTTTATTCCAGTTATTCTAGTTGTCTGTAGTATGTAGCTGTTAGTTATCTTGTTACTAGTTAACTAATTATACTATTTTTCTCTTTTTTCTCTAGTTTTCTGTGGTTCTCACTTGCTATTCTAACAAAAAATAAGAAGTTAGTTTTGGAAAGAATGAGTTTTTTAGCTTCTTGGTTTATTCTGCTTATTCTGGTTATTTTCACGTAAGTGGTTGTGTAGTCAACACTAGTTACATCTGGTTATCAATAGTTACTCAAGCAAGAAATGAGAATTTAGAGTTGAAAGTATCATTCTAAGCCTCTTGGCTTACTCAAGTTATTTATTATCTAGTTCTTAGTTAGCTAGTTACTAGTTAACTTTCTCCTCCATTTTTTCCAGTTTTCTATAGTTCTTACTTATTCTAACAAGAAATACAAGGTTAGATTTGAGAGGATTTTTTTTTTTTACTTTCTTGGCTTCCTCTAGTTGCCACTAGTTACATCTACTTATCAATAGTTGTTCACCAAGGCTGTTTCTTTCTCTTAGGGACACAGCTGAACTGCCTTTCCCCGTTCTCCTTTGTGTAAGTGGGGCCATCTGACTGGTTGTCCCCTGTGCAACGTGAGCAGAAGTAATGTGTCTCTTCTGGGCAGAGACAGGTAAGAATGGATGTGTTTTCTCCCACACTCTCTTTCCTTCCTCTCCATAATGATCTTAGAAACCGTGTGTTGAAGGTGGTGGTATTATTATAAGATTGAAGGTGCCTGGGTCCCTAAATGACTGGCCAGAGTAGAGGTCCCTCCGCCTCCTTCTGATTACATTGGACTTTGACTTGAATGAGCAAAAAAACAAACAAAAAACAAAACACAAAACAAAACAAAACAAAAACAAAAAACAAAACAAAAAACCTTTACAGACGTTTATCAGCCACTGGTATCTTGAGGTTTGTTATAGCGTGTAGCCTATCCTGACAAACATATCCTATTGTAGTATTTATCATACTCTATTGTAAACTGTCTGTCTTATTTCTCGTCTCCTCCATTAGACTGTGAGTTCCTTAAGGGCAGGGCCAGGGTCTATTTACGCGTAATTATATCCCTAGTGTTTAGTGCAGTGTTCAGCACACAGTAATTACAATAATGGATATTATTGTAAGAATACAGTAAACAAATGTGTATGCACTGACAGGATCCCCCTTATTGTCTCACTAATAAGGACCACTCTTCATTAAAGAGGAGATGCTAATGCTTTACTAGTGGAGACTCAGTGCCTGTTCCTTAAGTTTCGATTGAAGGTAGGTAGAACAGCTTTGTAATGAGTTTGATCTAAGTGATAAGGTTGAAAGATGAGCGGCTTACTCACAGTAGATGAGAGATTCTTTGTCTACACCGTTGAGTTATATTTTAAGTTGCTTATAAGCAGCCAACAGAATCTTTCTAAAAAGCTGAATTTCTCTTATGGAGTCCATAGATGTCAGTATAACATAAAACAAATGTACTGAAAACTGGCTTCATGGAATATACATAGCAAGGATATTTTGAAATTCATATATCCGAGGGTCTATGAAATGGCAATTTGATTAGTCATTCTGGATAAAAATCCAACCAAACAAACAAACACAATCAGCTAAACTAGTATTTGGCAATACACAATGAAAAAGAAATCTGGTTTTTTGAGTTTTTTACTTTCCCAGGTTGAGCAATCATATATAGAAATGAGCCTAGTGTTTTTTAAATGAGTGTTTATAATCATCAAGCAAACTTAACTAAAATCTCATCAATCTCTAGCACATGCTTTGAAATGCAACAGGAATTTTCTAAGCTGGTAGGAAAAAGAAACTTGCAGTGTTAGGCGGAAACATTTTTCGAGTCTTAGAAAAGGTCACTGAAAAGATTTCTGAGAAAATTCGAGAACAGTCAGGCCATGCTACTTCCTGAATCGGTTTGTCCAGTTGAAAAGGAAACTGAATCCAATAAAAAAAAAAAACCACACAAAAAAACCCCCACAAAAACTGGGGGTTATTTCAAGGTCTACTTCATGCCAAATAACCATTTTGCTTTTATTTTTCAACTCTCCTTTTGGCTTTGTTTGATGCAACCTGAGTATGTGCGGTATTCCAGAGGCACCGGGCACTCTGCTATAATTCAATACACTGGGTATACTTGTTTTTACTGTTCTACACATATCCTTAGAACAGATCCTCTAAGGAAAGTGCAGAGTGACAGGGAGCTATTGTGCCACATCTAAAATACAATGAAGATAAGGTTGCAATTTTCCAAATGAAAGTTTTTAGTTATAATTGCATCCGTGGCACATTTCTTAACCCACTTACACAGAAGACATTGCCAATTACTTCTGAGAGTCAAAAGGGGGCAATTAGGTCCATATTTGTACACTAATAAGCATTGCATTATTTAAACCTGTTTTTCTTTTTCAACTATGAAAATGAGAATTGAGCAGTGGCAATGGAAACATATAAAAGTAGCAATTACCTTCTTCAAAGTGCAGCTTTCCACATAAACACATTTCCGCTAGCAGGCTTAGTAGCTATTTTTCAACAATAAAATTTGGTGAATAAACTGCATTTTCTCCAAAGAAGTGGCCTTTAGAATACAGAATATCCAGTTCCCTTAACATCACTAAGGAAAGAAAAGTTTGCTACAAATGTTGCAAACTTCCCATTTCTTATTTTTAAAAGCCTGCCTTCATAGAGTATGCTAGAACCTCCATTTAATTTTTTTCCCCTTTTGGAAAAAAATTCAGCAGGAAGGGGAGCAGAAGGTTTTGCTGTGTTCTCATTAATTGGTATTTGTTGTTTAACTCCAGAGAGATTGGGGAAACATGGCTATTTTAGGTCTTGGAAATTAATCCCAATAGATCTCATGGAATATCTGTCTTGAGATGTGTCTGTCACCATAAATGTTCAACAGCAGGCTAATGTTTGACATTTGTCAGGTGGGCCGGCTGATGGTTAGTAAAAATCAAGCCATAAGGAAATTACTCCCTGACTTCCTAGAGGGGTAGATTTCCATTTACCAAGTTTATCAGGAAATAAACAAGCATGAAATCCACCGAATCCACACCTTAATCAGGGTGTTTTGTGGGGCTTAGGTTACAGTGCACATTGATTATTTAGCACATAATGTTGAGCATTCGCTCATTATTGAACATTAGCGATCACATCTGCATCATGCCAGTTTCACTGAGCAGCCTGCATGTCTGCTGCTTCTGCACGTTTAACATACTGAAAACACTAGTGGAAATAAAGACGAGCGTGCCACACACCGCCGTGCAATTTTCCTCTCAATCAGGACTCTTAGGGGACAAAATTGTGAGTTCTTCAGGTACTTCCATTCCTCATTTATCTCGCACAAAAGGCAACTGATTCTTATGCATACCAACTCCCAGTGCAACCTTGGGTAAGTCACTTAACCTTTTTTGTGCCTGAATTTCTTCATCTGTCAAGTGCCTGTCCTGCTGAGCACCTGTCCCACGGGGCTGGTGTGAATATTGAAGGAGAAAATGGTTGTAAAAGGGCTTTGTAAATTGTAAAGTGCTCTACAAGTGCAGTATTTCAATAATAATAGTAATAATGTGGTAAGAAATGGATGTGGCTTTGGTTTCTGCTGTTGCCTTTTTGCCTAAGAGAAGCTAGTCATTTGCCCTCTTGCCCTTTAAAAAAAATCAGAAATTCTGAATCCATCTCTCTGCCTACTCTGTTTATGAGGTTGTTCCAGGGCGAATTGCCGGTTAGCAAATTGTACAAGCTGCAACTCTGGTTCAAATCAGAAATAAGTCGGAAGGTATGCTCCGTGGCATTCGAAGTCTGGTAAAAGTTATTTCTACACAGGACAGGATAAAATGGTCAGAGCAGAACAACGCACGCAGACTCTTCTTGATCGTGCCTTAGAAGCAGGACAGCCAAAGGAACAATCACGTTTTGAATCTAATAAGTAGTGTGAGTGAATGAAAAAGGGTTATTTGCCATTTTTGCTTTTCCCCACGAAATAATCCTAGATCCTTATCATTTCCATAGTGAAATCCAGACTTTGTGTAGAAATTCTTTTAATCAATGGGAGAATGAAAGCTATATAATATGTTATATGAAAAGATGAAAAGGCTTTTTGTAAGCCGTGAAATCTCAACGTGCAGTGTATTGTTAGGTCTGCATGAAAATATCCCTTTGGACAGCCCATCTCACTGCTGATGCAAGTGCTGTGATTTCCCAGGTTCCCTGCGAGCCTGCTGCCTTCAGAAATGTGTCTGTCCACTAGTTGACTGCATTCGAATGTTCCCTTTTAGTTGGAGCTTCATTCCAGTACCTTCAGAATTTTACTCTTCTCCTAATTTTTCTTCTCAATGTATTGCAAGCGCTTGTGTATTCTTTAAAATTTTTAGAAAATGGGATCTGTTGTTTACAACTGAAAGTCAAACAAAATTTAGACGACCTCGTGACAGATGAAGAGAAGTAAACCTCTAGGTTCATCCTGGGGGACTAAGAGAAGGGTCCTCAAATCCTTTTGTGAGAGCAGGGGTGGGTCACGAAAAAGCATGCCAGGACAGAGAGCCTGAGCTTATTCGGTGTCCCCATGGAAGGGGGAAAAGTTAGAGGCCAAAGAGGCCTCACCTACTTAAGCATTTTTCCCTTGTAGACACAGTCGAAAGAGACATTTTATGACTGCAGTGACCTTGGAAAGAGAGGATTGCATAATTTCACACACCTGTTACAGTGGCAATCTTTAGAAGTCGGCTTCCATCAGGCATCTGGCCAGCTTAAAAAGAATTTTAATCAAGAAGAGGTTTATGAGGTAGCATCACTTGGTCTCTCTCTTTTCTGAAGCCCTTTTGATAGCAAGCAAAAGGTTGTTTGGTCAATCAGTTGCTTATCAGGCCCATCTTAATTATACCTTGGAAATCAGTATCCGAGTTAAATTGTCGTTAAGCTGTTACTCTACTGTCTCAAAAGTGTGTGCTCTGTCTGTTCATTTCTGAAAGGAGATTTTCTTCATCTTGAGAGTCACAGCTGGAGCATGACTAAAACCTAAAACCAGCCAGGAAACCTCCTGCTGTGCGCAGTTTCCCTAGCTAGCAGCATAATTATGCAAATCCATCTTTGACATTAGAGAAAGGCCAGTGACAATGTCAGGCAAATGTTATCCAATTTTCACTTAGCCCCATTTTAGGTATTCACAGAGCTGATGCTCAAGTGCTAAAATATGAACATCGTTTAAATGTCTAAGGGGGTTGCCGTTTGGTTGTTGCTACCAGAGTGGTTCAATTAAAGGAAGAAACTCCGGCCTCCCCACTTCTATCTCCTTCACCAGCTCTAGTGCTTTCAGTTTACTGGTGGTTCCTGTAACGCTCCCAGGCGGCAGTTTCCAGGGCACTGACCGCTGTGAAATCTGCGAGTCTGGAATTTGGCTATGTCCGAATGTAAAAGAGAAGCACCTGTAGCCCACGCTTTATCTTGACTCTTTTGTTTTGTTTTGTTTGTTTGTTTTTATGTAGCCCCTCCCACTGCAGCCACGTGGTCTAGGAAGCATAAACATGTGGCTCTCCGAATAGAATAAAATGGCTACAGAAATCTATCTTATTGGTTATAGAGGCTGCAGAAATAGTTCTGTGGACATCGTGAGCTGGCAACAGAGTATGATTTAGATTGGTGTCTACATTCTGCATGTGAGTTACCAGAAGCCCTCCCCAAAGAACTTGTCCACAGTCTCGAAGTAGATCAGTGGCATAGCGAGGAGGACAACCCAGACTTTCTGATATCCAATCTATTCTACTGCATTACATTGTTCCCAGGGAGTGTTTGAGGACTAGGGTCCAGCCTTCCACTGAGGCAATATACGCATCTTCTTATGCCACAGAATTTGGGAGGTTTTCAAAACCTCTGGAGAGGACCAGAATCCAAAGCCTTATCTCTACCAAAGCTGAGAGCTTGGATCTTTGCCCAGCAACGATGATGACCATGAAGCGCAAATGACCCAGAGGATGATGTTTTTAAGAAGGCTGACTACTAAAAAAAAAAAAAAAAAAAAAGAAGGCTGACTACTGAAGAACTTCCCACGTTCCAGAAAAAATCAGTTGGCTTTGAGAGACTCTGAGGACTTCACTGAAGTAGATTTCTTTGATTGGGCAAGCTGAATTCCATGTCAGCTATGTCAGGCTTGGTATCCAGGAAGTCTGGAAAATATGCACAGTCCATTAAGAAATGTGTGATGGGTTTTCAGGCTTTATCAAAGAGCGACTTGGGAGATTACCAGTGTAGATTACCAGGGTTTTAAACGGCACAGGCCAGAATATAAAAAGGGTGAAGCAAGAGGGATGGAAGGGGAAAATAAGACCAATATAGATGAGGGGCGCCTGGGTGGCTCAGTTGTTAAGCGTCTGCCTTGGGCTCAGAGCGTGATCCCAGAGTCCTGGGATCGAACCCCAAATCAGGCTCCTCTGCTGGGAGCTTGCTTCTTCCTCTCCCACTCCCCCTGCTTGTGTTCCCTCTCTCGCTGGCTGTCTCTGTCAAATAAATAAATAAAATCTTAAAAAAAAAAAGACCAATATAAATGAGAGGATAATTGAACAAAAAAAAAGATCTAAGACCAGGAATTCAAAGAAAGGAGAAGGAATCTTAGTGTCCATCATGGGCTTACAAATCACTTCAGCTCTTACCATTGAAGTAGAAATAGCAAAGCCAGATTGGCAGATTGTGTGAATATTATAGATGGGATATAGGCTACCAAACACTGGATAAAGTCTAAAAGTAGAGCTGCTGCTGAACCAAACCCTGATACTTGAGTTTAGAAACTGTATCATTGGGGCACCTGAGTGGCTCACTCATTAAGCGTCCACCTTCAGCTCAGGTCATGATCCCAGGGTCCTGGGATCAAGCCTCGCATCTGGGTTCCTTGCTCAGCGGGAAGCCTGCTTTTCCCTCTCCCACTCCCCCTGCTTGTGTTCCCTCCCTCACTGTGTCTCTCTCTGTCAAATAAATAAAATCTTAAAAAAAAAAAAAGAAAAAAGAAACTGTATCTCTAAGTCTGAGTAACAGCAAACAAAAACCAGAGTTGGAAGGGACAAATCCGATGTAAGAACCAATAAAGTGGAGCCAGGACACTTCTCTCCTGTGCGACTACAGTGTTTTCTGTTGGTGGTGGAGCAAGGCCCAATTAAGGAAGACACGTTATGTTTCTGCAGTTTTATTCCCAATCTAGCACAGTGCCTGGCACATAGTAGAAGTTCAATAAGTGTTTCTTGAATGAAGGAATTAGTGAAGTATATTTTCTCTGAAAGACTCATTCTTCTGAGTTGGGTGACTGGTAATAGGGACAGAAAAAAAGTCCAGGGGATATGTAGAATGAGAAGAACATGGCAGAAATGTGTGGGGGTAGATTTGAGGGTATAATTTTGGGGGGGCCTGGACAAATGCCTAAAAGATAGACTTATGAATGGTTTATTATTTTGTTGAAAGCAAAGTTTTTGTTTCCTTTTATATAAAATGAGATAATGTCTCTTTGTGAGCATACTTTGAAGTTTGGAGTGTCCATGTAAATAGGAATTATTATCATCATTGTGCACCTTAGCTGAGTCAAGATACGTTTGTTTGCCCTAGTCTATTTCTTTGGGGCCTTTGAGAGTACAGAATGGGTTTGGGATATACATAGATTGGATAAATCTCTATGTATTTCTTCTCCCCATTTGAAAAGGACTAATGTGAAGACATTTCTTGTTAGGCTCATATGTCACTACTTGTACTGACATTAAAAGGGAGTCTTTAATGCCCTTCTGATCAAAGGGTACAAGCAGAGTCACTGAGTTACCATGCTGAAGTGTTATTGGTCATGAAAATTCAGAAGCATCATGTTCATAAGAGTCTTCCACCCCCTCAATTGTTTGTTGCTCTGTGTTTTCATGGCACCTTGCAGATCGACCTCAGATTCTAGTTCATTTTAGGCTCATAGGAGTTACTTAACAAATGACCTCAGATTCTAGTTCATTTTAGTCTCATAGGAGTTACGTAACAAATGTGTAGTAAACGAATGAATGAATCTGTGAACTCAGAGGCGTTATTTATATTGTACAGTAAGAGAGATATTCAAATGTCTCACTGGTACTCATTAAAGAAAGAAAATAATATGGGAACCTTCTTTTCTCCAGTCAACTTCATATAACCTAAGCTTCTGGGTCATGATGTCCTTGACATTCAGCGAAATGGACTGTGTGAAAATGAATCATTACAGAGCATTAACTTTTTAAAAAATCCAAATTCCCACTGCTTGGATTTTTGCTTACTGATCCTTAGTAGTTTAGTGTAGTGTGTTTGGGTTTGAAGTTTGCTTGCCTGCCTGCCTGCCTGCCTTCCTCACTATTTGTGCAAGTTATTTAATTTTTGGTGTCTCAGTTTCCTTTTCCATGAAATTATGATAATGACAATGTCTGTTCTGTAAGGTTGTGATGAGGTTTGTGTGATGCTAAATGTATATCATATACACATAGAAAGTGCTCTATAAGTGTTTTCTGTTATTATTATTTTTTCATTATTTTTATTTTAAAAGATTTTTATTAGCAGATAGGGAGTGTAGAAAGAGAAAAGGAACTCATGCTTGAACCTGGGAGCAAATCCACCAACTAGAGTTAGAGAAGGAGCTAGCAAAGCCAATAGAGGAGGATTTGAGTAGAGCTAGAATATCTACACAAAGCACAAAGGAGGAGGTATATTTTACAAGGGATAGTCAACAGTTTCAAATATATCTGGAGAGGAAACAAGGATGATTAGGTTGAGAAGTCTATTCATTTTTGTTCTATTGCTTCTTGATGGCAAGGATTGAGTTTTTTCAATATTTACATTCATTTTCCCAGCATGGTGCCTTGCTTATGGTAGGTGGTCAATGTATATTTGTTAAATGAGTGAATGCAAAGGACATCGGAAGGGGGAATTTTCATGGAGTTTTCATGACAGAAATTATCATATGGTTTCACTCATTTATGGAACATAAGAAGTAGGAAGATCGGTAGGAGAAGAAAGGGAAGAAGAAAGGGGGGTAAACAGAAGAGGGAATGAGCCACGAGAGACTATGGACTCTGGGAAACAAACTGAGGGCTTCGGGGCGGGGGAATGGCATAGGCTGGTGATGGGTATTAAGGAGGGCACGTATTGCATGGTGCACTGGGTGTTATACGCAAGTAATGAATCATGGAACTTTACATCAAAAACTAGGGATGTACCGTATGGTGACTAACATAACATAATACAAAAAAAAAAAAGAGAAGAAATCAGACTGCAAAAGGTAAAGGGTAATTGGATGATGAGAAGATGGGAGGTGCCAGTTGAGGAAATGGTTATATCACAGGTGGGAGAATTAGGATCATAACTGAAAGAAGTCACAGGGTAAATAAATGGCCTTTTTAAAAGCAATGTGGAGGGGGTGGGAGACCTGGGTGTGTTTTTAATGTAGAAAGAAGAGAGCAGTAGAGTGGAAGAGATTGAAGAGGCCCCAGAAGAAGGGGTGAATGACGGAATAAGAAATACGATGAGGAGAAGAGAGTACAAGTGGAACACCTCATCCTCTGTGATTTAGGAAAGGAAGGTGTGACCAAGGTGAGGTTTGGGGATAGAAGGGAGGGATCATGGAAGATCTTGTGTCAGGTGGTTTAAGTTTCCTTGGTGTTGGAGAAGATAGGTGGCGCTAGGGATTTGAACCAGAAAGATTGGGAACACCTCTACAGAATGCTTTATCTGTATTTATGGAGTGGAGGAGTGCGCCCATTGGTCTTAGCCTTCGGCCAAGGGTTTCACATATTCCTTGGGTTCTGAAATTATTTCTGAAGAATATTTTGTATATTTGTAATTAACTTAAGTCATTAATACTAAAGCTGGGGGAAATATAGATAAATCTTATGAGAACCAAGCAACACTTTTATAAAACAGTGTAAAATCATGTCGGGTTCTAAGAATGTTCGTTATTATCAACAGTCACTTTGGGAGAGCATAATTAATTCTATTTCCTTTACTCTCTCAACGCTAAGGCAATAACATTTCTAAATCTTGGAGAAGAAATGCTTTAGTGTTTTCATGACAATAATTCACATGTATAAATTACTGGTTTGTAGGCACACACCTTGCAAATGTCACCATCACATTTGTAGCCCTGTGGATTCCAGGGTTTGAATTTAATCAGCCTCTGTTAAACAGTTTTTTAGTAGGTTTTTGTTTGTTTGTTTTTGTGCTTTATTATTTTTTTTTTTGCCTCATCTTTTTTTTTCAGAAGAGAGGGATTCACTCTATGTCTGCATGGGAGCAACTGGACTGAATCTGAGCCAAAAGTTTCAAGTTGATTTGGTCCATTTTCCTTAGAGTTTTGGGATTCTTGTAACAGGAAGAAGCTGAGCAATAAAAATTGGCTACAGCTAAAAACTGCACAAGCATGTAGTCCCCATCTCCTCTAGCATACAAATAAATGACACTGGGCTTCTAAAATACACAACACTCATCCCAGCCTGAAAGCACGATTTTATAATCAGCAAGAGAGCAAGAGTGTGTGTATAGGAGGGTGAGTCCCTCATGGGGATGTTTCTGTTACAAGAGGTTGCTTAGAATTTCTAGGTGTTTTTTCTTCCACAGCTTTTAACATCTCGATTTCATCCTCAAAATCTCTTTCTGTTTGCTTCAGTGGAGCAATTTTTGTGAGTTCCGCCATTTTAAATCTGGATCAAATTTAATACTTGGTGCTTCCTTCAATTCTGGGATAGCCTGCAGCTTTTATATTGGCCAGTTTATAACAAAAGCTGATGCTTTTTTCCCTTGCAGTTCTTCATGATTTTTCCCTTTCATTCTGCTCTTTGGCAGCAAAAGAACTCTTTAGAAACTTCAGTGTGTGGTTTAAAATCTGAATTTCGGTTGCTGAGAGTTTCAAGCTTTTTCACTTTTTGTTTTTGTAACGCAAGATGTTTTGATTTTTGAGAACTCATTCAACAACTATCAGGCTTACTTTTCATGGATTTTAAATTACTGTTTAGGGGCGCCTGGGTGGCTCAGTCTGTTCAGCATCTGCCTTTGGCTTGGGTCATGATCCCAGGGTCCTGGGATCGAGCCCTACATCGGGCTCTCTGCTCAGTGGGGACCTGCTTCTCCCTCTCCCTTTGCCTGCCACTCTGCCTGCTTGTGCGTGCTCTTTCTCTGTCAAATAAATAAATAAATAAACCTTTAAAAATTCATGACCGTTTAACATCTCTGTCTTTTGTGTTTAGTATATTTGGGATGGACACTATTATTATAACACTTTGGGTATGAGTTCCTGAGGCTCAGATACTACCACATTGTATTAAATTGTAAAGATACAATTTTAACTTTCAAGCATATAGATGCAAAGGCTGCGTTCAGATAGTTATTTTTCTGCCCACAGTAAGTTTTAAAACTGATCGAGTTTCCTTCTTCTCTTGGGCCAATAGATAGCTTAAAACCAAATCTGAAGCTCACTTTCAGTAACTTCATAGGACCACAGGTGTACATTTCTGGTGGCTGATCTTCCCCCCGATTTTCACTATTTTCCGTTTGCCCTGTTTCTTTAAATTATTTGCTTTTTCTTCTTTTATATATGCTTATGACTCCAAGTCCTTGGCAGAAGGAGGTGGGTGATAAGTAGATACATATAAATGGTGTCTATAGCATGGACTTCCTAAAACCTCCCAGTTTTCTGGAAGACACTTTAGGAAATTTGGTATCACCTCCTAAACCAGCACTTCTAAAGATATAAGTGTTTATCTGGCCACTTCCTAAGAGATTCCTGTTCATTCTCTTACTGTAACAAGTGCAAGCATCTTTGTGAAGGAGCCACACTACATATCTGGGAAAGCTTTCAGCCACATCGACCGTTTTTATTTTATTCCTGGAGGGTCAATAACTTTGGAGAATGGGCCTTTGGAACAGAGCTGTGGCAACTGCCTTAACAAGTTAGGGCCATGCCATCTATACTTATGGCCACTGCTTAAGTAGTGCTGCAAGTATTACAATATTCAGAAATGTCTTGCTGTCAAGTCTCTGAATATGCTCCAACTTCTGTCTTTTGTTACCTTAAAGCATAAATGCTTACCTGAAGTAAGGTAATCTAAGATTATGTGGTACTGCTAGGACATTTGAAAAATGGATTTTGAGGGCGCCTGGGTGGCTCAGTCAGTGAAGCGTCTGCTTTCGGCTCAGGTCATGATCCCAGGGTCCTGGACTCAAGCCCTGCATCAGGCTTCTTGCTCAGCAGGGAGCCTATTTCTCCCTCTGCCGCTACCCCTGCTTGTGCTCGCTACCTGTCTCTCTCTCTCTCTGTCAAATAAATAAATAAAATCTTTTAAAAATGGATTTTGAAAGGCAAAGTCCAAGAATGGTCCTTCCTTTTTGGGAATCTGCATTCTATAACCTTGAGTCAGCAAGCACAACTTTAATCGAATCCTCCAGAGCCAGAACAGAGGTTGGTATATATGAAATGACCTGTAGATCCGGGGGCCAGGTGCCATCTGTGCTCTGTTGACTCAGTTGGTCAGAACTCTGCATATTTTGAGCAGGATTAATATTGATAACTGCCCTTTTGATTTAGGAGACATTTAGCAATACTGTTTCACCATCTAGAAGCTTTGTCTGGGCCATTAAAAATGTCGAATTAAATCCAGTCAAGAGTTTTACCATGTTCTCCATATACAAGGTGATTCTATAGAATATTATTGAAGAAATCATCAAGCAATATTGAGTCTGATGGTGCTACTCAGGGTTGTAAGCCCTGAGAGCTGTTGATGAGGATTTTGATATTTACATTTCTGAACTAAGGGTGGAAATGTGCTTCTTTAGTACTCTGACAATCATACACGGTAGGTTGGTCTCCGATGAAGTTAGTAAGATGAGAGATATTAATATGGCACATGTTTGTGACCTACAAATGGCCAAGAACACCTTATGAGCCTGCCTAGCATTTAAAAAGTCTATTTCAAGGTAAAATGGAATATCTTGGCACATTTGACTTCACAACACTAATCTAGCACCAGAATACCATTCCTTCCCCACAACACACACACATTATACAAAAACATTGCCTTGCTTCCCGGAAGAGGAAAATTTAGTAGCTCCTGAAGGGAACAAGCTGAAAGTTTCTATTTAGCTGGCAGTTGAGATTTAAGATGTTGTTTATGCCCAAGTAGGGGAGTAGACTGATGGGGCAACAAGTGGTTAACTTGACCAAGGCTGATAAAGAGTGGGTGCTGGGTGTCAGCATAATGGAACTTTCTGCTGGAGATAGGGTGAGCCTCTTGTGGTCTATCTTGTTTTTGCCTGTGCTTCTGAACTTCTCCGTTCTTTCTTAAAATTGAATAAATTTTGCATATAACAATGTGTAAATTGAAGATGTACAACCGGTTACTTTGATAAATTTATATACTGTAATATGTTGCCATTATAGTGATATTTATCACATTACATAATTATAGTACGATTTTGTTGTCTATAACTATTACACTGTACATTAGTGCTCTATGGCTTATTTAAGACTCATTGCAAGTTTGTACCTGTAAACAGCATCAGTATTATCTTCCTGTGCTCCCTCTGCCCTGATACCCACCATTTTACTTTCTGTTTTTTTTTTTACAGGTTTGATTTTTTTTTTAGATTCCACATATAAGTGATATTATACAATACTTGTCTTTCTTTGTCTTACTTATATCACTTAGCATAATGTGCATAAGGTCCATCCATGTTGTTATAAATGGCACAGTATCCTCCTTTCTGATGGCTGAATAATATTCCATTGTGTATATTTACATCTTTTTAATCCATTCATCCATTGGTGGGCATGCAACAATCTGATAAAAAATGGTCAGAAGAGCTAAATAGACAGTTTTCCAAAAAGGACATCAAACTGGCCAACAGGTACATGAAAAGATGATCAACAGAACTAATCATCAGGGAAATGCAAATCAAAATCACAGTGAGATATCACCTCACATCTGTTAAAATCATCAAGAAGACAAGAGACAACAGGTGCTAGAGAGGATGTGGTGAAAAGGGAAACCTTATACACTGTTGGTGGGAATGTAAATTGGTCAACTACTATAGAAAACAATATGAAGTTTCCTCAAAAAATTTAAAATAGAAATGCCATACAATCCAGAAATTTCACTTCTTGGTATATACCCAAGGGAAATGAAAACAGGATTTTGAAGAGAGATCTGCCCTCCTTTGTTCTTAACCTATAAATAGCAATCTAACTCTGACTTCCTGTGTCCCTGACACTTTCACCTCTGGAAAACCATAACTTGACATCCTAGTCTCCATGTTTAAAACCAGCCATGATACAATGATTTCACCCCTGCCCCAATGCCTGACCTTTTTCCTGATAGTTTCACTTCTCTACTTGATCCTTGACCACTTCTAAACTCAGATAAAGCCAGTCACTGTTATTCAGAGGGAAGGGCCTGGGTGGTAAACACTTTATGAAAACATGTTTAAAGTAAAAAATAAATAAAAATATATATATTTGTCTTGTGCTATGGCATCATGTTGCTAAGAGATGTATTAAAAATGTTTAACAATCAGAACACAATGAATACCAACAGTCAAGGTGACTCTACCAGTCCTGAAAATTTTTAAGGCTGTAATTGTGCATACCAGTTGAATATCACTCATGGCCATATCATTTCCACCAGATGAATCCTAAAGCATTTTACAAGCATAAAGCCAGACTTTAATCAATTAATTAAATGTTTATTGTAAACCTATTATGTGCCACACACTGTATAAAATACTGGTTGTAATAAGACCTAGGAGCTAAAGGAATTTAATAAGCTATTCCTACAATCATATGATGGTTGGAAACTATGTTAAATTTCCTCTGAAATCTAGAAAAGTAGATACTCTGGACTGATGGGAAACCCTGATCCTAATGACTTGGATAATCCAACAGTGATAACACTGGGTTTCCTTTTTATAAGATCAGTAAGAGAAGGATTTAGAATGTCTTTTCTCCATTCTGGGACTCCAAAGAGATGTACAGGAAGAGTTGAGTTAACTAAACCCTTAAGAGTAATGCCTAGGAAGGAGAGAGAATATCATCTGCATCACCACAAGGAAAAGAAACTTTCATATCACTTCTGGATTCACATTTTTCTTAAATTAAGAAGAGCTTATTTCAAACAGCATTATTTTTAATTTCTTCAGATGCTTTGATAGTTGGTGAGCAGCTGCAACTACAGACTGTAGACAGGACAGAAGGGAGAAAAGACGTTCAAGGTGAGGAGTGAGGAGAGCTTGTATGCCTAATGATCAAGAATTATCCAGAAATCCTGTGTGTGTGTGTTGGGGGGGGCGTCTCCCACCAGGCTGGGGCCAATTATCCAGATGTTGTGGCTGGACTGAATGATGTGGAAGGGTTTGCTCTGCAGGAAATGAGCTTGATGAATGTTCCTTTACTTCAACATGTGGCACACTGAGCACATATATTCCTCTCAGAATTATATTTTTATAGCAAAACCAAAAAGAGGTAGGAGTCCAGTGCTTCTTTTTTTCAAATTAGCATTTACTTTGGATGTCTTCTGAGTAAGTGAAACAGGAGCTAAAATATCAGGCGTTAGGAAACTCCTGTGGAAGAACTACCTCTAAGAACTTTCTGGGTGCCATAAGAGTTTTGGATATCGTAGAGAGCCTGAAGTTGTCTAGACCCTGATTTATCTTTAAACGATCTCAAAATCCAAGTTTAAAATGGCAGGTAAATAGTAAGATGCTCAATAAATGAAGCTGGCTGCATGAGTGGTTATGTAAATGGATCGAAAGGAATGCAGAAATAAGTGGGCGTGGGTAGGGACAGTGCAACATTGTTTATGCTTGAAGAATCATTTTGCTTTGTCTTGCTTATTTTTTCTTGAAGAATGAGGAAATTTGAGAATGGCTCCTTTTAACAAAACTTTCTGGCATAGCCAACAACATCCCTGAAGGCTCCATACATTTAGTGAAGGGAATCATCAATTGTTGATTGAAGGCAGAAGCAATTTTGATCCTTCGTTTTCTCATAAAATTCTCTTCCCTCATAATTTCGCTTCCCCAGTGATGAGGAAAAATAAATGAATTATTTTGTCTGATTTCCCTCCTGGGCAGACACTGTGTTTACTAGGAGTAACCCCACTGAAGGCTTGGTCAGTGCAGTTAAGAAGGTAAACAAGTCTGCTGAATGTAAAAGGAAGATAACCTAATAACTGTTTAGGCCTCTTTAGTTGCCTTGTTTATGCCTTTAAAAACTTATCCATGGAGGAAATGACACTTTTAGGAATAGCAGTGATTTCGGGATTCATCCTCATAGTGTCCTTCATCATGGGTAAAATACCTCCTCAAAGGGGGACTTTTTAAAAAAGATTTTATTTATTTATTTGAGAGAGAGAGAGAGAGAGCGAGCGAGTGCATGAGTGGGTGGAGGGGCAGAGGGAAAGAGAGAGAGAGAGAGAGAATCTCAAGCAGAAGAGCCCTGACTCAGATTCAGGCTCAATTTCATGATCCTGAGACTATGACCTGAGCCAAAACCAAGTATCAGACACTCAACTGACTGAGCCACCTAGGTGCCCCAAAGGGGGAAATTTTTAAGTAAATATGGTAATCATGAATCTCTGTGCCAAGTTTGCCAATAACAATGTCCTTTCAGACATTTCACCAAAAATAGTAAAATAAATTTAAACATATTTCATTTTTTTAAAAGATTTTATTTATTTATTGGACAGAGAGAGACACAGTGAGAGAGGGAACACCAGCAGGGGGAGTGGGCGAGGGAGAAGCAGGCTTCCCGCTGAGCAGGGAGCCCAAGATGGGGCTAGATTCCAGGACCCTAGGATCATGATCTGAGCCGAAGGCAGACGCGTAATGACTGAGCCACCCAGGCGCCCCCATATTTCTTTTTTTTTTTTTTTTGCTGTTCCTTTTTAAAATTGAAGTACAGATAACATACAGTGTTATATCAGTTTCAGGTGTACTGCATAAGAATTCAACAATTCTATACATTTCTCACTGCTCATCAAATAAACATATTTCATTTTTAAATAAAAACACATTAATACATTTGTTGTACTTTATGAATGATACTAAATAATTTACTTTAGTGATAGTACATCTAAATACCACATATTTGTTTAAAAAAAGGATTATAACGCTTTGGTTCTTTCTAATTCAGATCATGTCTACATAATGTTAATCTTAATTAACAGATTAGATGCTTTGGTCCTGATGAAACTATCTGAGGAAACAAAGAGTATCCTCATCCACATACTCAAATTGTCATATTGCCCAGGAGTCACTGATTCCATCCTTACAGGTTGTAGCATCCAAAAAGTTATTTTTTAAAAAGATTTTATTTGAGAGCAAGAGACAGAGAGAGCAGAAACAGGGGGAGCAGCAGAGGGAGAGGGAGATGCAGGCTCCTTGCTGAGCAGGGAGCCCAATGTGGGGCTTGATCCCAGGACCATGGGATCATGACCAGAGCCAAAGGCAGTCGCTTAACTGACTGAGCCACCCAGGCACCCTGCATCCACAAAGATCTTATAATGACTGCATCTTGAGAGAGAGCGTAGTTGTACTTTGTTAAGCAAGTATACAGTTGTTAAGTGTTTTGGGACTTATTTTTCAAGCTTCAGAAATCAAAGTGGCTAAACTTTCTTGATTGTGAATCTTCAGGGAAGGGGTTCAAATTAATTTAATCATTTTTAAAGCACCGACTAAATTGTCAGTACTCTGCCAGGTACTGCATCTGGAAAGGGAGATAAATGAAGTAGAATGCTACCCTTTTTATTTAGAGCTCAGATATCTGGCACCTGCAAATGTCTAGAATATTTGCAAACTGAAATAAATAAAGAAGCCTCCAAGCGCAACCATTCTTGTTCAAAATTGCTGAGAAGATGCAATGTGTTTGGCTAATCTTCCAAGCAGAATAAAGGACTGTTCTGTTTGGCTAGTGATGACGGCTATAGGAGTCAAAACTTGATAGTGACAAAGTATTCCAATTTTCATAAAATGGGAACAAAAAAATGAAAATAAAGTTTATTCTCACCAAAATGTACCCAAACTGGGGCAAAACTTGTGGTTCTGTACAATTTTTGGAACAAAATGCTTAAAAGGCTGAAATAGTCAAGGACTTTAATTTTCCCTGGACTTCTCTTCAACTTTTGATATTCAAATCATTCCTTGTGTCTTTCTTGGTATCATCCTTATTAGTTTCCCTTTTTCATTCTTCTTTTGTTAACTGGACTTACTCTACCAGATCTTCAGTTGTCAGTGGTGTTACATATGATCAGAATAGTTCTTCAGCATCATGTTTATCAACTGCGTGAAATCCTATGTTTTTGAGGATTTGCAATTTCACTTTAGAAATTGGTTTGCTTCGTATCGTCTGACAATATCAGAAAATCTGCCAGACAATGATCAACATAGGTTCATACTAGGCAGGAAGAGGTGTTTGAGTGGAGACTAATTTTATAGGTGGTCAGTTCATTCATGAATAATTTGTATTATGATGACTCTTGCTTCTCCTCATATCCTCTCTTTTTAAAAGACTTTATTTACTAGAGAGAGTGAGAGCACAAGGGAGAGCACAAAGGGAGAGTGAGAGGGAGAAGCAGACTCCCCACTGAGCAGAGAGCCCAGTGCGAGGATCCACGATCCCAGGACCCTGAGATCATGACCTGAGCCGAAGGTAGATGCTTAATTGACTGAGCCAACCAGGCGCCCCCTTCTCATATCAATTCTGGGGACCTGGATAATGGATACTCAGATAATGAAGACCACCTGTCCTTGTGTTTCCTACAAGCCAAAGCAAATTCAGAGCTTTTATTTTTATTATTATTTTTTTATTTGAGAGAGAGTGAAAGTGAGAGAGATCACAGAGGGAGAGGCAGAGGGAGAAGCAGACTCCCTACTGAGAAGAGAGACCGATGTGGGGTTCAATCCCAGGACCCCAGGATCATGACCCAAGCCAAAGGCAGATGCCTAACCGACTGAGCCACCCAGGTGCCCCAAATTCAGAACTTTTAAATGAGATTATTTAACGCAAAACTTTTCTATACTATTTCATTATCAGAAAGAATGTACTTATCTTTTAAATTGAAGCCTTGAGCATATACTTTTATTGTTCTAAATGTTAAATGTGATTGGATTCTGTCTCCTTTAAATGATTGTGAACTTTGCAAGGGCAGGACATCTGGTAGCATAACATAGAATATATCTAACGTGATGGAAGAAAACTTTTTGAGGTAGCACTCAACCTAGAAGTTGTTCTTTTTCTTGTTAAAATCCAGGGTGCCTTATAACAGTGTCTCCCAAACTATGACCTTTGGTATTCTTTTCTATGAGAAAATATGAGAAGTTTCCAAGAGAAAACATTGCCATGTTTAAAACTAATTTGGGAAAGAAATGTAAAAATGTGTAGATGCTATGGAAAACAGTATGGAGATTCCTCAAAAAGTTAAAAAATGGAACTTCCATATGATCCAGCAATCCCACTATTGGATATTTATTCAAAATCAGGATCTCAAAGAGGTACCTGCACTCCTATGTTCATAGCAGGATGATTCACAGTAGTCAAGATACAGAAACAATCTAAATGTCCACCAATGAATGAATGGATGAAAATGTGGTATATACATAAAATAAAATATTATTCAGCATTTCAAAAAGAAGGGAATCTTGTCATATGCTACAACATGGATGAAACTTGAAGGCATTATGCTAAGTGAAATGAGCCAGTCATGAAAAGACAAAGACTGCATGACTCTACTTCCATGAGGTATCTAAAGTAGTCAATTCCCTTTTTAAAAAAGATTTTGTTTTTAAGTAATATCCACACCCAGAGTGGGGCTCAAACTCACAACCCCGAGATCAAGAGTTGCATGCTCTACTGCCTGAGCCAGCCAGGAGCCCTAAAGTAGTCAATTCCTTACAAATAGAAAAAAGGATGATAGTTGCCAGGGACAGAAGGGAGGAGGGGAAGGGGACTTATTGCTCAGTGGGTGTAGAGTGTTAGCTTTGCAAGATGAAAAAGAGATGCATTGCACAATAATGTGCCTATAGTTAACACTACTGTACTCTACACTTAAAAATAGATGGTAAATTCGATGATGTATTTTTGCCATAATAAATAAAATTATTGTGGGAAATATCATACATTGAATCTTCCTCTAGGTATTTGCCTTGAATATTAGTGTATTATTAGTGTTGAGCATCACTCCAATAGGGAAACTTGTTTACCTTTCTTTAACCCACTATTTCCCAAGCTCATTTGACAACAGATCTTTTTTTCATTGTTAGTGAGGAATATTTATTAACATTCTGGAGGACATTAGTCATGTGTGGACTAGCAGTTTGGGAAAACACTGCCCTACAGAGATCCTACCCCACCACAGCACAGAGTGAAGAAAGTACTTCCAGGCAGCTGTAATAGATTCAGCTTTGGAGATAAAATATTTAACAGAGCACATGCTGGAAAAGTATCACCACTTTTAGTTCTTTGAACATTTATAAAAGTCATTACAGTAGTAAATAAAAAGCAAGAGCTATAGAAATGTATTTGATGAAAACTGCTTAGTTCAATGATTCCCAAACCTGGCTGCATCTGCTAGGTCACTTTAAAAAACACAGTTTAGGTCTCTCTACCCAGAAATTCTGATTTAATAGATTTGCAGATCAGCCAGGTTTGGGAATCACGGCATTAGAAGTTTGAATTTTGAATAATTGCATACAGAGAGATTGAGAATCATTTGATATTTGCATATTTGCCCTGATATAAGGAAATGAAGGCACAGATCACGGATGAAGAGAGGATAACAAAAGATAAAGATGACTTGGACTAGAACCAGAGCACAGAGCCTTTTGGCTAAGGTTTCATGAATTCCTAAGAAAGGACTGGAAGTAAGTCAATACCCAAATCCCTTTTAGTGATGCTTGAAATTATTTGTGTATTGGTTATACATATTCATGCTAAAGTTAACTGCTTAATAAATTAAACACATAGTTCATTACATAGGGCAGGTTTTTCAACCTGTAGGTCATGATTTAAGCACTTCGTCTGTTATTATTGATGTATTAGAACTGGTGTTTTCCTTTGATAACTGTAATCAGGATTTCTGGTCCACAATGTGGGCAGAGAAGCTTAAAGTTCTTCTTGTCCACTGGTACTATACCAAGACCTATTTCTGTCTGGGTTATACTCTGTGTGTTAGACAAATACTGGAAAAGAGATTCAAGGAATCGAGTTGTTAGAAAAAAGAACTTTGAGAAGAATAAAAATAAACATGAAAATATGAGGATATAGCCTACAAATAATCTTAGGCTGCAAACTTTCTTGATAAGTCAGCATGAACTCAAACCCTATCAACACATCAGCAATTTGATAGGTTGTAGGGGAATATGGATCACAGCAACACAAATCAAATTAATAGAGTTGATTTCAGGAGCCACATGATCTTTTTGAAAAAATAACTCAAAACTGAAATGGTGGGGCACCTGGCTGTCTCAGTCAGTCGAGCGTGTGGCTCTTAATCTCAGGGTTGTGAGTTCAAGCCCCACATTGGGCATGGAGCCAATTTAAAAAAAAATGTTTTTTAAAGAATTTAAAAACTGAAATGGTGGCCTCAGTCTGGGGATTTTGAGTTAATGCATACTCAACATGGACTGAAAGGTGCTAGAACACCAAACTGATGATACCCGCCTCCATAGCTGAGGGTTCCTAAAATCCTAAGGGATTTTATTTCTCTATTCTAATGTTTTATCTCTGATCTTAAAAAAAGGAAAGTAAATATGGGATGGGGGTAGCCAATAGGTACACCAGCTGGAATGCCTAGGTTCAAATACAAGCCCTGCCTTTTACTGAATGACATCGAATAAATTGCTCTGCCTCTCTCAGCCTCTCTCCTCAACTGTAAAATGTGAGATTATAGTCACACCTATCTTGTAAGGTTGTGAGTTTTATATATATTTTTAAGGATCTATTTATTATTTTTAGAGAGAGAAAGAGGGCAGCAGGGAGGGGCAGAGGGAGAGGGAGAGAGAAACCCAAGCAGACTCTGCGCTGAGCATGGAGCCCAATGAGGGGCTCGAGCTCACAACCCTGATATCAGGGCCTGAGCTGAAACCAAGAGTCCAACACTTAGCCAACTGCTCCACCCAACCGCCCCTAGGGTTGTGTGTTTTAAATAAGATAATGTAGGTAAAGCCCTCAGAATAGTACCTGGCCTGTGGAAAGCATTCAATAAATGGTAGCTGTTATCATTGTCAGTCATTGATCTTGCTCCATGGGCAAGCTTCCAACTCTTTCCTGATCCAGGATTCTAAAGAGAGTAGAGAGTGTGGGGTGGGGAGTGGAGTCAGGGGCTAGAAAATGATGGGGAACAAAATTTACTTGCAAAGGATTAGATCTATCTCATGGCATTCCAATTCAATCTTATCTCCCCCCCCCAACTTGGATAAATCTCATTCCACATGATGTTTATTGTACTCCATCTATAAGTTGTTTTACACAATAAAATTAGCTCTCTTGACTGCATCGGGGAAGAAAATATCCTTGATATGCTAATTCTAATTTTTATGTCAGTAATGACTCCTGATAAATTATTTCGTCTCTTAGACCAGAGCACTTAATATGGTAACTGCAAAAGAGTACTGTTAAGGGTGTCAGAGCTCATTTTCCAGGAAATTGCTGTCAGAAGACAAGCCATCACTTAAGCCGAAAGAAAGCCTTTCTCAAGATTGGCATATTTCTTATCTCCAGGAAAAGTTGTTGGGGTGGGGGCTTGGGGCTTAGCGTCTAAGCTGACAGGCAGAATTAGGTACTTTTCAGGTGCTGAACTCCTTATTTTAATATTGTCTGTGATATTTGGATTTCTCAGGCCACCCCGAAATGCTCCTGACCCATGACTTTAATTTGTTTTGTCACTCAAATGTACACTTGATATACTGTAGGTCACCATGTCAAATCACCTGTTAGATTTTGTTATGATTGTACAATTGGGGAGGTAAGGAATAGTCAAGGGAAGAGGCAAATCTCACAAGACACAGCCTAAACTCTTCACCCTCTGCCTGCCACCTGCATTAGCTCCCACCACTTCCCATCCCATACATTATTTTCCTTGTCCATTATCTATCTAAAATGTTCCATGCTTTCTTGTCCCTGCTTCTTTTCTCATTTATTAATTCATTTCACAAACATGTATTGAGCACCTGCTATGTGCAATGAACTGTACTTGAAATTGGAGTTATGACAGTGAATAGGACAAATGTTGTCCCGGTGTGAAATACTTTTTGTTCTTCCTTTCTTTAAATATATCCACCATCTTCAAGACCTGACTCCAAGTTGTCCTACTGTATCACTGATTAACTCAACCCTCAGGAGCTCTTCTTGCTCTAAACCAGCACTTAATTGGTATACCATTCAATTGACTCTCATCATATACTCTATTTTCTAGTAGTTGTTAAAAATGCCTCTGGCCCGGGGCACCTGGGTGGCTCAGTCGGTTAAGCACCCCACTCTTGATTTCAGCTCAGGTCATGATCTCGGTTGGAGGTGTGAGATTGAGCCCTGTGTCCAGTTCCCCACTCAGCGGGGAGTCTGCTTGTGATTCTCTCTTCCTTTCCCTCTGACCCTCCCCCTGCTCCCACGTGCTTGCTCTCTCATGTGCGCTTTCTCTCAAATAAATAAATAAATCTCTTTTTAAAAATGCTTCTGGTTGCAAATAATGGAATGCCTAAATAATAGCAGCTGATCCAAAGGGCTGTCAAAAAGGAGGTGGCCTCCGAATTGATCTGGTGTCTTAACAATGTCACTAAGAAGCCAAGAGGGTTTGATCCTCCCACAAGAGGGTTTGATTCCTCAGTGAGCCAGTGAGGTCTTCCCTCATAGTTTGAAAATGGCCGCTGAGGTTCCAAACACCACATCATTACAATACAGTGTCCAAAGCAGGATGCAACAGTGACACCAAAAGAGCCTCCTTCTTCCATGACTTTTTCAGAAGACACAGATAATTTATAGTCACTGGCAAAGGGGTGCAGAGTTCCCATTCCTGGCTTAAATTATTATGATTCACCGTGTAGATCTGGACATATTGCTGCCAGAACAATATTGGGGTTCTTTTAGGAGAGAAAGAGTGAGAAACGACTGTTGGCTAGGAAACCAACCACGTATGCCACTGTGCTTATGATTTTGATTTGTACATTTATTAACTATGTTACCTTGGACAAATTAGCTACCCTTTCTAATTATCAGTTAATACATCTACAAAATTAGGCATAATAAGACCTATCTCCTAGGGCATCAGATGAAATACTGTTTCTAAAAATGCCTCACAAGTACTAGATCCTCAAATATTTCCTATATAAATAGATTAGGCATGGCTCGAGAATAGCAGACCTCCAACCATGCTCCTAGATTCTCATCTATAGTTTTTGTCTCAGTGTATACAAATAATTACACGAAGCTTTGAAATCTTGGTTCGACTTAAGTGATTAAAAGAGACTGTCAAATCTAAAAATGCCTTCTTCACAATTCCTGTGGCTTATGTCTCCTGTTATGATTTGATGATCCTTAGAAGGATAACACAGAGAAGTATATATCAGGTAGTAGTGTGTTAGTGTGAATTTTGTGATCAGAACTTTTTCAGTGATAACTTAGAGTAAGTTGAAGGATGAGGGATAGGTTTAGAAACCACATACAGTATGATTAGCTCATTTTTTTTTCATTCAGGTTCCAGAGTTCAGGATATAATAAATAAGTTCATACTAAGGTATAATATCTAACTCCAATCTAATGTGTTAAATAGCTTAATCATGTATAGACTTTCACAACTAGGTCGGACTCTAGAATCACACAGATCTGAGCTTGAATTCCATCTCTTACTCAGAGTGCGATTGTGAGCAACTTACCTGGCCTCTCTGAGCTGTGTTATCTACCTGTAAACTAACTGAAAATAGTAGCAATAACCTTATAGAGTTCAAAGCATTAAATAAGACTATATAAAAGGGCTTAGTGCAGGTCTGGTACACATTTAAGTGTGCCCAAATGTTCACTAAGAGTCTTGTTATTTATTAATATGAATCTTATCATCAAAATCATCTTACAGTGTAGAACTAGCAGGGAAAATGATTACTGACCTTGCCTTTGAAGAAATGGACATATAAATTTTAACTCATTTGCCTTACATCTCATAAGAAGGTAATGATAGAGCCGGGACTAGAATCTACGCCTTTAGCATAGAGCCAGAGGTTCTTCGGCCTGGATTAAAAAAAAATCTCTCAAAGACCTCTGTGCTCCTCCTGACCAAAACCTATTTTGAAAAAAGAACAAGTTTTTTTTTTTTTAATTTGTTTTTTAAAATTTTTAAAAATATTTTTATTTATTTATTTATTTGAGAGAGAGAGAGAGAGAACAGGTCAGGGGAGGAGCAGAGGGAGAGGGACAAGCAGACTTATGTGCTAAGTGTAGAGCCCGAAGCGTAGCTCGATCCCAGGACTCGGAGATCATGACCTGAGCTGATATCAAGATTCATATGCTCAACCACCTAAGCAACCCAGATGCCCCGAATACTTTTTTTTTAATAATTAATAAGCAATGTGTGCCGCAAACACTTGTGGCACTTCTATCCACCACGTCATCCTTCTTACCCAGTCTCGGGAGGTATCAAGCTCACACGTGGAGACTGGGAGTCAAAAGTGTGGCAAGATGGTCTGTGGCAGGACATAACCATGTTGGTCTTGTTCACTATTATATGCCCAGCAGTTAGCACAGAGCCTATCACATGGTAGGTGCTCAATAAATATGTGCACAATAAATGAATTGTTTGGTATTTTTTAAGAGCTGAAAATATAATGGTTAGAGTTTTCTTTTTTTTTTTTTCAATTTGTATACAAATATCATGAACCTACCAGATTTTTATAATCTGATCATTTGAACACGTGTCTTTCTAAAGATACTTAGAACATAAGAATGAACCAGCCAGGCTGGGATTTTTAATTTTTCCAATCCAGATCTGGACTTTGGACAAGCTTTCATTTCACACAGAGTTTGACTTTAACGTTGGTCTTCTCTCAAACTGCTCACAAATCACTTCCCGCAGTGAGAGCTAATTTTCTAAAGGAGAGCAAATCTCAGTCCTTGGGGGCAAACTCAGCTAGGTCTTTCTGGCTTTTTCAGAAATGAAATGTTTAGACAGTGGTTTAACTTTTTTCTTAGATCAGACGGCACAGATATAGTGCCTTGAAGAGTAAATGGATGAAGTAACCCTGAATTAGGAAAAGATGATAGTCTCTTTAACAATCGGCGTTCTGTAGTCGAGACTGTCATGTCGGTGCTCCTGGGTGGCTCAGTCAGTTGACTGTCCAACTCTTGGTTTTGGCTCAGGTCATGATCTTATGGGTCATGAGATTGAGCCCCACGTTGGGCTCCACGCTCAGCAGGAGTCCACTTGAGATTCTCTCCCTCTGCTCTTTCCCCCACTCATGCTCTTTCTCAAATAAATAAATAAAATCTTAAAAAGACTGTCATTATTCTCTCCTGACACCTCTATTGAGGTCTGATAGTGTTTCTGTTTTCTCCTCTATCCCTCATCCCAGAAAAAAGGCTTCTTCTCAGTCCTTTTAGGCATCACTGTAAATGTAAAATTGCTCATTAATTGATTCACTCCTCTGTCATTTTGTTCACTGAGTGCTTTCTGCCAGGCACTGGTAGAAATCCTGAGGGGTCAGAGAGGATTGAGGCATAGTCCATACCCTCGAGCAATTCACAACCTCATGGAGGTAGACAGACAAGCAAACAGATAAATTATAAAGCAACAGAGTTAAGTGCTATTACTGAGATATGAGCCAAATGCTGTAGGAACCCAAATGCTCTGTCTCCCAAGAGTATCTGATTTATCATCTTTATCTCTAATTCTGAAAGAGAATGCAAAGTCCTCATTAAATGACTTCAAGCCTCATAGAACAGGCTGAAGAGATATTTTTGGCAAAGGGCACCTTCCTGTTGTCCCTAAAATAACACGAAGAGGCTGCATACCCCATCTTGCTAATAATAGTATGTCTTCCAGCAAATTAATAAATACAGCATCTGGCTCAAAAGGAAGTACCCCCATCAGTTAGCTGGAAGAAAGACATATCTTCTGCAAGGTATCTGAAGCAGTTCTGGGGATGAAGGAAGCATGACACGGATGGCTACCTATTTGGGGGGACTGCCTCTAAAGCAATTGTCTCACCTGGCATGGCAAGTTTAATGGAAACTAGGCTACTGAATGTCTAGAAAGTAAAAGAGTTTCTCCGAGGACTCAGGCATGAGAAGTTGTTGGGTCTTTTACCAGTCCAAACGATCCCATTCAGACATACTCTTTTTCTTTTTGCAAAGGGATCCTGCCATCCCAATGCTTAGCTGTGGGGAAGGGACCCTGAGATCAGATCCTCTGCCTCTGGGTCTGAGAGGTTTTACATATGACCTGCCTAACAGTGGAAAACTTTTAGCAGTGTTGCCTGTTAACAAAATAACAAACAAACAAAAACCAAAACAGAACAGTAAACAAAAAATAGCTCTTCTTCAGTGAAAGTGTGCTGGGGAACCTACACCCGAGGAGTACTGAGTTTGTCAGGGACTTGTAGGATAGTTTACTTTTAAGCGATGTATCATTTTGTCTTTCCTTAATGCCAAAATTAGTGATGATATTGTTTTCTGGTAGACGTTGATGTCATGTGCGGACACAGTCTTTGCCAAACCATTAATCTCTTAGTAGTAGTGTGAGGAAACAGTAGTATGCTATGTAGATTGGAATATCATTTATTTTAAGGTATATTTGCAAGGGTGATGAAAAATTCAGGGCATCTGGTACTATAGACTGAATGTTTGTGTCTCCTCCAATTTCAATTTCAAATGTTGAAACCAAATTCCCAATGGCATTAAGAGGTGGGGACTTTGGGAGGTGATTAGGTCATGAGGGAGGAGCCCTCATGAATGGGATTAGTACTCTTATCAAAGGGACTCTAGAGAGCTCCCTTGCCCCTTCCACCATGTGGGGACTCAGCAAAAGGATGGTCATCTATGAACCAGAAAGAAGGCTTTCATCAGACACAGAACCTGATCTTGGATTTCTTAGACTCCAGAACCGTGAGAAACACATGTCGTTTAAACCCCTCAGCCTGTGGCATTTTTGTTTTAGCATCCCAAAAGCACTAAGATGTGTGTTTCCAGTCCAGTGTGTGAGGAGCTTAGAAGTTGCTACTACATCCTAGCAAGTAAAATACAGAACGAGCTGAAAAATTAACAACTCTTCTTAGATCCATCAGAGAACTAGGGTCACAGGGCAAACTACTACCCCCCAAATTGGAGAGACACACAGGTGAATACAGATAATCACGTCTTACCAGAACAGAAACCTATAAGCAGAAACCTCTGCAAGAACCAGTGATGGGATAGGAGACCCTGAATTATAATGGGAAATTTTGGGATGCTTAATGTAGACAAATCAGAGAGGTAAAAACTCCAGGAGGACCCAGTCATAAGGCGGGTTCCATGCTTTTGTGAATGTTATCTCAAAGAGCTTGACCTGGTTTTAACAGTGAATATCAGAGAAAAATTCCCTCATGCTTTTGGCAGGGGGAGGGGAGAAGTAACCATTTTGGAATAAGCCGGAACATTCTATTCTTCTTAATAAGGCCTTCCCTCAAGATAAATTATTTCACCAGAACCTAAACTATTGGGTTTTGTTTTGTTTTTCAGAGAGTAACTGACCAGAGGGAAGGAAAATAATGCAACTCCTCTCTGGCCTTCCACATGGTAAAAGGGAAGGACCCAATTCTAGCCCTCTGTATCCATCCTGTGCCACCTAAAGGGTAAAATGAATGGAGAAACACTTGTGAAGTTCACAGTCCAGAGGCCTAGGCTCACTAAAAAAACAGAAATCTAATCGTAGGGCTATAGAACACTTGTACCCCCCTCCCCCACAACTTACCACCACATTACTAAAGGCCTATTTAGAGCAGCATCTTTTACCCAGTACATCATGTTCAGCTATCAAGAAAAATGTCAAGGTAGCACAACAGAACTCAGATATGGCAAGGACATTGGACTTGTTAGACTAGGAATTTAAAACAACTATGATTAATATGCTAAAGGCTCTAGTGGATAAGGTAGACAGCCTGCAAGAACAGGTGGTAATGTAAGCAGAGAGATGAACTTTGAAGATAGAATAGAAAATAAATGCTAGAGATAAAAAACACAGTAACAGAAATGAAGAATGCCTTTGATAGGCACAGTAGTAGACTGAACATGGCTGAGGAATAAATCACTGAGCTTGAACATACCTTAATAGAAACTCCGAAAATGGAAAACTAAAGAAAAAAATACTGAAAAAAGACCAGAGTACGATATCCAAAAGCCATGAGACAACTACAAAAGATATAATGTATGTGTAAAGTGAATACCAGAAAGAGAAGAAAGAAAGGAAGCAAACAAATATTTGAAGCAATAATGACTGAAAATTGCACGAAATTAATCACAGACACCAAACCACAGGTCCAGAAAGCTCAAAGACCATCAAGCAAAATAAATAACAGTGACAACAACAACCAAAAAAACTACACCTAGGCATATTATATTCTAACTGCAGAACATCAAAGATAAAGAAAAAATCTTGAACAAAGCCAGAGGGGGGAAATACCTTATCTATAGAATAACAAAGGTAAGAATTTACATCTGAATTCTCAGAAGCAATACAAGTAGAGAGTGGAGTGAAATATTTAAAGTGTTGAGAGGAAAAAACAAAACAGGGGCCCCTGGGTGGCTCAGTCGGTTAAGCGTGGGACTCTGCTTTCAGCTCAGGTCATGATCTCAGGGTCATGGGGTTGAGCCCTGCATCGGGCTCCATGCTCAGTGGAGAGTCTGCTTGAGATTCTCTCTCTCTCCCTCACCCTCTGCCCCTCCCCCTGCTCAAATGGGTACGTGTACACACACACACACAAACACACTCTCTCTCTCTAAAAAAATAAATAAATCTTTAAAAAAAGAAAATACCCCCACCAACTTAGAATTACATATCCTGCAAAATTATTCTTCAAAAGTGATGGAAGACTCAATATTGCCAAGATGTGAGTTCTTCCGAACTTGATCTATAGATTTAATGCAATCCCAGTCAAAATCCCATTGAGTTATTTTATGGATATTGACAAACTGATTCTGAAGTTTATAGAGAAACAAAAATTCCAAAATAGCCAACACAGTTTTGGAAGACTGAAACTACCAGATTTCAAGAGTTAACATAAAGTTACAACAATCAAGAAAATGGGGTATTGGCAAAAGAATAAACAAAAACAGGAAAAGGATAGAGAGCCCAGAAATAGATTCACATGTATATAATCAGTTGATCTTTGGGGCGCCTGGGTGGCTCAGTCGTTAAGCGTCTGCCTTCGGCTCAGGACGTGATCCCAGAGTCCTGGGATCGAGCCCCACATCAGGCTCCTCTGCTGGGAGCCTGTTTCTTCCTCTCCCACTCCCTCTGCCTGTGCTCCCTCTCTCGCTGCCTGTCTCTCTCTCTGTCAAATAAATAAATAAAATCTTTAAAAAAAATCAACTGATCTTTGACAAAGGAGCAAAGGCAATAAAATGCAAGAAAGACAATCTTTTTTGTTTTAAAGATTTTATTTATTTTAGGGAGAGGGAGAGAGCACAAGCAGGGGAGCAGCAGGCAGAGCTAGAGGCAGGCTCCCAGCTGAGCAGGGAACCCGATGCGGGGCTTGATCCCAGGACCCTGGGATCATGGCCTGAGCCAAAAGCAGACACTTAACTGACTTAGCCACTTAGGCGCCCCAGAAAGATAGACTCTTTAACAAATTGTGCTAGATCAACTGGACATCTACATGCAAAAATCTGAATCTAAGCGCAGATTTTCCACTCATTACAAAAATTAACTCAAAATGTATCGTAGAGCTACATGCAAAATGCAAAACCATAGAACTCCAGGATGTTAACATAGGACAAAACCTAGGTGACCTTTGGTTTGGTGATAGCTTGTTACGAACAACTTCAAAGCAAATTGAATCCAACGAGACTATTCAGTATGTACAAAGGCACTAACTATGGGACCAAAGGTATGATCCATGGAAGAAATAATTGGTAAGCTGGACTTCCTTAAAATTAAAAACTTTTGCTGTGTCAAAGACACTGTCATGGGAATGAGAAGATAAGCCACAGACTAGGAGAAAATATTTGTAAAAGACATATTTATTAAAGGACAGTTATCCAAAAAATATATATCCTAAAGTTCAACAATAAGAAAAAAACAACCTGATTGAAAAATGGGCTAAAGCCCTTAACAGATACTTCACCAAAGAAGATATACAGATGGCAAAGAAGCATATGAAAAGATGCTCCACATCTCAAAATAAATAAATAAAATCTTTAATATAAACTTTAAAGTTTTGTAAGTTTTAGATTTACAGAAAACTTGTGATGATAACACAGAGTTCCCATATGCCCAACACCCAGTTTCCCCTACTATTACTGTCCTACAACAGTATGGTACATTTGTCACAATTAATGAACCAGTATTGGTACATTATAATGAACTAAGTCCAGATTTTAGTCAGATTACCTTAGTTTTTTTTTTTAAGGGAATGTTCTTTTTTTGTTCCATGATCTCATGTAGGATACTAAATTAGAATTAGTTGTCATATCTTAAGCTCCTCTTGACTGTGACAAGTTCTTAGTCCTTTTGTTTTTGATTACTTTAAAAGTGTTAACGATATGGGTTAGGCATTTTATAGAATGTGCCTCTATTCTGATTTGTCTGATGTTTTTCTCATGATTAGACTGGGGTTATGGGTTTTAGGGAAGAAGATCACAGAGGTAAAATGCCATTCTCTGCACATTATGTCAATGGTATATAACATCAACATGATTTATCACTGTTGATGTTGACCTTGATCACCTGGTTGAGGTTATTCATGCCCCCCCCCGTTTCCATACTGCAGGTTTTGGAAGGAATCACTGTGCATAGCCCATATACAACCTTAACAAATGAGTAGTGATACTCCACTTCCTTGAAAGTAGAATATTTACATAAAGTATTTATAATTCTTATGCACGTGAGATTTGTCTCCTCTCCCCCATTCATTTATGTCAGTATGGACTCATGAATTTGTATTTAATTTTTGGGCTATAATCCAACATAATATTTTTATTCTGTTGCTCAAATTGTTCCAGCTTTGATCATTGGGAGCTCTTTCAGTAGCTTTCTCTATCCCTTTGGCATACCTGATCAGACTGTGTGTGTGTGTGTGTGTGTGTGTGTGTGTGTGTGTGTGTTAGTACTTACTTTCTGGCACCAAAAGATGGTTTAAGCTCACTTCCATATTTTCTGCCTCAGGCCTAAAATCAGTCATTTCTTTAAGGATCACTGATTACGGTATTAGAACCCAAGATCTGAGCATTGGGCGTATTCCCTGGTCTTATTTTATGACTCATTTTTCTCTTCCTTCCCGTTAAAGATTTCTTTTTTAAAAGATTTATTTATTTATTTGAGAGAGAGAGAGAGAAAGCAGGGGGAAGGAGGGAGAGAGAATCCCAAGCGGA
Source organism: Ursus americanus (assembly GCF_024610735.1). Lineage (NCBI taxonomy): Eukaryota > Metazoa > Chordata > Mammalia > Carnivora > Ursidae > Ursus > Ursus americanus. The sequence continues at coordinate 34,907,099 of NC_142164.1, read as the reverse complement.
CTCCACGCTCAGCTCAGAGCCCGACCTGGGACTTGATTGCACAACCCCGAGATCATGACCTGAGCTGAAATCCAGAGTTGGATGCTTAACGGACTGAGCCACCAAGGCACCCCTAAAAAAGGTTTCTTAACTTTTGCACTATTGATATTTTGAGCCCCAAATCTTTGTGTGTGTGTGTGTGTGTGTGTGTGTGTGTGTGTGTATAGGTTTGTCCTATGCATTGTAGGGTATTTAGCTGCATTCCTAGCCCCTACCCACTAGATGCCAGTAGCACTCCCTCAGTTGTGACAATCAAAAATGTCTCCAGACATTTCCGGATACCTCTGGGAGGCAAATTATCTCCATTGAGAACCACTGCTCTACATGTATTTGTTTTTCAGGACCTCATATTCCTGGCTCTCTTCTTTTCTCATTATTCATGCTATTCTTGAGAAAACTCAGCCATTCTCTTTCTTTTCACTGCCACCTATAAACTAAAGTCTTTCAAATCTATCTATCTATCTATCTATCTATCTATCTATCTATCTATCTATCTTTATCTCTGATTTCTTTCCTAGGGGCAGGGATGTGTATCTCCACCTGGATGTCTTATACTCCTATAGTACATCAACAAAACATGTTCAGAGTGTATCTTATTGTTAGGAAAGAATCCCAGTCTCATAGAGAATACCAAGGAATAACAAAACTCCCAAAGAGGTGACGGAGCAAGCAAACATATTGGCTTGCCATAGTGCCATATGTGTCAAAAGAAGATGACTTGAGTCGGTTTTTCAGAGAAGGGTTTGGCAAACTATACCCCCTGGCAAAATCCAGCCTACCACCTGTTTTTATACATCAAGAATTATTTTTTATCCACTTTTAAATGGGTAAATGGTTAATGATTAAAAAAGTCAAAAGAATAATATTTTATAACACATGAAAATGATGTGAAAGGCAACTTTTGATGTCCGTAATAAGGATTTTTTGGTAACACAGCCATACTCATTTGTTTCTATGTTGTTGTGGCTGCTTTCATAGAGCAATGACAGAATGGATAAATCGCTACAGATGGCTTATAAATCCTAATATTTATTACCTGTCCCTTTACAGGAAAAGTTTTCTGATGTCTGGATCAGAGCAAGACGATTGCTGCATGGTAGGGCTTGTTCCCTTGCCCTAAGTCCCACGTGATGTCACACTGGGTCTACTTGGTGGCTATGCATGCAGTGAGTTGCATTGCAACCTGAGGATCCCAAGACTAAGGGCTCAGCACCTTTTGTAGCAAGCAGTAAACAAGCAAGGCTCACTCCAGCGAATAAGCAATTGCATGGTAGTGACATGATTTTCAGGCCTTGACCTACTTCGTCATTTATGTAACTGGCTACAGAGAAGGCTCAGGGACAGAGGATGTGAGCAATGATCTGCAGGAGTGCTTGGGGCCATGGCAGACCGTCTTCAACTCCTGTCATTTTGCCTCTATTGCCATGCCTCCTAACCTTCGCTTCTTTCTCATTTCTGTTAATGGTATTACTATCCCCTTCATTGCCCATAGTAGAAAAGCCAAGAGCTACGTTCGATTCTTCAATCTTTCTGATATGTAATCAATTCCCAAGTCTTTTGTATGAATCTCATACTCCCCTCCATTGCCATCACTTTAGTCCAAGTCACCACCCTCTGTCCCCTTGATTACTGCAATAGAGTCTTAGCTAGTCTCCCATGTTTATCTTTGTGTACCTGCCATTTGTTCTCTATATGGCAGTCACACAGATCATTCAACAAGCATATTCGAAGCTCAAAGAATTGTAATGGCCCATTGTTGGTTATGCTTGTATTGAAAGAAAGAGATATTGCCCGGAACCCCATTCTCTATTCTAATTAATTACTCTGAAGTATCAGTATTAGTAGTAACATCTATTTATTGAACATTTATTATGCGCCAGCTGCTATGCTAAGTAATTTACACGTATATTGTCCCATTGAATCCTTACAACCTTTCAGGTAGGTGTTATTATTATATCCGTGTTATAGATGAGGAAACTGAAGGTAGAGAGAATTCTGATGACACAGGACAGAAGTATGAAGCTGAGACTGGAGCAGGGTTCTCTCTGCCTGCATTACACTTCCTCGGAAGAATGTGAGACAGTAGAGTAGGAGAGGAGCCTGGGTTAGTGTGGAGAATGAAAAAGGACTTCTTTTGCAGGACTGCATTTCTTACCAGGATCTTCTACTTAGTCTGAACAAAATATGCTATTAACCATTCAATGCTCTCATTCTTCATTCTAGGATTACAATAGGTTTCAAAACAGTGATGCCTCTCTGGTGGCATATGTTCAGCCTTAATTAGGGAACCTAGCTAAGCTGGAGGTGAGAAGATTTGGAAAAAAAAAAAAGAGTTGTATATTCAACCCAGCAAAAGAAACAAGGGCTTCAGCATCTCTTACTGAAGTTAGGTTTTTAAGAGCTGAAGAGTAAGGAGTACTTTATACGGAAATTCTCATTTGGGTCTACTTTTTTGACTTTTGGTGACTTCTGTTCTGTGAAGTTTGTTTATCTAAGTCAAGTACGTTGGGAAATGAACGTCCACTACAGGAGTTGAGTATTTTTTTTTTTTTTGAGGCAGTTGTTCTCAAAAACCAGGAAGAGCAGCAGCATCTGGGAACTTCTTAGAAATGCAAATTCTTGGGCCCCAGCCTGAGAATCAGAAACTCTGGGTGTGGAACCCAGCAGCCTGTGTTTTAGTAAGTCCTCCTGTGATTTTTGGTGCACATTACTGTTTGGAAACCACTGGTCTGAGCTTATGAGGACAACTGTGTTGTATTAGTGACTTGTTAAGAGGTAATTTGTTGCATAATTTGGAGATACAACAGTTCTCAGAAGAGAGTTTATTGTCTCAGTTTCACAGCCTGCTCTCAAAGAAATTTGTAAATGATCCTCCTGGGACGTGGTACAACACTGATGCATGAGAAAATTCGAGAATCACTACTTCAAGCCTTTAGCTAATAATTCTAGTAGCTGCCCCCAAGTGGATGGTGTTAAATTAGGCTTACAGGTTTGGTACAATAGTGAATTTACCCAGACTAGGCCACCTTAAAAAGCACAAAAATAAGAATTTAGGTTCCTCTTCTTTTTCTACAGAAATATGACTGTTTCTAAGTTTACTGTGTAGATATAGAAATATATCAAATATGTGGGGGAAAAAGCAAATTGCAGAGAATCTACAGAGTATGTTCACATTAAAAAAAAAAAAAACAACCTGTGTGTATATGCTGGCATATGCAAAGGAAAAGTCTTAAAGAATATACAACAGACACTTAACAGTAGCTACCTAAGCATAGTGGGGCAGAATGTGGCAGCTACTTTCAAATTTCACATTACACACTTTCCTATTTTTCAATTTGTCACAATGAATATATATTATTAGTAAAATATTTTTAAATAAGCCAGTTTTTTTAATTGAAAAAGTAATACATGATAATTCAAATAGTACAAAAGAGTAGGCAATGTTAATAAATGTTCTTAAACTTTCAAACTTAAATATTTAAAAATGCTTATTTCTTCTATAAGCAACAGTAGTTCATATATAGAGAGAATGCTTCTAAATACCAAAATGCACTATGGAAATATATCTTAAGTTAGAATGGATAATGATCTTGTACATAAGAGGGGGAAAAAGCGGGGTAAACACTTAGCACTCATTATATCAAATCTAGGTATAGAATATGTATGAAATAAAAAGAAATACTACCACTACTTAGGCTGGCCTTTTTCACTATGTTCAACTGTTATTAATCACCAAAATAAAGCTTGGTGTTTCTGTGTTCAAGAAAACGTTTACCATTCTCAGCTACAATGCTTCCAAGCATTGAAAAGGTCTGGCACTCTGTATTTTCGTAGCATCCTGCCAAGGGCTGGCAGTTTTCTTAAGCTACTACTTTAACTAACAGTCCTCAAGCTAACAATGGTCAAATACCCAAGCTCTGCCTCCCTCTTCTACAGGTTTCAAAAGCTGTTAACTGTCTTTTCTATCCTTTCTGGAAATAACTTACTTAGTGCTGCTAATTAGATTTGGAGAGCAGTAGCAGTTCTTTGCCTTCTTTTCTTTAATATTCACAGCAAAGAAGGCTTTCTGGTTCTCTCCCCTTTGTGTTTATTTTCCTCCTAAATGCCTTGCCTCTAATCAGAGAATAGCTCTAGTGGAAACCAAGTTACCAATTCATTCAATTGACTTCCCCTTCTTCTCGATGAATGGCTCATATCCATAGAAATAGGGTTCATTATCGTAACGCTTCAGGTTTAATATTTTCCAATCTGCTACAGACCTCAACTAGCCCTACTTTTAATTTGGGCAGCTTTTAAAATACCCTTTGACCTTTACCCTCAAAACGTTTAAAAAGACTTAAATACAACAGGCTAGTTTTATTAATGCAGTCCTCTCTTCCACCGCACATGTGCTATATTTGGAACAATGGGGAGAAGATTAGAAGAGGAAGAATGGCCTGTCAGTTCACGAGGAATATCACATATTTTCCTTCCTGGGATAGTAAATGTCCATCTTGAATTAACAGCTAACATCATATGCAGTGGCAAAACACCCTCATGTATTCCTATTAAAATCAGAAACTAGAAGAACGGCTGTCACCATTATGAATTATTTATTTTCTTATTTCCTAACCAGTGCAATAAAACAGGAAACAAATAAGAGACATCACTCCTGGAAATCAGGAGACATGATTAATATCTGCAAACGGGATGATTCCCTACCCCAAGAGAATCTAAATGAAATGCGTTTAGAATGAGCGTTTGAGTTTACCCGTTTTCCTAAACATTTCAGTAATCAGTTATAAAACACAGTGTAGAGTCCATTTCCCATAACACCTAAACAGAAAAGATCTAGGCATACTCTCAAACAATAACTGTGCAGGACCTATATGGAGAAAACCACAAAACCTTACAAAAAAACACTTGAAAATGGATGAGAATACTAAAATTTTGTAGTTGTTAAGTCCTCTCAAATTAATACATGGTTTTAATAAAATTTACAGTAAAAACCCCAGAGATTATTTTTGTACCTGGATGAAGCTAACTCCATGCTAAAGAATATATAGCCGAGAATAACAAGTATATTCTGCAAAGGAAAGCGAATGAGGCAGACTTTACCCTAACGAATCATAGAAACTGGTTCATAACCTACGATAACTAAAACAGTATGGTACTTGTACACGGAGTTTCAAAAAAACCAACAAATAGATGTAACAGACCATAGAGCCCCCAGATGGTGAAACAGAGCTTAGGATGTTTCACCCCAAGTTCAGGTATGTGACATTTTGGACCTGTGTTAGCACAGTGATAAAAGAATTTCTGTTGTGGCAGCTGTTGCTTCCCTGCTGGGTTCCTGGATTATTTTGAAGGGAACACTGCCAGAAAGTCAGAGTCCTTGACAGTCTGTAAACTCCTAGGGAAAGTTAGTGGGCGTAGTTTTCATGAACAGGGATTTCTTCTAACGCTTCCTTCTCCTTAAGTGAATGTATATGCAACAAGGGTTGAAATACTTGTTTTGGCAGATAGCCTTAAATATTGAGGAGGTTAGCACTACCTCTGGATTTTCCTTTTGCAGGTCTGAGGTTAAAGCAAAGGTATTTCACCATTCCTACTCTATGATCTAAAGAATCTTCTAAAATGCAATTCAAGATTTTATTCCCTTGGAGTAGTTACCCACATTAGCACATTTGCTAATGCAGCATCATGGTCGTCTTTCAGCAAGCTTCGTGTTAAGAACAAAGGAGACAAATAGATCCCAATTTCAGATCCTTTGTTTTAATCCAACTACAATGTATATAGGACCAAATAAATACCTTTAAAAAATAATTTACAATATACAATTATGTCTGTATAGGAAAAGGCAGTTGTTTTCAACCAATAAGCACTAAATTGAAGAGAAAGCATTTTAAAAAGCCTTGCATTATATTTCTTTTACATTAATTATCATGAAATACTTGATGTTAAAAAAAAGAAATACTTGATGTTGATGCTATCTAAAATTATATTTGCTTCTTTCTAAAATAGTCTATAGTTGCACTCAAGTTTATAACTATGGTTGAAATCAGGTCCTTATTTTATACTGGCTAATTTAGTCTTATTTTCCATATATAAGGAAAATTATAAATTTTGGCAACAAATTATCTGCTTATTATTTATTCAAAGGAGAAATATTTATTGATTACCTACCAGCAGCCAGGTTTTGTATTAGATAATACATTGTTAGAGGAACCTGGCTGGCTTAGTCGGTACAGCATGCAACTCTTGATCTCGGAGTCGTGAGTTCAAGCCCCACATTGCCCATGTTGGGTGTAGAGATTATTTAAATAAATAAATAAAAACTTAAAAACAAGATAATACATTGTTACAATAAAATACATTCTCTGCCCTCTCGAAGCCTTTAGTTTGCAAATGTTGATAAATTCTGTGAAAGAAAGAGAGTACACAAAGAACATTGTTGGAGTTACAAACATTAATTTGGCTTTTAGCTTAAGTGTAAGGGAAGACCTTCCTGTGGAGGCAATATTTAAGCTGACATTTGAAGAATGAGTCATCCATTGAAAGAGTGGGTGGACTAGTGTTCTGTGAGGAAGGAAAATCTCTATGAAGGTGTAAGGCATACTGAATTAATTGAAAAGGTCAGTTTGGCTAGAGCTTGAAGTGATAGTTGGACAATAGCATAAGATGAGATAGGAATAGTAGTCAGGGACCAGATTATATAGGGCTGTCTTAAAATATTTGCAATTTATTTTTAAATGCTAAGGAAAGCCATTATAGGGTCTTAACCAGAGGAGTCATATGATCAGATTTATACTTTTTTTTGAGAGAGTGCATGCTTGCAAGCTTGCGGGGGAGGGGGGGCGGTGGTGGGAAGGCGGAGGGAGAGGGAGAGGGAGAGAATCTTAAGCAGGCTCTGCCCCAAGGCAGGGCTTGATCTCACAACCCTGAGATCATGACCTGAGCCAAAATCAAGAGACAGATGCTTAACCAACTGAACCACCCAAGTACCCCCAGATTTACATTTTTTAAATTAGCAATTTTACTTTAGCGTGGACAATGGATGCAGGTAGGAAAGAATGGGTATTGGGAGAAGTCAGCTAATAATTTCTGGTTGCTGAGAGGTGTGCCCAAATTAGCAAATTAGCCCTTGAAAGGCAAAACAATTTGATCTCAAACTACCACATTTTATTGTACCCACGCTATATCCTTTGTGGTTCTCTTTAAGGAATTATGTATATGTTTTGATAGGATTACACAAGCTAATAAACTGACAACATGCTCCTTTATCTTTGCTTATGAAATATGTTAAGATACTACTCTACTGAAAGGTGCATTTCTTATCTAGCTTCTACAGTGAAAGCTAAGTTCACATATTATTCGTACTTAGGTCATGCATATTCATGAATAAGTAATGAAGGAGACCATTACTTTTTGGCCAAATCACTCTGGATTCAGTTTTGTAGAGTGTATCCAAGGAAAGGATGACTCAAAGTGTTAAGAAGAAATTTCTATGATACCCAACCACACTAACCGACTCTCTCTGGGTGGATTTTCTCCACTAGCTTCTTTTAACAATCTAGCTATTTATGTGTTAACACAGCAGTTTGAATGAATAAACACCTAGGTGACTCCTTATAAGTTCAGTGGAGTGACAAATGTGGTTATGAGTAAACATTAGTTTTATTAAAAATTGTTATATTTAATGAGTGTGTAAAGAGTTTTTGGCTTCATAAAATTGTGATCATGGTTTCCTGATGATTGCTCCCCGGGGACACAGAGAAACCCAGTAACCTGAAGTGTCCTAACCATCTATCGGGCCAAGGGCATGCCAGTGAGCTCTACTCTGCAAATGAAGAGAGGACAAATGGAACTTAGTGGCTATTTCCCACTAAGAGCACAGAGTTCTATCTAAAAGAAGGAGGTAAATAGTCCCTGATAATTTGAAGGAGCTACCATGACTGAAAACATTAAGAGAGGAATTCAAGTGGTTGATGAATCTGCCTTAAAAGAAGTGAGCAAGAATGAGTGAAATGAGTCAGAAAACTGTAGTCAGAGAAATCTCCAGAGATCTGTGAAAGAGGTAACTAAAAGATCAACAATTGACAACCTACAGCTTAACGAGAAATCTTTGAGACATAAAATGAATTCCCCATGCTTTGAAGAGCACCAAGAGCTGGTATGGCCTGAGTGGGATAGGACTCAAGAGAGTTTGGGCATCTGCCAAGTGGAAGTCTTAGCATAAGCAAGGGTCAGAGGGAATAAAATGGAGGACTACTGTCCAGAGAGGAATGCAAAATAAGTTCTAAGAGAAAGTAAGGATCTGCCCGTTGGAAAGTGGTGTCAACTCAAATCTACTCCAGATTAAAAGTTAACAGGTTATTCTAGCATACTCTTTTTTTTTTTTCCTAGAAAGAGTAAAGCGAAGAAAATAAACATTTTTTTTTTGAAATTGCTCTAGCCAAACTGAGCTAAAGGGGACTTTCTGTTAAAATAACAAGTTTGCTCTGAGAGATTATCTCTTGCTGTATTTCTGCTTTTGCTTTATTTTCCTTTAGTTTTCTTTATAAATGGTCTGGTTACAATGAGTAACCTTATCTTGAGTGAATCCAAAGTAAAAGGACTTTCCAGATATCAAGCAGGACAGATGATTAGAGAACTAAGCACCCAGCATGGCCTATAGAAGTAGCAGAAACCATCCAGAATGGAGTAGTGGAGCCTGGGATATATGGAGGTCATAGAGCTAACAAAAATTCTCAGCTAACCGTGAATGTGAACACCTACCCTACTGGGTCATTTTGTCACCTTGTTTCAAAAACCAAACAGACCTAAAGCAGAAATTCAAGACTGCCTCAAAAAATGAAAGAAAAAAAAATCCAGGGCAGAAGAATCACAAACTTGTCTCCAGCGGCCTAGAAATAAATCCCAAACAAAGAAGTTCAGGTTTGAGTGAAAAGTAATTCCTGTGGCTGTGAAACTCCTGACCACAGGCCAACCGAGGGTCATTCAGAAGGAACACACGGGAGTAGAGGCGAAGGCAAAATCAGTCAAATTGATTCTGTGTCTTAAGAGACCATGATTACAAGATCATGGCAAGGGAAAAAAAATCTGGCTTTGATCTATTGCCACCTTTTATGGACAGAGTCTAAAATGAAATGATGAGATTGTTTTGGTCATTGAGATGCCCTAAAGCAAACCTATTCAATTTTTTTTTCTCTTGAAACAAAGGTGCTTAAATGCAAGACTCTGGGGTTTGCTATAAATAAAGACTATAAACTTTACAGCAAGTCACGTATTTTTACGTGGTTCACAGCTTAGCGTGACCAAATATGCAACAAATTCTTTGGTAATATTTTTTCTACAAAGACAATTAAGTTCCTAGAAAACATCTATGTTATGTGTACCTAAAAAAGGCAGTGTTTTAGTTGGCCTATTATGGATCCTTTCTGAAAATGCCACAGAATGTTAATCAGAAAAAAAGCAAACATGATTTGTTTTATGAGCACTTGCATTGGGCCAGGTAACCAGTTTTGCCAGGATATAAAAACAAACTGTAGTAAATGTCTTAAGACTGACCATAGTTGGTTTCTAACATTGTGAACACTTCTTTGAAATAAACATCACTTACATTTATGTATAATCTATATTCCTAAATATTTCTTTACACTAAAGTTTTTCTGATTTGCCGAAGCTGCACAGTGAATTAGAGATAACAATGTCAAGTGCTTATTTGAGGAAAATAAGGAGGGCCACATGACATGAGGCAGGTGATGTATTGATGCATAAGCTTAGGAGAAAATCTAGATTGACCACGGAAGACCTTGGGCAGGATAGTATTGTGCTTGGGGATGTCGTTACCCAAGGGTGTGGTCCAGAGTCCTGGAATTCTTTAAGAATGCTTTAGAGATGAACGTGGTGGTTATGGGGAATGAGAGGGGAGTTCTAGATAGCCTCCTTAATCAAAATGGGTCTTTCTGACTCACTTAAAATACTGAACTTCTGCATAGGATTCAATTTGAAGCTAGGCTACCATGGCCAAAACAAAACAAAACAAAACAAAAAATCACAGAATGAAGTGTCCCTCCCATCAAGATCCCTTCAGGATTTCCCATCTTTTGACATTCTAATTCAACTGGATTTCATGCCTATCTGTTGGACTGCTGTCATTTGAATATTGGGACTCTTGGTTTCCCTTGAGGCAAGTAGAATATTCTCCCCCTAGCCCTTTGAGTCAGGAGTGTGTCAGCCATCTGTGTGACAAATAGGCAGTTCAGGTTCATCTCGCTTGCTCACCATGTAGTGATTTAACTTCTGTGATCTTCTCTACCACAACCATCTTTCCCTCTCTCCTTTCCTGTCACTGTGAGTGACACACCAGCTGACAGTGTTAGGAATAGGAAGGTTTGGGCAGAGTGACTGTCAGAAATATTTTTACCGTGTGAAAGGACATTTGTGGAATGTTATGGCATCATGGCCTCCTGCCCCTCCGAGAATGTGGCATTGAGTATTGGGCCCTTGCCACTGTACCCAGCATACCAAAGGGAGTTCCTGGCCTCATCGTACATTGTGAAGTATTTACATAATATCCTTACCTCATGTATCCAAATGTATTGATTTTCATGTTCTTCCTTATGCCCTAACTTAGATTTTACACTTTGACTTAATATGATTTAGCTGAAGTCTTCAGAACACTTCAGTAAATGTTATTACCAGAATTAGAACATGCCCCCTGAGTTGCAGTGAGATTTGTGCTAAAGTTCACAATGCGAATTTGATAGCTCTAAACATGAGATATGTACTTGCTGCGTTTACTGAAATCCCTCAGTCCCCTATCACTTTCCTTCGATTTCAAAGTTATGGAATTGTCCAGTATGTTTGCTCAGAATGACCTGATATGACTTAAGTGTTATTCTGGGTATGATTCTGGTGCCAATTATCTTGGTCTACATGTTTTAATGTGATTTGGATTACCCCTATAAATGAGTTGATTGCATTCAATTCCTTTGTATCTCCTATTGTAATAACATTGTATTTCTTTTCAGACACTTCATTTTATCAGATTACAATAAAACATTTTGATACAAGGCAGTTTTAAGTGGTCTTGATCATCTCTTAGTGCTTTAATTCTAAACATACAGGGTTTTAAATTTGGAGCATGTTTTAGCAGCACATTCATTAACCTCTAACATTTCTTGGATCGTGTTTATAATAATTTCAAGGCTTCCCTGACTCCAAGCCAGGACAGCCATGTGATAATCTGAAAAAAACGTTTCTACTTTTTGGAACTATTCATTATTTGGGGAGGGGGTGATTTATGGCTCACCGTGACTATGTGAATAACCAGGTCCCAGAAAATATACTGTTTCAGACCCAGATTTCCAGAGAGTTTCGCCCATCGGTGAATGAGGTGGCTCTGTCTGTTGTGAGACTTGAGGATTCCTACCTTTAAAAAATATTTCCCTCACCAGCTCATTTGAAATTAGAAGGTCTTTGGTCTCTATGAATAGTCTGTTGAAATACAAATAACTCTGGATGGGTAGTATATGAATCTGTCATCTGTCATTAGCATCTTAGCACAGATTTATTTAGCAGACCTCTGATAATTAGCTGGAAGGGACTGCCAAGATCAAGATTGGATATTGGTTAAGGTGGATGGCAGATCTGCAGGATTTGATACTGGTTTAGGTGGGGGCGGTGCTTCCAGGAATGGTTAAGTTTTGGGTGGGCGAGGGAAGCACGATGGCGTTAGGCGTCTGAATGCAGGCAGAGAAAAGAGAAGTAGCGGAATGCTTACACCAGCTTTACCTGATTGCTCCCTTTTCCTGAAAGTCAGCCTTTATGTGTGACTTCTAGATAAGGTTAGAGTGCCTGGTTGCCATTCTGCCATCCATCTACCAGAGTAACTTTCAAACTTTTCTAGCTTTCAGTGCTGCTGTTGAGTCAACCCTGCCATTTTGATTACGTGGTAGTCTGAAATTTCATTATGATGCGTCCTTTGTGATCTATTTTTATTTATTATACTAGGTACTAGGTAGTCCCTTTTAGTCCGGAAAGCATGTCCTTCAGTTTTAGGACATTTTCTTGCATAATTTCTTGGATAATTTCCTTTTTCTCCATTTCTCTGTTCTTTCTATAAATGTTATTATCCAGATGTTGGACATCCTAGATTGATCCCCAGATCGTCTTTTGGCCTTATTCTCTTTTATTCTAGTTTTCAGGAGGATTCCTCCAATGTATATCCCAACGGTCCTATATTTTATCTTATTTTTAATTTCCAAAACATTTTCTTGTTCCCTTAATGTTATTTTTTATACCCAATCATTAGTGAATGCTGTATATTCTCATCTTTCTGAAAAAGAAGTCTGTTAACAATTTTCTTCCATTCCCTGAGTTGTCTGTTTCCTACAAGCTCACTTTTTCTGTTTGTTTTTGTAATCTTTAAGATTTTATTTTTTTGTGAGTAATCTCTACACCTAATGTGGGCTTGAAGTCACAACCTCAAGACTGAACCAGCCAGGCGCCCCTACTTTATTATTTTTATCTCTCTTGCTGGATGGCCCGTTTATATATGATAGTAAGGTACTAAGAAGCTGATAAGAAGTTCTTTGTATATGAATAGGCACCGTTGTGTAGTATGTTTCCCTTTAGGTTGAGAAGGCTGCAGCTCAAGCTTTTTCACTAGTCCAAAAAGGGTTTTTAGGTCTTTTCCACTGGACAATTTAGTTTCCACAGAAAAGAAGAGTCCAATTTCTTATAAGATGTTAATAAGCCTGTCTGCTGGTATCCTGGGATATATGAAAGGAGTGGGAGCAGACCAATGATGACACTATTTAATATGCAGACTTCACATCTTTGCTTTCAGTGTGGCAACTCACCCCAGTGCTTAGGCATATAAACTTGTCCAGGAAGAAAAAAACCCCAGCCTTCTACATGAATTGTCAAAGAGAAATTACTCCATGGTGTGCATGACTGAATGTAGGAGGGGCTACATACTCCTCATAGTAACTGCCAATCTCTTGGTTTTCAGTCCTGCCCACACTGTCCCTGCCTCTAGAGGTGCTTGGTGTTTCCAAATCTTTCTGTGGTTCTGCAGTGTGGATTGCCTTGCTTTCTTTGTTGTTGTTGCCTTCTCCCCAGTTTCAGGCTTAGGTTTCAGTATTATCTACTCTGCTAAATCAGTTACCACCTGTCCATCTGCTTTCCAGCTTCCAGAACTTGTGTTGACATTTCTCTTCTGCTGTCAACTCTCGTGTTCTCTTTGTCCTTTTGGGTTTTATGACTTTTAAAATTCTTTGCTGTCATTTTAGTGAGGTTTCAGGAATGAATGAAGATAAATATCTTCGCTCAATCTGCCATGCTTACCTGGAGTTCCCTTTATTCATTTTTAATAGCTGTATGGTATTCTGTGGTAAGGATGGACAAGGAGTTCTGACCAATCAGAATGGGCACAGTCATAGTGGTAAAACATGGCCTGGAAGCCTCCTGCTATGCAAATGTTAAATTTGTTAAAAATGTTAAATTTAGTTGTTAGATTATGTAGAACTTCAAGGTGTCCTTCAAGAGAAAGGGCCAAGATGGCCAGAGTGCTGGAGGGGCAGAAATTATTAACAGGCTATTTTGGAATTATTTCAATATTTTACCAACCGGTTTATTTGCATTTGTTCATGCTGGCTAAATATCAACCAGGAATGGGCCATAAACTATTTAATCAATCCTTTACTGATGCACATTTAGATTATTTCTCATTTTTGTTAAAATTTACAATATTTGCATGACAACCTTGAACATACCTTTTCCTGCAGCTTTGGGAATATTCCTGTAGCATTGCTTTTTGTAGTAGTAGATTTCCTTCATTGGTTACCTTGAATACAACCAACAGAAATTAAACAGATACTGGGGGTGCCTGGGTGGCACAGCGGTTAAGCGTCTGCCTTCGGCTCAGGGCGTGATCCCGGTGTTATGGGATCAAGCCCCACATCAGGCTCCTCCGCTATGAGCCTGCTTCTTCCTCTCCCACTCCCCCTGCTTGTGTTCCCTCTCTTGCTGGTTGTCTCTCTCTCTCTGTCAAATAAATAAATAAAATCTTTAAAAAAAAAAGAAATTAAACATACTGATTTTTTGGAGATAATATGTAATTCACGTTAATTCAACCTATTCATGTTTAAAAGTAAGTTTTGAGACTTTTATTCCAGGGACAAGGAATAGACAGACTTTTCCCTGTTCCTCCTGCTGAGAACAACTAACAGCTCTGGAAATTATATATAAAAAAGAGAGGCATTGCCTCATACTGAGAAGATCAATATGCCAGGGAGATATAATGCTCTTAAATGTGTACAAACCAAACAACAGAGCTTCAAAGTACATGACACAATAGCTGACAGAGCTGAAAGGAGACAGAGACAGATCCACACTTGTAGTTCAGAAATTCAAAACCCAAGTCTCAGCAACTAATAGAACTACATTTAGTAGTTTTCTAAATTTAGCAGATTTTCTGTTTAAGAAAATCATCAAAGATATAGAAGATCTAAACAAAACAACCCCAAGTATGTAAGTGACATATATAGGATCCTTCAACCCAAACAGCAGAGTATGCATTCTTTTCAAGCACTCATTGAATATTCACCATGATATGCAATATCATGGATTATAAAACAAATCTCAAGAAATGTAAAAGAATTGTAATTATAGAGTATGTTCTCTGACCACCACAAATCTGAAAAAGAAATAATTAACAGAAAGGCAAGGGAAAATCATTAAATGCTTGGAAATTAAATAGCACAAATATAAATGATTCATTAATCATAGAGGAAGTCTCCAAGGGAATTTAAAACAGATATAGAGCTGTATGAAAAGAGGAAAAATTTCAAATTAATAATGTAGGTTCCTACCTCAAGAAACTAGAAGAGTAAAACAAACCTAAAACAAGAAGGAAATAGTAAAGAAAAGAGCAGAAATCAATGAAATTGAATATCAGAAAACAATAGAGAAAAATCAAGAAACGAAAAGCTGGTTCTTTGATATAATCAAAATGAAGGGGAAATCTCTAGCAAGGCTGATAAAAATGAAAAGAAGACATGCACAAATCATCAATATCAGAAATGAGGTGGGGATATCACTGAAGATCCTGTAGCCGTTCAAAGGCTAATAAAAGAGTGCTATGAACAACTTTGCGTTCACAGATTTGACAAGTTAGAAAATATACCCGTTTCTTGAAAACTCACTAGTTATAAAATCTCAACTAATATAAAATAGATAATCTAGACTGTCCTGTAACTATTAAATACATTAAATTCATGATTTAAAAAAAAAAGAACTTTCCAAAAGGAAAACGTCAGTTATGCTTTCACTGGAGAATTCTATTAGATATTTAAATAAGTCAGACTAATTTTACGCTATCCTTACCAGAAAACAGAGGACAGAATGCTTCCCCATTTATGCAATGATACAAAAATTTGGCAAAGATATCACAAGAAAAGAAAGTGAGAATAATAGAATAAAGAACAAAAACACATCATCCTAATAGACATAAAAAAAGCATTTGACAAAATTGAACACCGATTCATGATAAAAATTCTGAGAGAAATAGAATAGAGGGGCATTTCCTCAACTTGATGAACAGCATCTGCAAAAATACTACAGCTTACGTTATATTTAATGGTGAAAGACTGAGTGTTCCTGCCCTAAGATCAGAAACAAAGCAAGGGTGGTCAAGCTCATCATGCTTATTCAACATTGTTCTGGAAATTCTAGCTAGTGCAATAAGGCAAGACAAGGAAATAAAAGTCATCCAGACCAGAAAGGAAGAACTATAACTTTCCCTAGTTGAAGATGACATATTTGTCTATGTTGAAAATCTGAGTACCAAGAAAAGAACTCCTACAATTCGTGAGTTCAGCAAAGTCTCAGGATGTAAGATAAATATACAAAAATTAATTGTATTCCTATATATTGGCAACAAACACATGGAAATTAAAAATTAAAACTGAAACTAAAAATTAAATTCACAAGTGCTTAAAAGAAGAAATACTTTGCTGAAAACTACAAAACACTGATGAAAGAAATCAAAGATGTTCTAAATAGAGACATACTTTCTTCATGGATTGAAAGACTCAATATACAAAGGTGTCAGTTCTTTCCAAACTAATAGTCAACTATAACTTAATATTTTTCAAAATCCCTGTAAGATTTTTATAGATATAGACAAGATTATTTAAAAATTTACATGGTGGGGCACCTGGATGGCTCAGTCGGTTAAGTGTCTGCCTCAGGTCCTGATCCCGGGGTCCTGGGATCAAGCTCCACATCAGGCTCCCTGCTCAGTGGGGAGTCTGGGCTTCTCTCTCTTCCCCTCCCCCTGCTTGTGCTCTCTCTGTCTCTCTCTCAAACAAATATATAAAATCTTTTAAAACAATGTACATGGATAGTGATTCTAAGGGGCACCCGTACCCCAATGTTTATAGCAACAATGTCCACAATAGTCAAAATATGAAAAGAGCCTAGATGTCTATCAACAGATGAATGGATAAAGAAGAGGTGGTGTATATATATATATATATATATATATATATATATATATATATATATTTTTTTTTTTTTTCTCTCAAGAAGGTTTTGTTGAAGGTTGGGTACGCGTGTAAGAGGCAAAAGTCTAACAGTGAGAATGAACTAGAGGGCCCACCAGTTTAGAAGATGAGCAAGTAAAACAAATCTACTGAGTATGTTCAATTATTAAAAAGGTCAGGGTAGTGGGGAAAAAAGGAAAAACTACCAGCAGCCTTCCAGAATGTTAATAACAGAGGATGAACACACACACACACACACACACACACACACACACACACACACATAAAATATATGCTAGACTATTACTCAGCCATCAAAAAGAATGAAATCTTGCCATTTTCGACTACATGGATGGAACTAGAGGGTATTATCCTAAGCAAAATAAGTCAGTCACAGAAAGACAAATACCATATGATTTCACTCATATGTGGAATTTAAGAAACAAAACAGATGAACATAGGGGAAGGGAAGGAAAAATAAAATAAGATGAAAATTGAGCGGGGGGCAAACCATAAAAGACTCTGAAGTCTAGGAAACAAACTGAGGATTACGGGAGAGGAGGCGGGGTGATGGGATAAATTGGCTGATGGGTATGAAGGAGGGCATTTGATGGAATGAGCACTGGGTGTTATACACAACTGCTGAATCACTAAATTCTACCTCTGAAGCTAGTAAAATAATTACATGGAAAAGAATAGGAACTAGAATAGCTTAATAGAATAATACATAGAAGAGAATAAAACAATCTTGGAAATAAAATGAAGTGAGAGGAACTAGTATACCGAATTTCAAGACTTATATAATTAAGATTAAAGCTGTGTAGTTATTAGTGGAGGCATAAACACATAGATCAGTGGGACGGAATAGAGAATCCAGAAATAGATCCACACAAATATTCCCAACTGATGTTGGACCAAGATGCAAAAGCAATTAAATAGAGAAAAGGGAGCCATTTAAACATGTGGTGTTGGAGGAACTGGATATCCAGAGGCAAAAAAAAAAAAAAAAAAAAATCAAAAACCAAAAACCAAAACAAAACAAAAAACCAACCAACCAAACAAACCAAAAAATCCCTTGACCTAAGTCTAACACCTTATAAAAATTAACTCATGGACTTACAGGTAAATTGTAAACTTTAAAACTTTTTTAAAAAGTAAAGGAGAAAATCTTTGATTTCTATGGATAGACAGAGTTCTTAGATTTGTCACCAAAAGCATAGTTCATAAGAGGGAATATTGATATTGATAAATTGGACTTGATCAAAGTTTAAGACTTTTGTTTTACAAATTACCCTGTTAAGAGTATGAAAAACAAAGCTGTATTCTGTGAAGAAATATTTGCAAACCATGTATTTGCAAAGGACTGGCACCTACAATATATATGTAGTACCTTCAACTCTCAAAATTCAACAGTAGAAAATAACAACTAGAAAACGGGCAAAAAACATGAAGAGACATTTTGCCAAAGAGGATACACAGATGGCAAATAAATGCAGGAAAAAAATGTTTAACATCATTAGCCATTAGGGAAATGCAAGTAAAACCACAGTGAACTATCATGACACACCTATCAGAATGTATTAAAACAAGTGACCACACCAAATGCTGGTAAGGACATGGAGAGACTGGATCATGCATACATTGATAATCGGAATGTAAAATGGTACAGCTACTCTGGAAAAGAGTTCAGCAGTTTAAAAAACAAACAAACATGCAACAACATGACTCAGCAATTGCCCTTCTGGCACTTATTCCAGAGAAATGAAAACTTACGTTCATACAAAAACATGTACATGAGTGTTGACGGTAAAACTGACCTATCAATACATGGAACAAGCTGCATGAATCTCCAGAAGATGATGATGCATGAAGAAGCCAATTCCAGAAGGTTATATACCATGTGATTCTATTTACATATTTTTGAAATAACAAAATTGTGGAAATGAAGAAGAGAGTAATGGTTGCCAGTATTTAAAGAGGGAATTGTAGGAGAAGGAAGTGGGTTTGGCTATAAAATGGCAACATGGAGGGATGCCTGGGTGGCTTAATCCGTTAGGCGTCTGCTTTGGCTCAATGATCTCATGGGTCCCCTCCTCTGCCCCTCCCCCTCACTCATGCGCGCTCTCTCTCTCTCTCTCCCTCTTTCTCTCAAATAAATAAAGTCTTAAAAAATAAAGTAAAACGGCAACATGGAGAATCCTTGTGGTGACGGAACTATTCGGTATCTTGACTGTGTCGATGGCAATATCCTGGTTGTGATATCGCACTGTAGTTTTGCCAGATGCTACCATTGGGAGAAACTGGTTAAAGGGTACATGGGATCTCTCTGTACTGTTTCTTGCAACTGTATGTGAATCTACAATTACCTCAAAATAAAAAGTTTAATTAAAAAATCCCCCTGTCAAAGTAGATTTTTGTCTGTAGTAGGTAGGCAATCTAAACTAATGTATTTTTGTTTACTCAACTTCAAAAGAACAGGAACATTGCTCTCTTTGAGGGGATTCAACAGTACCAACTGCTCCAAGGAAAGGTCCCTTTCCAACACAAATATACACAGTCATGTTTAGAGTACCATAATTTAAAATATGAAACACTGGAAAACCCCCCCTCCAAAAAGAAGGATTTGGTTAAATAAACTAGGGTACATTATTTGATGAATAATTTACAACCATTAAAAAATCATATTTTCAAAAAACATTTTATGCAATGTGGATAGTGATAATGATATTTTGTTAACAAAAATTAGGTAAAATACTATATAATAAAACATGCTCACAATTTTGTAAAACCAAAATGTGAATATAATTACTTAGGCATGATTGAAACAGTAGTTTTAAAAGCACTAAAATTCTGTCTTTTCCAAATGTTATGCAATAATAATGTATGACTTCTATAAATGATAAAAAAAACCCTATTTAAGTTAAAAACACGGTTTTTAAAAAGAACACGTCCAATTTAGGTTAAAAATGATGAAGCCTTCTATACAACCAAAGCCTCCAATTAATCAATTATGTAAAAACTTATACTTTTCATGCTAACAGAACATAAACTGAATTCCTTCGCATTGATGTTGAAGTAGAAACAATGCAAAATTAAATTATAGTCATAACATGTTATGTCTTAGAATGAACAGAGTTCTAACAGTTGTGTATTTTAAATACATCAATTTCCATGAAATACAAATGGAAGAAAAATTAGGCACACTTTTCTCGATTACATGGCAGTACATTCATTCTAAAAGCAGGCAGCATAGAACTAGCATGCGCTTTGGAGCAAGAAGCCGTGGCTTCTGGTCTCTGGGCCACCACATATTAGCGGTGTGACTCGGGTCAATTATTTTTTCTGACCTCTCATTTTCTCTTCTATAAAATGGAGAAAATAATAATTTCTTCTTTTAGGCTTCTCATGTGGATCAAATTAAATAATGCACATGAAAGCACTATGCAAATTATTAAATGCTATCTACACTGTTTTCTATGATTCCTGTTTCGGAGGAGACAAACAGCACCTTTTGAATTGCTTAGTGAGTCCCTGCACGCACCTTACTAACTAGAAATCTGCAATCAGACAGTACTCAGTTTGCAGACTGTTATTTATGCTTCAAACGCATAAATATTTTATAGTGGCCTCTCCTTTCTTCCCATTTAAAAAAATGTCCCTCTAAAATAATTAATCAGAAAGCTACTTGTGTGATGACATCGGTTTATGCAGACACCACAACCGTCCCTCCTTTTTTATTAGGATCATTTCCAGTTTCACAGGCGGAATTGCATTTTTGAGAGTTTCCCAGTTTAGGTATGGTGTTCGTTTCCCATCAGAGTTAATATCCAACTTGGAACCTTGCTCAGATCTGATTGATGGCCTCTCCAGTGGCCTTTCAGTCTGAGGAAGGAAAGGAGTTAAAACAACCACTAGGATGTTGTGTGTGTGTGTGTTTAAAGCCCTATTGAATTGATTTGTGTTAAAGTGCTCAGAAAGGACCTCAACTAGATCTAGCCAAGAGTACAATTTTCATGGGTTTGGATAGATAACTGTGAAACTCTCGCCAATATAAAAAATAGAGAGAAAGTAAATGGGTTTGTAAAATTGTTCCAGAAATCAGCCATTTCACATAATAGGTTATGGTGCCCAGCTTTCTTTGGCAACGCGGTATTTATGGTTTTTGTTTCATTTTCTATTTGGGGCTAAAATGGCCTGGTCTTCACCTCGATATAATGACAAATAAGGCATTTTACTCTTCAAGTGCCCCAGAGCATGCTCTGAAGAGAGAGCATACTCTGTGAAATGCAGAAAGAGAATGACTCTTTAGCAAGTACGGAACGGTGAGGAGATTACCTTCATTCTGTGGCTCTGAGGAACGTTCCCTCATATTCATCTTGCCATCCTGTGTACCAGTGCCCTCTTGTGAAAGATACTGTTATGGGTGCATACTTTGAGCTATTTTGCCTATACCCAGAAAACAAAAGAAAATGTATATCAAGCAGTGATGGAAACATCTTTGGTCCAGCCCTTTATCTTTCCTCCTATTCATTTTAAAAAATTTTATTTATCTATTTATTTTTTTTATTTGAGAGAGAGGGAAGAGAGAGAGAGAGAGAGAGAGAGCGCAGGAACAAAGGGCAGAGGGAGAGGGAGAAATAATCCAAAGTGGGCTTGGTGCTGAGCGTGGATCTTGACGCAGGACTCGATCCCAGGACCCTGAGATCATGACCAGAGTATAAAGCTTAACTGACTGAGCCACCCAGGTGCCCCCTCCCATTCCTTTCTGTTTTTGTTTGGTCTTCCTTTCCATTTCTCCTCCTCTTCACCTGCTCTCTCCTCCTTTGTGTTATGAAATATAAAGGAGCATGAAGTTGGTTAGGAAGGATTTGAAAAGTCTTTCCCACCTGCCACCAAGAATAGAGAGATTTGAAAATACAGAACCGTTTGGGTCTTTAGACCTTTTTCAGATTCTTCTCCATGGCATGAAGTTATCGTGAACTGAGAAGAAGCAGCATTATCTGGGAACTAAAATAAAGTTACTGTCTGAGCTGAGCTTCAAGGCTTATTAGAAGCTGCTGAGCCAGAAGTAAAGCCGTAAAACTGTTTGCACAGCGTGATATTTTTCTTAATTGCACGAACCTTAGTTTCCTTGTCTGTAGAATGAGGTGTGATCATACTAATACCAAATGAGTATTAATTATAGGAGAAAGGTTCCAGATTGTGGGAAGACCTTAATGGCCTTCAGTTCCAAGATAAGAAATGTGGACTTACACAACAGGAAGTCACTGGATTTTTTGAAAGCAGGGTAGTTTTAAGAAAACTGGTGTGAGGGGCGCCTGGGTTGCTCAGCCATTAAGTGTCTGCCTTCGGCTCAGATCATGATCCCAGGGTCCTGGGATCGAGCCCTGCATTGTGCTCCCTGCTTGGCTGGAAGCCTGCTTCTCCCTCTCACACTCCCCCTGCTGGTGTTCCCTCTCTTGCTGTGTCTCTCTCTGTCAAATAAATAAATAAAATCTTAAAAAAAAAAAAAAAAAAGAAAAAGAAAACTGGTGTGATGGCAGCGGGTAGCAAGGATTGGTGTCAGGGGAGACTAAATGCAGGCAGATTATTTGACGTGCCCAAATCATGTGTCATGATCATTGCTAACATTACTCTATATTCTGGGCACTGTCCTAATCCTTTTTAATTTTTGGTCTTATCTCTTTTGATTTCTTCAGCAACTCTGTGAAGTAGGTAGCATTTGTCATCACCGCTTCAAAGATGAAGAAACTGAGGCACAAAGCAATTACGAAGTTTACCTAAATTGTTACGTAGGATGAGGTCACCAAAGAAGAGCCAGGATTTAACCCCAGACTGTCTGGCTCCAGAACCCTCACACTTAAACACCGTGGTGTACCGTCTCTAATGCATCAGTCAAGAACTCTCCAAGTGCCATCCCTATTCACCCATTAGCATCACTTCAAAGAATAGTTGACAGTTTGGGGATTTTCTATGTAGAATAGTCAGTTGTCTTACATGATCTGCGTATTAAGTGTCTTGGATTTGTGATCTTTTTCACAGAGAACTGAAGCTCTATCCCTCAAGTGTTTTTTTTTTTAAGATTTTTTATAGTGGAAATCTTAATAAAATACACTGTAAACTTAACTGCTTTTGTAAAGAGACTTTTTCAACTATGATTGACTCAGGGTTTTTATACATGTCAAGTTTTTGTTTCTTTGTCAAGTTTTTGTTTAAATTCCAGTTAGTTAACATGTAGTGTATTGCTAATTTCAGGAGTAGAATTTAGTGAGTGATCACTCACATATAACACCGAGTGCTCATCAGAACAAGTAGCCTCCTCAGTACCCGTCACCCATTTAACCCATCCCCCTGCCCTCCTCCCCTCCTCTGAAAACTATAGAACACTTATTAAAGAAATGTCAATTCTTTTACTTTGAAAACGGAACCTTTGGAAACTGTTAAGTTTTGGAATACGGTGTGAACCCATAGTGAGTGACTATCTTCAGATTCATCGCCTCTTTCATTCTCCCTTCCTCCCTTCCTCTTTCTTCTCTCTTTCTTTCTTTCTTTCTTTCTTTCTTTCTTTCTTTCTTTCTTTCTTTCTTTCTTTCTTTCTCTGCTTCCCTAGCTCAGTGATTTTCTCAGTTGTTAATGAGGGCTTAGTTTCCCCTTTGTCTGTAAGACCCCAGACAACTAGGAGATGCTTCTTTCCTCCTTGGTTGTGATCTGCTGCCTCTGATCACAGATGCCAGTGGACCTGCTGCTTGCTACTCTTTCTGGTTTTTGCAACATAGGTCTTTTTTTTACTCCTTTTCTGTGGCCAGTGAAATAATCATTAACAAGACCTATAAACTATGCACTTTTGCTTCTTAGTTATTTTCATGATTTCTTCATTTGGTGGATTCTTGTTTGCTTTTTATAGCTAAGATTATGAGACATCTGAGTCTGGAAAACCTCAGCTCTATTTTATTCCTAGAGTAGAATGCTTAAATCATGCATTTATCTTTGAAGAACCTAAGTTGTATTACCTTTAAATTTAATTATTTCAATAGAAGTATAATAGCGATGTGGCAGAGGTATCCCAAATATTTGTATGATAAATAATCTAGTCCTTCGGCTATTTTCTATTTTGAAAATATGTATGTTCTGAAAATGTATGTCCACACAAAAACCTGCATATGGTTGCTTATAGCAGCTTTATTCATAATTGCCAAAACTTAACAGCAACCAAGATGTCTTTCAGTAGGGTGAATGGATAAATAAACTGGTACCTCCAGACAATGGAATATTATTCAGTGCTAGAAATAAATGAGCTATAAAGCTATGAAAAGGCAAGGAGGACTTTAAATGGATATTACCAAGGGAAAGTAGCCAATCTGAAAAGGCTATATAGTGTATGACTCCAATTATATAACATTCTGGAAAAGGCAAAACTATGGACACAGTTAAAAGATCACTGGTTCCCAGGGGCTGGGGATGAGGAGGAGGGATGAATAGGTGAAACACAGGGGATTTATGGGGCAGTGAAAATAGTCTACCATTATGATGGGTGCAGGTCATTATACATTTGTCCAATTCACAGATTGTACAACACCAAGAGGGAACCCTAATGTAAAATATGGACTGTGAGTGATTATGATGTGTCAGTGTAGGTTCATCAGCTATAACAAGCATACCACTCTGGTTGGGGGAGGGTGTTGATATTGAGGGAGGCTATGCATGTGAGGGGGCGGGGAGTATATGAGGAATTTTTGTACCTTCCCCTTAGTTTTGCTGTGAACCTAGAACTGCTATAAAATGATAAAGTCTTTTTTTAAAAATTGAGATATAATTGATATGTAACACTGTGTAAATTTAAGGTATAAAATGCGTTGACTTGATACATTTATATATTGCAGTATGATTATCATCATAGTGTTAGCTAACACTTCCATCATGTCACATAGTTATTATTTCATTTCGTGGTAAGACTAAGATCTATTTTCTTAGCAACTTTGCAGTTTGTAATACAGTATTGCTGACTATAATTGCAAGGTTGTACGTTAGATCTCCAGAACTTATTGATTGTCTAAGTGCAACTTTGTACCCTTTGACCAACATCTCCCCAACTCCCTCAGCCCCAATCCTTGGTAATTACCTTTCTATGCTCTGTTTCTATGAGTTTGGATTTTTTAGATTCCACAAAGAAGTGAGATCATTTTTCTTTGCCTTTCTCTTTCTCACTTATCTCCCTGAGCATAATGCCCTCAAGGTCCATCTGTATTGTCACAAATGGCAGGAATTCCTTCTTTCTCATGACTGAATAATATACCATTGTATAATTATATCACATCTATTTATCCATTCATACATTTTTTAAATAATAATATTTTTTATTATATTATGTTAGTCACCATACAGTACATCCCTAGTTTTTGATGTAAAGTTCCATGATTCATTAGTTGTGTATAACACCCAGTGCACCATGCAATACGTGCCCTCCTTACTACCCATCACCGGTCTATCCCATTCCTCCACCCCCCTCCCCTCTGAGGCCCTCAGTTTGTTTCCCAGAGTCCATAGTCTCTCATGGTTCATTCCCCCTTCTGTTTACCCCCCCCTTTCTTTATCCCTTTCTTCTCCTACCGATCATACATTGATGGACACTTAGGTTGTCTGCATTTTGTGGCTATTGTGAATGAGGCTGCGATAAACATGGGAATGCAGATACCTTTGGATACCCTGTATTCAATTTCTCATTTCCTTCAGATATATACCCAGAAGTGGGCTTCCTGGTTCATATGGTTGGTCTAATTTTAACCTTTTAAGGGGTATTCATACTGTTTTCCAGAGTAGCTTCACCAATTTCCGTTTACATCAACAGTGTACAAGGATTCCCTTTTCTCCACCTTCTTGCCAACACTTGTATTCTTTACATATTTTGGATATTAACCCCTTAGCAGATATATGGTATGCAAATCTTTTCTCCCATTCTGTAGGTTATCTTTTCATTTTGTTGATTGTTTCTTTTGCTCTGTGGAAACTTTTTAGTTTGATGTTGTACCACTTGTCTATTTTTGCTTTTGTTGCTTGTATGGTAAGTGTCATATCCAAAAAACAGTTGCCAAGACCAATGCTGGGGAGTTTTTTTCCCTATGTTTTTTTTTTTCCTAGGAGTTTTATGGTTTTAGGTCATATGTTAAAATGTTTGATTGATTTTGAGTTAATTTTTGTAAGTGGTGTAAGATACAGGTCCTATTTAATTTCTTACGTGTGGTTATCCAGTTGTCCCAACACCATTTTTGAAGAGATTACCCTTTCTGCATTGAGTAGTCAGCCCCCTTGTCCAATATTAGTTGACTGCATCTATAGATTCAATGTGGTTCCTACCAAAATTTCAATGGCACTTTTTTTCACAGAAAAAAAAAAAAAACAAGCCTAAAATCTGTATGGAACCACAAAAGACCCAGAATAACCAAAGCAGTCCTGAGAATGAAGAACAAAGCCGGCATCACCCTTCCTGGTTTCGGACTGTATTACAAAGCTCTAGTAATCAAAACAGTATGGTACTGGTTTAAAAATACACATTGACCAATAAAACAGCATAGAGAACCCTAAAATAAAGTCTTAATAAAAGTCCCGCATAAAGTCTTAATAAAAAACTATGTAAGTTCCTGATTATCAGATGATATTATTTTTTAAATTGTTAGTTCCTCTAGACATTTTAAAAATGCATCTCAAAACTCTCAACAGTTCTATTGTAATTGAATGTGCTCCAGTTAATGTTCACTCTATTTGTTTAGAAAATATTTGAATCATACTCAAGATCTGTAAAGATCATTAACTTTTGAAGAGAGTCCTTTAGCACTCAGGATGTTTGAGAAGTAGTGGGACTTTATTTAATAGCAAAACAACAAAATGAAACAGTAACTCTAATTCTTTGAAACAGAAGTTTCTTTTCCATAAAGTAAAACTGCTTACATTTATAGATGCAAATACTTCCTAATAAAATCATCTCCCTTTAAAACTGGCTTTCAAATACTAAAAATTATAATCTTTTCTCCTAGATTTAAAAAAAAAAAAAATATATATATATATATATAATCTTCTTTCTGAGGACCTGTCTACTTTTGCTTTAGTTTCAAATTGACAAATGTTATCAAGGTTCATCTAAATTAAAGGTAGGAAAAATAGATGCTTCCTGTGCCTTAAACTTATTAGAAAACATAAGGCTGCCTTATCACTAATGGATTTTCTTCAGCACAATCATGCAAAATGGCCCTATCACTGCTCTACTTAACAAGCTGTTTTCATTTGTTTGAGAATCTTCAAATGAGAAAGGGGCTGTATTCCAGTCTGTTTACATTGCTTGTAAATCAGGCAAGGAGACCAGAAGCAAATCTTCTCCAAAAGAAGAGTTTAACTTGATAGAGGAAATCTTTTAAAGTAAGACGAACCTTCTGATTTATACATTCAATTGGAAAGGTGCCATTGCAAGCAGTTTCTGGAACTCTTTTGCCTGAAGAATTACGAAGAAGGTAATAACTTTTCAAGAATGATTTCTTCAGGAAATTGGATCACTCTAGAAAAATGGAAAATGTTATGAACGGCACATGGGATGGTCCTTCAGAATTAAAACCTAAGACTCTATCCATTATGGCTGGGTCAGCAGGGCAGTGGTGCTGGCTGCGTGTTACATTACATTAAGGTCGTCGTTACGGGTCATGAGGGGTTAACCACAAAATGCAAGACAAAAGCATGGTTGGGTAGACTCTGTCAATAACTGTGAATCCATGTAGCCAGCTTACACGAGTCAGATGATTTTGTCCTTAGTCCCAGCCTACACCCCCTCAACCCTGGTTGCATCTGTGGCCTATACAGTGGCACTGGGGATTGAGGCTAGAAGATCAACACATAAAAAGTTCTCTGAGGCTTCATGGAGTCTGGGACTATAGTTTCTCTAACAATTGCAATATAGATGGAAAATATGCTTAAAGCTCATATGACAACATTGATTGGTCAAGTATTAGCGAGCTTTGTGTTGAGAAGGATCCCTGGGGTCATCTGGAAGGAATGTTGAGATTAGATAGCAATGTGTGCCATAAACCTGGAAGTGGGTGCAAATTTGCCAAGTGATTGCCATTCCTGGACGGGGAGTTGCTGCTATCTCTACGACTCAGTTCCTATCAGCTCAGTCTGATCTCGCCTGGCCAGCTCCTTATTGATGTTCTCCCAGGTTCTCTCACCTTTGTAAGCTATGACCAGGGTAAATATTTCCCATCAAATTTAGGGAGGCTTGAGGGGGAATCTGGCCTTAGATACCAGTGTGCCTACTTTTCTGCTTGCTGATGGGATCACTCCTTGTAACTTAGATGGGAATGTGATCACATCGTACTTTTTTTCTGAGGCTCCCTGTATTGTGAGACTGGTTTCTGACAGCGGTGCCACAGCCTTCCATGAGCCAGGTGGATAGTCAGTCTCTACCTTTTTTTTTTTTAAATAAGTGGGCTCCACACCCAGCATGTAGCCCAACATGGTGCCTAAACCCATGACCCTGAGATCAGACCTGAGCAGAGACCAAGAGTCTGACGCCCAACCAGACGCCTCAGTCAGTCTCCGCCTTTAACAGTTAGTTACTTTTAACTCCCCAGACTAGACAGATGGCTTCACTCATCTACTTGACTGTGCGTGCTCTGGAATGATTTTTTTCCCTAGCAGCAGGTATCTGCTTAGATTATAATCAAGATCTCTTGGACACTCAAAAACTCCTATCTGTTCTCCTGTCTGCCTTGTCCTATGGTTTTGATTCTACAAGATCTCTTAGGCCAGAACCACTGGCCCAGAGCTTTACCAGCTATCCTGTCATTTGGAATTTGACCACATCAGGTTCCTGTCTACCTGCTCAAATTTTGATTTTCAATTTTTTTCCTGAAGCATTGGTAGATATGCTTTCGAGGTTTCTATTTCCATGTGTACCTAGTTTCTGGCCCACTGCTCTCTACTGGTAACTATAAATCCTTCACTTATGACTCATTGCCTCCTGCAACCTTTAACCTATTAGTTTTTTTAGACTGTGAATTTCACATGTTAGGCAAACCCTTAGTTCCAGTTTCCCACCCTCTCTCCATAATGTAATTTCCCAATGTTGACAGAAAACCCAGTCAGGTGAGTTAGGAGGTGGGAATGGGGTCAGATGAACGACGGATGTGGCCTGTCCCGTAGGATCAACACAATGGCATATACACAGGAAATTAGGGTCTTCAGCAGCTAGTCTGGGGCATTTAGAACAGAATAGCAAGGCTGCAGTCTCCAGCAATGTCCTTTTGGCAGACCGAGAATATCATATTTGAATTTGGATCACATGTTTCAAACATGCATTCAATCAGAAAAAACCAGGGGTATGGAACAGTGGAAATAGGCTTATAGGTTTGTACCTAGAGTAAATCAGTAATTCTTTAAAATGTAGGGTTCTGTACTGTGGTGAAACCACTTTGCATCCATGCTTGTGTGTTCAAGACATAATTGAAGAGCAAAAAGGGACTTTAGGGATCATGTAGCCCAATCTTCTAATTTTACAGATGAAGAAACCAAAGCCTGGAGAGGTTAAGTGGCTTGTCCAAGGTCACATAGTTGGCTAGTGGTACAGCTACGACTAGAAAGAACCCAGGTCATCTTGCATGCATTCCTTTCCAGGCACGACTCTGTCTCTCTCCACAGTTGCATTGTTTTCGGATTATGAGTGACTCAGCTCACTTCAAAGGGCAAAGAACTAATTTCCTTCTGATTGAAATGAGGCAGTCACAGCGTCTCACAAAAGAAAATTGAAAAATGATATATGTGGCTTATTTCTTTGTTCCTCTCTGTTTTTGTCTCTGGATCAAGAGGCAAGGGAAGCTGGGGAATAGTTGGAAGCAAGACAAGACGATCCAAATGCTGCATGGAGCAGAGGGCACATACATTAGGGAAAACAAACAGGCATCTGCTCATTGGTGGAGTGTCAACAGACAATTGCGTCTGTCTCTTTCAGTAGAGATGGACTAGTCTGGAGCTTCGGGAACTCTGCTTCCAAATTGCTCAGAGCCTAGAAGATGTGGATGCCGACACTGAAGGGAGTAGACGACTCCTTATTAAGTGCTCCGACTTTGGTACTAAAGGAGAAGGGCAACTTGGAAGAAATCCAAGTCCAGTTGGAGACTATGGCTCTTTGACAAAGAGAAAATGAAGACTCCTTGTTTAATGGAACATTCCCTGATTTATTGTGAAATCGTACATCTGAGACTTTTTCCTTAGGATCACATGCAGTCTGTCTGCCTGTTACTAAACTGGACCTGCCTTCCTCATTTGTTCATTCTGTTGTTTTTGTTGCCCTTTGTTCAACCATTCATTCTTTGAGCATTTATAAGTGCTTACGAAATTCTAGGCACTATCTGGATGTTAGAGATAGAATGTGAAGACAAGTCAAAATTCATGCTTTGGGGAGGCTTCAGTCTAGAGTGAAGAGAGAGGATAAGTAAAACAATACAGTCTGATAAAGGATGTGATATAAGGTATCCTCAAGGTACTGTGGAATAGCAGAGGCAAGGCAGTTACCTCTCTGAGAGAAACAAGAAAGACTTTCTGGAAAAGTTAGGCTTTGCTTAATCTTGAAGGAAATGTAGAGAGTAGGCGAAGGAAGAAACCAGCGAGAACAGAAGGTACAAGGCTATCTCAGCCTCCTTGCCCTTGTCTGTCAGGCCTGTAATTTGAGGGGTGGGGTAATGAGAGAAGCATCTGGAGAAGTAAACAGGGGCAAGGGCTTGGTATGCTGAAGATGGTCAAAAGTCAGTGAAGGATACTAAATGTTATGCCACTGAAATATTCTTAAACTCAACTCATAGGGGGCAATGTGCCATAGAGAAAAAGATCATCATCTTTGGAGTCAGACAGATCCATATTCAATCCTTTCTTTACCGTTACCATTACGTAAGCAAGTTAATTTACTGCTTTAAGTATGCTACTTTACCATTAAGAGCGAGGATTATTTCTGCTTCATGTTTGTGCGAAAGAGTTAACAGTATACGTGAAGTTACCAAGCATAGAACTAGTAAATAATCAATGTATGTTCATCTTACACTCTTCCATTTCTTTCTTGCTTTCCTCCATTTGTGTTCTGACTAATTTTTTCTTCCTTCTCTCCCTCTGGAGATTCAGTTGGTTTACAGAAATTATGGTTGTCTAGTGTGGCTTGATGTCCTTGTTTATTTAGAGGCTGACATTTAGAAAACATTTTGTGCAAGTTCTGTCCTCATGGTAGTAAATGTACCAGAGCACAGCAATGTCCACGATGGATTGGATCTGCTTGTTGTTGCTGGGTGACATATTTAAATGATCCTGTCGTAGATATGAAACATGAAACATTTTTGCAATTTGTAATCAGAACTTTACCTAACAAAAATTGTTGCAGCTCTGGTAAGATTGAGTTCACTCTTTCACTCCCCCTCTCCCCAAATCTATCAAACTGTCAGCAGCCTGCCTTTTGAAAAAAACTAGACATTGTTTTGCTTTATTTTTTTTTCCAGTGCGACCATGGGCAATTCTTCTGCTTGTGCTATGAAGATATCTGAACATTTTTTGAGGTGTAATTGACATACAACATTATATTAGTCTCAGGTGTACAATGTAATGGTTCAACACTTGTATACACTCTGAAATGATCACCACATTAAGTCTTGTCACCATCCATCACCATAAAAAGTTACAGAAAAAATCTTTTCTTGTGATGAGAACATTCAAGATCCACTTTCCTAGCAACCATTGAATATGCACTACGATACCATTGACTCTAATCACCATGTTGTATACCACATTTTCACGAGAACATTGTTTTATAAGAAAAGGTCATTTCCCATATATTGTGTTTGGGTAAAACAAACAAACAAACAAACTCAAAAAGTTAAGGAGCTTAATAGGCTTGAGGAGAATGAGTTTCCAAAATATTCTAAATTAGAGTGACTATCAGATACTCACTGCTTCTGATAGATTGGGTGTGGAGTTCACATACATGACCGTGGAGCATTTGTCTTCATGGTCACCTAATTTATTTGGTTCCTGGAGCAGGAAAGAAGTAGAACAGTCATCTAGTTCCCAACCTCCTGCCTATGCTTGAGTCCACTCTCTAGCACTGCTGTCAACTAATTATGGAGTCTCCACTTTACCAGATTCAGTGATATGATGGACAGTCTCTATTGCTTAAGGCAGGACATTCCATCTTTGGACTGCTTTTACTATTTAGAAGGTGCTTCCTGATATTAAACTAAAGTGTCTTTTTATAATCTTTGGTCCTAGATTTATGACTTACAGCTAAAAGGAATAAGTTTAATCACTTTTTTCACCTTAAGCCTTCTTGAATGTTTGGAACCAAACTAAAGTTTGACAGGGTCTCTCTTCCACTACTCTTTCCTCTCAGCATAACATTTCCATTTCAGTCAATGGTTCCCTAGAAGAACTGATTTCCTGTTTCTTTATCATCCCTGTCAAGTGCCTCTGAATGTATTTGTCCATATACTTCTTAGAGTACCACCCAGAATGCTGTGTGTACTCACAGTATGCTGCGGTCAATGCAGGACAGTTCTGTACTTTTGGTGACCATACCACAATGTTCTCTCTTATCAAACTTACTATTGACTAAAACTCTGAACTTTCTATTATATACGATCCATCACAAACAGTCCCTTTATGCTCTTTTAAAATTTTTAATGTATCTTCTATCTTTTCCACCTTCTGCCATCTCCAACCATGGCAGATCAGCCTTCTCTTTCTTCATCTAAAAAAATTGATAAAATTGTTGAACATCAAAGAACCAGGTCCCCAGAAAGAACCAACCCTGCAGATGTCATGATTTCAGGCTTCTATGCTCCTGAACTATGAGGGAATAAATTTCTGCAAAGGAATAAGTGAAAGAAAGAAAGAAAGAAAGAAAGAAAGAAAGAAAGAAAGAAAGAAAGAAAGAAAGAAAGAAAGAAAAGAAGGAAAGAAGGAAGGAAGAAAGAAAGACAGAAAGAAAGACAGAAAGAAAGAACAAATGAATAAACCAGGAAATATTTTATTGGAAATATTCTAGTACAGAAGTTCTTTATTTTCTTTATTTTATTTGAGAGAGGGCGGGGAGGGGCAGAGGGAGAGGGAGAGAATCTCAGGCAGACTCTGAACTGAGCATAGAGCCCAACGCAGGGCTCGATTTCATGACCCTCAGATCATGACCTGAACCAAAACCAAGAATTGGATGCTCAACTGTCTGAGCCACCCAAGGGCCCCTAGATGTTCTAGGATTCATGAACCAATAGATCCTTGATGAATTTTATGCAAATGTGTGCATAGATGTATTTTTTTCTGGGACAAAACTCCATAGTTTTTATCATATTCTTAAAGGTATGCATAGTCCAAAGAAATTAGGAAGTCATATCCTAGAATGGCATAGAAATACTCTGCCTACACATTCATTCAGTCAGTTAAAAAATCTATTTGAATGATTTCTAGCCAGTGGTTCTCCATCTTGAACACATGGATGTTGTGAAGGACCCTGTTAAATGCTTTCATGTATGTATACTTTGCACTCCATATATTTCTGATTTTCAAGACTATTGGCCATGTCAGAGAATGAAATGAAGTTAGTTTAAGCTAATCACCACTTATATTTTTAGTTGCTCATGAACAATTCTTTTAATGGTCTATTCTAGAATCTTCCCCATGAGTCAAGTAGTCAATCATTTAGTCAACACATAGTTATTTAGTTTTGGCTCTATGTTAGGAACTGTTCTAAACACTGGGGCTAAAAGAGTGAGAAAGACAAGGTCTTTGCTTACATGGAGCTTATGTACTAGTGAGGGAGTCAGACAATAAACAAACGCACAAATCAGATAATTTTAGGTAGTGGCAAATGCTCCGAAGAAAATAAAACAAGGACATTGGATAAAAAGTTCCTGAAATGGGGGCAGGACAGTAACTAGATGGGTCAGGGAAGGCCTCTATTAGAGAATGATATTTTAGCTTACATCTAGTTGACAAGGAATGAGTTCATAAATATGTACGGAAAGAATAGTCCAGGCAAAGATAACAACAATGCAAAGGCCCTGGGGCAGGAACAATCTTAGAGTGTTCAAGGAACAGAAAGATGATCAATGTGACTGAAGCATAGTGGACAATGGGGCAATAATAAATGATGGAATTTAAAAGGGAGGCAACATAGTCAAGTCCGTGGTAAAAAGTGTAGACTTTGTCCTAACTGCAGTGAGGGTTGTCAGATGGCAATGATAAAGAGTGTATACTTTGTTCTAAGTGCCGTGAAGGCTGTAGAAAGCCAAGGGTTTCATGGTCTGATTTACGTTATTCAAAGAGTCTAATTGCTGTGTGTGGGGAATGAATTGTAAAGAAGCAAGAGTAGAATGGAGACAGTTTGCCTGCATTTAATTGTGGAATCTGCCTTCTCGCTCATCTATTTTTTTTTGAGGGGGGAGGGGCAAAGGTAGAGGGAAAGAGAGAATCTTAAGCAGGCTCCATGCCCAGTGGGGAGTGTGATGTGGGGCTTGATTTCACAACCCTGAGATCATGACCTGAGCCAAAACCAAGAGTCCAACGCTTAACCGACTGAGCCACCCAAGTACCCCTGCCTTCTTCCTCATCTTAAAAAAGAGAAAGAAAAAAAGAAAAGAGTGCCTCTTAAGCAGTCTTCCACAATTTCTTGCTCAAAGGTAATTAATATAGGTTCACCGATTATATACATTCTTGGATTTAATTCATAAGTCACAGGAGATTGAAAGGTGGATTTATACACCTTAAACCATTTGTCCCACGTGAAAAGGCAGAAGACAGTCATTAAGTAACCCATGAAGAGCCAGTGGATGGTCTGCTGCACCAAATAGTAGAAGGGTTGTGGACAGAAACAGAAACCGGGTTGCTCAGGGTTGGGTTCTCCTAAATTAGGCTCGCAGCCTGTCTTTCCACAATAACAATGAGGAATTCATGTTGTGAGACAGAGCTTCATATTGAACTCCATGCTCTGCGTGGAGCCTGCTTAAGATTCTCTCTTTCCCTCTCCCTCTGCCCCTACCCCTACCCCACACATGCACATGTGCTCTCTCTCTCAAAAAAAAAAAAAAGAAAAGAAAAAAGAAAAAAGAAAATGGAATAATCTATTTCCCTGGTGGCTTAGAGCAGGGCTGGTGCAGAAACAACGTGTCTCTTTCCACAGCACTCTTTCTCCTCAGAGCACAGAGAACACAGAGGCCAGGGAGTGGGAAGACATGGCACTCCTAGCCTCTACTGTAAGACAATCTTCATCTGGGGCCAAAGGGGAAACTCTCATGGGAGGAGTAGAGGGCCCATGTCTCCCCTCTGGGATCCCGCATGCATGTTGCTTTATGTCTCCCCCTCTACCAAGGAATCTTTGTGTTTTTCTTCTGCCAATGTATCATGATTGTATATGGGCCTCTACCACCACCCCCCATGGGGGAAAGTGGAGGGGTACAAGGCCCTCCCTGCTCCACTTTTTCTACCTTGGAACTGCACCAGATAAAATCACTTCTCTTTGTTCAGTTTGTTGTTGTTGTTGTTGTTTTAAAGAAAGCCTAGGTTTAAACACTAGAACGCTAGGTTTTTGTGCGCATGCATGTATATGTGTGTGTGTTTTACAATCTTTTCAACTATCTCAGGCTTGAGTTTTCTCTTAGCAATGGTTGTTTTTTGCACTTTTCAGCCTGAAAATAATTCTCTTTGACAGGGAAGACAGAAACAAAATAGGATTTAAAAGAGTCTACTTTCCTCATGTCATCCATCACCCTGGACAGCTCTCTGGTTTGTTTAGGTATTCACTTCTATTTTTTTTCTGCTACATCAGTATAATTTACAACGGTATCATTAGAATTGTCTTTTTGAGAGTTTCCTTGAAGCATATCTTGAATTCCAGTATCCCATTCTAGCTCTGCCATTTACTACCTTGGACTAAGTATTTAACCTCCCTGTGTCTGTTCATGCAACTGTATAATGAAGGCAATAATATCTATGTCACAGTGTTGTTGTGAGTATATAATGAATTAAACATACGAAATGCTTTTAACAATGCCTGGCACAAAGAAAATGATCAATAAATGTTAGCTGCTATTATTACTGCTACTGTTATTATTATATTTGGGACATGAGCTTCAGGTTCCATACCTCCTTCATGTTACTTCACTACATTGTACTTCACATTACTGCCACCAGCCTTGCAATGTCTATTCTTGGATTCAGTGTTAGACTTTCTTGACTTCTTTTTTTTTTTTTTTTAGATTTTATTTATTTATTTGAGAGAGAGAGCGCAAGTCAGGGAGGAACAGAGGGGGAGGGAGAGGGAAAAGCAGACTCCGTGCTGAGTACAGAGCCCAATGCGGGGCTCGGTCCCAGGGCCCCTGAGATCATGACCTGAGGCAAAATCAAGAGTCCAACACTTCACTGACTGAGCCACCCAAGTGCCCCTCTTGACTCCATTTTTTGGGGTTCACTTTATCGTCATCAATTCCTGGGGCAGCATTTGGAGGGAAGTTATGCAGACCTGAGTTTGAGTCCTGGCTCTGACATTTGCCAGCTCTATAATGTTGGAATAATAGGGATTACTCCCTTCAGCTTCCTTTTTAGTACAACAGGAATAATATTATCTTTCATTGTTGGCAGGGGGTTGGAATACATGTAAAGCTAGTAAAGAGTATGGCATATGGTAAAAGCTCAATACTTTCAAATCTGCTTCACTTTGCAGTGTTTTCACGCTGCCCCAACCTTGTTGTACTGTCTATAGGGAAAATGAGAACTCTTCTTGGAGTATGTTGCTCAAAACAGGATCTCTTCTCCAGTCTGGCCTCCTGGCCAGCTAGGCTGCCCCTCTCAAGTTTGCAACCTTATACCTATTCCTTGGCAGTTCTTGGCCCTTTGCTGCCCTTGAATAGGTACTAGTTATTTATAATTACTTCATACTTGATGATTTCCTGTGGTAGAGCCATCTTGAGCTGAATTCAATGTATAATTTATATCCTAATCAGTGTAGTTTTCAGGGAACAAAGGCATATACATGCAATGCAAACTTTTCCTACTGATGCTATTCAGTAATAAGGAATCCAGTACTGTCAGTCTGATCTAGTTTTTGTCCTTACTTTAGTGTGTCCTACATTAGCTTCAGTTTCCTCCTTGGTAAAGTGAGGATGATTACTGTACTTAACTCACAGGGTATTGGTGAAATTAAATAAGATATTCAGTTACAGTGCTTCACACAGTTCCTGACTCACAGTAAGCACTCAATAAATGGTAGATACATAGACATAGATATATAGGAATACATCATAACAGATGTCTGAGTCATATCAACATGGACCCAAGTTCAGTTCCCAATGCTGCTGCTGATACCAGGGATCCCCATTTCTTCTGATTTTCACAGAAAATCTATTGCTCTTATATTCTCCCCACTCAACCCCTTGCTTCCCTGTTATATAACTGTCTTCATAACTGCATGTACTCAAAGAGTTAGGTATTTGCCTCTGTCCTGGGGGTGGGGTAAGTCTCCTTAACTCTATGAATAGGCAAGTGTATTATCCCCTTTCTACAGAGGAGAAAAATTAAAACTCAGAGAGGCACATCTGATATCATTGGCATGCCTGTTGAATTCCAACTTCTCCTGATTAGCAGAGCTGAGCTTCTGTTTCAAGGCACCCAATTCCTCCAGTCCTGTGTCTTGGCTCCACATCCAAATTATAATATCACGAGGCCTGGCTGTGGCCAGTTCTTGCTAGTCTCTTCCTACGAAACAGCAAATCCTGTCCCTTAGACTCACCATTTGCTGGTTCACGAGGTCCGTTCTGAATGAATCACTAAAGCTAGACTATGATGTTTCTACCTTCCTGGCTCGCAGTAGCCTGTGCTTGGAACTTCCTGTTGCTGCTCTGCTGCACAGGGGAAATTTGGTTAATCAGGCCAGTTAGAACCAAGGATGGGGTACCACCCTGCCTTGGTGTTTGCTACTCACACTCCCTCAGGCCCATGCTGTTGTGACTCCATCAGGCCTTCTGCCTGAACCCACGGGGAATGAGAAGAGAATACTTTCAGGGGTGCCTGGGTGGCTCAGTTGTTAAGCGTCTGCCTTCGGCTCAGGGCGTGATCCTGGAGTCCTGCGATCGAGCCCCACATCAGGCTCCTCCGCTGGGAGCCTGCTTCTTCCTCTCCCACTCCTCCTGCTTGTGTTCCCCCTCTCACTGGCTGTCTGTCAAATAAATAAATAAAATCTTAAAAAAAAAAGAATACTTTCAGTCTGTGTGGATGAATCTTCTTTGGATAAGGCCCTTCCTTTTGCAAACATTTCTCTACTTATTAAGTCTCTTATGTGCCCTGGAAAAGCATTATAGGACCCTCTTTAATTATTTGTCAATGTGGAGAAATAAATTTGCCCAAACTAATAGTAATTTTACAATGTCTCGGTCCTCATCCTGTGCATGATGCTCTTACCTGCAAAATTCGTCCATAAATAGATCGATATGTTAAAACTAGAGGCATTTCCTTTTAGACTTGAACCCATCCGGGGTGGGGGTGGGGGCTTAAAAAACAAATTTTATGGCCTTTGTAATGATTAATCATATACTTTTTTCTTTTTATAAAGGTCTTCTTATAAGAACAAAAGCTATTGTTCTGTCCTGTGGTTATGGACTTGGTGATGAAAATGAGCTTACTTAATGTGAAAGATACCATCCAATGTTGACATCCCAGGAAGTCTCACTTTAGACATGAACATTTAGAAATAGAAAAGAGTGCCAGTTTTGAGGGGAAAAAATGAGACAGAAGATCAATAGTGAAGAAAGAGTGAAGCCATCTTTCAGTCTTTGTATATGATGGGATTGAAGTAACTTCTAACTCTAAGGATTTCTGCAAATCTTTTGCTATGGCAACTAACACCATAGAATTTATATAGTTGATGAAAGAAGAGAATAAACTTTTATGTTCTGATCTATTAAATTGATCTAGATTTTGTAGATACATATATCAAGGGATCAGGATGGAGAGGTTCTCAGTTTCTCGATGGGCTTTGTTTATGGTTTGAAGTTTATTTTGGTGCTGAAGAGAGCTTACATTCAAAGAATGTTATTTTTTTAAAATCTCTAAATCTTGACGGAGATAAATTGCTTTAGTTTTGTGAAACCCTACTCTCTGGGAGTCGGTAATTTATTGTGAAATGTTAGAACAAAAGTAATTAAAGGTATAGAAATTAGTGATCAATCACTTAACAAGTGATTAAGTGCCTTTAACGTGCCCAGCAGCGTGCTTGCAATGGTGCTAAATACATTTTGCTGTTTGTTCAGGTGAGACAAGATTGAGGGAGATGTTCCTTTATATCTCCTGTTAGGTATCCCTGGATAGGTGTCTTCAAACTTTCTGCTCTAAGTTGAACCTAAAGCGAGTGAATCAAGTCAAGTCTGAAAGTGAGCTAGAAGTTTGCTTAATTTGAAAAAACACAAGATTTGGTGTCATGACTTAAAAATTGTCAAGAAAGCCAGGGATAGGAAAAAATAATCCAGCCAGGGCTCAGACATCCTCCTAAGTGTGCTTACACTCCAGTGTTAGTTTCTGTTCTTGTCTTCTCAATCAGGAGAACGAAGTATCATGCGGGGAGGAGGCTAGAGAGAGTGACGGGACTCAGTACACTGGCATGCTTTCCTTCCCTTTCTAAGAAGCCTTCTCTTTCCTGATACCTGACAGCCCCTCACATGTAAGGCTGGGCCAGTCCTGTTTCTCTAAACTCTTGGTGGCGTGACCACTCACCTTGAAACAGATAACAGTCCTCAGCTGCTGCTTATGTTGCTTTGTTTCCCTCACGGTACCTTGCACATGGTAGACACTCAAATATTTTTTGATGGATGGCAGAGCTCATTTAGTGGTTGTCGTGGAGAAAGAATCAAAGCCTGGAGGTAAACCATCCTGTTACATTTACTCCCCCCTATGAAAAAAAGCTCTATTTTACCTGTTGTGTTTTATATTAGAAGTTGTATGTGGTTCATTGTCAACCACCCAAACAGCACAAAAATACAAAGAAGAAAGTATAAATCACCTAAAGTCCAGATATTTATGAGGCCCACGGTCTCCACATTTGTCAAGTGGGGATAATAATAGTGCTTGTATCATGTGGTTGGTGCGGGGTTAAATAAGGCAGTGCTGGGTACAGAGAAAGTAAATGTTAGTTATAATCCTCATTCCTATCACCACCACGTTCATCCAAATTAACGGCCAAAAGAGGATGGAAGGAACTAAAATTTAGTATTAGAGATGTTTTAGCAGTAGAAAAAAGTGAAGTGGTGCCTGTTCCT
Organism: Ursus americanus; assembly: GCF_024610735.1. Lineage (NCBI taxonomy): Eukaryota > Metazoa > Chordata > Mammalia > Carnivora > Ursidae > Ursus > Ursus americanus. Next base: position 34,867,216 of record NC_142164.1, on the reverse strand, counting down.
TTAAGATTTATAGGAAGGGAGAAAGAAGAACTACAGAAATAAACATGATATGGGAAGAGTAGATCAGGGAGAACATTTTAGGGGGATTTCACTCTAAGAAAATAGATCATTTCCTGACAGCAAGAATGTAGGGAGTAGTATGGAGAATTGGGGTTTGGATGAGAGGAGAAGGTCTAGTCCCCAAGGTACCATTCAGCAATAAATTGTATGAATCCGTGCCTTCTTGCTGTAGGGAATGAAACAAGAAAGTATATTTTCCCTTTCCCCAGCTTTCTCAACTATCTAGAACACTGCAGATGAATTACGAGAGCCTTGAGTGAAAATTTAAACTTCTAAAAGAAGGAAAATGGTGTGCAGGGACAGTGCAGCTAAACAAGTGGATGTCTGAACTATGGCTTAATTTAAAAATTCTACCGTAATGGCTTTTTACTGCAGCAATTAGAACAAAAATAAAGCCGGTTGTTTCAGATAAACAAAAGCTGAGTGACGATGGGCTCCTGAAGAAACAGAAGCTACTGATAAAAATGGAAATTCGGCAAGCACTGAAGGGAGGAGGGGTAGCCAGGGTAGTCAACGTGGTAGGCTGTTACCAGGCCTCTCCGAAGAGCATATTGCCAGGCAAAAGGACCTGCATATGGGCACAGTTTCCAAGGCTTAATGAGTGAGAAAAAGGATAAGTTATTTCTGATGTTTCTGTTTTCCTTGCTGAAGAAAGAAAAAACTAGTGGCTGGCAAACACAAATCTCGAGAAGTTAATAAATTGGACATTGATTCTCATGTTTGAAGATGGGGCTGGATAAACAGGGAGCTATGAAAGAGCTTTTATTAATTCTAGCTTGGTGAGAGGGAAATCAATATGTCTTGTGTGGGTATTTTACAGATACCTTAGGCTCGGACCTCAGTTGGCTGGCTTGATGGGAGATAAGGGCATTTTGGTTAGCTGGACTTGTTATTGTTTTAAGTGAGTGTTATTAACTCATTTATGCAGCAAAGCTTCCTGACATACGGGCAGCCCTACGATCATAATACTTCTCCAGTTTTATTGATGTGTGTGCAATTGTATTAGTGCAAGTCGAGATTATGCATTGTTAAGAAATAGTAGCAATCAAGTGTTATGTTTTAAATGGTGAATGATATGGCACTCTTCCTCCACTGTCTAAGGCCGACCCATCGGTCTCCTTTCAGTTCCTTGAATGTATCACGGTCTTTTATGCCTCAGAGCCTTCACACATGCTGGTCCTTCTGCTCAGACGGCTCTGTCTCCTCCCCTTTCCCTTTGCTTACCTGAGCTCCTACTTAACTTTTAGGTGCCAATCAACTGGCACTCCCTCAGGAAGTCTTCCCTGATATATATGGCCTTGTAGCATTCTGAACTTGTCTTTTGTAGCCCTGAATGTGAGTGTAGTCCATTATTTTTTAGTTATTAGTTTGATTCCATTTTTCCAACTAGACTGGCTCTCGGGGATAATCATCATTCATCGCCTCCCTTCCTGGGTTCTAACCAATTGAATATGCATGCAAAATAGTGGTCAATACCCCAGAGGTACAGAGAAGATTGCTAGAGGACACAGATTGGGCCTAAGGCTAAAATGGGCCTTCCTGTTCTCTGGCCCTCTAGGCCCAGGTGCTAATCTGACCAATCTACCCACCCTGGTGAGGAGCAGGAAAAGAGCAGAGTCTGTTGATGCAAGGGAATCCAAAAGTGGTGAGGGTGCTGCCTTTCTTACTCATAGGTGAGGCGGACAGTAGAAGGGACAAACTAGGGCCTCTTTCCTGCTTTGGGAGGCAAAGGGACCTCAGTCACTGGGATGACATGGCTCACTGAGTGATTGAGTCCGACCCATCAGCTTAGTCCTTCCTCCTCCTGTGGGAGAACTGAATGTCTTAGTAAAGAGAGAGGTTAGTGAAAATAAGAGGAAGGGGTGGGGTGGTGGAGGAAAGAAGTATGTCTGTACCTCCATCAGACTGTAGGCCAGGGACCTTGTCTGCCTGATTTACCCACTGTATCCCCTGTGTGTTAAAGAGCACCTGCAAAGTTAAAAAAAATAAAATATGCTCTTAGCACAATACCTGGCACATTGTAAGCTTTCAATATATATTTGTTGAATATACATTTTTTACTGAATTACGGACTCATGGCTAAATGGCCAACCAACCTTTGAAAAAGACACTGTTATTTAGTGGATAATGTGAGGCAGGAAATCTAGTTTGCTACGTGGTGTTTGACCTTGATCAAGACACTTAGCATCCCCCTTGAATCTCAATTTTTCTCGTATGAAATATAAGGTAATTGAACGAGCTTAATTGTAACTGGTCCTGTCTAGCTCTAGACTCTGATTCTAAAAAGCAAAGTTCAAATGCCCTTTGATTTAACTAAGCAGAAAAAAACCTCAGAGCAAAAAGTAAATTCTTCTTCTTAAGAGTTATATAACTGAAAAGTTTCTTTGTTTAAAGATTTATTTATTTGAGAGAAAGAGAGAGAGAGTGAGGGAGAAGGGTAAAGGGAGAGGAAGAGAGAGAATCCCAAGCAGACTCTCCACTGAGCGTGGAGCCCAACATGGGGTTCAATCCCACTACCCTGAGATCACTAACCTGAGATCACAACCTGAACCCAAATCAAGAGCTGGTCGCTCAACTGACTGAGTCACCCAGACACCCATAACTGAAAAGTTTCTAAAGTCAGTTAGAAAGGGCAATTTTTGAAGAGTAAAGTCTAATTAGAAATGTACGAAACTACAGGTGATTCTGAAAAGAACCCAAAACAAATGCAAAAACAATTTCTTTCTTCTTCTTTTTTTTTTTTTAAAAGGCTCTGTGCTCAGTGCAAAGCTTAACACAGGACCTGAACTCACAACCCTGAGATTAAGACCTGAGCTGAGATCAAGAGTTGGATGCTTAACCAATTAAGCCATCCAGGCACTCTGCAAAAACAATTTCTTAAAAAAGGGCAATTATAAAGCATTTTTAAATGTAATTAACAAAACAATTGAAATCTCAGTTTTTTGCCTTGCACGGTTTAGTAGCCAAGGATAAATCTCTGTCAATTATTTTCCCCCCTTCAGTTAAACCACAGAGGTTAAAAGCAGTAAGCACTAGAGTTATTAGAGGGTTACAGGGAAAGCTATTGGTTTTGTGGCTTCTCTTTACTCAACCTGCAGCCCAGGTTTACATTTAATGTATGTGACTCATCAATTTCTGAATTAAGGTCCTTAATTAATAGCTGATGTTTTTCCTTTTATCCTAATGCTTTACACACAATTACAGAGAGTGTGTATACTTAGAGTCTTTTCTTGACTTACCCTTCGTTACCAACGGTGACTTTCCATTTTATAATTGTTGAGGCTTCTATTAACTGAGATGTTAGTAATCAGGCAGGGCTTTCTTAAAGTTCTGAATTTGTGATTATTCACAGAAAAATATTTTGTTTTTATATTTTTTATTATTCAATATATTCTTTTGTAAGTCCAAATTAATGCTTTTAGGAGAATATTTTGCAGATACTACTATATTTCAGGAATAATGATAGACATAGGAAATACAAAAATGAAAAGACTATCCTTAGTTTTAAGGAGTTCACAGTCTAATGGAGGATAAAGTTATGCAAAAACATAATTCTGCTAGAAATAGAAACATTAAGCTCTTGAAGTTGATACATATACAAGGTGCTTTGGGAGTACAGAGAAAGGATTGAATAATTCTTTCCCAGGAAGTCCTGGGTAAAATGCCATTTGAATGGGTATTAAATAATGCATAGGGAGTGAGTATATTCCTAACAGAGAGAACAGAACGTACAGAGGAAAGGAGTTAGTAAAAGGAATAATTTGTTCAGGAAACATGAGAAAAATAGTTTCTTCGGAATGGAAATATTTACAACAAAATGACAGAGGATTGACATCCTTCGTATATAAAGAGCTTTTATAATTCAATGAGAAAAGATGAACACCTCATTAGAAAAATGGACAAACATTAATATAAAATATTTCTTGGATGCTTACTATATTTGCGAAATAGTAACAACAACATACTCCCTGACATCATGAAGCTTGCCATCTAGTGGGAGATGCAGATAAGTAAACAGAATGATTACAATTTAGTGTGTTGAAATTATAATCGGAACACAGGAGAGGCACCTAATTCATGGTTGGGGAGCCAGAGAAAGCTTCCTGAAGAAGTAAAACTTATAAGTTTTAAAGGTGAAAAATGGGTAGAATGTAGACAGACATAGAAGTGGCCTGGGAGTGAAGGGGTAGTTGAGTAGTCTAGTCATAGTGAACAATATATGTGAAAACCTGGAACTGAGAGAGAGCATGGTATATTTGGGGGAAATGAAGACTTAAGTATGGCTGAAGCACAGAGTACAAGGAAAGAAGTCAGATGATGCAAGTTTTGAAAACTATGTTAAGAAGTTTGGGTTTTCTTTTTTTAAGATTTATTTATTTATTTGAGAGAGAGCGTATGCATGAGTGGGGGGAGGGGCAGAGGGAGAGACTCTCTAGCAGACTCCACGTTGAGGGTGGAGCCTGACATGGGGCTTGATCTCACAAGCCAAGAGATCATGACCTGAGCCAAAACCAAGAGTCTGACACACTCAGCTGACTGAGCCACCCAGGCACCTCAGAAATTTGCATTTTCTTAAGGAAGCCATTGAAATGTTCTCAGTAGGGAAGCAATACTATGATTAGCTTTGGGCTTCAGCCAATCTGACTGACTATAGTATGGAGAATGGATTGGAGTGGGCAACATGTCCATTTAAGAGGATTTTTCTGTAACCTAGTATAAAGATGATGGTTGACTGATAAAGGACGGCATGAGTGGTAATAGAGAAAAGTGGATGGATTTGAAATTTATTTAGACGGTAGAATTGGTAGAACTTAGTGATTGATTGATATGATGTAGCAGGAGTGGTGATAAAAAGAAGTAGGAACACTTTGGAAAGTAAGATGATGAATAATGTTCCGGACATGTTGATTTGTAGGTGTCTAAAGGAAATGGAAATTTCTGGAAGCTACTTAGTTTTATGAGTCTGGAACTCAGGTGGGAGGACTTGTGGAGAGAGAGGTATGGGAATCATCAGTCCTGAGTTCATCCAGAGACAGATGAGTACTGTAAGAAGATAAGAGGGTTAAGACAGAACCCTGAGCTAGAGCTCTGCCATGTGCAAAGGAAGAAAAATCCTCAAGATGAGAAGGAATGGTTGAGAGGGAAGGTAAGAGGAAAGCCAAGGTAGTGTTGTGCCATGGAAACAAAGGGTGGAGAGTGTTCAAGAAAAAGGAAATGGTTAACTGTATAAAATGTTGCTGAGAGGGGCACCTGGGCAGTTCAGTCAGTTAAGCGTCCGACTCTTGATTTTGGCTCGGGTCATGATCTCAGGGTCGTGAGATTGAGTTCCGCATGGGGGCTCCGCACTCAGCATGGAGTCTGCTTGTTCTAATCCCTCTTCCTGCTTGTTCTTTCTCTCGAATAAATAAAATCTTTTTAAAAATGTTGCTGAGAGATTGTGTAAGATAGCAGCACTGAAGCGTGTCCTTTAGATTTAGTAACAAGGAAGTTGACAGTGATCTTGTGGAGAACAGTTTCGGTGGAGTGTTGGGGGAGGCAACTAAGGCGTCCACCCACCAGTGGGTGGGAAGTGAAATAATAACAAGAATCAGACAAAATAACATTAACACATCATTCACATAACAAGAAGTACAAAGGGTCAAGAAATATAAAGAAGTTCTATCTCATTAGTAATAAAAAATGCAAAATAAAATGAGATAACTATTTTTAGCCAGTCAAGTTGGCAAAGAGAAAATTAATATATTGCCATTTTCCACTTGGCGGAAGTGTCACTTGATACAATTTTTGAAGGTCATTTGGCAACATCAAAAGTTTTTAAAATGTGAATACCCTTTCAGGGCACAATTCTGTTTCCTCCTTGGCAGAGAGAGGAAAACATGCTCCTCATCATGCCTTTTGTTCTTGTGTTCTCTACTGTCACCCCATAATAGCTGTTTGGAGTTGAGAATGGCAAGAAGAGTTCCAAAGGGTGAAATTTTTCTTGTTCTGCATTTCTCTTGTCGTTACTGTTGGTATTTTGTATTTTCATCCTGGAGTGAAGGGTTTATTTAGGGAGTGCTGGGATGTCAGGTCAGGTTATTAGGAGTCCTATCTTCTGGAGGGCACACCACCTCAGGCTTTTTAAAATACAGAGTAAGAGGGCCACCTGGCTGGCTCATTGGTAGAACATGAATTCTTTTTTTAAATCAATTAATTAATTATTTACTTATTTTTTATTATGTTCAGTTAGCCAGCATGTAGTACATCATAAGTTTTTGATGTAGTGTTCAACGATTCATTAATTGCATATAACACCCAGTGCTCATCACCACATGTGCCCACCTTAATACCAACACCTGGTACCCCACGTCCCCACCCCCTCCCTTCTGTAAGCCTCAGATTGTTTCCTGGAGTCCAAAATCTCTCATGGTTTGTCTCCCTCTCTGATTTCTTCCCATTCAGTTTTCCCTCCCTTCCCCTGTGGTCCTCTGCACTATTGCTTATGTTCCACATATGAGTGAAACCATATGATAATTGTCTTTCTCTGCTTGACTTATTTCACTTAGCATAATCCTCTCTTGTTCCATCCATGTTGATGCAAATGTTGAGTATTCATCCTTTCTGATGGCTGAGTAACATTCCATTGTATATATGAACCACATCTTCTTTATCCATTCATCTGTTGAAGGGCACCTCAGCTCCTTCCACAGTTTGGCTATTGTGGACATTGCTGCTATGAACATAGTATGGAGGTTCCTCAAGACATTAAAAATACAATTACTCGATAACCCAACAATTGCACTACTAGGTATTTACCCCCAAGATACAGATGTAGTGAAAAGAATGGGCACATGCACCTCGATGTTCATAGCAGCAAAGAACATGTGACTCTTCATCTTAGGGTCATGAGTTTAAGCCCCACATTGGGCATGGAGCCTACTTAATTAAAAAGTAAAAATAAGGGGCACCTGGGTGAAGCAGTCGGTTAAGCGTTGGACTCTTGGTTTCAGCTCAGGTCGTGATCTCAGGGTTGTGTGGTCAAGCCCTGCGTCAGGCTCCACACTCAGCATAGAGTCTGCTTAAGATTCTCTCTCTCCCTCTCTCTCTGCACCCCCTCCCTGCGTTCTCTCTCTCAAATAAATAAATAAATCTTTTTAAAAAAGTAAAAATAAAAAATACAGAGTAATGATAGAGGAAGAAGGATAAAAGTCATGCGAGAGCCAGCCCACACAAATAATTTTCTGCCACAATTTCTAAAGGACTCAGGATGTGTTGCCTGGCAGGGGGAGCAAAACAGGAGAAAGGCGAGGGAACGGTTCTTGAGGAATATTTTCTTCCAGTTATCCAAATCTCACAAAAGCAAAGAGGTAAACTAGTTAGCAAGAGGTGTTTGTTGAAGTTATCCTCACAAAATCAAAATAAAGCCAAAGATAGCTCCATCAGGGCAAGCCTTTATGTCTGTTTCACGACTTCATTGTTACCGTCTACAGGAAAGCCTGGAACATAGTAGGTACTCAGTTTATAATGGTTGAAAGCAGAAAGATCATTGAATGGGAAATTTGATAAGCTACAAAATGAGAGGAATGAAGCGGGGATTGCTGGCAGTTTGTTGAAGTTTATCTTTTCATTGTTGCTTTTATTTAACAACAAACACAAAATCTGGAGGCATCTGACAGCGGTCGTTTCCTTGTTTTCTTCTCTCCTTCTTTTGGAATGTGATAGCGTAACTAGAAATCAAAATGGCTTTGCAGATAGATAGTGATTTTAAACTAATTTCGTCATCTGCTGTGTGGAGAGAGAGGGAAGGAAGAACATTACCCAGTCACAAAGCTTGTGTTAACGTTAATTGGTGATTATTGTAATGTGCGTCGCAGCTTTTACTCTTTCTAAAATGCAACCATCTGATGAGTTAGCTCCATTTTGAGGAGAGGCAATCACAATTACAGAAACAGGGGAAGCAAAATGTTTTCAACAAGTTGCATAAGAATACAGCTTCTTCAGGGTTGTTTTTTTTTTTCTCATAGAAAAATTGGATATAGGAACTCTTTGAGTGTACATGGAGGAAATTGCATTACTTTTTGCTTATCTCTTGGCTCTCACCTTTTCCTCCTATACCTCGAAATTCTCTTTAAGTAATAACAGAGCAATGAAGGGGTTTCCATACGACAAGTTTCACTGTTGTAAAGGCCAGCAAGATGGGGACTAGATGCAATGTTTAGCAATGAGCTTGTATGATTTACAGCAAAAAGAAAAAGCTATACTGGCTTTTTGGACTCTGATTGCCAGCATTCTATAGTTTAAACTGTTGAGTCCTTGAAATGATTGATTGTTAGGATTTTCTTGATGCAAGACTCTCATGGTTTTCCACCTACATCTTTTGGGTTCTTTCTCTCTTGTGTACAGGTTCATCTCATACTACCTAGCCAGTTTTAGAACCTCTTCTCTTCTCACTCTGTGCTCTTTCTTTCCAAGATCTCATCCATGCCCAACATTTGAATTACCACCTTACTCCGATGACTTAAAATCTTATCTCTAGCACAGGTTATTCTCTTCGAGCTACATACGTCATGTATCTTCTTATCCTAAAGGCAGTCAAACTCACCATGTTCAAAAATAAGATTAAAATTTACCTCTCCAGATAATGATCTCTACCAAACATGCCACCGTCTGTTGTCGTATGCAAGCCAGTCATCTCTGATACTTGTCTCTTCTCTTTTCCTTGCCACATCCAATCCATCACTAACTCTCTCCATTTCTTCTCCTACTATCTCTCGATTCTGTTTCTCTTTGGTTCTGTCACCAGTAGTCTAGTGCAGTTTACTCTCACTCACCTTCTAAGTCATCTTCCTGCATCTACCTTTGCTCCATTTCAATCCGTTTTCTGCAGTGCAGCCATTTCAAAATGCAGATAAGAACATGTAATTCTCCTTGCCACTGATCTTGAGGAAAGTTTAAAAGTTTTAACAAGACCAACAAAGCTTTGAATGATCTGAACCATTCTCACCCTCTTCAGTGTCCTCTCACCTTGCACTTGCTTTAGCTCTTTGTTCCCCAATTGCACTGGCCTTCCTTTAATGCCTGTTCTCTCTATGCTACATCCTGCCACAGGACCTTCGACCATGCTTATGTCTTGGTTAGGAATGCCCTTGCTTCATTTTTGTCTGGTCAGCTCACACTCATCATTCAGATCCGAACTTATTTTTCTTTAAGAAAGATATTTATGACTTCCTTGACTTGTCAGCTGTCCCTAGCTTACATTCTCCTATGCTGCTGTGCATCTCTTTTATTATGCTTATCACACGGGTGTGTGGCTGGGGAGGGTGGGAGCTCCCAGTTGGCCAGAGTGGTGGCAGGGTAGAAGATGCTGTCATCTGGATGGGCTGACAGGCTTTTGCTTTTCCTTTGTGTCCTCACAAGTTGTCTCTGGGAATAAGCTCCCCCAGCTTTGGGGAAGCACCTGGCTGCCGCTTTTACTTAATTCAACCCTATTTCGTACTTGCTGTTCCTTGATTATGTTCTATACTTTTCCAACTAGATGCTCACTCTGCAGGGTAGAGCCCCCTCTTCCTTTTCCATCTGTAAAGACTCTACTTTCTCCATAAAAATAATACGAAGCAGAATGCTTTGCGAGTTGCTTACTATGTGCAAGGTGACCTCTATTTTGCCCCTCAATTCTCACAACAATCTTGTTTTGTATTATTATCTCTGTTTTACAGATGAGGTAAGTGAGGCTCCAAAAGGCTAAGCAACAGCATCGGCCACAAAGCGTGGAACTGCCTGAGCTAGAGTTTGTGCTGAGAAACCTGACAAAACTGGTTTCTCATGCTATGTTTCTACTTTGTGAAAAGACCCTTCAGTCGTGAAGCCTTTTTTGAGGCGCTCAACAAGACGCGATCTCTTTTTGCAACTTTCTCTGCATTGTGTGTATGCTTCTCTTATGGAGATTATCATATTCTGTGCTTTATTACGAATACATGTATTCCCGTGAAGCAGATAATAAAGTGTTTGAGGGCAAAGACTATTATCTACTCACCGTGTTCTCCCCGTGAATGACTTTAGCATAGATGGTCAATTCACTTCCAAGTTAGTCAACCTCTTTATGTAAGAAGGTTGGACAAATCAGTAGTTGCAAATTTTTTTAATAAAGATTTTATTTATTTATTTGAGAGAGAGACAGCACGAGCAGGGGGAGGGAGGGGGGAGGGAGAAGCAGACTCTCCACTGAACAGGGAGCCCGATGCAGGCTCCATCCCAGGAACCTGGGATTGTGACCTGAGCTGAAGGCAGATGCTTCACCGACTGAGCCACCCAGGCACCCCAATAGCTGCAAATTCAAATGAGTATAGGGTTAAGAATGTAGCAAATGATTGAGATGGCCCATTTGGCTGCGATATACTGAAGAACACAGCCCCATTTGGAGGGAGCAGCAGCTATTTGGTTCTTCTTGATTGTGATCACACTGGAATGTGTGTTGCCTTGTGCTGCCAGTTCTTTTGGTTTTTCAAGAGAATTCAGAAATCTGGATTTTTATTTTTTCTTTTTTTAAAAGATTTTATTTTTAAGTAATCTCTACACCCAACTTGGGGTTCGAACTCACAAACGTAAGATCAAGAGTCACATGCTCCACCACTGAGCCAGCCAGGTGCTCCAGAAATCTGGATTTTTACATAAAGTGGTATCTCTTGCGTTTTTAAGTGTTGGAATAATTAAAACATAGACTAGACCAATATGGGCTAGATCTGGGCCAACGACTGGTAGATACTGTTTCTGCTCTTTCTTTGAGCCCTTATTTTATAGGATAATGATTCTATGTAAATGAATATTCTAATACTATCAAATTTCTTCTATTAATCGCTGCTATTGTGAGTAGTATCTCCTATAATGATTGAGAGTAGGAAGAAAGAGGGAGAAGAAATATCAAACCCCCAGGTTTTACTAATATTTTGGAAGATCAAACATGTATTTAAAAAAACAGTAATCTGAGTGCCTGTTCTATAATTATCTGTGTGTATATTTATAAGCATAGATGTAGATGTAATCTGCATATGTATCATTGAATATGCATGTATTTATTTTATATACAGAATCTACAGATTTACATTACACTTTACATTTATGCAAATTTACACTAGAATTTACCAGATATGTAAATTCATGTCATAGATTTTTGAAAAATTAAAAAAGGCTCCAATTCAATTTTAGCTGAAAAGGGTTGAAAACTGGACAATGATCTCATTGCTTTGATAATCCAATTCCCTAAACTAGCCAGACCTTGGAAAATGAGCAGCTTAAATGTGTTTCTGCCTGTGCTAGAATTTGAAATGACTGTTTAATCTGTTTTGGTCCTATCTTGTATACTAAGAATATTTTTGAGAAGCTGTGTGTTGACATGAATGAAAATGAACGAGATCAATCACCTGCAGTACATGCAAACTATAAACTCTTTTCAAGTTAATCTCTATTGCAAGAGCTGAGTTTCTCAGGTCACCAGAGCCTTACACTGAAAAACAGTCTTGATCAACAACTAAAAATATGTGTAAAGAGCCCATCACGGACGTGGCACAGCATGAAATACTGTGGGGATACCAAAGACAGGCAACATTTTCAAGGAGCCGAACTTTAGTCAGTCTTGAGCAAGAATGTAAATATTTGGATCATGGAACTTTACATAAAAAACCAGGGATGTACTGTATGGTGACTAACATAATATAATAAAAAAATATTATTATAAAAAAAGAATGTAAATATTTGGCACTATTTTGTTAGATTTTAAGAATTTCCTTCCTGGATTGACTTTAGAAATAGGCTAGACATTAATCTAGGAGATGCTGATTTTCTTTCCAATTTGTTGATGCTTTGTGTTACAATTTCTTTGGGGGTAAGAGTATTGTCTTAAAAGCAAATAACTTCAAACTTCCTTCTTTTGGAGTTTCTTCTAGGTTGCAGGTTGCATTTTTAGCACAAAAGTAAACAGAGATGGTTATATATTAGCCAGAAGAATGACTACAGGAAGAGAACATAATACAATCCCATTGACATTCTGTAGATTAGAGAATGTTGGAGCTGGAAGGGACTTCACCATTCCTTAGCAGTTGTCCTATGCTCTTAGGGAGTTAGATTAGTTATCTCCAAGACCCTTCATAGCTCATTTGTCAAATGGGGCAGCCGAGGTCCAGGGTCAAAGTTTATATTTACTGTGGATCAATCTTTCAGGGGAAAGAGAGTTGACTATTAAAATACCAAAATGAGCTCATCTGAACTCATGAAAAATTTGCAACAATTTATATGGCATTTCAAATTAATGGGGCGGAATTGGTCTAGAACTTGAGATCCTAGAAATAAAATTTTTTAGCGTATCTCTTTAATCATAAACAAATTCTGACATATCTTGCGTATCTCTGTGGAAAGAAGCAAACCAATTAAACAAAAGAGCCCAGCTCAGTGCTTGGCTCCTTGCAGGCTTTCAACCTATATGTGGTCAGTGATGCTCACCATAGATTTCTATTTATTTTTTCATGTTTCTAACCTAGATGTCTCACTATTGGTGGTGGATGTAACTTTGTGGTATTCAGAGTATATTTTCTTTGACCTGAGCCTGTAACTCTTCTTTGAGGCAGAAACTAATTAAACAATTCATTTTGGTATTTTTTTTATCATGAAACTGCTGCAAAAGTGATACTTGACTGCTATATAATTTTGCTAGATATATAAAGAGAAAAAGTAATTATTTGCCTGGATTTTATGTCCTATTAAAATTAAATAAATGCATAAAATACATAAATAAAACCTCATCAAGTGTTGGAATGTCAGGGAAGAGAATGAAATTTGTGTGTATTATTCTCATTGTTCAGCACAGCCGAGAATAGGAAACTGGTGCTATTAAGTTTTAATCTTTCTCCTTTCACATCAGAGCACTCATATATATGATTTTTAAAAAATTCAGTGGGGAAACTATGTACTTTAATATTAATTGCTACTAAATTGATAGTCTTTCATGTGAGCCATTTAAAAATTATGAACTTTGCTTTTCTGTTCATTCTTCACATAACTGCTGGGATAATCTCTTACCAATAGTATTTTCATTATATTCTTCTCTTGCTCAAAAACCTATAGGGAATGCCTATAGCTTTAGTGTTATAAGTGGGAGCTGTAGAGACAGAAGTTCTGGGTCTGAGTCTCTACTTTTTGCTAGCCGTGTGGCTTTGGGAATGCCATTCATTTCTTCTGAGGCTCAGTTTCTTTATAAACAAAGTGGGGAAATATATTAAAACTGATAATCTTGTTGAGAGGGATACATGAGACAATGTTTAAAGCTCTTCGCATAGCACCTGGCCTGAGGTAAGCCCTGGTACGTACTAGGTATTCAATAACTATTGATTTAATTAACTGATAGATACCTAATGCTTAGGAGGTAACATGCAAATCTTTCACCCTACCCTCTAAGAACTGGCTCCCGTATTTATCCCAAGAACCAACACTCTTGGTTAGTTATGGTCTAGTTAGGATCGCTCCCTTTGTTTTGGTCAGACTGATTTCCTTTCTGCCCTTATACACTACTCAGCTCCTTAGTCCCATGCTTGCACTGTTTTCATTACCCCACAGAGAGTGCCCTTCACTCTTCAATGCCACAGTATTTCAATTACTTTCATAATCTTGCATGAAACTCACCTTTCCCAGGAAATTGCCTAATTAACCCCATTTGACTTAGGTCTCACCATTATTCTGGTTCATCTCAGCACTCACGTAATCAGTCTGCATAATCCTCTGCACCTGCAGGCATACAGTTTTGCCTTGTTCTTAAGTCATTTTCTGTATATTTTGCCCCCTCCTCCAGCTAGTTTCAAAGCTCTTCAGTGGCAGTGAGGAATTCATCTCCTACTTTGTGTGCAACAACACCCTTTCCCATATTACCCTTGGCCTCTAGTTTCAAGAACACAGTTGCAAATTTTGCTGAATAAATGAATCAATGGTATCTAATGAAATTGCATTTTGCGGCTATGAAAAGCAAAACATCAAGTGGATGCAATTTTGTGCTTATGATCTAAAGCAGCCAACCGGGCATTCTGACAATGAACAGATATTTGTGATTATTTTTATATTTTCTACAATGAGGATGAAAGAGGACACATCATTATGGGACTGCAGGGACAATGGTTAGCCGAGCATATTACATCACAAAATGTTCTACTGGTAGAGAATGAGTGTACAATTTCAGACAATGATATAGCTGTGTGACCTTGGGCATGTCAATTAACCTTTCAGGTGCTTCGTTTCCCCATCTGTAAAATATATGAGGGGGTGGATTATATTATCTCTGTCTGCTCTCAGTTCTATCATTTTCAGCTTTTAAAATCACGTACTATGGCCTGAGTTGGTAGTGTGGCAGTGCGTGTATGATGTGAATGCTAATTAAGTGATATCTCAGTGGTCATCGACTGGTGCCCTTTGAGGGTGCCCAAGTATATATTAAATATATGTAGATTTTGTCTTGGGTAGATGACATTTGTGATCTATTTCCTAAGAAACCAAATGGTTCTAGGGCTAGGATAAACAAGATTCAGTATTTTCTAGCAGGCTAAGAATGATGAGGGAACGAGAACCAGAAGAGGTTTCAGCTCAAGAATAGATCGAGGCTTAGGGAAAACAGGGTCGCTTTTGCTTTACCAATAAGCAGAAGTAAGTATCTTTCCCCATTCTCTCTCTCCCCTTCATTCACTACACCTCAGAGAGCCACACCCTCCCCAAAGAAGAATTTATCATTCACTAGAATTCATGATTCAAAATCACCATAAAAATTGCTATTTTTAAGCACAGAGATGGTTTAAGGAAAAAAAGAAAAAAGCATGTAAAGGGTGCTTGGGTGGCTCAGAGAGTTAACTGTCTGCCTTCGGCACAGGTCATGATCTTGGAGTCTGGGGATAGAGCCCCATGTCAAGCTCCCTGCTCAGCGGGGAGCCTGCGTCTCCTTTTGCCCCTCCCCCTGCTGATGTTCTTTCTCTCTCTCACTCATGATATCTCAAATAAATAAATAAAATCTTTATTTATTTTTTTTTTAAAGATCTCATGTATTTATTTAGAGAGAGCATGCGCCATGAGCAGGGGGAGGGGCAGAGGGTCTAGAGGGAGAGAGAGAGAATCTCAAGCAGATTCGGAACTGAGCACGGAGCTGGACGTGGGGCTCGATCTCACGACCCTGAGAGCATGACCCGGGCTGAAATCAAGAGTTGGACGTTCAACCGACTGAGCCACCCAGGCGCCCCCTAAATAAAATCTTTAAAAAAAGAAAAAGTATGTAAAAATTTCATTAACACAAGAAAGTAGAAGGACATGTAAATTTATCCCAACTAATATAAATCACTTGCAAACCTGCCAGTGCCGTAGGTTAATGAGATTAATTGTGAGGAATTTATTCCCAAACACCAACCCAGAATTAAAAGATAGGCTATATTGATCTGTCTAGATGCATAAAAATATTTGTTTCTAATGACTGAGTGAAAATTACTTATTCAAAAACATTATCTTTCCACCATGCCTTTTTTTAAAAAAAGCAAGAAGTCTATGTAATTATAAGATAATGTTTTTCATGAAACTAGAAATCATTTCAATGAATAATGAGTATGTGGAGAGTATATATGGTGTAAGAGAAAATCTTCCATAATGAGAATCAGTTTTTGAAGAAATGGAGTTTTGTCAGGTTACAATAGCCTAACATGGCTTTTCAGAGCTTGGCCCTTTATATAGTACACTAAGCGTATAGTTCTTCAAGCAAAGGTAGGAACGATCTAAATGGATTACATTTATGTATCCCTCATACATAAAATAACTACAGAGACATGTTGTATGCACATGACTTGCAAATGGAGCCCAAAGGAAACAGAGAAGCATCCTGAGAAATTTGTCCAAGGTTGTTTCATAGCATTGAAGGGGCTACATAAAGCCATCTACAAAAAGACTGGGGAAAAAAAAGAACAAGTCACTATGAGGTCAAGAGTATGTATACTGAGAGTGAAGCTGGAAGGTAAAGGGTTGCTGGAAGCATAAGGGATAGAGGTCAGAGAATAGGATATTGGAATTAAGAATTTCTGATGTACAGCAGTTCTGGTGATGGCAAGGTCTAGAGGGGCTTCCATGGCTGTGAGTGGGTGGAGTGAAGTGAAGGTGAATGCCGCAGGTGTTTAGATTAAGACCTATAAATGTAGGGTGTTAAGTGGACTGACTGTCCACAGGGATCTTCGTGGACTAGATGAATAGTGAGTAGCTATTCTGTGGAATGTGTTGTGGAGATACAGCCATAAATGAGGAAAACACAGTTCCTGACCTCATAGAACTTCTATTCTAGTAGAGAAGATAGATTAAACAAATCATTACATAAAGTATAGTGAGTGTTACTTTTCAGAAACTGAAGAAATACATTTAGGCAAGGGGAGTCTGTCCTCTGGTAGCTACTGATAATAGAATTATATTTAAGAAGCCTTCCCTTCTACATTTTTCTATCATTTTTTGAGTAAAAAAAGACTTTCAGTTATAGATAAAAATAAAATAGCCTCAGAGAAATTCGATGATTTGTCTGATGTCATACAGCTAGTGAGTGGTAGAGCTAGGATTGAAAACTAGATCTGTCATAGTTGTAGTTCTGCTGTGGCTATGTGAGATGACTACAGCCCATCCTTCTGGCTGATTACAACAGAAAAATATGGAAAAATACAAAAACTGCTATTTGAGGACTTTAAAAAGTTAACAGAAGCAGTAAGGTTATGGAGTGGAGTCAAAACTTGGAGAAGTGACCTGCATGGGGTGAGTTTCCATTTTTTCCCCTTGTGCTGCTTTGTGGTAGAATGGGTACCAGTCACATAGCAGTGTGGTGGTGTTGGAAACTAAAACTCTGATAGAAAGCTCATGAACTTTCTGGCTCAAAGAACAAAGGATAGGAGCACCACAAAGCTGGGTAGTGTGGGAGGAATCATGGTAGGGAGAATGCTGGAGAACGGGCCCCTTAATTCTGTATAAGTCTCAGCTGGACTTCTGAGCTATGCATGCATAAGGTGGACCCTAATGAGCAGAGCAAAGGCTTTGAGGATTGGAGTGAGATTAGAATCATCCACACAAGTCTCACATCAACCCTGAACAATACCTGCACGGGACAGATCCAAATAAGCAGAGCAAATTCTTAAAGAAATAAAATAAGAGGGGCGCCTGGGTGGCTCAGTTGTTAAGCGTCTGCCTTTGGCTCAGGGTGTGATCCCAGGGTCCTGGGATCGAGCCCCGCATCAGGCTCCCTGCTCTGCTGTGAGCCTGCTTCTTCCTCTCCCACTCTCCCTGCTTGTGTTCCCTCTCTCGCTGGCTGTCTCTCTGTCAAATAAATAAATAAATAATCTTAAAAAAAAAGAAATAAAATAAGAGTTAATTTTTTACAACTTTATTGAGGTATACTTTATATATGTACAATTAATCTAAGTTTATAATTCAATTATTTTTAAAGGAAATTAAGCACCATTTCCATCACCCCCATAAGATCTCTTGTTTCTGTTAACTGTTAAACTCTGTTCTCAACTCCAGCCCCCGGAAACCACTAATCTACTTTTTGTCTCTGTATATTTGTGTTTTCTGGACATTTCATATAAATGGAATCATATAATATGTGGTCTTTTGCATCTGGCTTTTTTCACTTAACATAATGTTTTTGATGTCCATCCATATTATGGTATATATGAGTATTTTGTTCTTTTTTAAGGATGAAAAATATTCATTGTATGGCTATTCCACATTCAAAATTAAGATTTGACCTGCCACCCATATAAGGCAAGACAGAATATATGGTCTAAACCTAATAGGGTGATTACCTGATTAAAAAAAAAAAAAAAACATTCTCCAAAAAAAACAGAAGTTTCAGGACCTTGAGTCTAAACAACCTAATAGTCAAGATATCTGAGTGACTATGTATACTAGACATATTAAGAGCCTGGAAAATATGACCAATCCTCAAAGGAAAAGACAATCACCAAATGTGAACCTTGAGAAAACCCAGATGTTGGAATTATCAGACAAAGTATTTAAAACATCAATTATACCTCTGATCCATGAAGTTGAGGAAAAAACACTTGAAATGATTGGGTAGATATTCTCAGCAGAGAAATAAAAAGTATATAAAAAAGAACCATATGGAAAATTTAGAACTAAAAACTACAACATTTCAAATGAAAAAATTACCATCTGGGCTCAGTAGTAGACTAGAGATGACAGAGGATAGAACCAGTAACTAGAAAATAGGTCAATAAAAGAAATACTGTATGATTTCATTTACTTTTTTTAAAAAAGATTTTATTTATGGGGTTCCCAGGTGGCTCAGTCAGTTAAGTGTCTGCCTTCTGTACACACCATGATCCTGGATCCCCAGGATTAAGCCCGGCACTGGGCTCCCTGCTCAGTGGTGAGTCTTCCTCTCCCACTGCCTCTTGCATGCTCTCTCTCAAATAAATAAATAAAATAAATAAAATCTTCATTATTTATTTATTTGAGAGAGCGAGAGTGCGAGTGAGTGGGGGGAGGAGCAGAGGGAGAGGGACAAGCAGACTCTGTGCTGAACATTGAGCTTAATGTGGGGCCGGACCCCAGGACCCTGAGATCAGGACCTGAGCCAAAACCAAGAGTCTGGCGCTTAACCACTAAGCCACGCAGGAACCCTTGATTTCATTTATATGTGGAATCTAAAAAAATCAAATTCAAAACAGGAGAGTAGAATAGTGGTTACCAGGCACTGAAGGGTGGGAGAGATGGGGAGTTTGATCACAGGGTACAAACTTTCAGCCATAACATGAATAAGTTCTAGGGATCTATTCTACAGCATGGTGGCTGTAGTTAATAAGACTGTATTGTATACTTGAAATTTGCTAAGAGAGTAGATCTTAAGTGTTCTTGCCACGCTAACAAAAAGAAGGTAACCATGTGAAGTGATAGGCGTTAGTTAGCTTGACTGTAGTAATCAGTGTATGTCAAACCATCACATTATACACCTTAAATATATACATTTTTTGTTTGCCAATTATACCTCAGTGAAACTGGAAAGAAAATAGGTCAGGGGTGCAGTGCCTGGGTGGCTCAGTCGTTAAGCGTCTGCTTTCAGCTCAGGTCATGATCCCGGGGTCCTGCTCAGCAGGAAGCTTCTCCCTCTCCCACTTCCCCTGCTTGGGTTCCCTCTCTCACTGTGTCTCTCTCTGTCAAATAAATAAATAAAATCTTTTTTTAAAAAAGAAAGAAAATAGGTCAATAAATATTATCCAATCTGAAGAATACCAAAACAAAGATGTGAAGATTGAACAAAATGAACAGAGTTTCAGGGGCTTGTGAGACAATATACAAAAGCCTGGCATTCATATCATTAGAGTTCCAAAAAGAGAGAAGAGATTGGTATAGAAAAAAATATTTTAAGGAATATTAGCTGAAAGCTTCTTACATTTCTTACACAAATTTACAGATTCAAGAAGATTAGTGAACCCGAACAGAATAGCTCAGAGAAAACCAGGCCCAGCCGTATCATAATCAAACTAATGAAAACCAAAGATAAATTTTTAAAAATCTTTAAAGCAGCTAAGGATCATGTTTGTATATATGTCTGTATATATGGAAACAATGATTCAAACATCTGTGGATTTGTCATCAGAAACCATGGACACCAGAAGACAGTGGGACATCTTTAAAGGGCTGAAAACAAAGACATTCTCAGAAAAAGGGAAACTAAGAGACTCTGTCAACAGTAGACATGTTCTACAGGACATGCTAAACTAGGTTCTCCAGGATGAAGGAAATGTGCATTAGAGAAAAACTGGAATTTTCAAGAATAAAGAAGAGCATCAGAAATGGTAAATATATGGATAAATACAAAAGACTATTTTTCTCCTAAGTTCTTTAAAATATGTATTGCTATTGAAATCAAAGGTGTGACATTGGTGGCATTTCCAGTGTAAATAGATGTTAAACATACAAAAAATACAAAATGCTAAAGGGACCCATATGGTTGTATGGTTTCTGAATTTTGTTTAAAGTGGTAAAATGCTGGTGCTGGGTGGTTCAGTCAGTTAAGTGTCTGATTTCGGCTCAGGTCATGATCCCGGAGTCCCAGGATCAAGCCCCACATCAGGCTCCTTGCTCAGCGGGGAGCTTGCTTCTCCCTCTGCCCCTCACCCCACTCGTGCTATGTCTCTCTTGTTCTCTCTCTCTCTGTAAAATAAATAAATAAATAAAATCTAAACAAAAATAAAGTGGTAAAAAACTAAGACTAAATAGATTGTGAAAGTTAAGTGTATATATTGTAATTTCTACTGAAATTATTAAAAATATAATTCAAAGAGAAACAGCAAAAAAGCCAATATATTAATTGAAACAGAATAGAAAAAAATATCCAGCTAACCCCAAAGAAAGCAGGAAAAGGGTTAGAGAAGAGCAAAAACAGTGGGGACAAGCAGCAACAAATAATGTCATATTGAAATCAAATCATGCCAGCAATTACATTGAGTCTTAAAACTCTAAACACACAAATTAAAAGGCAGAAATGGAAATTAAATGATAAAAAAACAAGTCCCAAATACATGCTGTCTGTAAGAAATACACTTTAAATATAAAGGCATATATAGGTTAAAAGTAAAATGATGGAGCCATCTTGCTGTGAAGCAGGAGCCAAGCGATCGCGGTGCCCTTTGCAGCTGTGCTTCTCACCCTATGCTTTCAATGGAGGTACTGGTATTGGTAATCACTGGAGGAGATTTTTCAGTTGTTGCTTCTGACACTCGATGGAGTGAAGCATTTTTAATTCACACCTGGGAAAGCCCCAAGTGTTACAAATTAACAGACAAAACAGTCATTGGATGCAGCGGTTTTCATGGCGACTATCTTACCCTGACCAAGATGACTGATGCAAGACTAAAGATGTATAAGCATTCTAATAACAAGACCATGATTACAAGGGCAATTGCTGCAATGCTCTTGACAATCCTCTATTCGATGCACTTCTTTCCATACTATGTTTACAACATCATCCAGGGACTGGGTGAAGGGAAAGGAGCTGTGTACAACTTTGACCTGGTCGGGTCCTACTGCAGAGACTCTTTCAAGACTGGAGGCTCAGCAGGGGCCATGCTACAGCCCCTGCTTGACCACCAGGTTGGTTTTAAGAACATGCAGAATATGGACCATGTCCCACTGTCCTTGGACAGAGTCATGCGTCTTGTGAAAGATGTCTTCATTTCTGTGGTGGAGAGGGATGGTTTCACTGGGGGTGCACTGGGATCTGCATCATGACCAAGGAGGGCATCAGGGAGGATGCTGTTCCCCTGAGGAAGGATCAGTTTGTGTGTTGGTATCATCAGTCACTTCAAAACTGGTCGATTTTGTATCTTGGAGCTATTGGACTCATTTCTTTTATTAAAAAGTAAAGCCTGAAGTAATAAAGTAAAATGACGGAAAAAATATGCAATGCAAATAATTGAAAGAATGTTGTGGTGACTATAGTAATATCGGACAAAGTAAACTTCGGAGCAATAAATATTACCAGGAAAAAAGAAGAAACTAATTATGAAAGAATTAGTTCACCAAGACATAAATGCATATGCAGCTAACAACAGATCTTCAAAATACGCCTGATAGAAAGTCATACAAATGAAAGAGGAAATAGACAAATCAACAAGTCTATATGGTGACTTCAATACAGGTATTTCAGTAATTGATAGAAAAATTAGAAAGGAGATGACTATGAATACAGAAAGCCTAAACAACACCATCACCAGCTTAAATTAATCTTATCAAGTGCACATGGGACATATTCTGGGCCATAAACAAACCTTAAAATTGTTAAAGAATGGAAGTCATACGAAGTACATTTGCTGACCATAATGATACTAAACTAGATAGTAATAACAAAGACATAAAATATCTGGAAAATCCTCCAATATTTGGAAAAAAATTACTAAATAACCAGTAAATTAAAGGAAAAGACCCAAGGGAAATTAGAACATATTTTCACCTAAATTAATTTTTGTTAAAGATTTTATTTATTCATTTGAGAGAGACCGAGACAGAGAGAGCACAAGCAGAGGGAGAGGCGGAGGGGGAGGCGGAGGGAGAGGGAGAAGCAGACTCCCCACTGAGCTGGGAGTCCAACTCAGGACTTGATTCCAGAACCCTGAGATCATGACCAGAGCTGAAGGCAGACGCTTAACCATCTGAACCACCCAGGCACCCCTTAAATTAAATTGAAATTGTAATATTTGTGAGACTCATCTAATGTAGCTGTTCAAGGGAAGTGTGTGGCACTAAATGCATCTTTTAGAAAAGAAAAAGGTTTCAGAGTGAGGTTCCAAGCATCCACCTCAAGAAACTAGTAAAGCGAATTAAATTCAAAGAAAACAGGAGGGGGGCGCCTGGGTGGCTCAGTCGTTGAGCAACTACCTTCGGCTCGGGGCCTGATCCCAGAGTCCTGGGATCGAGCAGGCATCGGGCTTCCTTCTCTGCTGGGAGCCTGCTTCTTCCTCTCCCACTCCCCCTGCTTGTGTTCCCTTTCTCTCTGGCTGTCTCTCTCTCTGTCAAATAAATAAATAAAATCTTAAAAAGAAAACAGGAGGAAGGAAATGGTAAAGTTAAGAGCAGAAATCAATGAAAATGAAAACAAAAACAATTGAGAAAAATCAATGAAACTAAAAGCTATACCTTTGAAAATTCCAGGAAAATTGAATCTGTAGCAACGCTAAAAAAAATTGAGTGAAGACACAGATTGCCAACATCAAGAATGAAAGAGAGGCTACCACTACAGAACAAACAGGCATAAATGGATATTAAGGGACTACTAAAGACAATTATATGCATATAAATCTGAAAACTTAAATTGAACCGATTCTTAAAAGACACAAACTACTAAATCTCGCTCAAGAGGAAATAAGTTACTAGACAGTCCTGTATCTATTAAAGAATTTAAATTCATAGCTAAATAAACTTTCAAAAAGAAGACTCTAGGTCCAGATGGCTCCACTGGAGGATCCTATCAATCATGTAAGAAAAGGACCAGTACTAAATCTATACAATCTCTTCCAGGAAAAAAGGTCAACGTCACCCTGATATCAAAATCAGAAAAAAAAGTTAAAGAAAATTAGAAGCCCAGTATCCATCATAAATAGAGTTGCAAAACCCTAAACAAAATATTAGCAAATAAAAGTCAATAATATATGAAAATGATAATACATCAGAACCAAATGAAGTTTATCTCAGGAATGTAAAGATGATTTATCACTGAAAATCAATAAATTTGATTCACCATAATAACAGATTAAAGAAGAAAAAATATACAATCATATAAAAAATGCAGGGAGAAGAATTTGATAAAATTCAACATCAATTCATGATTTTAAGAATTATCCACAAACAAGGAATCAGAGGGGAACTTAACTCAACCTGATACGGAAGATTTATTTAAAAAAAAGAAAGACACCTAAAAACAAAACAAGAAAACACCCCTTAGGTAATAACATACTTAATGGTGAACTGAATACTTTTTACTTAAGATCGGGAATCAGGGAACGATGTCGACTTTAACCTCTTATTTAACTTTGTACTTGTCCTCTTGAGTGAAATGAGGCAAGAAAGATAAATAAAAAGTATAGAAATTGGAAAAGAAGAAATAAATCTGCCTTTATCCATAGATGTCATGATTTTCTAAATAGAAAATACCAAGGAATCTACAAACAAGATCAATATACAAAAATCAGTTATTTTTCCAAATGCTGACAGTGAACAATTGGAAGACAAAATTTAGAAGTCCATGCCATTTATAATAGTACACACATCATGAAATACTTATGCATAAATTTAACAAAATACACTTATCTGTTTGCTGAAAATTACTGAACATGGATAAAAAGACTCAATGTTGTTACATTTTAGTTCTCTCCAAATCAATCTATAGATTCAATTCAATCACAATAAAATCATAGCAGGATATTTGTAGATATAGAAAAGCTGGCTCAAAAATGTATGTAGAAATGCAAAGAAACTTAAATAGACAAAACAACTCGGAAAAAGAAGAAAAAGTTGGAGGACTCACACGAGCTGATTTCAAGACTTACTATAAAGCTACAGTAATCAAGACATGATGGTATTGGTGACAGGATAAACACACAGATTATTGGTACAGAACCTAAAGTACAGAAATAGAGCCACAAAGATATAGACAATTGATTTTTTTGCTACATCTACTTTATTTCTTTGTTAGTTCATGCATTTTTAAAAATATTTTTATTGTGCTAAAAATGTATAACATAAAATTTACCATCTTAACCATGTGTAAGTATATATAGTTCAGTAGTGTTAGGTCTATTCACATTGTTGTACAACTAATCTCCAGTACTTTTTCATCTTGCAAAACTGAAACTCTATACCCATTAAACAACTGCTGATTTCTTCTCATTCCAGCCCCTGGAAACCACTCTCCTACTTTCTGTTTCTATGAATCTGGCTGCTCTAGATACCTCATATAAGTTAAATCATACAGTATATGTCTTTTTGTCATACCAGTATATGTCTGACTGTCTTATTTTATGTCCTCAAGATTCATCCATGTTGTTGCATGTGTCAGGATTTCCTTCCTTTTGGCAAATTGAATTTTGACAAGGTTCCAAAGGCAATTAAATGGGAAAAAAATAGTCTTTTCAAAACTCGTGTCTGAAAAATTAAACAGTATGCAAAAAGAAAAAAATAAGTATACCCAGTGCCCACATCTTGGTTATTATTACCATTCTCCAATGAAAGGAACCCTGGACTCTTGGGAAAATGGCTAACTTTAGGGCCAGGGAAGAAATATACAATATGAGCCTGGAACATTTTGTACTGCCACAAAGCAAGGAAGCAAGCAAGCAACATCAAGAAAAACCCCTTGATGAAGGGGATATGTCAAAGAGACACAGGACCTAACTGAAAGAGGTCCCAGTGGCCAAAGCTGGAGTAATTTAAACAACAAAGCAAATGAAATAGTGTCAGATCATAACCCAAAATATGGAATAAATATCCATGAGTCCATAGTGTCATAAATGATGAACAACAAAGAGCAACGACCTTCTGAGTTTTGAAATTTTTGAGTACTGATACTCAAAACAACATTGGTGGATTCAAAATAATTGTGATGAGTAAAATAAGCCAGACATGAAAGAGTACATACTTCGTGATTCCATTTACATAAAATTCTAAAAAGTGCAATCCAATCTATAGTGACAGAAAGTAGGTCAGTAGTTGACTGGGAATGGAGGTGGGAAGAAGGATGGAATGCTGCATAAATTATCTTTTTAGGGGGTACCTGGGTGGCTCAGTCAGTTAAGCATCTGCTTTCAGCTCAGGTCATGATCCCAGGGTCCTGGGATTGAGGCCTGTGTCAGGCTCCCTGCTCAGCGGGGAGAGGGGGGTCTGCTTGTCCCTCTCCCTCTGGCCCCACCCAGCTCGTGTGCTCTCTCCCTCTCTCTCGAATAAATAAATAAAATCTTTTTTTTTTTAATTTTATTTATTTATTCAACAGAGATAGAGACAGCCAGCGAGAGAGGGAACACAAGCAGGGGGAGTGGGAGAGGAAGAAGCAGGCTCATAGCGGAAGAGCCTGATGTGGAGCTCGATCCCATAACGCCGGGATCACGCCCTGAGCCTAAGGCAGACGCTTAACCGCTGTGCCACCCAGGCGCCCCAATAAATAAAATCTTTTAAAAATTATCTTTTTGGGAAGATTGAAATGTTTCTTATCTTAATTGTGCTGTGTTTTCATAGCTGTACACATATGTCAAAACTAATCAGATTTTACACTTCAGCTCTGTGCATTTTATTTTTATTTCAGTTAGGCCTCAATAAGGTTTTAAAAATTGTCTGCTTGACCCTCAGTCTAAAGCTCTTTTCGTTATAGCACTGTTGCATATCTGGGTGGGATGGAACCTTTGATGATGGCGGACAGAGAGAAAGAATCAGTATTTATGAAGTGATCTATGAGAATTAGAGTCTCCCAGGTATTGAAACATAGTATTAGGTCAGACTTCAAATAATAGATTGGACTACATGAAATTGCTCTTTTTATAGGCCGAAAGTGGTTGAATATCAGAATTTCATATGGTTCAATCTATAGTAATTTGTCTTTTTCTAGTGGGGGGTGTGTACATGGAAAGAGCATAATATATGCATTGCATTTAGACTTAGGTGCACGGGCGCCTGGGTGGCTCAGTCGTTAAGCGTCTGCCTTCAGCTCAGGGCGTGATCCCGGTGTTATGGGATCGAGCCCTGCATCAGGCTCCTCCACTGGGAGCCTGCTTCTTCCTCTCCCACTCTCCCTGCTTGTGTTGCCTCTCTCTGGCTGTCTCTCTCTCTGTCAAATAAATAAATAAAATCTTAAAAAAAAAAGACTTAGATGCAAATTCATAGAGTGGTAAAATGTGACATCTGTGAGTTAATTCAAGGAAGGATACTGGCTTCTCACTCTCAGTACAAGTCACGAAGACTCAATAGAGCATATGAATTTTTTTCTTAAAATGGAAATAGCTTCTGACAATGTAGAAAATTTAAAGAAGAAAAAATCACGCAAAGAAAATCACTGTTAATTTGGTGCGAAAGCTTTAGGATTTTTTTCTGTACACATGTAAACTCACATAGATTATAGCTTAGTTTTTAAAGTGGTATTGTGGGGGCGCCTGGGTGGCACAGCGGTTAAGCGTCTGCCTTCAGCTCAGGGCGTGATCCCGGCGATCAGGGATCGAGCCCCACATCAGGCTCCTCCGCTATGAGCCTGCTTCTTCCTCTCCCACTCCCCCTGCTTGTGTTCCCTCTCTCGCTGGCTGTCTCTATCTCTGTCGAATAAATAAATAAAATCTTTAAAAAAAAATAAAGTGGTATTGTGCTGTAGAATTGATTTGATATGAATGCAACACATGTATTTTTATTTTTTTTAATCTTAGACAGCATTTCAAGGAAATATATGAAAGAACATTATTTTGCTTTTTAGCTTTCACATTGTTTTGTCATCATGTGGAGGAATTCTAATTATTGTTTTTTAAATCCTGTGTTGTTAACATTTTGGCAGTTTACAGTTGCACTACTCTGCAGAAGAGTCTAATGAATATTCTTGTAACTACATCCTTGTACACATACATGAATATTTCTGCAGGATAAATTGCTAGGGGACGGTCAATGGGTAAACATTCTCGAGACTTTGGATATATAGTTAGCAGTTTGGTAAATCCTTCTTGCAACACTGTTTCCTTGGCTTTGGGGATGCTATTATTCTCTTGGTTTTCCTTTTAACTTGGCTTTTCTTTTTAACCCATTTCCTTTTAATCATTGGTTAATCCATTAACCATCCTGTCTCTTTGCTGGATCCTCTTTCTCTTTCTAGTACCCAAATGCTCAGTCCTTGGAGTTCTTCTTTATCCACAGGGGCTTTCTACGGGATCTCAGCTGGTCTCATGACTTCCAAATTTCTATCTCCAGCTCTGACCTTTCCTTGAATTCCAGACTGTCCACTTGGATAGCTAATAGGCATTTAACACTTAAATATTGTCTCAAATCAAAGTTTTTATTCCTACTCCACCCCTCAGTCTGCTCTTCATTTATTATTCTCCCCACCCTCAGTAGCTTAAGCCAAAAAATGAGAAATATCCTTGATTCTTCTCTTTCTTCCTTCATCCAAATCGAATCCATCAGGAAATTCATTCAGGTCTACTTTCAAAATATATCCCAAATCTGACAACCTCTCACCATCTCTGCCTCAACCATCCTAGTCCAAGACATCATCATATGTCTGCTGAACTGGCTGCTAAGTACTGTCCCCTTTGCCCCTCTATGAGCTACCCTATGCACCACAGAATGAGTGATCCTTTAAAAATGCAAACGAGACTATGCCAGGGACCTTTTCAAAATCCTCCAATGGCTTCTCAGTACACTTATGAAATGCATAGTTTTCTGTTCCATATACACTGGGCTCCTTGTCATCCCTTGAATGCCCCCTTTGCTCTTATGGCCACCTTTGTTTTCTTATTATTTCATTTTTTCCATTTAAGTGTTACCTATTCAGGAAGGACCTCTCTGACTACCCACTCTAAGGTACCACTTCCTGCTACTCTTTTCCCCCTTATCTGTTCAATCTTTTTATCACAACATTTGTTAGTACCTGACACAATATATATTCATTTGTTAACTTATGTATTTTGTCTCATAAGAATGTAAGCTCTATTGGGGGCAGGGCCTTTTTTTTTTCTTGCTATACACATAGCAGACGTTCACTGAATAAATGAATTAATGAGGCCATTTTTCAGTAAGCTTGTAATAATATCCATTTCTACCAGCTGTATCTCAGAGAGTCTATTTTCCCATACCCTTGCCAACAATGGATGTTACGGACTTTTTCATCTCTGCTAATCTGTAGATTACAAAACAATATATAATGGTGAGAAACTATGAAAAGATGGTAGAATAGAACTGTTTTCTTTCCTAGTGGTATATGAAATAATGCTCATCTTACAGTTGATGGCATCTAAGACTTGATGAAGCATGGCATTTGGACTGCCTGTCAATTTGCCTTGCATTGTATATACAGATTAGAGAACATGATGTGGCCTTTGAAAAGCTGAGAAACTAAGTGGTAAGTAAAATGTGCATAAATATTTTGAACAATGTGGGACTAAGTCAGGTAGGGATAATTTTACAATCATTAGACTGATTAGTAATTTTCCGGTTCTGTTTGGTGGGCCTGCCCCAGGGGTCTTCAGACAGTGGGTGAGGAGTGGATAGCCAGCTGAGCTCATATTCTAGCTTAAATGGAGCAGCTCTACTTTGACCTATATTACATTTTGGATGTCCTTGGTCTTCCCATTATTTCACTTGAAGAAAGAGTGCCATTGATTAGAAATAAAAACAAATATTTGAAAATTATTGTTTCCAATGTTTGGAGAAGGGCCATAAGGGTATGTGCTAGAACTGTAGAAGAAGGCTTGCATTGAATAGATAGAGGGGAATTAAAGAATGTTTCTTTTTTAAAAGATTTTATTAATTTGAGAGAGAGAGAGACAGAGACAGAGAGAACACAAACAGGAGGAGAGGTAGAGGGAGAGGCAGAGGGAGAGAGAAAAACAGATTCCCTGCTGAGCTGGGAACCTGACATGGGGCTCAATCCCAGGATCTGGTGATCATGACCTGTTCCGAAGGCAGACGCTTAACTGAGCCACCCAGGCACCTCAACAGTATTTCTTTATACTTTTACAGTACTTTATGCTCTTCCAAATGCTTTTACAAATATTATCTCATTTAAGCTTTATTACATCCCCATGAGTTAGGCAATTCAGCTAGCATTATCCTCATTTTACAAGTGGAAAACATGAGTCTGTGAGTTGTTCAAGATTATACGGCAGTTAATCTAATCTATGGCAGGGCCAGAATTCACAAATCAGAAACCTTGGTATTCTGATTCTAACAGAACAGCATGAGGAAAATGTAGACTCTTTCATAAGTAAGAAAACCCAATTTCTTTTTAGGACCTTGATTCTCCTATAACAGTTTTATTTAAAAGGTCTCCCCCCAAACTGTATTTATCTAAAGTTCAAAGCTAATCCTATTACATTTCTTTCTATGCATAGGATTTCTAGCTCAGTTTTGTCCTCTCTAATGCCCTGAAAAAAAGGATAATGCAGTCTCATTGTAATACATGTGATTAGGTTGATTTTTTTTTCAAAATGTAGTCATTAGCAGATGCTTCTCTGAGATTGCAAAAAAAAAAATGGTTTTTAATGTTCTTGTATTCCAGAATCATAGGGTAACTGATGAGGAGACTGGATTTAGCTGACTGAATCTGGCAGTTTAACAATAATTGGTGTGCCAGACATGATTACTCTGTGGCAGACACATTACCCAAATCATTTCGTTTGATTCCTCACAACCTCGTTTAATGAGGTAATTGATAGATTATGAGTTGATTCCCCTCACCACCACCATCGCCTTCCTCCCTAAAGACATTCCACAGGAGATCAACCTTGAAGAAAAATTGTGTTGTTGTTGTTTATAATTGGCATTCAGTTTTTTGGAGACATTTGTATTCTTTAATATTACACTTTAGGTTTTGACTATTATTTAACCTTTAAAATTAGACTTGAACAGCCAAGATTTAGAAAGCCTTCATCCAACAAGTAAAATACTTCAAGAAATAATAAATCTACCTGTAGGGTACAGTTTTCGATGGAGTGAAATAAAGATTAATCGACTTTGTAAGGCAAGTTCTTAGGGATGGAAAGAAGACCTCAGATTGTAGCTCAATCTTACTGGTGCAAGAGTGGACTCATGTAGAGTAGGTGTGAAAAGTCTGGAACTTTCAGGCTTCTCAGGAGGCTGCTTCCCTAGAACAATATGGAATTAGACAGATTTCACACAGGATCTGCCCAGAGTTCTTCTTCCTCATTCACCAATCCCCACAGCCGAGGCTACTTTAACTTGCCTTGCATTCTGAGACCAGGGACACCTGGCTGGCTCCATCCATAGTGCATGTGACTCTTGATCTCAGGGTTGTGGGTGCAAGCCCCACCTTGGATGTGGAGCTTACTTAAAAAAATGTTTTTGAGGGGCACTTGGGTGGCTCAGTCAGTTGAGTGCCCGAGTCCTGCTTTAGGCTCGGGTCATGATCTCGGGGTCTTGGGATCAGGGCCAGTGTCGGGCTTCCCTCTCAGTGGGGGAGTCTGCTTATCTTCCTTTCCCTTTGCCCCTCCCTGCTCGTGCTCTCTTTCTTCCTCTAAAATAAATAAATCTTTAAAAAAGATTTCTGAGACCAATTCCTCTTCTATACTAGAGAAATGGAAGGAAAATAATGACATCAATTAGGGACTTCCTTTGTGCCAGACACATTATCTGAATCATTTCGTTCAGTTCTTCACAATGACACTAATTATTGCCAACTCACAGCAGCTAAGACAATAAACTCAATAAATACTTGTTGACTGAACAAACAGGCAACATAGCTCTTTATATTCCCATTTTATAATTGAAGAAATTGATATTTGGATAGGTTAAATATATAGACCAAAGTTACATAGGTGTAAATTTCTTCTTCCCTTCCTCTTTCCCTTCCTCTTTTTCTTTTTTCAGTTTTAAAATGTTTTCAAAAGTTATGCATGCTTGGCCTTAAAAACCTAAACATTATAAAAGTATAAAGAGTTAAAGTGAAAGCCTCTTTCTCCACCTCCTCCCTGCTTTACTCTCCAGAGAATCTCCCTATAAGTAATTTGGTATATCCATGTCTTTTTCATCATATCAGGCAAGTCTTACAACGGCTGCCACGGCTCTGGGTTGAACCTTAAAACTCCTTGATTCATATGACTGGGCTTCGTCATGATCTTTGGTTGCAAGCTCTCATCTTGTACCCCTGATTTTGTAGCTGAGTGTTTTCATTATTGTATCCTCATGCTTTTGTTTCTGCCACGGTCAGCAAAAGTGTATTGACGTTGTTTACATTGTTTATAATAAAGGTATATTACTCTAGCTGAGTTTACCAAAATTAAAGCTTTTCTATTTAAGTTGCCGGTATACACTTGGGGGATGTGACAGACAGTTAAAATGTACTCTACGGCAACTGTTTTATGACTGTGGTTGCAATCGAAAGAGTAAGTGTGGCAGCAGGATGCACTAAAACTGATAAATGGATTGTAAAGAAAAGCAGTGCGCGAAGAGCTGGTAACTGCTTGTCCCTGCTGTCTGGTTTGATGTGGTGCTGGTGATAAAGCCTCAGTCTTTCTGGAGGCAATCTGTGTTGTTGCAGAAAAAGGTAAAACTATCTTAATAGATCTTTAGTTTATCATCACATTTCTTCTTTCATTGTGTCTTGCAGTCGTTTATCTTTAGTAAGGGATCTCTAGCAATTCCATTTCCAGCAAATTGTTCCCCAACTTGTTCTTTATTTAGCCCATCTCACTGCTTCTTCAGTAAGTCCATTCTAAGGATCAGCTATCATTATTCTCTGACCACAATATTTCCTCCCTTACCCTTACTCCTTTATAACTACCGACTTTTCTTCTTTTGCCCCCACCCCACAAATAACCTCCAGTCTCTTTAGGTCTTCTGATGAATTTTTCATTTAGTTTTTTGTTTGTTTGTTTGTTTGTTTGCTTGCTTGCCTACCCATCTTGGGACCCAGGATCAGCTACTTTAATATCTCTCACTAACTCAAATAATCCCTTATTTCTTTGATCTTTTGTTAAGTCTACAAAACCCAGTCTCAAACCAGGAAAGAAACTTCTTTTTATTCTGTTCCTCTGATTTTACTCCCGGACTGTAATATCTGAGGAAAGTCACAAAATCACGATGACAAAGTTCAAAATAAATCTGGGCTCCTGAACCTCAGCTGGATTTTGCACTTTAGTTGCTAGCTTTTTTACTGCTGCGTGACATTTTCTGATCATTCCCTATGGTAGATGCCCAAATTTTAGACAGGCCTTAGTATCTCAGCTCTAAATATGGTTACTACTTAATTCCTTGGGTAAGATTGAGGCCTTTTGATATGGCTCCCTGACCTTTCTTCATTTCCTTCTAAGTAGATTTTTATTGCCAAACTGTCTTCTTCACCAATATCTAATCATCTAACATCCTGTCTTTGTCCTATAAGAGACACCTTTTTTTAAAGATTTTATTTATTTTAGAGAGAGAGCATGCACAAGCAGGGGGAGGGGCAGGGGGAGAGGGGAGAGAGAATCTCAAGCAGACTCCCAGCTGAGCATGGAGCCCAGTGCGGGGCTCAGTCCTATGACCCTGAGGTCATGACCTGAGCCGAAACCAAGAGTCAGACACTCGACCAACTGAGCCACCCAGGTGCCCCAAGAGACAATTTTTCAAGGCAGGTACCTCTTGTTCTCATCCTTTCCTCATTCCTCTGGCACCTTGCTGCGTCAGTGATCCCCTCTCTACAATGTCAGTCTCTCTTCTCTCCCACAGAGAAGCTTCCCCCAGAATCTTCCACAGTCTTCCTTGAAATTGGATATCTCCTAAAACTGCCATTTCGTTTCCCTCCCACACCCTTTATTGCCAATATTTTAAAAAGAATAGGCTGTACTTGCAGTTTTTCTTCCTTACTGCTTCTCTGTACTCCTTGAAATCTGGTTTCTATTCTCCCAACTGTACAGAAATTCTTTCCCCAAACTTCTGATGTTCTGATAATAGTTTCATATAATGACTTTCCCAATTGTCATCCTCTTAGCCTTACTCTAAGACAACATATGACTTTCTAAGGCGTAGGTACTTAAGATATAAGTACATATGTTGACTACCATATCCTTCTTAAAATTCTTTTCCCTTTATATGGAGGAACTTCTCTGTCATGGATTTTCTCCTACCTGTAGGTGTCCTCCACATTAACTTCTGTTATAAATTGTAAACTTTTGAATGGAGAATTGAAAGCATTTATCCATACAAAGACCTGTGCTTAATTGCTTATGGGGATTTATTCACAATTGTCAAAACCTAGATTCATCCCAATAGGTGAACGGATAAACAAATTGTGGTGCATTCATAAAATGGAAAACTACTCAGGAATAAAAGAAGCAAACTACTGATACACATAGCATTGGGTAATTTTCTCTCTTTTTTAAAGACTTTATTTATTTATTTGAGAGAGAGAGAGTGACAGAGATAGTGAGAAAGAGAACAATTGGGGAGGAGAGGGAGAAGCAGGCTCCCCACTGAGCAGGGAGCCCAACTCAGGGCTCGATCCCATGACCCTGGGCTCATGACCTGAGCCAAAGGCAGACACTTACCCGACTGAGCCACCCAGGTGCCCCAACATGGGTAATTCTCAAAAGTATTATGCTAAGGGAAAGAAGCCAGACACTAAAGACTGCATACTGTAAAGTTCAATTTATACGACACTCAAGAAAAGGCAAAACTACAGTGACAGAAAGCAGATTAGTGGTTGCCAGCTTGGTCTGAGGTTAAGGGAGGATATTGAGTACCAAGGGCCAAAAGGGAGCACTCTGGAATGATGGAAATGTTGTATATAGTGATTGCAGTGGTGGTTATATAACCAGATACATTTGTTATTGACATTTTAGAATTTTATTGTATATAAATTATACCTTGACAAAGTTGACAAAAAGTTAAAATATAAAACTCTAGAACTAGTGCAATGATTTTCATATCTTCATATGTTCCCCCCCGAAATCAATTGTTCGTTTTTTAATGATCATTTTCTTTTTCAAAATATTTTATTATTTGCCTCAATAGATTGTAAGCTTATTTTTGGATCTAGCACTGAATCCAATATTGTTAGTTACATAGAATGTACTCTGTAAGTACTTGATTTGTTGATGCAGTTATATTAAGGAGAAGTATACACTTGAGAAACAATGTACTGTAATATTTAAAACATTTGTCATTAGAGAAACTTGAGTTCAAATCATTGCTTTGCAACTTGGCTGTGTGGGTTTGGGCTAATTTCTTGTTCTATTTATGCTTCTCTTTTTTTCTTCTGTAAAAGAGGGAAAAGACTAGTAATTATTTCATAAGTTTATTGTAAGAATTGAAAGTGATAATGCTTATAAATAATTGGCATAGAGAAAACAGTAAAGGCAAAAAGCACTGGACAGAATAAAATTTATTTTATCCTTTTAAGAGAGCTTATTCAGTGTCTAATTTTTGCATGTATAGTGGATTTATTCCTCATTAAAACTATAGTCACCATCCCCAATCAGGACTCCATAGTTATCTAGACAACCTTTGATGCTGGAAATAATCACCGATGTATTTTCATTCTATCATATCCTACCATACATATTACCTATTTTCCTTTCTTTACTTTCTTCACTCCTTTGCATTTATCCTCTGTGATATTTATTATTACCTTTTAGATATGGGATTTTAAGACAAATCCTCAAGAAGCCATTTATTTTATTTCTTTTTTTTTAAAGATTTTATGTATTTATTTGACAGAGATAGAGACAGCCAGCGAGAGAGGGAACACAAGCAGGGGGAGTGGGAGAGGAAGAAGCAGGCTCATAGCGGAGGAGCCTGATGTGGGGCTCGATCCCATAACGCCAGGATCACGCCCTGAGCCGAAGGCAGACGCTTAACCACTGTGCCACCCAGGCGCCCCTATTTTATTTCTATTACTTCATTTGCAATTGAAGTGAATTGGTTGATGACTTGTTGAATGGATAGATCACTTTCTAGGTGATTATTCTTTAAAGATGATAAATAATTCATAAAAATAACTAAGTAGCCCATGAAACACCGACAAGCATTAATAATAAATTTTAGAGTGATAACAGACTAAAATTTAAATAAATCATAGAATTTCCTTTTTTTAGATTTTATTTTTTTGTCAGAGAGAGAGAGAGAACAAGATGGGGGAGTGGCAGGCAGAGGGAGAAGCGGGCTCCCCACTGAGCAGGGAGCCCAATGCAGGGCTTGATCCCAGGACCCTGGGATCATGACCTGAGCCAAAGGCAGATGCTTAACCCACTGAGCCACCCAGGCATCCCAATATATCACAAAATTTTCTAACTATAAGGCATATAAGTAGTTATTCACTACAAGTCCCTCATTACTTGTTGAGGAAGCAGAGGCCAAAAGGGACAGGATGACTTGCCCAAGGACATGCAGCTAATTAGCGACAGAATCCCCAATTAAATCCATTCTTAATCCAGTGGCTTTCCATCTAAACCAGTTGGCATCTATATAAACATGATTACTTACTTTATACATTTAACCGCAAGAAAGTTGTATTGGACATAGCTTTTATTTTGTCTCAGAATTAGTGGAATACATTTATCAACCCACACTGAATTTCATAAAGTTAGAGTCAGATGTAATATAATTTCCCTAATAATACCATGATTCCTCTGTTCTCACCATTCTCATTGATGAATATCAAAATATCCCTGCCTCTTCTTACATCAGGCTGCTTTACTCTTCATCTGTCAAGACAACTGAGAATGCTTGAGTTTGTATCTGATTGAAGACTCATTTCTCTTATTTGACCTAACTTGCAGCCTCCTACGGAAGCAATCTTTAGAGCTCTCAGTTCCTTTGATTAGTTTGGTTCAGGGGTCAGCAAACTATGGCCTGTGGGTCAAATCTGGCTCACCACTTATTTTTGTAAATAAAATCTCATTGGATCAAAGCCATGCCAATTTGTTTATGAATTGTTCATGGTTGATTTCACATTACAATGGCAGAGTTATATTCTTTTGAAAGACACCATAAGACCCACAAAACCTAAAACATTTACTCTTTGGCCCTTTAGAGAAAAAGTTTGTGAGTTCCATGGTCTAGATTATGATCAACTTTTGGAGATGATCGTGAGCTTTGGAAAAGAATGTATGTTCTCTTTTTAGAATATCTTTATTAGATACATACCTAATAATTCAAATGCATAAAATGTATTTTTCAATTTTCTCCAGTATCATGTGTTTCTTTCTACTTTCCTCTATCAAAGATCGAGTGATATGATACATCAATCTCTCACTGCAATTACATTTTCTCAACTTCTCCTTGAACTTATAACAGATTTTGCTTGTACGTGTATGTAGTGGTAGAGATACTGTGCTATTTTGTAATGGTTTATTAGTGTTGCATCCTCTTTGTAAGTTTTACATTTTAATAAAAACAAATTATCTTCTGTATCAGATGATGCCCCTTTTCTTTGATTTCTACTTTGGTATTAATTAGTATTGATTCTCCTGATTTGTTCTATTTTTATTTACATAATTGTTCATTCTTTTATCTGATTTTTTAAATTATTATATTATGTTAGTCACCATACAGTACATCCCTGGTTTCTGATGTAAAGTTCGATGATTCATTAGTTGCGTATAACACCCAGTGCACCACGCAATACGTGCCCTCCTTACTACCCATCACCAGCCTATCCCATTACCCCACCCCCCTCCCCTCTGAGGCCCTCAGTTTGTTTCTCAGAGTCCATAGTCTCTCATGCTTCATTCCCCCTTCTGATTACCCCCCTTTCTTTATCTCTTTCTTTCCCTACCGATCTTCCTAGTTCTTATGTTCCATAGATGAGAGAAATCATATGATAATTGTCTTATCCGATGTTTTTATATCTTTGGGAAGGAGACATATGAGCTGGTAATCCAGTACATCTAAAACGTGTGATTCCCCCATATTTGTCTTTTCCTCAACCATAAGAGATGGCCTGGGACTTTCAGCATTAGACAAGACAGAGGAAGCCCACTACAGCCAATTTTCCCCGTTAATGACAACTAAAAATTGTGGACAAAACACGGAATGTGACTAATCAACGTCTCTGAAAAGTAAGCAATAGCAGGTAGACTGGGGAAAGAAGTAAAAACTTGAAGAATGATCAGGAAAGCTATGAGTTTACTATATTTTTGTTTTTGCTTTGTTTGCCTTTAACTCGAGGGTGGTGAATGTTTTCCATAACTGTGCAGTGAGTGTGGACAGCAAAAATTGAGTAACCCCCTTTCTAGGCAGAGGACTGAGAAAATGGTCTGGAGAATGTAAGGAAAATCCTTATCTTCTTTCTTTTTTCTCTCCAGGCCTTGCCTGAGATCATTACTAGTCACAAAGTTGCAGTGCTGTGATGATAATGGTACTCACTTGAAACCCCGAGGCAAAAATAATCCCCGTGTTTCTTTCTAGAGGAATCAAGGAAAGGGGCCTTGGTGGACCGAAGTGTGTGTTGGGAATCCTGATTCTTTTTCTCTTTTTTTCTTATTTTACTCTAATTTTGGCATCAGTTGCATGGAAGTCCACAACAGGCCTAAAACTATAAGAGGAACCCCTATATTCCAGACAGAGGACCTGGGAAAACAGGTGTCTTGGAGCTGGAGACTGTGGGGGAAGTCCCAGATAGTAAATGATGGAAGAAGGGGGTTTTCTAATTGCAGGTTTAAACTGACACAAGTTCTGAGCTTACATCCATGATGTGCATGCAGAGCACGAACACAAAGAAGCATGCAAAAGGGTTTTTTTGAAAACTGACATACTAAATAAGCTATTGGCCAAGACCCAGAGTAAATCTTGAGTGGTGCATATGTGGGGCAGACACACACAGCAGAGCAAAGATTTGGAAGACTGAACTGATATTAGAATTGTTGCTCACAGCAGGCAAGGAAGAACTTGCAATCTGAGCCTAAATGAATTGATTGTCTGCTAATTAAACCAACCAACCAAACATACAAACAAACAAACTCATCATTCACCAGAGAAATTTAACAGGATCTGAAGTAAAAATATAGTATTCAGAATGTCTAGAATAAATAGTTTGTTAAGAGACAATAAACATGAGATTATGAGATGTTAAGAGATGCTAAACCTGAGATAATTCAGATGTTGGAATTATCAGACAAAGACTTTAAAACTGCTATTTTATCCATTCTTCATGTGGGAAGGTTGGACCCTCTTGAAATGGTTGGAAAGATAAAAGTTTTCAGCCGAGAAATACAATCTATAAAAAAGGACTAACTTAAAATGTAGTACAGAAAAATATATCAATTAAAGTAAAAAATTCCTTGAAGAAGCTCAATAGCAAGGATAGAGATGGCAGAAAGAAGAGAAAGAGATTGGTTAAATCTTCCCAAATTTGGTGGAAGATATAAATTTATAGATTCAAAAGCTCAGCAAACTCCAAACAGAATGAACATAAATTATGGTCACATACATCATAATCAAAATGCTTAAAACAAAAGAAAAGAAAAACTCTTAAAAACGAGAGAAAGAATATATTACATCTTGGGAAAACAGTCATTTGAATGATTGTGTATTTGTCATCACAAATCACGGAAGACAGAAGATAGTGGAATGGTAAATTTAATGTGCTGAAAGAAAATAAGTGTCAACTCGGAAAACTCCATGCATTTTTGGGGTGATGAAACTATTGATATCTTGATTGTGGTGGTGGTTATACAACATCTGTGTTTGTTAGAATTTATGGTGAATTTTACTATATGTAGATTACAAATAAATTTAAAAAGGAAATGACCTGTAAATTCAAAACACATATGATAAATTGTGAATACATGCAGAAAACGGAATATCTTTTCCTTCTCTAAAATAAGAGATAATTCTATCCCTTCTCAACCCTAGAGACAGGCCCTTTGAAGCTAGTACATGGTTTTTTCATTTTAAACATAAATATCTTCTTAGCTGCCATTTGCAAATGAAAAATAAAATCACTTTGATATATATAAATGTACTTTTAATAAATACCTCAGTGTTAGAAAACATAGCTTGCACTATATTATTTAAAATTTTAAGCATAATTATGATTTTTTCATAATTTTGATTTTAAAAACAGAGATTAAAGGGACATATTTTCTACATATAGCTATTATCTGTGGAAGCATAGAAAAATGTCTAGAAACATATGTACCACTCTCTGAGCTGTAGTTAACTCTGAGGTTAAGATTTATTTCGTTGGAATTGAGGGCAAAGAGAAGTTTCTCTACCCACTTTCCATAATTTCTGTAATTTGTTAAAACATTATAATAGCTTTTTAAAAATAATTGTGTTGTCTTCTGACAACATTTTATTTTATTTTAAAATAAAAATTTTAAGTTAAAATTAAATTAAAATAAAAATTCTAACTAAAATAAGTCAATTGGAGAAAGACAATTATCATATGGTTTCACTCATATGTGGAATATAAGAAACAGGGCAGAGGACCATAGGGGAAGGGAGGGAAAACTGAGTGGGAAGAAATCAGAGACGGAGACAAACCACGAGAGACTCTTGGCTCTGGGAAACAAACTGAGGGTTGCTGAAGAGGAGGTGTGTGGGGGGGATGGGGTAACTGGGTGATGGGCATTAAGGAGGGCTCGTGATGTGATGAGTACTGGGTGTTATATGCAACAGATGAATCACTGAACACTACATCTGAAACTGATCATGTACTATGTGTTGGCTAATTGAATTTAAATTAAAAAAATAGTAAAATAAAAATTCTGCCGTTCTTAAAAAGTGAAAATATAGAGGAAAAACCTACATTTAACTTTTTTTTAAGTTTCTCTACAGTTGTCCCTGTTGCCATGTATCAAGTATCTGCCTGCTCACCCTCAGAGTGAAAAATGTTACTGAGTCATTGACTCAGTAGAGGGCCCTGTCTCTGTTTGATAGCTTAAGAGTGTACATACTAGTGTTGTTTACACATACAGCTTTCATTTTTGTGATTAGTTTCTTTGTTACTATCAGTAAACCTAACCACTTTCATGGCAGTGCTTTGGAAGGCACTGGTGTGGGAAAAGGCAATGAGCTTTGGATGCAGACTGCCCCAGGAGAGAATTCCCATTCTTGACCCTACTGGCTCTAAATTTCTCTATGTAGTAAGTGGTAAAAACTCACAATACCTTGGGGTGCCTGGGTGGCTCAGTTGGTTAAGCAGCCAACTCTTGATTGCGGCTCGTGTCATGATCTCAGGGTGGTGAGATTGAGCCCAAGTCGAGCTCTGTGCTCAGCACAGAGTAATACTGCTTGGGATTCTCTCCCTCTCCTTCTGCCCCCACCCTTGCTTGTGTGCGTGCTCTCTCTCTCTAAAATAAATAAATAAATCTTAAAAAAATAACAGTACCTTCCTTACATATAATCTCATGTATTACATGAGATAATCCAGAGTTTGGACCCACGTATGTCTGTTTCCAGAGGTCAAACACCCTATTACTGTGTTTTGCTGCCTCCCATGAAGTGCCAAATGCATTTTCCAATGGAAACACTGTTGTAAAAAATGATTAAAATTCCCCGATTAATCCCCATATGCTATCTGATAAATTCCCTTCAAAACTCTAGCAAAGAGAGTCATTGGCCAAAATTCCTGAAGGTTGGAGACTGGAATATTATACATCTATAAAAAAATATGATACATCATAAAGTACTCTCTTAAAACAATTTGCAGGCTTTGCTTGTTAATACCCAAGAGCTTTGATCCATATTGAAACCATGTTCTACTCAGAGCCCATGTTCATGGGACTGTAATTAAATACTCAAGACTAGAAGATTCCCTGGAAACCCAAATTTCAGAATTGTGCCACACATTTTACATGCATGGAAAGACTAGGTTTATAACTATCACAGATTGCTTTAGCTATTTTATTACTGAGCAATCCTAGATCATTTCACAAGTAGGCAGACAATACAAAGACTATACGATTGACAGATTACAGTATGTGGAGGGGGAGTCATGACCCTTTTTTTCAGGGCACACTCTTTGAGATGATAGTGAGGCACAGGCAGCTATAGATTTAAAATGGGTATGGCAAATTTTTTTTTTTAGCAAGTTTCTTGATATTCCTACTGTCCATTTTCACGAGCTGGGACCCTAGTCTTCTACTGACTGATGTTTAATGGGTGGTCCATTAAAAAAAAGATTTCTGTGGTAAAACATGGTTGAGAAATACTGCATTAGACAATGTAAACAATTTAAAACAGATTACCATAGGACATTTTAGAACATTTCGATATATGAGTAAATATTCATTTGAAATCTTTAATCTGGTGATAGTCGGCAGTGCCTCCCAAACTTATTTGATTACATGTGGCATATTTTTAGGATACACCTATTAACATTTCTCAGAACTACTAATCTGTAAGACACTTTGGGAAATGTCGTCCAAACGTTCACGATCCATGAATGCACTTTTACCCGATTTTCAAGCGTTGATATGGAATGTGTAGGGGTAGGGACCAGACCAGGCTAAGAAAGTTAATTGGGCAGAAGGATTAATCATGTGTGTAAAAGCAAGTAGAAACTTGGTACGCAGATCCTGTACCTTATCATCAGCAAAATATTTACAAACCCTCTCTTAGTTCAAGTTAGTAGGACAATTTCCAGAGTTGGCAACCCCGGTCTGTTGCTTTTTCGTTGTATCGTAACTCCAGATGTTCTTCCTTAGCCCAGCTTCTCTGGTATCTGCGATCACATCTTTTCTAATTAATTTCTTCAGCAAGGTTTTATTTAGCATCTATTGCATCTATTTTGCTGAAATAGGTATTAAAAAGTCTCAAAAAATGTAATAAACTTGTTTCTCGTTCTTTTTTTTAATTGATATTCAATTAGCCAACATTTAGTACATTGTCAGTTTCAGATGTAGTGTTCAATAATTCATCAGTTGTGTATAACATCTAGTGCTCATCACATCAGGCGCCCTCCTTAATGCTAAACCCATCCCCCCACCCACCTCCCCTTCAGCAACCCTCAGTTTGTCTCCTATAGTTAAGAGTCTCTCATGGTTGTCTCCTTCTCTGATTTCTTCCCATTCACTTTTCCCTCCCTTCCCGTATGGTCGCTGTCCTGTTTCTTATATTCCACATATGAGTGAAACCATATGATAATTGTCTTTCTCTGATTGACTTATTTTGCTCAGCATAATACCCTCCAGTTCCATCCATGTCGTTGTAAATGGTAGGTATTCATTATTTCTGATGGCTGAGTAATATTCCGTTGTGTATATATATACACCACATCTTTATCCATTCATCTATTGATGTACATCTTAGCTCTTTCCACAGTTTGGCTATTGTGGATATTGCTGCTATGAACATTGGGGTTCAGGTGCCCCTTTGGACCACTACCTTTATATCTTTGGGGCAAATACCTAGTAGTGCAATTGCTGGGTTGTAGGTTAGCTCTATTTTTAATTTCTTGAGGAACCTCCATACTGTTTTCCAGAGTGGCTGTACCAGCCTGCATTTCCACCAACAGTGTAAAGTTTCCCCTTTCTCTGTATCATCACCAACATTTGTTGTTTCCTGTCTTGTTAATTTCAGCCATTCTGACTGGTGTGAGGTAGTATCTCATTATAATTTTGATTTGTATGTCCCTGATGCCAAGGGATGTGGAGCATTTTCTCATGTGTCTGTTGGTCATTTATATGTCTTCTTTGGAGAAATGTCTGTTCATGTCTTCTACCCATTTCTTGACTGGATTATTTGTTTTTTGGGTGTTGAGTTTAATAGGTTCTTTATAAATCACGGATTCTAGCCCTTTATCTGATAAGACATTTGTAAATATCTTCTCCTATTCCATAGGTTGCCTTTTAGTTTTGTTGACTGCTGTTCTTTGCTGTGCAGAAGCTTTTTATCTTGATGAAGTCCCAATAGTTCATTTTTGCTCTTGTTTCCCTTGCCTTTGAATATGTGCCTAGCAAGAATTTGCTGTGGCCAAGGTCGAAGAGGTTGCTGCCTGTGTTCTCCTCTAGGATTTTGATGGATTCCTGTGTCACATTTAGGTCTTTCATCCATTTTGACTTTATCTTTGTGTATAGTGAAAGAAAATGGTCCAGTTTCATTCCCCTGCATGTGGCTGTCCAATTTTTCCAGCACAATTTATTGAAGAAACTGTCTTTTTTCCATTGGATATTCTTTCCTGCTTTGTCGAAAATTAGCTGACCATAGAGTTGAGGGTCCATTTCTGGGGTCTCTCTTCTGTTCCATTGATCTATGTGTCTGTTTTTGTGCCAATACCATACTGTCTTGACAATTACAGCTTTGTAATATAGCTTGAAGTCTGGCATTGTGATGCCACCAGCTTTGGTTTTATTTTTCAATATTCCTCTGGCTATCCAGGGTCTCTTCTGGTTCCATACAAATATTAGGATTATTTGTTCCAGCTCTGTGAAAAATGTCTATGGTATTTTGATAGGGATTGCACTGAAGTGTAGATTGCTCTGGGTAGCATAGACATTTTAATAATATTTATTCTTCCATTCCATGAGCATAGAATGTTTTTCCATTTCTTTGTGTCTTCCTCAATTTCTTTCCTAAGTGTTCTGTAGTTTTTAGAGTACAGATCATTTACCTCTTTGGTTAGGTTTATTCCTAGGTATCTTAGGGTTTTTGGTGCAATTGTAAATAGGATTGATCCCTTAATTTCTCTTTCTTCTGTCTCATTGTTGGTGTATAGAGATGCAACTGATTTCTGTGCATTGATTTTATATCCTGCCACGTTACTGAATTCTTGTATGAGTTTCAGCAATTTTGGGGTGGAGTCCTTTGGGTTTTCTACATAAAGTATCATGTCATCTGCAAAGAACGAGAGCTTGACTTCTTTGCCAGTTTGAATGCCTTTTATTTCTTTTCTTGTCTGATTGCTGAGGCTAGGACATCTGGTACTATGTTGAACAACAGTGGTGAGAGTGGGCATCCCTGTTATGTTCCTGACCTTAGGGGAAAATCTCTCAGTTTTTCCCTATTGAGAATGATGCTCAATGTGGGCTTTTCATAGATGGCTTTTATGATATTGTGGTATGTTCCCTCTATCCTTACACTGTGGAGAGTTTTAATCAAGAAAGAATGCT
Organism: Ursus americanus; assembly: GCF_024610735.1. NCBI lineage: Eukaryota > Metazoa > Chordata > Mammalia > Carnivora > Ursidae > Ursus > Ursus americanus. The sequence goes on along the minus strand of NC_142164.1, from coordinate 34,822,886 downwards.
ATATTTTAGCAGCATTGTCCACAATATCATATGATTTCTCTCATCTATGGAACATAAGAATTAGGAAGATCGGTAGGGGAAGAAAGGGATAAAGAAAGGGGGGGTAATTAGAAGGGGGAATGAAGCATGAGAGACTATGGACTCTGAGAAACAAACTGAGGGCTTCAGAGGGGAGGGGGGGTGGGGGAATGGGATAGGCTGGTGATGGGTAGTAAGGAGGGCACGTATTGCATGGTGCACTGGGTGTTATATGCAACTAATGAATCATCGAACTTTACATCAAAAACCAGGGATGTACTGTATGGTGACTAGCATAATATAATAAAAAAAACATTAAAAAAAAAAGAAAGAATGCTGTATTTTGCCAAAGGCTTTTTCTGCATCAATTGAGAGGATCATATGGTTCTTGTCCTTTCTTTTATTAATGCGATATATCACGTTGATTGATTTGCCAATGTTGAACCACCCTTGCAGCCCAGGAATAAACCCCAATTGGCCATGGTGAATAATCCTTTACTGAAGTATTGGATCCTATTGGCTAATATCTTGGTGAGAATTTTGGCATCCATGTTCACCAGGGATATTGTTCTGTATTTCTCCTTTTTGGTGGGGTCTTTGGTTTTGGGGTCAAAGTATTGCTGGCCTCACAGAACAAGTTTGGAAGTTTTCCTTCCCCTTCTATTTTTTGAAACAGCTTCAGAAGAATAGGTATTAGTTCTTCTTTGAATGTTTGGTAGAATTCCCCTGGGAAGCCATCTGGCCCTGGGCTCTTGTTTGTAGGGAGATTTTTGATTACTGTTCAATGTCCGTGGTGGTTATAGGTCTGTTCAGGTTTTCTATTTCTTCCTGTTTCAGTTTTGGTAGTTTATATGTTTCTAGGAATGCGTCCATTTCTTCTTAGAATGCCTGATTTTTTGGCATATAGTTGCTCATAATATGTTCTTAAAATTGAATTTTCTTGGTGTTGGTCATGATCTCTCCTCTTTCATTCATGATTTTATTAATTTGGGTCCTTTCTCTTTTCTTTTTGATTGTCTGGCTAGGGTTTATCGATCTTATTAATTCTTTCAAAGAACCAGCTTCTAATTTCATTGATCTCTTCTACTTTTCTTTTGGTTTCTATTTCATTGATTTCTGCTCTAATCTTTATTATTTCTCTTCTCCTGCTTGGTTTAGGCTTTATTTGCTGTTCTTTCTCCAGCTCCTTTAGGTGTAAAGTTAGCTTGTGTATTTGTGACTTTTCTAATTTTTTGAGACATATTGCTATGTACTTCCCTCTTAGGACCACCCTTGCTGTATCCCAAAGGTTTTGAACAGTTGTATTTTCATTTTCATTAGTTTCCATGAATTTTTTAAAATTCTTCTTTAATTTCCTGATTGACCCATTCATTCTTTGTTAGGATGCTCTTTAACCTCCAAGTGTCTGAGGTCCTTCCAAATACCCTCTTGTGTTTGAGTTCAAGTTTCAAAGCACTGTTGTCTGAAAACATGCAGGGAATAATCCCAATCTTTTGGCATTGATTGAGACCTGATTTGTGACCCAGTATATGATCTATTCTGGAGAATGTTCCACGAGCACTCGAGAAAAATGTGTATTTGGTTGCTTTAAGATGGAATGTTCTGAATATATCTGTGAAGTCCATCTGGTCCAGTGAGTCATTCAAAGCCCTTATTTCCTTATTGATCTTCTGCTTAGATGATCTGTCCATTGCTGTGAGTAGGGTGTTGAAGTCCCTTACTATTATTGCATTATTATTAACATGTTTCTTTAATTTGGTTATTAATTGGTTTATATAATTGGCTCCTCCCAAGTTAGGAGCATAAATATTTATAATTGTTAGATCTTCTTGTTGGAGAGACCCTTTAAGTATGATATAGTGTCCCTCTTCATTCCTTACTATGGTCTTTGTTTAAAATCTAATTTGTCTGATATGAGGATTGCTACCCCAGCTTTCTTTTGAGGTCCATTGGCATGATAAATGGTTCTCCACCCCTCACTTTCAATCTGGAGGTTTCTTTACGTCTAAAATGAGCCTCTCGTAGACAGCATGTGAATGGGTCTTGCTTTTTTATGCAATCTGATACCCTGTGTCATTTGATTGGAACATTTAGCCCATTTATATTCAAAGTAACTATTGACAGATATGAATTTAGTGCCATTGTATTACCTGTAAAGTCTCCATTTCTGTAGATTGTCTCTGTTTCTTTCTAGTCTATGTTACTTTTGGACTCTCTCTTCTCTTACAGGATCCTCATTAACATTTCTTGCAGGGCTGGGTTAATCATCACAAATTGTTTTAGTTTCTGTTTTCCTGGAAGCTCTTTATCTCTTCTTCCATTCTGAATGACAGCCTTGCTGGATAAAGTATTCTTAGTTGTGTGTTTTTCTCATTTAGTACCCTGAATATATCATGTCAGCCCTTTCTGGCCTGCCAGGTCTCTGTGGATCAGTTTGATGCCAGTCTAATGTTTCTACTATTGTAGGTTAATGAACTCTTGCCTCGAGCTACTTTCAGGATTTTCTCTACATCTCTGAAATTTGCAAGCTTCACTATTATATGTTGGGGTGTTGATCTATTTTTATTGATTTTGAGGGGCATTCTCTCTACCTGTTGGTCTTGAATGTTTGTTTCCTTCCCCAGATTAGGAAAGTTCTCAGGTATGATTTGCTCAAATATACCTTCTGTCCCTCTCTTTCTTCTTCCTCTGGGACCCCAATAATTCTAATATTGTTTTGCTTTATGATATCACTGATTTATTAAAGCCTCCCCTCATGGTCCTTTAGTTGTTTTCTCTCTTTTGCTCAGCTTCCTTCTTTTCCATCATCTTGTCTTCTATGTCACTGACTCTCTATTCTGCTCCATTTACCCTAGCTGTTAGAGCATCCACTTGAGAATGCATTTCAGAACATTTTTAATTTTGGCCTGATTAGATTTTATTTCTCCACTAAGAGATTGTCTAATGTCTTTCATGCTTTTTTCAAGACGAGCTAGTAACTTTATAATCGTTATACTGAATTCCAGCTCTGACATTTTACTTATATCCATCTGGATTAGATCTGTGGCAGAGAGTATTACCTCTGGCTCTTTCTTTTGTTGTGAATTCCCCCTTCTAGTCATTTTGCCCAGAGAAGAATGGATGCATGAGAGAACAAAGTAAAAAATATCAACCACAACCCAAGGAAAATACACACTAGACAAATCTGAAGAGGTCAGAAACCAAAAAAAAAAAAAAAAAATAAGGGAAAAATAGAGAATATAATCTTTCAGGTGGACAAGTCAGGGTGATCCACTTGATCCTGGATGTATTTTGGTCTGTTTGTTAGAAGACACTAAAGCCCAAAATTGTAAAGAAAGCAAAATTTATAACTATTAGAAAATAAAATTTAATACAGTGAAAGGAAGCCAAAAATGAAGACTATATCTATAAAATGTAAATGTAAAAATGAAAGTTAAAAAAAGGCTTAAAAACAGAAAGTTGATAAAATAAGAAACTAGTTAAAAAGGAAAAAAAGAAAAAAGAAAAGGAAAATTTTAAACTGAAAGATGAAAGAATCATGAGAAAAAAACCTTGAATTCTATATACTAATTTCCCCTAGCGCTAGAATTTTGCATTTCTGTGTACTTGGTAAACATGGTATTCCTCCGATGTTACAGCTGGTCTTCTGGGGGAGGGGCCTGCTGTGCTGATTCTCAGGCGTCTTTGCCTGGGCAGAGTTGCACCGGCCCTTGCCAGGGTCAGGGCTCAGTGTAAGCTCCTTCAGGTTCTTCTAAGTCGCTTTTGTTCCTTGAAGGCTTTCTGCACCTCTTTAGAGGATGAAAATAAAAATGGCCATGTCCTGATCTCCAGCCCTGTAGTTGAAAGATCGTGGACCCCTCTCTTCAGTAAACTCTCAGGGAAAAGCAATCTTCACTTTTGTGTACCCCCAACTCTGCAGACTCCTGTGGTGCACACCCACGCCGATCCTCCTGGGGTCACTGACCACAGCTGGTTTCCCCGATCCAATGTTTGGGAACTCTGCCGGCTCAGGCACCCCAATTCTTTCGTGACCCTGAAGATCCTGAGTCCACACTGTCCCACCTAGGATTCTGCCCCATTTCACCACCTGACCACCTTTCAGGCAGGGATGTATCTATCTCAATGGAGGAGCCTTCTAAAAGTTCTGATTTGGGGCTCCGGCTCTGTATCACTTTCTGGTAGCCACCTTAGAGAGGCTCCCTCTCCCCACCATTTATCTTCCCATATATCACCTCAGATTCACTTCTCCGCACCTCCTACCTTGCAAAAAGTATTCACTTTTCTATTTGTAGAATTCCAACAATTCTTTTCTTACATCTCAAGTTGAATTCATAGGTGTTCAGAATGATTTTCATAGTTATCTAGCTAAATTCAAGGGACCAGATGAAACGAGGGCCCCTACTCTTCTGCCATCTTGCCTCCCTCCCACATGTTTCTTGTTCTTGAGGAGCAAATTATCCTGTGTGTGAGACAAAACCTATTACTCATGCAGCCTTCTGGCTCACTATGGACAATATAACCATTAGAGCCATGTCAGGCTCATTGTTCTTCTCCTCCCCATTGGAATACATTCTGTGCCAATTTTGTTCTCAGCCCTTTTGCTTGTGCTATTCTCTTGCTTTAGAATGATCCCTTACTCCTTTCTCTCTATCAATAACTGGCCTTTTTGTAAGGTTCAGCTGACGTTCTCATCTTTGCTCTGTAGCCTTTCGTCTGATCTCCTGTTATCCTTTCTTTTATACTTAGGTGTATTGGTTATATATATTTATCTTGCATTTTCAAATAGATTTCAAGTTCTTCAACTGGGAAATGTTTTACCTGTGTGTACCTGTGTATTGTTCATGGTACCTAGCACAATCCTGGATCCAGAATAGGTTGATAATAAATAGTTTCTGATTGATGTACAAAATATGCTTCTGTATTTTCATAGTATCTTATAGATGGGGTTGGGGTGTGGGCTGGGAGGGAAAACAAAAATTTAAGCAGAACAATAGATGGTTAAAAACTACTAAGCTATAGTGACATGATCTTAATATTTGAACGTTTTAATTTAGTGACTAATTGTATTTCTAGACGAACTGACACATTTAAATTGGTATTTTGGCATAGTTCAAATGACTACAGCTAAAACCTCAGAAAGGATGTACTTACCATCTTCCTCCACATTCAAAAATACTCCTAGGCCATACCTTAAGCAATTAGTATATATCCTCAATCTGATGCCTGCTTAAATATTTTATGTCAGCACAAAGAACCACTTTTTTCTCAGAACTATCACAGAAATTAAGACTAAACTTTTGGGCAAGATTATAAAGACTACCTTGTCATCTTTTTGTTCATTATGCTACTTTTCTACCTGAAATCAACTCACTTTGTGATATATAAAAGGACATACCAATATGAAATAAGTAAAATGAAAAATTAGTGTACATGCAAAATAGAGTTCGTGCCAGCCAATTTTAAGCAATAAGTAAAATGAGCTGCATTGTCTACTGTGGTAGAAGGATGTAGGATACATTATTTTCATTACCAGCTGCTCTTGTAAACAACAGTGTTTAGTTCAATTAGTGTGACTCATTCAAACAGGTCATTAAATCAGTATTACAGGCGAACTGAACTGATGAATCAAAATATTTTCTCATGCCTGAAAGTCACCACATTATGTAAATTCTGTTGGAGTAAAACCTTGATTGACCTGAATCTAACTAACCTGAACTTTCAATTAACAGGAATTTTTAAAACCTCCACTTGAATTTTAAAAGAACAAGATAAATGACAAGACAATTTCATATCAAGTATATTGTCAGTGTAGTTGATAATCATAGGCTGTTCCAATAAGTAGGCTTATTTCTTGTGTTTTGAGGAACACTGGGAAGAATTCTAGTCCCAGAAATAGCATCCTGTTAATAATGCCTGAACTTCTACCTTCCATTATTTATCTCCGATTGAGAAAATGGTGAAATACAACTGTACTTGATAAGAGAATTACATAATCTAATTAGTGAGTCACTCCTTTCGATAGAGTTTCTTAGGTATTTCCCACCAGGAAAGTTCACTAAGAGGCCCATAACAGGTCAGTTTAGATGGGGTAAGGGTAGGTTGAAAACCAAGGACAGGACAGTGTCCAAGGAGGGCACACCTCACATGGCTCCCACATGAAGGACCCTGGTTATCTAGCAGGGAATTATGGGAAGAAGTATTCTTGGGGGTAGGCAGTTAAGCGAAGGCTGGAAAATACCAAATCAAACCTTATAGTTTTTCTAAGTTTAGCCATACGTTCTCTCCCAGCATTTGAAAATGGTCCCACTACAGTGCTTCCTGTAATTTCTTTAAAATTTTATTTTGCTTAATATAAATTGCTGCATTTCACTATAAGAATCCATAGTGAAGGGCATCTGGGAAGTAAATTTTAAATTGACATTCTCTTTTCCTAGTGAGCTTTTGTGCACAGTAACTTTAAAAACTTCTCCCAAGAGAAAACTTGTACTCTTGGAGAGAACATAGCCATAGAGCCAAGCTGCATCTTAGCCATCGATTCTAAAGGTTTCTTTAGACATCAGCCTCCCTTAGAAGAGAATAAAATACCAAATAACATCAGTCATAGTGAAGTCAGAGAGGCCATCCTTTCCAGCCAGCTCCACTTAATTTAGAAACAATTTTTCCATCTATGAAACTCGAATGTTGGCCTTTAATTTTCATTACACCAATCTGAGCTTTGGCAGTACCATATAGAGGCTCCCTTGGGCATGGGGTGGGGCCTATAACTAAGTAAAATTTTGTCAGACTGGAGATGCTAACTCTGCTTGTAACACACTAGTACCTTAGAGGCAAGGTAAAAGTTTTCTTAGAATCCAAGATTCTTTTTCTTTTTTTAAAAATGAGGTATGAATTCAAAAGGGGAAAGTAAAAGAAGATGTATTTATAGAATAAACTATAATTATAATCAGAAAAAAAATTCAGGGGAAAGATGAGTTATACAGGACCTGCTTTGAATAACTCTGTTAATTAATTAATAATCAAATACTTCTGAGGACCTATGATGTACTAGGAACTATGCTAAATTGGTGATTTGTCTATGATCTTTTCGTGTACTTCTTCTTTGTTAGATATTCCCAGAATAAAAGGCCTTAGGTTCTAAAGTATTTAAGGTTTATTTTGAGGGCTGTGGCTTTTAGGCATGGGAATGGCATCATGAAATGCATACATTAGAACAGATTTCTCTTACGTAGGAAAACAAATATTTTCAGATGGTAGGCATGATAACATGTGGGGACTGATTGGGTATGGAGGGAGGACAGCATGAAAGAGAGGGCAATCGGGGGTGATGTCCAAGTTTCTGATTTGGAGAATGAGGTTCATGTTGATAATATTGGCCCTCTTGCTGCTGTGTCCATTGTGGGCCAGACACTCTGCGAGGCACTGTTGCGGTCTAGGAAGGATTCTGTGTTTCAGTGGAAAACTAAGCCTTGTTCCAAGCAGACCTTCACGGTTATCTAATCCTGTGTGGATGGCAGCATTCTTGCAACCCTGTAGATTGGGGATAACTGATATTAATGCAAAATAACCCTTGTTTATAGGCAATAATGCTTGTCTATAAACGAGCAAATCTACTTCTCTCAGGTGGAGGGACATCTCCTCCCCTGTGGAAAAACCAGTTTTGCCTCCCATTTATGCTTCTGAATTGTCAACATTCTTGATCTACAAATGTGTCTGTTCTTTGGATTCTGCTTTTAACTGGTTGTAACACTTTACTAGTTTCCTCATTACTGAGTTAAATGAAATCTTTAACACGTGTTTATTTCTGTATTTGTGTGGATGTTATGATTTTACCCTTTTTCAGAGCATTTTAATGGTAGTGAATTTGACAGGCCTACCTTTGTCCTCTTGGAACTTTAATCCTAATGGGGCAAACAGATAACAAACCAAACCAATAAGTACATATGTACCGTGAAGTAGGCATTGATAAGTGCCAGGGAGGAAAATGTAGCAGGGAAATGGTATAGGGTGTTGGGGTGAGTGGAATGAGGTTAGGCTGGAATTAAATAAGAGGATCCGCGGAAGGCCTTCATGAGCAAGTCCTCTAGGACCAACTTAAAACAACATAGCCTTGACTTTGGACTATATCAGGGGCACACAGAGTTATGCGCCTATATATATCACATTTATAATCCTGTAAGTTTTCCTGGTACATCATATTTTCCTCTTTCCTTTTACCTTGCAGGGGGACCTACTCCAACCTTATCCTCTCCTTTCTCATCAGTATCTTATCTTCATCTAATGGAAACTGGTGGTTAACACTCAATGAACCTCTTAGTAGGCAGGGCCCAGTCAGTTTAGGGACAGCTTTCTGAAACAGAGCTGAAGTTAGGAAAACTGTAGTTTATACCAGAAATTTTTCCAAAAGGTTGGGATCTCTCCCACCGATGGGAAAATATTTGTTGAATTTCTTCTCTGTGAATGACGTTATACTTGGCACCCTGGGGCCTACAAAAAGATAATAGTACTTTGGAAAGAAATATTTAACCGAAATTTGATAGAAAATCAAATAATTTGATTTGAACCATTTTACTGCCATTTCCATATTCAGGGGGATGTATGCAGCTGTTTCTTCTATGCCTGTATTTGGAAGGATAAAGAAAAACAATAGATAGTTCTTTTTAAGTGTCCCTTTCCCCAACACCCTCCAGTCCCTTTTAGCCATGCTTGAGAACCACTGCTGTAAGTAGTGCTTTGAAATATCTTTTTTTTTTTTTGAAAATTCAGTTACTAAATCATGGTTTCAGAGCTTCAGCCTAAAGAAATTGTTTTGTATAATTGCTAAACTTACCATCTGGATATTAGACACAGAATTAATTAAGAAGCTATCAATTCTATTTCCAATGTGTTCGCAGGAAAATGACGGAAGGCAGTTTCTAGGAGGTATTTATCAAATGGTGATTCGTCCACGTGTTCCCTGGAGCCTGCCCCCTCACCACTGGAATAATCCAGCACACACTGAGACGGATGGAAGGACATGCTGTGGTTATGGGCTCATTTTCACAGTGTACTTGTGACCCTGTCACTGCTTCATTTACCCTCCACTATTTAGCTCCTGGGTCTTTCCTGCAGCCCTCCTACCTCTGCTAGGTAGTGTCAGACCACAGGTGTCAGCTGGTGTTTCAGATCATCAAATCCAGGAAGGACGTCCTATTTGGTGATGTTGTTTGACTTTTCATAGGTGTTAACTTTGTCTCCCCAGCTACATTCGAAGCTTCTGCAAGTTAGGGAGTCATACCAGGCTAACGGGCATCACTCCATTAATGTTTACAAACAGATGCCACATCTCTTATGCCCATTAGCCCTTTATCTTATGGAGTCAAAATGTTCTCCCTGCTGTTGGACAGGTTGTAAAAAATACCATAGTGGAATTTATGGGTTCACAAGTGGAAGAAGGGGAAGAAATCAATAGCTTAGGAGGAAAGACAGGTCTAATTTGCATTAAAAAAAAAGCCCCATCAGAATGCAAATGTGATGTGGTAGGGGTAGTGCTTGACATCATTTCTAGCCATCAAGAGCTTTGCTATATAAATTCACCAAGTGAGTTTAATTAGAGCTCCTAAATGAGAACAAGTCACAGAAAGGAGCAAGTTTTCACTTGGGTAGGGAGGATGCTATGGGACATAAAATATGTTAAGGGGGGAGCAGAGAGGAGACAGCCCCACACTAGGAAGCTTGGACAGGCCCTCAAAAAATATCATTAGCTCTGGGACTACTTAGGGTGAAGGAATAGAATTAGGGGAGGATAGGTGAGGGCAGAGAGAGAGAAAGAGAAAACAGACAACCTCCTTCACAATTTTGTCAAAGGCTAGCCCTTTGGACATCCAAAGGTTATTTTTTTTCTGCCAACATCTTATCTCCTCTCCGTTAGTTTGTTTTAGGCTCTACTGGAAATTCCCTTATCTGCTTGTTCCTTATCTGTTCTTGATTCCTTTGCTTGTTCATTGACAGCAGGGCTGAGAGTAGCTTGTGAGATCCCCAGCTTCCTGGAAACTTTTCTTCTCTGCAGTCACAGAAGACATTTATTTGCTCTACCCTGGACTCTGCTTGGCTGGGCTCTGGGGATTTACATAAAGAGATATTTGAAGCAAAAACTGAGGCGCTCTCATGTTTTGGTATTGCGTACAGACTGAGTTGATGAGGGGGTTAACTTCTTTTCCTGCCAAGGTCATCAGGAAGAAAGCTGTCCCCTGAGACATACTAACATTAACCTGAGAACTGAGGATTATGGATGCAGAGGGACCTTTGAGCTATAAGGCTTTCACAGTCAAACTGCACTAAATCTGAAAAATTTAAAGAGCAAGGCCACTTGAAGGGAAAAGCTCAAATCATACATTCTTTCAGAAGAAATTCAACTCCGTTCCTTGAGGACTAGTAGAAACCCTCATATACCTTGTTGATTGTAACAAGCCAGTGTTTTGAAGGTTAGCGCAGTTATCAGCAAGGCCACACACAGGCTTTGGGGTGGAAAGACTTGTGTTTGAAACCTAGTTGCACGACTTAAGAGCTGTGTGGCCTTGCTCAAAGACACATAGCTGCTATTGCCTCATTTTTTAAATCTTTAAAATAGAGATACCAATGTCTGTCCCCCAGGGTTTTAAGAATTAGAAATAACATAGGAAAAGTACTAGTGCAGTGGTCTCATAAACTAGGTGTCCAGCCAACGGAAAGCAATATTAATGCAATATTACTAATGTGGAGAGAGAATCCAGGTTCTTTCCTCTGCCTGGGACATGGGCTAGTGGATTTAAGACTGAGGAAGAGGGTGCCCTAGCTCCACAATGGTTAGACACTTTTCAGAGAGGCAGGACATACTCTATCATGCCAGAGAAACCATAAAACAAAAATGTTTCAGAAAAATGAGAGAAGCACCAGGATAAACAAAGTTATATTACATAATGAGAGACCCTAAATACTCCTATTTGTGGGAGATTCAACTTTTGGGGCAATCAGTCATGATTAGTAACATTCATTTCTACGTAGACCATAAATATGCTAAAGAACTGATAAATTGCTGTTCTCTTAAATTGATTAATTCCATCTCTTGTTTACTTACATCGATGAGAAGAAATTGTTTGATAGCCACTTAAATGTCAACATTGGCCTAGCCTGGGTCAAATTGGCACAAGTTCTGAACTAATGGGTTTGTGATACAGCCAGGTAAAGTTCTGTTTTTCCTTTATTCAAAATTTCCAGCTTGGTGGCATATTGTCCTTTAAGTTGAAACAATTCTTATTTAGGCTTTCATTATCAGCAAGTGGCCTATGGTTTTTGTTTGTTTGTTTGTTTGTTTGTTTTGCTGCTACTCAGATACATTTTATTTCAAAAACATGCACTGGGGAATCACTAATAAATCCTTAGGAAAACATATTCACGTGTAACTTCCAATCACACTGAGCCATATTTGAATGATTTTTCAAGGTCAGCTTTGGCATAAGCTAACATTATACTATTTACCCAGGAATTATTTTTATTTTATTTTAGTCTTTGATTTATGGGCATATGTGTGGTATGTAATATAATTTTGTGAATGCTAAATCAAATTGTAACTTAATTAGGTTGATTTAGTGGTATGGGAGAAAGCTTTAAAATATTTTTGTTCCTTATTTGTTGCTAATTTTTTCAAAATTTTAAGTCCAGTATAGTTAACATACAGTGTTATATTAGTTTCAGGTGCACATTATAGTGATTTAACAATTCTATACATTACTCAGTGCTTACCACGATGTGGATTCAATCCCTATCACCTATTTCCCCCATCCTCCCACCCACCTCCCCTCTGGTAACCATCAGTCTGTTCTCTATAATTAAACTGTTTCTTGGTTTGTCTCTTTTTTTCTTTGTTTGTTTCTTAAATTCCATATATGAGTGAAATCATATGGTATTTCTCATTCTCTGGCTTATTTCACTTAGCATTATACTCTCTGTCTCCATCCATGTCATTGCAAATGGCAAGATTTCATTCTTTTTATTGGGCGAATAATATTCTATTGTGTATATATACACCACTTCTTCCTTATCCATTCATCTGTTGATGGACGCTGGGGCTGCTTTCATAGTTTGGCTATTGTGGATAATGCTGCAGTAGACATAGGGGCGCATGTATCCCTTTGAATTAGTGTTTTTGTATTTTTTTGGGTAAATACCAGTAGTGTGATTACAGGACCATAGAGTAGTTCAATTTTTAACTTTTTGAGGACCCTCCATACTGTCTTCCCCTGTGGCTGCACCAGTTTGCATTCGAACCAACAGTGACAGGGGATTCCTTTTTCTCCACATCCTCGCCCACCCTTGTTGTTTCTTGTGTTTTCAATTTTAGCCATTCTGACAGGGGAGAGGTGATATCTCATTGTAGTTTGATTTGCATTTCCCTCATGATGAGTGATGTCGCACATCTTTTCATTTGTCTGTTGCCCATCTGGATGTCTTCTTTGGAAAAACGTCAATCAGATCCTCTGAACACGTGTGTACAAGTATCTCTTTGAGTCCCTGCTTTCATTTTTCTTGGGTATGCACCTAAGAATGGAATTGCCAGATCGTATGGTAATTCTATGTTTAACTTTTTGAGGAACAACCAAACTATTTTCTGCAGTGGTTTACTCCTTTACATTCCTACCAGCGATGCACGTGAGTTCCAATTTCTCTACATTCTTGCCAAGGCTTATTTTCCACATATTTTTTTATTAGAGCCATCCTAATGAATGTCAAGTGGCATCTCATTGTGGTTTTAATTTGCATTTCTCTAATGACTAATGATGTTGAGCATCTTTTCATTTGATTATTGGCCATTTGTGTATTCTCTGTAGAGAAATATCTATTCAAGTCCTTTGCCTATATTTGAATTGGGCTGTTTGGGTGCATTTTTAATTGCTGTTTTTGCTAAGCTCCAGTCCGCTCCAGCAATGGAGTAGACTAAATTCTTCTCAACAAGAAAAATAAAACTAATGTAGAAAATCAGGGGTAAAAATGTGAAGAGAAACCTACCACTAATTGTGGAGGGTAAATCGTGTTCCCTAAGTGAAGAGGAAGAAAGGGAGAGCAAATAGAACAAGAAAGCTGCAGGAAGATGGAGAGACCACAAGAAACACGGCTCCTTCAATGACCTGGGATAACCAGGCCGGGTGGCTCTATTACGCTTGACTAGGTCAAGGGGAGGGTACAAAACAACAAGATATTGAAGATCAAAAAATCAGAAGAGTTAAATGCAAGTGATAATGGATATAAAGATTAGCATTCTCATCAAACACTGGGGGTTGGGGTAAGGTGGTTGTGTGACAACTTTTGAGAAACAGTGAATAAAATCGCATTCTGGAATTCAGTTGTTTGACATTTGCTCTACGGTATTATTGTAGGATTTAGTTATTATTTAAGTTTATAATATGCTTCCTTTCCTTTTTTTAAACTTAAATTCAATTAACCAACTTATAGTACCTCATTAGTTTCAGATGTAGTGTTCAGTAATTTATCAGTTGCGTATAATTGGGCGATGGGCATGAAGGAGGGGAGGTGATGTGATGAACACTGGGTGTTATATGTAATATGCTTTTGATATGAACGCGGTGCAAAGGAACATTTGTCTTTTACCTTGAACCACTCTCAATTTATACGTTATAGCCCAAACCTTGGGGGCTGTGGCATACAACTGCCATCTGGTGTTGGCATGTTCTCATAGCAGGGTTATGTATTTAGTTCATTAAAACAACAACAACAAACTACTTGGGGACAGATTATGCAAACCAAAATTGATGAAGTGATAGTAAGTTCCCCAGCTGTCTAAATTAAAAAGGTGTTATTGTTTTTAAAAAAGAGGTTAGGAAACAGTCTTTGAGAATACTTCCTCACGGAATTCAGAGTGATGCAGAAACTGTTCCTATTTATTACTGGCAGAGGGGGATTTTTTTTTTTTACATGGCTGTGGACAGTCTGAATTGTGAATGAACTCATTGTCTCAGTGATATGGTTTACACTTGAATATGCTGAAATGTACATAGCTGAGAAAGTGATCAAGTAAAAAAGAAATGCATTTGAGAGATATTTTGTAAGCTCTAAATCTCTCATTTTAAAGGTTACAGTCCCTCCAAAAAAACCAAACATTCTTTTTTCTATTGTGTAGTCCAGTCTTTTTCTGCATCCCGTTAAAAGTGCTTAATGCTTCCAGAATTCATTTTCCTCAAAGAAATCAGTTTGCTTCATCAGGCCCCGTGATGCTTTCAGAATTAAAAGACCTTCCGTTGAATGTAGGTATCCTGGTAGCACAGATGTAAGGGATTTACTCCAGTCGTCTATAATCAAGAAGGTCGGCAGAGACGGAACACGCAATCCCCTGTTGTCTTTTCTTAGGAGTCTAGATGCAGAAACAGCGACAGAAGTAGCCCGAGGGAAACCTCCAAGCTACCTAGTTGAACATTACAAGACTGGCTCTATCATCTAAGAAAAGCTGGAGTATTGCTCAATTTTAAAGTGAAAAATAACATTGGGGATGATTGGAGTTAGGAAGGAATGAGAATCTTAAATGCATTCTTTACTGCTGTGGGCCTGGAAAAAGTTTGCTTAAGAAAATGTAACTTTATAAAGAATGCCACTTCCTGGAGTACAACAGTCTATTTTGTTGAGTAACAGTGAAAGTTGTAAATGACTTTTAGATTTTTCTTGTAATTCCCTTTGTGAGCAATTAGCTGCCCTTACTTCTTTCGTTCCCAGCTGGGGGTTATGGGCAAGGAAGCTGAGAGCTGCAAGAGAAAAATACATTCGGTCATCTGCAGGAAACTGCATTGGGTATCTTCCTGATCCTTCACTCCGTCCCGAGCAATCAGGTCTTATTAAACCTCAACTGGTACTTTATATATTTACCCAGTTCCGCATTAAGCCTCTGACATCTTTCGTGTTAGCACTGAGTAAGGTGAATAAAGAGGCAACAGTCTTTGAAACCCGAGACTGATGTCCCCTTTTGTCCTCCACCTTTCTTTCCATCTCTTTTCCTCTGTGTTTCTACCCACCTGAGGTGAGTGGTTTGAAGATGGGGCTCCCTGATAATTAGTAGTCAGGAGTCAAATGGACACCTTGCTATTTCTAACTTTAGTGCCTCTTCACAGGAGTGTCTGGATGTCCTTTATTTTCCTTTTTTTTTTTAAAGATTTATTTATTTATTTGAGAACGGGGCAGGGGAGATAGAGTCTCCAGCAGCCTCCCTGCTGAGCACAGAGCCCAACGCGGGGCTCAATCCTAGGACCCTGTGATCATGACCTGAGCCGAAATCAAGAGTCAGACACTTAAACGTTAAACAACAGAGCGACCCAGGTGCCCCTATTTTCCGTTTCTATAGCCACCACGTAAGTGTAGGTCTTCTTGCAAAAATTGCAACAACTATGTGGTTTTTCTACCTTCTATTTCTGTCCCATCAAA
Organism: Ursus americanus; assembly: GCF_024610735.1. Taxonomy (NCBI): domain Eukaryota; kingdom Metazoa; phylum Chordata; class Mammalia; order Carnivora; family Ursidae; genus Ursus; species Ursus americanus. The sequence continues at coordinate 34,807,430 of NC_142164.1, read as the reverse complement.
ATCAGTTTTCTCAAACATTTTCTCTCACTCAAGTGTTTCGAATGTTTACAATTCATGTAATAGAGCATCCAAGTTCACTGGTATGACCTTCAAAGCTGTTCTCCATATTATTCTCACGATTTCCATTGTATATTCTCTTATTAGTTCCCATTGTGGGCTCTGCTGCAAACAAGCAAAACATGTTACATTGGGTTATATTATTGAGTTTTCCTAATGACCTTATAATGCAGGTACTTTTATTCTTACTCCCATTTTACAGATGAGGAAACTGAAGTTTCAAAACATTGATTACCTTGTCCATGGGTAATGCAATTAGTGACAAACCTGGGATTACAATCAGTGCTGATGCCAGAATCAGTGCTGAATACCCAGTAGGCAGACTTTAGTGCCTTCAACCTGTGTTTGAAGCAGGGACATATTTTTTTTTAATTTGGTTTGATATTAAGAGGGAGAAATTATGGAAAATAACTAAAACGTTCTTAATCTTTATTATATTACTTTGTTTATATTTTCTTCATCTGGTGCTACTGGGACTTAGTTGGTCTCTTAGAAAAACTTAGTGAGAAAAATGATACATTATCTTTTTAAAACTTTGTGTTATGGAGAATTTAGAATGTAGACAAAGTAGATAGAATAGTATAATGAATCCTTATGTACCCAATACCCAGTCCCAATAATAATCTGTCAGGGGTGCCTGGGTGGGTCGGTTGGTTAAGTGTCTGCCTTCGGCTCAGGTCCTGGGATTGAGCCCAGCTTCGGGCTCCCTACTTAACAGGTAGTCTGCTTCTCCTTCTACCCCTCCCCTCTCACTCTCTTTCCCTCCCTTAAATAAATAAAAGCTTAAAATAATCAACCCATCATGCTTCATCCATACCTCTATCCACTATCCCCTCCCATAGAATATTTAAGCAAATCTTGGTCATCATATCGTGTGTAAATATTTCAGTATATATCTCTAAAAGAACTGGACACTTTTTTAAAATAATCACAATTATTTCACCTATAATATTAATAATTATCCTAATAACATCAAATAATCTGCCATTGTACATATTTCCCATTGTCTCATGTTAAATACTTTACACAATGAATATGAATTAGGATCCAAGTAACGTCTACACATTGTGATTGGTTGCTCTATATTTTAAGTCTCTTTTAATCTGTTAGTTACCTCTCCATTTCTCTCTCTTTACAGTGTGTTGAAGAAACCAGGTCAGGGGTGCCTGGGTGGCTCAGTCGGTTAAGCATCTGCCTTCACTTCTCTCTCTCAAATAAATAAAAAAAATGTTAAGAAAAAGAAAGAAACTAGGTCGTTTGTCTTGTAGCATTTCCCACAGAATGGATTTTGCTGATTGCATTCCCATGGTGTAGTTTAACGAGTTTCTTTGTCCTCTGTATTTCCTATAAAATGGTAATTGTGGCTGGATTTTAGCCACAATTGGATCTAGAAACTTGATTGGATCTAGAGGTTTGATTTTTTCAAGACTTAATATGTGGTGTTGTCTTCTTCCACTAGGAAGCATACAATGTCTGATTATCTCTCTAAATTTATTTATATTAACTTAGAATATCATATGTGTTTATCCATCATTTGATAAATGATTCTATTTATTGGAGTTCAGCTTCATTTTTCTTTTATAAATTGAATCCATTATTGTCTAACACTTTGCAGTTTCAGGCTTTTTAAAGTGGAGACTCTTGAAGTTATCTGAGCATAGAGTTCTAGATGTTTTTCCTTCTAATATCTTATAATTTCTCTAGCCTAAGACTAATTATGCAGCAAATAAATTTTAATGTGTCTTTATTAATTCTTAATAAGGCATTCAACTTAATTTGCATAGAAGACTTTTCCCATCTGTATTTTATCTGTTGACAAATTAAGTTATGTAATTGCAATATAAATAAACTGGAATACACAAGTTTGGGAACAAACACAACTGGCTTTTTATAAGCAGTTAAACTGGGGGGTGAAAATATATGTGGTTACCCATGAATTTCAGTATGTCTTATGTATCAATTGATAAGTTTTGCAATGGGAATACAGCGTTAATGAGGCAAGTTAGTTAAATGAAAGTCTATTAAAAGACCGTCAAGCACACTGCTGTCCATGAGAACTTTCTGTGATGGGGAGGTTTTATGTTTGTGTTATTCAATATGGTAGCCACTAGCCACATGTGGCTATTGAGCACTTGAAATGTGGCCACTGTGATTGAGGTGAAGCTAGAGAACTGAACTTTTAATTTAACTAATTCAATCACTTAACTTAAATTTAATAACCTTGGACAATTTAGTTCTAGGGTACAAAATCTGCACTGGAGAATAACTGGCTCCAAAATCTCACTCTAGAGCCTGCACTCTTAACCATAACACTATACAGTTTTGTGGCTTGGTGTTTCTCAGGACTTTTTTTTTTCAATGCACCAAATGCACATTCACATTTCTTTTTTTTTTAATATATATATATAGCAAATGACAAAGACCCAGTTTACCAGGTTTACTTTTTAAGCCTAAGTTTAACATTATATATTTAAACAATTGTCAAAACTTACTAAGTTGCCAGCATTCATACACAATTAGAAAGCATCCTCAATTTATATTAAACCAGAAATGTATTACTATTACACATTAATATCTTTCACTACTAAATACTGAAAAAAACAAGAAATTATTGTTGTGGAAGATTCATCCAGGCAATATGAACTATACAGCAGGTTGACACTACTTGTCTCACATTGCAAACACATTGAGAAAATAGATCCATGCTGGTATTAATGCATGAAAGAGTCATGGCCACCTCGGATTACATTTAATAAAGACACAAAGATTTACAACAATTTTAAAGACAAAAAAAAAAAAGTCCTAAGAGGCTCCAACAATAAACTCAAAAGTCTGACAAATATGGGCTACCATGAGTTGTGGTTATGAATACTTAAGATTAGGTACAGTTATACTGAAAGTCAAGTTCATTTGAAATCTTCAAAAAAAAGGTTCCTACTAATCCTCAAATGGTGCTTGTTATATTTAACTTTTGTATTAATTGGTTGCATTGAATTACTTGTTATCCAAGCATAGCAGCTGCTCCTTACCAGTTATTGTTAAGGACTTTAACTGGCTGTCTTCAACTTCTACTCTTTCTTGACCATTTCAACAATTCTCTTTGTAGTGATTTTCCTGCCACTAACAATTTTAGTAAAAGTTGATACAGATTTGAAGCTGCCCACCCAACTATCCTCAAATGACAAGGAAGAGAATGAAATGAGGCTTCCATGACCTAGTGAACCTGAGAATGTGAATCCTATATCAAAAGGAGCAAATTCCCTTCAAAATATGGAAATCCACTGAAGGCAGCAAAAACCATTTCTCTGCCTCGGCTTCTATGGGGGACAGCTGTGAGCCCCCCAAAAGTCCACAAGTGGGTTTTCAAAGAAGTTGAATAGAAACCAGTCTCTTACACACACACACACACACACACACACACACACAATCCGTGAAGGCATCGTCTGAGTTATGGAAGGTGAAGCCAAACTCAAATGAACTGTCAAAATGACTTCCACCTTCACCATTTAATCCTTCTTCGCCATATTCGTTATAGAGGTCTCATTTTTTAGCATCTGATAACACCTCCTATACCTCAGCTACTTGTTTGAATTCTCTCTCTGCTGCTTTATTCTCACAATTTTTATCTGGATGCCACTTCAGTGCCAGTTCCTGATAATGCCTTTTTAATACTTTTGGCTAAGGCATTTCTGTGCATGCCCAGAACTTCAGAGTGGTCCACATGTTTTAACAGGCTGTTGGCACGCGTCCTCATTTCTGGTTTAAGGTCATCTATGTGGGGCCCAGGATTCGGGATTTGGCAGCTAAGTGCAGAGCGGATCTCCCCTCTGTTTCCTTTCACACGCTGTGCTGGTAACAGTGGCAGCCTGATGTTTCTCAGGATTTATTCTTACATGTACCATTGCCTTTGTTCATGATATTCCTTTTAGCAGAAAATTATACCATCAGAATCTCCAAACCTCTTAGCGTGGTGTGGTAACCAGTCTCCATAATAGTCTCAAATAAACCACGCCTCCCTGGTGTTTACACACTTATGTGTTCCCTCCCACACTGACTCATGTGTAACCAATAAATTGTGTTGGCTGTGATACTGCCTGACTTCTAAGGCTGTTATAAGAAGCCTTGGAGCACCCACCTAGATCTCTCGGGGCAGTAGTTTCTGGAGCCTTGAGCCACCTTGTTAAGAATCCACCTGCCCTGCCGGAGGGATCTTACGGAGAAGCCTGAGACTTCATGGAAAGAAGGAAGGTTCTAGCAGAGAGAGACTAGGCTTTAAAGCCATCTCCTTCAAGGTACCAGGCATGTGCGTGAAACTGTCTTGCATCCTACCAACCAGCCCAGCTGCTAAGTAAGTACCCAAATTCTAAGATATGATTGTTTCAAGTATTAAAAATACTTTGTTACATTGCAATAGGGAGCTGGAACACCTGGCTAATTTTTACTCTTCCTTCAAGGGTTAGTTTAGGCATCACCTCTAAGAAACGTCTGATTTCCCTTTTTAATTCCCCTTTCCGGTTTGAGTTAGGTGTAGATCTTTTTTGCTCCCAAGCCATATCACACTTCATTCTACATTTCTGGGTTTGTGCTATTTGCCCTCTCGACTGCAGTCTCCTCGAATGTATGACTTATTCTCCTCTGTGAGAGGACCTTATCCCAGCACTTGGCGCACAATGGATATTCAAAATAAATGGACTAAATCACAGAATCTCAGGATTAGGGGAACTTTAGATGCCATTTAAATAACCCAGTTTGATCTACAAAGTGTTTGTCCATCCGGCCTGTGTGGGAAGCCCCTCACATGGTGAGAATTTACTACTATCTGAGGCAGCTTACCCCATCTTTAAATGGCTCAGACTTTTAGCACGTGCTTGTCAGCTCAACTCTTGGATCACTTTTTCATTTCAGCTCCTCTCGGGAGTCCTGTGCTTGCTAATAGGTTTATTTGTGCTCACCTGTGCACTGTAAACTTTTTTAAAAGCCTTTTAAATATTTGTGTCATATGTACGTAATTGTATTATAAGCTTGGAAATAAAACTGCTCTCTTAGATGTATTTTATTGTCCCTCACTGGATGTGTTGCCTCCAGAGGTAACTCAATGTATGCTCTTAGCTGACAGACCAGTAGAATGTACTGGTTAAGAGTGTGGGCTCTGGAGTCAGAAGTCTTGGGTTCAAATTCTGACACTACGGCATATTAAGGATGACGTGAAATTAGACAAGTCACTTGATCTAAATACGTGTTTTCCTATCTGAAGAAAGAGAATGTCCTCGTACATTTGTTGTGAAAATTAAATGACATCATGTACATAAGTAGTGCTTAACCAGAACTGTATATATCAGATGCGTAGTAAGCAGTAGTGACTCAAAACTATTATAGAAACACAGTGCCAGTTGACAAAATTAAGCATTCTTTCTCATATTGAGCATTAGATAACCACCTGTTTTTATTTTGTCTTCCTTATCTGTTTGTCTCACTTTTGCCTGGCTGCTTCCTCTATAACTCTCTATAACGTTACAATAGTGGCATTCAATTTTTTAAGCCTTACCTGCTTTTATGGTAGAAGATTCAAATTAGAAAACAACCGCATCTATACACAAGATGATAGATGCTTTTGTCAAAACCTTAGATAGTCACAAAACCATTTGGAATCCAAGCCCATGTCTCACTTGCAAGAGAAAAAAATGTAGGTATAGACAAGTCCATGATCTAATTGCATTGGTAACAGTGTCCAAATTCATACCATAAAGAATTGAGATATTCTCTTGATTTCTAACCTAGCTATGTGACTCTTCTAGAACTCAGCTGCCTCTTATATAATACAGACAAAACATCTCTATTTACCTCTCAGGTTTCTGTGAATATCAATGAGATGAAGTCCTTGAGGGCAGGTGTTAGGGTAGGGGAGTGCTTCCTCTCCACTCCTGGTATTTCTTTCCAGATGGAAGAACATCCATTAGTGTAACACACCTGGCCTCTATTCCTTACTCATTATTTACTGAGGATGGGAGAGGAGTAAATTGGTGATTTTGGATGCAGAAATTAAGTGTCCATAGTGAAGCCCTTTCCTCTGCCCTGCGTCCTTGGGAACAGCTGCCTACAGGGAGCATATAGACAGCCCTGTTCTCCAGGGACAGTTTTTCCTGTCCTAACCTGCTAAATGGTTAAGTAGTAGTTCTGGGATTCAGATTATGAAATCTCCTTGGCTTTAGAAGCATCAGATTCTTGAATATCTGTTTTATGAGAACTGAAGTTAGTATTTTGCTATCTACCTAACTTACTTCTATGTCCTACATAGGACAATACAGTTGGCTCAGAATTTGAGCAGGAAAGAGGTATTTTATTTATGGGGCTGCTTCAGAGACCCCCAAAGCAAGGGACTAGGTTTTAGTCCTTTCTTAGTCCTTTTTGTGGTTCTAGTACTTAGCACAGTGTCTGGAACATAGTAGGTACTTAATGCCTTATGTTTGAACCCTTTTGAATAATAGTAAGTGCTATGCAAATAAATGGTAACATTTATTATTAAGAAAAACATCTGTGCTACCAGATTTGTATATTTCAAATCCAGGAGAAGCTATTACCACGATATGGTTAATGCCCCAGGAAATTTATATAACCATTGTCATGGCCATTTTGGGTTATTCTAACAAAATACCACAGACCAAGCAGCTTTTAGAGAACCTAATTTTTTTTTTCTTCACGATTCTGGAAGCTGAAGTCTGAGATCAGAAAGCCAACATGGTTAGGTGAGGAACTTTTGGGTTGCAGACTTCTTGTATCTTCACATGGTGGAAGGGGTGAGCTAGATTTCTGAGGACTCTTTTTTTTTTTATTTTTAAGATTTTATTTATTTGAGAGTGTAAGTGCCAGAGCGAGAGCAAGAGCAAGCTGGGGAGGGGCAGAAGGAGAGAGAGAAGCAGATGCCCCACCCAGCAGGAAGCCTGATGTGGGGTGTGATCCCAGGACCCTGAGATCATGACCTGAGCTGAAGGCAGAAGCTTAACCGACTGAGCCATCCAGGCACCTCCTGGGGCCTCTTTTATAAGGGAATTAATCCCCTTCATGGGGGCTTGGCCCTCATGATTTAATCACCTCCCAAAGATCTCTCATCCTAATATCATCACCTTGGGCATTACATTAACAACATATGAATTTTTGGAATGGAGGGCACAAACATTCAGACCATAGCAATCATGCACTATGCTCCAAAAATTCTGTAAAGTAGAATGAAGAGCCCAGTCTTCCTGCACATACTACAGATTAGAAAATTCAGGCACAAAGCAATAATGCAATTTACTTAATGTTCTCATAGCAAGTTTATAGTCCTGTTTACAGTAGAATAACAACTTTAGACCCTTATAAGCTAGCCTGGGTTCTTATTTTGAAATTTTATAGAATACTCTGATAACCGTGTCTATAAGTTTCCAAGTCACTAAATGTAGATGCCAGACTTGTTTACAAGTCCATTTGCGAGATCTGAAATAGTTGGATATGTTCTGGAATCTTTGGATCACAAACAAAGTCATTGAGGCAGTTTGGATGGAGGAAGTAAGAGACTATCACAATAAAAAAAGAGGTGTGAAGTTTTTGATTGTTATCGGAAGAGTAATTACCAGCAAATCGCCGCATTTATAGAGATAGCAACAGATGTGTGACAGCTGGGTTAATTGAACCTCTGGTGGGCCTTTTTCTATATAAGATAATTCCATGTGGGTATTATGGAAAAGAAAGCAGGTGTGACCAGTCAATTGTCAAATGAGGAGAATAAGTATCACCTGGAGAGTGTACTAATCTACTAAACTTAATGGTTTGTATTTCTTAGCTTGCAAGATAATTTAGCAATCGATTTTTGATGGTGTGGTGATTAATTTTATACCCAGAGAGCACATATTAATATAAAAGTGTATGGCAAAGAGTTTCCTATTTCCTACTCTTATGTGAAGGCTTTGCAAAATGTACATTGATGTGAATTTCTGAAATTATACACCCATCTCAGCACCACTATGTATATGGCACTGAAGTCAGCAAGTTTGGTGCTTCCACAGATGTGCATTGCCAGAATATTCACTAATTCTTGACACATGTAAGATAGTAGAGGATTGATGGGAAAGAAATCTAGTCACTGGCTGTGTCACTCCACAGTTTAGGGACTTGAAACATATTAGTCATTGATCTCTCTGGGCTTTAGTTAATTCCATGTCTCCAGAATAAAATGATGGAATTCAATGATCTTTAAGTCCCTTCTGTGGTTCTATCTCATTACGGGCGGGGTGGGGGGGAAGCAGTGTTTTAGCCATTTTTTAATTGTCAGAGACTTAAGACAACAAATTATCAATGCCATTATCTTGTGATAGCAAATATGTCAGAAGCTTTCAGTACTTGTTGATGGGCTGACTGATTATCTTATGTAAACTGTTGAGGATGAAACGTAGAAGAAAATGCCTAACTCCAGTCACGAGAGTCCTTTTTGTGCTTCCAAATATGTATTATCTGTTCCGATGTAGGACATTAGTTTGTGTAATTTCTACTACCTGTTGAATGGAAGGTGGCTACAAGGATTTGTTCAAGTGTAAATAATCACCACATACACATATCCAGTAGAGTGGACCAGTAGTTCTTAAACTTCACCACAATCATCTAGAGAGTTTGCAAGAGATACAAATTCTTATTGGTAAGACAGATAACACACAGAAAACTACCATAGATTTTGAAGTTCCTGAATCCAGAGTTAGAACTCTGTCACTTATTAGCTCCACACTTAGCCCCTCAGCCCTCTCAGATGTTGTTGCCAATGTTGATCTAACTTCTCCGTGTTCCTCGTTCCCCATCACAGGCGCTAGACCCACTGAGCAAGGTAGTTGTCTATTTTGTTCTCCCCTTGGGTAAAGAAAGGCCCCTAAGTGAATGCTAACTATCCAATTCTCTTACTGCACAGTTGAAGTTATCCATTCTGTCTCCTCTCCTCTAGTCCCCTTTCCTGTCCAGGCAGGTCTACCATACCTCTGCTCCAAATACAGTTACTTTGACCAAGACATTCAGGGTTAAGTACTGTTTGAATTTACTTTCTTTACAACTCTTGCAGTTTCCCATTCATGAGAAAGAAGTCAGGTGTATAACTTCCGTGTGCAAAACTCAGAGCCAATCCTGTAGCTCCATTCCAATTTTCCCAGCTGCCCCATCCCAAAACACCCACTATTTCTCTGTATTCCATCTGTTGTATGTGGTAGTCATGAAATCAAGGGGTACTGCTCAGAGGAAGCTGTATTTGGCTGGACTTTGAAGAAAGGTACGGGATATCTGCAGAGATGGAGAGAAAGGGCATCTAGAAAAAAGCAATAGTGTACGCAAATGCACAAGAAAGCAGAGCACTGGTTCTCAAATTTTAGAAGCGCATGGGGGGTGAGGCCTGGGTGGCTCAGTTGGTTGAGCATCGACTCTTGATTTTGGTTCAGGTCATGATCTCAATGTCATGAGATCAAGCCCCCCATCAGGCTTGGCACTCAGCATGGAGTCTGCTTGTCCCACTCCCTCTGCTTCTCACGCCACTTGTGTTCTCTCTCTCTCTCTCTCTCTCTCTCTCTCTCTCGATCTCTAAAATAAATAAATAAAAATCTTTTTAAAAAAATGCATGAGGATTTTATTTAAAATGCAGATTCCTGGGCCTTGCCAAAAGAGATCCTGATTAGATTAACCTGGAATGGAACCCAGGAATCAGCATTTTTAACAATCACTTCAGGTGGTTTTTTAATATAGTGATTCATGAGCAAGATCTAGAAAAAACTAATGGAAATGTAGTCTACCCTTATACATATTGGAAGGTACCATAGGTTCCTATACCCTAAAATGTACCATTTGACTTATTTTAATTGATCAAGTATTTATCAAACTTCTATTATGAGATGCTACTCTATATAGAATGGTGGTTCTCAATGTGATCTCTGAACCAGCAGCATCAGCATCACCTGAGAATCTGTCAGAAATGAAAATTTTGGGGCTCCAACTCAGACCTACTGCATCAGAAAGTCTGGAGTTACGGGCCTAGAGATCTGGGTTTGGGCAAGCCTTCCAGTTGATTCTGATGCCTGAGGAGTTTGAGAACACCAGCTCTAGACTAGTATTGGCTTTGTGTAATGTAGTTGACCATCACATTTGCTGTTAGATCCTCTCTGCTCAAACCAGTATTTTAAAAATGAGTGGAAAGAGATTTAATTCATAATTTAGCAAAACAAAAATAAAGAGCTGATATGTTATAGAGCTGATTATTTCTTTATCCACACTGGTAAAAATAGTAAACAATTTTGAAATTGTTTCCTTAGCAAATATCACCTCATTTAGTTATTTAAACCAATGGATATAATGGCAAGATTTTATTTTCCTGTGAATATATAAATTACACATTTGTTACTATTCTCTCAACATAATTATAATCTGTGGAAATGCAGTTTTATTTTAGCCTAGAGCAGTTTTCATGCTTTGCACATTAGAATCACCTGGGAAGCTTTTAAAAAGTAGATGCCTAGATGTGCCCCCTCTCCCCATTCTGATTTAATTGGTCTCCATTAGGGCACTAGCATTGGACATCTTTTAAGAGCTCCTCAGAGGATTGTTATGTGCAGCCAGGTTTGAGAACTACTGGCCTAGAGTTTTCTACATGGCTCTTATTTTGCTTAAACTTCTAACCTCTGTTTAACAGCAGATGTTCCTTAAAAAATGTAACAACAAAAGAGTTCAGACAAAAAGAATTCTACAAAAGCAGCAATGGTTATCAGGTTAAGAGATTATAATTCAAACCTCTTCCATTGGACAATGAGTGGATTATTTAATATTCTTTGGTGGTAGAAATCTAGACAGTAAAGTCCTTGAAATCAGGGACTGTGTCTTGTCACTTTTATGTCCTCACTGCCAGGCACTGAGTAGAGACAAAAGTATTTGTTGAATAAATGGAAAGGAAGTAACGGAGGAGTGAGCCAATTAACCAGCAAGTATCTGTGTTCTTATCTACTGTTTTCAAATATTATTCTAGGATTGTGTTCTTATCTACTATTTCCACATATTGGTCTAGGATTGTGAGCAAAGAAGCAAAAAAAAAAAAAAAAAAAAACCAAACAAATATGGTTCCTATATTCTGACAATTTACAATTTTGAAATAAGGTATGTATATATTAGAAATGCAAGGTAGGTTATACTTTGCATCAAAAATATAAAACTTAAGAGATTGGATTGTGTAAGAAGAAGAGTTTATAATGGGTTGGAGTAATCAGAATGGACTTCATAGAGAAAATAGAATTGAGCTGTTGGATGAAACAAGGAGAATAATCCAATAAGGAAGAACGTTATAAGCAAAGATGCAGAAGAATTTTGGAAGCTAAAATTGGAAAATAGGTCTGAGCTAGATTTTGGGAAGTCTTGGATGCCAATTGAAGCGTTTGAACTTTTGGATTTTCTCTTACAGATGAAAGAAAGACATTGGTATGTTTTGTTGGTTTTTAACAGGAGAGTGATCTGACAAAAATAGCATTTTAGAACTATTATTCTGGTGATAGGATAGTTATCAACAGGTAGATAGAGTTTGGCATTGATGATGGCTGTGACAAGTATGAGGGTGTTCAAGATATGTCATTGAAAGTCATGCATGGAATTATGCCATGGCAGTGGGAACAAACAGGAAAGGACAGATGGAGAATTTTTGAATAACTGCAATAGCAATATATACATATATTGAATAGCAATATATATATTGAATGCTTAATGTGCCAGGCAATGCCATAGGCATTGAGAATACATCCAGGGATCATATGTATGATTTTTATACAAATGATACAACACAAGCATCCTAGGCTTCCACCAATCCAAACTCATTAAGTCCAGTAGGTTGTACCAGTGTTTACTGACTGAATATCAGTCCAGACTAAGCAGTGAATAAAACAGTCTGTGTGTTCATGGAACTTACATATGTAAAAAAGAGTATGTTTGGTGCCAGAGTATTTCCCACTGAGGGGAAAAGGCAGCCCACATAAAGTTGTGATACTAAAAACTGTCCCCTGGACAACCAATATGTAGAATTAGAGTTGACCCTTGAATAACAAGGGTGTTAGGGATACCAACCCCCCATGTAATTGAAAATCCACATGTAATTATTGACTTCCCCCAAAGTTCACTAATAACCACTGTTGATCAGAAGCCTTACTGATGTCAATTAAAACATTAAATTAAAAAAAAATAAAATATTTTGCATGTTTATATGTATTATATATTGTATTCTTTTTTTAAAGATTTATGTATTCACTTGAGAGAGAGAGAGAGAGAGAGAATGAGTGGGGGGAGTGGGAGCAGGAGAGGGAGAGGGAAGCCTCCAGCAGACTCCCTGCTGAGCACAGAGCCTGATGTAGGGCTCAATCCCAGGACCCTCTGATTATGACCCATGCCAAAATTGAGAGTTGGCCACTTAACTGAGCCACCTAGGGGCCCCATATATATTATGTTCTTAAAGTAAGCCAAAGAAAAGGGAATATTAACAAAATCATAGGAGAAAATATATTTCTAGTACTGTATTTATCAAAAAGGATTTGCATATAAGTGGGCCCACACATTTCAAACCCAGGTTTTCCAGTGCAGTTGGACCTCTTCTTGATTATAATGAGTTTCTTATCTTTTTCCTTTCATTTTGCACTAAACTACCACTTTTGACACCTCCTCCATGACTCTTGGGGTTTTTTGTAAATCCCATTCTCTGCATAGATTGGACCTGTTTACTTCTTATTACTTTGTTATGAGCTTTTCATGCTCTAGTTGTAAACATTTCCCAAATCTAAGTTGTGCCACATGTGACAGATCCATCAAGGCTTAGTCATATTTGAGGCCATATCATGATAATCATTATAGCAAGATTTTGAGCTTGAGGGGGGAGAGAGAGAGAGAAGGAAAGGCATGCAAAGTCGGTCCAAGTTTATTGTTTGCTAGAGAAGAGAATTTTTTTAGGTCCAGTTGTTTTTTTTTTTTTTAGACCTCTTAATGATTGCACTTTTGCATAATCAATGGGATCACCTTTGCAGTAAATCCTTTCTGCTTGTTAAAATGTCTGAAAACACCAGACTGATCATTTTTCAGACTGTTTCTTAATCACCTTTAATCAGGTATAATTTTTCGAATCATTCATTAAAAGTGTTATCTTTTACACAAAGGACATTTTTAATCATTAAACACTGGCAAAATGAAGTGTGTTATTGAAACACTAGGGAAGGTCAATTTTTCAGAGTACCAACGTTTAGACCATTTTGTTGTCTAAGACTTCTGTTTAAAAACAGAAAAATAACCTCTTTTTTATCTTATAAAAATAAGAGTTCATTATAAAAAGTATTTTGAAGAGATAGCAAATTCAAAACTAAAAGTGCTCATATTTATACAAAAAAGGCACAATGAAATGTCAAGTAATTATTTCATCTCAACACTTTTTTCTAGCATAGAATGATGCTTTGTCTATAATTTTGTATCCCAATGTTTTATTTAATATTATACCTAAAGCATTTTCATATGTCCCAAAATATTTTTCTAAAATATAGTTGTAATTGCTAGATAATGTTATAGCCTATGGATATACCATTATTTATTTTATTATTTCTGTACTACAGGATATTTAGATTGTTTTTATACATGGCATACTGTAAACCATACTGCCATAAACAAAATTCACGTTCCTGAATTTGTGATCATTTTGCTAGGTCATAAACCTATATTTGCAATTATTGTGACCAAATATATGAGTATTTATAAGGCTCATTATACATCTTATTATCCAGGAAGATTTTACCAAAATTATGTAGGTATCTGTCTCACTGTATTCTTACCAGAATTGAGTATTACTGTGTGTGAAAAAATGGCAATCATTTTTGTTTCTTTAAACTGGCAGACTAGGTGCCCAGACTGACTCTCTCACAGAAAACAAAAACACTTTTTAAATCTTGAATACATCCATAAGGTAAGTGAAAAGAAAATAAGAAATCATCATTTAGTGACCAAATGAAGGAAGAGACATAAAAGAGTGAAGCAGCTCTCCAAAGCCAACTTCTACCTTAAGAGCATTTGCTGAACCTAACCCCCAGACTTCTGGATGTCAAGGAATAGGAGACAGAGCCCATCTAAGATGGAAAATCTAACAGGAGATCCTTCCACCGAGCTTGGGCCCTAAAGGGCCATACCCACGGCTTGCGGGTTGACTAGAAATAAATCTGTTCCTCATTCAGGAGACTGCAAGGAAAACTATACTACCTGCTTTGAATGTTGGTAGGAATGTGAGGTAATCTCTTGACATTTTATGACAGCAAAGTAGCCCTCACGTAGGTTTACGGCCCAAATAGACAACACATGGGTGGCCTGGAAAACCTAAAGCTGAGTATTTACTTTAAAGCCGATCCAGAATGATGTTTCCTCCAAGGGCCTGACAGATCCAAACTCAAATCCTTTCTTGAGGGTACGTACCTTAATCACAAGCCCAAGATAATTTCCACAGATAGCGATCAAAGGAAAATAAGGGGAAAAAATCATTGAATTCATGCCGATAAAGTCATCATGAGTGAGAGCCAGTAGAAACAAAAGACAACAGAATAAGATTCACTTCATTTGTATAACTATCAAACTCCATAGAAAATAATTGTTTACTGTATTTCAATAAATTAAAGAAAGAATTAAAAATGTGAGTAAAGAGTAAGTGAAAATGAAAATAAATCATACAGAACCCATAAAAATGGAATGTATTGGGGCGCCTGGGTGGCTGATTTAGTTGAGCATCCAACTCTTGGTTTCAGCTCAGGTCGTGATCTCAGGGTTGTGAGATCAAGGCCCACCTCGGGCTCTGTGCTCAGCAGGGAGTCTGCTTGAGATTCTCTCTCTCCCTGTCCCTTTGCCCCTATCTCCACTCTCTCGATCTCTCTTTCTAAAAATAAATAATCTTTAAAAAAAAAGAAATAGAATATATTATAATGAAAATTGAAAATTTAGTGAATGTCTTTAAAAATGGGTTACACAAAACTAAATAAACATTTAGTGAACTTTACCAAATAAATGAAGAAAACACAGACCCCAAAGAGAAGAAGAGATGATAAATGAGAGAGGGGTTAATAGACTTGTAGGTTAGACTGAGAAGATCTAATATACATTTAATCAGAGGTCCAAAAAGAAAAGAAAAAGTAAAACAGAAGAAATATTTGAAGATATAATTGTTGAACTTTTTGTAAAAATGTTAAAAGACATCAATGCATAGATTCAAGAAGCTTAACTAATCTTAAGCAAGATTTAAAAAAGAAATCACCTAAAAAAAATCACCTAGAAACATTATGTTGAAATTCTAGGATACTGAAGAAGTCTGGAAACAACTGGCAAACTAGAACACTCTACCCAACAAAAACATCTTTCAGGCAGAACAAATATAATCCAAGATGGAAGTTTTGAAAAGCAAGAGGAATAATGAAGAAATAAAATAATAAGTATTTAAGTAAACATAAACATACACAGAATATTTAAACAATAATGATGCTTTGTGGAGTAAGAAAAACTAAATAGTAGTAATAGCATATAAAGTAAGAGAAGTTTTGATTAAATTAAATCAGGCATGGATATCATAAGGTTCTTATTTAGTTGGGGGGTAACTATACTCATTAATTTTAGGATTTCAAGTGATTATTATTGTACAGACAACACTCTGATCACAGTGGGATTATGTTAAAAATCAATAGGTAACCGGGGTTCCTTGCTGCAGTCAGTTAGGCAACCAACTCTTGGTTTTGGCTCAGGTCACACTCTGAGTCCTGGGATGGAGCCCTGAGCTGGGCACCCCACTTAGTGCAAAGTCTGCTTAAGATTCTCTCTCCCTCTCCCTCTGCCCCTCTCCTCCAAACTGTCTCTCTCTTTCTCAAATAAATAAATAAATATTAAAAAAAATGAATATGTAACCATAAAAACCCCGTATGCTTGGAAAAGAAGATATACATTTCTTTTAAGATTTTTTTTTTCTTTTAAGTAATCGCTAGGGCCAACATGGGGCTTGAATTCATGAGCAGGAGATGAAGAGTTGTATGTTCTACTGACTGAGCCAGCCAGGCACCCCAAAGACTTACTTTTCTTTTCTTTTTTCTTTTGTTTGTGGGGTTTTTTCTTGTGGTAAGATCAAAGGATCAAAGGAGAAATAAACAAATTGAAATTCTGAAATACTTGGAAATTAAAAAATAATAAAAATCCAATGTAACAAAGCTTAGATCTAGCTAAGGCAATAATTAGAAGTTACAATAATCCTAAATGCTTATTTTAAAAGAAAGAAAGGCTGGAAGTTAATGACGATCATACATCTCAAGAGTTTAGAAAAAATAGAAAAATAAATACAAAAAATATGTAAAAGAATAAAAAGTAGAGATTAGTGAAATGAAAAAACCTATATATGGGGCGCCTGGGTAGCGCAGTCGTTAAGCGTCTGCCTTCGGCTCAGGGCGTGATCCCGGCGTTGCGGGATCGAGTCCCACATCGGGCTCCTCCGCTGGGAGCCTGCTTCTTCCTCTCCCACTCCTCTGCTGTGTTCCCTCTCTCGTTGGCTGTTTCTCTGTCACATAAATCTTTTAAAAAAAAACCTATATATAATAGAAAGCACCAACACAGCCAAGAATTAGTTATTTAGGAAGAAAAATAAAGTTGACAAAACAACTTTTGGTTGTTGGTTGGTAAAAGTGAGAAAATAATAAAGTAAAATATATGGCACAGATGTATAATA
Organism: Ursus americanus; assembly: GCF_024610735.1. Lineage (NCBI taxonomy): Eukaryota > Metazoa > Chordata > Mammalia > Carnivora > Ursidae > Ursus > Ursus americanus. The sequence continues at coordinate 34,790,623 of NC_142164.1, read as the reverse complement.
TTAGGGATGCAAAGCACATATAATAAAAATGCAGCTGCTATTAAAAAGATCAGATATAATGAACAATTTTATGGCAGTACATCGGATACTTTACATAATATGGAAAGATTCCTAGAAAACGATAAAGTGTCTCAAGAAGAAATATAAAATCTGAATAATACTATAATTACTAGAGATAGTAATTGACTTAAATCTTTCTACAAATAAATTGTATGCCCATACAATTTTTTAATAGTGAATTCTACCAAATATCTAGGGAATAAATTATTTTCATCTTCTACATACTATTCCAAAGTATATAAAAAGAAGGGCTACTTCCTATTTTATTTTATGAGGCTGTCATAACTTTGATATCAAGTCCTGACAAAAATATCTGAGAGGAAAATTATAGAACAATGTCACTCTAAATATAGATGAAATTCCCAAAGTATTAATCAGCAGGATCCAGCATTGGTTATAAAGGGTAATATAGAAACTGTATCACACTGAGTTTATTTCAGAAATTCCAGGCTGGATTAACATTAGAAAAGGAATTAATGTAATTCACAACATTAATTTCAATGTAAATCAATGTAAATAGAAAAATTGATAAAGTTCTTTATCCATTTATGATAGACATTTTTAGCAAATTAAGAGTAGAAGGGAATTCCTCTAATAATGAATACCAAAATTAAAACTTAGGGTATATTTTATTTGATTTTAAGATCTAGAATAAGACAACTATTCTTACAATTACAGATAATGGTCATCTTTTATAAACATTACTGTCTCTTTAGAAAATTCAAATAATTTAGATGCATGTATTAGGAATTATAGAGACAGAAATGTTTCTGAATTCAAAATAAGATACTAAAATGCCTTTCTATACTCCACTAAAAACACAGAAAATGAAATGAAAAGAGAAATATAGCTTTTGATGCTATTTAAAAATATAGTGCCAAAGAACAATTTTAACACAGTCATGTAACTTTTATAGAAAAAAATGTAAAAATGTATTAAATGTATTAAGACTTTAAATGACATCAAATGGTAACTTGAATTCATATTAAGAAATTAAGAGAAGCAGAAATTGTCAATAAGAATAATATAGCAAAAAAGCCATGAGACCTATAGAAAACAAGTAAAATGGCAGATGTAAATCGAGCATATCAATAATACCTTTAAATGTGAATAGATTAAACAATCCATTGACAGATGAACGGAAAAAGAAGATGTGGTACACACACACACACACACACACACACACACACACACTGGAATATTACTCAGCCATAAAAAAGAATGAAATCTTGCCATTTGCAACAACATGGATGGAGTCAGAGTATAATGCTAAACCAAATTAGCCGTCCAGAGAAAGACAAACACCATATTATTTGACTTATATGTGGAAGTTAAGAAACAAATGAAAGAAAAAGAGACCAAAAAGTAGACTCTTATAGAGAACAAACAGATGGTTACCACAGGAGAGGTGGGGGAGGATGGGTGAAACAGGTGAAGGCAATTAAGAGTACACTTATCTTGATGAGCACTGAGTAAAATCTGGAATTGTTGGATCACTATATTGTACACCTTAAATTAATATAACACTGTATGTTAAAAGGTAGGGATTACTAGCCTAAATTAAAAAAAAAATCCAACTATATGCAATCCATAGAAGGCACACTTTAAAAATACAAACACGTGAATAGCAAAACAATGAAAAAGTATCATGCAACCATAAAACAGTTGGAGTGGCTATACTAATAAACAAAATAGAGTTTAAAGCAAAATATGTTACTAAAAATAGAGGCATTTTTTAATGACAAAAGACAATACATTAGGAATGAATAATTTTAAATATATTGTTGCATACTGAATTGTGTCCCCCCTCCAGATGCATATGTTAAAGCCTTAACCCCCATTATGACTGGATTTGGAGATCTGGCCTTTAAAGAAATAATTAATTCCATAGAGTTATAAGGATGAGGCCCTAACCCAATATGACTAGAAGTGGAACAGAAACCAGGGATGTCCAAGAACAGAGAAAAGGCCACATGAAGACACAAGGAGATGGTAGCCATCTAAAAGCCAAGGGGAGAGGCCTCTGGAGAAATCAACCCTGCCAGTACCTTGATCTTGGACTTACAGCCTCTAGAACTATGAAATAATAAATTTCTATTGTTTCAGCCACCCATCTGTGGTATTATTTTGTGGTAGCTCTAGCTGACTAAAACAAGTTTTGGTACTATGAAGTGGGGTGCTGCTGTTACAAGTACCTAAAAATGTGGACATGGCTTTGGAAGTGGGTAATGGGTGGAGGCCAGAAGCATTTTGAAGTGCATGTTAGGAAGAAACTAAATTGCCTTGAAGAGACTATTGGTAGAAATATGGACATTAATGGTGATTCTGGTGAAATCTCAAATGGAAATGAGGCACATGTTATTGGAAACTGAAAGAAAGGCAATCCATGTTATAAAGTGACAAAGAACTTGGCCAAACTATGTTCTAGTGTTTTGTGGAGGCAAATAAATAATGTCTCCAACTATAATAGTGGATTCATCAATACCTGTCTACCAGTAATTGACGGATTCAGCCAGCAGAAAATCAGTAAGGACATAGTTGAATTGAACAACACCATCTGTCAACTGGATGTAATTGACATTTATGGAATACTTCATCCAACTGCAGCAGAATAAATGTTCTTTTCAAGCTCACAGAGCATTCACCAAGATAAACCATGGTCTGGGCCATAAAACACAACAAATTTAAAAGATTATTAATCACACAAAATATGTTCTCTGACCACAAAGAAATTAAACAAAAAAATCAATAACAGAATGATAGCTGGAAAACACCAAGTCTGGAGGTTGAACAAAACACTTCTAAATAACATGTGGGTCAAGGGAGTCTCAAGAGAATTTTAAAAATAGTTTGAGCTAAATGAAAGTACAACTTAATCAAATTTGTAGGATGCAGTACAAACAAAGCTTAGAGGGAAATTTGTAGCATTTGAATGCATATTTTAGGAAAGAGGAAATGTCTAAAGTCAATAAGCTTCTACCTTAGGAAACTAAGAAGAAGAGCAAATTAAATCTAAGTGGAAGAAAATAAATAAATATTAGAGAAGAAATATCTACTAGAAGGTAACAGAGGGAATACTTCCTAATTCATTCTATGAGACCAGTAATTCCAAAATCAGACAAAGTCATTACAAGAAAGGAAAACTGGACAGCAATATTGCTTATGAACATAGATGCAAAAACGTTAGGAGATGAAATCCAACAACATATTAAAAAATTCACACCATGAATAAGTGGAACTTATTCCAAATATGCAGCCTTGTTCAGCATTTGAAAACCAATTAATGTACTCCATCACATCAGCAGACTAAAGAAAAATCATATGGTATCAATAGATATAGAAAAAGCACTGACAAAATTCAACAACTATTTATGATAAGAACTCAGCTAGAAATAGAGGGGATCTTCCCTAACTTGATAAAGAATATCTACAAAAAAAAAGCTTTCAGCTAATATCATATTTAATGATGAGAAACTAGATACCTTCCTGCTAATATTAGGAGCAAGACAATGTTGTCAGTTCTCACCACTGTCAGTCAACATTCTCCTGGATATCCTTGCTAATGCAATAAGACAAGAGAAGGAAATAGGTTTATAGCCTGGGAAGGAAGAAATAAAACTGTTTTTGTTTGCAGATGAAATTATTGTCTATGTAGAATATCCCAAAGAGTTAACAAAACTCCTGGAACTAATAAGCAGTTATAGCAAGATTGTAGTATAAAAGGTTATTATATAATAACAAATTCTTTCCTATATTGCAGCAATGAAAATTAGAATTTGGAATTAAAAACTCAACACAATTTATGTATTGCCTGATTTGCTTTGCTCATATTTTGTTGAGGACTTTTGTGTCTGTAAGAGATATTGGTCAGTTAATTTTCTTGGCATTATTTTGTCTAGTTTTGGTATCAGAGTCTTATAGAATGATGTGGGAAGTATTCTAGTTTTGGAAGATCTTGTGAAGGATTGGTATTAATTTTTTAAATATTTGGTAGAATTCAGAGCAGCCATTGAACCTGGACTTTGTCTGAAGGTTTTTTATTTAATAATTTCATGCCTTTATTATAGGTCCATTCAGATTGTCTATGTCTTACTGAGTCAGTTTCAGAAGTTTGTGGGGTTTTTAAAATATTAATATGCTTTATGTTTTAGAACAGTTTTAGGTTTACAGAAAAATTGGATAGTAGTGCACTTTACATAAACCCCCACACTCTCCTCCTTCACAGTTTCTCCTATTATCAACATCTTGCATTAATGTGGCATATTTGTTACAATGATGAGCCAATTTTGATAAATTATTATTAACTAAAGACCACAGTTTACATTAGGGTTCACTGTTAGTATTGTGCATTCTATGAGTTTTGACAAATGTATAGTGAATGTAGCTATGATTATAGTATCAAACAGAATATTTTCACGGCCCTAAAAATCCTCTGGGCTCCACATATTCATCTCTCCCACCCTCATATCCCTGGCAATACCACTGATCTTTTTACTATCTCCATAGATTTGTCTTTTTCAGAATGTCCTATTGGCTTCTTTAACTTTGGAATATATATTTAAAATTCCTCCATGTCTTCTTTGTGGCTTGATAACTAATTTCTTTTTATCATTGAATATTATTCCTTTGAATGGATATATACAGTTTGTTTATCCATTCACTTATTGAAGGACATCTTGGTTGTCTCCAAGTTTTGGTGATTATGAATAAAGCTGCTATCAATAGTCATGTGCAAATTTTATGTGGACATGTTTTCAATTCATTTGAGTAAATATCAAGGAACAGAGTTGCTGGATCATATAATAAGACTGTGTTTAGATTTGTGAGAAACTACCAAACTGTCTTCCAAAGTGGCTATAACATTTTTGCGTTCCCATAGGTAATGAATGAGAGTCTCTGTTGCTCCACATCCTCCCTAGCATTTGGTGGTGTCAGTTTTTTGGATCTTAGCCATTCTAATAGGTGTGTAGTAACGTTTAACTATTTTTTTGCACATCTTTGTTAGTCATTTACATTTGTTGTCAGACAAATCATTTAGACAGAAACTAAGATTTCGTAAGAGACACAAATAAAATCTAGATGCTCTATGTTAAGTAAAACTCATTATGGTTTCATTTTGTTTACAAAAACAGATGAATATGACAGTTTTTTTTTTTCTGGACAGAATTCGTGCTTGAGTGAAAAACACGATCTGCACAGCATATTTGCAATTAAGGGAAACTCATTTCACCAGCAAAAATACCAGTCAAATTTTCAGAAAATGATGGGCACTTATTTAAACAAGTTTTATTTCAGTAATTCCTCTGGTATTTTGTCTTTTAGCAAGAAGACGTACAACTATAAACACATTCTATGACTTTGAGATCTCAAGTTTCTTTCATCTGTTGTGTATGAATACAGGAATCTGGTCTACGTCTAACTTTAACTGTGTTATATTGTCCCCAAACAATAGATTTGACTGAAATTCAGTCACGTATAACAGAGGTTTTTGGCTTTCATTACAAAACTTTATTAACTTTGTTATCATGCCTGGACCAAAAAAATTGCAATGCACTTACTAAGGGCAGGAGTCAAAATAGTCACTCCACACTTGACATCTTCTCATTATGGGCAATTACCAGGAATATATTCCTCAGTATTTACATTAATTCTCTTTCTCTGCACACCACTCCCCAATCTTTCATTTGCTTCTGACACTGAACCTCTCCTTTTTTGTTAAATGTGAGGTAAGCCTCACGAACATTTCCATGCACAAAGAGATCTATAAAAGTGAACTACAGTCTTAATTAGCACCTCTGTAAAAACCATTGGTTTGCATAAAAGATAGTAAAAGTTCCTGAAAGCTGAAAATGATCTGTAGACAATCTAGCCTACACCTCCCTGCAGGATTACCTTTGAATAATTCTCCCACCAGCAGCCCTAAATCATTATCTATCATGTTTTATAGATTTCTAGAGAAAGCTTTTGAGACAACCTTGCAGTGTTAATGTTTAATGTTCCATAAACTATTGTCAGGATAAAATCCTCTTTTCCAACCTGCAGTTTTACCTTATTTCCATTTAAATTCTTTCTGAAGGTGGCTACTGTTCATCAAGTTCATTTACATTCTGACAACTGTTATTAATAAAGGGCATGAGGCTTATGTTTTCAACTCCAATGTCAATTTTCAGTTGTCATTTACCTGACCTCTCAGCAGTATTGGCACAGATGATCACTCCTTCCAAGTTGATATTCCTTATTTACTTGGCTTCCAGTAAACTACATTATTCTGCTTTTTTTATTTTTCTGTTGCCCCACTAGCTGTTCCATCTGCCTTATTTTCTGGATTCTTCTCTACTCCCACCTTTTAAAATGTTGGAGTGCCCCAGGACTCAATCCTTAGTCTTCTTTTCTTCTCTATGTTTGTTCCATCTGTGATGTCATTTCTTGGCCTTAAATATCATCTACACACTAAAGGCTCCCAAATTTATATCTTCATCATAGAACCATTCCATGGACTCCAGAATGATATATCCCACTGATTACTTGGCAGCTTAAGCTTAACATCCTCAAAATGAGCACCTCTTTCCACCCTCTTCCACCCAAACCCTTTCTCAGTATTTCCCATTATAGTAAATGAAACCACCATTCCTCTATTGTCCAGGCCAGAATCTTTGGGGTCATCCTTGATTATTTTCTCTCAATAACCCATGTACAGCTATTATCAAGTCCTATGAGCTCTATCTTCAGATATGTCTAAAATGTCAACACCTTTCACCACTAACAACACTTCTACCCATATCAAAGCCACTATCATCTCTCACATTATTGCAATAGATTTCTGGCTAGTTCTCTCATTTCTACTCTTGTCCCCTAATAGTCTGTTTCCCATACAACATTCCAACTAAGCTTTCAGCTATTAACTGAATTGTGTCCCCCTAAAATTCATGTTGAAGTCCTAACCCCCAATGTGATGGTATTTGGAGATAAGGAATTTGGGAGATAATTAAGCTTAGAAGAAATCATGAGGATGGGGCCCATATGATGGGATCAGTGCCATTATAAGAAGAGACACAGGAGAACTTGCTTCCTTTCACTGTTTCCACACACAGCTAACTGCTCTGTTCTTTTACCCTGATAAAATACATGTTTGTGGTTGGATAGACTTCATGGTTTAAGATGAAGGAACCATCTGATACCTGTAGAAGTGAATTCAGATCCTGTTAAATTTTCTATTTAGGCTAATCCTGTGATTTATTCAGTCAACAAATATTAAATATTTGGGAGAGAATAAGCTGGGAAATAAAGATGAATGAAGTCTAGTCCGTGCCATTGAAGAACTCAGTCTTATGGGGGACAGGCACACAATAGGATTATTTCAATAATGACATACTAGGGTTGAATTCAAGATACAGTGTGGGAACCTAGGGGAAAAAAGTACCTACAGCTGCCTGGAAAAGTAAGAGAGTGCTTCATAGAGGAGGTAGCATTTTAACTGACAGATAAAGAATGAATGAAGCATGTTGTCAGGCAAAATAAGCAGAGACTGTTTCTTGAAAGATATGTTGCATGAGCTAGGCCATGACAAAAATGTATGATGGTATAAAAGGAAATCTATGGAGGAGTAAATAAATAACATGGACAAAGCCACAGAGTCACATGATTTAAAAATAATTCATGGTTTGAATGATTGCAAATAATGTGAGTGTATTGGGAGATATGGAAGACAAGACTAATATAGCCAATCCAAACTGATTCTGAGATTTCCACAGCAGCTAATTAGCAGAACACACTACTGCAAATTCCATTCCCTCAATGCACAGCTAGTTTTCAGTTAAGAGGGAAATTTGATAAACTAGTCTAAACTACAGTGTAATGACTCATTTGTTATTGTTCTCAGGGACACTTAAATTTTATCAGAGGATGCCCAGAGAGGGTAATGCATTATCTAGTAGAATTTTGGCATGGGCAAGTAGATCAGACTCAAGCTGAGGAATTTCCAGTAAGTTTTCCTGTCCTTAAACATCATACCATCATGATCTCTGTCTGCCATGTCAACTGACTGCCCTAGCAGATTTTAAATTTTCCTGCAGTACTCTGTCTAAAAGGGACAAGAAAATGAATGAATTTCATTTTAAGAATGTCAAAGAATTACTCCCCCTGATTGGGATTCCAAATACCCAGAAGAGATAAAAAGAAATAGTGTGACTTAGAAAATACTGGGTTAAAAAAAAGGAATTGAAGCAGCTGTGCTTTACCTAAGTAAAGAATAATACATAAATGGAAAAAATCCATCTGTTTTGAGTCATGAAATCATCCTCCAGACTCCAAGGAGAGCTTATATCCAAGTGGGAGAGAAAGTGATTCTCTCTGTGAAACTCAATTCTAAAGAACAGCATCTTTTCCTTGAAGCCTCCTGGTGGGACAGATCTTCCTCTTTCATCAGTCTAGGTTACTGAACTACAGATATGTGTAAAGGTTAAATTGCAGTACCTCAGTTGGAACATTTAAGACCTGATGGTTGTTCATACCCTCAGTGGTGCACTAAAAACCAGAGCTCTAAAAATAGAACATAAAGAACATGTTCTTTTTAAAAAGAAAGTAAAATGAAAATGAGTTCAATTTAGGAAAATGAAGCAAGTAAATGGATCTGGGCATTTAAAAATGCCATGTAACTATAGGAAAGAAAGTTCTAACAAGTATAATGTTTCATGTTAGGTGAACCCTAAATTGACTTAAAAACAGGCTTCTATTTATCGATTATTAATATAAAGATACATATGTATCTTGGGTACTGTGTTGAGTGATGTCAATGATGACAAAAAGATCCTTTGTCGTTTGCTTAGAATCTAATTGTGGAAACTAGTCATATATTGAGGACATTAAAGTACGTGGAAGTATTTCGTATAGACATACATATTCATGCGGTAGGCATTTCGCGTAAAGAAAATTTGGTCACTGAAGGATGGGGTTAGACAGGGCAGCTCTTATGGATAAGATAAATCTTGAACTTAGAGCTTTGAAAGAAGGAAATTGAGGTTTTGAACGGTGGAGAGGGAGGAAAGAAAGCATTTTAGATATAAGGAAGTAGAACAAGTGAAGGTATAGAGGCAAGAATGTGGTATGTGATTTTAAGGGGGCCAGTTTGACAGAACTGGGGCCAACAATCATGTTGGGGATTAGTGGGGGGTTAGGATGAATAGGTAGGGTGGAGTCAGTTGATGGAAGACTTGGAATGCCAGGTTGATTAGTTTTGACTTTGTCCTATGGGCAAATTGGAGAGTGACATGCTGAAAGCAGTGCCTTAAGATTAATCTAGCAGTAGTTTTCAGAAGGATTTGCTTGTCTGTGTGTGGTAAGTGATTGATAGGTGTGGGATCAGTGAAAGAGTTAACTCTCAGTTATTGCATTAAGGCTTATCAGAAGCAAATCTTTAAATTCTTCTTTAAGTAATTGGAATAGGGAACAAAGCCATGCTTGTTTTTTTCTTCCAATTCATTTGTTGACATTATTATATTTATTTTAGCTTTCCCTTTTTCTAATTTAGCATGTTGCTTGGGGGAGTTGGAAAGGAGGCAATGTTCAGGGTGTGTGAACCTCTCCCCCTACGTTCTTGCCTACCCCACCTCCTCCCCAATCCATGCTCAGTGGTCAGGAGAGGTCTTCTAAAACAGCCTTGTGATTCATTCTTCCATTCCCTGGGGAAGATGTGAGTCATTCAGCCTGTAATTGTCAAAAGCCCCTAAGTCTGGGCTTGGTGCCTTGTTTTAGTCCTCAGCATGAGTATAAACTGGGTTACTTTCCATTTTCTTCAAAATCACCTCTTCCCAGTGTGACTTCATTATTTGAAATTATGCAAAGTCCTAATAACCCAGACAGATCCCTATTGAAATGGAAATACAAACACCCATCAAAATGCCAAATAGGGTTGAGCTGGAGATTATCGATGTTATTACCCTCTCCCCCGCCAATTCATTTCAGGTCAACCCAATGATTATTTATTGAACACACCCATCAGGGACTTACGGACTACACAGGGACAAAACCTTATCCATATAACATAGACACATAAGCACACAAAATGAACAAACCACATTGAACAGTTGAATAGCAACATGCAATGCATATGATTAGTGCACAGACAACTGTATGAACTGACCACAATACTTATTTGACATTAAAAAAGAAAACCCAAAGCCTTGCGGTAGTGTGCATGTTATAGACATTAAATCAATTTTATGTATCTCATCTCTGAGTTTCTCAAATCTGGTATGGCCAGACATGAAAACTGATGGTTAATTGACTCAGTATCAAAACATCTTTTCCAAATGGGCTTTTTCTTCTTGTTTTTGAGTTTTGCCTTTCCAACATTCTTTCCAACTAGCTGAGTTATCCTATCGTTGAGTACCATTTTCTCTCTTAAAATTAAGGGGATTAGTTTCACACTGAGAAATATTATCCGAGTGTGTCTATGCAAAGATCTTACTTAGAAGAGTAGACTGTAGGGTTATGCAGGAAGTTAATATGTTCACTTCTTCTGTAGATTGATGAGGCGGAATTGGAATCTCTCGGTGGTGCTGCAGTCATATTTGGAGATGACGTTTGCTTTTTGTGCCAATAAATATGTGCCTCTGCTCGTAGAAATATTTTGAGGATGCTGACTTTTTGTTGGCAGGTTTGAGAAGGGGTTGAATTAATTAGAGTAACTCTCTAAAGGAAAAATTGTACTTTGGAATCATTCTAACTAGGAAGGGATGTGCTGGGATTTGAAGAGGAGCTGGTTCTTGAATAGTACTAAAATGCATTGGGTTGCCTGGCCTATCGATCCACTAAGTACTCCTTAAGATTGGCTCCATGTACTCTGTGTATGCTGCCTGATTGAGAGCAAGGGCTTGAGGAAAAAAATCTAGGGGATGATGGGATTTATGAAGGGAAAGCAAAGAAGAGAAAAAGAGAGAGAGTAGGAGAGGGAAAGAGAGGAGAGAGGGAGGGAATAAGGGAAGAAGGGGGGAGGGATCGAGAGGGCAAGAGAGGAGGAGGGAAGGACAATGTTAATAAGAAACAAAATGGGAGAGAAAGTTGCACATTCTTGGGTTTGGACCATTGACAAGGCAATAGAGCAACATATTCCTGGTGTTTCAGGAGAATAATTGTTCAAAACACAGAGAGTATGAGTAGAGGACATGGATGACAAAAAATGGCTCATTTAGACATCTAAAATATTGCTTGATTCTCTAAAGACCTTTACTTCTTTTTCATGTCTAGCATATATAGCACATTGAAATCACATGAAGGGAGAATGTTCCAGGGCTAGTTTTACTCTTGGTATTGCACGGTTGAGGTATCTGGAGCTACTTAAGGTATCAAAACAATGTAATTCAAAAACAATGGAGTATTTTTGAATATTTATTGCTCAGTAACTATATTATATATGATGTAGGCAATCCCTATACTTTCTCTATAGCAGGATACTTTTAAAGGTAATTAGGCAATTATGCATGTGTATAAATACACATTTATATAGAACCGAGTTACTGAGTAATAATATTTTGAGAGTATTCTATTTTTAAATAATCATGAATCCTCTTCCTTGAAACTCTAATTTTCTGCTATTCCAAAGCAAGGCCCCTAATAAGCTCTTTTTCTGCTTCTTCCAACCAAACTTTGTATATCAAGCAGACATAGAGAGGCAGAAGATGAAGGTGGAAGGAGTGGGGAAATGGGGCAACAAAACCCAGTATGTTATTTTGCAGCCTTGGCTCATAGGGAGGGTCTTACTGGAAAGATCCTGGTTAATGTGTATGGATTTCTAGAAATTCAACGTAAGAGCCAAGATATAATAGCATTTTCTTATTTGGTATAAACAACTATTTTACTGTCACATTGACCCAAACTCGTGCTAAGATATGACTATGAGTTAACTTCTAAAAGCTGGCTCCATATCATTAAACTGGCCATCTTGTCCTACCTGATAGCATTTCTAGCTGTGGTATCATCCCAGAGTGGTTATTTGAAATTCCCAAATTAAAAACCCTTAGGCTTACATCAATAAAAATGAGACCTAAAAGATCATGCAAGGCATTTGAAAGATATGCAAGGGTAGGCTATTAGCATTGAAAGGCTTTCACTTAGGGGTGTCTGGGTGGCTCTGTCAGTTAAGCGTCCAATTCTTGATTTTGGCTCAGGTCATGATTTCAAGGTTGTAAGATCAAGCCCCTCATCAGGCTTGGTGCTCACAAGGGAGTCTGCTTCTCTCCTTCTCCCTCTCCCTCTGCCCCCCCCCCCCGCCCCGTATTCTCTCTCTCAAAATAAATAAATAAATAAATGTTAAAAAATGCTCTAACTTGGATGAATGTGGCAAATCTAATTTTCTAAGTCAGCATCGAAATTGCTTGTTTCTCAGTTTAAACACTGGACAAGAGCTTTCTGCATCTTCTTGGTGTTTTTTTCTTAATAATTGTAGTAGGATTGTGGCACCTGGGTGGCACAACTGGTTAAGTGCCCGACTCTTGGTTTCAGCTCAGGTGGTGATCTTGGGGTCTTGAGATTGAGCCCCATTTTGGGTTTCACACTCACCGTGGAGTGTGCTTGAATTTGTCTCTCCCTCCCCCTTTGCCCCTCCCCTGTGAGCATGCATGTGCACACGTGCGTGCGCTCTCTCTCAAATAAATAAATAAGTCTTTAAAAAAATAATTGTAGTAGGATTGCCAGGATTCACATAGAACTCTGGAGGGTCCAGGAACTCTGGAGGCAACCTGGCTATGTATTTCTCTGCTTTCATGAGAAATCTTCTACACAGAGCTGAATGGAATGATTTTTATTACTTCTAAGATGATTTTTTCCCCCAAGGGTTTAATGACACATATGGGAGAAATAACTTTTTTCAGAGTAGCAGAGGTAAGGGGTATTCCTATATAACTGTCTCAACAAGACTCAAAATGAAAGAAAAGTTCTGATTTAACCCCAGTAGGAGAAATAACTCTCACCTCTTGTTGATCAGATTTCATCAATGGTAATTTTACCTTCTTTACTTTTCCCAGTCAAAGAAGCATTTGCTAAGGAAGTGTAATAGGTGTTTCTTTTGTGGCCATTGAGCAAATATACTCTGGTATAAAGAGAGCTCAGGTGTTCCCCGAATTTCAAAGGAATAAGTTCATCTCAGGAGCTCCAGGAAAGGTTTCATTCATTGACCAAGGAAACTCTATAGTAAAGGTTATAAAATGTATAAAAGTACTATGTGTAACACTCTACCTACCATAGTGAATAATCTTTCAAAAATGCTCACTTGGTGAGATAATCTTTTTTTTTATAATAATATTTTTTTATTATAGTATGTTAGTCACCATACAGTACATCCCTGGTTTTTGATGTAAAGTTCCATGATTCGTTAGTTGCGTATAACACCCAGTGCACCATGCAATACGTGCCCTCCTTACTACCCATCACCAGTCTATCCCATTCCCCCACCCCCCTCCCCTCTGAAGCCCTCAGTTTGTTTCTCAGAGTCCATAGTCTCTCATGCTTCATTTCCCCTTCTGATTACCCCCCCTTTCTTTATCCCTTTCTTCTCCTACCGATCTTCCTACTTCTTATGTTCCATAGATGAGTGAAACCATATGATAATTGTCTTTCTCTGCTTGACTTATTTCACTTAGCATTATCTCCTCCAATTAAGAAGATGTGGTCCATATTTACAATGGAATATTACTCAGCTATCAAAAAGAACGATTTCTCAACTTTTGCCGCAACATGGACGGCACTGGAGGAGATAATGCTTGGTGGAATAATCTTGAACCAGATTTGCTATTAATGAGAATATTCTTTGGAGAATTAAAACCTAGAAGAGTATAAAACCTCTTCATAATTCACCGTCTGCCCTAGAACCCAGCGAGAAACAGATTTAACTCCTTCTTTTCAAGATACCAGGGTATGGCTGGCATGATGTTCTCCTGAATAACAGCTCAGTGACCTGGAAGTGTCCATACAGTTTAAAGTCAGTTCTCTTCACTCACATAGGTGAGGCTGGCAAAGCTCATCTTTGGAGTTCCATTACTTTTCTTCCAGTGCTTTTGTCCCCATTGCTATACCTTTCTGTTTAAAGTGTGACTAATATGCATGCAAGATTTTTACAGTCAATTTTAAGTGCACATTTTAATGAATTTTATAATTGCATGCAATTGTGTAAACACCACTATAATCATTATATAGAATGTTCCATCACCCTAAAAAGTTTCCTCATGTCCCATTAATTGATTCCTTCTTATTCCTGACCCCAGGCAATCATTTATCAGTTTTATGTCACTACAGTTCTGTCTTTTCTACAATTTCATATAAATGGAATAATACACAATGTAATATTTTGTGTTTGATGCTTTTCACTCAATGCGAGGTTTCTCAGCCTGACAGTATTGGCATTTGGGCTGTATTGTTCTTTGTTGTGGGGATCTGTCCTGTACTTTTTAGGATGTTGAGCAGCATTGCTGACCTCTAGTGCCAGTAGCACTCTCCAGTTGTGATAATCAAAAATGCCTCCAGATATTGCCAATTATTCCCGGGGGGGCAAAATCATTCCTGGTCAAGAACTATAGATTTACCATAATGTTTTTGAGACATATCCATGCTGTATGTATGAACAGTTCACTCTTTTATTGATGAATAGCATTCTAATTTATGGATATAACAGTTTATTTTTTTAAGTCGTATGTGAATGGGCATTGGGTTATTTCCAGTTTGGGAATACTACAAATAAAGGTACTATGAACTTCCATATAGCTATTTTTGTGTGGCTATATGTTTCCCTTTCTCTTAGGTAAATACCAGTGAGAGGAATTGCTAGGTTATATGGTAATTCTGTGCTTAGCCTTTTGAGGAAATGCCAGACTGTTTTCTAAGGTGGATGCACCATTTTACAGTCCCACCTTGCTCCAAATCTTCAACAACACTTGTTATCATTCATCACTTTGAGTGTAGCCATCCTCATGGGTGAATAGTGGTATCTAATTGCAGTTACGATTTGTATTTCCCTAATGACTAATAATGCTGAGCATTTTTCATGTACTTATGGGCCATCTGTGTATCTTTGGAGAAATGTTTATTGAAATCCTTTGCTTATGTTTAAATTGGGTTGTCTTTTTGTGGTTGAGTTGCAAGAGTTCTTTATGTATTATTGATGCAAGAGCCCTTTGTCAGATAGATGTTTTGTAAATACTCCCAGGCTATGGCTAATTTTTTGTTCTTTTCTTAATTATGTTTTTTTCTTAATTATGTTTTTCAAACAAAATTTTCTTAATCTTGGGTCCATTTCATCAATTTTTTTATACTTTGTGTTTTTAGTGTCCTGTGTAAGAAGTTTTACTTAACCTAATGTCACAAAAATTTTCTTCTATATTTTCTTCTAGAAGTTTAACAGTTTTAACTCTTACATATAGAGATATGATCCATTTTGAGTTGATCTTTGTGTTTGGTGTGCAATAAAAGTCAAGGTTCTTTTTTTTCTATACAACTATGTAGTTCTGACATCATTTGTTGAAAAGACCATCTTTTCTTTATGAAATTAACTTGACATATTTATTAAATATCAATTGACTATATAAATATAGAAGGGTACTATGTGTTCTTGAAAAATATGTGTATTCTTCCATTTTTGTGTGTGTCCTATAAATATGAAGTAAATTGAAGTGACTGGTAGTTTTGTTCAGATCTAAGCTTTTGCCAATTTTTTTTGTCTGGTTGTTCTATCAATTTCTAAGAGAGGGCTGTTATATCCCCAAATTGATTGAGGAACTGTCTGTTTTTCCCTTTAATTTTGTGATTTTTTTGCTTCATGTATTTTGAAGCTTTTTATTGGGTAAATGCATTTATGATCATTATGTCCTATTGAATTGACCTTTTTATTATAATGGTAATAATATTATCATCTCTGGTTATATATTTTGTTTAAAATATATTTGATTGGATATTATTATAGGTACTCTAGGTACCTCATGCTCACTGTTTGCATGGATGTTAGTTCTAAGTTTTTATCACAGGGCTGTTGGCTGAGGCTTAGGTTCTTCACCACATGGTCCCCTCTATAAGGCTGTTCATGACATGCCAGCTGGCTTCCCCAACAGTGAGTGATCCAGCAAAGAAAGTATGAATGACCAAGACAGATTTTCAAACCTTATCTCAGAAGTGACATAAGCTTCATTTCTGCTATGTTGCTTTTCTTTTAAAGATTTTATTTATTTATTTGACAGAGAGAGAGGCAGCAAGAGAGGGAACACAAGCAGGGGAAGTGGGAGAGGGAGAAGCAGCTTTCCCACTGAGCAGGGAGCCCAATGCGGGGCTCAATCCCAGAATGCTGGGATCATGACCTGAGCCAAAGGCAGATGCTTAATGACTGAGCTACCAGGTGCCCCTCTGCTATGTTGTTTTTTTAAATTTTATTTTATTGTCAAAGTATAGTTGACATACAATGTCATATTTGTTTCAGGTGTATACCATACTGATTTGCCAATTCTATACATTGTACTTAGTGCTCACCATGGTAAGTGTAGTCACCATCTGTCATCATATAACATGATAATACTATTGAGTATATTCCCTATGCTGTACTTTTTATCTCCGTGATTTATTTATCTTATAACTGGAAGTCTGTCCCTTTTAATCTTCCTCTATTTAGCACATCCCCCCACCTACCTCCCCTCTGTCAAGCACCAGTTTGTTCCCTGTATTTAAGTCTGTTTCTATACCCAGATGAACCCTGGTATAATTTGAGACTATACAAGAGTATGAAATACTAGGAGGTGGGTGTCATTGGGGCTGGCTTGGAGACTGGATCCTACAATAGTTTTAGAATAGCCACCTGAAAAAATGAAGTTTCTACTTACATGTCTTGAATTCTAGAATAATTTCTTTTCTGTGTTCCTCAGGAGCCCAGAGTTGGCACACTCAGTTACCTCTCAGAAGATACCTAATGGACCTTTCTTTAAAACAATAGACACTTCTGACACTCTCAGCATTGTGCTAGATCCTATGTTTGGGGGAGAAGAGTGTAAGAACTGTAGCATTTAACATAGTGTTAGCTTTCAAATAAGTCACCATTCAGTTGAGACAATACCGCCATGTCTGCTATTAGTGTTAATCTAGTGCAGGCCCTCATCTTATTTCCCATTGCAGTAACATCTCAACTGATATCCTTGGTTCCAGACCCTTGATTCCAACCTTTATTTTACTTCCTGATGTATCTTTCTATAGGTCTGATTATGTAATTCCCTTTTATAAAATATTTAACATTTCTCTATTGCCTATAGAAAAAAAATCAAGTCTAATATACTTAGAGAATTATTTAAGGTATTTCAAAATTTGACCCCGCCTCTGTGTGTAGCTACATCTTTCACCACCTTTACTTTTTTCACACTGCAAGTTATGTCATAGTCTAATTTTTTTTCCAGAGAACTTTCTATAGAACCTTAATTCCATTAGCTCTGGGAAAAAAAGGTTTCGTGGTCACATAATTTTGGGCAGTCCTGCATATTATATTCCCTTCGTAGAAATGCATGCAATATCATACATTAAAAGCTCTGAAAAAATACTGTAATGAAGAGATCTATTTAACAATAACCAGTTGTTTTCCAATTTATTTGACTGTGGAACCGATTTTTGAAGACCACCTCTTAACATCCTACAAAAAGCTCTCTCATAGAATGTGTTTTGGGAAATGCTACTCTGTCACAGGGACTATTTGCAGTTTTCTAAATAACCGTATTTTACTTTTTTTTTTTTTTCCTTCGTGGGGTGAGGAGGATTCATCCGGTAGTTCTTCCTGGAAGTGGAGACACTACAATGCCCTTTTCCCCCTTACCAACCCAGAAAACATTTATCCTTCAAAGCCCAGCTCATGTTTAATCTCCTATAAAACCTTTTCTGCCACGCCATACACTTTTTCCTAAAGCAAATTTAACTGATTGTCTATGTTATCACCGAACTTTGCTTATAACTCTTTAATATTATGTCTCACATTTTGTGTGTCTGCTTCCTCCCCTGGTAAGCTGTGAGCTTAAGGGAAGGGGCCACATCTCATGCATTTTCTTATCTTGAGTGCCTAGCACAGTGCCAGGCATTTGAGAGGCACATTCAGTTAATGTTCATTACGTGAATACACATGAAATCATTATCCCAATACAAGCTGATACATAATTGAAGATTGAATGATATACTGCATATGAAATGCTATAAGAATTCAAAAAACGGAATCAGTGAAGATTGGTATAATTAAGGAGTTTTATAGGGGAGGTGGGTCTTGAACTAGAGTTTGAAACACTCTAAACAAAGACAGAACCAGGCATTGTCTGGCATGTTAGTGGAATAGTCAGGGAAAATAATGGATGCTGAGGGGTAGAAAAAATTGAAGTTGGGTAGTGAAAATGGTATCAGATTATAAAAAGCTTTGAATGCCAAGTATAATAATTTAAAAGCTGTTGGTTAAAGCATTAAATCAGGATGAAAGCAGGATTTAGCAGAGATTAGACAAAAACACCCAAAACACATATCGATTTAAATTAAGGCCTCTGTTTTTAGAGTCACCAATTCTGTCATGTTTGTTAAGTGGCCTGTGCCATTCACATATACAAAGTATTAAGGCTCATGTTTTAATTGCATTGGCTTTATAATTCCTAACATCAATTTAATAATTTACAGATGCAGTGTCATCATGAAAGCAGAATCTTCCTCTCTTCCCCCAATATTTATTTTTCTGATAAAATGTTTCTTCATAAAACTGTAAACATGGTCCCCATAAAATAAAGCAGTAGAGCTGAACTCTGCTCCTGGGCATGAATCCAAATTCTAGAATTCTTACATTTTGAAATGTACATGTAGTTCTTTGAATTCATTCAAGAAAAGGTATTCCTTAAGAGAGAAACAAAACTTAAATTGGCATTCATCTATCTTTCTTTAGCTCTAACTCATTAAAATAATATGAAATTAGTTTGTAGACCATCATATTGAGTTTTTAATGTACCTATTATCAAAAAATGTTTTTTCTTTTAATGAGATGGTTAGCTCCAGGAGAATATTTCAAATCTAATAATTGGATTTTGGATTGGCTTATTCCAGGAATATATTTCCCAAATTTTTCTGAGTGCTGTTGGATGAAGTTTCTTAAACTTTTTCAATCTAAGTTTCACTTTGTTAGAATTGATAAATCCAAATCTGCTTGCTTATTTATTTCTAAATCAAACCTTCACTTTTGATATGATATCTTTGTTTTAAAAGACTTTATTTCAAGAGAGAGTGCACACACGTGCATATGAGTGGGGAGAGAGGCAGAGGGAGAGGGAGAGAGAGAATCTCAAGCCAACTGTGCTGAGTGGAGCCCCACATGGGGCTAGATCCCACAACAGTGAGATCATGACCTGAGCCGAAATCAAGAGTTGAATGGTTGAACCGACTGAGCCACCCAGGCATTCCTTGATATGATATCTTTAAGGTATGTTATTAAGAAATATATATTATTTTGTTTTATTTTTTTATTGAGATGTAATTGACATATAACAATATATTAGTTTCAAGTGTACAACATACTGATTTGATATTGGTATAATTATGAAATGATCGCCACAATAAGTCTGGTTAACATCCATCACTATAATTAGTTGTGATTTTTTTTCTTGTGATGAGATCTTTTAAGATCTACTCTCTTATTAGTAACTTTCAATATACAATACAGAATTGCTTACTATTGTCACCATGTTGTTCATTACCTGATCAACTTATTTTTAACAGTACCTTACTTATCCTCTCTCTCTCCCTTTAGCCTGGTTTATTTTTCTTCATATTGCTTATTACAACCTGGCATATTTTGTATTTACTTGTTTATTTTCTGTCTCTACTCAAAAAAATGTAACATCTGTGACGGGTAAGGACTTTGTTGTGGTTACTGCCACATTCAGCCTTCTTAAAACATTGTCCAGAACATAATAGGTACTTAATAAATATTAGTTGAATGAATGAATGAATGAGTGGATGAATGAATGAAATAAAGAATACATTAAATTCTTTTAAGCCTAAAATGAGTTATTTAGCAGCAGAATTTTTTTCTTTCAATGAGGAAATACTTAATAAGCTGTTAATAAGGGTAAGATATTATATTAAGCATATGCAACATACAAAATAAATCATATGGAGCCATGTCTGCCCTCAAGGAGCCTCTTAGTGGGGAAGATAATATATGCATATATATAACTTTAATACAAGGTAAAAATAAAACATTCAGGAAGAAAGGGCACAGATGAATTGCTATGAAAGTTTAAAGAGGGAAAAAAACCTATTTTTGCCTTATGTAATCAGGGTGAATATCCTAGGTGCAGGAGAGCCTTTGACACATACATGGTGGGTAAACATTTGGACATGGTTTGGAAGTAAATATATTTCAGACAGAGGAAGAAGGATAAATAAAATGCAGGAGTATGAAAGTTCAGGAACTTGAAAGTACAGGAACTTGAAGGAAGAGTGGGATTCAATCTGCAAGAATGAAAGGGGGAATTTCATGGAGATGACACACCATGAGCAAAGATACAGAGATGAGAAGGTGAGAAGCGTTTTTTTTATTTTTCATCTTTTTTTTGAGCAGACCGTAATGGTATGTGGATCTAGTAATTAGATGACAAATCCTTGATATGAATATGGCCCATAGTCTGTAAATATTAAATGAGATTATTTTTCTTTCACTGAGGAGGCCCAACAAAATCTTCAGTTATTTATTTAAATCTTAGTATACTAATAATGTATAATAGTGGAGCATTCAGTTGTAAATGAAAGCTGTGAATTGAGGAAAAAACGAAATGACTTATTTCAGAGTGTGTCTGATAGTCTATATGATGAGAAATAACTGGCTTGACTGAATTTTTATTTTTCAGTTGATGGTTAGTCATTGTGTATATAGATGTGAGCAAAGAATAAATGTATGTTTGCCGTGCATCTTTTGGGCTTTTATACTGATTCCACGTTCTTGTTGTCATGACTACCTACCTTAGGCATAAAATAGAGCAGATGTTCCTTTATATGAATCCCTACATAAGCTCTCTCTATATAGTCTGTACTATTCATTAAATCAAAGGAAGTAGTAGGAATAACTGAATTTGTGTTTAAGTGAAATTCTGCACTGGTGGTAATGAGAGATTTATTATAGTACTTAGAACGTAATATGAGGGCAGGCTGTCCCTGTGTAGTGACTCAAAATAGCTATCAAAAAACAAGAGAGGGGCAAATGAAGGTAAATGGAAAGGCCTTAAAGACAAATTGGTTCTATTTAGCAGTTTGCCTCAAACCAGCATGGTGACCATCGAACCAAGTGTTTCTGTGGATTTTGTCAAAGAATTTATTCCCCTCAGATTTCTGGTGCACTGGGTATATCAGAGAGAGAAAAATAAATTTAAGGGGCTCCTGGGTGGCTCAGTTGGTTAAGCTGCTGATTTCGGCTCAGGTCATGATCTCAGTGTCCTGGGATCAAGCCCTGAGTGGGGCTCCCTGCACAGCAAGGAGTCTGCTTCTCCCTCTCCCTCTGACCATCCCCCTGCTTGTGCTCTCTCTGTCTTTCTCAAATAAATAAATAAAATCTTTTTAAAAAATTAAAAATATCAAATAAATTTTAAAAAACTAAAAATAAATTAAAAATAACTTCAAAAATAAATAAAATTGGAGATTAAGGAATAGTTGGCCTGATTCTGCCTTTTTACTCAAGGGTCAGATAAGGGATAGACATTCAATAGTTTATGGGACCCTCTACCTACAATCCCAGGCCTCACCCTCCCCGCCCATTGGCTGGGGGGAGGGGGGCGGGGCACGGACTCCCGCCCCACGTCACCCTCCCGCCAGTGGCTCACGGAGTCAGCGGGACCAGCATCCTCTGCAGCAGTGGGCATTCTGCCTCACCTCTCGGTACGTATCTTGGGCGGCCCTCCCGATGGAGACGAGTGCCAAGTGCCGCAACGCTGCCGCGGATGCTGCCAGCTGCCTCGACACGCGAGTGTGTTGTCTCTGGCCTTGTGTAGGCCGACAGAAGTCTGGTTTCCATTCCAGCAACCCCTTTCCGGTCACCGTGGTGGGTAGAGTATCCAAGGAGCGGGTTTTAGTCTTTAAGGAGGTATGTCTTTTTGTCTCCTTCCCAGGGTGGGTGCCTTTTTCTCCCACTGCGCTTGCCCAGACCATAGACCCCTCCCCCAATCCCGCTTCTCTGAGTGCCTTTGCTGGCCGTTGGTGTGACATTGGTAGGGACGACCCTCGGTGAGAAAGTCTTCTCTAGCGATCAGAGAGGGTGCTTTGCAGTACCAGACGCCCCCCCCCCCCCCCGCCCAGCCACTGCCCTTACTCTGCATGTAGTGGCCACTGATAATGACGCTTATTTGTGAACAGAGCTGCTCTCCTTCATGAGGGGTCCACCTCCCCGCGATGGTGCAAAACTCAGCGCTTTCCCTAAAAAGCATAAACAAGCCAACAGTGTTCTGGTCAGTCTTTTTAGGAAAGTATCCCACCCATAAGAATTTAACACACTTGTTCTATATATAATATTAAAACTTTACATTACTAAACAATAATTACATTAGTTAGAAATTGAGCTGGGGTAAAGAGGCAAGTTGAATTAACCCTTTGTGGTAGCTGAGTACCAGAGTGCCAGGCTAGTTGGCAGATAATGGAAATAATGATCATGTGTCATGAGGTTGTTAGGAGATTTGATGAGGAAGTATGTAAAACACTTAGCATATTGTAAATGATCAAAGTTTATTGTTGTTTTATATTGCTGTTTTATTTAAAAGCTCTTTCATATCTCATCATTATACGTTTTCTGCTAGTACTTTTATATTTTAATCTTTTATACATTTTTATTTTAATTCACAGATCTTTTTTTTTCCTCAGGACTTCTTTACCCTCTTAAAAATTATTGAGGAACTCTAAAAGCTTTTGTTCACGTAGGTTATATATATCAATGCTGGCCATATTAGAGATTAAAACAAAGAAATTTAAAATTTTTATCTATTTAAAAAGAATATTAAATCTATTACATACTAATATATACCTTTTTAAATGAAAATAACTGTCTTTTTCAAAACAAAAATGAATTTAGTGAGAAGACTATTGTTATTTTACAATTTTGCAAATTTTTACAATATCTGGCTTCATAAAAGACACATTAGGTAGCCTCTGAAATACTCCATAATATACACGTAAGAGAGTAAGAGTAAAAATGACAAATTAGCCCTTAATATTTTTAGGAAAATTGTTTTTAATCTTGTGGACTCTCTGCAAGGTTCTCAATAACCTCTAGTGTTCCTCAGATCACACATTGAAAACTGTTGCTTTAATCCAGTTGGTGTATAATGTAAGATATATTTTTTCTAAATAACCAAATCCACATACTGATATTATTTTTCCCCCACATGAGATTTGAAATGCCATCAGTATTTGAAAACTGTAAAAAATACATACAGACACACACATTATATATATACATACCTGGGTTTGTTCCTAAGCTTTCTGTACTTTTTCTTGTTATGTTTTGGCACTGGCACCACTCTGCTAATTATTTAGGTTTATATTATATTATTTTAATGTCATCAATATAAATTCCACTTCCCATTCTCATTTCATGTCATTTTAATAAGATTTTTATCTCCAGAATTCTACTGAAACAGCTGTTAATCAAAGACACCAAAGACCTACATATTGCCAAAGCCAACAGCCAGTTCTCTGTCATTATTTTCACTTTTCAAATGTATTTGCCATGATTGGCCATTTCCTCCTTTTTGAAGCATTTTCTTTTCTTGGCTTCTGTAACACTACACTTACATGGTTTCTTCCTATTTCATGAACTACGTATTCTAAGCTTGATTACCCTCTCTTATATGACTTCTTTTTTATATTAGAGAGAGTAGGGAGGGGCAGAAGGAGAGGGAGAGAGAGAATCTTAAGGGGGCTCCACACCCAGTGCAGAGCCCAATCTCACAACCCTGAGATCATGACCTGAGTTGAAATCAAGTCGGATGCTTAACCAACTGAGTCACTCAGGCGCCCTCTCTTATATGATTGTAAATGTTAAAATGATTAAGTTATATCCTGGACCACTTTCTCTTCTCTATCTATACTCTCTCCTTGGGCATTGCAAGTAGTCACAGAACTTAAAATACCATTTAAAAGCCAATGACTCAAATTTACATCTCAAAGGAATAGCCATGACAATCATAATTAAAAAAAGAATAAAGCTGGAGAAGTATACTACTGGGTATTGAGACCTATTATAAAACTGTAGTGATTAAAACAGGTGTAAAAATAGACAAACTGTTTAATGGAACAGAATGTAGTAAAAAAACATACCTACATATACACAGTCACCTGTTTCACGACAAAATCACACCATAATACATTAGGGAATGGATACTTTTTTAAATGGTGCTGGCTCAATCAGATATCCAAGTGGGGAAAATTGTAAATTGACCCTTACTTCACATTTTATTCAAGATCAATTTTAGATGTATTGTATATGAAAGGTAAATTGGTAAAAGCTTTTAGAGGAAAACATGGAAAATATATTTATCACCTTGGAGAAGGCAAAGAGTTCTTAAAAGAGCTAACCATAAAAGAAAAAAAATGACAGATTATGCTATATTGTGATTTAAAATTTGTTTTCATCAAAGATTCCATTAAGAGAATTAAGAGATAACTTATAAAGTGGGACATGATATTTGTGAGACACATAACTAACAAATGACCAGCATTGAGAATAAAGAACTCTCACGGATCAATAAAATGGTAACAAAAAAGAAAAATAGGCAAACAATTTAAACACACTTTACAAAAGAGACTATCCAATGGCCAAAAAAGGAAGAAAAGTTGCTTGACTTCATTAGTCATTGGGGAATGCAAATTGAAACCCCAATAAAATACCATATACCCATCAGAATGTCTAAAACAAACAAAAACAAAAAGTGAACAAAAAAGAGAATGGTTAGGAAAAAAAAAAAGAATGGTTAGGATATAGACCGCTGGTATTTTCAAACTGTGCAACATGGATGTTAATTGGTTTAAACACCTTGAAAAACTGTTTGATAGTATCTAATAAAATCATAAATTCATACCCTATCACTCAGCAGTTCCCCTCCTAGGTAAATACTCAAAAGAAAGTCATATATAAGTTAAAAAGAAAACATGTAATAAAATATTCATAACAGAATAAAGTAGCAAATGAATGCAAATTACTCAAATGCTCATGAACACTAGAGTGAATGAATGTGGAAAATTCACCAATGTAATACTGTACAGCAATGAAAAGGATTGACGATATATATGGATCTCACAAACACGTTGAGTAAAAGAAAAGACACAACATATATTCTCTATGATTTTATTAATATAAAGTGCAAAAACAGATATATGAGCCAATATATGCTGTTAAGATATTAAGATAGTGATTACCCTTTGAGAATGAGAAGATAGGGTGTGGGGGCACGCGGGATACTTCTGGACACTAGTTGTGCTCTGTTTCTTTTTTTCCAAGATTTTATTTATTTGAGAGAGAAAAAGAGAAAGCTAGCACAAGTAGGGGGAGGGACAGAGGGAAAGGGAGAAGCAGACCCCTCTCAGCAGGGAGTCCCAAGCAGGGCTCAATCCCAGGACCCTGAGATCATGACCTGAGCCGAAGGCAGATGCTTAACCGACTGAGCAACCCAGGTGCCCCATGCTGTCTCTTGATCTTGGTGTTGGTTATACAGGAATGCTTGAAAATTTGTTGAGAACTTTTAATATGTACACATAACTGAATGTATATGATACTAGATGTCTGTGATACTAAAATAAAAGATTTATTTTTTAAAAAGATTTATTATTTGAGAGAGAGAGAGAGAGTACATGCAAGTTGTGGGAGAGGTAGAGGGCGAGAATCTTCAAGCAGACTCCCACTGAGTGCAGAGCCCAACATGGGGCTTGATTTCACCACCCATGAGATCATGACCTGAGCAGAAATCAAGAGTCAGGAACTTAACCAACTCAGCCACCCAGGAGCCCCTGACCTAAACTTTGGATATCATTGCTTACTCATGATCTCCACTTAGGTATCTAATGAACATAGCAAACTGGATATGATCAGACAAAACAGTTGAATTTTCTCCACCTTACACTCTTTCAAATCCATTCTCCTCAAACCTTACTCATTTTAGTAAATGACATCCTCTTTCTTAAGCTAAAAATCTAGGAGATATTCTTGATTTTTTTTCTTTCCTTCATAGTGCACATCCAGTCCTTCAGTAAGTCCTCTTGGATTTACTTCCAAAACGTATCCTATTTATCACTACTTCTCACTATTTCTGATGTTAAAATATTACTCTAGGACACCACTATCTCTTGAACCTTGCTCCAGCTCTCTAGCTAGTTTTCCTGCCTTTATACCTATCCTTCTCCAGTCCACAGTGCATTTTTCCAAAGAGTAAATCACGTCATATGACTTAAAACCTTCTACTGACTGTATTTTAGGCTACTAAAATAGCTGTAGGTGAATGAGATTTTTCATTTACTAGTTAAGAATCCCACCTGATAAATAGAGAAAGAATGAAGGATTAGAAAATCGATATTGTGTAACACTTAATGAGAAAATTGATTTAGGCAATGATCTTCAAGGGATGAAAGCAGTGAGTGAAGGATTTATAGGGGACTTTACAATGGAGGGATCAGGCTGCCATCACATGAATCTTCTGATCAATCACTAAAAATTACAACCAGAAATTGAGTGTCTTCTCAAGATGAAAAACATAGCACAGCCTTATATATATATATATATATATATATATATATATATATATATATATATATATATATAAAAGTTGAACTTGAATCTAATTAAGGACTAGCTTCCATTTAAAGAAATATGGGAACTAGATAAACAAATTAAACAACATCACAAAGAAGTGAATCCACTATATCAGGATATTCTCCAGTAAGATGGAGGCTCAATGACATGGAGAAAAGGAGGGAGTTTTTGCTTTAGCATGAAAAAAGAGTAACAACAAACATAATGTGCAGAACTTGTGCGGATCCTGCTTTGAATAAACTAATGGTGAAAGATGTTTGTGACATAATTGGATAAATTTGATTGTAGACTAGTTATTATATGACACCAAAGACTTAATTGTTACCAATGTTAGGTGTGATAATGGCCTTGTAGCTATGTAAGAAAATATCCATACTTTTCAGAGATGCATACTGAATGATGTATATGGAGGTGAAATGACATGAAGTCAGGGAGATTTGCTTAAAATACGTAAGCAAAGAAAAAAGCACAGATGGAGCAAATATAAAATATTGATAACTAATGAATTTGGTTGATGGTTGTATGGGGTTTATTATACCATTCTCTTTATTGTATATACTTTTAGTTTTTTTTTTAAATAGAAAGCCAACAAATCTCTGATGGCTACCCAGACTGCTTATAATAAAATCCAAACCCCTTATAGAAATCTTATAAGATTTACATGATTTGTTTATTTCTCTGACTCATCTCTCTCTATCCACCCCCCATTCACTACCTTCCAGCCATTCTGCTAAACTTTTTGGGTTTTTGTTTTTGTTTTGTTTTTTTTGAGATTTATTTGAGAGAGAGAGAGTCTGCATGAGCAGGGGAAGGGGCAGAAGGAGAGGAAGAGAGAGAATCTCAAGTGCAGAGCCCTATATGGGGCCAATCTTATGAGATCATGACCTGAGCCAAAACCAAGTTGGATGCTTAACTGACTGTGCCACCTATGCGCCCCTAACCTTACTGGTTTTGAACACATACATACAGATCTTTTCTGTTTCAGAGTACTTGAATTTGTTGGCTTTTTTTCTGTTTGAAGCGCTCTTCCTCCAAATAATTCCATGGCTGCTACTCTTCTCAACACTGGGTATCCAACTCAAATATTACCTCCTTGGAGAGCTTGTCCTCAACCATCCTAGCTAAAGAAACCTCCATATTCATACTCTACTACAGTGCCCTATGCAGAAGATCAGATGACTGTTCAGCAAATATTTACTACCTACTCCTCTTCCACTGGAGGAGTGTATTTCCTTTCTCCAATGTTGTTGGGTTTGGCCACATGAATTGTTATAACCAATTTGGCCAATTAGATATGAGCAGATATAAGCAAGCAGACTTGGAATGTGTTTGCAGTTAGGCACCCTTGCCCCTTTTGATAGAGCCATGGAAAGAGCTTTCTCAGGGTAGCTGCTGTCCCTTCTTTATTGGTCTTGTTACTAATAGCTCTAAAGTACTATACAGATATTTATTGTAATTGTGCAAATCTATCATAGTGACTGGCAAATAATAGGTGTTCGATAACATTTTATTTGTAAATAAATGTTAATCAGGCCATGAAGATTTGGAGAGGGCTTGATTTAGGATACTTTGACGAACTCTTAGGGCCTCTAATTGTGGTACAGAATCCTATGTATTGGGAGGCAGGATAAAAAAAAACTTCTCAGCCAAAGCAAAAGGTCAGATTTCATGGCTTATCATGGTTTGCATTATGAGCTTTAGTTGCCCTCTACAAACCTTCCCAAAGCCTTGTGTGGAAGCAATTTCTAAGGTAATTTCTGTCCCCGTTAGAAAATGATTGGAAGAAAAAAGGTAATTTAGATATAATAAGGGTAGGTCTTTCCATGAGATACTTCTTTTTTTTTTTTTTTTGCTATTTGAAACCTTCTATTATCCATTCAAAACTATTACATAAAAGCTTTTTTTAAACAAAGATTTTGCATCATTTCTTTTTCACCTTAGAAACATATTTCCATTCCGTTTCCTCCATAAAAGTTTACCCTGATGCAATATATTTTTTATACTGAAAAGTCTTTCATTGATTACACAATTATAGTACTCTGCAACAAAAAGAGGTATATAAATTTAAATTTAAATTAAAAAATTTTTCCTGAGACTGTAAGTCTTGGTGCTACAAGTTTCTTCTGGGTTGAATTTTCATCACAAATATTTTTTTAATGATTTTTTATTATATTATGTTAGTCACCATACAGTACATCCCCGGTTTCCGATGTAAGGCTCGATGATTCATTAGTTGCGTATAACACCCCGTGCACCATGCAATACGTGCCCTCCTTACTACCCATCACCGGTCTATCCCATTCCCCCACCCCCCTCCCCTCTGAGGCCCTCAGTTTGTTTCTCATAGTCCATAGTCTCTCATGTTTCATTCCCCCTTCTGATTACCCCCCCCTTTCTTTATCCCTTTCTTCCCCTACTGATCATCCTAGTTCTTATGTTCCATAGATGAGAGAAATCATATGATGGTTGTCTTTCTCTGCTTGACTTATTTCATTTAGCATTATCTCCTCCAGTGCCATCCATGTTGCAGCAAATGTTGAGAACTCGTTCTTTCTGATAGCTGGGTAATATTCCATTGTATATATGGACCACAACTTAATCCAGTCATCTGTTGAAGGGCATCTCGGCTCCTTCCACGATTTAGCTATTGTGGACATTGCTGCTATGAACATTGGGGTGCATATGGCCCTTCTCTTCACTACGTCTGTATCTTTGGGGTAAACACCCAGTAGTGCAATGGCTGGATCATAGGGTAGCTCAATTTTTAACTTTTTAAGGGACCTCCACACTGTTTTCCAGAGTGGCTGTACCAACTTGCATTCCCACCAACAATGTAGGAGGGATCCCCTTTCTCCACATCCTCTCCAACAATTGTTGTTTCTTGCCTTGTCTATTTTTGCCATTCTAACTGGCGTAAGGTGGTATCTCAGTGTGGTTTTGATTTGAATTTCCTTGATGGCTAATGATTTTGAACAGTTTTTCATGTGTCTGTTAGCCATTTGTATGTCTTCCATGAGATACTTTTCTATTTGTATTTTCTATCTTAATGTAAAATTTTACAGCAGTCACAGAACAAATAGTACCATGTCCCTTATTTTACAATTTGTGAAGTTTTCATATATTTTTGACCTAATGTTTTCCTCAGTGATGTTGAGATATTATATTGGGAAGTCATAGGCTCCAGATGTCCTGATGCCACTGTTACTTTTGACCTTTAGGAAAATTGTATCCAGGAGTCAGGTAGTTAGTCCTCCATGTGAGTGAATGATGAGAAAATTCCTACACTTCCCATGAATCTCTGTTCACTCCAAAAGGATCCCTTAGGAGGAGAGAGAGGTAGATAATGAGGTTTTATTGCTCTGATTGAGCTGCTTATTAAACCTCACACATCATGGGTGAGTATGAAGAACAAACGAAGTTTACACCTTGTATGTGCTAAAATCATAATATGAGCTAATGCATCAGACATTTACAGTCGTGATTATTTTTAAATATAATCCTTAGGGATCATGCTTTACTTTGAAGTTCAGGTTACTTTATCCTATGATTGTGTACCATGGCCTATTTCAATCAATTGCTAGCAATTGTTATGATTTCCTAGCATTCTAAATCTAGTTTATTAGCTGATTCTAAATACCATCCCAGAGAAGTCCTCAATTCTCTTTATTTCACCTGATAACTGGTCTGTTTATCTGTGTGCTTTTCTTATCACTTTACCTTTAACCCCCACTTTCTTCAAACCCTTTCCCATTAGAGTCATTATAATTCTGAAATTTAGTGCATATTCCAATACAACATCCCTTTATACATTGCTCACTAGAGTATTCATTCAAAAAAAATATTTATCGAGCACTCGTTACAGAACACTGCTGGATACTGGATTTTGAAAAAAAGCATGAGTTTTGGTCTTCCATTACTGGGTCTTTTTAAATATGGCTTTTTAGTTAATACTTTAATGCTTTTCTGGGCCTATCACATATGTTAATCTTCTTTCAGTTACTAGAAGTTCCTTGCTGGGATTTCTTCCTTAATATTTATATGGTATATCCCCCAAATTAATCCATGATCATGTGGGTTAGGAAAAGAGTTATGGAATGTAAGCAGGTGTGAACATAGGCCTGAATTGGTTACTACAATGGGAAGGAATTATGGCACATTTTAGAATAACCTATAGCTGCTGGTGAATATGTAGGTATTTCTTATGGGCCCTACTACAGGGCTTGGCTTTGGACCTATCCCAAGAACTATTCCATGATGTCATGGTACTCGTAGAAGATCAACGTTAACTTGACATTAAGGTTTTCAGAGTTTTGAAAAGTGTACCTCCACTCATGATGCCTAGAACTATGGTGGTGGTTCCTAGGCTGCCAAGACTTTGACTCTTCTCAATTTAACCTTTTTGAAAATAAACTCTAGATTAACTCATATCAGGAGATATGAATTCCATTTCTGACTCCTCTGTCAATAGCTAGTTCTTTCCTCTTTGGCTATTTTCTTTCTGTAAAATAAGGGATGATCTCCAATATGAATTCCAGCGATGATATTCCCTGATTCTATGACTATATAATGAGCCCTGGAAAGATCCTAGTTACCGTATATATTTCCATGGCATTTACAATTGGAGCTAAAGAACTCTGAATATGGAAACCCATGGCTGAAGAAGTCGGATACCATAAGAAGTCAGAAATTTATCATTGTCCTTTGTAGTCATTTTAATAAATCATTTGTATCTTCAGCACATGCAGATCTCTTTAGTTATATAACTGTTCAATAATCAAGCATAAATGCACTGTGGTATTTAGAGAGCATGCCTCCTACTGCAGAATGATAAAATACGAAAATTGGGATGGCTAATTATTGCTAAAGTAATCGAAGAATGAAATACCCTCATCAGCTTTTGCAAACTGTGTCTTATTTTACTCTTTAAGACCACAATGAATAAGAGCTTTTATTACAGACAGAAGAGAGTGCATATCGGATTTTCAACCCCTTCTAAAGGCTTTCATTAAAGGAAATATCTAACCTTAGAAATGGCAGAAAAGACTTGGTCACAAGAAAATGGAGAATCCAAATGCTCTAATTACTTAAAATAACCAGCCACAATGAAGCAGCACTGATCTAAAATCTGACCAAGCAAAGTAGAAGCTAGGATCATCTCCCGCAACAAAGCATAAGCAAGCCTTCTATGCTGATAGCTGAGACCTTGCCCCCTTCTCACTTTCCCCAATGAAGTATCTGAGGGCTGGAAACACATTAGTGTTCTCTAGAAATCCTGCTTTGATGTTCAGTTTAAATGGGAAAAATATACTTTTCTATGCATTTTTTTTGCTCTCAAAAAGGCTTATAGCTCAGAAAAGCTTATCCAACCTATTCTTTAAGGCTCAATTCAAGTCCCATCTATCTCCTCTGTTGTGAAGCATTTTCTGATAAATTCTCCCTTCTTTACTCCTTTTTTTTTGGTATTTATTGTATGTATCACACAAATAGGATCTTATTGTTTAGTTTTGATATCAGACTTTAGCATTTTAATATGTACTTTCATTGTCTTGTGTGTCTTGCCTCTCAGTTAGTTTTCACTTGCCTCAATAATAGGATTCCGTTTCTCTACTCCTATGATTCCCCACAACGTCTAGCATGATTCTGGGCACATAGAAGGTACTTGATTAAATGATTGATTAATCAATGTCGTTTGATGAAAAATGATTCAAAGTGACATGGACTGTGTGCAGATTTGAGAAAATAAATGTAACACTTGTATGCCTTGAAGGATATGCCCTTATGATGCCTGATTAATGGATAAACTTTATTTAATTCATCATCTTCTCATCATTGACCAAAAGACACGTAACACCAACATTAGTGTAAAGGAAAATTTTATTTTAGGAACATAGCAGTGTCATGAAAATAAAATGTGATCAGACTTGGTCACACTGAATTTTTTTGCTTGCCAGGATATTCACGTTTATTTTTATGAAATTTTAAATATTTATATATTCTTAGTTTCAATGTAAGTTCATTTGGTCCACTTTAATCATTTCTCTACAAATACAACAGAGCTACTACCTCATGATTATTATCTGAGTTTGTGATGGCTAATTTTATGTGTCAACCTGGACTTATATAAGGTCTCAGTTGTACCTGGCCTTGAAAAGAAGAACTACTCATGTCTGACCCCGACCTTGCTTTAGGCTAGGTTAGCACAATGTCATATCAGAAGTAGGTAACACAGTTAGTAACACTTGACCTAAATTTAATATACAATTTCTCATATTCGAGCTCTTCCTTGATTTCCTGAAACTGATTCTCTACTAATGTTTGTTTTTTAATTTAAAAAAAATTTTTTAAGTCATCTCTACACACAACATGAGGCTTGAATTCACAACCCTTAGATTAAGAGTTGTGAGCTCTACCAAGTGAGCCAGCCAGTCGCCCCTACTAATGCCTGCTTAGTTGTATAGCTTGTTAACTGCATTCAAACACCAGGATGGGGGGGGGGGAATGGAGTCTGGCATGGGGCTTTTTGCCTGGAGGAACAAGAGCCTTTTAATAATTTGCACAAAGGTGCTTTATGGGCCTGGCCTAACTATGACTTAGTTATCACCTTTGGTTTAGTTTTAGCCTTGATCACTATGTATAACATAAAACTTCCTGTCCTCTTTCAAACTGGAATCTCTATACTCTCTATACTTAGTTCACTTACTGTGCCCATTTAGATAAATCGCCTTTATTGCACTCAACCCATGGTGTGCCAGAAGAGCCCAGTCTTACTGCACAGTATGGTAAGTGCCAGCATAGTATGCTCTTCCTCCCAAGTGGAGGAATTATCCTGGTTGTTGGCCTCTTGACTGTTTGTTACCATCACACTTTTTGGTGGAGGGTTTCAGACATTTCACATGTTCGAGGTCAAGCTCTCCAGTTTTAGCTGCAAATAAATTTGTGCCACTCTTCAAAAACTGCCCTTGTGGTTTGGTTTGCTGCCACCAAATGATATTAGTGATATTAGTGTGTTACAGTTAGTAATTTCCTTAAAACTGAAAATAATGGTACTTTATTTGAAGTCTCAAACACAGACTTTAAAGATTCATTATAAATAAAAAGTAAATCTTTTTAACCAAATGGTGAGTCTCTGCAAACATTAAATGTTTGAAAATATAATACTTTTATAGTGAGGTTTTCTTAAAAAGCAATTAAACATCAAGATAAAGGGGGATGCCTGTGTGGCTCATTGGTTAAGCGTCTGCCTGTTGCTCAGGTCATGATCCCATGGTCCTGGGATCGAGTTCTGCACTGGGCTTCTTGCTCAGTGGGGAGCCTGCTTCTCCCTCTGTCTGCTGCTCCCCCTCCTTGTGCTCACCCTCTCTCTCTCTCTTTCAAATAAATAAAAAAGATCTTTTAAAAGATAAAGGAATAAATATGGGTGAAAGAAAAAAATAGCTTTTCCTATGACTATCACAAATTATTCATTTTTATTAATTTTAACACAAAATACTATATGTACTTTGAGTCAAAGTTCGAATAATACATAAGCATAGAGACTAATGAGTTAAAACCCTTCCTATCCCATTGACCTAACCAGTCCCACTTTCAAGGGGTAACTACTGTAAAAAGATTGATATGTTTTCTTCTAGCTTTTTTCTATGCACAAATATATATGTTTAGATATTTTTAAATACTTATGCTTTTTTATTATGAAAAATGGTCTGTGGTCAATGTATTCTGCAAATAGCTCTTTATAATATACTATCAAGGACATACTTTCATATTAGTACATTGGGAACTTACTCTTTTAATGGTATCATGACATTCCAAGATCCAAATATACCCTGATTTACTCAACAAGTTATTATTTTGGATTTTAGATTGTTTCTTTTGCTATTACAAATAATGTTGTCATCAATATTCTCATACAAATGCCTTCTATTATTTTTCTATTGCTGAATAATACATTGTAACAAACTGAGCAGACAAATTTGTTATCTTACAATTTCCATGGAGGCTTGACTAGGGAGGGATCCACTTCCAAGCTTCCTCCAGTTGATGGCAGCATGATTTTCCTTAAGGCTATATGACTGAGATTCTTGTTTTCTTACTGGCTGTTGGCCAAGGGACCACCCTCAGCTTCTAGAAGCCATTCTCAAGTCACTGCCCCATGGTGCCCTCCAAAGGCCCTTTCACACCTTGAATCTCTCTGACGTTGGGAAAGTCTCAGTCTCTTTAGAGGGCTCACCTAATTAGGTCAGACCAGTCGAATAATCTCCTTCTTCTTCTTCTTCTTCTTCTTCTTCTTCTTCTTTCTTCTTTCTTCTTTCTTCTTCTTTCTTCTTCTTTCTTCTTCTTTCTTCTTCTTTCTTCTTCTTCTTCTTCAACTCCAAAGTCAACTGATTACAGTTGACCCTCGAACAATGCAGGAGTTAGGGGCACTGAACCCCCAGGAAGTTGAAAAGCCACGTATAACCTTTGACTCCCCCAAGACTTAACTACTAATAGCCTACTGTTGACCAGAAGCCTTACCAATAAGATAGTCAATTGACACATATTTTGTATGTGTATTATATATTGTATTCTGACAGTGAAGTAAGCTAGAGAGAAGAAAATGTTAAAATCATAGGGATGATTACAGTACCGTACTATATTTATTGAAAACAATTCACACATAAGTGTACCTGCATTGTTCAAACCTATATTGTTCAAGGGTCAACTGTAATAACATAATCACAGGATTGATTCCCATTATATTCACAGACCATGCCCACACTCAAGAGAACGTGATAGAAGGCATGTACACCAAGACTGAGAATCTTGGTTGTCTTAGAATTCTATCTATAACATACCCTTAGACTCTTATATAAGTTTATTTGTAGGGTAGAGTCACTGAAGTAGATTGCTGGTCTAAAAGAGATCGGTGTTAGAAATTTTTATCCACACCTAACTTTTAAAATATTCTATTTCTTTATACTTTCACCAAAGCCTAATAGATTATTCTAACCCTAATCTGACATATTAGAATGTAAGTGCTACAAAGACAGGTATTTTTATTTTTTTCATGGAAATATCCTTAATATCTAGACTATTTCTTGGCATGTAGTAGAAACTCTTAGTTAAGAACTTGCATAACAATCTTTTGCTACCTTATGGAAATTTTATTGTCCTATAAAGCATCAGTGTCTATTTTTCTGCTCTAAAAACTGCTCTTCCATTTACCCTTCAGAAAAAGACTGAATATCTCTCTGTTTCAGAATTATTAAAGTACTATTAGTTTTGCTGTCCAATTAACCCTTGTGTCTGTTATTGGAGAAAGGTAGAGGTACTTCTGCATCCTCCTTCTAGACTTTTTTAGCTGCAACTTTGGGTAGTTTCACCTGAATCCAGAGATGCGCATCCTTACCCCAGTTAGCTTATTTCATTGATACTCCCTAACAAATACCTTTAAAATATAAATTATTTTCAACTACAAAGAGGCTACATACCTGACAACAGAACTTGAACAAAAAGTTAAACAGAAATGTTTTGCTTTTCAGTTTGAATAAGGTAAGAGGGTTAACAGAAGTCGGGTGGAAGTACCTAAGTTATGATAAATGAGGTGAAGAACATTTTGAGTAGGGGAGAATCCAAGTCATGTGTTGTGGAATAGAAGCAAGGTGTTTGGTAGAGCAGTAAACATAATCCAGGGCAATTTAGAAAGCATAGAAATCAAATTGTGTTTTTATTTATCTTCCATTTTGACAATCAGAAAGTATTTTTTCAACTTTATGGAAGTATGATTGACATATAACATTGGGTAAGTTTAAGGTATACAATGTGATGATTTGATAAACATATATATTGTAAAATGATTACCACAGATTATTTAACACATCTCCATTACCTCACATAGTTAACTTTTTGTGTGTGTGAGAGAACATTTTAGATATATCCTCTTAGCAACTTACAGGTATACAATACATATTTTTAACTACAGTCACCGTGCAGTACGTTAGATTTGCAGAACTTATTCATCTTGTAAGTGGAAGTTTGTACTGTTTGACCAAAGTCCCCCCATTTCCTCCACCCTCAGCCCCTGGTAACCACTAGTCTACTCTCTGTTTCGATGAGTTGGGCTTGTTTAGATTCCACATATAAGTGACAGATATCATATTTGACTTGACACCAAATACCAGTATTTGTGTTTTTTTTTAAATCTGATTTAGTTCACTGAGCATAATGCCCTCAAAGTTCATCCATCCTGTCACAAATAGCGGGATTTCCTTCTTTTTAAAATAAGCTGAATGGTATTCTATTGTGTATATATACCACATTTTCTTTATCCATTCATCTGCAAACAGATATTTAGTTTGTTTCCATATCTTGGTTATTGTGAATAGCGCTACAATAAACATAGGAGTACAGATATCTCTTCAAGACAGTGATTTCATTTCCTTCAGATATATACCCAAAAGGAATGCTGGAGGAGGCAAAATTTTAATGGAAATTAATTATATTGGGGAACAGAGTGGGAAGGTAATGTTGCATTTGATAGAGGACATTAGAATCCTTGATTAACAACTTACAGCATTAAATTATATTTTAAATTGCAAAAGTAATACATTTTCATCATTTAAAAATCTGAAAATACAAATAAGAGAAATAAGTTCAAAATAGACTACATGAAAAAAAAAACCAGATTAAGGGGCGCCTGGGTGGCACAGCAGTTAAGCGTCTGCCTTTGGCTCAGGGCGTGATCCTGGCGTTATGGGATCGAGCCCCACATCAGGCTCCTCCGCTATGAGCCTGCTTCTTCCTCTCCCACTCCTCCTGCTTGTGTTCCCTCTCTCGCTGGCTGTCTCTCTCTCTCTGTCAAATAGATAAATAAAATCTTTAAAAAAACAGATTAAAATCTTGATTTTTTTCCAGCCCTTTTGTTTATGTATCATACATTTACCTTATAAGTTTACAAAAAAGGAATAATAGTAAAAATATTATTTGATGATTTTCTTAAAATCTTAAAATATTGTGAATAACTTTTACTGTCTTTCAACACACATCTATGGTACAATTTTTCATGACTATAAAATCTTATATTCTAATAATGGAGCTTGTTTTATATAACCAATTCCTTGTTCAACTGAACAACCATTTAATTGTTTTTAAATATACTTTTTTATTTTCAAAATTATTGAAAAGCAAAATTGACTTTTTTCCCATTTGGGTTTTAATAGATGCATAGATTTATGCAACCACCACCATGATCAGGATACAGAATCTCAAAAATCTCCTCTATATTATCTCTTCATCGTCATTCTCATGCCATCCATATCTCCTGGCAACCACTGATCTGTTTTCTGTCACTATAGTTTTTTTCGCCTGTCTAAAAGTGTCAAATATATGGAATCATACAGTATGTAACCTTTTTTTCTAAGATTTTTAATTTATTTATTTGACAGAGGGAGAGAGACAGCCAGCGAGAGAGGGAACACAAGCAGAGGGAGTGGGAGAGGAAGAAGCAGGCTCCCAGAGGAGCAGGAAGCCTGATGTGGGGCTCGATCCCAGGACCCTGGGATCACTCCCTGAGCCTAAAGCAGATGCTTAACGACTTAGCCACCCAGGCGCCCCAGTATGTAACCTTTTGACACGGTTTTGTCTCACTTAGCATAATGCCTTTGAGATTCATCCAAATTGCTCTTTGTAACTTTTTTTTTTACTCTTGAGTAGCATTCCATAGTACGGATATACCATGCTGTGGCTAAGCATTCATCCATTAAAAGATATCTGGTCCCAGGGCACTTGGGTGGCTCAGTCAGTTAAGCGTTTGCCTTCAGCTCAGGTCATGATCTCAGGGTCCCGGGATTGAGCCCCATGTTGGGCTCCCTGCTCAGCAGGGAGCCTTCTTCTCCCTCTCCCTCTCCCCCAGACTCATCCCCCCCCCCGCTCTCTCAAATAAATAAATAAAATCTTAAAAAAAAAAAAGAAAAAGATATCTGGTCCCTTTCTGCCCTCATGCTGCTCCAATGTGACCCTGCCAAAGCCAGCCAGGTGCATACCCCACCCCCACGCACTGCTCTGCTGTGGTCCTGTTCAAGCTGGCCAGCACATGCACTCACACAGGAGATAACTCTTGAGTGCCGGGCTCTGGGGACCAAGGGGGGTATTGTGTTTCTGGGTTCTGTGGGTCTGAACCATTTGGAGACAGAGTTCATGGCAGGCTCCCACCCCCAGGGCACTATACAGACAGCAGACTAAAACACACTCCCAGTCTTCCTGTGGGAGGAAAAAACAAACTTCCTGTGGAGCCTCAGCTTAAGAGTTTGAGCTTCAGGTTTACTCCACATCTGGGAGCTATGGAAGTGGTCTCAGGGAATGTAGGCTGGGGGATACCATCTTTGAGTTCTCACTTAGCCTCACTATAGCTCACTAGTATTTAAATGAAGAAAACAAAAACACTAATTTGAAAAGATATATGCACCCCTATGTTCAATGCAGCATTATTTAGAATAGCCAAGATATGGAAACAACGTAAATGTACATCAATGGATGAATGAATAAAGAAGATGTGGTATTTATATATACAACAGAATACTACTCAACTATAAAAAAGAGTGAAATCTTGCCATTTGCAAACAACATGGATGGACCTTGAGAGTTTTATGCTAAGTGAATCAGGCAGAGAAAGACAAATGCCATATAATTTCATTTATCTGGAATCTAAAAACAATACAAATGAACAAACAAAACAAAATAAAACTCTTAGATACAGAGAAAAGATTGGTGGCTCCCAGAGGGGATAGGAGTTGGGGAATAAACAAAACAGGTAAAGGAGATCAAGAGGTAAAAACTTCTAGTTATAAATACATAAGTCATGGAGATGTAATGTATAACATTGGGACTATGGTCAATAATATTGTATTGCAAATATGAAAGTTGCTAAGAAAGTAAATCTTAAAATTTCTCATCACAAGAAAGAAATGTAAATTTATGTGGTAACAGATGGTAAATAGACTTAATGTGGTGATCATTTCTAATGTATACAAATGTTGAACCACTGTGTTGTACACCTAAAACTAATGTAATGTCATATCTCAATTATACTTCAATGATAAAAGGATATCTGGGCTGTTTCCAGTTTGGGGCTATTACAAATAATGCTGCTGTGAACATTTATGTACAAGTTTTCTGTGGATATGTTTTTGTTTCTCTTGGGTGTATACCTAAAAGTAGAATTGCTGGCTCATTTGCTAACTATGGTTAAACTTTTAAGGAACCGCTTGACCATTTTCCACAGCAGCTGCCTTATTTTGTCTTTCCACCAGCAGTGTATGAGGGTTCCAATTTCTTCACATCCTTGTCAACAGTTATTATTGTTCATGCTTTTTTATTATAGCCATCCTAGTAGGTGTGAGGTGGTACCTCATTATGGTCCTGATCTGCATTTTCCTAGTGACTAATGATGGTGAGCATCTTTTCCTGCATCTACTGGCCATTCGTGTCTTCTTTGGAGAAATGTCTATTATTTCCTTTGCCCATTTTTAATTTGTGTTCTGTATTATTTTATCACTGAGTTATAATTTTTCTTTATATATTCTGGATATTAACCCTTATCAGATATGTAATAAAATAAATATTATCATTGTTATTAATGTCTGAAAATATAAACATTATACTTGGCATTGAGGATAAAAGGACAGAAGAACCATAGTCCTTTCTTTCTAGGAGTTGAAAGTACCAGAACAGTAAAACTTGAGGACATCTTTTCTATGGAAAGGGCAGGGGAGAAGGTTAATGCTTATAAGCCTGAGGAAATGGGAAGCTAATTGTCCATCTAACAGTGATGGGTAAATAGGGAAAAGAAGGTTTGTAAGCATTTTTCACTTTATTTAATACTTGTCCTACAAGGCCATTTATTAATGGATTAATGTCTTTTTGGAAAGTTGTGACAAATATCCTATGCAAAGATCAGGCTTGAGTCAAACTGTATATTTACAGTAATTTTTTACACCAGTGTTTCCCAAACTGAGTATATGGATAAGTGGCTCCTTGGATACATTATCATCATCTGGTTCTTAAAAATATACTCTCTGGGCTCAATACTAGATTCGCTACAATAGAGACTTTGAGAGCAATACCTGAGAATATGCATTTTAAATCTGCTTCCTTGCTAAGACAGAAGTATAGCTAGATTGAGCAATGACTATGCATGATGAACAAACGCCATCAAGGTAGATTTGTTCTGCAAAGCCGCCTACTCAGTGAAGAAGGGAAGGGTGTTTCCTTTACATATTTATTAGTTCTGATAAGGAATTCAAAGGTTATTTAGGAATCTGTCAACTTACTGGTTGAGTGAATAACAAACATGGTGGGAAGGTACAATTTAAGATCTACAATTTGGATAGACTCAAGTGTCCCTCCCATGTGTAACCGATGCCCGCGGTATATAGAATTGTGTTGATGTGGCCTTTTAGCATACTTGCATTAATAGGGACAGCTACATAGGGA
The DNA here is from genome assembly GCF_024610735.1 of Ursus americanus. Classification (NCBI taxonomy): domain Eukaryota; kingdom Metazoa; phylum Chordata; class Mammalia; order Carnivora; family Ursidae; genus Ursus; species Ursus americanus. The sequence continues at coordinate 34,749,282 of NC_142164.1, read as the reverse complement.
GGCAAAGTAGCCCACTGCTTTTGTCATATGATCTAGGTGTTGAGGGTGGGAGTCCTAGGTTGTCTCCCCTAAATACTTCTTTCCTCCCACTATTTGCTAACTGAAATTCAGCAATAGAGCTGAAGGCTTAGATTCCTTTTAAGAAATGTAAATAAAGGTGATCCCAAAGTTTCTGATAATTCAGGTTTCTAGAAACTGGTAAAGCTGATCACATCCAGCAGCTGCATTCCCCTTTAGCATTTTTGGTTCCTGAACTCACAGCAATCAGTTTGGAAAGTGTGTGCCCAGTATTTCTTTGTTTATTTAAGTATTAATAAAATGCTGACACATTGGATAATTTTACTTACATTTTTTCTTGGCATATTCAAGCTTTATGTAATCAATCTCTATCACTCACCATGTTAGGGTAAAGTTAAAGCTGCTATAACAAAGGAACTCCCCCAGTTGAGTGACTTGCAGAAGAAAGAAATTTCTCATATAACAACAAACCCAGATACCAGTGGTCCAGATTGTCTGGTGGGTATTCAGGGACTCTGAGGTTTCTTTTTTCTTGTTTTTGTACCATCCACTAGAACAAGGATCAGCAAATCATAGCCAGTGGGTCAAATCTGTTCCACCAACCATCTTTTTTTGGTAAATACATTTTTATTGGAACACAGGTATGCTCATTTGTGTGTATTGTCTATGATTGCTTTTGTGCTACAGGAGAATTGAGTAGTTGCAACAAAGATCCTGTGTGGCCAGCAAAACCTAAAATATTTACTGTTTGGCTCTTTACAGAAAAATTTGCCTGTCGCTACCCAGAAGAATTGTCTTTATCAGTATGGTCACAACTGAGTCTTGGACATTTCGTGTTAAACTTTAGGGGTAAGTGAAGATTTAAGGTTGTTGTTGTCATTTAGAATATTGGAGATCATGTAGAAGTTAAACACATGACACCAATTCACACCCTGTTGACCAAAATTAGCCATATGGCCCATGTTAACTACAAGAGAGGTTTGGAAATGTAATGCCTAGTTGTTCTTGTTCCTATTCCTCTGGGGAAATAGGCTAACTGGTTTTGTTGGACAGTTAGCAGACTCTGCCCTACTTGTATTTCTGCACACTTTCTTAAGAAAGAAAGGGGTAAACTAAAAGATCCTGAATCACAATGTCAATGGGAGTGTGTGCCATTGTGAACTTGATCTATTGAGTGATTTTCAATGGAAAATGAAAGAGTTGAAGAAAAGTTTGTGTATGATATCCATTGCTTTGCTGTTATCTGCAGTTACACTGGTTCTTTTGTGGTGTTGTTTTGAATTATACACTTGTATGGGGTGGGCAGGGGATAAAAGCCAAAGACGTACAGGGCTGATTTAATGTGAATATGAGGATAAAGAGTAGAGGATTAGAAAAAGACCCAGGAATAAAAAAGACCTCAACTTGAATCTGGTGTTATCAGTGGCTAGCTGTGACAAGCTGAGTTTCAGTTTCCTCATCTGTAAAATGAGGATAGTAATATCTAATACCTAGTTTTTATGGTGGTTGTGATGATTCAATTAGGTAATACATATGTAAATATGTTAAGCAGGGTGGCTGGCAAGAAGTTAGTATTTAAAAGTGTGAGGGAATATTATTAGGCAGTGAAGTGCAAAGCTGCAAAAGGGAAATTTACAATTATTAATCATCTACCCTATGTCAGGAGTTCTGATTGGCAGTTTACTTGTGTTATCTCAATAAATACACTATCCCCTGGGGATACATATGTGTTTAGCACTTTTAAAATTTTTTCAGTCATTTTTGCCTTAGTATGAGTGTCAGAAAGTATTTTAATGGGACAAGTGTGGAAACTGGAGGGCACAGGGTAAGAAAGTGAGCATGAGTGAAGGGGAGAGATCAGATGGGGAGGGGAGAGTCAATTACATTATTTTGCCAAAGGCCAGAAGTGCTCTACTACTTTAAAAATATGAATGAACTCGGGAACAAATTTGAAATATACAATAACTAATATTGAAGACAAAATAATCTTTATATTAAAAGTCAAATTTAAAAAATAAGTACAAGCAGGGGCGCCTGGGTATCGCAGTCTGTTGAATGTCCGACTCTTGGTTTCTGCTCAGGTTATGATCTCAGGGTCATGAGATCTGGCCCTGCATCCGCTCTGCGCTCAGCCAGAGCCTGCTTGGGACATTCTCTCCCTCTGCCTCTCCCCACCTCCCCACATGCTTGCTCACTCTCGATCTCTCTCTCTTTATCAAATAAATTCAAATAAATAAATCTTTAAACTGTTTAAAAAACATAACTACAAGTATTTTCTTAAATTAGATGATACCCTGGAAATTAGTGTGGTTTTTTGGTTTGCTTTATAAGGGAGGAGTATTGATCTTCTAGCTTGATTTTGGTTATTTATTCTCATTAAAATTACCTGAATAACATATCTATATTATGATTAAAGTCACCGTTTGCAATTATTGTAATGTATTATTGTAGTTTGTCAAATATTTGGCATTAAGAGCATTGACATTTCACATTCTACTTTCATCATCTCTGAAAAGGTTTATGGTAATAAAAAATCCTCATTGATTTTTACTTTTGAAGTCTTCACCTTATATTACTATCTGATTGCATGCCCAAAAAAGGAAGCCTGCCTTCAAACATTTATTTTTAGAATGCAATAAAGTATAGCTAGAGGAAGTAATTTTTCTTTAGAAAGAGCCAAATATTATGTAGTGGAAAACATAGAGGCATATTTAAAATACCTTTACTAAAGTTCAATTTTTTGAAAGAAAGATAATGCTAAGATTATGCAAAATTTGCCTTGTAGTTAAATATGATTTATTAAGTAAGCTGGTGTCATGCATCATTAGCAAAATTGATGACTCCTCAAATTTATATTAATGCTAATTCAGGCAGTGAGCCATAATTACTTATGCTTGGAGAAATATCATATTTGCATGAAAAATTTACCTGAAGAGGATGGACATTCAATAAATATTGTGATAGCTAGCCTCACAAATGGTCCCCAGTGATGATCCCTGCGTCCTGTTATCTACATGCTTATGTAGTCTTCTCTCAAATTATACCAGGGTTAGACTTTGTGGCCAATAGTATATAGATGTGGTGCACATGATGTTATGTCACTTCAGATACTAAGCTATAGAAGACTGTGGCTTCTATCCTTGGTGTTCTGTCTATCTCAGCTCACATACCCTGGAGAAAGCCAAGTCATGAGCAGGCCTATGGAGAAGCCTACCTTGCAAGGACCTGAGGCCTCGCACCAATACTCCCCTAAGTGTGATTGTGAGTACTTTAGTCCCCTTAGAAAGCACACCCCTACTCAAAACTTGACTGCCACCTTATGGGAGACCCTGAGCCAGAACCACCCAGTTATGCTGATCCCAGATTCCTGATTTGCACAAACTGTGTGAGATAATAAATGTTTTAAGTTGCTAAATTTTAGAGTAACTTGTTACAGAGCAATAGATGGCTAATATAAAGATGATGGCTTCAGACATTTCAAAGAATTTTTCTAGAAAAGGAAGAAAACATTCGATGCATATTTAAACACATAACATTGGTATCTCGTATTTTGCTGGTCAACCGGGCAAACCTTGTATGTTGGTGATCATTGCTTACTATGTCACTTATTGTTTACCGTGTGCCAAACAGCATACTAAGCATTTTACGTGATTATCACATTTAATTATCACAAAAAATTATGCGTTACTATCTTCAATTTATAGATAAGGAAACTGAGGCTAAAAGAGGGGAAGCAACTTGCCTGTAGTCACATACTTGAGTGGTACAGCTAGAACTCAAACCCTGTTCTCTTTGATTTCAAAGACTGCTCCTAACAAATATGCAAAAGAACACTACTATGTTGGGTGGCTACAGTGTGGTTGGGAAAGAGCCTCCTGCACCCGAAATCATCACCTATCTACCCCAGTGTTTTCCAAGGTTGTTTTTATTAAGATTCCCAATAAAATACAGTTTACATTGTGTCCGGTATGTTCTCTCTCTCTCTCTCTTTCTCTCTCTCTCTCTCTCTCACACACACACCTGAAATAAACACTTGACAAAATAATACTTACCCCTATGTGCTCTGATATTTTCTATTCTAGTCTATTTTAATCAGTTTGATTATGACATTGGTGTTCACAATTTCTTAAATATCAAAACTTCATTTAAAAATTTCATTTCTGGCTGATGCTTGGACACTTTTCTTCCAGGATGAATTCTTATGTCTAAAGAATGCTTTTTGTTAAAGTGTGGATGTGATGTAAGGCTACATATACACGCTAGCCTTGTATTACAAGTTAAATTCATTCATTTTAAAAGTAAGTGCCTATGCTGGTATAATACCAAAAACTTTTTTTTTATTGCAAATGCCTTTAGGTGGGGCCTGTTTTCTCTAGTTTATCACAAGCTCCACAAACCCTATTGCTTAATATCCGTACATTTCCCTTATTTCTGTGATCTGTTAGATACCCAAAGGCACTTAATCTTGCAGCTTCTGTTATCTTCTTTGGGAGCAGTGGTTATCCAGGTAGGCAGTCCCATTCCTGGGGATGTTTTAGAAATGGAGAGAATGGCATTATCTTTTGATTGTCACAGTGCTTGAGGATGGTACAGGCATCTGATGGGTGCGGACCAGGCATTCATGGTATTACCCTGCAGTACATGGGACAAGCCTACACAAGGAATATTCTCCCTGTATCTCATATGACTTTCAAATGGCCCTCGGATATTCATGTAGGGAAAACCTTAAAATTATGCGGACCTAGAATATAACTCCAATTTTTTATATGAATGCAGAGCATGTTTTATACAGTTTTAATATATGCTGACCTTTCCAGAAATGCAACTGCTGTATATAAATCAAGAGGAGATCTTACTTTGTTTTATTTAGAACTTCATCTAGGTTTGTTTACCATTTCCAAAACTTGTGTAATTAATCAGTGCCAATGCCCACTGGTGGCATTTGGGCTGTCAACACAATATCCCTATATTAATCTGTATTTATACTTGGCACACACATGGCAATTTTGTCACACACGTGGCAATTCTATGAATCTATTTCTATAGCCTTTATTTTGAAATGTCAAATATAAAGAAAAGGCAGTGAAAATACTCAGTTCAATATTGCCTTACTTATGTGAAAGCCAAACTTCTTCATTTTAAGTAGATACAAACATCTGACTCCCTCATTATGTCCTTCCATATCTTCATGCCCAAACATTTACTTATTGAAATATGTGATGTATAATATTTACATCTTATTGTATTATGAAGCTCGTTTCTGGAATTTCTCTTTTATGTTTTAGTTACAGCGTTATATTGATATTTTGCAATTTTGTGTGTAGATGAGTTATCTTATTTATGGTTTTCATGAAGAGGGCATTACAAAATATTTAAGACAAGGAGGCATTGGTCTGCTAGAGGTGAAAAACCTCTAATCTATACCAAGGCAACAGTGTTACTATTTAAATGTACAGGTTTTGAGGCCACAGCTAAGGCCTACAGAATTAGAGCCTGTGAGGGCCGAGCCCAGGAATTGACATTTCTAATGAACTCCCAGGATGATTCTGACACCGTCTTTGTGAAATTGTTCATCTTGATATCATCGTCTTCTGCCTTTATTCTTGTGATCTGAATCCGACCCACCTCCCTTCTTAGGAAAGGAAATAAATTATTTCTTCCGACTTTTATTTTAAATCTGTCTCTCCACTGGTCCCTTTATCTCTGTCTACATGTGTGCTTAAAGAGTCAGTGGCTTAAAGAAGTCCTTATTTGACCCCATTTTCTTCCTAAAACTATGCTTTATCGTTCACATTTAACTTCCCGAATGACTGTCTTGAAAGAGTTGCGTATCATCTCTTATCTCCACTAATATTTCTCTGTTCTCAATGACTCATGATATGTCTTCTGCCCTCACCACTTTAATGAAACTATCTTTCACACCATTCTGACAATATAATTACATCTTCTCAGTTCTGATGCTGCTGAATTTCTTTGCAGCATTATACACTTTTGAAAACCTTCTCCTGCTGGAAAATTTTCTTGGTTTCTGGAACACTGGGCTCCCCTCATTCTCCTCTTACCTCTGTGGTAAACAATGATAAAGTTTCCCTTTCTGACTCATCTTGTATCCACTCATTATAGATTCTTTCAAAGATTCAGTCCCCAGATCAGTTTTCTATACATATATGTCCCCAAAACTGTGTCATTGGCCACTTGTTTTTAGGATCCAGGTCTGTATTTTTACTTGCCTTCTGGAAACTTATTAATACACAGTATATCCTCTAGATATCTCAATTTTATGCATTTAAAACTGAACTCATCTTTCCTCATAAAGCAGCCAAGGTTCCTTTCTCTTAGGTTAGTTAACATCACCACCAAATTACTCAGACTTGAAACTTCAGTCAATTTAATTCTTTCTCACCCTTCATATATAATGTGTTAACAAATTCTACTGATTCTTCTTCTACCTCTCCTATAAATCTTTTAAATTCCTACTATATCTATCATCATTTCAAGCATTTGTTACCCTTCCATTTTGACTCTGGCCTCCTAACTGGTCTCCCTTCTTCAAAGCTCTCGTGTTCCCATCTATAGCTCAGCATTTAACTTCTTGGCCTTCAGAGCCAGACTTTCAGTGTTTGACTTCACCACTTACCGCATGACCTTGAACAAATTACTCAGTCTTTGTGCTTTAATTTCCTTTATATATAAAATAAAGCCAACAAGAATATCTACCACATACACATATAATTCTTTTGATGATGAAGAGATGCCATACATATATGTATATGTGTGTGTGTGTGTATACACACACACACACACACCATATTTTTATGATGTATATATATCCTCAAAAAGTCCCTGAAACAGGCCAAGCACTTAATAACTGTTATCTGTTATTAACTCTTTGACTTACTAGCATTTTTACCCAGGTTTATATTTTCCATTCAAAAGTCCATAATGTCCTCTTAGAAATCTTTGCAATTATAAGTAGCCTCAATTATTTAGGCTCATTTAATTTGATGTTTTGCATAAATTAAGCATGAGGAAATAGATTGCCTTTCACTTTGCTCCCTTTGGAGTATTTTGATAAACTATTCCATAATGTAAATGGCTCTCTGTTCAGGTCAGAACATATTAATTATTCCTATCTTCTAATATTATTTGCATTTATTGGATCACTTATAGTTCATCTGTGAAATCTGACTGATTGATGTGGCCTCACATTTCTGGGTGAGGAAGAGAGTACTTCAAGAAGTCGATAACCATTTCCTTGATGTATACCCTGTTATGCCTTATATGCTATGCTTTTTGCTATCAGCTAATGAAGTTGCTTCTTGGGAGGCAAAGGGAAAAAAATCTATAATCCAGAACTCTGGTGCTGGCTTTGAGAACGATATTCTCTGAAATGGTCCTAGATCCAGCCGACTAGAGAAGTCTTTTTTGAGGGGAAGTAAATATTTACATAAGCTCTTTATAGTGTGCTTCTCTTCTACATTTATTTCTTTGACCATTTTACCTATATTCTATATAGTACATGTTGAGTTTCTCAGAATAACTCCATCTCTTTTCTCTGATTAGGTTTGATTTTTATATTCAGCATGGATGGATTCCCACTTCTACCCTTACCACCCTTGTCCTGGACAAACTATGTGGGTTTTGAGCGGATGGAGGTTAGATGTGAGTTCACAGAGCTCATGCCCAGTAGTGTTCACCCCATGATCCATTTAGTGTTCAAAATTGGCTACAGGCAAGAGGCAAAATACAACGCCTTTTTCTTGTTGCCCTTCACAGTGTTAAAAATAAGACAAGCCCAAAGTGGAGTAATTTATCCTAAGCTCATGTCACCAAACCTAGACTTAATTACAGTTTCAGCTTTTCCATAACTGGAATCTCAAACCAGTCAATCAGGAATCTCCTGATCAGCACTAGTTCAGTAATCTGCTTGATAGACCCCAGCCATTCCCTAAAGGAAAGTAATCTTGCAGTAACCAACCCACTTTTTTGTCTAGTAGAACTTCCTTGTTCCTACTCCCTTCTGCCTATAAATGTCTTTCATTTTGTACAGTTCCTCAGAACTTCTTTGTGTCTGCTAGATTTGATGCTGACTGATTCGTGAATCATTGAATAAATCTAATAAGATCTTTAAAATTTACTCAGTTGAATTTTGTTATCAACAATTTTAAGAGTGTTTTTACAAACGGGTCAGCAGAATGGTAGAAAAAAATGGAGAGTTGAGGAGAGGAATGGAAGGAAAAAGGCTGGACAGAGATCAACAGATGGAGAAGAGGGCAGGTGTGTTGTAGAGGAAACTTCTCAGCCTTCTCATCTGGCTCCTAGAACATCTGTTGTTTTACCCGTCTCCATACAAGAGGATGTGGTCAGATCCTAGGTATAGGCCCTCTTCAACCACTAAGGGCAGCTTTGAAAAATAATTAACTTCTTAATGCAGTACAAGAGATCTTTAAAATCCCTATACTCTTGACTTTACCTGGAATCCTTTTTTTTAAGATTTTATTTATTTATTTGAGAGAGAGCCTGCAAGTTTATGATTGAGTTGGGGGAGGGGCAGGAAGGGAGTGGGGGGGGAAAGAGAGAGAGAGAGAGAGAGAATCTCAAGCAGACTCCACACTGAGCCTGGAGCCCCACGCAGGGCTTGATCTCATGACCCTGAGATCATGACCTGAGCCAGCCCAAGAGTTCGACAATGCTTGACCAACTAAGCTGTCCAGGTACCCCAACTTTACCTGGTGTCTTTTCTCCCAGATTACGTATTCCTTACACCTTACCTCAGTTCCTTCCTTTCTTTTTGTTACTCACTCCCCTGACCTGCTACTGAAGTAGCTGTGATACCTCTTTATTAATAGCTGCTAAGGCGGCAGGCGGGGAAGTGGCAGGGTTCGGGCCTATTTACATGGTTCATAGAAGTCCGAATATGAATTTCATGGAGAAAGACGATAAACTATAAATGAGCATGAAATGTTGTCCTTTATTTATTAGAACTATAGTTTAAAAAGACCTCCTTCAACTCCCCTACACATCATTTTCCTTCCACAACTTGTTTGACTTGTTTCTCATTCACTGCTCACCAACAATCCCTCCCTAAGCTGGTGGACTGCCAGCTTTCTTGCCCCTTTATAGTTCACCTGGCCCTTCCTCTGCATAGTCATAACATGGAAAGTGTAATTTTACATTATTGAAGCTGGTGAAAAAGCAGAATGATTTTATTGCTTTTGATTGATGAGGCTGTCATATTAGTTAAATCAAATCTGCAAGTAGACAGAATGCTGAAGTATTTATTTAAGAAGGGATATGTCAAACATTGTGTGTTATGGAGTGCCATATTCATTGTATTATGCTTCGCAGCAACTCCTCCCAAAACTGAAGACTGCACAGTTGTGGCCTATGACTCCACAAGTTGACCATCTTAGTTAGTGCAATTGAACATACACAATGTGACATATTTTATAAACAAAATATCAAAATAAGCCACCCAAAACAAAATATCGACAACTGTATGTTGATTTTGTAATATATCCGCTGCCTCATAAAGGTGGACCACTCTTCTGGGGTCGATGAAGGAAGATATCTGGTGGGTGCCAGTTAGACTTTGAAGAGGTAATACATGGAAGTGGATGAATTTAGAGGGAAAAGAACAGAGAGCTTAGGACTGAACCTTGGTGAATTCCAGAAGTCAATGGGTAAGTTTAGATTTGGATTCAGTACCACTTAGTGATTAGTCACTGTGTGCTAGGCTTGATATTTTTACATATGTGATCTCATGTAATTGTCCTAACAGCTTTGTGACGATATTGATGCTCAAAATTATTATATAACTAGACCAAGGTCACACAGTTAGAAATTGTTACTTCGGATTCTAATGTTTGATATTTTATTCTAAATTGAGTGATTTTTCAATTATACTCCATGAAAAAGAAAGGAAGCCTGGGGGGAAAAAACGGAGAAATAAAACCTTGAAACGTAGACAAGACAATGCAGCTGAGAACTAAACAATCTGAGAAATGACCATTGAATTTAGCTAAGTCACATTTTTTTTATTAAAATGAAGAATCCACAGGGAAGGAAACCAACAGGTACTTGCTAACTCACACAGGGAGAGCACTTTGTTGAAACTTCAGGAACATTTCTGCATTATTTGCATTAAGAAGGATTAAATATGAATGCTCTAGGCTACAGTGTTTTCTTTGGTAGGTTATGATTAGTGTCTTTCTCCAGTAAAGATGTATGTAAATTGAATTCACAGTAATGTGATTTCTATTTGTAATGTACATTGCCATTGCATTCTGACAACTTGAGATCTGTCACGAAGAAAGAAAGAAAATAATTAGTGATCAGTAGTGGGAGTTTAATATTTTAATTCTCCAGCTGTTGTGCAAAATGTCTTTGTGCGTGTAGATTCAATTAATCGTAAAGGAGGGAATCAGAATAATGGAGCTACATTATGTTGCTTTTCAACATGCACTGTAGGTAGAAATTGGTAGGTTCTTTAATTTGCTACCACTATTTAGGGGGAGCACAGACAGCAAAAATCTTTCAAACAAAGGATTCTTAATATTGACAAGGGAACATTAAGAGAAACCTCATGGCCACAGTAGAACTATAGGATATATTGATATTATAGGCTATAAATTGAGATAATAATTACAAAGAAAATATTGTAATTTGACTATTTACAATTTAAAAGTAAACATATACAAACTGAAACATTTGCCCATCTACATGAATCATAAAATTTAATAGCAAATGGCAATCTGGGGTAAAATTTTTGCAAATATATGGCAAATAAAGGGCCGATGCATTTAATATGTAAAGAAATTTTGCAGATCAGTGACAATTAAAAAAATACACACATAATAACCTCCCAGTAAAAAAATGGGCAAAGTCTATGAGCCAAAAATTTACAAAAGAACTATGAATACAAATAAACATGCACCAAGATTTATCTTGGTTTACTAGTGTAAACCGTGTCTACGTTTACTAGTGTAAACGTAGGAAAAGATGCACAGTGAGTTTATGCCTTAATCTTCCCTGTGCCCCAACTGAAACACATACAAATGATAATACAAAAATAACTCCAGAAAGACATGGTTGTGACAAAAAAATAAACTACTCCGTGGACAAGAAATAGAATAGAGACAGACTCGGTGGTGAAAGCCCGGGCCTATCTGAGTTCTAGTTTCAGATACAGGCAGAAGTCACTGAAAATTTGACTTATGTGGAATAAAGGAGCCAAAAGCATTGCATATGTGGAGGGGCAGAGCTAAATTCACAGCAGGAATTGGGAGCTAGGGTGGAGCCTCCTGCTCTGGGAAAGAAGATGATAAAACCCAGGAAAGTGATAAAACCTAAGGACCACAGCCTGGGGCTTTTTTAAAGCTGCATATCAGGTCCTCCTTTCTCCTGACCTCGAAACCATCACAGGTATGAGTGAAGAGGCAGTTCTTACTCTCTTTTCTCCTGGTAATTTTGATCCCTCTTTCACTTTTATCAAGGGCTGAAGAGGAGGACCTAACTGTAGGACTCTTGATAAGACCTCTACTTGATCCTTTCACACTCACAATGAAAGCCATGCTTATCCCCCACATTTGCAGCTTCCAGAACAGGCATGCCAACAGAAGGATGTGTGCCCTTTTTATACATATTGAAAAGTTGCATATAGAGGTAACAAAAGGTTAAATAATATCCTGTCTCTTACTTTAACAACTCTGCCTTCATAATGATAAGATCAAAACATACATGCATAACTATAGTTTTCTATGCTGAAAGTTAGTCAAACGCCCCAGACGACTGAACTATTATTTTACATATCTGACTTTTTGTTTACAGTCTGATGGTGTTTGGGTGAGCAATAAGTGCATACATAATTCATAAATTAATATTTATTTGTTTTTTTAATGTTTTTAAAATTATGTTAGTCATCGTACAGTACATCCCTGGTTTCTGATGTAAAGTTCGATGATTCATTAGTTGCGTATAACACCCAGTGCACCATGCAATACGTGCCCTCCTTACTACCCATCACCAGTCTATCCCATTCCCCCACCCCCTCCCCTCTGAAGCCCTCAGTTTGTTTCTCAGAGTCCATAGTCTCTCATGCTTCATTCCCCCTTCTGATTACCCCCTCTTTCTTTATCCCTTTCTTCCCCTACTGATCATTCTAGTTCTTATGTTCCATAGATGAGAGAAATCATATGATAGTTGTCTTTCTCTGCTTGACTTATTTCACTTACCATTATCTCCTCCAGTCCCGTCCATGTTGCTGCAAATGTTGAGAAATCGTTCTTTCTGATAGCTGAGTAATATTCCATTGTATATATGGACCACAGCTTCTTAATCCAGTCATCTGTTGAAGGGCATCTCGGTTCCTTCCACGATTTTTTTTTTAATCAGAAGGGGGAATGAAGCATGAGAGTATTTATTTGTTTATTTGTTTTATTAACTCTATTTTTCTTGCTTTCATTGCCAAAAGATCACTAATAGGATGCTGTAATCAAGATTTTCACATAATCTGTATTTCACTTGCAGTTCTGACTTGAAGGATTAAAATAAAAATGTATTCAAAATTTGTAAAATTTGAGTGTATTTTATATATTTAAATAAATTAAAAATAAAATTATTTTTCATATTTTAAGTTATTTTTTATAAAATAAAATTAATAAAATTAAAAAGCAAACTAGCACACATTTAAGTCAAAACTACATAGTTTGAATGTTTTAATCTTTTCAAATATAAATAAATCTTATTAAATATTTATATAAAGTGATATTACTCACAAATTTTTAGTTTGACATGCATTAATAACCGAGGAAAAGAATTGGTAATTAAATTTTACCAATGCCATGCCTAGATAGATAGATATATACCTTTAGGGATAAAATGAATTGTTTGATAATGGGAAATATTCCTCAACCAACATGTACAGTTGCTGGATTTGTGAGTTTCTCAGGAGCCATAAATTGTGTCAGGAAGAGAGGCAAGAAAATGGATGCTGGGTGCCAATCTGAAATGAAATGCTATTATGTAACCATCTATTGTATTTATACCATATGAGTGGAAGAATTTGATAAGTTAGTCTTCAGTACCACTAAAATGATTGTGCTGCTCTGTTCCTTCCTGCACTCGAGAGCACTGTCCAGTTCTGACTAAGCAGTAGTGCAAACCACAAAATCTTCACTGTAGGTGCTACTTTGGATTCTTCAGGAAGCAGATGCCAAGGCAGGATTAGACATGTAAGAGACTTACTACGTGAAATACCTGTGAAAGACCAAGGGAGGGGATTTGTAGACTGGGAGTGTCTTCACAAAGTGGTGTAAGTCTGACCCCTGTAGGAGAGTGTAAGGAAAGGAAAGAAAGAAGAGGCTCAGCCTGCAGTGCTGTTCTAAGAAAGTTTTGGACAAGGCAGTGGGCATTAGAGAATATCCATGGTCTGCAGGAATAGGCCTGCGTGTGTCTCCCTACTGTGCTTGAATTTTGGCTAGGAGCAGCCTAGGGGGAGTGTGGCCTTTACACAAATGTGGCCTTTACACCCAGAGGAGCTACAGCTGAGCCAATGGTTAACTAGGGTCCATGACACAAAATTAGGGAGCCCATTTCTTAGTGGCCAGAGTGTATGGGTAGGACTCAAAATTGTTAACTTTATCAGTTCTCCAAAAATTGATTTATGGAGTCAGCTCTATGCTTATTGAAATCCCAGCAGGCTTTTTCTGTAGAAATTGACAAAATGATTCTAAAATTCCCATGGCAATGCAAAGGATCTAGAGTAGCCAACACAACAAGAAGAACAAAAATTGGAAGACTAACATTACCTGTTTTCAGTACTTATTATGAACCTGTATTAATCAAAGCAGCATGGCATTGGTGTGAAGATACACAAATAGGTCAACAGAACAAAATGAAGAGTCCAGAGGTAGAATCATACGTATGTATGTAAGAGTGATTTTCAATAATGGTGCAATGAGAATTCGGTCAGTGGGAAAAGGAGAATCTTTTATTTTTTTAAAGATTTTATTTATTTGAGAGAGACAGAGACAGAGAGAGTGAGCATGAGCAGGGAAAGGGGCAGAGGGAGAAGGAGAAGCAGATTCCCTGCTGAGCAAGGAGCCCAATATGGGGCTCGATCCCAGGACCCTAAGATCATGACCTGAGCCAAAGGCAGATGCTTAACCGACTAAGCCCCCCAGGTGCTCCAAAGAGAGTCTTTTAAACAAATGGGGCTGGAATAATTGGATATTCATATGTAAAAATAAACTTCAGTCTATCCCTTGTAACACATTTAAGAATTTACTCAAAATGGTTCATAGACCTAATATAAAGTTTTCTTAAATGGAGGACTGGCAAACAATAGTCTGCAGTCCACATCCAACCTACAAACTGTTTTCATAAAGATTTATTGGAACATTTGCTTATTCACTATGTATTGTCTATGGCTGCTCTTGTGCTACAAAAGCAGAGTTGGACAGTTGTGACAGAGACCGTATGGTCCAAAAAGCCTAAAATGTTTCCTATCTAGTTCTTTGGAGAAAAAATTTACTATCCTCTATTAGATACAACAGAAGCACAGCCCATAATGGAAAAAAAATGGTAAGTTGCACTTATAAAAATTCAAAATTTGTCTATAAGTCTTCATAAGACACTGTTAAGAGGATAAAATGACAAGCCACAGACTTAGGATACAGTATTTGCAAATCATATATGTGATACGGAACATTTATCCATATAAAGAACTCAACAGTAGAAAGTACAAACAACCTAATAGTAAAATGGGCAGAAGACTCGAACGAGTATACTTCACTGAAGAAGATCTATGGATAGCAAATAAGCACATAAAAAGCACTCACATCATCAGTCACTAAGGAAATGTGTATTAAAACCACAATGAGATACCACTACATACCTGTTAGAATGGCTAAACTTTATTTTTTTTTTTAAGATTTTACTTATTTGACAGAGAGAGTACAAGCAGGGGGAGCAGCAGGCAGAGGGAGAGGGAGAAGCAGACTCCATACAGAGCAGGGAGCCCCATGTGAGACTTGATTCCAGGACCCTGGGACCATGACCTGAGCTGAAGGCAGACGCTTAACCGACTAAGCAACCCAGACGTTCCTAGAATGGCTAAACTTTAAAGGACTCATTATACCAAGCGTTGGCAAGGATGTGTGGGAACTGGATATCTGCACGCTGCTGAAGAGAATGTAAAATTGTACAGCCACTTGGAAAAACAGTTTGCCACTTCTCTTAAAAGTTAAATATACACCTATCATCTAGCCATTTTGCTCACAAGTATTTATGCAAGGGAAATAAAAGCATATCCCCCTATGATTACTTGTACACAAATATCCCCAGCAGTTTTATGTGCAATTTTCAAACATTGGAAACAATTCAGATGTTCACCAACAGGCAAATGGATGAACAAACTGTGGTATGTTCATTTTTGATACATGCAGCAACATGAATGAATCTCTATGCTGAATGAGTAAAGTAAAAACATAATTCATACTGTATGATTCCATTTATATAAAATTCGAGAAAATGAAAACAAGTTTATAGTTACAAGTGCAGATCATTGGTTGCTTGGTGGCAAGTGTTAGGAGGGGCAGAAGAGAGGGATTACAAAGAATCATAAGGAAACAATTGAGGGAGGTAAATGTGTTCATTGGTTTGATTGGAGTGATGGTTTCCTGCTTGTGTAGATACGTCAAAATTTATCGAATTGTACACTTTAAACATGTTAAATTTATTGTATGCCAATTATAGTTCAATATAGCTGTTTTTAAAAAAGTATAAAAAAGTGTTGACTGACGAGAGTTCATGCCCTTTGGGGACCAGGACCTCACACCATGTAGAACCTAGAAATGAAAAGAAGGAAAGCACAGTGTCCTCCTTGTTGAAAGTGATTGTAACAGGACCACTCCTGCTTTGATCCCCCTGTTTTCTGGACTCATTTAGCCTTCCTCCTGGGGACACAATGCCATTTAGAGGTCTCTAATTTAATACATTTACCGCTTCTTGGAAGATGGCACTCCTTCTTTACAGAGCATTGCCTCCGAGCTTTTGCTTTAACTGCGCCCTTCGAAGACTATTTTAGTGCTCCGTAAAGCCAGTTGCCTCTGGATGGTGCAGTATGCCATACTGACTGTGGAAACCATGGTCATAGGGCCATTTCTGCCCCTTCTTTGTTTTCAACTGTTGTATGTTGGTGATATGTTGGATGCTATACCGTGTGGGGTTCCATGCCCACGGATTGAGCCTTCCTTCAGCCCCTGGATGTCAGTGCTGGCTGAGGCTTTTCAGACAGGAAAGGCAAGCCCATACCTGGAAGAAATATGTATCTCTGTGAGAACAAACCACTGACCTTTCTCAAATAGATGGGTATGATGTAGATGACTTGCTGCTAAGAGGCTGCTGGTCTGCTTGAGACATGGAGCCATAACAGGAGTTCAGCACTGGTGTTTGAAAGGATAGAGATTCAGAGGCATCACTAGCTAAACTAACTTTGGAGAGTGGAAGTATATGCTGGGAGGCCTCTATATAACCTTCACCTTTGCCAATCTATTCATGCGCCCATTGGGCCATTTCCAGGGTGGCTGACAACCATGGCTGGCTAATGACAATTGGCTGAGTTACTTTGTCTGCTTGTTTTTTTCAGTGTGTCTTCCATGGTGGATGCATTCTTCTGGGAATTAATGTATGATACACAAAATCTTTATATTTAGTGCCACTCCCATATGTTCATATGCCTCTATTCCAGACTTTTCTGTCTCTGATTTGCCAGTCCTTTTCCTTCCAGGCTTCTGACCAGATGGCCGCCTATTTATCATTTCCTTTATACATTTTTGCCTTGCTCCTTCTAATAATTTGGAAGTAAATACACTTTGTTTCCATTCTTTTAGTGGATGCTACTAAAAATTTAAGATGAATACTTAATGGAGTCTAAAGTTAGTCACTATTTCTAGGCTTCTCTTGAACAATCTAAGGATTTAGAATGCTTTGACCCTGACCACTTTACCTCCATCTTACATGTTACTAGTGTCCCGTATTTTAGTTTTGTCTTATTTTTCTTTCTACTCCTTTAGTAAGATACTGTTATTATTTATTCAATTAACATTTGTTTGTATTTATACAAATCCTTATTCTTTTCTCATCATTCCTTGTGTCTTGAGCCTTCCTTCTGGAAGCCTTCCTTTTCTTTATTCCCGAAGTACATCCTTTAAAATTCCCTTTTCATGGAGGTGCCGGGCTGGCTCGGTCAGTGGAGCATGCAGCTCTCGATCTCGGCGTCACGAGTTCACACCCCGTGTTGAGTGTGGAGCCTACTTAAAAAGAATAAAATTCTAAAAAAATCGCTTTTCCTGGTCTGTTTTATGTAAATTCTCTCCATTTTTGTTTTTCAGAAAGGTGAATTTTGAATGAGAGCTAGTCTGAATGTCAGATCACAAATTAAGAGTTCTATCCTGTCAGCATTTTGAAGTTACTGTTACCCCTGTCATGTTTTCTGTTACTACTCTGGCGAAGTCTACTCTCAGTTTAATAGTCATTGATTTAAGGTATTTTGTCTCTACTCTCCGGGCATTTATGACATCTTTTTGGTTGGGTGTTGTGCAGTTTCACTTTGACATGTCAGATGTGGACTTTTAAAAATTTATCCTGCTTGTGATTCATTGTGTTTCCTAAACCCAAAGGCATCCATCAGTCATGATTTTTTGACTCTTGTCTCTCCCTCATTCTCAGAATTCTCTTTTTCTGGGACTCCTATCATATACCCATTGGACCTTCTCATTCTATTTGCATGTTTCTGAACTTCTCTTTTAATATTTTCCATCTTTTTGTCTTTCTGAACTGCATTTTTGGGTAATTTTTTTTCAGATCTAATAGTTCCCAGATCTGCCCTTTATTAGTGTCTATCCTGTTGCTTAGTCCATTTATTGAGAGTTACTATTTCAGCTCACTTTTTTTCCTAGAATTTCTAGGATATTTTATTTGGTTTTGAAAGACAGCTGGCCTTTAAAAATAATGTCATTTTCCTTGACTAAGTTTTGATTATTATTTTTTTAATTTCTCAACATGCATTTTCTATATTTTTTATTCAGTATCCATTAATTTCAGTATTTCGTATCCTTGAGGACCTAATTTTATTGTTTATTTTATCTGCTATCTCGCTGTGGTTGCTAACTGGATTGACTGTCTTACCATTTGGTGTTATGTGGTCACATGCTTGGGGCTTTATCTGTAGAAATCCGTGAGGGTGCAGGTCCATGGTTCATTCTTTCACAGAAGTTTGTGTTTGCTTCTGCTAGCCACATCAGGGCCCTACTAATTTAGTGCAACGCTAAGTTAATTTTTTAGCTTAGGATTTTAAGGAACATGCAAAAAGTGTGGATTTAGCCACAAACATGTGTTATAAGCCTGTGGTTTTGAATTCTCAGAGGAGATATTTTTCCATCAAAACGCTAAGTTGGAACAGATAAGAATTCTGTTCAGCTCTCTGTCTTTGCTAGTGGATGGATTTTTTCCAGTCTGCCATTTCACTGAGGTGTGGAACTTTGAGATTCCTAGTTTTATGTGGTATCTCAATTCCCATTATCCACAGTATACAGACTTCTTTTTCTATTGCTATTAAGCCAACTAGTTTGGGTTTTTTCATATTAGTAAATCTCTTTTGAGCAGCTGCAATTTCATAATTGGCTTATGTTTCTGATTTCTACGTGTGTGTGTGTGTGTGTGTGTGTGTGTGTGTGTGTCTATCTCTTTCTCACTCCCTTCCTTCCTGGCTCTAAAATTTGCTCTCATTCTTGGAATCATATACATGAATATTTTTAACTTTATAGTTGAATCAACTGTGAATTTAATAGCATGCTTATTATATTTTATCCAGAATTTCTTGGAGGTTTTAATGGATTTTTTTCAAGATGTCCAATCTCCTATATTTCTAGGAACAGAAGTTGATATGCATGACATTTTAAAATAAAAAAGTAGTAAAATTAATTAACAGCATAGATACTAACTCAGTGTTATGAGTTAAGCAAATTTTTCTTGACTTCAATCTATATAGTAATAACACCAGGCAGCGGTAGAGGGCCTGAAACTTTTTCAAAGCATTTTCATATTTTATCTAATTTGACTCTCTCAAAACATTTTTAAGGTCGAGTATCTGTACCAAAGAGGTGAAGATTTTGCCAAGGACACAGAGCAAGTTAGCGACAACTCAGACCATTAGACAGGAAGACCAACATACTCTCTGTTATCAGTTGTTCGCAAAGTATGATGTTCCTCTCTGCACTGAAAACACCTCCTTTGATGTCAGAAATCCAAAGAGCTATAATGTAAATCTTCCTATTGAAAGCACAGTTTGAACTCCAAAGTTTGTGTTTTAGGACTGGAATATAAAAACTCTGCTAGAGGCCCTGGTTACAGTTTCCTCTGGGTTATGAAGGCAGAACAATTTGTTTATACTTCTCTTTTGGTATGCATCATGTCATATCCTATAGTATCATTCCTTATCTAAACAAACAAAACTTAGAAGTGTTAAGAAACAACTGTCCTTCTGTCCCTAAGAACTTTAATCAACAAAATCACCAGGGCTTAGCCTTGTGTCGCCTGCTTTTCAGTATGCAAAGGTATCTTTAGGCCACCCTTTCAGACACAGTGGCATTCTGCAGGGCCTGACATGCGGATGGCTATTTCTTTGACTATAATCCAGAAGGAATGATGTTTCCTTTTTATCTGAAAATTTAACCTCCTTGGAAGTTAAGCTGATTCAAACACAGCTGGGTAAGACCAAAGATATTTTTTGGTAGGTAAATAGTATGAGTTGGTTGCAAACTAAACAAATCTATGTGGGTGGCCCCTATAAGCTTATTTGCTTGAGACTTGTCAGCTTATCTTGTCAGTGCTTGCAGGAGATACAGAGGAACAGAATCCTCCCTTTAAAAATGGATGAAGTGATTAGAAGATATTCCTGAAGGTGAGTGGGAGGTGAAGGCCTGGGAAAATTGTAGGGAAGGAGGGAACAAAGACTAAGCTATGATGTTTTTATTTTCTTTTAGTTTACTGGAATGAGGATAGAGGTGAAAAGTCTTACAAAGGGAGTTTATATCCCTTTAACTGAGAAGCCACTGAGTGGGTAAAAGTGGCAAAAGTGGATTGCACTATCTTATGGTTTAGACAGTATGTTCTCTGGATCTTAAATACTGAATTTTGAAACAAGGCTGGTGATCTATATTGAGTAATAATAATAATATAACAACAACTCATATTTACTGAGCACTTACTATGTGACAGGCACTGTTCTACATCCTTTACATATGTTAACTAAGTTAATCTTCAGAACAACTATTACTAGGTAATACTGGTGTCCATATTAGTATTCGTTTTTCATAGATGAGGAAATTGGGTCTCAGGTTAAGTAACTTGTCAAAGTTACAAATCTAGAAAACGAAGCTAGAATTTGAACTCAGATACCTGGTTTCTGTGCTCTCTGTCCTCTCCATGTCTTCAGAATTCTTATCTTCATCCTCTCTGTTGGGGTGCCTGGCTGGCTCAGTTGGTAGAGCATGCAACTCTTAATCTCAGGGTCATGAGTTCAAGCCCTACGTTGATTGTGAAGCCTACTTAAAAAAAAAAAATAAGGTAACCTAACCTCCTTGCTCTTACATGAAACCTCTGCTGCTTCTGTGGGTAGAAGTGCTATGGTGCTCATTTCATGGGGATTAATATTAAAACTGAATTTAGAAAGCTATTGGGAAGTGCCATCAAGCAAAAAGGAATTTCTACCTTCTGGGTGAGTCAGCTGTTCATCAAGAAATCTGTCAGAAATAGCTAAGAATTACAGATGGCACTTGGACAGTAAGAGTCTGATGTAAGTTATCTTGGTTCGATAGCATTTTATCTGCATTTGCCTTAAAGAAGAGGACAAAGAGAGGACGGACAATTTTCCAGTGCAAGGCTCTGAGTTTAGGAAGTTCTTTCATTGTTTAGACCTTTCTTTTGGTCCTTTATTCAGCATGTATTTGTTGAGTACCTACTATTTGCCAGGCACTGTGCTAGGCACCGAGGGCATTTTGATGAGCACAGACAGATCTGTCACAGCCTCCCATAGAATTTGTACTTAAACAAAGGAGGCAGACAAGCTAATAACCCCACAAACAAATAAATGTATAATTACAAACTGAGACATGAGTCATGAAGGAAAGGCATTTGGGACTAGAGTGGAGATACTATCATGGAGAGACTATGGCCTCCTCTGGAGGATTAGAAGACAATTCTCTAAGGAAATGACATTCCAGTTAGAGGAATCAACATGCAAAGGCCCTGTGCCCCTTGTTCTTAGATCCTAGAATGAGAAATAGATTAATGATTCATTCATAGAACAAGAATTCTGCTTATAACTGTATACCGTTTATAATTTTCAAGGAGTTAGACATGCCCTTTTAGCTTCTTGTTGGCCAAAGAACTTTCTTTGGGTGATAGGTAAGGTTAATTTTTGGTTTTAGTAAGATCCTCCAGATTGAGGAAACTTTCTCATTTATCCATCAGGTTATCTTCTCAAAGGCTCTCTTTGCTCCCTCCCTCCCTTTCACCCTTGCACAAAGATTTATTGGATGTCTGTAATATACCAGTACTAGTATACTTCTCTTCACTGCCAAACTTCTTCTTAGAGTAGTCTACACTTGCTGCCTCCATTTTCTCACATTCTTTTTTTTTTTTTTTTTAAGATTTTTTATTTATTTATGTGACAGAGAGACAGCCAGCGAGAGAGGGAACACAGCAGGGGAGTGAGAGAGAGGAAGAAGCAGGCTCCCAGCGGAGGAGCCCGATGTGGGACACGATCCCGGAACGCCGGGATCACGCCCTGAGCCGAAGGCAGACGCTTTTAACGACTGCGCTACCCAGGCGCCCCCATTTTCTCACATTCTTAACCCATTGCAGTCTGTTTTCTCTCCTTATCAATGTCCCTGAAACCGCCAAACCCAGAATTTGGTTTCTTAGCTCTTCATCATACTTGGTTTCTCTCCAGCCTCGTAGCCCTGGTGTTCAATCACAAAACCTCTTCTCTTTGGCCTTCCGTGACACAGCTCTGTCTTTCTTCTTCTACCTCTTGGTAGTTATTTGTCATTTTTGCTGACTCCACTTTCTCTACCCAGCACTTTAATGTTGTTGCTTTCTAACTCATCATGCTCATGATTTATTTTTTCTTTTTTTAAATTATTTATTTGAGAGGGGGGGGAGGGAGGTGCAGAGGGAAACTTCCAAGCAGACTCCTCACTGAGTGTGGAGCCTGACATAGGGTTCGATTTCATGACCCTGAGATCATGACCTGAGCCAAAACCAAGAGTCGGTCACTTAACCACCTGAGCCACCTAGGTTCCCCCCCTGTTTCTTTTTCTGCCTAAATTTCATCTTTTCAATTAACTTTTACCTGGCTATGCTAGAGGGAAATAGTTGGTTTATTTCTCACATGTTTGTACTTTCATGGCACGTGGTACATATTTGTGTTGTGGCACTTAAACATAAATATATCATGTAAATTCAATATGAGATCTCTTTCAGTTGACTATGCACTCGAATTAAAGAATAAAATCTTATAGGTGATGTGCCAAATAAAACAGTCTTTAATACATATTTGATACACAAATAAATCTGAGGACTCCAGGAAAAGCCAAATATAAAACATTGGTTAATTGCCTGAAATTTGGCTGAAAATTGAGAATTTTTCTTTCGTACATTACTTACTTAGACATTTAACTCATCTTGATGATGAGCAAGAATGAACCATAATTACATGAAGTATGTTTCCATCTTCAAGTCATGGATTATCCATTGTCCCTGATTAATGACTCTTATGCTCTGTAATTAATAAAAATAGCCCATCATTCACAGTGATTTCTTGAGTCACATTTTTTTTCTTTTGTCTAAAGTCTAATGAGAGGTAATCTTCAATAGAGTACAGTGGTCTTGATTTTCTCAGACGGACTTTGCCAGTTTATTAGGGTGTTAAAAGCCTACAAGGCATGTAGGTTCTTTGGGGTTCATAGTAAAGAGTGGAGTTTTTTCCCCCAGGAAATGAAAACATACACATATTATTTTGAATGTAATTATTAATTGACATGTTTTTGAAAATTCCATCAAAAGGAATGAAATGCCAGGTATTTTAAATAAAAGTAAATTTATTTCAAAAGACTCTTAGGTGTATATATTATGAGGTGATTAGACACAGAAAATATAGGAACATAAATCTACATTTGTATTAAATTTAACTAAATGGAATATTTTTGAAAATTGCATTCAAAAGTCTCAAACTCCATAATAAAAATAAAAATGAATGTTATATATATTGAAATTAGCCTGTTGTATAAAATAGGTGTTGAGGAATGCAACCAACACCTATTTTAAGGCTATCTTTGTTTGAAAGGGCCTTTTTTCCCCCCTATTTTGAATGCGGTGCTATAATCTTCAATATATCTTAATCTACATTTGGTAAAAATTATGCTTTCTAACAATAATTGAGAAATCTTTGGCCAGCATGTTGATAGTGCTTAATCTACATATAAAGATAAAGTAGAAAGTTTTCTGCCAAAATGAATCTAAATACTAACCAGACTACAATGGATTGGTGTAGTGTTTCCATTTTTTTTTCTCTCTGTTATTTTGGGAGGGAATAAAGGCAATTTTTGTCTGATAGGCTTTTATAAGCACTGGCGAGTTTGGCATGTTTAAATAACTGTCTTGCATTCATTCGTTATAAACAGAAAGATCAATGGAAAAATAAAGGCAAGACAACCTGATGAGTGGTTCTTAAATATTGTTGTGTATTAGAAACACCAAGAGAACTTGTTGACAATGGGAATCCTAAAGTTGTCCCTAAGATTGTGGTTCTGTAGTTCTGGAATAGGGCACAGGAATAAGAATTTTTAACAAGCCCTCAGGAGATTCGCATGCTCCAATTTCAAAAACATTGCCCTATCATCTGTTCCATCTAATTTCTCCTCATTTTTTCAGATGAGAATTTCACTTTTTGCAGTGCCATGGCTTTGCGAAATTATTCATTCATTCATTAGACATCCAATGTCTTCCATCTCACGTTACTACCTGGTAGAATAGAATTCCTATTTATCTCTCAAGACCCCATTTATATGTGACTCTCTCTTCAGAGCCTTTACTCAGTACTTTGTACATATTTCTGCTTTTATATTTATATAATATATTGAATTTTATGTATAATCAATACATTGATTATATAATCATAATAGATTAATATATACAAATAATATATACATACATATTAACATTATGTTGAATTTCTTTTAAGGAGGGAGGTTATGTCTTAGTTTTTATACATCAAATATGAGAGCTATGGACAGAGCCTAGTACAAAACAGGTGGTACTCAGAAGTTAGCATACAAAAGAATTATCTGGGGAGTTTGTTTAAAATGGAGATACCTAGTATGCCCACCACCCCCCATACCCAATTCCCAGATTCTCATTCAATAGATCTGAAGGTGGTCCTAGGAATTCACATTTTTATAAACTCTCCAAACATTTCATATCTTGATAAATTCTGAGTACCAAGGGGACATCAACTAACCTTTAGGTAACCAAATATGTGACCAAAGGGCTACTTGTATTTATCCCATTTACTCTCTGATAAAATTTTCTCATGCATTCTAATATATTTTGGATATTTCAGTGACAATATTCAGGTCCATCTGAATAGTGGTCAGAGACAACGTAGGCAACTTTTTGTAGGGTCTTACATATAGGCTTACAATGGGGTTTACAAATGACAGGGCTCATGAGGCAACTTGGGACACTTGTAATGAGGATTTTCTCTCTGGAGCAGGCATATCAAGGTAAATGTCAGTACACATGAAAAGATGTCCAGCATCATTCATCATCAGGGAAATGCAAATCAAAACCACAATGAGATATCACTTCACACCAGTCAGCATGGCTAAAATAAAAAAAAAAAAAAAACAACCTCAATAAACAACAAGTGTTGGTGAGGATGTGGAGAAAAAGGAACCTTCCTGCACTGTTGGTGGAATGCAAACTGGTGCAGCCACTGTGGAAAACACTATGGAGTTTCCTTAAAATTAGAAATAGAACTACTCTATGATCCAGTAATTCCACTACTGGGTATTTATCCAAAGAATACAAAAACACCTATTCAAAGGGATATGTGCACCCCTATGTTCATTGCATTATTATTTACAATAGCCAAATTATGGGAGCATCCCAAGTGTCCATTGATAGGTGAGTGGATAAGGAAGATGTGGTATGTATATGCAATGGAGTATTATTCTGACACAAAAAAGAATGAAATCTTGTCATTTGCAGCAGCATGGATGGCTCTAGAGAGTGTAATGACAAGTGAAATACATCAGAGAAAGACAAATACCATATGATTTCACTCATGTGGAATTTAAGAAACAAAACAAATGAACAAAGCTAAAAAAAAAAAAGGAGACAAACCAAAAAACAGACTCTTAACTATAGAGAACAGATGGTTACCAGAGGGAAGGTGGGTGGGGGGATGGGTGAAATAGGTGAAGGGGATTAAGAGTACACTTATCTTGATAAGCACTGAATAATATATGAAGCTATTGAATCACTATATTGTACACCCAAACTAATATAACACCGTATGTTAACTACACTGGAATTAAAATTTTTAAAGTAAAAAATAAAACATTTAAAAAGAGTAGAAGTCAGTAATTAGTTTTAAAAAATGAAAACAATTCTCATGGGGCACCTGGGTGGCTCAGTTGGTTAAGTGGTGGGCTCTTGATTTCGGCTCAGGTCATGATCTCACGGTCCTGGGATCAAGTCCCTCGCTGGGCTCCCTGCTCAGCAGGGAGTCTGCTTCTTCTCCCTCTGCCTCTTTCCCCATGCTCATGCTCTCTATCTCTCTCTCTCTCAAATAAATAACTAAAATCTTTTTAAAAAAGAAAACAATTCTCATTTTCATTTTAAGTTTTCTAGTAAATATATTTCTATGTCAAGAATTTAAAACTTTTTAAAAGATTTATTTAGAGAGAGAGAGAAAGAGAGCAAGGGGGAGGGGCAGAGGGAGAGGGAAAGAGAATCCTCAAGCAGACTCCCCACTGAGCACAGAGCCCGGAAAGGAGCTCAATCCCAGGACCCTGAGATCACGACCTGAGCCAAAATCAAGAGCCCACCACTTAACTGACTGAGCCACCCAGGTGCCCCAAGAATTTTAAAATTTTAAATAAAGAATTAGAGTTTTGGATTCTAGCTAAGCTGGAGTAACAAAGACCAGGTGTTTACCCTCCTATGTGTAGAAACTAAGAACAAACACAAAATAAGTGAAAGAGCAGTTTTTGAGATCACGGACATCAGGTAATGAATGGCAGTAACCCCAGAAGGATGGAAACAAATAAGGTCAGCCCTGTGATTGCCCCAACTTACTGCATTGAGAGTATCCAGTAATACCACAGTAGGGAGGATTGAGGTAGAGCAAAGCAATTCAGTAAAGAAAGGGTAGTCTTTTCAACAAATAGTGCTGAAACAATTGGATATCTTTATCCCCCCAAAATGAACTTCAATCCATATCTCACGTGATATACAAAAATTAATTCAAAATAGATCATAATCTTATATATCTAACCTAAAACTATAAAAACTCTACAAGAGGGGCTCCTGGGTGGCTCAGATGGTTAAGCATCTGCTTTTGGCTCAGGTCATGATCTCAGGGTCCTGGGATCAAGCCCTGCTTTGGGCTCGCTTCTCTACAAAGAGTCTGTTTCTCCCTCTTTCTCTGCCCCTCCCCCCTGCTTGTGGTCTCTCTTTCCCAAATAAATAAATAAAATCTTTCAAAAAAAAGCTCTAGAAGAAAACATAGGAAAAAATATTTTTATCCTGGGCTAGGCAAAGACTTTTTAGTTATGACACGAAGAGCGTGATCGGTACAAAACTAAAATTAATAAAATGTACTTCATCAAAATGTGATATCTTCAACAGAAACTGTTAAAGGATGAAAAAGAGAGACACCATAGGGAGAAGATCTTTGCCCAGAGTACATTTGTTAAAGGGTTTTTAATCAGGGCTTATAAACAACTCAGAAATCTTAATAAGGAAAGAAACAACCCAATAAAAAGTGGACAAAATATTTGACAGATTTTTTACTAAGGAATATACACAGTAGGCTAATAAACACATAAAAATATGCTCAACATCATCAGTCAATCACAATGTGATACCATTACACATCTATTTTAATGGCTAAAATTAAAAAGTCTGACCGTATCAAATATTGGTGAGGCTGTAAATCAACTGGGACTTTCATGTATTGTTGGTGGAAATGTAAAACGGCACAACCACTTTGGAAAACAATTTGGCAGTTTCTTAAAAAGTTAACCATACATCTATCATGACTGAGCCATTCCACTCCTATGCATTTACCTAAGAGGAAAGAAAGAATATGTCTGCATATAGACTTGAACACATAAGTTCATAGAAGTTTTATTTATAATAGCTTCAAACTGGAAACAACCCAGATGTTCCTCAAAAGGTGAATGTATAAGCGAATTTTCGTATAATCATAAAATGAAATACTTCTCATTGATAAAATGAACCAATACTATTATATATACGTATATCCATACCATAATACAATCTCAAAATAATTTTGAGACATGCAAGAAGCCAGAAAACAAAAGTACATGGTTTATGATTTGATTTATACAAAATTTTTAAGAATGCAAACTAATGTATAGTGACAGAAAAAAAGTCAGTGCTTGCTTGAGGGGGATGGGAGAGAGGGTTTATTACTGTTACACGCAGTTTGTTAGGAGTGGTGGATATGCTATTTTGCTCGTGTTACTGGTTTCATGAGCGTATAGATATCAGGACTTATTAAATTGTGTACTTCAAAACATGCAGTTTATATCTTGTCATTTATACCTCAATAAACTTTTAAAAACACATTAGACCTTTTATTTCTTCAAATGAACTCTTAATTGGAAGCCCAATAAATAAAAAAGAAAACAGGGAAAAGGCCTCCTATCATCTTATTTCTGAAGAGATCCATGGCACTCTAATTTACATACCTCTGATATACAACATCTGACTTCCAGAAATATATTTGGATGTATAAATAGATATGGTATTTTACTTTAATTCAAAGCCTCTTGTCCAGAAGTCTGGAGTTGCCAATAATCTTAGATAACATTGGATAAAATCTGGGCCATTTAGAAATTCTGTGAAAATGAGCTATTTGGATACCTGAATTTACCTTGTATGTTGGTCACATTCTTTTACAAATTATTTTTTTAATATTTAAAAAATGTTTTAATAATACATGATTCACTTTTCCATCACCTTAAATAGAGTAAACATACTCTTCTTTTTAGTCTGCCTTTTATTAATGATTCAGGACCATCATTATTAGCATCAAGCTTATGTTAGGCTAGAATGTACTGATACCCTCTGGACTTCATTAAATGTGCAGATGCTCGTTAATATTTGCTCCTGTAATAAGTGGCTTAAGACAAGAGCATTTTTTTCTTTTTATGGAGAAAAATGGTGGTTACATCTGCCACTTCTATATTCTGTCTGTTCCTGTGCTATCATCTGTTACTTCTTGCAGAATGTGACTTCCTGGATCAACATGCCTTCCTTCATAATATATAGACTTAAATTGGTAAAGCATACAACCGAGGTTGTTAGCATTGTATAGACATGGACTGTTAACAGAGGACTGGAGAGTGTCCCTTTGAGTAAAGTACACAATTTTTAGTGCATGGACTATTTTCACTGAGTGAAGTAATTCATTTTTTATCCTCTGGTTCTCAGCTCTGAAATGGATAATTTGGTTTGCTGCCGAACTCTGTTCCAAACAGGTGAGATATTATTGTATTACATTTTCAAAGACCTGCAATACAAAGCCTATAAAATAGCACTTTTACCACCAGAGTCCTTGCTGAAAATATTTATTATTTCAACTGTCAGTAAAAGTCAAGACCTTTTGGGGGGATCTGACAATTTGAAAGTACTACTCTGAGAAAATATATCTGATGAATTTCTTGTTCTTGCTAGTTGTCAAGCTAGCAGGTAGTGCTGTTAGTTGGTCTCTTGGCCAGTAATTTTTTTTTTCTGTCTCTCCTCTAATACTAAATATCAGCTGTTAGAAAAAAGAGATGAACAAAATATGGGGGATTCCTAAGGTTTTGGAATAGATTAATTCCCTCAAAGGGGGGGTAATCAGAAGGAGGAATGAAGCATGAGAGACTATGGACTCTGAGAAACAAACTGAGGGCTTCAGAGGGGAGGGGGTGGGGGAATAGGATAGGCTGGTGATGGGTAGTAAGGAGGGCATGTATTGCATGGTGCACTGGGTGTTATATGCAACTAATGAATCATCGAGCTTTACATCGGAAACCAGGGATGTACTGTATGGTGACTAACATAATATAATAAAAAATATTATTATAAAAAAAGATTAATTCCCTCTACCTCAATTTTCCTTTTTCAAAATAAACCTGACCTTTTTTTTTTTTTTTAAGTCACCCTTTCTGTTCCTCAGTTCTTAAGGAAGCTTCGGAAAACACAGACAATAGAATCAGTGGCTGAATTCAGTAATTCATTTGGCAAAGTGCCATTTTTTTTTATATTGAGGAATCAGAGAAGCTTATTGTTGAGAATAATTGGAAAATATTCTAGGCCAGTTAGAGGATTATAAATAAGTACTATACTGATCAGTTTAGAGGCTCTAACTTCCTTCCACAGTATACTAACAGAAGTCTTGTTGAGTGCTGAAAGGCCTCACAACTTACTATTTAGCCTGATAAATTCACTGTGGCCCAGGGTTTGGCCATCAGAAATTTGATTGTCTTAGCCTATCAAGAGTAGTTTTTTTTCCTTTTTGAGGGAGTAGAAGGAAGGTGGGGAGGACGCTCGGAGTAACATTAACCAAATTAGCAAAATGGATATATAAAACAGAATGTCTATTTATTCTGAGAAATAAAACCATCAAGAAGGCTGAAATGCTTGTTTCCCCATATCTAGGTAGTCTCTCCCTGCAGTAAAGGACAAATTGTCAGATTGAATTTTTTTTGAATGAGTACGGAATCAGAGCAAGAGGAGTGTCATAGAAAACTCTCTTCCCTGGATATTTGGGTAGGCACTACCACATCCCCCTCTCTGGGCTTTACCAATTCTGTAATTTCAGCTAACTCTTCTGTTCACCCAGCCTCTCTTTAAAGAGAGCACTGAACAGTTTCCAAACAAGATACAATTCAGTTAATTAGGTTTCCATTTAAGTTAATTAAAACTACATTCCTGTCTGGCCTCTTTGGATCATCTTGATTGGAGTTTTTGGTGTCTCCAAACTTTTCTGAATCACCCATTTACACATAATCCCTTATTTTTTTTCCCAAGGTGATTATTTACACGATATTAGTGGATTTTACTGAATTATGTTTCAAAGGACTATCTTATTTTCTTATTTTCCTTTTTTCTAGTTCTTGTGGGTCACCTCACAGTCACCACTAATACTAAAAATGAAAAGTATATGGTGTTCCCCCAAATCTATAATATTTGTAAATTTCATCTGTCAAATTTTAAGATTTTGGCTTATTTTTACGAACTGGATGATACCTTCGATATCAGTTCCTATTGAAAATGTACCTGAATATATTATTGGTTGGTCATCATAAATTGACAACATACTGTAGACAATGCATGCTATTAATTTTTTAAAGCTATGAAGTAACTTTCATGTAATATAATTGGATATGAGGAAAATCTCAATATATCGTTATTTGTT
The DNA here is from genome assembly GCF_024610735.1 of Ursus americanus. Lineage (NCBI taxonomy): Eukaryota > Metazoa > Chordata > Mammalia > Carnivora > Ursidae > Ursus > Ursus americanus. The sequence goes on along the minus strand of NC_142164.1, from coordinate 34,718,480 downwards.
ATGGAAAAGATTTTTACATAGGACATATTTCTCTTTGACTCTATTTAATAAAATATAGTTACTTAAATATCCAAGTGACTTACATCCAAGTAACCTGTTCTATGGAAGTCTTCCTTATATGAATAATTTCCAGCATGTACTCCAAAGACAGAATACCAAGGTACCTCAGTGTATTATCATAATGATCATTTTATGATTATCAACTATCAATGATCAACCTCCATGGCCAGTTTTTATACACATTAGTTTCTTTCAATTAAGCCTAATATGCCACTGGAAAGGCTTTCTTCTTCATTAGTTGGTGTGCATTTCAGGAAAGGTAAGCTGGTTTTAGTATTACCCAAAGGAAACAGATTCTCAGAATGTCCATTTGAAGGGAACTTGGAGTACTTGAGTCCTTGACGATTACTCTGTACAGTATGAACGAATCACCTTTACTTCACCAACTATCCCATAGTCATTCAGTCTTTGCCTAAACACATTCACTGATGAGAAACACCCTCATAAAGTAACCCATTCTACATGTTTAATTGTCAAAAGTTTACTTTTGCTTAGCTAAAAATAGACCTCTTTTAAATTTCATCTGTTGGTTCTAATTCTGTAGTCTAGAGCCATATAGAAATAACATCCAATGAAATGTTTATATCCTAGAAATTAAGGATGTTAAGTTTTGAGAAAATGAATACATTAATTTCAAAACCCAATATTTGCAATTTGGTGTTTTAGATAATTGAAACCACTAATGCCTTCAAAAAACTTAAGCATTTAGATAATATACATAAAAGCAGTAATAGAAATATATGTGATAGCAGTCATATGGAGAAATACACATACATGGTAAATAATCTACATAAGAAGAAGGATGAACATGGGGCTCCATCAGGGTAGTTAGAGAGACTGAAACCAGGTAAGACTATCATATAAATATAACATTCAAGAGTAATTAGAAATATTAGATATCACTAACATGTAATTATTTCATTTTATGGGTTCACCCATAAAATTTATTCCACTTTGAAACAAAGAAACAGTTACATATCCAGTGAGTCTCAGCATGTGACAGAGTTTGAACTACAATCCAGGGCTGAAAAGCTTCATATAAAAGGGAACTTAGGTAAAAGGGACATGCTTTATCAAAGAGGTTATGCAATTATGTAAAAAAGTGCAGAGAACAATAATTTACCCAACTTAGGGAGAGAGCATAATGTAGCTTGTAGCAACAAGAGAGAGTGTTAGGTAAAGAGTGTTGAGGTTGATCTCCTTGATGCCCCCAAACAAGATTTCATATTTGTTGTTGAAGATTATTAAGAACTTTGTATGCAAGAGAAGTTAACACCTTAAAATATGCTGCTATAAGATATTTTATGTAAGCCTCTTGATAACCACAAAGAAAATACTTATAGAACACAAAAGAAAAAGAGAAAGGAATCAAAATCTATCATTAAAAAACAAAAGAAACACAAAGGAAGACAGTAAAAGTGAAAAAGAGAAACAAAGAATTACAAGGCAAACAGAAAACAGTAAAAAAATGGCAATAGTAAGTTCTTCCCTATTTATAATTTAAATGTAGATGGAATGAACTCCCCAATAAAAAGAGTGGCTGAATGAATAAACAAGATCCAACTGTATGTTGTCTGCAAGGAACTCTTCGTAGTTTCAAGGACACACATAAGATGAAAGTAAGGGAATGGAAGAAGATATTCCATGCAAATAGTAACCATATGAAAGCAGGAGTGGTTATATTTATTGAGAGTACTTTAAGTCAAAAACTTTCTCTAGAGATCAGGAAGGTCATTACATAATAATGAAAGGCTCAATTCAACAGAAGATATAACAATTGTAAATATACATGCACCCAACATTACAGTACATAAATATATAAAGCAAATATTGACAGATCTGAAAGGAGAACTTGACAGCAATACAATAATAGCAGGAGATTCCAGTACCCCACTTTTAATAATAGATAGTACATTCAGACAAAATCAATAAAGAAACAGTAGACTTGAACAACATTATGGACAACATGGATCTAATAGTCCTATACAGAATGTTCTACCAGACGATGAAAGAAAACACATTTCTTTTCAAGTGCACACAGAACATTCTCTGGGATAGATCACGTGTTAGGTAGCAAAACAAGTCTTAACAAATTTAAGAAGATTGAAATCATATCTTTTCCATCCACAATGGAATGAAACTAGAAATCAATAACAGTAGGAAAATAGAAATACTCACGCAGAGGTAGGAACTAAACAACACACTATTGAACAACTATTGGGTTAAAAAGAAAACCAAAAGAGAATTTAAAAAATATCTCAAGACAAATGAAAATGAAAACACAACTTACCAAAACTTTTGGAATGTAGCAAAAGCAGTACTAAGAGGGTATTTTAGAGTGCTGAATGCCTACATTAAAAAAAGAGGAAAAATCTCAAACAGTTTACCTTTCTGCTTAAAGAATTACAAAAAGAAGAACAAACTAAATTTAAAGTTAGCAGAAGAAAGGAAAAAATAAAAATCAGAAGAGAAATCAAATAAAGAACAGAAAAACAGTAGGAAAAAAGTCAACAAAATTGAGAGTTGTTTTTTTTTTAAAGATAAAATTGACAAAGTCCTAGCTAGGCTAAGAAAAAAAAAAAGAGAAGACTCAAATAAAATAAGAAATGAAGAGGAGATATTACAAAGGTTGCCTCCAAAATAAAAAGGATTATAAGAGGCCATTATGAATAATTGTATGCCAACAAATTGGATAACCTAAAAGAAATTTGAGTAGTAGGCATTCATTTCCTAGAAATGTACAACCTACCAAGACTGAATCAAGAAAAAAATAGAAAGCCTGTGCAGACCTATAACAAATAAGGAGATTGAAAAAGCAATCAAAAACCTTTCAAACAAGAAAAAGTCTGGGAGCAGATGTCTTCATGGCTAAATTCTGCCTAAAGAATTAATAACAATAACAAAGAGAAATTAATAATGGTACTTCTTAAACTCTTCCCAAAAATAGAAATAGAGGGAATACTTCCAAACTCACTTGATAAGACTGGCATCACCCTGATACCAAAGCTAGGCAAACCCACCACAAGAAAACTATAGGTCAGTATTTTTGATGAACATCAGTGCAAAAATCTTCAATAAAATATTAGCAAACTGAATTCACCAGCACATGAAAAATATTATACACTATGACCAAGTGGGATTTATCCCTGTGATGTGAATTTGGCTTAATATATGCAAATCAATTAATGTGATACACAATATTAACAAAATAAAAGATTAAAAGCACACGATCATCTCAATAGATGCATAAAAAAACATTTAACCAAGTTCAACATCCATTCGTGATAAAAATGGTCATCAAAATAGGTATAGAAAGAACTTAACCTCAACACAACAAAGACCATTTATGAAAAGTCCACATGTAATATCATAATCAATGGGGAAAAACTGAAAGCTTCTCCTCTAATATACAGAAAAAACAAGTATAGCCACTCTTGCCACTTTTCAACAAAATACTTGAAGTACTAGCAAGAGGCATCAGCCAAAAAGAAAAAGAAGAGGAAGAAGAAAAGCAAGAAGAAGGAGAAGGAGAAGGAGAAGGAGAAGAAGAAGAAGAAGAAGAAGAAGAAGAAGAAGAAGAAGAAGAAGAAGAGGCATCCAAATCAGAAAGGAAGAAGTAAGATTATCTGTTTGCAGATAACATGATTCTGTGTGTAGAAAACCCTAAAGACTACACACACGCGCCCGCATGTGTGCACACAAATTGGAATAAATGAATTCAGTAAAGTTGCAGGATACAAAAGCAACATACAAAAAATCCGTTATATTTCTTTACATCAGTAATGATCTATGTGAAAAGGAAATTGATAAACAATCCCGTTTATGGCAGTATCAAAAAGAATAAAGTACGTGGGAATAAATTTAACCAAGGAGGTGAAATCTGTCCATTGAAAATATGAGACATTGTTGAAAACATTGAAGAACACACAAATAAAGGGGAAGATAGCCTGTGTTCATGGATTGAAAGAATTAATATTGTTAAAATGTGCATATAACTCAAGCTATATACAGATTCAACACAATTTCTTTCAAAATTCCAATGGAATTTTTTCACAGAAATAGAAAAATCAACTCTAACGTTCATATGGAATCACAAGACACTGTGAATAGTCAAAGCAATCTTAGGAAAGAAAAACAAAGTTGCAGGCATTACATTTCCTGATTTGAAATTGTTATACAAAATTATAATAGAATAATTGTACTGGCATAAAAACAGATCTATAGACTAATGCAGCAAAATAGCCCAGAAATAAACCCAAGTATATACAGTCAACTAATTTTTGGCAAAGACATCAAGAATATACAATGAGGAAAGGATAGTCATTTCAATAAAAGGTGTTGGGAAAACTAGATATCCATATGCAAAAAATGAAATTAAGCCCTTATACTATATACAAAAATAAACTCAAAATGGATTAAAGACTTACACGTAAAGACCTGAAAGTGTAAAACTCCTAGAGGAAAACATAGAGAAAGAACTCCTTGATGGTGGCCTTGTCAGTGATTCTTTGGATATGACCCCAAAAGCTATGGCAACAAAAACAAAAATAAGCAAGTGGGACTACATCAATCTTAAAAGCTTTTGTACAACAAAGGAACAAAGTGAAAAGCAACCTATGGATGTGAGAAACCCTTTGCAAACCTTATATCTAATAATGGGTTAATATCCAAAATATATGAAGAATTAATACAATTCAATAGCAAAAAAAATAACCTGATTAAAAATTTACAAAGGACCTGAATAAACATTTTTCCACAGAAGACACACAAATGGCCAACTGACATATGCGAATGTGTTCAACATCACTAACCATTACGGAAATGCAAGTCAAAATAACAATGGTGTTGGCCAGATTTTGGAGAAATTGGAACCTCTGTATATTGTTGGTGGGGATGTAAATTGGTATAGCTATTATGAAAAAAAATATAGAGGTTCCTCAAAAAATTCAAAATACAACTATCATATGATCCAGCCATACATTTTTGGGTATATATTGAAAGAAAATGAAATCACTGGTTTGAGATATCTGCACTCCCATGTTCATTGCAGCATTATCCACAATAACAAGATATAGAAATAGCCTAGTGTCTGTTAACAGATGAGGGGATAAACTAAATGTGGTATATACATACAATGATATATTATTTAGTCAAAAAAAAGGAGAGGGGCGCCTGGGTGGCACAGCGGTTAAGCGTCTGCCTTTGGCTCAGGGCATGATCCCAGCATTATGGGATTGAGCCCCACATCAGGCTTCTCCGCTATGAGCCTGCTTCTTCCTCTCCTGCTTGTGTTCCCTCTCTCACTGGCTGTCTCTATCTCTGTCGAATAAATAAATAAAATCTTAAAAAAAAAGAAACTGGAGAGAAGTATGCTGTGCAAAATAAGCCAAATACAGAAAGAAAAATACTATATGATTTCACTTATATGTGGAATCTGGAAAATAGTCTAATTTACAGAGGCAGAGAATATAATGTTGGTTACCAGAGGTGGGGAGGTGGGGAAAGATGTAGGTATTGTTCAAAGACTTCAAAGTTGCAGTTACATAGGATGAATATGTTCTAAAAATCTAATGTACAGCATTATGACTACAGGGTTTTTTAAAGATTTATTAATTTATTTTAGAGAGAGGAAGAGAGAGTGAGTAGGGAGAGGGGCAGAAGATGCGGGAGAGACTCTCAAGTAAACTCCCTGCTGAGCACAGAGACCGATGTGGGGGCTCTATCTCACAGCCCTGAGACCATGATCTGAGCCAAAATCAAGAGTTGGACACTTAACTGAGCCACCCAGGTGCCCCATGACTTTAGTTAATAATACTGTAGTGTAGAGTGAAAATTTGGTAAGAGAGTAGATTACAGATGCTCTCACCACACAAACAAAAAAATTGGTAACTATGTGAGGAGATGGATATGCTAATTAGCTCGATTACAGTTATCATTTCCCTATGTATGTGTATATCAAATCATCATGTTGTGCATTTTAAATATACACAATTTTTTAATTTTATTTATTTTTTAATGTTTTTTATTATATTATGTTAGTCACCATACAGTACATCCCTGGTTTCTGATGCAAAGTTCAATGATTCATTAGTTGCGTATAACACCCAGTGCACCATGCAATACGTGCCCTCCTTACTACCCATCACCAGTCTATCCCATTCCCCCATCCCCCTCCCCTCTGAAGCCCTCAGTTTGTTTCTCAGAGTCCATAGTCTTTCATGCTTCATTCCCCCTTCTGATTACCCCCCTTTCTTTATCCCTTTCTTCCCCTACTGGTCTTCCTAGTTCTTATGTTCCATAGATGAGAGAAACCATATGATAATTGTCTTTCTGTGCTTGACTTATTTCACTTAGCATTATCTCCTCCAGTCCCGTCCATGTTGCAGCAAATGTTGAGAACTCGTTCTTTCTGATAGCTGAGTAATATTCCATTGTATATATGGACCACAACTTCTTAATCCAGTCATCTGTTGAAGGGCATCTTGGTTCCTTCCACGATTTAGCTATTGTGGACAATGCTGCTATGAACATTGGGGTGCATATGGCCCTTCTCTTCACTACGTCTGTAAATATACACAGTTTTTATTTTAAAAAAGGATTAGTTGAATTCTCCAGAGTCTCTACTCCTCTGTCTGGGCTATAATCCCCATTATTAGCAGAACCTTGCCCTCTGCTGTTCTATCAGCATTTAACTACTCACACCAAAAGGGCTGCTTAGAACTGGAGCAAAGGACAGATACCCAATTCCATTCAAAGGAACAGAAATCCTCTTTTTTTGAAATTTTTAAATTTAAATTCAAATTAACATATAATGTATTATTAGTTTCAGAGTTAGAGGTCAGTGATTCGTCAGTCTTATATAACGCCCAGTGCTCATTACATCACGGGCCCTTCTTAATGTCCACCACCCAGTTACCCTATACCCCAGCCACCTCCCCTCCAGCAACCCTCAGATTGTTTCCTATGATTAAGTCTCTTATGGTTTTTCTCCCTCTCTGATTTCATCTTGTTTTATTTTTTTCCTCTCTTCCCCTATGATCCTCTGTTTTGTTTCTCAAATTCCACATATCAGTGAGATCATATGATAATTGTCTTCCTCTGATTGACTTATTTCATTTAGTATAATACCCTCTAGGTCCATCCACATCATTGCAAATGGCAATATTTCATTCTTTCTGATGGCTGAATAGTAGTCCATTATAGATAGACAGATCGATAGATAGATGATAGATAGATAGATAGATAGATAGATAGATAGATAGATAGATGATAGATAGATACCACATCTTTTTTAACTATTCATCTGTTGTTGGACATCTGGGCTCTTTCCATAGTTTGGCTATTGTGGACATTGCTGCTACAAACGTTGGGGTTCAGGTGCCCCTCCGGATCACTACATTTGTATCTTTCGGGTTGATACCTGGTAGTGCAATTGCTGGGTCATAAGATAACTCTATTTTCAACTTTTTGAGGAACCTCCATAGTGTTTTCCAGAGTGGCTGCACCAGCTTGCATTCCCACCAACAGTATAAGAGGGTTCCCCTTTTTCCACATCCTCACCAACATCTGTCATTTCCTGACTTGTTAATTTTAGCCATTCTGACTGGTGTGAGGTGGTAGTTATATCATTGTGGTTTTGATTTGTATTTTCCTGATGCTGAGTGATGTTGAGCATTTTCTCACGTGTTTGTTGGCCATTTGTATATCTTCTTTGGAGAAATGTCTGTTCATGTCTTCTACCCATTTCTTGATTGGATTATTTGTTCTTTGGGTGTTGAGTTTGATAAGTTCTTATAGATTTTGGATACTAACTCTTTATCTGATATGTCATTTGCAAATATCTTCTCCCATTCCATAGGTTGCCTTTTAGTTTTGTTGATTATTTCCATTGCTGTGCAAAGCTTTTTATCTTGATGAAGTCCCAATAGTTCTTTTTGCCTTTGTTTCCCTTGTCTTTGGAGATGTGTCTAGCAAGAGGTTGCTATGACCGAGGTCACAGAGGTTTCTGCCTATGTTCTCTAGGATTTTGATGGATTCCTGTCTCACATTGAGGTCTTTCATCCATTTTGAGTCTGTTTTTGTGTATGGTGTAAGGAAATGGTCCAGTTTCATTCTCCTGCATGTGGCTGTCCAGTTTTCCCAATGCCATTTGTTGAAGAGGCTGTTTTTTTCCATTGGATATTCTTTCCTGCTTTGTCAAAGATTAGTTGGCCATACAGTTGAGGGTCCATTTCTGAGTTTTTCTTCTGTTCCATTGATCTATGCATCTGTTTTTGTGCCAGTACCATACTGTCTTGATGATTACAGCTTTGTAATAGAGCTTGAAGTCCAGAATTGTGATGCCACCAGTTTTGGTTTTCTTTTTCAACATTCCTTTGGCTATTCGAGGTCTTTTCTGGTTCAATACAAATTTTAGGATTATTTGTTCCAGTTCTGTGAAAAGAGTTGATGGTATTTTGATAAGGATTGCTTTGAATGTGTAGATTGCTCTTGGTAGCATAGACATTTTAACAATATTTGTTCTTCCAATCCATGAGCATGGAACATTTTCCCAATTCTTTGTGTCTTCCTCAATTTCTTCCATGAGTGTTCTATAGTTTTCTGAGTATAGATCCTTTGCCTCTTTGGTTAGGTCTGTTCCCAGGTAGCTTATGGTTTTGGGTGCAATTATAAATGGGATCGACTCCTTAATTTCTCTTTCTTCTGTCTCATTGTTAGTGTATAGAAATGCAACTGATTTCTGGGACAGAAATCATCTTAACCCTTTTAATGCTAGAAATGGGGTTGCAAGTGCAGATGACCTGTAGAGGTCAGACAGAGAAAGTATAGCTGGCTTCTGCATTGCACTGGAAAGTGACAGTGTTCAGCTCTAGTCAGTCACTGCCATGCCATTCAGTGTTACCAGGTATTTCAGCTTTTCAGAAAAGATAGGAATCTTGATTTTTATGTGACTTGTCCAGATGATTCAAAGTTGACAACTCATTTTGAAAACAAAAACCAAAAAAAACCCCAAACACTGTGTAAAGCCAAACACAATATGTCTGTGGGCTGGATTTAGCATGTGGTTAGCAAGTTTGTGACACATGATATAAGGGACACAAGGAGGCAATTTCCTAGATACATAAGAACAGGAAACCAAAGTATAGTTTTGCCAATGGGGATTGAAACTGGAAAGTTACAAACTAGGGATACTCTTTCTTTTATGGAGCCAAATGATCTATTTTCCACATATCAGCTCTGTTCCCCAGTGTTGCATTGCAAACTTGGTATTTTTTCTGTTTACTAATAACTTCTTCAATCTCATATGACTTTGGTTTGTAATTATGCCTACTTTGGCCTTAAGTTGTCAGTTCATTGACATGGGATGTGTATCCATTTACCTAAATCCTCTTTAATTTCTTTCAGCAATGTTTTATAGTTTTCAGTTTGCAAGTCTTGCATCTCCTTGTTTAAATTTATTCCTAAGTATTTTATTCTTTTTCATGTTATTTAAGTGGAGTTGTTTTCTTAATTCCCCTTTTGGATTTTTCATTGCTACTATATAGAGATATGACTGATTTTTGTGCATTGATCTTGTGTCCTGAAACTTTGCTGAATTTGTTTATTAGCTTTAATAGGTTTTTGGTAGATTCTTTAGAATTTCCAATATATAAGATCATGTCATCTGTGAATGGAGATAATTTAACTTCCTCCTTTCCAATTTGGATGCCCTTTATTTATTTTTCATGCCTAATTGCTCTGGCTAGAACTTCCAGTAACTGTGTTGAATAGATGTAATGAAAATGGGCATCCTTGTCTTGTTCCTGGTCTTAGGGCAGAAAGTTTTCAGTCTTTCACCATTGAGTATGATGCTATATGTGGAGTTTTCATAAATGCCTTCTATCAGGTTGAGGAAGTTCTCTTCTATTCCTAGTTTGTTGAGTGTTTTATAATAAAAGCATGTTGTATTGCTCAAGGGGTGATTAATATTGCAAGAGGAAGGTTTGTCTTATAGATGTTTTGCTCTGACACTCAATGATGGGGGTGCCACTTTTTCCCCTCTCCTCCAGTTTTTAAAAGTCACAGGACCTGAAGTAAAAGCACCTCCCTCTGCCCCAGTTCTACCAAGGGATAAACAAGATGTACCATAGGAAGAAGTATAGAGAAATAATTAAATCAGTGAATTATGGGGGAGGAGGGAAAAAAGGAGAAAAGGAGGGAGAACAAAAATGAGGTCTCACTTCCCTGATGACTGTCAGAAGTGGGGTGGATTTAGCATGATAGACAGCTATATTGGAATTATAAATAGTGTTTTACACCATCATCTGGACTCTATATTTAAGCTCGATCATCTAAAAAGCAAGGTTTAGCCCTTCCATGAATTAGTTACATAGCTCAGAGTTTATAATTGGTTCTGGAGAGGCAGCAAAAATTTGTAGTTACATGGTACATAGTGCTACCATTTCCCCTCCTACCTAATTTATTGATAACTTAGTCAGCCTGCCTATGTCAAGTTGCAGAGGCCTATTGGAAATCCAAATATAGGCAACTGGCATTCATAAAAGATATCAAAGCTTAAAATATAAAATTGAGATTCATCACTATATTGTTAGCTGTTACTTTGCAACCTCAGTAACTTACCAGGTTTAATCTGAAACTGGTCCCTGTACATGGGAGGCAGGGAAAAATCAAAGAAAGAGGCACACCCCTCCAGATTGGTAGGTGTCAGATTTAGTAAGCAAGGACACTTGCATATGAGGCTTGTTTTAGGTGGCTGCAAGATGAGTAGTTCTCTGCACCTGCCTGCCAGAATATTAAAGTTCATATAGAAGCCTTAACTGGGTTTAATCATGTATACCATCCAGATGGTCTCAAAATCACATTACTGTCTCAAGGGTATGTCCTTGGGCAGCTTCTAGCGTGGGGAAAGCAAATAGAGCACAATTCCAAGGACAGGGAAGATGAGGAACTTCTGAATTTCTGGGCCTGGCTCATAGGTAAACCAGTAGTCAAGTCCTCTCAATGACCTCTTCTGACAATAGCATAAATTCATAAGACTAGATGATATCACCAAGGAGGTGAGTGAAAGAGAAGAAAGAAATCTAAGGATTAAATCCTGGGGCACTCCAGTATTAAGGAGGAACCAGCAAATAAAACAGAAAAGGGGTGACTAGTGAGTTGGGATAAAAACCAAGAGTGTAGTGGTCTGGAAATGAAGGGAAGAAACTTTTAAGGAGGAGTAAGTGATTAACTTTCTCATAAGCTGCTGGTCATTTAAAATGACAAGTAAGAATTGATTTTAGGATTTAGCAACATAGAATCATTGATAACTTTGATGAAGAACACTTTCACTGGAATGGTATGAGTGAAAGTCCAACTGAATGGTGGTGTATTAATTTCCTAAAATCCTAGGGGTGTCATAACAAACTGGGTGGCTTAAAACAACAGAAATGCATCCTCTTACAGTTCTGGAGGCTAGAAGTTTGAAATCTAAGTGTTGGTTAAAGCTTAATCCTTCTGGATGTTCTGAGGGAGAATCTGTTCCCTGCATGTCTCCCAGCTCTCAGTGATTACTGGCAGTGTTTGGTGTTCTTGGCTTGTAGGCACACCACTTAAGTCTCTGTCTCTGTCTTCTCATGCTGTTGTCCCTGTGTCTTCTGCCATTTTACCATTGTTCATCTGCCTCTGTGTTTCTTCTCTCATTCTTATAAGGATGTAAGTCATATTGGATTAGGGCCAATCATTACATCTATAAAAATCCTATTTCCAAATAAGGTCACTATCACAGGTACCAAGGGTTAGGACTTCAGCATATCTTTTGGGGGAATGCCGTTGAACTCATAACAAATGAATTCAACAAAGTATAGGAAGATGAGAATCTGAAACATTAATTGGCCAATACTTTCACAAGTAGGAATAGAGAGGCAAATGGGACCAGGAGAGTCTTTGTTGTTGTTATTTACTTGTTTTTTATTTTTGTTTTTAGGATGCTAAAAATAACATTTAAATGTTGATGGAAAGGATCTGGTAAAGTGAGAAACCAGTGACACAGAAAAGAGAGGGAGAGGGAGAGGAAAAGAAAGAGGGAAAAAGAGAGGGAGAGAATTGCTAGATCAATATCCATGAATAAGTGAGAGAGGATGGGGTTTAGTGAATAAGTAGAGACGTTAACCTTAGCTAGGCATGTGAACAATTCATCCATAGTAATGGGATGGAAGGCTGAGTATAATAGCATTATTGCTGGTAGGTGGGTACATTTGGTATTAGAAACTTGTGAAAGGTCTCCTCTCTTCTCATTTCCCAGTGATATTCTCTGAGGTGCAACATTGTGAATTCACTAACAATTTTAGTATTTCCCTAGAATTAGATTTTTTTGTATTAGTTATCTATTGCTGTGTAACGTTTTTTTTTTCTCTTCTTCACAATTTCTGTGGGTTAGGGTTCTCACAAGGCTTAAATCAAGGTGTTGGGCCAGGCTTGCCTGGGATAAGATGTACTTTGTAATATTTGGCAGGATCCCATCTTTGGCAGGTTATTAGACTGACAGTCTCAGTTTCTCACAGGCTGTTGGCTGGAGCCTGCCTACTGTTTCTTGCCATTTGCTGCATCAAAACCTATAAGCCAAGGAGACAATAGTGAGGGTCTGCTGGCAAGATAAAAGTTACAGTCTTTTTGGACTCACCCATGGGAATGACATCCTATCACCTTTGCTCTTTTCTATTGGTTTAGAGCACCCACAAGGGCACACATACCTGGCGGCCATCTTAAAAGTCTGCCTACATAGTTGCATTTCTTTCTTAATCTTCCCCCTCATCTTTGTCCTCCCTTTCTGCCTAGTTTTGGGTAATGGCCCAGTTTGTCTACAAGCTCTAAGCCGTGTTAACTCTCATAAACACTGGTAATGGTATTTCTTTATTCTGTTGGTGGGCAGATAGGGCAAAGCAGAAAATGTGCTTGGAAACAACCTGACCAACCTAGCCATGTACTATTTAGATTTGTTAAAGTGCTACCAAAGTCTTCAATTAGCCAAATGAGGGAGATTTCCTTACGTAGTCTCTTCTACATTTTATTTTTCCTCAAATCCTATCAATTCTATTGAATTTCTACACAAAAGTGAAGAAACATGTTTTAAAAATGGGATTTTCTTCCACGGGCTGACCTTGTGCCTTTTCACAAGCTAAGTTAAATAGATAAGAGGGTTAATTTTCCTTTTGCAGATAAGGAGTTTGTCACAGCAGTTTCCAGGAGAAATAATGTGATTTGACTACAGAAAAACTCATTCTAATCAGTGAAACAGTATCTTTGAACACATCAGGACTGAGCCTCAGTGAGTTCTAAAAACTCTGTTTCCTGCAACTGCTTTTTGTCCTCCAGAGAAAAGATTTTGCTTATCATTCATTTTCATTTTCCATTATCTAAACATTAATGGTCTGTTTTTGCTTTCTTTTCCTCATGCTGATAAGTAATTCAAATAGAAAGTTATTTATTGCATGCATGGAGAAAAATATGAATAAAATGTCAGGAAGCTTGTATCTTTTACAAATACTACCCCGTGAGGGAAATCTTGTCCTTAAACCTCAATGGTTCATTGATTATAAAAGTAGTCTCTAGTTTCCTTCAGGTTAAGCATACTGAAAATAATCTATTTTTTTTCCTTGAATGTTCTCGATGGAATTCATCTTTTCTCTCATCTCCTCTTTTTCCAAAAAAAAAAAGAGAAAAGATTCTATTTATTTATTTGAGAACAAAAGTGAGAGAGCACAGGTGAGGAAGTGGGCAAAGGGAGAGGAAGAAGCAGACTCCCTGATGAGCAGGGAGCCAGACGTGGGGCTCGATCTCAGGACCCCAAGATCATCCCCAATATTATGACCTGAGCTGAAGGCGGACATTTTACTAACTGAGCCACTTAGGCCCCCCTCTCTCATCTCCTCTTAAATAGTGTCTTCACAATAGAAACTTTCACAGAAATGTAAATACTGTGTCTATCTATCTATCTATCTATCTATCTATCTATCTATCTATGTTCGAATTTTAGCCCTTCTATTAATTAGATTAAAAAACAAAGCCTTTTAGGTACATTTTCTTAGACTAGTTTTCTATAGTCAGAACTGTGGACCATGTAACTATTTAAAAGCTCTGTAAAGAATAATGATGTAGTAATTCCGAGGATACTGTCATAGAAAATAAAATAAAGGGAATCTCTAATCACATATACCAGTCCAGATAGTCACCAGGCTCTAGCACTTAATGTGGGATCATGTTCAAGGAAAATGAGGTATACTAAAGGTGACAACTAATGACACCATTAGTTTTTGCTCTTTCCATGTTTATGACCTACATTTAAAAGTCTAACTCGCGGAAGCCATGAATACTATCCCTTAAGAAAAAGGTAGTCTGGTAACTGTGCATTAGTTATATTTGCCTTTTAAAAAAATTATCTAGAAGTACCAACTAAACTAAGAGTCAGGACCCTGGATGGTTTGATTTTATTTTTATTTATTTATTTTGCCTCTGCTCTCAGCTCTATCACTTATGATTTCTGTGATAAGTTGCTTAATTGCTTTGACTGTTGTTTTCATTGTTTGATGCTGTATGATAGGTTCTGATAAGATGGGAAAGAGCTCTGGAGTTGTAAACCAGTGGGTTCTTAGGTATGGGACTGATGGAGAGACGTTGGTAGTGGACGATGATGTAGTTGCTCAGCATGCACCTGCTCTGTGGAAAGTAAGTCAATTTCTTTAGAAGAAAGCAAGTCACATGAATGCAGGTTTGGCCTAGAACCAGAATGGAATGGACCAGACCCACATTAAAAAACTTTGTCATGAAAAGCTAATGATGTACTGTATGATGACTAACATATCATAATAATAATTTAAAAAAAGAAAAAGAAAGAAGAAAGAAAGAAAGGAAGAAAGAAAGAAAAAAAAAACTTTGTCATGGTGAACTTAGGAAATACATCTGTGATCCCCAAAACATAGAGGGCTGACCAAAAAAAAAATGTATATCACATAAGACATTATGATTGGCGTAAGTCAGACAAGAGATCTAGGTGTGATGGCAAGCTTTGAAATGCAGCTCAGAAATCTGTAATCTACACTCACTAGCAGAGGCAGTCAGTTGCCTATGCTTTTGTTTTTGTTGTTTTTAGACTATTACGAGTTTCTGTTTTTGTAGCTTGACTTAAAAAATTCGATATAACATATCCCTGTAATAAACTAAAACAATATATTAATTTACATTTCCTGAAGCACCCCCCTCAATTTCAGATGTAACCTCCCTTAAATGTTTGTAGTATATTCTGCAGATTATTCTTTTTTATTTTTTATTTTTTATTTTGTCTCTTAAAAAAGGCTTCTTGTTATATATGGTATACACTGCTAATTGCCTATTCATTATCTGTTTTCCTTTCTCATTATCTACAGAACTCCTACTTAATTCAGGATGGTAAAATCTAGCTTAAAACAAGATGACTTCTCAGGTCCCCTTGAAGTTATGATTGGCTATGTGACCCAATTACACTTAAGGAGAAGTATGTGGACATTTTATTGGTTTGAGCTTCCAGTAAAAGTATAGTTTTCCTAATTAAAAGGGTCAAGACTCAGTTGGCATGTGCTTTTGACACTCTCTCTTTTCCCTCTTCCTGCAGCCATCCAGTGAACACAAAGACGGAAGTCTGGATCCCGGATGATATTCTAAAGCTGTTACAATAGTTCTTGACATCTAGAATTCTTGTTACATGAGAAAAAGAAACTTATGTATTTAAGCATGTTATTTGAATTTTCTGGTACACAAAGCTTAGCACTATTGATTCATATAGAAACCGTTTCCCTTGGGGCACCTGAGTGGCTCAGGCTTTAGGCGTATGCCTTCGGCTCAGGTCATGATCCCAGGGTCCTGGGATCAAGCCCCGCATCTGGCTTCCTGCTTGGTGGGAAGCCTGCTTCTCCTTCTCCCACTCCCCTCACTGTCTCTCTCTGTCAAATAAATAAATAAAATCTTAGAAAGAAAGAAAGAAAGAAAGAAAGAAAGAAAGAAAGAAAGAAAGAAAGAAAGAAAGAAAGAGAAGAAAGAAACCGTTTCCCTTTGTGTGGTTAGCAAAGTTCTGGAAACTCCTCAAATGGAAACGACATGTATCTGAACTGTGATTACCTAGCTTTGACCCTTACAGGAAAGATTTTGTAACACCTAAACTATCTGTGCAAAGACAAATCTATATGGCAAGACAGGAAGGAGCTGATAGGAAGATTTGTCATTTTGGGATCTATGTGAACTGATGGGAGAATCTTGAAGTTCTTTGGCCATATTTCTGGTCAGAGGCAAACCTGTGGAAGAAAGGAGGCTGCCTTTGATTGATGCCTCACTCATTCCACATCAGAGCTAGTTCTTAGGCTACCATACCAAGACAAAGAAATATGATGAATAAATTAATTGCAGAATTCTGCTGATGGCTAAGTTTTTCTTTCCCTTTCTGAGAAAGGAGTTCTAGGATAGATGTGACTTAATCCATTATAGGAATTTTCTTGGTAGGAATGTAGGGGGGCTGTGGCACCAGGTGGGGCTATTCTGGATCAGAGGGCTTTTCTGTGATGGCTACATTACCATAGCCGTGGTGATGTCTTAATTTGCCTATACCTGGTACTGTCATTGACAATGTGGAAGGAGAAAATAATTTTACTTCATTTTTTGTTGATCTGGTGGTCACTTTATGAATTTTTATTTATTTTATTTTACTTTATTTTAATCTTTTTTTATTATATTATGTTAGTCACCATACAGTACATCCCTGGTTTCTGATGTAAAGTTCCATGATTCATTAGTTGCGTATAACACCCAGTGCACCATGCAATACGTGCCCTCCTTACTACCCATCACCAGTCTATCCCATTCCCCCACCCCTCTCCCCTCTGAAGCCCTCAGTTTGTTTCACAGAGTCCATAGTCTCTCATGCTTCATTCCCCCTTCTGATTACCCCCCTTTCTTTATCCCTTTCTTCCCCTACCGATCTTCCTACTTCTTATCTTCCATAAATGAATGAAACCATATGATAATTGTCTTTCTCTGCTTGACTTATTTCACTTAGCATTATCTCCTCCAGTGCTGTCCATGTTGCAGCAAATGTTGAGAACTCGTTCTTTCTGATAGCTGAGTAATATTCCATTGTATATATGGACCACAACTTCTTAATCCAGTCATCTGTTGAAGGGCATCTCGGCTCCTTCCATGATTTAGCTATTGTGGACAATGCTGCTATGAACATTGAGGTGCATATGGCCCTTCTCTTCACTACGTCTGTATCTTTGGGGTAAATACCCAGTAGTGCAATGGCTGGGTCATAGGGTAGCTCAATTTTTAACTTTTTAAGGGACCTCCACACTGTTTTCCAGAGTGGCTGTACCAACTTGCATTCCCACCAACAACGTAGGAGAGATCCCCTTTCTCCACATCCTCTCCAGCAATTGTTGTTTCTTGCCTTGTCAATTTTTGCCATTCTAACTGGCGTAAGGTGGTATCTTAGTGTGGTTTTGATTTGAATTTCCCTGATGGCTAATGATTTTGAACATTTTTCATGTGTCTGTTAGCCATTTGTATGTCATCATTGGAAAAGTGTCTGTTCATATCTTCTGCCCATTTTATGATTTGTTTATTTGTTTCTCGCGTATTGAGTTTGAGAAGTTCTTTGTAGATCCTGGATACCAGTCTTTTATCTGTAGCATCATTTGCAAATATATTCTCCCATTCCGTGGGCTGCCTCTTAGTTTTTTTGACTGTTTTCTTGGCTGTGCAGAAGCTTTTTACCTTGATGAAGTCCCACAAGTTCATTTTATCTTTTGTTTCTCTTGCCTTTGGAGATGTGTCATGAAAAAAGTTGCTTTGGCCGATGTTGTAGAGGTTGCTGCCTATGTTCTCCTCTAGGATTTTGATGCATTCCTGTCTCACATCGAGGTCTTTCGTCCATTTGGAGTTTATCTTTGTGTATGGTGTGAGAGAGTGGTCAAGGTTCATTCTTTTGCATGTAGCTGTCCAATTTCCTGAGCAACATTTATTGAAGAGACTGTCTTTTTTCCACTGGATGTTTTTTCCTGCTTTACCAAAGATTAGTTGCCCAAAGAGCTGAGGGTCCATTTCTGGGTTCTCTATTCTGTTCCATTGGTCTATGTGTCTGTTTTTGTGCCAGTACCATGCTGTCTTTGTGATCACAGTTTTGTAGTACAGCTCGAAATCCGGCATTGTGATGCCCCCAGCTTTGTTTTTCCTTTTCAACAGTTCCTTGGCGATTTGGGGTCTTTTCTGTTTCCACACAAATTTAAGGGCTGTTTGTTCCAGTTCTTTGAAAAATGTCATTGGTATTTGGATCGGGATAGCATTGAAAGTGTAGATTGCTCTGGGTAGCATGGACATTTTAACTATGTTAATTCTTCTGATCCATGAGCATGGAATATTTTTCCATCTTTTTGTGTCTTCCTCAATGTCTTTCAAGAATGATTTATAGTTTCTAGAATATAGGCCCTTTATGTCTCTGGTTAAGTTAATTCCAAGGTAACGTATGGTTTTTGGTGTTATTGTAAATGGGATGGATTCCCTAATTTCTCTTTCTTCAGTCTCATTATTCGTGTATAGAAATGCAACTGATTTCTGAGCATTGATTTTGTATCCCACCACATTAGTGAATTGCTCTATAACTTCTAATAGTTTGGGCATGGATTCTTTTGGGTTTTCCATATAGAGTATCATGTCCTCTGCGAAGAGAGACATTTTAACTTCTTCTTTGCCGATTTGGATACCTATTATCCCTTTTTTGTTGTCTGATTGCTATTGCAAGGACTTCTAGCACTATGTTGAATAATAGTGGCGGGAGTGGGCATCCTTGTCGTGTTCCTGATCTTAAGGGAAAGGCTTCTAGCTTTTCCCCATTGAGAATGATATTTGCTGTAGGCTTTTCATAGATGGTTTTTATGAGATTGAGAAATGTAACCTCTATCCCTACACGCTGAAGGGTTTTAATCAGAAAAGGATGCTGTATTTTGTCAAATGTTTTTTCTGCATCAATTGAGGATCATATGATTCCTGAGTCTTTTCTTGTTGATATGATGTATCACGCTGATCGATTTGCAAATGTTGAACCACGCTTGCATCCGAAGGATGAATCCCACTTGGTCATGATGGATAATCCTTTTAATGTACTGTTGGATTCTATTAGCCAGGATCTTGTTGAGGATTTTGGCATCCCTATTCATCAGGAATATCGGTCTGTAATTCTCCTTTTTGATGCGGTCTTTGCCTGGTTTGGGGATCAAGGTAATATTGGCCTCATAGAATGAGTTTGGTAGCTTTCCTTCTGTTTCTATTTTTTGAAATAGCTTTAGGAGAATAGGTATTATTTCTTCTTTGAATGTTTCATAGAATTCCCCAGGAAAACCGTCAGGGCCTGGAGTTTTGTTATTTGGAAGGTTGTTTATCACTGACTCAATCTCTTCATAATTAATTGGCCTGTTTAAAAAATCAATTTCTTCCTGTTTCAGTTTTGGTAGTTTATAGGTTTCCAGGAAGGACTCCATCTCTTCCAGATTGCTTAATTTATTGGCATAAAGCTGTTGATAAAGTTTCTAATAATCCTTCCAATTTCATTGGTGTTGGTTGTGACCTCTCCTTTTTGATTCCTAATTTTATTAATTTGGGTCCTTTCTCTATTCTTTTGGATAAATCTTGCTAGTGGTCTGCGAATTTTATTGATTCTCTCAAAAAACCAGCTTCTAGTTCTGTTGATCTGCTCTACTCTACTCCTGGTTTCTACTTCATTGATTTCTGCTCTAATCTTGGTCAACTGCTTCCTTGTGCGTGGATTAGGCCTGTCCCTCTGTTGCTGTTCCAGCTTCTTGAGGTGAGAATATAAAAACTGCATTTTAGATTTTTCTATTCTTTTGAGTGAGGCTTGGATGGCTATGTATTTCCCCCTTAGGACTGCCTTTGCAGTTTTGGACCGTTGTGTTTTCATTCTCATTGGTCTCCATAAATTGTTTAAATTAATTTTTGATTTCCTGGTTTATCGAGTCATTCCTGAGCAGGATGGTTCTTAGTCTCCAAGTGTTTGAGTTTCTTCCAAATTTTTCCTTGTGGTTGAGTTCCAATTTCAGAGCATTGTGGTCTGAGAATATGCAGGGAATAATTTCAGTCTTTTGGTATCGGTTGAGACCTGTTTTGTGACCCAGAACATGGTCTATTCTTGAGAATGTTCCATGGGCATTAGAATAGAATGAGTATTCTTTGGTTCTGGGGTGTAGTGTTCTATATATATCTATGGGGTCTAACTCGTCGAGTATGGCATTCAAAGCCCTTGTTTCTTTGTTGATTTTTTGCATGGGTGTTCTGTTTATTTCTGATAGTGGAGTGTTCAGGTCCCGTACTATTAACGTATTTTTATCTATATGTCTCTTTATTGTGGTTAAGAGTTGGTTTGTGTATATTGCTGCTCCCCTGTTAGGGGCATATATATTTATAATTGTCATATCCACTTGTTGGATACATCCTTTAAGAATAATATAGTGCCCTTCTGTGTCTCTAACTATAGTTTTTAGTTTAAAGTCCAATCTGCCTGATATAAGAATTGCTACCCCAGCGTTCTTTTGAGGTCCATTGGCATGAAAGATGGTATTCCATCCCTTTACTTTCAGTCTGAATGTATCTTTAGGTTCAAAATGAGTCTCTTGTAGACAGCAAATGGATGGGTCATGTCTTTTTATCCAATCTGCAACCCTGTGGCATTTTATGGGAGCTTTTAGGCCATTTCCATTGAGACTGATTATTGAGAGATATGATTTTAATGATGTCATGTTGCCAGTACAGTCTTTGTTTTTATAGATTGTGACTTTCTGTTCTGTATCACTCTAGGGGCCTTTTTACTTTTATAGGACCCCCCTTAATATCTCCTGTAGGGCTGGTTTCATGGTTACAAAATTGGTCAATGACTGGCGATTCTGGAATGTCTCCATCAATTCTGAATGACAGCCTTGCTGGATAAAGGATCCTTGGCTGCATGTTTTTCTCTGAAAGAGCTTTAAAAATGCCCCCCCCCCAACTCTTTCTCTCATTCCAGGTCTGTGTAGACAGGTTGACATAATTCTGATACCTTTGCCTTGGTACATGAGAAATTTCTTTGCCCTGGCTGCTTTCAATACTGTATCCTTGGATCTAATATTTGCAGAATGCACTATGACGTGATGTGGTTTAGGTTTGTCATGGTTAAGCTTGGGAGGGTTCTTCTCTGCCTCTTGGACACGAATGTTTGTTTCCCTTGCTAGATTAGGGAAGTTTTCAGCTACAATTTGTTCAAATATCTCTTCTAGACCTCTGTTTTTCTCCACCCCCTCGGGGATGCCGATGATTCTGACCTTGGAACGTTTCATTGAGTCAGTAATCTCCTGTAACCTACATTCCTGAGCGTGGATTTTTTGAGTCCAAATTCTATTTTAGCTCTTTCTTCTACTAACCCATCCTCCAATTTGCTGATACGTTCTTCTGCCTCATTCACCCTGGCCGTCAGAGCCTCTAGTTTTGACTGCATTTGGCTCATAGAATTTTTAATTTCTGCCAGATTCGCTCTCATTTCTGCCCTTAGAGATTCTATATTCTCATGAACATTTTCGTTAATACTTTTTCAAGTCTACACATCATCTTGACCATTGTTACTCTGAAGTCCATTTCTGATAATTTGGTTATATCCATATCCATTAGCTCTGTGGCAGAGGCCACAGACTCATTGTCTTTTCTTTGCTGGGGGGGACTTCTCCTTCTCGTCATTCTGATGAGGAGAGGTTGCGGGGTTGTCCAGAGCCCAAATTATTGACTGGGACCCAGTCCGTGTGCCCTTGTTTTATAGGGATCTTAGGGATGTGGTCTTCTTGATTTTTCAGCCTGCCTTCTGGGGGAGGGGCCTGCCGCGCTGATACTCAGGCAACCCTGTTTGGGTATAGTCTCCATGTCCCCTGCAAGGGGGGATGGGGATGGGCATACTGTGAGCCGGTATTTCCAGGCTTTTGTTCTCTGGCGGCTTTCCCTGGCAGTTTGTTGTGCCTCTTCTGAGAGTCAGAGTAGCAGTGGCCGAATCTCAGCCTCTGTCTCAGAACAGAGGGTTCGCGGAATGTTTTCCACTGATGTTCTGGCCACTATAACTCTGTTACTGTTGGTGCTGCTCAACTCTGCAGCGTCCCAGGATGTGCACCCCACACCCGGTGTCCCAGCCCTCACTTCCAGGGCCGGCGCGTCTCTGTCCTTTGTGTTTCTAACGCCGCCAGCCGCCAGCCTCCCTGTGCGCGCTCCCAGAGCTCCCAGTCTCAGTCTGGTTCCAGTGAGCACACCGGAGCTCCGGAGCTCCGTTTCAGTCTGGTGGCGCGCGCTCCCCGGCTCACGGTCTCAGTCTGTTCTCTCGCGGGTGCCGGTCCGAGAGCCCGCCCGCTCCCCCGTGCAGGTGGCTACCGCTTCCTGGCGCCCGACCCTGATGGCTCCCTCCCCCTTCCGTTTATCTTCCTATATCTGTGTGCGGTTTCACGGCTCCCCGCTTCATACCTCAATCCTCAGCGCTGGAGATGTTCATTTGTAGAGATCCAGTTGCATCTTCCAGCACCTCAGGCTGATTCCGTGGATGTTCACGCTGGTCTGATACCTATCCAGCTCGACTCATGGGACTGGCTGAAAAAGGGGTCCCCTACTCCTCCGCCATATTAACTCCTCCCACTTTATGAATTTTTAAAGACTAAGACATACTTGCTAACAAAAGTTTCCTTTTAGACTTCAGCCTCCTAGCCTTTGCAGCCTACATTTTCAGATAAAGGAACTTAAATTTTGCAGATTGATGGCTTCTAACCTCTGTTAGACCCTCAGCATTGCTTGGTAATCACTGTACTCACCTTTAGTCAACCTAATGCTCTCTTGCGTGGCTATTCCAAACTTTAATGACTATCTTCCATGACCCTATATCATGTCTTCTTCCTTGTCTCATAATTTCTGATTTCAAAACATATTATAAAGCTATAGTAATTGAAACAGAATTGTACTAATGTAAAAACAGATGTAAAAACCAATGGAATGGAGAGCCCAGAAATAAGTCCACACATTTACAATCAACTCATTTTTGGCAAGGGTGCCAAGAACACACAATGGGAATAGGATGGATGGTCTCTTCAACAAATGGTATGGGAAAACTGAATATCTGCATGCAGAAGAATAAAATAGGATGCTTATCTCCTACTGTATATGAAAAAGCAAGTCAAAATGAATTCAAGTTTAAAAAATAAGACCTGAAATTATAAAATACATAGACAAAAGGCTTCTTAACACTTCTCTGGGCAGTTTTTTTTTAGAATATGTGACCCCAAAAGCACATTTAGCAAAAACAAAAACAGACAGGTAGGATTGTGGCAAACTAAGTAGCTCTGTACAGCAAAAGAAATAATCAACAGAGTGAAACAACCATCTACAGAATGGGAGAAAATATTTGCAATCCTAATATCTGATGAGTGGATAATAACTAAGATACATAAGGAACTCAACTCAGTAGCAAAAAATCCCAAATAACCCTGTTAAAAAAGTTTAAAAGGCTTTAGCAGCAGAGTGACATAGTCAGATTTATGTTTTAAATAGAACGTGTTGTGTGGATGATGGAGAAACAAGAGTGAGGAAAGGGGAACCAGTAGAGAGGCTAGTGTTATAGTCCAGATCAGAAACAATGGTGACATGAAATAGGTAGAAGTATTGGGGTTGTTGAAAAGTGTTTGGATGCAGCATAGACTGCAGTGACAGAGAGAGAGTGGATTGTATTTGCTGGTGATCTGTATATGAAATATGAAAGAAAGAGACAAGTCAAGTATGTTGCCAAGGTTTTTGGTATGAACAACTTCGTGAATGGTGGTCTCCTGTGGTATGATGAGAAACACTGTAGGAGTTACACATTCTGGAGGGAGGGATTAAAAGTTCTGTTTTGTACATATTATATTTCAGATTTCTATTAGACACCCAAGTATTACATAGGAGATTACATGTATAGGATATAAGAATCTGGATTTCAGGGGTGAGATTAGAGCTGATGATACATATTTGGGAGATACCCATCAGCTTCATTTCCTTCCATTTTTCCTTAAGGTATTCATTAAGTTGAGATTGGGACATAATCTTCTTCCAAATTTTGTTTATTTGTTTTTCATTTTCCTATATAGCCATATCAATATGTGGTATTATTTTGTATGCTTTCAAAATTAAGAGACATGCTGTATACATATATATTTTTTGCAATTTTCTTTTATAACTCAATTTTGTTTTCAAGATTTACTCAGTTGATCCAAACATCTATGTTTAATTAACTGTTCTCTAGTAATTTATTGTATGACTAAATAAGATTTTAATCGTTTCTTCTCTTGAAAGAATTTCTGAATTTTTTCTTACTGCAATCAGTGTGGCAATGAACATTCTTGTATACATTTTCTTCATGTACCCAAGTGTAAAAGTTACCCTTGGGAGTATAAATAGAAATGAAATTGCTGGATAATAGGATATTCATGTATTCAACTTTATGGGATGTTTTCAAACTTATCTCCAAAATAGTGTACCAATTTACATAACCTATGTCAGGACTCTAGAGTTCCTTCCCACGATATCTGAAATTAGAATAACTGTGCTTAAGTAGGATGTTTACATTTTGTTTTGTTGGATACATTTCATTTAGTTAAGAAAGTCTCCACAGATGTCTAATTTGCATACATATTTTGTTAAGAATTGATAGAATTTTATTAACCACACTTTCTGCATCTATTGAAATGGTCATTATTCTGTTCTTTTAACCTGTTAAAATGGCAATTTGCATTAGTAGATTTTCTGATGTTTCTTATACTTGCATTTTGGTATGCAAGTAAATTCTACTTGGTATCTATTTATGTATCTCCATCTAACCATCCATCCACCCATTCATTCATCTAACCTATTTATTTAAATATCTTCAGGTAGGTATCAAGGTTATTGTGTCACAAAGATTTCCCTCCTATTCTCTTATCTGGAGCACAGTGATTAATATAAAGATTATTCACTAGTTTGGTGGATTTACCTGAAAAATTATGTGGGCCTGATGCCTTGTGTGGAAGTTATTAGTATTCTTTTGTGACTTATATATTTTAACTCTATCTTCTAATATGTCCTTCTTTTCCTTCTTAATGACATGCTAATGTTTGCCTTCTTTCTTTTGTTCTTGATCAGTTTTGCCAGAGGTTTGTCCAAGTTAATAATTTATTCCAATGAAGCAGCTTTTGGCTTTGTTAATCCTCTCTCTGATTTCTTTGCTGTTCTATTTCATTAATTTCAGCTTTATTTGTTATTATTTACTTATCTTTTTCTTTGTGGTTACTTTTGAAAAATTAAGTTGAATGATAACCTCCCCGATATTATGTTTTTGTAAAATTTGATATATTTATATATATATATATATTCAAACATATAAAGTTTGTACTGTATTTATAAAAATATTTGAAATGTTTTTATCCTTCACAACTCATTAAGGTATTTTATTAGGAAATATTTCAAAGATAGATTTATATATTCTTTTTTCCCCAGATTTATTGAGATATAATTGACATATTATGTAAGTTTAAGGTATACAGTGTGATGATTTGATACAAATATATATTGTGAAATATTTACAACAAATGTTACTTAACATATCCTTCGCCACTTTTATTGTTGTTGATATGGTGAGAACATTAACATGTTACTCTCATAGCAACTTTCAAACATACAATATAGTATTATTAACCTGTATAACTATATTAATAGTTACCATGCTGTTCCTTAGATTTCCAGAACTTACTCATCATATAACTGAATGTTTGCATCCTTTAACCAACCACCCCATTCCCCCTACCCCTCAGTCCCTAGCAACCACCATTCTGTTGTCTGTTTCTATGAGTTTAATGTTTATAGATTCCACATATAAGTGAGGTCAGACAGAATTTGTCTTTGTTTCACGTATTTCACTCAGCGTAATGCCTTAAATGTCCATCCATATTGTTATAATGGCAGGATTTCCTCCTTTTTTATGGCTGAATAATGTTCCAGTGTGTGTGCATGTGTGTCTACACACCACATATTCTTTTTTTTTAAGATTTTATTTATTTATTTGACAGAGAGAGAGAAACAGCCAGTGAGAGAGGGAACACAAGCAGGGGGAGTGGGAGAGGAAGAAGCAGGTTCCCAGCAGAGAAGCCTGATGTGGGGCCCAGAGCACCAGGATCACACCCTGAGCCGAAGGCAGACGCTTAACGACTGAGCCACCCAGGCCCCCCTAAACACCATATATTCTTGATCCATTCATCCATCAATGGACACTTAAATTGTTTTCATGTCTTGGATATTGTGAATAGTGCTGCAATGACCATGGGAGTGCAGATATCTCTTTGAGGTAGGGACTTTGGCTATATAGCTAGGAGTGGGATTGCTGAATCATATGGTCATTCTATTTTTAGTTTTGGAGGAATGTTCAAACTGTTTTCCATAGTGGCTATACCCATTTACATTCCTACCAACAATGTACCATGTTCCCTTTTCTTCACATCCTGACCAACATTTGCTATCTTTTTTCTTTTTGATAGTAGCCATTGTAACAAGTGTGAGGAGATAGCTCATTCTGGTTTTGATTTGTATTTCCCTATAATTAGTGATGTCGTGCATCATTTCATGAACTTGCTGGCCACTTGTGTATCTTCTTTAAAGAAATGTCTATTCAAGACCTCTGCCAGCTTTTTAAATTATATTGGGCTTTTTTTTTTCTGTTCAGTTGTGAGAGTTCCTTATATGTTTTGTACAGTAGCCCTTTATTAGATATATGAACTGCAAATGTTTTTTCCCATTCTGTAGGTTGCCCTTTTATTTTGTTGATTGTTTTTTTTGCTGCGAAGAAGCTTTTTAGTTTGGGGTAGTCCCACTTGTTGATTTTTGCTTTTAATTGTGCTTTCAGTGTAATTGCAAAAAAATTGTAAAAACTGATGTCAGGAAGATTTTCCCATTTTTTTCTAGGAATTTTATGGTTTCAGGTCTTACGTTAAGCTCTCAATCCATTTATAGTTCATTTTTGTGGGTGGTGTATGATAAGGGCCCAATTTCTTTCTTCTCTATGTGGATATCCAGTTTTCTCAACATCTTTTATTGATAAGATTATCCATTCTTTATTGATTATTCTTGGCTCCCCTTTTAAATATTAGTTGACCATATATGCATGGGTTATTTCTGGGCTTTTGATTCTGTTCCTTTGGTTTATGTGACTGTTTTTATGCCAGTACCATACTGTTTGGATTACTACAACTTTGTAATATAGCTTGAAATCAGGAAGTGTGATGCCTCCATCTTTGTTCTTTCTCAAGATTTCTTTAAGGACTTTTGTACTTTCATATGAATTTTAGTATTTTTTTTCTGTTTCTGTGAAAAATGCCATTGGAATTTTTATAGAGACTGCATGGAATCTATAGATGGCTTGGGTAGTAGGGATATTTTAACAATATTAACTCTCCTGGTCTATGAATATGGAATATCTTTCAATTTATTTGCAACTTCTTAAATTTCTTTCATTGGTGTCTTATAGTTTTTGGTGTATAGAGCTTTCATTTCCTTGAATAAATTTATTTCTAATTATCTTACTGTTTTTTATGCTATTGTAAGTGGGATTATTTTCTTTATTTCATTTTCAGGTAGTTGATTATTAGTATATAGAAAAACCACTGACTTCTGTATTTGTATTTGTATTGATTTCGTATCCTGATACTTTACTGAATTTATTTGTTCTAACAGTTTTTGGAGGAGACTAGGATTTTCTATATACAAGATCATGATATCAGCCAACAAAGACAATTTTACTTCCTTTCTGATGCCTTCTGTTTCTTTCTTTTCTTTTCTTTCCTTTTCTTATTTTTTATTTTTTTGCCCAATTTCTCTGGCATGGACTTCTAGTACTATGCTGAATAGGATTGGTGAGAGTAGGCACCCTTGTCCTATTCCTGAAATTAGAGAGAAAGCTTTTAACGTTTCACCATTGAATATATTAGATGTGGATTTGTCACATATGACCTTTATTATGTTGAGGTATATTCCTTCTTTGTTGAGAATTTTCATCATGACATTTTTATTATGTTGATTTTTGTCAAATGAGTTTTCTGCATATTGAGATGATTGTATGATTTCGTCTTTCATTCTATTAGTGTGGTGTATCACATTTATTGATTGGTATATACTAAACTATCTTTGAATCCCAGGGATAAATTCCAATTGATTATAGACTATGATCCTTTTAAATGTTGTTGAATTCAGTTTGGTAGTATTTTGTTGAGGGCTTTGTACCTATGATCATCAGAGACAATTGCCTGTAGTTTCTTTTTTTGTGATATCATTATATGGCAATATTTTGTGTTGTTGTGGTATCAGTCTCATTGTCTCCTTCTTTACTTATAATTTATAGCTCTCTATTGAATTTTTCAGTCATTGTATTCTTCAGCACCAAAATTTCCTTTTGGTGCTTTATCAAGTTTTCTTTATCTTCATTGGACTTCCCATTTTGTTTTTGTGATGTAGTCCTGATTTTGTTAAATTGCTTATCTGTGTTCTCAAAGATCTCTGAGTATATTTAGAATAATTATTTTGAATTCTTTGTTGGGCAATTCATTTATCTCCATGGGGGGGGTCTTGTTACTAGAAGTTTATTATGTTCCTTTGGTAGCATCATGTTTTTCTGATTCTTTGTGATTTCTGTAGCCTTGCATAGGAAGTGACTTCTTCAAGACTTTGTGGGCTGACTTCAGTAAGGAAAGACCTTCACCTGCATGTGGGGGCATGCTAGACTGTGGTTTGACCCCTGGTCTAGTAATGAAGGACGCTGAGTTCAGGGGTATGTAGTGGGTGGCTCTGGTTCCAGGGGTTGTGATGTCTCATTGACTTAGGCTGCTGAGGTCCACAGCACTGACTATTGCATGGTCTTTGGCAAGCACTGCAGGGATTCCACAATGGCTGCAATGTTTGTTGGGGTCTTCAGCAGTGTGTCCAGGTCCAGTGCTAGGGACCAGGGCAGGTGGCAGTGGTGAGCAGAGCCAGTCATGTGCATGCCCTTGGCTACAGGGTCAGGGCCAACTTGGCTACACTGTTAGGTCTGGGGCCTGGCTGTTGGCATGTACTTGTGTGGCTGCAGGGTTTTGCCTTCAACACATGCACAGCAACGGAAGCTAGTGACAGGAGTTGGGATGGCAGGGTGCAGGTGTGTGGCTAGAGGGGCTAATTTCCAGGAAGTCCAGCAGCGCAGGCCAATAACAGGAGTCAAGGCCATTGCTCGGCCCACAAGCAGCTGTCAGGCTCTGGCTGTCAGCGTGTACTCCTGTGGCTGCAATCTGCAAACAGTCATGCATGCTGCTGTGGGGGCTGGTGAGGGAGGTCAGACCATGGGTGTGCAGCTGCACAGCTGTGGGGTCAGCTGCAGGTGAGCCTACTGGTGTAGACAAGGGCTGGAGATAGGGCCAAGCCTGGGCCCACAACTAGCTGTGGGGGCCTTGACTGTTAGTATGCACTTCTAGAGCTGCAGGATCTTGCCTCTGGCATGCACACAGCAGTAGAGACTGGTGACAGGTGTTAGGCCAGTGGTGTGTAGGTACGCAGCTGAAGGGATTAGCCTCAAGCCCAAACATTTTCGTGGGAGTCAGTTGTGGGGGACTAGGCTGGCATCTTGCACTCATGTAGCTGCAAAGGCCTTCGCTGGGTTCTGGGCTCTGGAAGGAACAGGGCAGGAGGAAGCAGGGAGGGACTTGGGCAGCTGATGTCTGAGAATGTGAATACTGTGGGGTGAAAGGTGGTGAAATCTATAGGTGGTTCTTGACAACTGTGCTGGCCATCGGTTTCTTTAGTGGAGAAAGTTGCTGGGGCCTTCTGCAGAGCAGCTCACTGGGAACTTGCCCCTGCTCTTGCTGCCTGGTGATATTGGTAGCCCCTTCTAATCTTCCTTGTTCCTAGCAATTTCTGTATGTGTCAACTTTATAAGTGTCTGGGTGGGGTGAAACCAAAGCAGACCCTTTGTGCAGTGCCCCAGAAGATTGGGGAATCTGGTGACTCGCCCCGTTCTCCCTTTTTTTGAGAAGGGAAACTCTTTCTACCTGGGGAGTTCCCTCTTAGTACTGAGCAGTGTTGGTCTAGAAGATGGAGTGATATAGGCCACATCACACTATTCTTCATTCCCGTTTTGTTTGGTTATGTTCAGGTTTTTTTGTTCTACTATTTTGTTGAACTGTACTCCTGAATTCTCCCAGAGCTGTTCTTATTTTTGGCTAGCTCTCTAATTGCTGCTATTTGCAGGGGAAGAGAGGCTGGTGTCTGCTACTTCACCATCTTGGTGATGTCATTTCCTCTATCCTGTTTAAAATGTACCCAAGTTTCATTCAGGTGTAGTGAGGCCAGCAGATTAGGAAATGATTCCCATTAAAAGTACAGTTTATTGGGGCACCTGGGTGGCTTGGTTGGTTAAGCATCTGCCTTCAGCTAAGGTCATGATCCCAGGATCCTGGGATTGAGGGGACCTGAGGGGATCCAGGATCCTGGGATCCTGGGACCCGAGGATCCTGGGATCAAGCCCCACATAGGTTTTCCTGCTCAGTGGGGAGTCTGTTTCTCCCTTTCCCTCTGCCTGCTGCTCCCCCTGCTTGTGTTCTCTCTCTTTCTGTCAAATAAATAAATACAATCTTTATTTTTTTTATGTTTCACTGTAAGTTTGTGGAGATTTTATTTTATTTTATTATGTTACATTAGTCACCATACAGTACTTCATTAGTTTTTGATGCTGTGTTCCATGATTCATTGTTTGCTTGTAACACCCAGTGTTCCTTGAAATACGTGCCTTCCTTAATACCTATCACCAGATTAACATATCCCCCGACCCCCTCCCCTCTGAAACCCTCAGTTTATTTCCCAGAGTCCATAATCTCTCATGGTTTGTCTCTCCCTCTGATAAATACAATCTTTTTTAAAAAAATACAGTTTATTCCTCACAGTTCCCAAGAGGAGGGCAGCATGCCATGCTACTCAAGGTCACAAGAGAGAACACTGGGGTTGGTCATAGGCAGAGAGAGACAGTGAGGAGAATTGTGGGAAAGCCTTTATTGTGGTTTTCTCGGGAAGGAATGGGCAAAGCACTCTAAGTGGGCTGACCAGATTTTGGATTGGACGGACTAATTTCAGTGTGCTCAGGGATGTAGGAGCTATCCTTAGTTGTCTCATATCTTACCCAAGATTGATTAGGGAAGGAAGTTAGTGTTTTACAAGTGCTAGTCCATGACAAAGCAGGCATTTGGCTTGGTCCAGGTGGGGTATGGGCTCTGGATTGGTTAGTTTGCTAATGAATACCATGCTAACTGAGTGGTTGCTTGCTATCTCTAGGAATCTGCTCACCCTGGGAAAGGTAGTTCCTCTCTAGTCAGCAAGACCCTATAGTGACAAAATATCAGATACAGAAACTAAGATACATGGTTAGTACACATACCTACCATATTCTGATTTTTGTTTTTATTATTACTTTATCTTTTATGTGATATACGCTAAGATATGATTTAAATAAGATTCAAAACAATAAAACTAATAAATATATTATTTAGGTACATATACACGTAACAAAATTTTAAATTCTCACTAAGTTTTTAAGCTTTTAAATGTTTTTCTGATACATACTATTAAAGATACGAATTTCATTCTAATTGCAGCCGTAGATGAACCTCCATATTTTTCCCATTTTGTTTTTAATGAAATTCAGATATGATGAATATTTTAAATATTTTTATGGTTTCTACTTTGGCACATGAGTTATTTAGAAGTTTTCTTTGTTTTATGAGGTAATGGATTAATTTGGTTATTTTTCATTGTTTAATAATTTAAGGAAATTGGTCTTCATTCCACAGATTTTTTGGTATTTATCAAGACAGTTTATATATTTGTATTATTGCATCTCAAGTTCTTCTTGTAAGTTTAGTTTCCTTTTTTGCTAAAGTTTATCTGTTACAGCTCTTTCTGCAAGGATTTGTAAGTGCTAAGCTAAGTCTTTGTTTAAAAATGTCTGTTTCACTCTCACTTTTAGTTTAGCTTGTTGTAACATTTTAGGTTGACAGTTACTGTCCTTCAGCATGAAGGTATAATTCCACTGTCTTCTGGCCTCTGTTGCTGCCAAGAAGTATGTTGTCATTTTAGGTATTATTCCTTTCTAGGTAATCTATTCTCCCTCCTTATTTATGGTTTGGTTTTTCTCTTTTGATTTAGTTTTCTGAAGTTTCACTTAATTTCACTTAATAATAATAGTTACTGTTATTGTTGTTTTAATTATTATTATCATTGGAGTCATGCTTGGGAGGTGGCACACTTCAATTTGAGGATTTTGGGGTTTTTTAAATAATCTTTGGAAATTTCTAGTCACTGCCATTTTGGGTATCATTTCTTTCCCATTTTTTTTTCACTTCTGGAACTCTTAATAAAAATATTGTATGTTTTCATTTTATGTTCCATGTATTTTAAATTCTCTTTCAAATTTTTCATCTTTCTGCTTTTCAGTGCTACATTTTGGTAGGCTGTTTTTCAAATTATTTTCCAGTTTTGAATTTCTTTTTTATTATTATTATTATGTTCGGTTAGCCAACATATAGTACATCATTAGTTTTTGATGTAGTGTTCAATGATTCATTAATTATGTGTAACACCCGGTGACCATCACAACATGTGCCCTCCTTAATACCCATCACCCAGTTGCCCCACCCATCCACCCCCCTCCCTTCTGTAACCCTCAGTTTGTTTCCTGGAGTCCAGAGTCTCTCATGGTTTTTCTCCCTCCCTGATTTCTGAATTTCTCTTTAGCTTCTTCTAATTTGTTACTTGCCTGTCTATTGCCTTTTTTTATTATGATGACATCATAATAAATATTGTCAATATATTTTTTAAAAAATTTATTCATTTATTTTAGAGGTAGAATGCAAGTGGGGGGTGGGGAGTGGCAGAGAGAGAGGGAGAGAGAATCCCAAGTAGACTCTATGCCTAGCTCAGAGCCCAGTGTGGGCCTTGATCCCACGACCCTGAGATCAGGACCTGAGCTGAAACCAAGAGTCCTA
This sequence comes from Ursus americanus, assembly GCF_024610735.1. NCBI lineage: Eukaryota > Metazoa > Chordata > Mammalia > Carnivora > Ursidae > Ursus > Ursus americanus. Next base: position 34,685,301 of record NC_142164.1, on the reverse strand, counting down.
TGGATGCTCAACCGACCGCCCCATCCAGGTGCCACCAAATCGCCCCCAATGACAATATTTTTTAAACTCCAAAATTCTGTTTGGTTGTTACAAATCTATCTGTTCTTGTTTTTCTTTTTCTTATTGTATTCTTTTATTTTTCATAGTTTGTATGTTTCTCTCTTTTTAATCTTTTATTTATTTCATAATTTATCTATGTTCTATCCTCAATATATTTAGAATTGATTATCCTGTTTTCTGAGTCCATCAGAGTGGGCCATTCTTTTCATGTGTTTCTATTTTTATTGTGGGCTATCAGAGATTTTTTTTTATTGTTGGCATCCACATGCTCTGAAATTTGGAAAAGTCCTTAGAAAGAAGAATTATATTTACCTTTTATAGGTGTCTCTAGAATTTTACTGATCTTGGAACAAAATTTATATTAATTTCTCTGCTTCATATTTCCTATTCAGCGTACTTATTTTAAATTCAGGCTACCCATCTTTCACACCTGGTATTTTGATTTCTCACAGTTTTTTTTTTTAAATCCCAAAGTCTCCTATATAAACAGATTACTTTGTTACTTCTATGTACAAATGAGTAGTCTCCCTTTTCCCTGTACCAGCTTTATTCGGTAGTTTTGCTTAAAGCTCTTTATCTTAAGAGGCCCATATGTAGACATTAAAACCTTATTTCCTAACTATTAGGGTGTATATCTGTGTCTTGAGACTCTCTATACTAATAAGACAATAGCTCATTATCCTACAATTTAGCTTCTGCCACCTGAGAATTTCTTTCTTTTTTTGAGCTTCACTAGTATGCAAACTTATTCTGTGATTATTCATACAGCGTTTCTAGATCTATAAAGGGAAGTTCTTATTAATACAGAGTGTAGTTTGTCCCTTACTCTTTCTTTGACCTATTGTAACTAGGCTTCCACTGTGACCATTCCACTGAAATGATTTCCCAATTCCTAATTTTGGTGACTTCATTACTATCATCCCTGTTATTTGACATTATTGACCCTTAGATCTGAATTTTTTTTTTTTGATTCTGTAAGACCTCTCTCTTACTTATCTGACTACCTTTTGGAACTCTATCAGTCTGTTCTACCTGTTCCTTTTCCTTTTTTAAAAAGAAATTTTCAAAAAAATATTTAACATGTTTTGAAAATGTATAAAAAAATAGTACAATGAACACCGGGATATTTAATATTGAGCTTAAGTCATAAAATACTACCAAAACATTTGAAACACCTCGTGTTCTCTCTTTGGTGGCCTCTCCCTCATTTTCTCTCAGAGGGAGCTACTACTATAAATTGCGTATTTATCATTCCCATGTATTTCTTTATATTTTATTACATATATGTACATCCATGAATAATATATTGTACTTTTTATTCTTTTAATCTATATATAAATTATTATATGTACATATGCTGCAAATTGTTTAGCTTAATATTATATTTTTGAGTTTCATCTGTATTGATATCTGTAATTCTATTAATTTTCACTGCTATATAGTGTTTTATAAATGTCACAATTTATTTAGAATTAACTGTAGTGCCCTTAGTCCTTTGTTGTTTTTAGGATATCATGATATGTTACTGTTTACATGTGCCTAGTTAAGTGGATTTATGGATAATATAATCTAGTTTTAAATAAATTCAACTTTATAAAATGGAAAAGCATCTTAACCTTCTTATAAAAAAGTCTTGGATTTAAAACACTGCTAATAATGTAAATTTAAATGAATAAGCGAAACATGGCAGAGCTTACAATTCTACTCATAGTACAAGCTGTTTGTCAGTTATACAAAGTAATAAAAATATGTAATAATATATAAACAGTATTAAGCATATGAAAGCAATGATGATGTAATTAAATATGAAGAGAAGTCAGCTAAAAAATGTTCCATATTATCAAGAAAAATATTTTAAATGTGGGTTATATCTGCTGTTATAAACAATGAACTTGGCTTAGGTGTTCATTGTACCTTGAGATAGTAATATAATAGTATAAAGTCATAATGATTACCAAGCCATTTAAAAGCTAAACATTGAGAACATTAAAAATGATAATAATAATTGTGTCAATGATAAAAATAATTTATATCATTAAATTATTTCACTTTTTAAAATTTCTATTCTTATAAAATTTTAATATACATAATGTTTAGTAGAATAGAACAGGAATAATTTAGAAATAAATATACATGTTTACTGAGGACACATGCTTAATTTTTTTTCTGGTAAGAGCAGTAATAAAAAATTATGGAGATGCTTGCTCTAAAGGATAAATTTGACTTGTTAGTATTAACAAAGTATTTTACTTTTTAGTCCCTGACCTTTTATCTTTATCTGGAATGACTCCCTAACTCCTGCTCTCTTCCCTCTACCCTCATCCCTAAATGTTTTAAATTGACCTTAATAATAGCTTTCTCTAAATATACTCTGATGTGGTTTTGGAATATAGGTGAGGTTTGGTGGAGTGAGGTCTGGAGCTGATGACCAAGAAAGAATTCTTGAGATGTCTTTAGTGCAAAATGGTGGTTTATTAAAGCACAGGGACAGGACCGGTGGGCAGAAAGAGCTGAGCTGCTGCACTGGGGTTGTGAAGGGTGGCTGATTATATAATTGCGAGTTGTGGGAGGTGAAGAAAATGGAGGTTTCCGAAGGATTTTTATATGTTAAAGAAGACTCAGGATACCAGAGGCCTTGCCATTGTCAAGTTAAGATTATTTTTCCTTCTAGCAAGGTATTAACATTAAGATAGTTGGAAGTTTCCTGGAGGAATGTCACAGATATCCCACCCAGGGGTGTGCTCCCTCATCATACTCTATTCCTTTATGGATTTCTTTTTTTTTTAAGATTTTATTTATTTATTTGACAGAGAAAGACAGCCAGCGAGAGAGGGAACACAAGCAGGGGGAGTGGGAGAGGAAGAAGCAGGCTCCTAGCAGAGGAGCCTGATGTGGGGCTGGATCCCAGAACGCCGGGATCACACCCTGAGCAGAAGGCAGACGCTTAACGACTGCGCCACCCAGGCGTCCCCCCTTTATGGATTTCTTTTTAATCCAACTTTTCATGTTCTGCCAGGTAAATACTTATTTCTTTCAATACTCCATTCAAATTCTACCTTTTATTTGAAGGCTTTGACTTACTTAGAGTTAAGTGCTATATTAGTATTACTGTTTTCACATTGCAAGTACTTAATGAAGGGCATTGAATGTCTTCGTTCCCTTTTTGCTCCTACTACTGGTTTGGAATTTGTATATTCGTATTTTATTTCTTTTTACTCATTACCATTAAATGTTTTACATGCATACTTCAATTAACACGATGTGATATTAACCAGTACTTTTACTCTCTTGAACAATACAAGGTCCTTAGGCTGATTTAACTTAGACCACTTGTCCCATTTCTTTCATGTTATGTCCAATATTTTAGTTCCACATTGTTTTTATACCCTCTCAAGTTTGCCATTATTATTTTTACTCTTGTCTTAGGCAAACATTCTTCAGATTTATCTACATTTACTTATTTTTTTTTACTCATTTTTCATTTTTTGTTTGTCTGAATGTGTCTTTTTTGCCCTCGTTTTTTGTTATTGGTTTAGCTTAATATAAAATTGTAGATTAGTATCTATTTTCCTGAGCACATAAGGTTATTGTCCCTCTGTGTTCTGGATTCCACCCTCGCTGTTCAGAAGTCTACTAGCAGTCCAATGAACAATCCTTTGAATTTAATATGCCTTTTCTTATTAGTTGCTTTTAAGATCTTTGCCTTTGAGTTTCTTTAACTTCACTATGATTCTTCTTGCTTTAATTCTAAACTCTGACTGAAACTTCACATTCGTCTTCAATCTAAAAATAAACTTCTTAGCAAATTCTGGTGTTGTGGAAAATGATCAGACTGGTGAGAAACCAAGCGACACTCAGAGAAGTAGGAGAACTCAGGTTTATTTTACGTGGGTGGGCCCAGATGAGCTCGCACTCAAAATTCTGGGCCCCGGGGAGCAGGGTTACAGAGCTTTTATAGATCAGTGCAGGGGGAGGGAGTCAGGTTCCAAGGGCTGTGCTGAATGCTGGTAGGTGGGTTTAAATTGGGGCAGAAACAGCTGGTTATCTCTTGCTCAAGTGGGGGGCTTCTGGTTATTTCTTAGTATTGCTAGTAACTGTCCATCTTCAGGCGCCTGCTGGCCTGGGCCTGCTCTGGGTAATTTTCTTCTTCATTCCCCCCTTCTGGTGCCTTTTCTAACTTAGAATGGGCACCAACCATTACCATTGGGCTTTTCTGTTGGTCTAGAGGTCTATATTGAGTTACCAGCAGTTGCAATTTAATTGATTCCACCCAAGAGCGGATGAAACGGCTGATAAAATTAATGATACATGGACCAAACAGGAGAACCAATAGAATCATGAAGAGAGGGCCAGCTAAGGGAAGGAGCCATGAGGCCCAGCCCTGGACATTACAGCAATTACCCCAAGAATTTGCTAATTTTTCTCTCCTGCATGTAATTTGATCTTGTAGTTGTTGGACCATGTCTCTGACTAACCCTGACTGGTTCATGTAGAAACAATATTCCTCATTTAGGAAGAGGCAGAGTCCCCCCTTTTCAGCAATCAGCAGGTCTAAGCCCCTCTGATTTTGCAGTACTATTGCCACTAGGGGATCTATCTGATCTTGTATAGTTATTATAGACTTAGCCACCTGCTCCATATCTTCTGTGAGATTTTCTGATAGCTGCTTGTAGTAATAGGAGGATGAGGCAATTCCTCCTATCCCTGTGCCCACGGCTATTATTATGCCTAGTCCAACCAATAGTGGGATGACTTGGATGGCCTTCTTGGACTGTGTGTGTACGAATAAGGGAATCAGAAGGGATTGATTATTGGGGACTATATCTACCTGGGGAGTAAGAAACACCCATGTTCATCTGCCTGTCCAGTTAACCAGCAAACATTAATAAATATATCTCCCACACATGAAAACGGTGCCAGGCTCTGGAGTGCACCACGGTGTGGCAGATGTGCACCCATCATGTGAAGGGCAGTTGTGGGTTTGGAGACATTGGATGGCAGATAAACTTCCTATTGAATGTGTTCCCCCAGGGTTATGGACACAGTCGGGGGCCTGGTAAGACAACAATACATTGGCTGATTTGGGGTCTATCTCTGCAGGTCTGGGAGCGCCAGATGTGGGCTTGGTCAGGTTAAGGAAACTCAGGGGGCTTGCTATAAGCTGAAAGGGCCCTGTCCACAGGCAGAGCCAGCAATCTGCGGCCAACCAACGAACCCTTGGTTGGCCCCTAGCATCCTTACAGCCTGCGGCTGGTGGGATTGACTGTCCTCCATCATGTCATCATCTAGGTAGCCTGAGCTTAGCCCTATAATTGATAGCCACAGCACTAGCATTAGGGAATTCATTTTAAAGCTGGGGGGGCAGTTATAAGAAGCAGTAGATTCCACTGAACAGACTCACTGTACCTATATAGACTATGGCTAGAGTAATTTGTCTGTGTCCAATTCCAGTTGCCTGGACTGACTCAGCTAAACCCACAGAGAACACTAGGGTCACAAGTACCAAAATTATTACTGGTATAGGGTGGCATCGAGACTTTAGTGTCCAAATGTCCCCCCGTTGAGTTCCTCAAGCTTCCACCATGCGTTGACCAGTTGGCCTCCAGGTTTGCAACTGAAGTAAGGTTGTGGACTCTTCAAGTGGGGGATCCGCAGGTTTCTGTGGGGCGTTAAGTCAGGCAGGAGGATCTCTTGGTGGCTGTGGGCTGCTGGGTCATCTTCTGGATCTTTAATTTGAGGGGGTCAGTAGGGTCCCATGCTGTCTGCCAATCATCAGGGTCTGAGGGGGCTGTTGCCTTCTTTACTTGGGAGTGATGGATCCAGGGAGTGATACCTGCAACTTTAACATCAATGGGAGTTGCCAGTATTACTAGATGGGGGTCCTTTTATGTGGTTGGAGTGGCTCCTTCTTCCAATCTTTTACCCATGTCATGTCCCCTGGTTGGTGGGGATGGGCCCAGTTACCCACAGGGATAGGGGTCCTTTCTAAAACTTCTTGGGAAATGTGCCTTAGAGTTTTTCCCAGGGCTTGGAGGTGTTGGGAGACTTCTAAATCTCCAATCTGTTTGAGCTCTCCTCTAAGCCTGCTTATTACAGGGGGTAGCCTGCCATAGAGACTCTCAAAGGGTGAGTAAACAGAGGGCCTTGGGGTACAGCATGCCCTGAGCAGGGCCAGCAATAACATTTCTACCCAGTGGGATTGAGTTTCCTGGCAGAGTTTGGCTAAAGTTGTTTTAAGGGTCCGGTTCATGTGCTCTACTTTCCCTGAGCTCTGGGGTCTATATGCTGTATGGAGCTTCCATCTTATTTTTAAGGTTTTGGCTAGGCCTTGGACTATTTCTGCCACGAAACTCAGTCCATTGTCTGAGCCAATGGAAAGGGGAAGCCCGTATCTGGGGATGATCTCTCTCAAGGGGGCTGGGTAATTTTCCTCTTCACTGGAAAGTTCTACCTTATCCAACATTTCCAGTTGTTTTGTGGAAAGAGAGATTTAAAGTTGTATAACCTACTTTATTACCAGAAACTGAACTGCTCTATATAACTTACACGCAAATTTTATTTAAACATTTCTCTTCTGCTAGACTTCAAGTTAAGTGGGGGAGAGATGTTTATACCTTTTTGTATTCTTAACATCTGTCATACTACCATAGGCATAGTAAGGTTCAATTATTGTTAATTTAAGTACCATTTATTGGGGAGATTTAAAGCAAAATAGTACTTTTTCTGAATTATCTGAATGTTTATAACAAAGCAGGCTTGCTTTTGTTGTCTATTATGTGGGCCATTTCACTAATCATACATTTTGTTTTGGCTATAAAGACTTTGATTGAATTCCTTTCCTCCCCTATTTTCATCTAAACATAACAAAGTTGTTACATGGTTATAAGTAGAATTGATAGTTCCATCTCTACTTAATGGTATATTTCAGCCTCACAGAGCAACTGAAACTTGGTATAAAACTCTATTGGCAAAGAACATCTTCATTTATTTCAGGGAGCAAAAAGAACATAAAATTTATCTTTAAAATAAACAAAAGAAGATAGATTTTAGAAGCATTTTCTTATACCATTTGGAAGTTATTATCATGCTCTAGCCTGTTCTTTAAAGCTGTGGTGTTCTATGCATATATATAGATATTTTTGGTAACTAAAAAAAACTCACATTAGTATTTATTTGAAACAATAGTTCTCTCTGCCAATGTGTTCAGAAGTCTATTACATCAAATGCCATTTATTGAACTAATGTCTAATGACCTCTCTTTATGATTCCATTAGTTACTACTCAATGGAAATTATTCATTGAAATGAAAATAAGGAAATAAAATTCATGCATGGCAGCTGCTGATTCAGTACTGCATCAAAGCTTTAGCACATTTGCAAAATCAATAAAGGTCTTCTAAATGGCTATATTTTCCAGAGCTAATAGCAAATTAAATGATACACATCTCTCTTTCATCATGCCAGCTAGGGATACATTATTGTCCAGGTGCTTTTCTCTATTTCATCAAAATATGATATTCAATTTCAACTTCCATATGGATGAACAATTAAGAAATTGGCACTTGAGTAGGCCTAGTTTTTGTAACACAAAATTTCTCAATTTTCTTCAGAGGAAGAGCAAGAGAATATGTGTGTGAGAAGAGACTTAGTTTGTGAATTAACAAAATGTGACTGGGCGTCTACCCTTGACAGCAGAACCAATAAAATAGGAGAGAACTTGCAACTGTAATTTTGGTCAAAATAAACACCCACAATCTGATTACAGAAAGGCATGAATGGCAATGGCATAGCTATTGAAAATTTATATAATGGCAGTAGAATACTACGTCAATCCAATGGGTATTTACTAAGTTCTTTCTATATATCCAACATATTGTTAGCAGCATGGGAGGACATGAAGTTTTTTTCTCTCAAAAATATTAAAGTATTATTAGAAGGAGAAAAAAATTTTAAAGCATGCCATGTATGTATCAACTTAACACATATGTGTATTATTACCTAGAAGTTCAGTGGATGACTATATCAAAGTGAGGTGGTGCAGTTGGGAAAGGCTTCTTAGAAGAGGTAATAAAGTTAGGATGGCGCGAGATATCAGGAGTAGGAAAGAGCTTAGTGCATTGAGTGTACAACGTGTGCAACAGTTTGGCTGGAGCAGAAACCTGTATGAATTAGAGATAGAAGATTCCTACTTAAGTATCAGTTGGGGCAGATTGTAAATGACTTTAAATGACAAAATAAACAGTCAGAACATGGCTAGACAATCAATAGTAGGCCGTTGAGGGTTTCTTTGAGGTTTACTATGTTAATGTCAGGATTCTTTTGTTAAGAACTGGTCCCACCTTGTGCGTGCATGCACGCGTGCACACACACACACACACAGACACACAGACACACAGACACACACACACACACACACAATTTTTCCTTCTCAATCCTTCCTCCTTCACTTATGGAGACTTACGGCACTGGTAAGAAGGGGCAGGTCCAGATAAGGCACACCAGACTGGTTAAGATCTTGGAGAACTAGTGATTGCATGAGACAGGGAAGGGAAGGATATTATACCACCTATTGCCCATCCAGGGAAGATAATTTAAAATTTTTGGTATGAATCCAGAGAATGACACTTCTTTCTTTATCTCAAAGAAAAGATCATCTATCCTATGAAACTTTGCCTCTAAGCTCCTTTATAGATAATTTACTTGAGTTACTCTCTTCCTTATGGTGGTAAAAACACTTAACATGAGCTCTGCCCCCTTCATTTTTACGTGTGTAATACAGTATTATTAATTATAGTCACTATATTGTACAGATCTCTAGAACGTGTTCATCTTGTGAAACTAAGATGTTATACCCACTGAATAACAATTCTCCATTGACTCCTTTCCCCAGCTCCTGGCAACCACCATTTTATTTTCTGCTTCTATAACTTTGACTATTTTAGATACCCATGTAAGTAGAATCATACAGTGTTTGTCCTGTGAGTGGGTATTTCATTTAGCACAATTCCCTCCAGGTTCATCCATGTTGTAGCATATGGCAGAATTTCCTTCTTTTTTAAGGCTAATATTCCATTATATGTATATACCATATTTTCTTTATTCATTTATCTGTCAATGGACATTTAAGTGTTTCCATGTTTTGACTATTGTAAATTATGTTGCAGTGAACATGGGCACACAGATATCTCTTCCAGATACTGATTTGATTTTCTTCAAATATATACCTAGAAGTAGGATCGCTGGATCATATGGTAACTCTACTTTTGATATTTTGAGGATCCTCCATACTATTTCCCATATTGCCTATATTAATTCACATTACCATCAATAGTGGATAAGGTTTCCCTTTTCCTTATACCCTCACCAGCACTTGTTTTTATTGATGATAACCATCTTAATAGGTGCAAGGTGATATCTCATTGTGCTTATGATTTGCATTTGCCTGATGATGAGTGATGCTGAGCACCTTTTCATATACCTATTGGCCATTTGTATTTTCTCTTTGGAGAAATGTCTATTCAAGACCTGTGCCCCTTATTGGGTATTTGTTTGTTTATTTGTTTTTGCTATTGAGTAGGGGTTCCTTATGTATTTTGTGTATTTACCCTTTATCAAATAAAAGGTTTGTAAATATTTTTCCCAAACCATAAGTTGCGTTTTCATTTTATTGATTTTTTCCCAAGCTGGGCAATATGATAAATCTTCACATGAAATTTATTTCTCTCACATCCTTGGAAACACTGAGCACAACCTCTGACATTAGCATGTTAGGAGGCTTTAGCCACTTCACCTCCACTTTATAGAAAGTTATTGAAAATTTAAGATGCAGATAGGTGATGAGTCAATTCTTAATTTATGAAATTGATCAAATGATTCAGCTATATATCCCTTCAGAATTTGGCATCCTATATTACAGTGTATTGCTGTAGTATAACTTTGGGAATAGGTAACTGGTATTATACATTTTAGCAACAATAATCTCTGCATAATCATTAACTGTATGATTTTCCATTAGGTATATGGTAGGCTGTAAGAATGATTTCTGTAGCCTAGTGTGAAAAGTTGACGAAAGGGAATTAAGGATAGCTAGCAGAGTCAGTATAAAAAAAAGGTTTTTTGGGGTTTTTGTTGTTGTTCTTTGTTTGTTTGTTTTTGTAAATTTTACTGTCAAACAAATAACCAAAAAAGCAATCTGGTATCAGAGTAAAAAGTTCATTGTCACACTTACCACTTCAGAATAGGGTCTGAAAAAATAGTTTCTGATTATTTTCTCCTTCCCTTATTTTACCTCCTCTTCTTAATCTTTTTACCTTTCTTCCTTCCTTTCTTTTACTCCCACTCTCTTTATTCTCTCCTACTGCTTCCTATTCACTCTGGTAGTAATTTGGGTATTTATCTTAACCCTTATGAAGGTAAAGTTGAATAAGCACAATTAAAATGAACCACAGGAGTCAAAGCATTGTTTTTGAAGACCACTGTTATGACTTCCCTATGGATGGTATGTTTATGCCTGATCTATGAAGTCCTGGGATATAAAGAAAATTTAATATTCAGTGTAGAAAAATCAGATTGTTCAAACTTAGCTTTAATTTACTTTTTCAAATGACTAAAACATCCACTAGCTCCTCCCTTGCCTGTGCCTCTTCACTAAATCTTATACCCTCTTTGTTCTAACCAGGTAAGCCACAGACACTAAGGCACTGACTTAATTCTGTTCTTCCAAGTTCTAAGAATACTTTGACTTCATAAAACACTTCAAAAAGGTAAAAATTATGTTATTTGAAGTCCGTAACAATGTTGCTTTGTATTGTCTTTGGCTACATTATTCACCTCTTGTTTAATAGAATATAGCTATTATATTGAACAGTCTTCTTAGTGCCTGCAAAATAATATCAGAAGGTATGCTCTTGCAAAATATACTTTTATGAGGAAAATAATAAAGTAGGTAGAAAACTTTCCAGGTATGGTCACCACAGTAAAATGTTTACAGCCAGATTTATGGAAATCCAGAAGTTAGTAGATAAATACTGCAGCTGTAATAAAAATTTATTTTTTACACAGGGTTAGAATGGCAATGACAATAATATTTTCCCCCAAAGCACTTTATGATACATTCTTTGTCTGTATCAAAACCCTGTGAGGGAAATTGTTATAAATGCTTAAAATGCTTTTTCAAGTGGAAAGCAAAAATGGCCCTTCTTACATCCTAAAACCTGAACGGAAAACTCTCAGGGGTTTTTGTCAGAGTTATATGAAACAGAGTTAATATGAATGGGACGTGAACAATGTTTTTTTCTCAAATCTCAGTTAGAAATCTTCAGTTTGCATATCTAAAAAGAAGCTCCAGAAAAACATTCCTGTTTTTCAGATCAAAAAAGAAACGGGCTATTGAGCCTTTTTCTATCATGGATGTTTTAAGGAAAGTATCTGCTCCCATGTGGGGAAATAAAGGTGGCAACTGACAGGTCCTTCTTGTCTTTCTCTGACCTCGGCTTGGCTCATTGCCATTAGAGAGCCATCAGGAATTAGCCTTCAAATTACCTCCTGATGTTTTGGAGCGTTAACCTGAAGTGATTATTCTGCACACCATGTGTGGTGCTTTAGGGAATTTTAGATGTTAAATGGGTTTGATTTTCGACTCGTGAACTTCTCTCTTGAGCTCTTATCTTTGGGTTCCAAGGCACTGAACAAACTGCTTAGGGGAAACAAACACCTATGTTACTACTAATCAATGTAACAATGTTGCCTAATAAAAAACCTGACAAGTGATTAGGTGTGTAAAGTTATCGTTCATCAGAAATTCTTTTTGAGCACATGAACAGTAATGCTGACACAGGACTGTTTTGGAGGCTTATGTAACTCTACCATTCATTTATTTGTTTACTCGACACCTACCTTGTGCCAGACATGGCGTTAGACATTGGGTATAAATCAGTGAAACAGAAATTTTTAGTGTCTGACCTCATGGTGCTTGTAGTTTATCGGCAGAGACAGGCAGTAAATATGCAATTACAATAATGTACGACGTGTATGATACTAGGGAAATGACACGGTGCTATGGCAACACCCGGCCGGGGAGCTTAACCGAGGGTAGAGTATATAAATATATCCCTAAGGAAGAGGTCTTTAAGAGAAACTTAAAGGATAAAAAGATGCTAGCTAGATGAAGAAGGGTCAGGGAGAGTATTTCAGGTAGCAAGAAGAATATGTGTAAAAATCTCCAGACAAGAGAGAGCATAACATGTTCCAGTGACTTATGATGTAAAAATTGGCAAGAGGTAGAGACTACATTATGCAGGAAATTGCCAGCCATGTAGGGAAGTTTTGACTTTTTTCTACTACTGGCCGCTTTTGTGGTTGTCATCTCTCTGACAAGGGTATGTATGCTTAATGACTTTGGAGCCACTTTTTTATGAGGGCTATAGAGGGGCTGTTGGAGGATGATCTACTCTAATCATTTTGGATAACATTGGGCTAACTTCATTTATTTAAAGAATTAACTTCCTTTTTCATTTATTTTTTTTTTTAGATTTTATTTATTTGAGATAGAGAGAAAGAGAGAGAGAGTATGTGCATATGCAGGGGGAGGGGCAAAGGGGGAGGGAGAGAGAATCTCAAGTAGACTTTGAGCTGGGCACAGAGCCTGATGTGGGGTTCAGTCTCAGGACCCCGAGATTATGACTTGAGCCAAAATCAAGAGTCAGCCATTCAAGTGACTGAGCCACCCAGGTGTCCCTGGGCTGGAAATATTTTTAGGTGACGGGTAGAAAAAGCCTAGATGGCCTCGAAAAGATTGTTGGTAGAAATATAGACACTTAAGTAGGTTCTGGAGGGCTCAGAAAGAAAGGAGAGCAGTGAAGAAAACATTTTTCATCTGAGAGAATCTATTTCATGATCATTATCATAATCACGAACAGAATGTTATTAAATAGGAATGTTAGAGGTGCTTCTGGTGAGGTCTTAGATGGAAATGAGAAACGTGTTATTGGAAACTGGAAGAAAGACAATCCTTATTATAAAATGACAGAATTCTTGGCTGAAGTGTATTTTGTTGGATGGAAACTATCACTTGTAAGCAGTACACTTGGATATTTCTGTGGAAATATTTCTGTGGAGGAGATTTCTAAGATTTCTAAGCCAAGTGGTAAAGGTGCACCCTGGGTTCTCCTAGCTGCTTACAGCAAAATTTGAGAGGACATAGGTAAATTGAAGAGAGAATTGTTAAGCCAAAAGGAAACAGAACTTGAGGAGTTCCAAAGTTCTTAGCTTATCCACACCACAAAAAATGAAAAAGCATGCTTTCCAGAGAACTCCATTTCAGAGATCAGTGTAGCTGCCCTTGACACCAAAGGCCCAGAGTGTACACTTGGTGGCTAGGACCTTCTCCACCTCAATTCTAGATGGCAGGGCCACCTCCCTGGTATGGTGGGCCCAGAGGACAGAGCATCAACTCAATGAGGATTACTCTTGATCCTTAAAATCTAATGGAATTTGCCTTGCTAGTTTTCAAGTTTCAGACTTGCTTGAGACCCATTATTTAGATAATACTAAATTTGGATTTACAGTTGACTGTGGAATCGGTTAAATCTTTGGGGGGATGTTGTCATTAGACAAATATATTTTGAATGTGAGAAGGACATGAAATTTGGCGGGGGGGGGCACAGAGGGCAGACTGTTATGGGTTGAAGTATGTCCCCTAAATGTACATGTTGAAGTCCTAACACGCATGCCTAAATGCTGGCTTTATTTAGAAATAGGGTCATTTTAGACATAATTAATTAAGATTAGGTCATACTGGAGTAAGGTGGGCCCCTAATCCAATACAAAGTTGTCCTTATAAAAATGCTGGATGAAGAGACAGATGATATGAAAACATAGGGAGAACAAAAATATAAAAACCAAGAGATGCCTGAGGCTACCAAAGGCTAGGAGAGAGGCATGGAACAGATTGTCCCTCAAAGCCCTGAGAAGGAACCAACCCTGCCAACACTTTGATTTTGGACTTCTAGTACCTAGAACTTTGAGACAATAAATGTTTTTTTAAGCTACCCTGTTTGTAGTACATTGTTATATACCACTAGGAAATTAATACAGGTGGCATTTGGCCACAAATCCCAAGAATGTTTGATTCCCACCCTGCCAATTGCATCTTTTCCAACCCCTCTTCCCCATACGGTTCCTGAAGAAGAGCTATGTATACATGGTAGTGCCTCTTAGAGGTATACTAAGGCCACGTACCCCAATTTTGAGATTTCTGCTAAAGATGGGCTGCAGTGTTTACCTTGGCAAAAGGTTAAACAGAATTTTCACATATCCCTAAAGGCATAACCCACATTGTTGCGTTTTACCATCTTTTGGCTAGCTGCATGGATAAAGGAGTTAAAAGAGCTGACAGGACCTGATAAGGGTAGGCTCCATTTCCATTTATTGAGTTAGGTCCAAAGAAGATGAGCCATGAAAGACTGTGAGCTAAGAATGGAGACCTTGCCTTTCTACATATTGTGATCAGTGCTAGTAAATGTTAAGTCTCAGCAAGATCCTCAGTCTCAAGAGCAGAGAAAGCTGGAAAGGGGGTATGTAAAAAAACACTTCATATGGACAAAGATGGAGAGGTATTTTGCCCCAGGATGAGAGTTCCTTTTTTTCTGTATTCCATTAATATTTTTTTCAGTTAATCTGTTGGGATTAGTAGTCAATCTTATGGGAAAACCAAGATTTGACTCTTCCCCTTAGAGAATGAGGTCGGCAGATAAACTTCCTCAGTCCTACTGAGTTGGCTCCCGGAGGACTCTAAAATGGAACAAAACAGGACTTAAGTTTAAGGCCATGCCTTAAAAACCAAAACTCATCACTGATTCTATTTCCCTACTCACATTTTGCAAAACTATATTGTCCAATTTACTTTACCATAGATTTTACAATGAGAACCACATGATAACGTAGCCCTAACCATGCACTGACAGCAATATAGAGAGGCCCATAATTTGAATGTGCACATTTTGGATATGAGCCACCTTGAATTGTTAAAATGCTACAAAAATTATGGTGAAAAATAAAATGTCTTCTTCCCAGAGAGAAATTAATATGCCAATGAAATTAAAATAGAAAATTCTCTCGTCCCAATTTATGATTCTGTTCAGATTTAGCCAGAAGAGTCTTTTCATAGATATTTGAGTGGAGTCTAGGTTTTCCTTTTCAGCAGTCCCACACAGCCTGTCACAAGTTTTGTTGAAATGGTAGCTCCTTTAGTACCTCCAAAGCTGAATTCACTTAACTCCAAGTTTCTCATTATGTTCTACTCTTCCACAATTCCAAAGAGATATTAGGACAAAGTAATATCACAGCCAGGATGTGTGAAACCCCCACCTTGATTCTTCTTTTCATGGTTGTGTTGACTAGTCAGGGTTCCTTGAATTTCCATATGAATTTTAAGTTCAGCCTGTTAATTGCTGCAAAAAAAAAAAAAGCAACTAAGATTTTGATAGGGATTATCTTGAATCTGTAGATCCAATTGGGGTGTATTGAAACCTTAACCATAAGTAACTTTTCCAATTCATGAACACAGGATGTATTTCCACTTATTTAGTTCTTTATTTTCCATTAGTGATATTTTGTAGTTTTTAGTGTACAAGTCTAGCACTTGTTAAATTCACTTTTATGTGTTTCATTCTTTTAGATGCTCTTGTAAATAGAATTGCTTCTTACTTTCCCTTTCAGATTGTATATTTCTATATTATAAAAATATCAATAGATTTTTAAAATATTGATATTGTATTTTGCAATCTTGCTGGACTCATTTATTAGCTCGAAGTAGTTTTGTGTGTATGTATATGTGGAATTCCATAAGGTTTTCTATATACAAGATCATGTCATCTATGAATATAGTATTATTTCTTCCTTTAATATCTGGGTGCCTTTTATTTCCTTTTCTTGTCTAATTGCCCTGACAAGAACCTCTAATACTGAATAGAAGTGGTGAGAGCAGACATCCTTGTCCTGTTCCTGATTTTAGGTGGAAAACGTTGCCTTTCACCATTAAGTATGTTATCAGTGAGTTTTTCATAGGTGTCCTTTATCGGGTTAAAGTTCACTCTATTCTTCATTTTTTTGTTTTTTTGTTTTGTTTTGTTTTACTGTTTTTATCATGAAAGGTGTTATAATTTGTAAAATGCTATTTCTTTATCTATTAAGATATTTTTGTGTTTTTAATGAGATAGAATTCACATAAATAAAATTCACCATTTTAATCAATTTAAAGTATATATAATCCAGTGGCTTTTAGTATATTCGCAATGCTGTGCAACCATCACCACTATCTAAGTCTAGAACATTTTCAACACTTCAAAAAGAAATCTGGCACTTGCCAATTACCTCTTCTCCTCAATCCTTGAAAGCCAATAACCTATATTCTTCCTCTAATGGATTTATCTAACATGGGAAATTTCATATAAATGGGATCACAAAATGAGTGGCCTTTTGTGTCTGGCTTCTTTTACTTGGCATATTTTCAAGGTTCATTTATGTCTTAGCATGCCTCAGTACTTAATTCCTATTTTTTTTTAGTACTTAATTCCTTTTTGTGGCTGAATAACATTCAGTTGTATAGATATACCGTATTTGTTTTTCCTTTCATCTGTTCATGGACATTTAGGTCATTCCACATTGTTACAAATAATGTTGCTAGAAACATTTATATGCAAGTTTTTATGTGAAGGTGTTTCCAGTTCTCTTGGGTATATACATAGGAGTAAAATCGCCATGTTATATGGTAAACCTATTCTAAATTTTTGAGAAACTGCCAAACTGCTTTCCACAGTTGCTTCACCTTTTTGCATTCCCACAGCAATTTATGAGGGTACCAATTCCATCACATCTTTGCCAACATTGATTATTTTCCATTTTTTAAAAAATTATAACCATTCTAGGGATGCCTGGGTGGCTCAGTCAATTAGGTGTCTGCCTTTGGCTCAGGTCATGATCCCAGGGTCCTGGGGCTGAGTCCTGCATCGGACTCCCTGCTCAGTGGGGGGCCTGCTTCTTCCTCTATCTGCCGCTCTCCTTGCTTGTGCTCACTCTCTTTTTCTCTCTCTCCCAAGTAATAAAGTCTTTAAAGAAATTATAGCCATTCTAGTGGGTGTGAAATCTCATGTAACTTTGAATTACATTTCCATAATGACTAATGATGAGAGTCTTTTCATGTGCTATGGGACATTTGTATATTTTCCTTGGAGAATTATCTATCTGAGCCATTCTTTGTCCATTTTAAAAATTAAGTCATTTATATTTCATCGTTGGGTTGTAAGAATTCTTACTAAACCCTTATCACATATATGATTTGCCAATATTTTCTCAATTCTGTGGGTTATTGTTATTTACTTTCTTGGCAGTGTCCTCTGACATGCAAAAACTTAATTTTTAAAAAATTGTATTATGTATGTATGTATTTTAATTGATTTCTTTTTTTTTTTCTTTTTCAAGTTTTTATTTAAATTCCAGTTAGTTAATATATGGTGTAACATTAGTTCTGGGTGTAGAATCTAGTGATTCTTCACTTACATACAATACCCAGTGCTCATCACAACAAGTGATCCCCTTAATACCCATCACCCATTTAACCTTCCCTCCATTAACCCTCCAGTTTATTCTCTGTAGTTAAGAGTCTGTTTTCTGGTTTGCCTCTCTTCCCCCCCCATGTTCATCTGTTTTGTTTCTTAAATTCCATATATGAGTGAAATCATATGGTGTTTGTCTTTCTCTGACTTATTACTCTCTAGCTCCATCCATGTCATTGCAAATGGCAAGATTTCATTCTTTTTTATGGCTGAGTAATATTCCATTATATATATATATACCACTCCTTTATCCATTCATCAACGATGGACATTTGGGCTTTATCCATAATTTGGCTATTGTTAATAATCCTATAAACATCGGGGACATGTATCCCTTTGAATCAGTAGTTTTATATCCTTTGGGTAAATACCTAGTAGTGCAATTGCTGGATTGTAGGGTAGTTCTATTTTTAACTTTTTGAGGAACCTCCATATTGTTTTCCTGAGTGGCTGCAACAGTTTGCATTCCCACCAACAGTGTAAGAGTTTTCCCCTATCTCTTCATCCTTGCCAACACCTGTTGTTTCCCGTGTTAATTTTAGCCATTCTGACAAGTGTGAAATGATACCTCACTGTAGCGCAAAAACTTAATTTTGATTAAATTAACCTACCTATATTTTCTTTTGTTGCTTGTTCTTTTGGTGTTATATTTAAAAATCATCAACTATCCAAGGTCATGGATATTTATAACTATGTTTACTTCTAAGAATTTTGTGGATTTAGTTCTCACATTAAATCCTTGATCCAATTTGAGTTAATGTTTGTAAACAGTGTGAGGCAGGGGTCCAAATGAATTATTTTATCTGTGGGTTTTGGGTTTTTTTAGCACTATTTATTAAAAAGACTGTTTTTTCCATTTAATATCTTGACAGTCTTGTTGAAAATCAATTAACCACTAATATGAGAGTTTAGTTCTGAACTCTTAATTCTTTTCCACTTATGAATCATCATCTTATATATGTCATATATAAATATATATGTGTGTGTATGTATATATATATATATGGTATATATGGTATATACAAGATGATGTATATAACATATCTAGTTCTAGATATAGATGTGTATGTATGTGTATCCTTTGCTAGATCCATATTATTTTCATTATATTGTCTTCATAATAAGTTTTGAAATTGGGAAGTGTGAGTCTTCTGACTTTCTTTTTCTTTTTCATGATTGTCTTGGCTATTTGAGGTCCCTCACAATTCCATGTGAATTTTATTATCAGCTTTTCTATTTATGCCAAAAGGACAGATGGATTTTGGTAGAGATTGTATTGAATGTGTAGATCAATTTGGGACAATTGGTATCATAACATTAACCCTTTCAGTCTCTGAATATGGGATGTCTTTGCATTTATTTAGTTCATCATTAATTTATTTCATAAACTTTATCATTTTCAGTGTAGAAATCTATACTTCCTTAGTTATATTTATTTCAAAGTATTTTATTTTTATTGATTCTAATGTACATGGAATTGTTTTCTTAATTCATTTTTAGATTGTTCATTTCTAGTGTATAGAAATAGGGGCGCCTGGGTAGCGCAGTTGTTAAAGCGTCTGCCTTCGGCTCAGGGCGTGATCCTGGCGTTCCGGGATCGAGTCCCACATCAGGCTCCTCCGCTATGAGCCTGCTTCTTCCTCTCCCACTCCCCCTGCTGTGTTCCCTCTCTCGCTGGCTGTCTCTCTGTCACATAAATAAAGTCTTTAAAAAAAAAAAAAAGAAAAAAAGAAAACTGAATTTTGTGTGGTGATCATATATCCTGCAACCATGGTGAACTTGTTCATTATTTCTTTATTTGTAGAATATTTAGAACTTTTTTATAGAGATCACACAATCAACAAATAGAAGTAGTTTTCTTTGTCCTTTCTAATCTGGATACCTTTTATTTCTGTTTCTTGTTTTATTGCTCTGGCAGGAGCTTCCAATACAGTTTTGAATAAAGATGGTGAGAGAAGACATCTTGTATTGTCTCTGGTTTCATGGGGAATGCTTTCAGTCTTTCACTATTAAGTGTGATATTAGCTATGAGATTTTGATACATGTCCTTTATTAAGATGAGGAAATTCCCACTTATTTCTAGCTTGTTGAATGTTTTTATCATGAAAGGGTGTTGAATTATTTGTGTAATGTTTTTTCCTACATGTGTTAAGGAGGGTTTTTTTTGTTATTTTAATATGGTGTATTATATTGATTGGTTTTCATATGTTGATCTGTTATTGTATTCCTGAGACAAATTCCAATTAGTCATGATATATAATCCTTCTAATATGCTGCTGGATTCAGTGTTTTTGTTGATGATTTTTACATGTATATTTATAAGTAATTTTCACCTGTATTTTTCTTTTCAAGTGATATCTTTCTGTAGTTTGGATATCAGGGTAATACTGGTCTCATAAGTTAGGAAGTCTTTCTTTTCCATTTTTGGAAGAATTTGAGAAGTATTGGCATTAGTTCTCTTTAAATTTTTGGTATAATTCATCAGTGAAGCCATCTGCTCCCATGCTTTTTTTTGTTGGAGATTTTTAATTACTGACTGAATCCCTTTACTTGTTATAAGTCTGCTCAGTTATCAATATATTCTTGAATCAGTTTTGGTAGTTCCTGTATGTCTTAGAATTTATTTTATCTAGGCTACTAATTTACTATCATATAGCTGTTCATTTTATTTTCATAGTCCTTTCTATTTTTATAGGGTTGGTAATAAGTATGCTCATGATTTCACTCCTAATTCTAGTAATTTGTTTTTTCTCTCTTTTTCTCTTTGTCAGTCCAGTTAAACTTTTGTCAATTCTATTGATCTTTTCAAATAACCACATTTTGGTTTTGTCGACTATCCCTATTATTTTTGTATTTTCCCATTTCATTTTTCTCTGGTCTAATTTTCACTATTTCCTTCTTCTTGTTTGGGGTTTAGTGTGCTCTTTTCTAGTTTCTTAAGTTAGGTGTTAGGTTATATATAGACTTGGAATATGTCTTATGTTTTAATGTAAACATTTATAGCTTTTAAATTTCTTCTTAGAACTCCTTTCAACCATTATTTCTCTAAATATTCTTTCTACCCTGTTCTATCTCTCTTCCGTTTCTGGGACTCCCACTATGTGTATATTTTTACATTAGATGGTGTCCCACTAGTCTCTGATGCTCTGTTCATTTTTCTTATACTTTATAAGCTCAATTTACTATCTTCAGACTCATTGATTCTTTTTTCTGCTAATTTAGATCTTCTGTTGAGCCCTATTATGAACTGACTGATGTCCTTCCGAAATTCATATATTGAAGTCCTAATCCCTATTACCTTAAGATGTGATTGTATTTGGAGATAGAGTCTTTAGAGAGGTAATTAAGATTAAATGAAATCATAAGGCATTACCCTGCTCCAATATATCTGATGTTCTTATAAGAAGAAGAAGAGAGTGTATGAAGATACAGTGAATAGACCAAATTTGCTTACACTTGATCTTGGGCTTCTAGGCTCCAGAATCATGAAAAAAATAAATTCCCATTGTTTAACCCACCCAATCTGTGGTATTTTGTTATGGCAACCCTAACAAAGTAATAGAAGTTGCTCTGGTAGATTTTTCATTGTTGTAATTGTGTTTTTGATTCCAGAATTCCTATGTCTTTTTAAGAAAATAATTTCTATGTCTTCATTGATATTTTCTATTTGGTGAGACATTATTCCCATACATTCCTTTAATTATTTAGACATAATTTCCTTTAGTTCTTTGAATAGATATTCTTCACTTAAAATCTTTGTCTAGGGACACCTGGGTGGCTCAGTTGGTTGAGTGAACAACTGTTGATTTTGGCTTAGGTCATGATCTCAAGGTCATGAGATTGGGCCCCGTGTTGGTCTCTACACTGGACGTGCAGTCTGCTTAAGATTCTCTCTCTTCCTCTGCCCCCTCCCCTGCTCTTTCTCTCTAAAAAAAAATAAATAAAATCTTTGTCTAGTAAATCCAACTTTTGTGTTTCCTCAGAAATAGTTTCTGTTGGCTGCTTTCCCAGCTATGTATGGACATACTTCCTGTTTCTCTGCATTATCACAGATTCATTTTTTGTTGTTGAAAACTGTACATTTTAAATAGTATAATATGGCACCTCTGGATCTAGGTCTTCTCTTTGTTGTCATTGCTGTTTGTTGTTATTGTGGCTGGTCTTTTATTGCTGTTGTTGTTTAGTAACTTTTCTGAACTAATTCAATAAGGTCTATATTTTTTTTTCAAATGTGGCTACTGAAATCCTTGCTTGGTGAGCTTAATGTTCAGTAATGATTGGAAAGATATTTCCTTAAGTCTTTGCAATCAATAATTCTCCAAGTCTTTGCCAAGAGGCTTTTTGTGTGGGTTGGGACACACTTTCAATGCTAAAGCAGGCAGTTT
This sequence comes from Ursus americanus, assembly GCF_024610735.1. Lineage (NCBI taxonomy): Eukaryota > Metazoa > Chordata > Mammalia > Carnivora > Ursidae > Ursus > Ursus americanus. Next base: position 34,663,245 of record NC_142164.1, on the reverse strand, counting down.
ACAATCCCTCCTTTGTCCTTCACTTTCTGACTGTGCATTACCTCAAGGTCTGCTGAATCTGAGAGCTTAAGACCTTCTCAGGTCTTTCCTGAGCATACACACAGACTTACATATGTGCATGGCTTACTTCATTCCCAAGAGTTTGCTTAGCTTTTTTTTTTTTTTAAAGATTTGGTTTATCTATTTGAGAGAGAGAGTGAAATAGAGTGAGAGAGAGGGGCTGTCTCTATCTCTGTCAAATAAATAAATAAAATCTTTAAAAAAAAAAGAGAGAAGCAGCTGAATCTCAGTAAGAACAGCAAGCGCTGTGGTTTTACCCTGCCCAAGTCCTATTTCCTTCCTCTCAGCCCTGAGGTAGCCTTAAAAACCAATACTCTACAATCATGGTGAAAATGAGCAGTCTAGTAGCCACTGGAGGGGGCAGAATGGGGTACGACCTCCTCCAAAGGCTGATTTCCAGTTATTTGACATGATTGGACCTGTCTGGCAGTTCCCTGACAAATTTCACTCACAAGACTTTTCTTTATTTGATCTGACCCAGAGGTCACCTAGAGGAAACAGCCTTTTTCCTGAGAGTGTCTATCAAAGAAAGACAAGCAGTGATGATTGTTTAACTACAGCACTGCCTGAGGTGGTGATAACAGTTGGAGCAAACAATAAGCTAACTGAAAATCTTAAGAAAAGATGGGGAATGAGATGTTCATAGGCATGTTGAAAAAGCTTAAGCAGGGGCTCCTGGGTGGCTCATTCGGTTAACTATCTGCATTCGGCTCAGGTCATCATCTCAGGGTCCTGGGATCAAGCCTGGCGTTGAGCAACCAGCTCAGTGGGGAGTTTGCTTTTCCCTCTCCCTCTGCCCCTCCCCCTGCTTGTGCTCTCTCTCTCTCCCTCACTCTATATCTTTTTTTTTTAAAGATTTTATTTACTTATTTGACAGAGAGAGAGACAGCCAGTGAGAGCAGGAACACAAGCAGGGGGAGTGGGAGAGGAAGAAGCAGGCTCCCAGTGGATCAGGGAGCCCAACACAGGGCTCGATCCCATAACGCTGGGATCACGCCCTGAGCCGAAGGCAGACGCTTAACTGCTGTGCCACCCAGGCGCCCCTCAGCTGCTTCTCTTGAATAAACACTCCCTGGGCTTTTGTAAATCTTTTGTTAATTTTCCCAACTTATAAAAATGTTGATTTGACATTTTTGGGGGGGCCAATGTTCTTGTTATTTTCATAAGGAGAGAGGTTTTAAGGGTTCTTACTTTGCCATTCCTGCTGACATCACTCCTATTGCTTTCTAATTTAATATGTTTGTGGTCACAGAATTTATTTTTTGTCCTTTCAGTTATTCTAAAATTACTGAGAACTAGTTTATGGCTTCTTATGTGATCTATATTATTGAACATACTATGGATAGTTGAAAAATTTGGAATTTTGCTATCAGTTCTAATGCTCTTTTATGCCAAATTGATTGTTAACATTACTACTAAAATACTCCATATCGTTACTAATTTTATCTAATTTTCATATCAGTTTATGAAAAAGGAATGTCAAAATTCTTATAATTTTGAATTCATCTAATTTCCCCTTTAGTTTCATATATTTTTTGCTTCACGTATTTTTAAAACACTGTTTGTTATTAGGTGCATACATTTTTATGTGTTCTTGATCATTTGATTCTTATCATTATGACATGTTCCTTTTTATCTCTAGCAATGCTATTTCTCTTGAAGTGCATTTTGTCTGATAGTCACATAGAACACTAGCTTTGTTTTGCTTAGTGTTTCTGTGCTGTAAATTTTTCTACTCTTTTACTTTCATCCTGTGTGTGTCTTTATATTTCAAGGATGTTTCTGTAAGCCCCAAATGGTGTTTACTCTTTTAGTGAATCTCACTATCTCTTTTTAATTACAGTGTTTAATTCATTCCCACTTAATGTAATCATGTGCTTGTGTTTCAGGCTACTACCTTGATATTTATTTTTTTATTTAACCCATCTGTTCTTTGTTTCTCTGTTCTTCTTTACCTTCCTTCTTAAATATTTCTCAACTGTTTAAATAATGTTTTATTTTATCTCCTCTATTGACTTCATTTTATTTTGTATCATTTTAGTAGTTGCTAGAGAGATTACAGTATGTATCTTTAATATATTACAAGATACCTTCAAATACTTTTATGACATTTCATGAAAAATGTAAGTACATTACAATAAGATAATGCCATTTAGACTTTCCTTCCTTTGTGTCCTCAAAGATTTACTAGTTTATTTTATACATTTATGTTATTTTATAAACATTCCATGCATAGTAACTTTTTCATCTTAATGAGTTAATCACCTTTTAAAGAAATGTAATACACACATATAAAATTGAAAATAATAAGCAACTAAAAAGATCTTTTGTAATTATTCACATTTACCCTTTCTGTTCTTCATTCCTTCCTGCAGATCTGGATTTCTATCAGGTTTCCTTTCTACTTAGCCTAAAAAAAACTTCTTTTGGCATTTCTTTTATTGTATGTCTAGTAAAGATGATTTATCTTAGCTTTTGTCTATCTAAAAGTGTATTTACTTAGCTGTCATATGTGAAGGACGTTTTTGCTGAATATAGAATTCATGGTTGACAGCTTTTTCCCCTCAGGACTTTACAAATATATTGCTCCATTTTGTTCTATGCTTGGTCATTTGTATCAAGAAGTCAACCAACATTCTTGACATTGTATCCCTTTATACAATGTGTCTTTTTTTCCTATTCTGATGGGTAAGAACTTCTTTTTATCTTTGGTTTTAAGCAGTTTGGCTATGAAGTGCTTACATGTGAGCTTCTTTGTATTTATCCTTCATGAGCTTAGCTAAGATTCTTAGTTCTGTGGTTTGATACCATTTATCATTTTTAAAAAACGTTTTAGCTGCTTCTCTTCATGTATGTCTTTTGCCTCATTCTCTCTCTACTCCCCTCTGGGACTCTAATTGCACATATATTATGTCCTATATTATTGTCCTAAATATCTCATTTGCTGGGTTTGTTTTTGTTTCACCTTTATCCAAATTCAATGATATTTTCCTCTGCTGTATCCAGCCTGCTGTTAGGCCCATCAGATTTACTCTTCCTCTCTGATATTGTGGTTTTCACTGTTAGTATTCTCAGTTATTTTTATTATTTTGTTTTATTTTATGCTTACAGTTTCCATTTATCCAGCTCAATTCCCTCTCTGTTGTCTACCTTTTCCACTAGATCCTTTCACATAACCTGTATTTTAGAGGAACTTTTTGTTCATTTGAACACCTTGGCCATCTTTTGATCTGTTCTCTGAACTATTTTGGCTTTGTTTAGATATTTAGATTCAGTTTACCGCAGATTTCATTGCCTTAGGGATATGGCGATGTTTTTCTCCTCACAATTGCTGGAAGTTTGAGCAGTGGTATGACTCGGGTTCTCTTAATGCTTCACAGCTTGGCTCTCAGTCTTTTGGGTCTGTGCAAAGTTCCCTTTGCTTTGCAGCCCCCCTCACCCCTGCATTCACCACAATAGGGAATCTCAATCTGGCTGATTTGCTGCCAGCCTTCAGAGAGCCACTGCAGTAAAGTCAGTGAAGGCCTGTGCATCTGAACGGTTGATCTCAGCTCTCTGGCTTTGCCTCTGCTTTTAGGATATTTCTTTGTGTGATCAGTGAAGGCCCATGGCAAAGAGTTGGTGGCTGACTAGGGTACCATTACAAGTTTACTTAGCATTTGTTGCTTTTTGCCAGACATGCTGATTGATCTATCATGTGGGCCTATACTTTGTCATCATAGTTTTTTAGAAGTCTTGCTGGCTTCTTGTTACCAGTCTATGTTTGATTATGTCTGCCTCCTCTGGCCTACTAAGGATAGATGTAGCTCTAGGTTTCTTCTCTACTTGTGAGTGCTTGGCACTTTCTGGAGATTATTTAATTTAGCTTTATTTTTGTTCTCAGATCTTCAGTGAATTTTAAATGTTATAATTTTATGGCTTACTTGGATTGTTTACATTGTTAGGGTAGGAATAATTTTTTTTTTGTGATTTTCTATATTGTAAGTGTAAACCCATTATATTCTATTTTAATAAAGGAATTCCTCAATTTAAATTTACTTAAATTTAGAAAGATATTAAATTTATTATTTATTGCTTCTCTAACTTGTGAAAGCTGTGGCGTCTATAAGACTACCAACAGTATAAACCCAGGGATCATACCTAGGTAGACCTACTCTTTGACTCAACCCTGTATATTGTAATTTATTTCCTAGGTTGTGAATTAAGTGCAGTGTGCTAAGTAAATTTTTCATAATGTTTTCATAGCTCCAAAGTTATGATTAAATACAATGAAAAGTTTGTGTTAAACTTCCAACTTTCAGATTTGATATCAGAGCTTTGCCATTACAATGAATTTTGAATGAGATTCAGCTCATAATTACTCTCAAGAATTAAGTCACAAATTGGAGCTTGAATCATGTCTGGGCTTGAATTAGACACCTTTTAAAAGAGGAAAACAATAAAGAAAATTACATTTTCTTTTTGCCTCAAAGGCTCCGTATAGCTATTAGAAGTGTGCATAGGAAACAAATCTGTTTTTCTTTTCCTTTTACTTTAACATTTGTAAATGGGTACACACCTAACTTTCATTTAAGTTCCATTTGATTGTTTGCACAATTTAGGAAATCGTTAGCTCAGAGACTGTAGTGTCCACTGTACATACAGTACTCATTTCTGCCTGTTTATGTAGATCTTACCTTTCCCTCAAGATTCAGCAGACCCTAGCCCATATGAATTTCTATATCAATAGTGTACTACTCAGTTAAACAAGTATCACTCTCCTTCATGTGGGCGTATTTTCATACTCCAAAAATATTTCTTTGTTGAAAGTGGAGACATTATGATTTTCTTGATTTGGGCTGCCTGGCCCTCTTTGCACACATGTACACACACACATAAAACACACATGTTTGCTTACCTTACATGCCAGAGTCACATATTTAGGGTATAAGAATTTATGGGAGTCCATGAACTTATAATGCATTCATTATATTATAGTAATAATATGAAATTTTTAAAATCTATCATTCACATCATCTATGCATATCTGTAATAGTAAAATATCAAGCTTATGTTAGAAATTTCATGCTGTCCTTATAAATTTCTCTAAACTATGACTGTTATGGTTTAAATATGATCAGATAGATTCTCCGTATAAATATTTAAAATTGGTTTGTCTTTTATTAACTTGAACACTGAAATGGGTTTCTGTGTTGCATATTTTAGATTTTAAACAAACAGATGTAAGTTAATAAAATGATGAAATATGGTTATAGTTTTCTTTTAATCATTTTCAGAATTAATATTTGCTTTCTCAAGTCCTTTATATATTTTTCCTTCTTATCTTGACATTATGATCTCTCATGGCTTGTGTTTTGCTTGGTTGCTATAGAAATAGAGTGTATTCAAAATCTTGTGTTTATTTTTGCATTTGGTTTGATTGAAAAGGGCAGAAAGCCAATCTTTCTGGATGCGTTAGGACAAGATGTTAGGTCTGTTCATCACTTCAACATGCTCACCCCCAGACGTTGGTTGTGTTTCCATAAATGAAAAGTGTTCATGGTAGCTTTTGCTAATAATGGGACTCTGGCTGCTCTGGGCAGAGAAAAATGGGTAGGTAGTTGATTAGCAGCTCAGACTGATATCGAGACCTTTCTTTTCCCTGAAGCACAATAACATTTGCAGAAGCTGGTTTGGAGGGTAAAGGAAAGACGAATTGTGTCAAACTGGCCAATATGGCAGTAGGTCTTTGAATTGATTCTGGTGCTCAGTTAGTAGTGGGTTGTTTTCAAAATGGCTGGTTGTTGGATAGAATTTATCTAGTTATAAATGAGCTCAGTCTCAAGATTCATTTGACTCCTGATATCCATGACATTTGTCCTGGGATGCTTTAGGTCAATACGTGCAGATTGTGTTCACTATTTCTCGAGGGCCTCTGTGTTTTCTGTAAGTTAGGAGTTACCATGAGAAGTAGCTTTATATTTTGTAAGGAGAGGTAATTTGACAAGGCTGACCACCTCTATCACAAAGATAGCTAGAATTAATTAGAAAAGACACCAGTCTTACCTAACTTCTTGATTTTTTGTGATAGGAGAACCAATTTAGGACTAATAGAATACTGTGAGAGGCCTTTGAAACCTTCCCTTGATGTAAAGTAGATCACTTAAATTAGCATTGTTTAAGATTCTTTATTTTGGTACCCCCATTGGGCTTACTTTCATTTAGTCTTGTAAAAGGTATCAAACAATCTACTGATTTTCTAGAATTAGTACATGGAGGGATTACATCGTGGGGCAAGTCCTAGTTTTGATTTCTGCTCTATTATTTTTTGGCTTATGATCAGGTGAGTGGTAACTTGGCTGAATTTTAAGTTATAGATATTAGAAACTGTGGCTTTGAGCATACTTATTTTCTCCTACAAGATCCTAAAATTAAGTTACTTTGCTGACCTTATTGATTTCTGGAGCTAAAACTTGTAAGTTCTTGAAGTGGCCAGAAGCAGTGATTTTAGGTGCAGAGGCTCCAGCCTTCCTAAAATGGCTGCCTAAGGAAATAGAACCATGTGAAAGGCTTGTGAAGAACTCTGAAGAACATAAACAATTGTTAGGGCTGCTGAAAATGACCAAGACAGGCCAGCAAATGTAGCATCTATATGAAAGATATTTACCATGGGAATGAAAAGAAATCACGTATTTTATGAAAATAATACTAGCTTAAGCTCCCACAGAATTAAGAATACATAGACGACTTCTTTTTTTTTTTTAAAGATTTTATTTCTTTGAGAAAGGGAGAGCAAGCACAAGCAGGGGGAGGGGCAGAAGGAGAGGGAGAAGCAGACTGCGGGGGGGGGGGGGGGAAGGGAGGAGGTGCAGAGGGAGAAGCAGACTCCCTGTGGAGCAGGGAGCCTGACGAAGGGCTCAATCCCAGGACACTGGGATCAGGACCTGAGCCAAAGGCAGACGCTTAACCAACTGAGCCACCCAGGTGCCCCAGACCACTTCTTAATTCTTGCATCTGACTTGGTGGGCTTTGGACCTGAAAAGCCTGAACCAATTTGGTGAAGATAGTGTTGCACTAGTACCATCATAAAATAAGAACATATAAAATAAAGGCCAGGGAGGGTGGAACATCCCTGAGGAGAAGTGCCCAGCGGATCTCAGTGAGTGTGCCACACATCTGGAAGAGCACACATAGTTTAAACGAGTATGAAAAGTTATTTGTTATAGCAATTTTTCTTTCTGAATCTTGAGAAAATGGGAAAATCTCACATGTAGCCTGGAATATACTGATAACATTGTTTCATTTTTCTTTTGGTGAAGGAGGAGGCCAACTATTTTCGTTTCTTATTTAAAATAATAAAAAGAAGATAAAAGCAAAGTGTTATTCTAAAGGCTCAAATGAAATTTATAACAGGCAAAATAAATAAAAGAATAGGTTTTTTCCAGTGGCTTAAAAATATCCCTAAAGACCCTTTAGCAAAGGTTTGCTAGGCAAATTAAAACAATTAAGAGAGCTTGCTAACCAGGTGCAAAGCATATGTCTTGTTCTGTAACCAAGAAGAAACCTCTCAAAGGTCTGGTTTATGGGGTGAAGCAGTCCCACAGAGGTCCATAGGCAGAGAGTTTTGTTGCTTAAACCAGGGATTGAGAACCTTTATCTGTGAAAGTCCAGAAAGTAAATATTTTAGACTTTGCGGGACCTATAGTCTCTAGCCCAACTATGTAACTCTCCCATTGTGGCATGAAGCAGCCATAGACCATACATAAACAAATGGATACAGCTGTGTTCCAATAAAACTTTATTTACAAAACCAGGCTGTAGTGAGGTTTGGCCCTGGCTGTAGCTAAGTGACTTCTGCCTTAAACCAAAGGCCTGGGGATAATTTGCTGTAAACAGGCAGGGATCCGTTCAGCATGTAACCCAGTCACACCTTCTCACATGAGCAAATAAGCCTCTCCTTAGCTCTCTATTCCTCTGTAGCCCACTCTTGATTCATAGCCTAAAGGCCATTTTAGAAAGCTCATGGACAGTGCTGAACTGTAATCAGCACTCTGCCATGCTTAAAAAAGAAGGTGCCACTTTTGAGTTTTCCCTGGGTGTGCCAAATCTCATGAAGGATGAAGGAACACTAGTTGTCTTTGTGGAAAATGCAAACCTGTCCATTCATAAGTGACACAGAATAGCATTTCTCTCAACACCAGCTGAGCTTCAGTGGCTTTCATGAGCTTCTACAAAAAAAAACTTTGGATTCAGAAAGGCTTCTGAATGCCTTTGACGTGTATCCTCATTTACTTGCCTTAGGCCCAGCTGACCTTGAATTATGATGCAATGAGAGGAGCACGAGCTCAGATCTCAGCTTTAAAGCACAGTAGCTGCGTGACTTGATTACTTAGACTTTAAACTGTCTATGTCCCAGCTGCCTCATCTGTGAAAAGGGAGAATGGTCATGGCCATTTCACAGGATTACTATAAAGGTTAAATAATATGAAATACATGAAACACAAAGAGACCAGTGTGTGTGTGTGTGTGTGTGTGTGTGTGTGTATTTTATATATATATAAATTTTATATATTTTATATATATAAAATATTTTATATATATAAAAATTTTTTTACTCAATTCTCGCTTATCTTTTTAACCATGGCAATAACTCTGAGAAATAAACTACTGGAATATTTACAAAGTTACTATGTACTATTATCTGTACTCCTGAAGCAGTGGGTCAAGATGAACCAGTGTTCAGCATTTTTAAGTTAAACATGATGGTTCATGATGTGTACCTGGTGCCTGGTTTGGGGTCCATATCATGGCATCCACATGACAGTTGTGTGCCCACATGAATAACTCTCTTTAAGAACTGTGAACTCTAAGACTCATGTGGACTTCCCTTGGCAAGGACATCTTCCACATGTCTCTGAACTTTACAGCTGGACAGAAAAAAAAGAAAAGCAATTGTGTAATCCTCAGAGAGGGAGAACAAGAAGCTTTTTTTTTTACCTCTCTACCCTTTACCTATGGATATCTTTTTCCTGCTGTTATTGCACTGTACCCTTTGCTCTAATAAATCTTAGCCATAAAGGGCATCTGGGTGGCTCAGTTGGTTGAGTATCTGACTCTTGATTTTGGCTCAGATCATGATTTCATGGCTGTGAGATCAAGCCCCTCATTGGGCTCTGTGCTTAACAGGGAGTCTGCTTGAGATTCTCTCTCCCTCATCCTTTGCCCTTCCCCCTGCTCACTATCTCTCTCTTTTTCTCTCTCTCTCTCAAATAAATAATAAATAAATAAATAAATAAATAAATAAATAAATAAAATCTTAGCCATTAATATAACTGTATTTGAGTCATGTGAGACTAAGTGGGTGATTGTGGAACCCCTGAGATGTGAGATTTGATCTAGTATTATCTACCTACCTACCTATCTACCTACATGTACATATACATTTTTCTCTTTTATGCCCTGAAAACCCAGAATGTGGTGATGTGGTAACCAGTTGGTTTATAGAACATTAGTAGATTGAAAATCCAGGGGGAAAAGGGCTTAAATAACTATAAATCTGCTCTGCCAAGTACATTGTAATGATAATAGTAATGGACTAAAGTTTGGAAATCTGGATTCCAGTACTGTGTAAGTGATAGAAACTGGGGTTAAAGGGACCAAAATAAAATGCAAAGGTGACATAGGTCATGTTCAGATACTGCCTCTCTATCAAAGCAATATTCAGAAAGTTCATAAAAAAGGTAAGTATGATCTCATGGCCAGAAACTGTGAAAACAAAAAGATGGCTCAAATGGGATATTGTATTCTGAAAATTATAAATTTTGTGAAGGAAAGAGAAAGAAGAGGAAACCAGAATTGTTAGCTTAGATTAAAAGAACATGAGGGGAACAGATGGGGTGACGTCGATGGTAGTAACACATAATCAAGGATGTGTTCAATGAGTGTGTGGATTTTTTGTGGGAGTTAAGGTCCAGAATAGATTCAAGATTGTATAAAGTGCCAAAGACAAAATCAAAAACAGTGATTTCACCTATGTTTACAGATGCAAGATGGAAAGGGCTAGGTCTTCCGCTTGGGGTAGGTGGTATGATGTTAGCAGATAACAGAGAAGGAATCTCTTACGGTCAGCTCTCTTGTTCTCATTTTCATTAAGGCAAATGTTCTTCCAACCATAAAATGTATTAATGACATCAGAGAAAGGGAGTGATTAATAAGTAGGAAAAACTGATATAAGAGAATTTAGAGCTAAAATTGCTGACGTTAGCTGTGCCAGGAATATACATTAGGGAAGTGTAAACAGATTATATATTGCTATAGAGCAAGGATTTGAAAAGGTGTCCCACTTGCCCTTGGAAAATGACCTTGGCTCATCTTCAAATAATAATTGTATCAGTCTCCTATCTCCAAACCTATCTGTAACCTTCCTAACTTCTGTTTCTTCTGTCTCAGATGCATATTTTCCTTCCTATTCTACAGATGATATGTTCTCAGTTTTCTTTTTTTTTTTTTAAAGATTTTACTTATTTATTCGACAGAGATAGAGACAGCCAGCGAGAGAGGGAACACAAGCAGGGGGAGTAGGAGAGGAAGAAGCAGGCTCCCAGCAGAGGAGCCTGATGTGGAGCTCGATCCCAGAACGCCGGGATCACGCCCTGAGCCGAAGGCAGACGCCTAACCGCTGTGCCACCCAGGTGCCCCTGTTCTCAGTTTTCTCAACCAACTTGTTTCATTCACTTATTCATCCACTCATGGATTTATTCAGTAGATATTTATATTTGCCAGGCAGTGTTCTAGGAACAGAGAATACATTAGCAAATAAGACAGGCAAAGATCTGTCTCTTGTGGAACTTACATCTAATTGAGGGATAAATACAGTAAATAATAAGAAAGCAAATAAATACACAGTACAATTTCAGAGTGTGGTAACATTCATAAAGGAGATTTTAAAAAGGAGATATACAAGAAAGTGATCTGAGTTTGGTGGACTATTTTAGATATGCTGATCCAGAAAGGCCTGTCTGAGGAAATGACATTTGAGCTGATACCCAAGGAGCTAAATGTGTGAAAAGCTGGGGGAAATCACAAATGTATAAGTCAGGGGTTGAAATGAGCTTAACAGTAATAGGACAGAAGGAAGATCAGCGTGTTCAAGTCTAGTGAACACTTGGGAGAATGGTAGAAGATGAAACTGAAGAGGTAAGTAGCAATCCTATCAGATAGAACTCTGCACACCATGAAATATGGATTCTATTACAGTGCTTTAGGAAGACATCAGAGTTATAATATTTTATTTTATAATTTTTATAAAGATTTTATTTATTTGAGAGAGAGAGAGAGAAAGAAAGAGAGTGAGCACACAAGCAGGAGGAGCGGCAGGCAGAGGGAGAGGGAGAAGCAGGCTCCCCAGCTGAGCAGGGAGCCTGACGCGAGACTCGATCCCAGGACCCTAGGATCATGACCTGAGCTGAAGGCAGACGCTTAACCGACTGAGCCACCCAGGTGCCCAGAGTTATGATATTTTAACAAGAGAATTTTAGTCCTTATATGGAGAATGAATTATAAGAGAGTGCAAAAGCAAAACGAGTAGCCCAGTCAGGAAGGTATTGCCATTTAGGTGTGAGATGTAGGTAGCATGGACGCAAGTGAGTAGCTATATGGAGCGGTTGGATTTGGGTTTTACTTTACAGTTGGCATTGACAGGACTTTCTAATGGATTGTATGTTTTCCAGATTTTGACTTGAGAAACTGGAGGGATGGAAATCTATGAGATAGGAAAGATAGTAGCATGAAAGTGGTATGGAGAAAGAGAAACAGTTAGAAGAATAAAATAAAGCAAAAATCTTAGACATTATCTGTCTCTCTTTTGTACGTTTAGCTTCTGTGATCTCTCCATCATTAGCCTTGGAGCATGCTAAGTCTTTCCTACCCTAACTCCCCTAACCTTCCCTTAACTCTGCTTCTCTTTTGGAGTATTGCTCTCTTCTTCTTTTCATCAATACATGTCTTGAAATAATAATCGATGTTTATTATCATTACTTCCTCTCACATCATTTCCTTATCTACCATTTGCAATCTGAAGTGTTACACAAAAGTATAAAGAATTTACTTTGTTCTCCCACTTCTTTACTGACATAATGATTACCATGGATCTATACTATGTAGGCACAAGCTCAAGATGCTGATAAGGTCAAGCTCATAACTGTGTTCCACTTAGTCAGCTTTTTCCTGTGCTGCTGCTATAGGTGACACTCTAGACTCTAGCCACAGTGGTCTTGGAGACATCTGTGACTGTCCCAAAGGAGGCTGAGTGTAAGTGTACTGGCGGACCATCACAGACAAACTGCAGAAGAGGCATACACATGCTCAGAGTATTAGTAAGTGACCATCAGCAGGATTTGTTGACCATCTGAGTCCCTGTCAACTCTTAGTAGTTCAGTTCTGTTAAACATTTTGGATTGATTTGCACTGCCTTTGCTCAAGAAAAGTCCCTCTTTTTTCTTTCTTAATGTGACAGTTCCCCCTTCTGCCTAGGTAACAAGGTAATGCTCAAGAATGACATTACAATTCCATGCTGTTTGCAAACAGCCCGAATGTGTGTTTCATCAAATGTAAGGATAAGGTTAAGTAGAGATGTTCAGCATGGTGCAAGAAATTTCGTCAAGTGGAACGAACGAGGAAAGTCAGGTTTTTGAAAAGAAACTACGCAGTTAATTCAGGTCACAAAGTCGTGGAAGTAATAAATTGCTGTGTTAACATGTCCACTCTCAAATTTTTCTGTTTCAAGTGGTTTTTACATCAGCTTTTTCTCTTACATCAAATTTGAATGTATCTTTTCTCAGTGGCAATATCACAGCTCATGAAGTTTATCTGAGGCACAATTATTGCTGATTGAAACTTTGAGAGTAACGATTTTTTCCCCACATAATGTTAATTATTTCTATAATATAATTATGCATTCTGCTTTAGGAATTTTAATGAATATGGCAAGGAGAGATGTGACTTGGAAGTTCATTAGCTATCTACTTTTCAGAGACTAAACTTGTAGTTGAAAGAACACCGGCGTACGAGACCGGGCCCATGGGCTCTACCACCTCAGGTCTGTTTTCCCTAGGCTTCCTCTCCTCCATCTTTCTAGGCTTCCATTTTCTCATCTGAAAAATGGAGAAAACAATGCCCATCTTATATTTCTCATGAAGCTGGATTTTCAGAGACAGTTACAATTTCAAATATTCTAACTTCTTGACAGGACATTTATCTTACTTTCTGGCTCACAAAGCACAGTTACATCCGATATATGTTGTATAACTAAGGTCGTAGGGACCTAGAAGCTACAATTCAGCCTGGCTTTTATGGCTCTCGTTTTATGTGCAATTATTGTTCTCTTTTGTCTTTATGGCTTTTAGGCTCAAGATAAAAGTTCTAAAGTATGAGAGGTGAAAAAGCAGCCATTCACATCTCCTAGTAACCTTCAGTTTGTCATTCTTTTTGTAGTTTTACAGAGAAGTATGACAGTTATCAACTCTCATGAAGACTGAGAGTATGACGGATTTTAGAGTTGGAAAGACCACCTTGCTTTCAGGTGGACTGAAAAGAAGCCCTGACACAATTCACTCACAGCTGCCCTTCCTGTATCCTTTGTAAAGGAAGAACAATCAGTAGAAGAAAATGGAGGAGGGGATTCTTGGCAGATATTGCCAAAGGATAGGAAAAGCTGGCCAGTGTTAGGGTTTGCACAGCTACATTACACAGAAAAACAGAAAAGCTGTGTCTCCTGTGGATTCACAGACTCTGGAAGCAGGAACCAAACAAGGGAACCTAGGGTTCACATGGAGAATTAAAGGGAGTAAGGTAAAGGCCTATTGGGAAAGACAATGATGTAACTACTGCCTATTAATTTAAGAAAAATATCCTTTTGAACTATTACACAACAGACTTTAATCCCTAGGAACGCACTTCTGAAAAATAGCCTGACATCAAGATACTGCTTAGTCCAACAAAATTTCATAAGTTTCAATGGCTGCAAAACTTCATAGCTTTTGCGAGTTGCAGGGTTACAATGGCCACGTTAGAATGAGGTGAAGAGGGGCAATCAAAAGTAGGAGACAAGTGGACTCAAGTGGGGGCCAAAGGAAATATATTAAGGGTCACTCAGGACTAATCTTAGAAAGGGATAAAGAAAGGGGGGGTAATCAGAAGGGGGAATGAAGCATGAGAGACTATGGACTATGAGAAACAAACTGAGGGCTTCAGAGGGGAGGGGGTGAGGGAATGGGATAGGCCGGTGATGGGTAGTAAGGAGGGCACGTATTGCATGGTGCACTGGGTGTTATACGCAACTAATGAATCATCGAACTTTACATCGGAAACCGGGGATGTACTGTATGGTGACTAACATAATATAATAAAAAATCATTAAAATAAAAAAAATAAATAAATAAATAATAAAAATGGACGGGAGACCTGAAAAAAAAGGAAATTGAAATTAATTGTGAATGCAGGGAGACTACATTGGTGATGTACAGTGATAGGTAGAAGTTTCTCATCTGAACAAAGGTATTCTTCTGACTAGGAAAAGTTCTCAGTGGTGGTAACATTATCAAATAATGTTTTGATATCCCCCAGGATGCCTAGGGTGATGAAGATATGGTAGTTTATTAATAACTCGATCATGGTTTTCTTTTATTTTTTATCAGTTGGATGATCATTTAGTTATTCAACAAACATTATATTTATTGAGTTATATATCTAATATAATATAAAAATAGAGCTGAATTTGACACAGTCCCTTGCCCTTGAACTTTTCAGCCATTAACACATGTAAAATTGTAATTCACCTGCAAGAAGTTTTATCTTTGAAAATAGACCAAAATTACCCCAAGACGACTAAGTTAAAAATAATCAGGAAGTTGTCTTTTGACACTTTTGCCAGATAGTTATCTTGGAAACTCTGTATTTTAAAACCTCAAATTATTTTCCTATTTATGTGGAAGATAGAAACAGTGCTTCATATGATTTTCCATAAAAATCCAAAGTTCACTCTGGCTATGTTTTGTTGCATGAATCTCTTGGGTACAAGTACTTTGTTCTCTGTAATAATGGTTGTTTACTTAGCTGTAAGCAAAAGATCTGCTTGAATGTTTTTTCATTGATTTTGTTTTCTACACACCTTCAATTTGTGATGAGAAATGAATTATAATGTGTATGCTGTACCAAAATGGACAGCAATAGCAATCTGATTTATATACACCAGACTATTTCTACTGACAAAACAAATAGAACAATAGAACCAAAATGCTAGAAGGAAATTTGTAACGTTATCAATTCACTCTTGCCACAGTCCACACCTATCAAAAGATGGATGAATTGCTAACCATTTTAAGGATGTTCAATGAAAAATTTCTTATAATTTCCTTTTGTTATCTGTGCCTAACATTTGTTGCTGACTTCATTAATTATATAGCTAAGGAAAAAGTGCAAACTCAAATGTTTTTCTTTCATATTACAATAGTATGTGTTTAAATAAATGGAAAAAACTAAAGTGCTAACAGGTAGCAATTCCTTAATGTTGAATATGATTTTAGAGTTTACAACCCTAAAGAGATTCCACCCTCTCACTGAACAAGCTGGGATGAATGTACTTTTTACTTAATAACCATCAGTTAGCATCAGGAGATCATGCTGGTAGTGTTGTATGGTGACAGTAGCTATGGTTGTGGTAAGCATAGCATCCATAGTATAGAGTTGTAGAATCATTATGTGGTAAACCTGACACAAATGTAATATTGTGTGTCAAGTCTACTTTAATAAAAAAGTTTTAGGAATTTCAGAAAGGGATTTTGCTCAAACAACAGCTAATCAGAGTAAGAGTCTTCTGCCAAGCCACTATGGCAAAGTCATGATCACAGTATCTAGTCCGGGGTAAAGAACATCAGTATCAAACCACAGAACAAAAACACAATCAGGAGTTGGGCCAAAATACCAGGTTATTGAGAAGAGAAGTTAGAAATCAAGATAGAGTAAACAGGATAGAAAGATATTAAAGGCACATTCCAGGGTTGAAGTTAAGACAGTTAGGAATCCTAAACTGGAAAGAGAATGAGAGAAACAAATTGTCCACATAGAAAATAAGGTCCGTGAAGGTACTAGTAGTCATGGTTTGATGGAGGCAGTGGTAAGTTATTTCCTCTGTCTTGATCTTGCATTTCAGATTAACCTCAACATACTCAGGCATACTTAGCTAGCCATCTTCCCTGCAGAGTTCAGGCAGCATCCAAAGTGGCAAAGCCTCTGACTTTTGATTCATCAGAAAGTTGGAAAGCATATCCATGTGACATGTCTACATTTGCTATCAGTTAATTTGGTAAAATATAAAGTCTATTTGATTTGGCACTCATCTCTAGATATAACCAAGGTTTTTTTTTCCATTCTATGTCAAACAGAAGGAGAATAGTTATTTTATTTTATTTTATTACTTTTGTTTTGTTGTGTCTCAAAATTCTCTTACCTTGTTTATTAAATGAATGTATTTATTTATTTATTTATTTATTTATTTATTATTATGTTCGGTTAGCCAACATATAGTACATCATTAGTTTTTGATGTAGTGTTCAATGATTCATTAGTTGTGTATAATACTCATAGTAGTTATTTTAAATGCATAAATCTCTGGGAGTTTTTCTAACCAGATTTTTGGTATTCTGTAATCTAGATAACTGAACTATATTGTGAGGACTGCAGTCTGGTAAATCAAATACAATTTAGCATACGACAGTAGTGGCAATTGAAAATGTTTCTATCAGCAATCAGAAAGGTGATACTTAGGCCATTTCTAAATTTATATCAGAAATGTAAAAGGGAAAATTAATTTAATCAGTGGATTAAAGACTCACCCAAAGGATGCATGTTGGCATTGGACCTTAAAAATACAAAATCTTTTTACTCAATATCGATTTTTGTCTTTAAAAAGCAATTTTTAGTAGATTAATTTTGAAAGCAAGATTAAGATACTCATGCACTTAATAGTTCTAAAGATTTTAGATAAATGGTTTTTTATAATTTTTTGTCACAAGAATGTCAGTATATACAGAAATAACTGTGATGTATTTCCTTTCAATTGAGAGTTAAACTAATATTTTATTAATATAAATTTTAGGGTTAATAGATACATATGAACCTTGTTTTGTAAAAGTTGTGGAAAAGGTAGATTTGTTTTGAATGGCTTGATGTCATCTTTTTTTTAAGATTTTATTTATTTATTTGAGAGAGAGAGTGTACAAGTGGGGGGGGGCAGAAGGAGAGAGAGAAGCAGACTCCCTACTGAGCAGGGGGCCCAAAGCAGGGCTCCATCCCAAGGCCCTGAGATCATGACCTGAGCCAAAGGAGGACGCTTAACTGACTGAGCCACCCAGGGCCCCCTGGCATGATGCTATCTTAATCTGTCATTTTTAGACTCTTATTAATCTTACTTATTCATCTGCAAAATATTTTGTCTACTGAGCCAGTTTAGTATACAATAAAAATAAAACTCTAAGTCAGATGTCTGTATTCTGTCCCTACTTATTATCATTATAATTTTGGATAAAAGTCAACTAGTTGTTTAGAGCTTCAGTTTACTCATTTTTTAAAAGGGAGTAATAATAACAAAATGTGTGGCAATTTGCATTGCAAATGAAGAGGATGCTGATGATGTTGATGAGGACAATAATAATTGAAAGCTTTTTGCAAATTGTAGGCAGTAATATTGTTGCTCTCTTATTCTTAGGTGTTTAAAGTGAAGATTTCCCTTCTTTCTTAGTGTGCTGATAATATGGCAATTGTTGATTGAGAGAGGGAAATTAATTACTAGAGACTAGTACAAGATATAATGTCGGTTTCTAGACAATCCATATGATTCCATAGACAAATAAGCGAACGTAATATTGCAAGGTACTGGCTGAACTACCTGGATAGCCTTTGGGATAGGAAGGAGATATTGGAACTAAATGAAAATATAAGTTAAGTGGGTTTATAACTGGTTGAATGTCTCTAGAGAAAGATAATTAAAGAGTTGATATTCACCTAGAGAGTGAGGTTTCCTTTAAGATGACACTATGTACTTTTTATTAATGATTGGGATGGGGATATTCATGACATGGTTGTTAAGTATGTGGAGGAATAGCTCAGATTCAGAACCTCAAGAGACCATAAGAGTCTGGACTATGGGCTGAAACTATCAAAATGAAATTTGGTTGGAAAAAACGTAAAGATCTTCAATTTGTTTCTAACTGTTCAAGTGCAAAATGAATATGACATAGCTAAAGAGTAGCAGGCAAGAAAAAGTTCTGGGTGTTTGAATTGACTATAGATACTGAATAATGAGGAAGCTAGGGAAAGCTAATATGAAGAACTCAAGAACATCAGAGTTGCTTGAAGCCCAGGGCACTTGGGGGAATGGTGTAGCAGGGTTACCTTCCTGCTACCTAGTAAGACTATGTAGACTAACTCTACCTTTTTTTGCTCCTCTTTCATTCTCCCGTATTTCCACATTGGGGTTGAAAGAGAAAATGGCATAAGACTCGGGAGAACTCTGGGGTGCCTGGGTGGCTCATTTGGTTAAGCATCTGACTCTTGGTTTTGGCTCAGGTCATGATCTCAGGGTCTTGGGAGTGAGCCCTGCATCAAGCCCTGTTTCAGGCTGTGTGCTCAGTGGGGAGTCTGCTTGAGGATTCTCTCCCTCTCTCTCTCTCTCCCTCTCCCCCTGCTGTACTCTCTCTTTCTCTAAAAAGATAAATCTTAAAAAAAAAGAAAACCTCAGGAGAAGTCGGAGGGAATTTTACCCAAGTTTAATAAAAGCCAGAAAATATGGTCGTTTATTATGTAGGGGGTATATTACATATATTAATAAAGCTTGTCTTCCTTGATAGCAACAGTAAATCTCATTAGATTATGTGATTTCATTATGTAAGCAACTAATGTCTATTAGAAAATAAAAAAACAAACGTCAGGCTCATGTAATTCTGAGGGAAAAAAAGGTTCCATTGCATTCAACTTTTCCTAAAATAGAACTTATTGGATTTTACCTTTCCTTCTGTATTAGTTAGGATTCTCCAGAGAGATTATTTTAAGGAGTCAGCTCCCACGATTGTGGAGGCAAGTCCAAAATTTGCCTGGTGAAGCGGCAGACTGGAGACCCAGGGAAGAGCTGCAATCTGAAGGCAAAGGCGGTCTGTTGGCAGAATTCCTTCTTGCTCTAGGAAGTCAGTCTTTGTTCTATGAAGGCCTTTAATTAGATGAGGCCCACTCACATTACAGAAGATAAACTAATTTATCGAAATCTACAAATTTAAATGTTAATCTCTTCCAAAAAATCATCTTCTAAGAAACATCCAGAATAATGTTTGACCAAATATTTGGGCACTATGGTGCAGCCAAGCTGACACATAAAATTAGCCATCATGCCTTACTTGTTTCAAAGTCCTAAAGCTCTTACACTTAACTCCTTAAGTTTGCTACCTAAATAAGACACCCAAAATCACTTGATGGATGTGACTAGGATTGAAGGGATGACATGGAAGAAGAATTAATGAAACCCCATTTAGGACACACTGTAAAACCTCAAATTCAGACAGCAGTTTGTCAGTTCATTCAGTAAAATATTTTTGAGCACCTAAAATGTGCCAGTCCAGGACTGTGCTCTACACTGAAGATGCTATGGAAGAGCAAAACAGGCATGGCCCCTGCCCTTATGGAGTTATAGTCTGGTAAACTAAGGCAACCAGATATTAACTGCAAGATTGTATAGATACATGTAGTACTTTGAAATGGTTTGATGAAACCTCAGTCTGAGTAGTTCAGAAATGACATTTAAGCTGAAATATGGATGATTAGAAGTTAACTAAGCAACTGGTTTGGAGCACAGAGAAGAGATTTGTTCTAGAGACAAAATTTTGAGTAATTTTCCTACAGGTGGAAAATATTTCAGCAGTTTTGCTCTCTTCATTTTCTCAATCAGAAAAATCAAGAAATAAGGGTGCCTTGGTGGCTCAGACAGTTAAGTGTCTACCTTTGGCTCCAGTCATGATCCCAGGGTCCTGGGATGAAGCCTGGAGTTGGGCTGTCTGCTCAGCAGGGAGTCTGCTTCTCCCTCTCCTTCTGCAGCTCCCCCTGCTTGTGCTTTCTCTCTCTGTGTGTCAAATAAATAAATAAATAAAATCTTTAAAAAAAAAAAAGAAAAATCAAGAAACAGATAGCTGTCCAAAGTTACACAGCTTAAACAGTCTTCATTGAGACTCTGTATCTTTTGAATCCATACATGGTAATTAAATACATACACCCATCACATTTTTTTTTAATTTTAGGAATCTAGCTCATACTTCAGGTGTGGATAAAGTTTAAGGAGAGCACTTGTTGTGATGAATACTGGGTGTTATAAGTAAGTGATGAATCACTAAATTCTACTCCTGAAACCAATATTATACTATATGTTAACTAACTAGAATTTAAATTAATACTTCAAAAAAATAAAAATAAAATAATCACTTCACCAGGAATGAAGTATAGATTAAGTAGTAGAATGCCTATTTTATAGTTTTCAGAGTACAGACCCTTAGCCTCTTTGGTTTGGTTTATTCCTAAGGATCTTATGGTTTTTTGTGCAATTGTAAATGGGATTGATTCCTTAATTTCTCTTTCTTCTGTCCCATAGTTAGTACATAGAAATGCAATTTATTTCTGTGTATTAATTTTAATCCTGTCACTTTGCTGAATTCCTGTTTGAGATCTAGTAACTTTTTGGATGAATGGATAAAGAAGATGTGATACACACACACACATACATACATTCAGTGGAATATTATATATTATATACAATGGAATATTACTCAGCCATCAAAAAATGAAATCTTACCATTTGCAATGATGTGGATGGAACTAGAGGGTATTATGCTAAGCAAAATAAGTCAATCGGAGAAAGGCAATTATATTATTTCATTCATATGTGGAATTTAAGAAACAAAACAGAGAATCATAAGGGAAGGGAGGGAAAAATAAGATGAAATTAGAAGGGAGACAAACCATAAGAGACTCTTAACTATAGGAAACACACTGCGGGTTGCTGGAAGAGAGGTGGGTGGGGGGATCGGGTAACTGGGTGGTAGACATTAAGGAGGGCACATGATATAATGAGCACTGGGTGTTATATACAACTGATGAATCGCTGAACTCTCACTCTGAAACTAATAATACACTGTATGTTAATGAATTGAATTTAAGTAAACTAATAAAATAAAAAAAAAGAGTTCCTCTTTTTATAATGTAACATACTGATTCTATACTAAGCTATATAATAGATAAGAACCTTCAACTATGAAAACTATAGGGTCATTTTTTATGTCACTCAAATAATCATGTCACTAGCTTTGGAATTAGGTTGTCTCTAAATGAAAACACAAATCATTTCACATGATCTGACATAAATTAACCCTAGGGGAATTCTCTTCAAATGGAATTTTCCAGGTTTCTTTGAACTGACTCTTATAATTTCCCAGGAGAGAAAAATGAATAGTGAAATCTACATATAGAAGAATTATTTAATTATACATCCATCTGCTCAATATCTTGACTTATGCAATTTGTTTTGAGATGAGAATGCTTGTTTTTCTCCTTAGCCTGAGAATATAATCACATTATAAATTCCACGGTTTTAATATCAATAAATGTATTAGCTATTTGCTGAGTACCCAACATTGCATTAGCTATTATGAATAATTACAAAATCAAATCGAAACAAAACATATGACATGGCTCTTGTACTTAATGTCTGTTTAAATTATGGTTTATATGAGGTGATACTTTGATTAAAAATTAAGAATAATCTGTAAATATATATTATAAAACCTAATAAGTGGTATTGACTCTCCATTCTATTGAAATTCCCAGAAGGAAGATTACCCTCTCATCTCTAACAGTTGTAGATGGCTTCATAGAGGAAGAGGAACTGGAACTAGATAGGAAAGGAAGGAGAGTTGGCAGCTTTAGTCTCATTGTCTCCTTGCCCTCATACCCTAAAAGAAGAACTAGCCCATCAATATTTTGTACTCTATCTCCCCTCTGTCCCTCACCCTACGTGGTCACTTGGTTGGCTATCTGATCCACGATGAACCCATAGACTGTTTAGTGACTTACTTTATTGTGGGCTGATGCAAAAAGATGAGCTGGGTCAACCAGATCCCTGGACTCTGAATTTTCACTTAAGAAATATATAGAGGGGCGCCTGGGTGCCACAGCGGTTAAGCGTCTGCCTTCGGCTCAGGGCGTGATCCCGGCGTTATGGGATCGAGCCCCACATCAGGCTCTTCCGCTATGAGCCTGCTTCTTCCTCTCCCGCTCCCCCTGCTTGTGTTCCCTCTCTCGCTGGCTGTCTCTGTCTCTGTCGAATAAATAAATAAAATCTTGAAAAAAAAGAAATATATAGAGATTGATATATTAGTAGTAGAGGTCTTGATGTATAGGACAGTAAAGGAGGCCATAATGGCCATTTCCAAGGCAGACATATAAGGAGCAGAAAATGTAAGGGGGCAGAAATTTTGAGGAAGCAGAAAAGCCTATTTGATAGAAAAGAGAAAAAAGAGTAAATGCACAGGGTGATGTTGAAAGTAGATGAGAAGTAGAAAGACTATTATAGCCCATGAGAGATAAAGGGAGAGAATTGCCAATTTCTAGAGCTTCCTCAGTTGTCAGAGCCTTCCAAGTTACAATGCTAATTTTAGTTTACGTATTTCCTTACAGTAAATTCCCCCACTGCTTTATTTCTACTAATTGGATAAGCTACATAAAGAATCTAATTAGAATAGAAAGTTTGGATTAAGATGAATAGAGAGGAAGGGCATTTTAAGTGGGAAGGACTAGCACAAGCCAATGGAGGGAATAATGAGTGTAGTATGTTAGAGAGCTTGGTAATCATGCTGGCAAGTGTTAGAGATACTAGTTGGAGGAATGATAATATAAGATTAGATGTAGAGGATGAGCTGAAATTCTGGTGGCATCACAGAATCAGTTGAATAATTTGGTTGAGAGCTTATAGGCTGTATAATAGCCAACCCAGTGTTGGAAGATGGCTAATTTAGAAGATGAATTGGTTGGAACAATGGTGCCATCTCAGGAACTATTGTAGCAATTCAGGCACAAGGTAAAATATGGTCCACAATGGTAAATATGTGGCAGGCATTCCTCTGTTTCCCATTCCCAGGCCATGATACATTGCTAATTGATAATGGCATTCTTCACCTGGTGAGCATGGATGGTACCTAGCATCATTTTCTGAATGGTAGTCCAAGCAGTGAATGGCCTTTGATTGGAATTACCAAGCAAAATAAAATTTATTTGCAGCCACTGGACTGGCACATTTTACTATTTTGGAAAAGAGAGTTTTGATAGTAAATCCAAGCCTACAGAATATCTATGTATATCCTGGGCACTTTGTTTCTCTGCATATGGAGCTCAAATCTCACTATATCAAACAGTAAAGAATGGTTCAGTGGTTTGCAGTGGAATGTACTTGTTTGAAATACTATTCTAGTAAGTAGAATATTAATGGAGTGTGGGGATTTTTAGTCGTTAGGTTTTAGTTGTGTTAACAGAAATCATTTAAAGTGGGCAATCCCTACTGTTTTTCACTTCTTAGGACACCTTTTACTATAAACATTCATAAACTCATAATAGTAATTGTGCTTTCAGTGTATGTTAATTGAAAAAAATACATAAGGATAAATAACTATAGTGACCTTAGTGAGCCTTTTTAGAAATTTATCTTTTGTTCATTACAAAAGCATATATTTTTCAACTTAGAGTTAATACACAGAAATGGCTTACATGTTTATTCCGCTTACTAACACTGGTACATGCAGTCTCTGAACCACAGCAGAGAAACAGTGAATAAATGTGTGTTCCCCAGAGAGCTTAGAGATCGAACCTTAGTCATGAACAAATGGGGAGGCAGGGCCACATGAACTCTGGGTTGTGGAGAAGAGGCCAACAGAAAGACCATAGGTGAAGCTTTTCCTGAAGAAGAGGATAACATATCTACCTTTAAGTGGTACCCTAACTATTCCCTGCTTGTCCTGGAAAATCTTGGCACACCTCCTCTATTTCTGGCTAATTAAAATGTATGCGCATGATTAGAGACTAATAGCTTAATCCTCTAGATCCTTTCACTCAATAAATCTCAATTTTTCATGTATTAGCAGGAATGGGTTTGGGAAACATCCTGGAAGACATGATATGGGGAGACAGAATGAGGAAACCAGCCATGTCATGTCATGTATTCCATTTATACAGAATGCTTGGTCTTCCTAGGCATTTGCAAGCTCTATTTAAAACTGTACACTCTTTCCATCTCCTTTATCCACTCCACTGCTGCCAATAAGTCCAGCTTATATTCCGAACCATTGACCTAAATTGTCTTAAAATTATCTAGGGCTGTTTTCTTTCCTGGTTCTACTATGCAAATATTTGAATTAAGTAAAAATTGCTGACAACTTAAAGGCAGCAAAGTTTACTACTGCATGTTATAGTGGACGTTCTACTTTAAAAAAAAATCATTTTCTGGAGCGCCATAGCTAGCTAGGTCAAGGATCAGAGGTCTAATTCAGCAAAGGCCAGAGCACAACCAGACAAATAATAAAAGGGAATTGTGACTTAAGCATCTTAGGAAAGGAAACAGCACGTAACTAGAAAAGACAAAGTGGGAATGGGGTTAGCTGAAACATAAATTGGAATAGTATAAATGTGAATTCAAAGTATTACCTTGCGTAAAAGTCAGAGATTCATAAAACCCTGTGATGAGGGCCCTCATAGAACCAGAATATTTTTGCATAAACTGAGGCAAAAAACTAACAAACCAAACCATATATTTTGGCTGAAGGTATTTATTACTTTAAAGACCAAAGAAATATAAAGCTCTAGCACATAAGACTACACATGGAAACAGAATGTAATTCAGGATGACAGACACTTTGGATAGCTAGTTAGACCTGGACCTGGGATAGATACAAGGGATATGTGATTAAAATCCATTTGTTCATTAATAAGGCAAAAATAAGCATGTGCCAGACACTTTGGGGTGTTCTTGGACTATAGGCATCATCCTTGGGCAAGGAGTCTAGAAAGACAAATGAACGTGTCAGGAAAATAAGCATATGTCTCAGTTTCCTCATTAAGGAAATATTTATCGAACACCTGCTATATGCCAGGCACCATGTTATTCCATAGGGATATAAGGTATAGTGATGAGTAAGACAGGCCTGACTCTCATCCTTATAGAGCAAGAAATATAGCATGCTATCATAGAAAACTCTTGTGTATTGAAGAAGTTTCTAGAATTAAGGAGATGCACATAAAACTTAACTACTAAGTAGTAAGTGGCTTGCCTATTCAGTTCCTAAGTTTTTGTAACTTCTTACCACCAAAAATAAAAATCCGTTTACATGTGCATCCATCCTTTCCTTCTTTCCTGTTATAATAGAAATATCTCTAAAACTACCTTGCCAAGTACTCTCACCTATTCTTTGGAGAAAAATTAGACTCTGTTGCCATCAAGGCCATATTGCCAAGGAATAGAAGGAAGAAGTGAGAAAAGGTCTATGTTTGTTAGGATATCATCACCTTGCAAAGAAACTCTAATCCTGAGCTTTTAGGGGTCACTGTTGATGTGTTTAAGAGAATAGACAATTTAACAACTGTCAGTCAAAGGAGGCAATATTATCTCCCAAACTAAAAGCATGAATAGTATTAGTATGTATGTGATTTGGCTCCTCTTGGGCTTTTGGCTCTATTTAGAGTATAATTATCTGGTGTAAAGCATGTTTGCTTCTTCACTTTGGAATCAGAAAAGTTCCACATGAGATGTATCATACTGAGGGCAAAAGCACAGGGTTAGTAGACCTATGGTACTAGTTAAAACTGGCACTTTGTAAAGATGAGATCGTGGTTGAACCCACTCATCTCTTATTCATTTGGTGATGCTACAGACCTATTTGAAGACCAGAGAAAGCCAGAGGTTTGAAGCTGTAACACCTCAAACTAATGAGACTGAAATGGGTAGATGCTATGAATCAGTCCTTAATTTTATTATCAAGGCTAATCATAGCAGGCCTCTCTGATGTGATATGATTTGAATTCCAGTCACTACCGAAAGGCCTCCCATATACTTTTGATATCCCCAAATCCTGAAAGGTCACCTTTTAAAATGAACTAACACAATGGGAAGTTTTCCTCTTCATTATTAGATGGGCTCAAAACCTGGGAACTTGGGGATTTAAATGGGATGGGATGGAGGAATGAGAAAAAATTTTTGAGTGGGAAGCATTGTCAAGGAAGATAAAGCAGTTTACAGGGCTATACTGGGGGATCTTTGAACAGCATTGCCAAGTTGTAGAGTGCTAATTCGGGATGACCAAAAGACATCATGGAGTGAAGTGGGAACTGAGAAAGGATGGCAGCTAGGAACTAGGGTAAAACTGCAGAAATTATTGCATCAAAGACCAAAAACATCTGTGGTTTTGCAGGAGGTACATGATTCAAAATTTATTTTTCTCTCTGTGTTTGCAGGATAATGTCCTTGCCAAATGGTATCAAAGATATGTAATTTTGCCAAAGGTTTGTACACAGCATTTTCTCTCCCCTGACCTTAGGATGTCAGACAACAAATTGTTGATAATTGCTGTTTATTAGGATAGAGGGGAAATATATATCTTGTTGAATATCCCTTGAAAGGATCTTTCGAGGACATCATTAAGCAGCCCCCAAGTGGCCTATTCTCCCTGGACTTTGGGGCCAAAATGAGACAATCAAATATTTTATTCTCAGTGTGGTTTGGGCATCAAGCCTGACTTTCTCTTGTAAGAATAAAAGATTAAAAAAAAGAATAAAAAAATAAACCATTTGAAGCCATGGAATACACAAGAGTTTACTCTTATAAACCTCTATTTCATTGCTTTGGCTGGTAAATATTCTACTTTAGATTTGATGGCATTTCATTTGCATATCTTTTCTCTGGAATATGTAATGCATTTTTAAAGAGTGCCTGGATTGAAAATCCACTCATTGATAAGAGACAGTGAGCAGTATATTATAGGGTGCAACAATTGTATAATGTGCTCACTGTGGTGAATGTAATAAAGAAAGACTTTATAGAACTATTGCTATATAATTATGTTTCATCAGAGCCTACAAAGTGTCTACACAGCTCTGGCTCTTATCCTGAAAAGCCAGCTAAACAGTAACAAATGCCAAGAAAAGTAAAGCCTTCTGTCTTAGAAACACACACGTGGAGCCCATATGTTAGAAAACTGGTCTGAGTTTTGTTTACCATAATCAATTACTTTGCAACACTTAAACATGGGATTTAGGAAGGATTCTGAGGCAACTAAACCAAGGGTTTCTCATAAAAATTGATTAGTTAATATCTTTATGGAATTTTAAAGAAAAAAACCCCAAATTTTACTTAAGAGTTTACAAGGTTAATGTTGACAGTAGTGTTTCTTTCTCTCTTTTTTGTGGTATCAAGAAGTTTTTATTTTCTTTCCAGCATTACTGAAACTTTTTTAACTTCTTAATTTTTAAGTATACATTCCAATATTGCTAAATATGTGCATGTTGTTGTATAGAAGAACTTAGGAACTTTTTTCCTTACATAACTGAGATCCATTGAACAGAAGCTTTCCATTTCCCCCTTCCCACAGCCCCTGGCAACAACCAACCTACTTTCTGTTTCTATGAGTTTGATTATTGGATATCTCATTTAAGTGGAATCATGCAGAATTTGTTTTTGTGTGTGTGTGTGTGTTTAGCTTTTTTTATTTAGCAATAAAGTCTTCAAGTTTTATCCATGTTGTAGTATATGACAGGATTTCCTTCTTTTTTTTAAGGCCTAATAACATTCCATTCTATGTACATACCACATTTTCTTTATTGATTCATCCATTGATGGACATTTAGATTTTTCCCACATCTTGGCTATTATGAATAATGCTGCTACAAATGATTATGGCTGCGCAAAAAAAATACTGTTTGAAATTCTGATTTTAATTCCTTTCAGTACATACCTAGAAGTGGATCATATGGTAGTTCTATTTTTAATTTTTTGAGGAAACTCCATACTGTTTTCCATAGAGGCTGTACTATTTTACAATCCAACTAATAGTGTGCAAGTTTCCGATTACTAAATGTCCTCCCCAACACTTATTATTTCCTGCTTTTTAAAAAAATTGATCATCCTATGGGAAAAACTAAGAGCTTTTCTCTTAAGGTCAGGAATAAGACACGGCTGTGCGCTCTCACCACTTTTATGCAGCATAGTACTAGAAATCCTAGTCACAGCAATCAGACAAAAAAAGAAATAAAAGCATACAAATCTGCAAGGAAGAAGTCAAACTTTCATTATTTGCAAATGACATGATATTCTATGTAGAAAATCCAAATGACTGCACCAAAAAATTGCTAGAACTGATACACAAATTCAGTAAAGTCGCAGGATACAATATCAATGTACAGGTACATGCTGCATTTCTATACACCAATAATGAAGGGGCAGAAAGAGAAATAAGAAAAAAAATCCCATTTATAATTACACCACAATAATAAGATACCTAGGAATAAACTGAACCAAAGAGGTGAAAGATCTGCACTCTGAAAACTATAAAACACTGATGAAAGAAACTGAAAAGGACAGAAAGAAATGAAAAGACATTCCATATTCATGGATCAGAGCAAACATTATTAAAATGTCTATACTACACAAAGCAATCCATACATTTAATGCAATCGCCATCAAAATAACAATAGCATTTTTCACAGACCTAGAACAAACGATCCAGAAATTTTATGGGACCACAAAAGTCCCTGAATAGCCACAGCAATCTTGAAAAAGAAACAAAAAGCTGGAAGCATTACAGTCTGGATTTCAACCTATATTACACAGCTGTAGTCATCAAGACAGTATAGTACTGGCACAAAAATAGACATATAGATCAATGGAACAGAATAGAAAACCCAGAAATGAACCCACAACTCTATGGTGAATTAATCTTTGATGAAGCAGGAAAGAGTATGCAATGGTAAAAATTCTCTTCAACAAATGATGCTGGGAAAATCAGACAGCAACCTGCAAATAATGAAACTGGACCACTTTCTTATACCATACACAAAAATAAATTCAAAATGGATGAAAGACCTAAATGTGAGATAGGAAACATGAAAATCCTGGAAGAGAACACAACTTTTTATTATTAAGATTATTTATTTTTTTATTTGACAGAGAGAGCGCATGCGAGCAAGCACAAGCATGGGGAGAGGCACTGAGCAGGGAGCCCAACATAGGGCTCAATCCCAGGACCCTGAGATCATGACTTGAGCCAACTGAGCCACCCAGGCGTCCCGCAGGCAGTAACTTCTTTAGCATCAGCCATAGCAACATTTTTCTAGATATGTCTCCTGAGGCAAGGGATACAAACTCGAAAATAAACTATTGGAACTTCATCAAAATAAAAAGCTTCTGCCCAGTGAAGGAAATAATCAACAAAACTAAAAGGCAACCTACGGAATGGGAAAAGATACTTGCAAATAACATATCTGATAAAAGGTTGGTATCCAAATATATAAAGAACTTATACAACTCCACACCAAAGAAACCAAATAATTCAATTAAAAAATGGGCAGAGGACATGAACAGACATTTCTCCAAAGACTTACAGATGGCCAACAACATATGAAAAGATACTCAATATCACTTACCATGGGGAAAATGCAAATCAAAACTACAATGAGCTATCACCTCACACCTCTCAGAATGGCTAAAATCAACAACATAAGAAGCAACAGGTATTGGAGAGGATGTGGAGAAAAAGGAACCCTCTTACACTGTTGGTGGGAATGTGAACTGGTGCAGCCATTGTGGAAAACACTATGAAGTTTCCTCAAATAGTTAACAATAGAACTACCCTATGATCTAGTAATCACACTACTGGGTATTTACCCAAAGAATACAAAAACACTAATTTAAAGGGATACATGCACCTCCACATTTATAGCAGCATTATCTACAATAGCCAAACTATGGAAGCAGCCTATGTGCCCATCCATTGATGAATAGATAAATAAGTGGTATATATACAATAGAATATTATTCAACCTTAAAAAGAATGAAATCTTGACATTTGCAACAAAACACCATGGATGGAGCTAGAGAGTATAATGCTAAGAGAAATAAGTCAGAGAAAGAGAAATACCATATGATTTCACTCATATGTGGAACTTAGGAAACAAAAGAAACAAGGGAAAAAGAGAGAGAGAGACAAATCAAGAAACAGACTAATTATTGAGAACAAATTGATGGCTACCAGAGGGGAGGGCAGTGTGGGATGAGTTAAATAGGTGTTGGGGATTAAGGAGTGCACTTGTCATGATGAGCACCAGGTGATGTATAGAATTATTGGATCACTATATTACACACCTGAAACTAATATAACACTGTGTTAGCTGAAATTAAAATAAAAACTTAAAAAAGTGGTCATCCTTAGCTTTATACTCTAGCTCCATCCATGTCATTGCAAATGCCAAGATTTCATTCTTTTTTATGGCTGAATAATAATGCTAAGTGAAATAAGTCTGTCAGAGAAAGACAAATACTGTATGATTTCACTCATATGTGGAATTTGAGAACAAAACAAATGAGCAAGGAGAAAAGACAGAGAGACAAACCAAGAAACGGGCTTTTTAAAAATTATTTTAATACCTTATTTAAATTCTAGTTAGTTAACATATGTAGTAAAATTGGTTTCAGGTGTAGAATTTAGTGATTCATCACTTACATATAACACCCAGTGCTCATCACAAGTGTCCTCTTTAAATACAAATCAAAACCATAATGAGATACCATCTCACACCAGTCAGAATGGCTAAAATCGACAAGTCAGGAAACAACAAATGTTGGCGAGGATGTGGAGAAAGGGGAACCCTCTTACACTGTTGGTGGGAATGCAAGGTGGTACAGACACTCTGGAAAACAGTATGGAGGTTCCTCAAGAAGTTCATAATAGAGCTACCCTCTGACCCAGAAATTGCACTACTAGGTATGTACCCCAAAGATACAAATGTATTGATCTGAAGGGGCACCTGCACCCCAGTGTTTAGAACAGCAATGTCCACAATAGCCAAACTATAGAAAGAGCCCAGATGTCCATCAACAGGTGAAAAGATGTGCTGTATATATACATATATATGTATATATACACAATGGAATATTAGTCATCAGAAAGGATGAATACTTACAATTTACATTGATGTGGATAGAACTGGAGGGTATTATGCTGAGTGAAATAAGTCAATCGGAGAAAGACAATTATCCTATGGTTTCATTCATATGTGAAATATAAGAAACAGTGCAGAGTATCATAGGGGATGCGAGGGAAAAGCGAATGGGAAGTCATCAGAGAGGGAGACAAACCATGAGAGACTCTTAACTATAGGAAACAAACTGAGGGTTGCTGGAGGGGAGGTGGGTAGGGGTGGGGTAATTGGATGATGGGCATTATGGAGGGCATGTGATGTGATGAACACTGGGTTTTATATGCAACTGATGAATTATTGAACACTACATCTGAAATTAATGATGTACTATATGTTGGATAATTGAATTTAAATTAAAAAATAAATTAAAATAAAAAAAACCCTTTCCTCCTTAATACCCATCAACCATTTAGCCCACCCCCCACCCACCTCCCTCCATCAAACGTCAGTTTGTTCTCTACAGTTAGATTCTCTTATGGTTTGCTTCCCTCTCTCTTTTTTTCCCCCTTTCCCTATGTTCATCTGTTTTGAAGGAACAGACTCTTAACTATGGAGAACAAACTGATGGTTGTCAGAGGGGAGGTGGGTGGGGGTTTGGGTGAAATAGGTGATGGGGATTAGGGAGTGCACTTGTCAGGATGAGCACTGGGTGATGTATGGAAGTGTTGAATCACTATATTGTATGCCTGAAAGTAATATAACACTGTAAGTTAACTAACTGAAATTAAAAACTTAAAGTGGTCATCCTAATAAGTATGAGGTTTTCACCTCCCTGATGGTTAGTGATATTGAGCATTATTTCATATGCTTGTTGGCCATTTGTTTATCTTTGGAGAAGTATTTATTCAAGTCCTTTGCCCATTTTTTAAGAAGTTTTACTTCCTTATTTTAGAGAGAGAGAGAGAGAGCATGAGCATGGGGAGAGGTGGGGGGGTAGCAGACTCCCTGCTGAGTGAGGACCCCCAACCCCAGGGCTCGATCTCAGGACCCAGAGATCATGACCTGAGCTGAAACCAAGAGTCAGACACTAAACTGACTGAGCCACCAAGGCACCTCATCTTTAGCCCATTTTTTAATTGGGCTATTTGGATTTTTTTCTTTGTTATTGAGTTATGGAAGTTCTTGTATTTTCTGGAAATTTACCTCTTATCTGGTATACGTTTTGCAAATATTTTCTCCCATTCTGTAGGTTGCTTTTTACTCTGTTGGTTGTTTCTTTGCTGTACAAAGGTTTTTTAAATTTGGTATAGTCTTATTTATTGTTTTTGCTTTTGTTGCCTATGTTATGGTGTCACACCCAAGAAATCATTGCCAAGTCATGTCATGAAGCTTTTCCCCTGTTTTCTTTCTAGGAGTGTTATAGTTTCATGTCTTATGTTTCAGTCTTTCATCCATTTTGAGTTAATTTTTTGTATGGTGGAAAATAAGGAGATCCATCCTCATTATTTTGTATGGAGACATCCAATATCCCAACACCATTTGTTGAAGTCAAAGTGCATTCCCCATTGTATATAGTCTGGGCACCCTTGTTAAAGATCATTTGACCATATACATGAGGGTTTATTTCTGGACTCTCTATTATGTTCTATTGGTCTTATATATCTGTCTTCATGCCAACACCATACTGTCTTTTCTTGTTTTACTGAGATATAATTGATATACACCACTGTATAAGTTTAAGGTGTACAGTATAATGATTTGACTTACATGTATCATGAAGTGATTACTGCAATAAATTTAGTTAACATCCATCATATTTTCCTTGTAATGAAAACATTTAGGATTTACTGTCTTAACAACTTTCATATATATCATACAGCAGTGCTAATATGATCATCATGTTGTACATTATATTCCTACTACTTATTTATCTTATAACAGGAAGTTTGTACCTTTTAACTGCCTTCATTCAATTCCCTCTTCCCCCACCTCCTCCTCTGGCAACCACAAGTACAATTTCTTCTTCTATTAGTTTGGTTCTCTCTCTCTCTCTCTTTTTTTTAAAGTTCCATATATACATGAGATCATACAATATTGTCTTTGACTTATTTCACTTAGTATAATGCCTTCAAGGTCCATCTATGATGTTGCAAGTGGCAGGATTTTCTCATTTTATGGCTGAATCATATTCTATTTATACTATGCTGTTTTGATTATTGTAGGTTTGTAGTATGTTTTGAATCATGAAGTGTATAGTCTCCAACTTTGTTCTCTCTCAAGATTGCTTTGGACATTTGGGGTCTTTTGAGATTTGATATGAATTTTAGGAGTTTTTTTCTATTTCTACAAAATATGTCATTGGGGTTTTGATAAGAATTGCAGTGAATCTGTAGATCACTTTAGGTAGTGTGGATATTTTAACAATATTAAGTTTTCTAATCCATGAACAGATATATCTTTCCATTTATTTGTATCTTCTTTAGTTTCTTTCAGCAATAGCTTGATTTTTCACTCTACAAGTCTTTTGCCTCCTTGGTTAAGTTTATTTCAAAGTGTTTTATTCTTTTTGGTGCTACTGTAAATGGGATTATTTTCTTACTTTATTTTTTGGCTTGTTCATTGTTAGTGTATAAAAATGCAACTGATTTTTTGTGTGTTCATTTTGCATCCTGTTATTTTGCTGAATTCATTTCTTAGTTCTAACAGGGTTTTGGGGGTAATTTTTAGGTTTTCTATATATAATGTTATGTTATCTGAAAAACAAATAATTTACATCCTTTGCAATTTGGATGCTTTTTATCTCCTTTTCTTGACTAATTGCTCTGGCCAGGACTTCCAGTACTAAGTTGAATAGAAGTGGCAATAGTGGGAATCCTTGCTTTGTTCCTGATCTTAGTGGAAAAGATTTCAGCCTTCAACCATTGAATATGTTGTAAGGTACAGGCTTTTTATGTACGGACTTTATTATGTTGAAAGAATTTCCTTCTATTCTTAGTTTGGTGAGGGTTTTTATTATGAAAGCGTATTAAATTTTGTCAAATGAATGATTTTTTAAAAAACATTTTATTTATTTATTTGTTTAACAGAGAGAGAGACAGCCAGCAAGAGAGGGAACACAAGCAGGGGGAGTGGGAGAGGAAGAAGCAGGCTCATAGCGGAAGAGCCTGATGTGGGGCTCGATCCCAGAACACCGGGATCATGCCTTGAGCCAAAGGCAGACGCTTAATAACTGAGCCACCCAGGCACCCCTCTTGTGACAATTTCTGACTTAACTAATCTATTTTGTCAGATATAAGTATGGGCACCCCTGCTCTTTCAGTTACTCTTTGCATGGAAGATCTTTTTACATAATTTCACGTTCAGCCTATGTGCATCTTCACCTCTTAAGTGAATTTCTTGTAGACAGAATATAGTTGCATCTTTTAAAAAATCCATTCAACCATTAGCCATCTTTAGATTGGTGAGTTTAATCCATTTATATTTAAAGCGACTCCTTATAGGGAAGGGTTACTATTGCATTTTATTGTTTTCTGTTTGTCATAGCAATTTTTTTTCTTTTTTCTTTCATTGCTACTTTCCTTTGTGTTTTATTGACTTTTTTGTATCAACATGCTCATTTTCTTTTAAGTATCTTTGATAGGTATTTTCTTTGTAGCTACCATGGGGATTACGTAAAACTACCTAGAGTTATAATAGTCTATTTTAAGCTGATAACAAATTAACTTCAATTGTATAAAAAAACTCAATTCTTTTTACATCGTGATTCTCCTTTGTTATCAATGTCATAAATTAGATCTTCATATATTCTGTATCCATTAACATCAATATGTTTTTATGCTTTGTTTTATGCTATATTTTATGTTTTTAACTTCTAATCATCATTATTTTTATGCTTTGTTTTGTTATATTTTATGCTTTTAGCTTCTATCCTGAATTAAAAGTGCTTTAGGATCCACTATTACAGTATTCTATACTTGTGTATATATTTACCTTTACCATTGAGCTTTATATATTCATAGGCTTTCATGTGACTGTAGTGTTTCATTTCAATTTGTAGGACTCCCTTTAGCATTTCTTATAAAGCAAGTCTAGTGGTATTGAACACATACACCTTTTATTTGGGAAAGTCTTTATTTTCCCTTTTGAAGGACAGCTTTGCAGATATAATATTCTTGGTTAGGTTTTTTCATTCAACACTTTGAATATATCATCCCATTCTCTTTTGGCCTACAATGTTTCTGCTGAAAAATTCACTGATAATCTAATGGGAGCCCCCTTGAATGCGATGAGTTGCTTTTTTCTCTTGCTGCTTTCAAGATTATCTTTTTCTATGACTTTTGCAGTTTGATTATGATGTGTCTTGGTGTGGGCCTCTCTGAATACATTCTGGTTGGAATCCTTTGAACTTCTTGTATTAGGAAGTTCATTTCCTCAGATTTGGAAAGTTTTCAATCATTATTTCTTCAAATAAACTCACTCACTTTTTCAGTTTCATTCTTCTCCTAGAACTTTCATAATGTGTATATTTTCCTGCTTGACAGTTTCCCATAAGTCTCTTAGTTTTGTTTACTTTTCTTTATTATTTTTTTTCTTTTGCTTCTCTGCCATAATAATTTCAGATGATCTATCTTCAAGTTCACAGATTCTTCTGGTCAATCAAGTCTGCTATTGAATCTCCCTAGTAAAATTTTCAATTCAGTTATTGTATTCTTCAGACTCAGAGTTTGTTTTTTTAAATTAGTTTCTTTCTCTTTGTTGATATATATTTTTTTGTTCATGCGTTATTTTTCTGGTTTTGTATAGTTGTCTATCTGTATTCTTTTATAGGTCATTGTGCTCCTTTAAGACAATTCTTTTGAATTCTTTGTCAGATAATTCATAGATTTCTTTTTCTTTAAAGTTGGTGTCTAGAGATTTGTTTTGTTCTTTTCACTGGGACATATTTCCCTGTTTCTTCACGTGCCTTATGTTTTTTCTGTTTGTTTTAGTTTTGCTGAGTTTTATATGTTTGAAAAAAAGAGTCATCTCTCCCAGTCTATACAGACGGGCTTAATATAGAGGAAGGCTTTCACCCCAATCAGTCTTGCTAAAGATTCTGGAGTCCCTTGAAAGTTTTTGTGGGAATGTGGCTTTTCTTGGTTTATGTGTATAATTTCACAATTAGAAAGGTTTGCTGTTTTTGTTTGTTTTGTGATTTCTCAGGAGCTCATAATCCCTTGCTCTCTCTTATCTCTCTGTGGTACTGAAGGCTTTTTAGTACTACAGCAGCAAGCACCTGGCTCTCCTTTGTTCTTAGTGGCCCCCAAGAATCCAAAGTATGCTGAATTCCCATTAGTTCCCTAAATCAGGAGAGACAGACAACTCCCTTTGCTTGCTCCCTGAAAACATGGAGTGCTAAACTCAAGCTCCACTTTTCTCTCTCCCTCCTAAAGGAGAAGCCATGAGTTGGGTATATTCTCCTGATTGTGTCAAATTATGCCAGCCTCTGTCTGTGGCATTGCAGACCCTCTGGTTTTGCAGCAAACTGCCTCCCCTCTACTTTGCTTTCAGTGGTCTTGTGGCATTTAAACTGTGCTGATCCTGTCAGCAGCCTGAGTCAAGCAAGAATGAGATTAATCTCATAGGCAGCGCTCTGAAAAGCTGGAACAATGGATACAGATGCCACTCTTCTCTTCCCCTCACCCTCCAAAGAAGAAGCTGTCTGCCAAGATCAGGTGTGCCAGCTTGGGGGTAGGACCACAGATAAAGTAAAAACAGTTCTTTCCTGCTTCGATGTGGCTGTTCTCAGTTTTGTGCTTACTGGAGGTACTGCAACTTAACTTCTCTGGAGTTGTCATAAAGGTATTTTATTCTGTATATTGTGAATTCAGTGTTTCTGAGGGAGCATGAGAGCTGAGGCTTCCTATTCTATCATCTTACTCTACTGAAACTGCTTTGGAATTTTTTTCAAAAGAAATATCTCTGAGAAAGGATTATTATGAAATCTTTAATTCAGATTAAAGTTGTTTCTTCATTTTGCCAAAGCCATTGTTTGAAAAGTAAACATCTCAGACCGTCAACCAACTGGTTTTCTCAGTTACCAAAATTCTTCTGTTAGGCTTTGTCAGATTTAAATATATATATATATATATATATACACACACACATACAGGTGACTGCGCCTTTCCCTCTCTGCTATTTACTCCATGATTCTTCTGCTTCCCTTTGCCACAAATTTTTTTCCACATAGCTCTTTGTCCTTTGTATGATTATATAAACCACCCTCCCACATAAATATATCCTTACGCTTCCTCACTCCATATATCTCACCTAATCCGAGTGCTCTTCAAGATAAGCTCAAGAAAAGAAGATAGCAAAGTTAAATTCTATTTAGTCAGGCTTCTCAACACCCATTTACTGCCTCCCTCACCACCACCCACATCCAATGCCTAGTTCTGCTGTTCACTCAATATTTGCTTCTGGCCTAATATGGGTGTCATAGTGTTCAGAATGAGCAAAGACACTGAAAACACTTGCCCTCTGAAAAATAGGTTAATTTTATTCAGTCTTCTGTATGCCTCCAAATTTCCCTATGTGTCCTACTTGGAAAACTTATGAAAGGCTTATAATTACAAAACGCTTGTTATGTGCCAGGTTCTCTTTTCAATATTGCATATGTATCATATTATTTAACTATGTAAGTTAGCTGCTTTTGGTATTCTTATTTTACTGATTAGAAAACTAAAATTAGAAAAAGTTGTGTCTTGCCTGAAGACACACAACTAGTATGGGGCACAGTCAGATTTAGAAAAAAAATGTTCATCCATGAACCAATGAACTAAGAATTTATTAACCACGAAACATGGATTATTATTATTCTGATTCTGTGCAACTAAAAGTAAAAAAATTGCCTAGAATAAACCAGGTCTCCAGGGAGATCTGGTTTATTAGTTTAGAGAATAGAATTAGAAACACATATATGAGCAATAGATGTACTCATTGCTACTGGAGTATCAATGCTTTTAGACCATTTTAGCTGACAGAAAATGCACACATATAAACTAAGCCATGTATATACACATATTTACAAACATTTTTATATGTAACTATCTGTGTCCATATTAAGCTAAACATGAGTTCATACTGATATCTTTTACTCTAATCTATTATCACAGTTAATCATTCTAACCTCCTCTCTTTGCTTATCTGTAGCCTCTCATATTAACAGTGGGAAATGTAGCTCCAACCAACTGCCATCCATTTATTTAATTTTTCAACTCCAGTACACAGTATAGCAGTATCAGAATTGCTAACCTATGCCCTCATGTGGAGAAAAAACTTTATCAACTATAGTTTAGTGTTTATGGACTGTTTCTTTTGCAATTAGTCTTATAGTCTCCACTCATTTTAGAAGTTTCTTTAGTCAGCAACTTTTCCCCTAGCTCCCTCTAATGAGATTATTTCTGCACTTATAATACAGTCAGATTGATATGTCACATTCTGAATTTCATCCTAGAATCCTCTGGTCTCCTAGATAATGTTTTAAATCTTGCATATATTAAATTTTACTCTTTGTGATATAAAGGCCTGTGGGTTTTGACAAATGCATAGTGTCATGAATCCGCCATTACATTTCCATACAGAAGACTCTCACTATCTTAAAAAAAAATCCCCCATGCTTCACCTATCCCATACTTGCCTTCTCCCCATGAGCTCCTGACAACTATTGATATTTTTACCATCACTATAGTTTTGCTTGTTTCAGAATGCCATATCAGTAGGATCATATAATATGTAGCTTTCTTAGACTGGCTTCTTTCACTTAGCAATATGCATTTAAGGTTCATCCATGCTATTTCATGGCTTGATATCTCATTTCTTTTACTGATGAGTGATATTCCATTATAGGGATGTACAACTGTTTATATATTCACCTATTGAAGAGCATCTTGGCTACTTCCATTTTTTTCAATTAAGAATAATGTTGTTATAAAGTTTTGCATGAAGATTTTGCATGGATATAGTTTTCAACTAAGTTATGCAAATACACAGGACTGAAGCAGGAAATATACAAGACAGGCCTGGAGTATCTTGTAATACCAGAAAATAAGGACTTGCTCAAAAGATAAACCAAACCTCACAATGATGGGGGTATGTCAGAGGGACACAGCAGCCAACTGAATGGGTTCCTGGTGACCAAAGCTAGAATAATTTGAGTAAGAAAATAAATAAAATAGTAATGGATTATAATTCAAAGTAAAAAATAAATATTCATGAATCAATATTGACAGAATTTATTGAATACATAAACTAACATGGAAGAGATAAATCTTTCATCCAGAAAAATTTCAAATACTTTATGTAGATATTCCTCCACCAAGGAGGTAGAGCATAATTCCCCACTCCTTATGTGGGACCTTCACATAGTGAATGCTTCCAAAGTGTACACCATGGAAGGAGGGAAAGAGTAATTTCACAGTGGTGAAACCTGACAAACATTACCTCAGCCAAGTGACCAAGTCAACATCAGTAGTGGTAAATCATGTTAATACTATGTATCTTTTGTATGATGTGACAAAAATAGCATTTTACTTATGTGTTTGTTATTCTTTCCATTCTTATAATCACAGACTAATCATCAGAAAATTCTCATATATGGCCTAATTAAGGGACATCCTTACAAAATACCTTACTGATAATCTTCAAATCCTTCAAGATCATCAAAACAATGAAAGTGTAAGAAACAAGTCTGTTTCTGTTACAGCCAGAAGGAGCATAAGGAAACAGAATGACTAAATATCATACCTTAATCTGAATGGGATTCTAAAATAGAAAAAGGACATTGGGTAAAAACGAAGGAAATCTGAAGAAGGTGTAGACTGTAGTCAATAAAATTTGTCAATATTTGTTCATTAATTGTAACAAATATACCATACTAGCATGTTAACAATAAGGGAACTGGATGTAGGTTATAAAGGAATTATTTATACTGCTGCCACAATTTTACCATAAATCTAAAACTGTTCTAAAATCTTAAAAAGTTGTTTTTTAAAAAAATGCCTCAGCTTGGAGACACCATATGCTGATCACAAAGGCATGGGTTAGGTCTCTTGGAAAGAGAGAAGAAGGTGATTTGATAGATGATCTGGACTTGATATTATTGGAAGGCACTGACCATCTATAATCTTTTTTTAAATAATATTTTTTATTATGTTAGTTACCATAGAGTACATCCCTAGTTTTTGATGTAAAGTTCCATGATTCATTATCTATAATCTTTGACTTTGGGCTCCTAGTATGCTTTCTTCCCTTCTCTCTCCTCACAATATATATTTTAGCCTGACCTCCCCCACAAAGGAGCTACCTGTGACTAGGAAATAGATGAGCTTCTTTATCTCCTTCTTGGGTTATAGATTTAATTGTGTGTTGGACTACTTCCTAATTTCTTTACCAGGACTCCAAAGCTTAATCCCAGTTTGGAGAGAGGTCTGGTTTGAGTAGTGGTTTGAGTAGTGGACTATAGCTTCTAATTTTTTCTGCCATTTCCAAGTGAATTGGACTTAATTGTTTTTAGCCACCTTCAATTGCTGTTCTGTTAGTAAAAAATTATCAAATATTAGCAATTGCATTTTGTTCATCCTAACATAATGTCAAGAATAAGAGAGAATCTGCATTTATTGAGCACCATGTAAGGCTTTAACTGGATCATATCATTTAATCCTCTTAACAGCCCTATAAGATGGGTACTATTAATATCTCTATAGATGAGGTAAATGAGTCTTAAAGTAGTTGCCCTATGTCATATATATTCTCTTAACTATAGCATGATGCAGGATGAAAGTCATCTATTTTTTTAAAGATTTTATTTATTTATTTGTCAGAGAGAGAGAGAGAACGTGAGCATAAGCAGGGGGAGCAGCAGGCAGAATGAGAAGCAGACTCCCCACTGAGCATGGAGCCCGATGTGGGATTCGATCTCAGGACCCTGGGATCATGACCTGAGCCTAAGGCAGGCGCTTAACCAACTGAACCACCCAGGTGTCCCTGAAAACCATCTATGTTTTATGTACATATACTTCTGAAGGTCTGTTAAATTGAGGAGCTACCTGTTGGCAATAGGTATACTAGGCTTTTTTTTTTTTTAATGGCCAGCTCAGGATTAGCCTACACAAGTATAGAAAAATATTGATGTTGAAGGTCATACTTGCTCTTCATTGGCTTGTTCTTGGCAGTGATATTAACTACAATGTTGTAAAAGCATTTCATGGTGATACATGGGGCATCTCATTACCCCTCTGGTACATGGAGTAGTATAATGGCTGTTAAGCTAACCATCTTTTGTCACCTTTTATCTGGCCCATTGGCTTGAGGGTACATGAGGAAGATAGGTGCATTTATCTTTAAGGGTGT
Organism: Ursus americanus; assembly: GCF_024610735.1. NCBI lineage: Eukaryota > Metazoa > Chordata > Mammalia > Carnivora > Ursidae > Ursus > Ursus americanus. The sequence continues at coordinate 34,621,557 of NC_142164.1, read as the reverse complement.
TGAGAAAGGTTGAACTCCAGATCCCTAGATGCAGCTTCTTACTTGACATCTTCATTAGGATGTTGAGTAAACACCTTAAACGTGACATATCCAAAAACATTTCCATCTCCTCACTGCTTTTCCTATCACCTCCCACATTGCCATCTTCTCCTCAGTCTTCCTCACTGAACTTAGTGAAACTAACATTTCCTCAATTTCTCAAAACTTTGATTTAAGAATCTTGATTTATCTTTTCATCTCATTCACTATATCTAATCTATCAGCAACTTTTATTAACTCTACTTTGAAAATGCTTTCCAAATCCAACCACAGTTTACCAATTTTACAGTTACCTACACTACTCCAGGCCACCATCACATCTCATCTATATGATTGTCTTCCAACTGATCTCCCTTTTTCCACAGTTGCCCTCTTCATCTATCCTCCACATGAAATTCAGAAGAATTTTAACTTTTCAATGTGAATGAAATCATAACACTTCCTTCCTTAAAGTCCTCCCATGGTTTCCCATCACAGTATAAAATCCAAATTCTTTCTTATAGTTTACAGGACCCAGTATAATATGTCTTTGTCTCCTATCACTCTCTTCCATATTCAATTACTAGCCAAACAGTGACCTAATGTTGCTGGTTCTCAAAAGCAGTAAGGCCGCCCTTCCTCAGAATATTTGCCTTTGCTTTCCCCTAGATCTTCCCTTAGCTGACCCCTTCTAATGGTTTGTTTTAGTTCAAATATTACTTCCTCAGAGAGGTTGTCTTTGTGTGATATCCCTCATCTCCATCCTGCAGTTGCTATCACAATATTCGGTTTCATTTTCTTCACTGAACTTGTTACTATCTAAAATAGTATATATTTATAACACCCCTAATGAGATTAGGAGTTGGCAGCAGCTGGTACCAAACATCTTTGAACTTCCACAGAGGGAAAATAGCATAATGGAAAGATCAGGGGATTTAAAATGAGATAGGCAATTTTAAATACATTTTGTCACCATCTGTCTTTCCTCTTTTTTTTTTAAGATTTTATTTTTTTAAAGTAATCTCTACACCCAACAGTGGGGTTTGAACTCACAACTCTAAGATCAACAGTCACACGTTCCACTGATTCAGCCAGCCAGGCACCCTGTCACCATCTGTCTTTCTGACTTTGGACCTGTAACTTATTTTGTTGGCTTTCAGTTTCCTCATCTATAAAATGAAAATTAAAAATTATACTTACTTCAAAATGTTAGTATGAGGATTAAATAAGATAAATCTAGTGTCTCAGTATAGGTACTGATCCATAGTAGGTGCTCAGCTTTCCTTTCCCCAAGGTTCTGCTACCTTCCATCTTTACACATCTGCTCTTTGTTCTCATGTGCTGGCCTAATCTCATTTTCTTATGCTAGATTTAAGGCCATTGGAAAGTTTTCTAGTGGTGGTGGTATCCCTTGAAATGCCCTCCATTTTCCTTTTTAAATATTCAACTTTTATACTGTTTGAAATAGAACTGAAACCACAGACATACCAGAGACTCTCTTGTGAGCTAGTTTTGAGTGAAGTCTTCTTTTTCATGATTTCTATAAAAATAACTTTGATAGCCACAAGACATGGATTATAAGACCTTCAAGGTTCCTTAAATTCTTGACTACTGCTAAATGTGGCATGGATTCCAGGCTGTTGGTTAAATTCACTCACTAGCTATGTGATTTACTCCCACATACCTGCTTCCCAGTGAATCATACTTTATATAAGTTATCATTCAGTATTCACAATCCTATGAGAATTTTTCATCATCTTCATTACAAATTAATACACACCATGGACCTGCCTGACTATAAAGAGACAAAAATGGAAATGTTAAATCCATGTATATGAAGGCTCTACTGTGCTTTATTTGGCACCTGTCAGTCCCTGCCTTGTCAGTCCTCTCAGCAAAATTTTTTCTAAGCTAGCGTATTTTTGTTAGTGCAGATGAATTAGATGTCAGCTCCTTATCTACTGTACCCATAGCTACTTAATGGGATTTTGTTTCAAATCATATAAAGCATCTAAAAGTTACAACTTACTGAATACTTCCTTTGAACATCTTAAACTTTGAATGTCTTCATGTCCTGAAGATTTCTACTTTCATGTCTCCTTCAAATATTTGGATATTTGGAAACAAAATAAGTTGTGGTGAAGAGAGTGGGCTCAATCAGCCAGTTATGTTCAAATACTATTTTTACCTCTTACTAGGGCTCTGATCTTGGGAAATTAACTTAAATCGTTGGATCCTCAGTTTGTCACTGTACAATGAGGATAATGGTAGCCCTTACTGATGTTTTGATGAATAAATGAGGTAATTCATATAGAGATCATAAAACAGTACCCAGCATATAGGAAGTACTCAGTTAGCTGTAGTTCAGTTCCATTGAACATATTCTTTTTGAGAGTGGGGGTAGGAAGAAAACTATGGTTTTCTACATCACATAGTGGTTTCTTCAAAGGGTTTCATGTGATAATTCTCAAACTTTAGTGCATGAGATTCTTCTGGGGGAGTTTTGTAAAAATACAGACCCCATGTCCTCACTCCAGATTGATTCCATAGGTCTAGGATGTGGCCTTTCAAACACTTGAGTTGATTCTAATGTTTATAGGCTGTAAAACACATTTTGAAAAAGCAATAAAAATGGACATACCTGATTTTAATCATCCTTGAGAATTAATAAGAATTTAAGTGTTTTGTCACCAATAAAAGATGAGAAGTATTTTAAATCATTCTGATGTTCTATAAGGTCATAGAGTCTCATTTTATTTTCTGCGAATTTGAAAGAGCCAGTGCTACTACTATTAGGTATCATCAGTGAAAAAAAGCTACTGATGATTGAAAAGCCGAAAGGGACATGTGAAAATGGTAGTTGTCGTAAATTTTCCAGTACCATACTGAGGGGTGTATATGAAAGAATTTCAGCAATATGAGTGTTGACATGGTTTGTCTGTGTGTACTTACATCTGATGTCTCCTTGGGAAATAAAAACAACAGTGACTCCAAATACATCATACATATTTTGAATCTAATAATTGCTTTTGAGGTGCCTATTTACAGGCAAAAGCATTCAAACATTTGGAAGTAAAGGAAGGCTGGTTGAAAAGTGAAACAATTAGTAAAATTGGTAGGAAGGCAATTGTGTTCAAAATTGCCCTTATGATTTCTGTGGGTTTAAAATTGATCCATTTCACATTCTTCCTCCTCAAACAGAGTTGGTAGATAAAAACATCAATTTCAGCTTTACTGCACTTTTTCCCACCACAGGCTCCCAGGCATACTATCTGATTGGCTCCCTGGTGGTCTCCTTTATTGACACAGATTCTTTATTTGGAAGCTGCCTTCCATGGTTTCTTAATCTGATTTTCACTTTTGCTTTTGTTGGGGCAGTTTATGTTAGGGTAGGCAATAAGTAATCACCATCTTTCTCTTTTTCTAGAACATACTTGTCTTCTGGCAGCTCCCATTACTGAGAAAAATTAAGTGGATGAACTGTGTGTGTGTGAGTGTGTGTGTGTGTGTGTGTGTGTGTGTGTGTGTAGCTTCCCAGTTGCAAACAAATTGTGGAGTATTTTGACAACCTTGTGGCCATTCCTTAAAATAGAAAGCAAATGGTGGAAGGAAGGAGATTAATCCCATCAGTGCATATTATAGTATCTGTCATGGTTAAGATCACGGATTTTGTCAGCTCTGGTAGACCCAGATTCAAATCTTGGTTCCAAACTCTTTGTGATCTTGGGCAATTATGCATATTATTTAAAGCCCAGTTTTCCTCTCTCTGTTAAAAGTGATAATAAGAGAACCTATCTCATATTCTCGGAGTGTACAATGAATGGGATTATGCATATATGTAATCTTATTGTAAGTGTGCATATACATAAACATATTTAAAACCCAATAAATATGAACTATCATTACCTTATGTAAATCTGTGTACTAAGTTATTGTCTTCCTGTTTTTACACAAGAAACCTAAGTCTCAGACATCGACAGCAGTGACAGCAAGATGGCTAGACCATGAGGCTCCAGGCCCTTGTTTCCCCAGAAACATCAAGTAAACAACTACAGACTAAGATAGCTTTGTGGGAGCTCTGAATACCATCCAGTTATCTGCAACAACCAAGCAAATATTCAATCAAGAAAAAGCTACATATAAAACTGTAGGAAAATTTGTGACATTTTTGCTTGCTCTTGTTCTGCTCTTTCCCTACATGGCATGGTTAGGAGGAAGTAGTTCAATTTCTTGTTCTTTTTCTCAGAATAGAAGGAAAAGAACAAAACTTGTTTGCAACATTCTGGCCTATCAGCAGACTGCCTAAAGCACTGGTTTCTGAATCACCTAATGGAGGGCTCAGACAGGAATGATGGTGGCATAGTTTCGATCTCAAGTTGGAAGCTGCAGAAGGCAGTGGTATGTACTGTGCCACATGAAGATTGCAGGGAGACTGGAGACCTGTGGATACCTGGGGACGAGAGATTAAGAACAGAGGAATATAGTATAACATCTTAGATTCCACGAAGAAAGAGTTGAGGCTCTTAGAGAAATTAAATAATTTATAAGCAACCTTTTACATGGGACAAATGGAAAACACACACACACCCAGAACCAGAGAAGACATATGGCCATAAAAGGCCTAAGAACACATTAAGCCTTCATGCTAGGACAATTAGTGAAGTTCTTCCCCAACACAGCCAGTCTGCAAAGACCAGGGGAAAAACCTTTTTTCAAATGCCCAATTTTCAACCGAAGATTATGATGTGTACAAAGCAATAAGGAAATGTGAACATCAGGAAAATTATATATGAAAAAAATGATAATGACAACAAAGGGATAGAAATTATGAAAAGGAACCAAAAAGAAACTTTGGAGCTGAAAAATATGATAATTGAATTGAAAATTTTCATTAGAGGGGTTCAACAGAGGATTCAAACAGGCAAAGGAAAGAATCAACAAATTTGATGATAGTTCATTTGAAATTATCAAGTTTGGAGAGCAAAAAGAAAAAAGAATGAAGCAAGATGAACAGAGGCTCAAGAGGTTTATGAGACATTATCACATGAACCATAATCTACATTATGGAAATCTCAGAAGGAGAAAAGAGAAAGGGGGCAGTGAGCTTATTTGAGGAAATTATGGACAAACATGTACCAAATTTGAGAAAAGATATAGATATGCAACCTCAAGATGCTCAACAGATCCTGATTCAATAAATACAAAAGACCCACAGTTAGACATATTGGTTTTTTTAAGATTTATTTTTAAGTAAATACTACACCAAACATGGGACTCCAATTTACAACCCCAAGATCAGGAATCCCATGCTTTACCAACTGAGCCAGTCAGGCACCCTGGTAGGACACACTATAATAAAACTGTCTAAAGTGGAAAAACAAAGAATCATGAAAGCAGTAAGAGAAGAGTTGTCATACACAGGAGATTCTCAATAAGATTATGAGCTGGTTTCTCAGCAGAAACTTGGGAGGACAGGAGGCAGCCGTATTATATATTTAAAATGCTGAAAGAAAACTGTCAACAAAGAGATCTATATCCTGCAAAACTATCCTTTCAAAATGAGGGAGAAATTAAGACATCCCAAAATAAGCAAAAAGGGAAGGAATTCATTATCACTAGACCTGCCCTACAAAAAAATGCTAAAGGGAGTCCTTCAAGTTGAAATGAAAGGATGCAGTACACTAAGGTGAAGCTGTACAAAAAGTTCTCTAGTAAAGGTACATACGTGGATAAATAGAAAAACTATATTGTAATTTTGGTTTATAACCCTATTTTTTATTCCTCTGGACATTAAAGTATAAGAACATAAAAGTAAGTATAATTCTATGTCAATGAGTCCACAAGATACAAAGGTGTAATTGGTGACATCAAGAACAAAAGGAATGATTGTGAAGGAGTGGAGATATTTTATACAATGGAAGTTAACTTGGCATCAGTCTAAAATAGATTTTTATAACTTTCATATTTTATATATAATCCCCATGGTCACCACAAAGAAACCACAATAGGTTAAAAAAGAAATCACAAGAGAAATTAGAAAAAACTTTTGGATGAATGAAAATGAAAACAAAATATGTCAACATATATGAGATGCAGATAAAGCAACGTTTAGAGGGAAAATTACAGCTGCAAATGCCTACATGAATAAAGGAGAAAGCACTCAAATCAACAACCTAACTTTAAATTCTAAGGGATTAGGAAAAGAAGGACAAACTAAAACCAAAGCAAGCAGAATGAAAGAAATAATAGAGCAGACATAAAATAGAGAATAGAAAACAATAGAGAGAATCAGTAAAACCAAAAACAGGTTATTTGAAAAGATAAACATAATTGACAGATCTTTAGCTAGACCAACCAAGAAAAATGAGAGAAGACTCAAATTATTAAATTGAAAATTCAGAAGAGATCACGATTATTAACCTTACAGAAATAAAAGATATTATAAAGGACTACTATGAATAATTGTATGTAAATAAATTAGATAACATAGATGAAATGCTCAAAACCTAAAGAGACACAAACTATCATAAGTGACACAAGAAGAAATAAAAATCTGAACATACCTATGTAAGTAAAAAGATTGAGTTAGTGTTTTAAAACTTCTCACAAAGAGAAGCATAGGATAAGATGGTTTTACTAGTGTATTATATTAAATGTTTAAAGAAGAATCAATACCAACCCTTCACTAAATGGATGCATGATGAATGGATGAATGAATGAACACTTTCAAACTTATTCTATTGCCCTGATTCCCAAACCAGACAAAGACATAAGAAAAGAAATCAAAAGATCAATATTCCTTATGAATATACATGAAAAAGCTCTAAACAAAATACTAGCAACCTGATTTTAAAACATATAAAAATAATTATATAACATGATCATGTGGCATTTATCCAAGAAATGCAAGGTTGGTTTACCCTATGAAATTAATCAATGTAATACAACATATTAATAGAATAAAGGACTATAACCAACTAATCATTTTGATAGACACAGAAAAAGTAGCTGGCAAAATCCAACGAGCTCTCATGATACACTCGATAAACTGAGATTAGAAGATAACTTCCATTAAACTGATATCAACTGTTTATGGAAAACCCACAATTAATATCATACTTAAGGTTGAGAGAGTTAGTGTTTTCCCCATAAGGTCAGGAAAGCAGGCGCAAGACAAGGATGTCCACTCTCACCATTTCTATTGAACATTGTACTGTAGGGTTTGGCTATGGGAGTTAGGTCATAAACAGAAATAAAAGGTACTCAGATTGGAAAATAAGAAACAAAACTATCTATACTAATAAATGACATGATCTTGTAAATTGAAAATCATAAGGAATTTACCACAAACCTACTAGAACTAATAAAAGAATTCAACAAGGTTATAGGGAATAAGATCACTATATAAAAATAAGTTGGAATTCTATACACTAGCCATACAAAAATCCAAAAATGAAACCAAGAAAAATTTCATTTAAATAGTATCAAAAATAGCAAAATACCTCAAAATAAACTTAACAAAATAAGTGCAAAGCTTGTATTTTGAAAAATACAGACATTGTTGAAAGAATTTGAAGAAGACCTAAATACATAGAAAGATAGCCCATGTTTGCAGATCAGAAGAATTAATATTTTTAAGACGGCAGTACTTTCCAAATCTACAGATTCAATGCAATTTATTTTCAAATTCCAACTTTCATTTTTTCAGAAATTGATAGCTTGTTCATAAAATTTTTATGGAAATGTCAAGGATTCAGAAAAGACATAATAATCTTAAGAAAAAACAAAGTTGGAGGGCATATACTTCCTGATTTTGAAATGTACTTCAAAGTTACAGTAATAAAAGCAGTGGGACTGGCACAAGGACAGATCAGTGGAATAGAAGTCCAGAAATAAACCCAGGTTTTTATGGGCAATTGATTTTTGACAACGGTCTCAAGACAATTCAATGCAGGAAAAGATCGTTTTTCTTCTAAAAATGGTGCTGGATATCCATATGCAAAAGAGTTAAAGTTGGACTCCTTTCTTAAGCCACACACTAAAATTAACTACAAATGGATCATAGACCTAAATGTATGAGCTAAAATTATAAAAACCTTAAAATAAAATATGCTAGTAAATCTTTGTGACCTTTGATTATTTTATATATGTATATATATAAATGGGAATATATATATATATAAAACTTTCTTCACTGTGCCATTTGTGAAAAGACAACGTCCTAAATGGGAGAAAATATTTGCCAATCATGTATCAGAGAAGGAACTTTTATTCAGAATATATAAAGAACTCTTACAACCCAACAATAAAAAGACACATGACCTAATTAATAAAAGGGTAAAGGATTTCAAGAGAAACTTCTCCAAATAGATATACAGATTGCCAAGAAACACATGAAAAGATGCTCAACATCACTAGTCGTTAGGGAAATGCAAACCAAAACCACAATGAAATATGCTTTTATACCCACCAGGGTAGCTATAATAAAAGACATCGATAATACAAAATGTTGGCAAGGATCCGGACCCACTGGAACTCTGTATACTGCTGCTGGGAATATATATAAAATGGTGCCATGCTCTGGAAAAAAGTCTGGCAGTTCTTCAAAAAGTTCAATATATAATTACATTGTGACTGAGAAATTTCACTCCTAGATATATACCAAAAGAATAAAAAACATATATCCACAAAAATACTCATATACAAATGTTAATAGCAGCATTATTCATAACAGCCAAAATGTAGCAACAACCTAAATTTTTATAAACTAGTGAATGGGTAAATAAACTGTGATATATCCATAGGATGACATATTATTCAGTCATAAAAATAATGAATTACTGATACATGTTTCAGCACAGATGAGCCTTGAAAGCATTATGCTAAACAAAAGGAGGCAGACACAAATAGACACATATTTTATGATTTTATTTATATGAAATGTCCAGAACAACCAACTCTAGACAGAAATTAGATTAATGGTTGCCTGGGTCTGTAGGAGTTGGGGGAAGATGAGTGACTGCTAATAAATATGGGGTTCCTTTTGGGGTGATGAAAATGTGCTAAAATTGATTGTGTTGATGGTTGCAGAACTCTGAATATACTAAAAATATTAAATTATACATGTTATTTTTATTTATTTATTTATTTATGATTTTATTTTTTTTATTTGAGATTTTATTTATTTATTTTTTATTTTATTTATTTATTTTATTTTATTTATTTTTTATCAGAGAGTGAGAGAGAGAGCATGAGTGGGAAGGAGAGGGAGAAGCAGACTCCCCGCTGAGCAGGGACCCTGATGTGGGACTTGATCCCAAAACCCCGGGATCGTGGCCTGAGCCAAAGGCAGATGCTTAATCAACTGAGCCACCCAGGTGCCCAAATTATACACTTTAAATGGGTGATTGTATAGTATGTGAATTAGATCTCAATAAACTGTTTTAAAAATAGTGGCATATGAGCTTAGTTGGATGCACCATAACTCTAAATGAAACTAAAACCTTGGACAAGAGTCAGTACTTTGTTTTTTCCTGTATCACAGGTAGAAGTACAACTTCTAAGTAGGCAGGCACCAAGGGAGAAGAAATCTAAAAATTAAAAAAAATCTATCTGCATGATCAAAAAGCAAGTCCAAATACATAACATGATGACAGATCAATGCTTCCTTCCTGTAAACAAAGTATTACACAATTTTTATTTGATAGACAGTTCCAGGAACAATTACTGGGTGTAAACCACCAGAAAGTTGTTTTGCTAGCTTTTTGTCTTGCTTTATTTGTAACAATTCACTTTTGTGCCAAAGGGATCTTCTAAAACTTAGTATCTCTTTAATGAAAAGACAATTATGTGTTAAATAAGGAAGAAGAGAGAAGAAAAAGAAAAGAAAATTTATCTTTGTCACCCAGAAACTTAAACTTTATTAGAATTCAAGCACATGCTTACATATAAGGGTCACCATGCCTTTCTTTTTTATATCACCTATCACAAAATATGAAGGGTGGGCAAAAGGGCTGAAAATGGAAATGAATTTTGATTTGGGAGATGGTCTTTAATCAGGTTGATTTTGAGTAAGATCTTTAAAGTCTAGAATTGTGTGAGCCAAAAAAGATGGTAAAGCATTATGGATTAGAAGAGATACCATGAGCAAAAGCAAAGTTAAGAAAGTGGGTGGTATGTTTGGATAGCAGCTCCTTGGGTTGAGTGGCTGGGATGGATAGAGCAGGTCAATATTAGATAAAACTGAGAGTGTGTGTTGGGATCATTTAATAGAATACTGAGAACTGTGGGTTTTATAAGTGTTAGAGAGCATGGTAAGTGTTTCTGAGAAAAGGTGTAATCTGAGCAGGGATATATTTTGGAAATGTAATTGTGATAACATGTAGGGAAGAAGTGGTGACAGGGAGCCAGACAGGAGTCTAATGCAATATTCTAGATGTGAGATAACATGGGCTTGAACTTTAACTATGAGTGAATAAAGAACAAGGCTAGGGAAACTTACATGGAAAATGTGTGTGGAGAAGGAGGATCCCTGAGGTGAGGGTGCAAGCACTGACCAGTTGTGATCAGACTGATGGGAGTAAAACAAGAAGGGCAGCGAATCATGGGAAGACAAGGGAAAAGAGAGTTTCAAGAAAGAAAATGGTCAGCAGTGTCAACATAAGGACCAAGGCAGTACTATTTAAATTTGTGGACTTGAGGGTCAACAATGGTTTTTGACAGCTGTTTCAGTGAAGGGCTGGGGGCAATCAAAGCAGAATTCTAATGATTATTTGTGAAAGCAATTTTATAACTCATTTATATACCCTGCTAGTTGTGTTTGCAGAGACTTCAGACTGATGTAGATTATTGTCACACTATTATGAGAGGGATAATTGCAATGTAAATTACCTGCCTTCAAAAAGCATTTTAATTAGATATGATGAGACATTTACTGTGTTTTAATTAAATAGTAGCTGATTTACAGAGAAGCGCTGCTGAAGTATATTCAGCTTAGAAGAGTTAAACATTATTGATTTTTAATTATGTCAAAGTTACTTAAGCACTGAACGCCAATGTGGACAAAAAGCTCTGAGGAGGGTGTGGGGTGTGGAAGAGCAGAGCACCCACACTATCCGCAACATCAACACTAGTTGGATGACTCCATGCATCTTACTCAAAGCAACTGAAAACATCAATGCGCATAGCAGATAGGATAAAATCTGCAATGGCAAGTAAAAACTTTAAATGGGCCCCAACTCTCTTCCAGCCCAGTCCTACATTTTTTCTACATAACTCTTGTGACTTGGCAAAACAATAAGGAAGCAGGCAGTATTGCCCCCAAGCACACTGACACTGCTTCAGTTTCTGTCTTGCTGTCATGGCTGAGCATTTAGCCATAGCTCCCAAAACACTCAAAAAAAAAAGAACTGTCAAGTACTTAGAGGATTGGATGTATTCTCAGGCTGATCCCAAGACTCCACATGTTCAGGGAAATGGAGCACTCGAGAATGGCAATAAGACAAGAGGAATCTCAGGCTGTTGTTTAAGAACATGCTGCCTGCTTAGTAATCGGTATTATAACCATTTTCCACAAAGAGTATTTGTGAGTAACTTTTCCTGGTCTGCAGGATAGAAATAAAAAGAACTATATATATAGTTCTTCACCTGGTCCTGCTATAGACCCTAGAATACATTTGTGAGCTCTGAGGGATGAAGGCTAAGTTATGACTGTGACTCAAGAACAGAATAGACATAACTGACCTTTAAAAAGATTTTTAACTCACAACTTTGCCATTGTTAGAACCGTTTGAGCTCAGACTGTAATTGACAAATTCATTTCAGAATGGTGGCAGGGCATGAAATGATTTTGTCTACAGTTTATCCTTGGTCTATCAAGAAAGTCAATGCCAACTTCCAGTTAAACATGGCAGAGTGAACATGCATTAATTTCTGCTCTCTTCTAAACTTCACTAATAGGATAAAAAGACATAAATCCACAAGGAAAAAGGGAGTAGAAGAGCAGATGAGATGTTAACACAATTTTGGGAGCTGGAAAGCAGATGAATGAATGGTAAGTCATGGCAGAGGACAGAAAACTAAAGATTGTGGAGGAGAACAAGGTAATTATAGCACCCTGCATCCCTAGGCTTTTAATAGTAGTTATATAGTCCTTATTAGTTATGTAATTCAAGCACTGAATACCACTTTAACCCAAATTAATTATATAAATCTATAGTGAGGATATTACAAGGAGGAGTGTGTGTGTGCGTGTGTGTGTGTGTGTGTGTGTGTGTGTGTGTGTGTGTGTGTGATGAGTCCTTGTCCTCCACAGCAGGAAGATGATAGAAAGTATATAAAACTGAAAATCAAAGAAGTCTTATAAGCATGTTATTTGCAATCATGGAGGAAACAGCTAAAATAGATAAACATGCCTATGGGAAAAGGAATCTGGGATGTGAATGGGAGGAGCAGGGAACCACTGTTTATAGTTATAAGCCTTATAGAGCTATTGGAGTTTTAAATGATGTAAATATACTAATTTAATTAACAACACAATATTTAAAAAGGTAAAAATACAGAAAAAAGTGAATGCCACATTTCTTTTTCTTTTCAGATAGGTAGGTAGATAATTAATACATACAGATTTATATTTTGCCCCTTTTGCATTGTCCTTTCTCCTCTACTGCATGGAATTTTTCTTTGTGTGAAGGTGACTTTGAAATCAGTGGGAAATTTTTACTTAAAAGTTCTCCATGGGAGTGTTGCCTGACCTCCAATATCTGACTCATGAATAGAAAGCAATAAGATGTCAAGCATGTGTGCTGTTTCTTCAGAAAGCAAGCACTCTTTTGAAGTTGTTGTAGCAAGTAACGGACCATTAGCTAGAAATTTCATTTATAGAACATCTTAATGTTCAACTGGTCATGTTAACAAATGCGTCTTGATCATGTTGATGGTACTATTATGATTTTTGTTGTTGACATTAAGGACCCAACATAAACTTATTTTCTGACATAAAAACTACCTTTGTCATGTTTAGGAAAATTAAAGTTATTTATAACTAAAAGCAAATCTATTTCTTAAGAAGTTTATTTTTTGGTATATAGCTCCATCTCTAAAAACTTACTCTTAAATAAATGTAGTTTTCAATTTTTTTGAAGAATTGTTTTTTGATATAAAAGTTTTTTTTCTTGGATCCTTTGAATTAGTTATTTTTTTCACAACCCTTTAGTCCCTGTGTCCAATATTTAATTAGACTCAGGAAAATCTTTGTTTTTCTTTTTATGAACAATATTAAATATACTAAAAAAACTATAAGTTAAGTTAGGATTAGGATAGGTGTTATTAAATATTGGTATAGCTGTGCAATTTTCATAAATACAAAGACTATATAGATTTTAAAATTATTTTTGTTTGTTTGGTTTTCATTTGCAATGGGAGATGTCAAAATCAGACTTTTAAAATTTTGTTGCATTGCTCTCACTTATTGAAATGCACTTATATTATTCACTTATTGAAAAATATTTGACCTCTTGCAGTGTGTGGCAAACACAGCAATAAATGGTGGAGATGTAATGGAAAATGAGAGCTACATGATTCCTTCTTCATTAAGCTTACATTCAAGTCAAGGAAACTGATAAGAAAAAAAAAACAATAAAATGACAATACAAATGTAAAAATTCCCAATTGTATTGAACACAATGAAGGGGAGAGACAAGGAGCTAAGATAAAAAAAAATAAGGGACAAACTTCTTTTAGAGCAGGTCATTAGAGAAGATCTCTTTGAAGAGGTGACACTTAAAAATTAAGGGGCTGATGTGGATGGAACTAGAGGGTATTATGCTAAGCGAAATAAGTCAATCGGAGAAAAACAATTATCATATAATCTCACTGATATGTGGAATTTAAGAAACAAAACAGGATCATCGGAGTTGAAAGGAAAAAATAAAAAGACGAAACCAGAGAGGGAGACAAACCATAAGAGACTCTTAATCATAGGAAACAAACTGAGGGTTGCTGGAGGGGAGAGATGTGGAGGGATAGGGTAACTGGGTGATGGACATTAAGGAGGGCATGTGATATAATGAGCACTGGGTGTTATATAAGATTGATGAATCACAGACCTGTACCTCTGAAATCAATAATACATTATATGTTAATTAATTGAATTAAATTAGTTTTTTAATTAATGATTTTTTATTATATTATGTTAGTCACCATACAGTACATCCCCGGTTTCCGATGTAAGGCTCGATGATTCATTAGTTGTGTATAACACCCAGTGCACCATGCAATACGTGCCCTCCTTACTACCCATCAGCGGTCTATCCCATTCCCCCACCCCCCTCCCCTCTGAGGCCCTCAGTTTGTTTCTCATAGTCCATAGTCTCTCATGTTTCATTCCCCCTTCTGATTACCCCCCCTTTCAAAGTGCTTGGTGCTTTACAGGAAGTGAAAAGAGTATAAGAGAGCTATGCATATTGTATAAGAAGAAGTTGATAGATATTATCTAAAAGTGAATCATCAATGAATAGCAGTATGGGCATGTTTAGTTATAAAGATGTGGGTAGAGAAAGTGTCACAGAAGTGATAGGATAGAGTGATCAAGGGGAAAGGGGCAACAAATGAGGTTGGAAAGTTGGTAGGGGTAACATGCTGCAGAGAATTCTAAGCCTCAGTAAAGAGTTTGACTTTTATTCTAAGTCCACTGGGGAGCAGCTGAAAGATTTAAATCAAGGGAGTGACATGAATTGATTTATATCTTGAGATAATTTTTGTTTCCATGAGTAGAATGGATATGGGGGAAAGTAAGACTAGAAAACAGGGAGACAGGGATGCTGTGGCAGACAGATCATAGTGGGCTGGATGAGAGCAGTGTCAGTGGAGGAAGAGAGAAATTGCTGTTTCAAGATATATTTTGATGGTAGAACCACAGGTCATTAATAAATGGATTGGATGTTGAGGTAGGAGACATGGTGGAATTGGTGATAACTCTTAAATTTCTAGCTTGGAAAGATGTGATGCCATTTACTTAGATGATGAAGACCAGTATGAGATGGGGAAAAATCAAGACATCTGTATAGAGGATGTTAAATTTTTGATATCTGTGAAACATTCCAGTGAAAATGTCAAGCAGACACTTGATTTTAAAAGATTCAGGCTGTTGCTGATGGTTTATTTCTGGGAAACAATGAACACACTTGACTTTTTAAATTGAACTCCATACAAGGGTGAATAATGTAGAAATACCATTTTTTTGCCTTTTTAAATACTGATTATTCAACCATCTGCACCCACATCTATGTTAGACATAAGAATTGTCTGCCTCTCTATTATCTATCATCTATCCATCTATCTATCATCTATCTTATGTCTTTCTAGCTATTTAGTTATCTAATAATTATACCCACCTGCTAGTAAAATTAATTTGAAGTAGCTTATGTTAAAAGACATATATACAATAGGATTGCTAAACTAAATCATCAGGGTTCTATGGAGGAGAGGGGAGAAGGTGACAGGGTAACAATTAAGTATGATCCCTATAATGACTGTATTTTCTGAACTGAAAATCATGACTTGACACAGAATCCAATAAAGGTATTTTTTTCTTCCTAAATTTGTGAATGTATTTACATTAAAAGTTTTAAAAGGTAGAAAACAAAGTGTATATCTATGTATATACATATATTTGTATGTATATACTATATATGAAAATATGCATCTTCTTTATATATAATATATGCATATATTACATATATATGTATGAAAATATGTATTTTATATATATATATAAAGAACAAACTTACATGAAGTCATGACTGTCTTTGTAAAGCAGCAGATCATTTGTATATTATGTGGTCCTGACTAAAGAAATGTAACATGGAGTTGGGAAGATGTCCAAAGAGAACAAGTAGGTGGGCCTGACAGACGGTAGTTACACTTGTAGTGAGCATAGCATAATGTATAGAGAAGTTGAATCACTATATTGTACACCTGAAACTAAGGTAACATTGGTGTCGACTATGGTCAAAAAGTTAAAGAAAAAAAAAAAAAGAAAGTGAGGTAGAATTTCAGAGAAGGGAGAGCCTGAGGCAGTGGGTGAAATCCTTAATTGGGTCTTGGATATACTTAAGATTTGAAGGTGAGTAAGCATTCCTTGAAAATATATTTGAGTAGCCATAGGGTACAGGGATCAGTATATCTATTTCATAAGCAGAAAAACATAAAGGGGCATGATAAATGTCTTAGGAAAATTTGATTCACAATTTTAATTCACAGTGCTACCTGAAGCATCTATAGTCCCCAGAACTGACTGTCTAGCAATAAAGTATCATATTTATTGGCTAAACAGAAGCAAAGGGATGGTGTTTTCTCAGATTGGCCTACCTAAATATTCATCTCCCTTATCATCAGGGTAATGGGTGGTATCCAGCAAGACTTCCACCTATCTGAGGGAAGACTTTGTGTCCTTTAGTTCATTCATTGCTTTATTCATTCATACATGTAGTCGACATTATTTTGTCACTTATCATGTACCCAGTACTCAGCTGAGAAGTGGGAATACAGAAATAAATTTATAGTTCTTGCCTTCCTCCAAGGACTTCACAGTCTAGCAAAAATATAATAAAATAAAATGGTGAACATTTATTGAACTCATAATCTGTACTACTTTCCATATATCATATAATTTCACTGACACAACAACCCCATTAGGTAGTTACTAAGTATATTTTTTCAAATAGCAGGAAACAAGGGCAGATAGTCAGTGATGGAATTGGGCTTTGCATCCAGGCAGTGGGTACCCAAAGCCGTGTTCTTCATTACTGTGCTCTTCTTCCTCATGAATCACCCTCCTAAGCTTGTGATATCTAGCTGCTCAGGAAAATGTCTGACAGGACCCAAAGGGCCTGAAGAAAGAGAAAAGTGTTAACTATATTTTCTTGAGAGAAACTCTACAAATTGTTTTGTTTTCCCCCTTTTTTGCCCTTTCATGTCCCCAAAGCTCATCCCTAACTGAAAAAAAAAACAAGCAAATACATAAACATACAAACAAATCCATTATCAGTCTCAGGGAATAGAATCTTACTGATAAAATTGGAACTTAATAATCACTTGGGACCCAGTTTTTTTCTTTTAGGCTGTGGTCAAAGACAAAACCCAGGCCCCTTTTACACTGAAGTAATTTCAAACCCTGAAATCATTGAATTCCTATAACATAAGCAAATTCTGACCACCAAAGATTAGAACAATCTTCTAAAATTAGGTAGAGTGTGCTCTTGTGTAGAGGTGATTACAAAGATAGCAGGAAAGCCCGTATTTCACTCCAAATCACATTCCCTACCTTTTATCAACCTGCCTGAGATCACATTTATAGGAATCATCCCTTTGGAAAAAGACATTGCCATTTCCCGACATTAAACAGTTACCATTTCCGCATCTGAAAGTATATGAAACTATTAGATGACTCTTCCCTGCGAACAGGGCTCAGGGGCAGCATCCATTGTGATGGGGGCAGGTAAGAGGGTGGTAGAGTAACTTCAGGGCTTGAATATTTTGTGTGTTTTTAGATGCTTTCTAGGGTTGATTTAATACCAACACATTGAAGAGTCATCAAACAAAAGCCTACATTTCTCTCATAAAAGTATGTATAGTGTTTCTTTATTCAGTCATATATTCAATAACCCTTTGCAGCTTTTTTTTTGTAATAATAGCTGAAGATGGAAACAACCCATGGCCTTCAAAAAGGACTGGTTATGGGGCACCTGGGTGGCTCAGTCAGTTAAGCATCTGCCTTTGGCTCAGGTCATGATCTCAGGGACCTGGGATTGAGCCCTGCAGGTTGGGCTCTCTGCTCAGTGGGAGTCTGCTTCTCCCTCTCTCTCTGTGTGCACTCTCTCTCTCTCTTGCCCTCACTCTCTCTCAAGTAAATAAATAAGACCTTTTAAAAAAAGGGACTGGTTACGTAAGTTCTGGTACATACACAAAGCAACTGGAGAAGAGGATGACAAAGCACTCTAGTATACTGAAAGATCTTCAACATACAATGCGAAAAAGGCAAGGGTCAGTGCAGTGTTTATTGTATTCCCTCTTTTTTGTAATGAGTGAAATGAGAATATGTATTCATATTTTCTTATATTGACACAAAGAAACACTATACAGATAAATAAGCGATGGATAGGGACAGTAGGGAGGTGGGGGGGGGACAAATGTCCTGGGCCAGGGGTGGGAGGAGAGACTTCTCAAATTTATTTTGAAGCTAATGAAGGAATCATTTATTTGAAATGTAAAAACATCAAAATATTAATTGCTTCATGAAAATCCAGCTAACAATCAAATTTCTTTAAACAAAGCAGTGTGACCTGAGAGTAAGTGTACTCAACTTAGAATCAGAATATCTGTGAGAAGATAGGGTTACTAAGAGGTACTGTCATGGAGTCATATTGAGCATGCACTCTGAAGACTGACTACATGGGTTGAAATCCTAGCTCTTCCATTATTAACCATTAATTAAATTAGCTAATGAGAAGAGTATTCACTTTTTGATGTTCAGTAAAAATATGAAGGGCATATGAGAACTCTCTGTACTATTTTTGCAAATTTTCTGTAAATCTAAAATTATTTTGAAATACAATCTAAAATGATTGCAGTTTCACAAAATAGGGATATACAAATGCTATAAATGCTATACAATGTAAGAAAAGATGCCCAAGCTCATTTATGATCATGGGAATGCAATTTAAACAAAACTGAAATGCTATTTATTACTCATAAAGACAATATCAAATGTTAGTATGGAGAAGTAGGAACTCATATAATGATGTTGGAAAATAAGTTAGTATATTCGCCTTGGAAAAAATGGTTTGGCATTATTTAGTTGAAGTTATGCAGATGCTATGATTTAGCAACTATACCTTTAGGCGTATACCCTAGAGAAACTTCATTTACAAGAAGGTTTATAACAGCATTGTTCATGATAGCCCCAAAGGAGAAACAACCCAAATTCATTTACAGTAGAGTAAATAGGTTGTTTTTATGGATGGCATTACAATGAAGATATTATCTACTGCTCCCTACTGGATCTGTCCATATGGGAGGATATTACTTCCCATCCTATTTCTATCAGGCTTGGCTATGTGATTTTCCAAAAGGTATGAATGGAAGTGACGTTTGCCACTTCCAAGTAGAAGCATTGAGAGTCATTGTGTGGACTTCCATCTTTCTTTTACTTTTTTATGAGACCAGTAATGGTTTATATAGGGTCTGCTTTTTTGGCATGGGTCCTATAATGAAGAAAGCATAAAGCAGACAGGTAACTAAACTGCAAAGGGCATATAATGTTAGTGAGAAACAAAACTTTGTTTTTGAAAGGTCCTAAGGTATGGGGTTCAGTTGTATTAATGGTACAGCCAATAATTTGAATAAATTTGACAAATACAACATCGAGGGAAATAAGCAAGCTCAGAAGAAAACATAGAAAGTATTCCAATTATAAAAGTTCAAAACCAGGCAAAAATAAGCTATACTGTTTGGGAATGCATACACAGATGGTAAAAGTAGAAATAAAGACTTGAATCCAGATGATTATCATAAAAGTAAGTATAATAATTACCTCCAGGAAAGTGGTAGGGGAGTGGTAGGGGAATATGATTAGGGAGAGAAACAAAAGGGGTTTCTGGGGCACCGCCAGTGTTCTGTTTCTTCATCAGATTTACTCACATGTTTACTTTGTAATTATCTTTGAACTTTATATATATTTTATGTACTCTTATGCACGCATATATCTTAAAATTTAAAAAATTATATATATATTTATACACTTGTACATATGCTCATGGCCCTCACTCTACTTTATTCAGCATGAATATAAGAATTTTTTTGGTATTTTTGAGGGGGATACAATAGATACAATATTTCTAACCTGCAAAATTGCACTGAGCTTTTGGTCTAACCCTGGTATTCTAGAGGGAGATGTTATCAAATTAGCCTATCAGTTTCTTGCTTTTCAGACAGTGAAGAAATTAAGGTCTCTCTCTCTTAATAATTTTTTTCCATAAACAAACATCTTCTTCAGTAATAGTACAATGACTTTTGTCTAAAAGTACGTTTGCTAATTTGACACATTTTAAAAATTAATTTTGCTTTATTTTCCAAAAAACCAGTAGCAAAGTAAATGAGATCAGTTAATCAATGCTAAGAAAGATAATTGCTATAGTTCTCCAATGATGGTTTCCCTTTGCAAGTGAAGTTGAATTTCAGGTGTACCAGAAGTAATCTAAATACTGTCATTTACATTATTAGATATGAACAAAGCCATGATTTAAACAAATGCAAATTACTGGTATCAAAAAACTCGTTAAAATAAAATAATATCTACCAGCTGTGTGAACCTTTCCACTTACTCCCAGAATCTCTTTCATTTTTTTTAAAGATTTCATTTATTTATGAGAGACATTAATGAGGGCACATGACGTAATGAGCACTGGATATTATATAAGACTGATCAATCACTGACCTCTACCTCTGAAACCAAGAATACATTATATGTTAATTAGTTGAATTTAAAAGAAAAAAGATTTTATTTTTTTACTTGAGAGTGGGAGAGAGCGCAGCACGAGCGAGGGGGGGGGCAGAGGCAGAGGGAGAAGTAGGCTTCTCACTGAGCAGGGAGCCCGATGTGGGGCTCAATCCCAGGACTCTGGGATTGATCCTAGGACCCCAGGATCATGACCTGAGCTGAAGGCAGATGCTTAACCAACTGAGCCACACAGGTGCCCCCCAGAGTCTATTTCAGAAGGTATTTTCAAGTTATCAGCAGTTAAAAAACCACAATAAGCCCACATTTGGGAGTGATATTCCTGGGTTGAAGTTTAACTTGAATGTAAACCTTGAATAAGGAGCTTCACTTTTCTGGACCCCAGGATACCATCTGTAAAGAAACCTGATCTTTCTTTGGAGGGAAAAAAGAGAGTGTGGATGAGGGCCTGTGATGAGAAGGGCCCACCACCTTGTGATGTCTGCTTGGTGCTAACTTCTTATCACCCAAAAGATAGCCACACAAAGGCTTCCCACTAACCTTTCCACAGTTTCCTGGTCCTTATGGACATGCAGTTCTGGATGTCCTTAATTGACATCAAAGATACCTGTGGGTATTAGGTTGATTCATGGCCCTTATGACATGCTGTGATCAATTGAGTAATACATTTTCCCTTTTTTGACAGCATTTGCAAATGCTAGTTAGGGTTCACATGCAACCAATTGACTGATGACTCCTTAGAAATATAGTCCCTCCCTAATTAATGCATAAATACTTTCCTCCCTTAAGCCTACCTCTTCTCTGATTACTCTGTCACTTACCAACCTCTGGCTGGTGAAGCCCTTATTCCTCTGGGAGTCCTGGATTGTGTATGAATACATTTTGATATTTTCTCTTTGATGTTGTTTGCTTAGCCATCTGGTTAATTCCTGAGTGTAGAGTTATGGGGCAAGAGAGCATTGGAGATGCCCCTCTAGGGTTTATCAAAACAGGGACTCTGTTCTTCCCCTCCTAACTTGAAGAGCTCTCCTTTATTCTAGAGAGGCAATGGCTTTACCTTTTGCTAGCGTTTTATTAACCTTCTGTGCTTTCTCCTCATCTATAAGGATGCTGATATAGAGTTTTTGTGAAGGTTAAATGAGTTAGTACATGTTGCAGAATTTAGAACAATTCCTGGCATGTAACTAACACTGTTAGTTACTGTTAGTTAGTAACACTGTTAGTTACTATTGTTACTAATTACTATTACTGTTCACTATTATTATAATCATTACTATTAACATCTATTTTACATTTATGGCTTCCATTTTAAGTAATATTTGAGGGAAGAATTTCTCTTTTAAAAATCTTTGAAAACCTTTGGACCAGACGATGGGCAAAGGCTTTTCTTGGACTAATATTCTGTGGACTTAGCTAACTTTAGGCCACACTTCTCTTTCATGGTGAGCTGGTAATTATGTTAAGATGATGTGATTTGGTGTGAGCAGCTTTCAAGCACAAGAGTGTTAATATGAAAGGATGAGTACTAAAGGTTTGTTGCCTTTTAATTAAATTATATAAACCAAATCACTACCGAATTGCTCTGATAGCACATTTTAAGCTACTTTCAATTGGAGAACATATCCTGCTCTAACTCCCCCTTCTCCTTTGACTGATTGAAGCTCAATCTAATGAAAGTTAGCCAAAGGATATCTGCAGCCTCCCAAATTAAGTTTATATGATTCTTACTTAAATTTGTTGCTCGAAAACACTTTCCATCATATTGAAAGCAAAGTGATACCAGGGCTAAAAAGTTAATGAAAAATCTAATTAACTTGGCTGGGTAGCTTTCTCTTCTCAATTCAGGGTAAAGGGCTTACAGAATATCAGATAATGGAAGTGTTGATTTGGACGTCAGCAGACACTTAAGCAGTGGAGCATTAAAAATGTCATAAAATGGGTGCCCCCAAAATTCCCTCTAAAACTCATCTACACTAGACCCCTACTTCTAGCTCCCTAAATGCTACTATTAAGCATGGTATCTGTCTGCAGGATACTTTCTATACTTTCAATGATTGAGATGTGATTATAAAGCATAAAGAAAATTCTAATTCTTTAAATAAAATGTGGCTGCGGATACAAATACAGACCCGTGTGTGTGTGTGTGTGTGTGTGTGCCTGCATGCATGCACGTTTGAATTTAAATGAAGGGTTAACTCAGAGGAAGTACTGGTTATTGAAAAAAATAAACATAAAAAGCAATTTAATCGATGATGCAATGTGACTAGGCCATCACAGCATTGACATTTTTAAGAGTCTCACTGGGAATGACTCCCCCTGTTCTTGATTGGATTATTTACAAGCTGTACAAGCTAAAAGGGCAAAACCACTTATGCTGATAGCTCACCCAGAAATCCCTCACAGCATATTTTGTGTTGTTCTTATGTGGATACGAAATGGTCATTGTCTATGTGGAAACTAAAGTATTTGAGCAATACCCTCTAACTGACAGAAATGAGAATGCATTTTTTTTGCCCTCATGTAGTTATTTATGTGTGGGAAATCAATATGCATAATTGCACATATTCATGAAACATATCATTATTAATATGTACCATGTTGTTACTTCTTACTTACTGAATCATTTAACAAATATTTATTGAATGTTCCTATGCTCAGGCACCATGGTAGTGCTAAGATATAGTGGTGCATAGAACAGTAATGATTCCACTTCTCATTGAGATTGCGTTGTGCTGTAAGAAGCTGGCAAGAAACAAGTACATAAATCAGTGTACAGGTGCTAATATGAAGAACCTACTTTAGATTATAGGGTCATAGTAGGTTTTTCTGAGGAAATGACATTTAAACTGAAACCTGATGAAGTGACCATGTTTCAGGCAGAGCTGCAGTTATGTGCAAAAGTCCTGAGGTGGCAAAGGGTTTGGCATGTCTAAGGAATGAAGATGAGTGTAGCTGGTAGGATGTAAGTGCTGGAAGAGAAGCCCAAGGTGAGGCTGAATTGTAGGCAAAGGCTAGACCTTATAGGAGCTGGCAGAGCCACATTAAAAAGTATAGGTTTTATTCAAGATGCATTGAGGCGTTTTAAAACAAGGTTACACAATCCAATCTATATAATGAGAGTCACTCTAGTTACTCAATATAGAATTAAAGAGTCTAAAGAGGAAGTAGGGAGAACAATTCGGAGACTGTCACTGCCGTCCAGGTGGTGACAGTGTCAGTGAGAATGAAGGGAAAGCAGAAATGAGATATATTTTAAAAGCAGAATAGACTGGATTTGGTAGTGGAATGAGTGTGGAGTGGGTAGGAGGAGAAGGCCAGAAGTGTCTCTGGTTCAAGCAACTGGGCAAACGGTGGTGTGTTTTACTATCATGTAGGAATTTTGGGCGAGGAGTATCTTTAGGAGGAATGTTAAATAATTTGTTTAGAACATGTTAACTTTGTTTGTTTCTCAGAGTCCATACAAACTGAGGGCCTCAGAGGGGAGGGGGGTGGGGGAATGGGATAGACCGGTGATGGGTAGTAAGGAGGGCACGTATTGCATGGTGCACTGGGGGTTATACGCAACTAATGAATCATCGAGCCTTACATCGGAAACCGGGGATGTACTGTATGGTGACTAACATAATATAATAAAAAATCATTATAAAAAAAGAACATATGAACTTTAAGGCACCTATGAGGGGTGCCTGAATGGCGCAGTCAGTTAACCATCCGACTCTTGATTTCAGCTTGGGTCATGATCTCAGGGTCTTGAGATCAAGGCCAGCATCAGTCTCCATGCTCAGCACAGAGTTGGCTTAAGACCCTCTCTCCCTCTGCCCCTCCTCTCTCTGTCTCAAAGAAATAAATAAAATCTTTCTAAAAATTATGCCTATGAGACATCAAAATCACTTGAAATTTTGATTTCTATCATGAGACTTGATAATTTCAGCAATCACTCAGGCTAGACTAAAGTTGCAGTTAGATAACAAAAATCCCTTCTCCAGAGAATTTGTTTTCACAGCCATCACAGGCAATGCCCCTTTCATTAGTAATAGCAAAACTACATTTACATCACATGCTCATTATAAAATATAAAGGGATAAAAATACCCCAATCACATACTATATATCATTAGGTATCTGACACATTAGATTTTTTAAAAAGATGTTATTTATTTACTTGAGAGAGAGAGAGAGAGAGCACGAGTGAGGGAGAGGGACCGGGGGAGAGGGAGAAGCAGACTCCCCGCTGAACAGGGAGACCAACGTGGGGCTCAATCCCAGGACCCCACAACCATGACCTGAGTCATGTGCCCCCTGACTGCAACTGAACTCTGAATCAACCCTGTGGAGTTGATAGGGCAATATGACCCCTGTTCAATAGATGATGAAAGTGAAGTTTAGAGAAGTGAAATGGTTTGGCCAAGTTTATACATCTATTATATGAATGTGACATGTCTGAAAGGGATAAAGATATTAAAGTATTATTATCAACAGTCTTTCTGCCTTATCTTTCTAAAGTTTTTATTGTGGCAAGATATACATAATATAAAGTTTCTGATTTTAACCATTTTTAACTATACAATCCAGTGGCATTAAGTACATTCACAATATCATGCAACTATCACCACTACCCATTTTCAGAACTTTTTGATCATCCCAAACAAAAACTCTGTACCCATCAAACAGTAATTCCTATTCTTCCCCCTAGCTTGCCCCTCATTCCTGGTAACCTATAATCTACTTTCTGTTTCAAAGAATCTGCCTATTTAGATATTTCACATAAGTGGAATCATGCAATATTTGTCCTTTTGTGTCTGGCTTATTTCACCCTACAATACTGTTTTCAAAGTTTACCCATGTTGTAACACGTATCAGAATTTCCTTTTTATGGCTGAATAATATTCCTCTGTGTGTGTGTGTGTGTGCACGTGCGTGTGTGTGTGTGTGTGTGTGTGTGTGTGTCATCTTTTGTATTCATTCATCTGTTGATAGACACTTGGGTTGTTTTCACCTTTTTGTTATTGCAAATAATTCTGCATGAACATTGGTATATACAAGTATCTATTTTATTCCCTTCATTTAGTTCTTTTGGGTATATACCCAGGAGTAGAATTGTTGGATCATTTAGTAATTCTGTGGTAAATTCTATATTTAAATTTTTGAGGTGCCACCAAAGTGTTTGCCACAGCATCTGCACCATTTTACATTCCCAACTGTAATGCACAAGGGTTCCAATTTCTCCACATCCTTGCCAATACATGTTAGTTACCATTTTTTAAACATGACTTAGTTATTTATTTTTGTTTTCTAGCTTTACTGAAATATAATTGACATATAACATTGTATTAATTTAAGGTGTACAGCACAATGATTTAATATTTGTCACTGGAGAACTGTCTGCCTAATTTTTTAAAAGATTTTATTTATTTATTTGACAGAGACAGAGATAGCCAGCGAGAGAGGGAACACAAGCAGGGGGAGTGGGAGAGGGAGAAGCAGGCTCCCAGTGGAGCAGGGAGCCCAGTGTGGGGTGCGATCCCAGGACCCTGGAACCACGACCTGAGCCGAAGGCAGATGCTTAACGACTAAGCCACCCAGGCGCCCCTGTCTGCCTATTTTTGAATGGGTTGTGTTTTGTTGTTGTTGAGTTGTAGGACTTCTTTATGTAGTCTGGATTTTAATGCTTTATTGATATATGACTTACAGATATTTTCTTCCATCCCTTGTCTGTATTTTTTAAAGAGAGAGAGAGAGTGTGCTCATGAGTGGGGGGGGGGGGGGTGTGCAAGAGAGGCAGAAGAAGAGGGACAGATAGAATCTCAAGCAGGTTCCATACTCAGCACAGAGCCCAATGCCAGGGCTTGATCTCAAGACCCTGAGATCATGACCTGAGCCAAAATCAAGCATTGGACACTTAACCAACTGAGCAACCCAGGCGCCCCAATCCTTTGCCTATTTTTAAAAGAGGACTCATCTGTAATTTATAGCCATTAGGCCTTTATGATATGTACCTAGACAATGGATGGACAGGAGAATTGTGGAAACCAAAAGAGGATTAATTGGTTTATTAAAAAAGCAAAAGAATATAAGAAAAAGATAAGAGATCCAGAGGGTGACAGATGAGGTCAGGAATAGAGCAAGGGAGGGAGAAGGGAGGGGCAGATGATGAGGGTAATTTATGTGAAGGGAGAGAGAAAAGTGAGCATAAGATTTGGGGAGACTTATGTATAAAACAGTTTTTTTGAAATATAATTTATTTGTTGAAAAAATTGAACTGTATAAATTACAATCAGAAAACAATTTTAGTCTTCTCCTTGTTGGAATTATGAAGATACTCCAATTTTTCCCACCTGATTTTGGAAGTCACTAAAATATTTATAGATCCAAATAAGAAAGAAAGAGAAACAAAAAAAAAATCTCTGTAACTGGTAAAGCTCATATCAGATAATGCAGCTTATATCCACGGGAAAGAAGGCTTTCTTATACACACTGCAGGTGTAGACAGAATCAGCCACAGGTTGTAGTGGAAAATCTCAGGCCATGCCACATGGGGGTTCTGGCTTTGCATAAAACTCACTGCATAGAGGTGGTGACCAGGATATATACTCCCTACACACCGTATAATCTTGAGTGAAAAATGAGAGTCAGATTCTGAGTGATACATCTAGTTCCTTATCTCAAATTAACCACTCACATAAATTACAACAGTGATCTCCAGGAGTAGAGTATGTGAGGAAAGTGGAGACTGTATGGGGTGCTTTTTTTTAAAAAAAATCAGTGTCCCACTATATGGAAGAATATCAGGTAGGGAAATAAGCATTTCTTTCCTAATATGCAGCACTTCCTGCAACCCAAGTACACTGACTTTCCAGGGTGATTTTACAGGTTTTCTGGTCATTCTTGAATAACGGAAGTCCAGCTTAGTAGATATATAATACTCTTGTTTAGCTTAATATTTCCCCTGTGACTTTGGATATTGGGGATCCAGGAAGTTACTTGGAGTTGAAGAAACTGAATATACTGAAGGGTATATCTTACCCTACTCACATAAATTAATTCAAATAGATGAAAGACTTAAATGTAAGACCTGAAAGCCTAAAACTTCTAGAAGAAAACAGAGGGAAAAAGCATCTTGACATGGGTGTCACCAATAATTTTTTAGATATGACCCTTAAGGCAGAAGCAACAAAATAACACATAAACAAGTGGGACTACATCAAACTAAAAAGCTTCTTCACAGCAGAAGTAATGATCAACAAAAGAAAAGGCACACTAAGGAATGGGAGGAATATTCGTAAACTACACATCTTATAACAGGTAAATATCCAAAATATAAAAGGAACTTGTATAACACAATAGCAAAAACCCAAATAATCCAATTTAAAAATGGGTAAAGGATCTGCATAGACATTTTTCCAAAGAAGTTACTCAAATGGCCAACAGTATGAAAAGGTTCTCAACATCACGAGTTATTAGGGAAATGTAAATCAAAACCACAATGAGATATCACTTACACCTGTTGGAATAGCTTTCATCAAAAGGATAAGAGATAACAAATGCTGGTGAAGATGCAAAGGAAAGGGAATCCTGTTGCAGTGTTGGTGGAAATGTACATTGGTTCAGCTGCTATGGGAAACAGTATGGCGATTCCTCAAGAAATTAAAAGTAGAACTACCATATGATCCAGCAATTCCACTTCTGGGTGTATATATGAAGAAAACAAAACAACTATCCCAAAGAGGTATCTGTACCCCATGTTCATTGCAGCATTATTTATACTAGCTAAGACATGAAAACAACCTAAGTGTCCATCAGTGGATGAATGGATAAAGAAAACTCACAGTGGTATACCATTCAGCCATAAAAATGAAGGAAATTCTGCCATTTGTAACACCAAGGATGGACCTTGACAGCATTATGCTAAGTGAAATAAGACAGAGAAAGATGAAGGCTGTATGTTCTCATTTATATGTTGAATAGAAAAAATCAAACTCATAGAAACAGAAATCAGATTTGTGGTTGCCAGAGGTGTGGGTGGGAAGTGGGGGAATTGGATCAAGGGAGTCAAAAGGTACTAACTTCCATTTAAAAGATAGATAAGTTCTAGGGATGTTATATACAGAATGGTGACTAGAGTTAATAACACTATATTGTATATTTAAAAGTTTCTGGGGTGCCTTGGTGGCTTAGTCAGTTGGGTGTCCAACTCTAGATTTAGTCTCAGGTCATGATTTTGGCATTGTGGGATTGAGCCCCATATTTGGCTCTGTACTGGG
The DNA here is from genome assembly GCF_024610735.1 of Ursus americanus. Lineage (NCBI taxonomy): Eukaryota > Metazoa > Chordata > Mammalia > Carnivora > Ursidae > Ursus > Ursus americanus. The sequence goes on along the minus strand of NC_142164.1, from coordinate 34,592,764 downwards.
CATGGAAACTGCTTAAGATTCTCTCTCTCCCTCTTCCTCTGCACCCCCCTGCCAAAAAATGTTTCTAAGGACCAGATCTTAAAAGTTCTCACCACAAGGAGAAAAACTGTTACGTAAGGTAACAGAAAAACAGAAAAACTGTTATGTAAGGTTATGGATAGTAACAAACTCATTGTGGTAATCATTTCATGATATATTCTTATATCAGATTATTATATTGTGCACCTTAAACTTATACAATATAAATATGCCAATTATATCTCAATAAACTTTGGGGGAAAGATTAAGATAAAAAGGATCCTAATAGAAATCTTAGAAATGAAAAACCTCATTATTGAGCTAGTGATTTGGTAGGCAAGATAAACTGTACACTAAACATGTGAAAAGGAAATTTATGAAATTGATTGTATGGCCATGAAATTCACTCAGAATGCAGCACATAAAGATATCAAAATGACAAAAGTTGACTTAATAGAAATACATTCCACGGGGTGCCTGGGTGGCTCAGTCAGTTAAGCCTCTGCCTTTGGCTCAGGTCATGATCCCATGGTCCTGGGATGGAGCCCCACATGGGGCTGCCTGCTCAGCAGGGAGTCTGCTCCTCCCTCTCCCTCTGCCTGCTGCTCCGCCTGCTTGTACTCCTCTCTGTCAAATAAAAAGAAACTACATTCTGCTATAAGTCTAATAGGACTCACAAAATAAGAAGAGAGTGAATAACAGAGAAACATTTGAAGAGATTTTGAAGACGGTTTCCAAAGTTGAAGAAAGACATGATCCTCCATTTAAAACTAAACAGCATGATAAATAAAATTAAATTCATAGCTAGATACAACTTAATAAAACTGCAGGATATTGTTGCCAAATATAAAGATACAGGGAAAATTAAAAGCTACTATACATAGAAGGCAGATAATTTATAAAAAGAACAGTAATTTAAAAATTGGATTTCTCTTCAGTATGAATAGATGCCCAAAGTCTTTGGCATAATATATTCAGTTCAACTATCATCCAAAGAGCCAAAGAGAGACATTTTCAAAAATACAAAGATTAAGATGCATAACCACACAGACTCTTTTTGAAAGACACTCTAAAGGATGTCTTTCAGCAATAAGAAAAGTGAATTTAACAGTGTGGACTGCTAGAAACAGTGGCAAGCATGGATTTTGAAAATTACATTCATTATTGAATATAAAACAGCATTTTACAATTAAAATGAAAGATGAAGCTAGAACATTAGATGACAATAATAACAATGGGAATTAGTTCCTGCTCTACAATATGTTCAGTGGTTATTTAAAGCAAGCTAGGGGCACCTGGGTGGCTTAGTTAGTTAAGCATCTGCCTTTGGCTCAGGTCATGATCCAAGGGTCCTGGGATCTAGCCTCACGTCATGCTCTGTGCTCAGTGGGGAGCCTGCTTCTCCATTTCCTCCCCCTCATGTTCTCTTTTGCTGTCTCTGTCACTCTCTCTCTCTCTCAAACAAATAAATAGAATCTTTAAAAAAAATAAAGCAAGCCAACGGTGATGGGGCTCAAGGAGGGCACTTGTCTTCCTTGATGAGCACCAGGTGATGTATGGAAGTGTTGAATCTCTTTATCGTACACCTGAACCTAATATTACTGCACATTAACTAAGTGGAATTTCAATAGAAATTTAAATAAGAAGAAAAGCAAGCCAAGACTTTGTGTGTATGTCAGAGGAGGAGAAAAGATGTGCTGAATAGTGTTAGATACTATTAGAAAAGTTTTTAGGTAAGGATATGCATAAAAAATATAAAGTCCAACTATGTATAAAATAGAAATGCAATCCTTGGATTTTGGGTTACCACAGGGGAAAAAAAAGGTTTATGGAGAACTTTATGAATTAAAAAAGAATCGGCAAGTGTGAAAATGAATTATTAAGAAGGGAAAATAAAAGGGAAACACAAGAGAGAGTGAGTGAAATACACTGAAATATATCATAATCAAAATGAAGTCAATAAGAGTACCAGATTGGATTTGAGAAAAATCAGGTATATTGTGCATATAAGAGAGACCCAAAAAAATGAATATCAAGTTGGAAAATAGATACATTACAAAAATTATTTTGACAAAACTGTCTTTTTTTACTTGAGATGATTACCTACATAAAAAACTGAAAGACTGAAAGAGGGGTGCCTGGGTGGCTAAGACAATTAAATGTCTGCCTTGGGCTCAGATCATGATCCCAGGGTGCTGGGATCGAGTACTGCATCAGGCTCCCTGCTCTGTGGAGAGTCTGCTTCTCCATTTCCCTCTGCCCCCACCCCCATTTGTGCTCTCTTTCTCTAAAATAAATAAAATCTTTTAAAAATACTGAAAGAATCTGCAGAGATAATTAATCTACAGAATTAGTAGAATAAGTAAGACAGGTTGGCAAATTTTTGGACACAAAAATCTATCAAGTACATTTATATTCACCAGAAACCAAGAGAATATATAAGAAGATATGCCATAATTAGTAGCATGAAACATTTTAAAATATTTTAATATGTTACTAGTGAATTTTAAATACATATGTAAGAGCAAAGGCCAAGAAGAGTCAAGATACTGCTAAAGGAAAAGAACAGTGTGGTGCCTTGCCTTGCCAGATATCAATAATTATTATGAAACTATACTAATTAAGATGTGGTGATATTTGCACAGGGATAGAGAACTTGACAAAAGGGAGAGAAATAGCACATAAAAAAGATTTTCACAAATGTTTAAGTAAACTGTATTATTATTCCCCCAAATTGCTCTTCTCTCTGTAAGAGGATTATATGTGCCTACTCATTGCCATATAACTTTCAGTGCCTCTCCAGGAGAGGAGTATCTCCTCCCTGTGAGGTCAGGCCTGGCCATGTGACTTGCTTTAGCCAATAGAATAGGAGCTGAACTATGCCACACCTGACAGAAGCTTTAACCATGGTAACTCTGTCACTATATAATGACAGAAATTTCATTGCGCGATTTGACAGTTCTTTTCCTTCTGCCAGAAAAATGTCATGATCCAAATAGGGACTCCTCCTTCAGTTTGAGTTCTGAAATAAAAAATAGAAATGTAGATGAGACCCAGCGCTGATACGCTGTCAACAATGTCAGCAAGAAGGAAACTGCATAAGCCACTGAGATTTGGGGGATGTTTGTTATTGCAGCAGTAATTTTATGAGAACCTAATGTGCAACAGGATTAGCTTTCCAGTTCAAGGAGGAAAGAAGAAAATTTGCAATAGAAAGATATGAAATTGTGCTCCCACATCACATGGGGCATAAAAATAGATTGCAGGTGTACTAAAGACTTCTGGCAAGTATTATAAAAAGTTTTAGAAGATAATGTAAGGGACAAAAAGTACATGCAATCAAAAAAGGTAGACAAGTTAGATTAAGTTAGGTTTAAAAGTTTCTGTTCCGCAAACAAGCCAAAGACTGAAAGGATATGTGCAACACATATTAGTCAGGAGGGACTAATATGCAGGACATCAGAAAAAGCAATCTACTTGAAAAATGAGCAAAAGTCTTGAATAGTCATTGTGTGGAAGAGGAAACCCAAATGGCCAATAAATACATGAAATGATGTTCAGTCTCATTAAATTAAAATGACAACAAGATACCATTTCACATCCCCTGTGTTGGCAAAAATATAAAAGTTTGACAGCTCTTTCATACCTGGCTATTTATTCTGCAGGGATTGGTAAACTATGGGCCATGGACTTGTGTGTCCTACAGACCGTTTTGGGAAGACCCTGCAAACGGAGAATGTTTTTCTCTTACATTTTTTTAAAGATTTTATTTATTTATTTATTTATTTATTTATTTGAGAGAGAGAGTGAGAGAGAGTGAGTGAGCACAAGTGGGGGGAGAGACAGAGAGAGAGGGAGAAGCAGACTCCCACTGAGCAGGGAGCCTGATGCAAGGCTTGAACCCAGGACCCTGGGATCATGACCTGAGGTGAAGACAGATGCTTAACCCACTGAGCCACCCAGCCCCCCTTTTTTTTACATTTTTAAAGAGTCGTAGGGAAAAGAAAGAACATGCAGCTAAGACCCTATGTAGTCCACAGAGGCTTAAATATTTACTATCTGGCCCCTTAGGCAGAGCTTGCCAATCCCTGAGAGAAACTCTAATGTATGCATATGGAGAGATGTTTATAAAAATGTTCCTAACTCCACTCTTTGTTAGTGGCCACAATCCAGAAACAATATAAATGTTTATCCATTGTGTGATAGATAAACTATTATATATCCATACAATGTGCTAGTGCAGAGAAGTGCAAATGAATGAACTAAGCTAAGCAATAGCACAAATGAATCTTAGTCATTATGTTCAGTGATAGAAGGAACTTACAAAAGAATGTGATTTCATTTATCTAACATTAAAAATATAAAATAAAATAATGCATTATTTTAGGATTCGAACATGGTTAAATATGCTAAAACAAAAAAATCAGTATGGAGCCTACATTTGAAAGCAAAGAGGAGGGATGGGTAAAGCTTATTTTGATAGAATTTAGGGGATCAAGTATTAACAGGGTCAAGAAGGGATATCACCTAGTAACAGGATCAAGCTACCAAGATATAACTGGTATGAGTTTTATGCACTGAAGAAAACACATATCTTCAAAAATAGAGTACAAACCAACAGATTAACAAAAAGGAATTGACAAAACTGTATTACATGGGAGATTTTTACATGTATCTGTCTGAATCTGATAGATTAAGCAGACAAAAAACTAGTAAGTTTTGAGAAAACTCAAAGATGCAAATAACAAGTTTGATCTCATACACACATATTCCTTCAGGGAAGAAATATGGAATATATGTGGTTTTCAAGCTCACCTACAAAATTTATAAAAATTTATTATGTGCTAGATCCTGAAGGAAACCTAAACACATTTGAAAGAACCAGTATCATGCGGGAAACTTACTCTGAACACATTGCAGTTAAAAGATAGGTTAAAAAAATATATGTTAGTTAAAAACCATATGTTTGGAAGTTAAAAATATGAATTACTAAATAAGGAATAACTAGCAAATCATAAGGGAAATCATGTATATTTAATAGTAAATGATAATGAAAGCAGAAATTCCAGAATATGCACAGCAAAGTACCATTTATGTCAGCTAAAATGTAAAACACTAGCACGTATTTTAGAGAGAAATACATATGTAGCTAATATATGTAAACAAATCAGAATTCTATATATCATTCTCAGTATTGAAGTAAGCATGCAGGAAAATGAAATAGGTAGATAAACGCAAGTTGCTGTGACTCTGTGGTTTTCAAGATCCAAAAGAAATGGAAAATAGTTAAGGTTTATTTAAGCTGGGTGGTGATTATACCTTCTATTATTATCTCTACCTTTCTGTATGTTTGAAATATTTCATGATAAAAAACCTGCAAAAATAAAATAGAGAGGGAAGATGCATTGTACATAAAAAGGTACATCTATTTTTGTTTTCTGGTGGGCATAAGAGATAATAAATGTAATTTTTGTAAGTTTATTTTCTCTCTGGGAACAAAGGATTTACTTTGAAAGCAGAAAAGGCTTTAAATTGATGCATGCTATAAGAAGATGGCAAATGTGAGACATTTTATGTTTTCCTGTAGTGTTTGTCACTTTTTTTTTCTGATAGTTGGTTTATAATTCCTCTCTCTGGTGAGCTATATTGGGCAGTTTAAGTGGATATGACAAGCAGAATGGTAATACTTTCTTGGCTTAATTTGTGGATAGCTTTGTGATAAATCTGAGTACAGTAAAATCCTAGCCAGCGTGGGCCCTACTGGAAAGAAAGCAGGGAACTGTGGCCATGGGGAGAGGGGCTCTTTGTGTGAGTTCACTTTCTCATGCCTCACCTTCTCTTGTTATTGGAAGTCAAGGGGATGATACCAAGGGACAGGGCACAGTACACCTCTACTTCATTTCTGAGCCCAAGGCCAAAAAAGAATTCTTTCAGTTCCTGTGGGTTCAGCCCACCTCAGTGGGTAGGTAGATCATTAGGTGGTATTGGTTAAGAATTTAAGGGGCGCCTGGGTGGCACAGCGGTTAAGCGTCTGCCTTCAGCTCAGGGCGTGATCCCGGTGTTATGGGATCGAGCCCCACATCAGGCTACTCCGCTATGAGCCTGCTTCTTCCTCTCCCACTCCCCCTGCTTGTGTTCCCTCTCTCGCTGGCTGTCTCTATCTCTGTCGAATAAATAAATAAAATCTTTAAAAAAAAAGAATTTAGCTAATAATAATAATTTAAAAAGAATTTAGCTAATAATAAAGAGTGTGGCTATTCCTGGAGTTTTGTTGGTACTGTGTGTGGGTCTGTAGCTTGTGAGTATACTATGGCAATAGACAGCTGGTTGAGGAATCAAGAAAGTGGGGTCTGATCAAACATCTCTTCCATCTCAACGTCTGAGGAAGAGAGACAACTATTCCTTTCTTTCTGGAACTCTCCTCTTGATTGTAGATCTGCTCTTTCCATGTTCTCCTGCAGTTTCCCAGAATAGTTTCAGCCTCTTGTTCTGATTCCTTTTTTCTCTAATCCTTTTCCAAATATCTGTGTCCTTTGAGGTTTTTCAGTCCTCTTCCTAGGTTTTTTCCTGTGGATGGTCTTACCCGCCCACCCTTGATTCCTAAACGCTGTATCTCTAATCATATCTCCAGACTTGTATTTCCAGCTGGTTGTCACAGAAATTGTCCCAAAATGAATTCATCACCCCAATGAACCTGCTTTCCATACTTTCTTCTATTTACATTCATTTTGCTGATTAAAAACACAGTGCTTTCCACTAAGTAAATCAAACTAGTAACCTACGACTTACAGCTGCTTGACTCTTTTCCTTTACTGCCAATATAAAATTATTCTCCAAGAGCTGTTTCTATTTTTTAAACTCTTTTGTGGTTTTTCTTTTCCATCCACACTTCTTCTCTAGTTCAGGTTTGTAGCCTCTCCTGCCAGCTTCCACACTGGTCTCAACGTCTCTATTGTTTTCCATCCCCAATACATTTTCCATATTTCTCCCAGAGTAATCTTTCTAAAACATAGCTCTCAGGGGCACCTGGGTGGCTCAGTTTGTTAAGCATCCAACTCTTGATTTCGGCTCAGGTCGTGGGATAGAGCCCTGTGTCGGGCTCCAGGGAGACCACTTGAGATTCTCTCCCTCCCTCTCTGTCCCTCCCTCCACTTGTGCATGCTCTCACTCTCTCTAAAATAAATAAATCTTTGAAAACCCATAACTCTCAGCATGTAATTCCCTTGACTAAACATTCATAGGGCTTCCTTCTCTAAAATATAAATAAATTGTATATTCCTTTGTTTGGCATTAAAGACTATCGTAATTTGACCCCAGTTAGCACTTGGTGTTCAATTTGTTCCTGCTGCCTTTCCATGTAACCTATGCTCTAGCCCTACTACACTAATACCTATTCTCTGAATCTTCAATAAACGACATTGGCATTTGCTCTTGCCTATTCACCTGCCTGGCATTCCCTTCTGATTCCATCCACACACCATTTGCCTTTTGAAGACATACTGATCCTATAAGACCCTCTCCCAGTGTTGTTTTCTCTATGACACGTACCTGCCCTGATCATAATTAATTGCTTTATGGCTTTTGGAGCAGGACTTGTTTTCTTTTGGATACACCATCATGCTTAGTCCAGCTCCAACAAAATCCAGTTTTATTAGAGTGAAATGTCAAAACATTTTATTTCTAATTAAATCTTTTAGCTAGAAAAAAAATGTTTTTTTCAGATTTTTTGAAATGTACTTTTAGCACTCAAGAAGACTGCTACAAGATATTTTATAACATTATTCTCATTTAATGAAAAAGTGAATTTATGCTAAGTGAGTATATATATAAGCAGACTCTGAAGCCTATTCTGAGAGTTGCTAAATGGCTCTCATTTTGTTAATTAAGAACACTGAATTCCAAACCAATCTTTAAAACTGATCACTAAAATATAGAAGTATATTAAGTATACGAAAAAATTAAATATAAAATGCAGAACAAGAGTCTGAAAACACTGATCTTAATTAGGCCCCAACTATACAAAATAAACTTTTTTTTCAGTTAGTCAATAAGAGTTGTTGACCCAATTTCAAGCCATAATGGAGTAAAGAATGTTCCCATTATTTGAGAGGTCAGATAAGTGAAGACAGCAACCAAAGAGAACGCTTGATAAATGGGTACCTTAGATGGGACTTCTGAGAGAAGATTCAGAGACTCCTCTACCAATTTTCTGGATTCAATAGCTTTGAGCAGTCTGGTCCATATTTGGGCTACACTGAGACTTTATTAAGTACCTCTATGTACTTAATGGAATTTTGTCTTTTCTTTTTCAGTTTACGTTTCTGTCTGAAATCTCTGGACTTTGTATTAAAAGACTCAGATCTTAGTGCTATTTTTCAAATATCAGAGTTATTGTCAAAAATTTGATCATCTGTGCATTTCTCTACCAACACACAAGAAAGGTGTCTGCTCAGATTCGATGTAGAATGGCACAGCAGTAAAAATGAAGTAGTTTTTTAAATATATACTTTGTTTTACAGATGGCATTTTTTAAAAAGATTCCATTTATTTATCTGAGAGAGAGAGAGAGAGAGAGAGAGAGCATGCACATGAGCAGGGGGGAGAGGCAAAGCAACAAGCAGATTCCCTGCTGAGCGGGGAGCCCAACACGGAGCTCCATCCCAGGGCCCCGCGGTCAGGACCTGAGCTGAAGTCAGATGCTTTACTGACTGAACCACCCAGGTCTCCCATAGATGGTGCTTTTCAATGAAACCTAAGCAGAGGGAAAGAAAAAAAATAACCCTCGGTTACACAGTTTCAATATGATGGCTTTATCTTACCCTGTCTAGAATGTGCATTTCCATTAAAATATTAACTCTCTCCTGAGTTCATGTATTCATAATGAAGAAATTTCTCAAATTGTCCATTTTTACTTCATTTGGCTGGACTTGGATGTTATTAGGTAATATTCTGTTAGTAATTTCTCACTTTGCTATATTTTCACAGAAAAATGAAACTATTTGCTGTATATGTACACAGACTTAATCAAAATGTGTTAGAAGAGGCCAAATTAATTTTGGTAGATGGAGCATTTGGAAATAGAGATTTTTGCAACATTTTTGAAAGTAGAGTACTTAATATCTTCTATCTTAGTAATTGTAGATAATATTGGAAATAAGACACTCTTTCCATTTGTACCAATATATTCTGCTATAGCCACTATCCCTTCAAAATACATTGGTTATTTGCATCTCCTCTTTACATCTTTTTCTCATTGTGCTCTTAATACACATTGCCCTCCTTGTCTCTAATTGCCTGAATTTTCCCATCCCTAAAGCTATCTTAATCTCACTGCTTTGAATCAGCTTCTCCAGAAATCTTCTGTCACAACCTGGTCTGTTTCTCAAATACCAGATACTATTTTTATCTGCCTATGGGGTATGGCATAGCTTCAAAAAAGGGACTGGTACTGCTCAGGTAATAAGACAGTCTCTTAACTACAGAGAACAAACTGATGGTCACCAGAAGGGATGGAAGTGGAGGAATGGGTGAAATAAGTGATGGGGATTAAGGAAGACACTTGTGATGAGCACCGGGTGATGCATGGAAGTGTTGAATCACTAAATTGTACACCTGAAACTAATATTAAACTGTGTGTTAACTAACTGGAATTTTAATAAGAACTAAAAAAAAACCCACCTATTTTCACTATATCCAGCTGAACTGATGGAGTCTATGACTTGATCTACTCTCCTTATTGCTATCTGAATTAAATTCACCTCCCCTGACCTTCACTCCCATTTGACTATACCTTTGGATCATATCTTGGTATTGACGCACTAGCATTAGAAACCTGGGACTATACTACAAGTTCCTCTCTCCTATCCACTGTAGTCGTTTAGCAAGTCCATAAGTCGATCCACCTCTCTTTATCTCCATCAAAAATAGTGTAGGGGAGGCCATCACCTTTCTTACCTATACTACTAACAAGTCTCTTAGCTAGTCTTCTTACTTGCAATGTTTCCCTCATCCAGTGTGTTCTTCACTCTGTTGTCACAGTTACCTTTCTAAATTAACTCTCTTGATCATATCACAACTCCATCCCCTTTTAAAACTCTCTATGGCTCTCTGTGGCACTTAGAATAAAATCTAGAGCTCTTTTTCAAAAAAAAAAAGGACATGTAAGTTTATGAACCATTGTTTATTCTAGATCACCTTATCTAGAGCAGCTCTCTTATTAGTTTCTATTACAGCACTTTATAAAAACCCTCCATCATGGCACTAATCAAGTTAATCATTTATATTGTTTATCTGACTCAATTTTTAAGAATGCAAACTTTAGGGGTGCCTGGGTGGCTCAGTTGGTTGAGCATCTGACTCTTGATTTCAGCTCCGGTCACAATCTTGCGGTTGTGGGATTGAGCCCTGAGTCAGGCTCCGTGCTCAGCAGGGAGTCTGCTTGAGATTCTCTCCCTCTGCTCCTGCCCCTGCTTGTATTCTCTCTCTCTCTCTTTCTCTCTCACAGATAAATAAATAAATCCTAAAAAAAAAGAATATAAACTTTATGAGAGTAGGGGCCTCATTTGCCTTGTTCTCTGTTGTATTCCCAGTGTCTAAGTTGGTACCTTTAAGCTTCTATTGAATGAATATGGGAGTGTATATGAATAAATGCCTACCTAGTCTGTCAGCCTTATCTTCAACCATTTCCCCAAAGTCCTTCCTTTGCATCAGTCATAAGGAGAAAACATATTTCTTTGAAGAATTATGATGTTTTCAAATTCTCTACTTTCATAAATACCATTCCTTTATTCCTTTACTTGGATTATACTTTCTCTCTCATCTGTTCCTCATCTAGTGACTCTTACATTCATTCATGATAGCTTCTCCTGAACCCCTAGGTTTTATACAATGTATCTGTGCCCCCATAATACATTATGCTTATTTTCATTATATTGTGCTTTTCTTTTTTCACATTGTGTTTTAATTGTGCATTTTCTTGTCTTGTGCCCCATTACACTAGACCACTTGAGAGCAGGGCTGATGTTTTATGTTTCTGTCTTCCTGTTTCTTTGAGAAACATGGTAAGTGATTGATAAATACATGTTTTATGAATAGATATTTTTTTCATCTTTTTCTTTATTGAGTGTTTTTTTCCCACTGTACCACATAGATATTGTTCACCAGAATTATTGAATTCACTACTTCTTTTTCAGTATATTCCAGATTGGGATCTCACCCCCATATTATTCATGTGCTCCTCTGCCAAAACTCCATCTAATATCTTTTCCAGGTGGATGGTCTCAAAGTGGTTAGTTGGAGGAGGGTTCTCTCTCCTGTTCCTAGTTCCTAAATAAGGAGTTACAAATGTAGTTTTCCACAGAAGCCATGCAGATAGCATAAATGAGTACAGCAGACAATAAAAAATAATCAATAAGGAATGGAACTTTAGGAGAATGCCCTGATTTTTAAAAACTCTGTGCATGCCAAACAAAGCACATCTGTGAGCTAAATGCAGCCTGAGGGCCAGCCTCTTTGGGACCTCTGTAATTTGACACTTTTGCAGCTCTGTAGTGGACAAGGGCTAAACTGATACATAGAATTGAACCTTTGTGTGCTAGATTTATTTGCTGAGCTTCCTTACACCACATGTCTTATAATGATGTCATACATTTCTGAAATCCTGTAACAGTGATAGTTGTTGGAGATGTAGTTTGATGCAGCATTCAAAGACCATGAGTTTGGGGATGGACAGGCATGGGCTTGAGTCCCTTCTCTGTAGATTATTAGTTACGTGGTTTTAGGCAGCTTACTTAAACTCTCTGAAACTCAGTTTACTGCTCCATAAAATTAGGACAATGATACTATTATCATTATTGTAAAGATTTATTGTGATAATGGATATAAAATGCCTGGGACTAACTGTGCTGGCTTGTCTGATTGTGCAACAGCCCTGAATGGGCTCAAAACTATTATTTCCTCCCTAGATACCTATAATGTATTACTTTCTACTCTGCGTATCCTGTATCCCCCAAAGATAGTAAATCTTACTGAAAACAGTGAATACATACCTTTTCTGTTCTCAAGGATCATTTCCAAATTTTGTCTTATCAAAATATTAGTTTTAAGTTTAAAAGAAATGAGGAATCCCAATATATCAAAGCATAAATGAGGAGTTACTCTGGTTGAAGCAGAGGTGGGCATGGTGAGCAAGCCCACACAGTCAACCTTGCTCCATAAAGCATCACCATAAGGTGACTGAATGGAATGCTAGAGCTCTATAGATCAGGATTTGAGAATCCCTGTACTAGGGAATGGACTTTTATACTCAAGTACTCAATAGAAGTCTATGCTTTGGACCATCTTTTAACAAAGCGAGATCACTCCAGAAATAGAATAGTACATCTCCAGTAGCCACTCTGAACCACTACTTACATGTACCAATATTTCTTAAGTGCAGTATTTCTTAAGTCATCAGCATGACTTGCTGATGAAGGCTGAAGACATTTCACAAAACAATTTCTTTTGAATTGCCATTGAATCACTGATGAATCACTGATGAATCACTGATGATATTTTGGTATTTTTGGTTGGTAAATTTTAAAATGAAAATACTGATGCCATGATTGCATCCCATACAGAAGTCAAATTGATTTTGAAAAAAGAGTATGGTCATAACTGAAGTACTGAAAAATTATGTCTTCCCATTTGAAAGCTGTAACACCTCTCAGATGACTTAAATTCTATAGCATAATGATTGCTTCAATGGGCTGATGTCTCTGAAAAGATTTAAAGAATATTTTAATGCACCACATCAGGACTGGGGAAGCTTCATTTACATGGTGACCGCTCTGTGTCTGCGATGTATAAATTACTCTCTGGAGAAGGGAAAGTAGTTAAAGCAAGTTCACAAAGTTGAGCCAACAAAAGAGGAGGGCCTTTTGAAACAGGGAGCAAGAAGCCACCAGTCACTTTTGGGATCCTGTGAAGACTGTTGCCCACCCCCCACTCCAAACACAACGCTCATCCATTTGTCAAAGTCTGGAGTCCCTTTAAAAAGGGACAAAACTTTTTCATTTTCGGAGAGGATATATCTCATCTCCTATAGAGGAATTATAGAAACAGAAACTCAACTATATCTTGAGGAACAGTGTGGTTTAGTTGCCAAGTACATGGCTACTGGAGACAGACATCATGGGTTTGAGTCCCTACTCTGCATCTTAACTAGTTCTGTGACATTAGGCAAATCACTTTGCCTATCTGCCTCGGTTTTCTCTTCTGTTAAATGGTGATGATAGTAACACTTAGCTCAAAGACTTGGTGAAGATTCATGTGTAATTGCTTAGATAAATATTATCTATTTGCTTATATTTTTGAATGCTTACTCTGGGCTAGGCACTGTGTGGAAAATATGTGAACATTTCCATGTTTAATTCTCACTACAGTTCTGCAGGGTGGGTACTCCCAATGTCACCCTTTAACAAATGAAGAGATTGAGACACAGAAATGGGGATGAACCTGTGTAGTATGTGGTGAAGGCAGGATTCAAGGTCAGATCTATCTAGCTCCGTAGCCTAGATACTTAACTACTCTACCATATTCTTCCCTCATATTTCCTGGAAATGGCTTAGCAGTTGACATTTACTGAAGGAGAAGCTACTCTTTCCAAAGCCCTGTATTATATTTATTTAGTTTTCATTTCTGAAAAATCCACAATTCTGGATAAGTTTTGTAAGAGAATCCCAGAAAAACAAAGGTATAATCTTTCTGCAAGCACCCCCTGCTTACTGGTAGTGGCAAGGCTAAAGCACACCTGAAAATGAAAGAATATTTTTAAAAATCTTACAATATGGGATAACCAGTTATTTCCGATTTTTACCCAGAGGAGCAAGGTACTATTTTTTTTTTTAAACCAGTTTCCTAGATATGGCTGCAACTGATGTATTTTCTTCTGATTTCTTCTTTCTTGAGCCTAGGGTCTGAGTATAAAGAGAATAAATTGTTTACTACTCGTCCACAGTGAAGTTTGGTTAAAGAAAAACTGATAATAATTCAATGGTATATGTATGATTATCTGTTCAACAAGGAAGTTAGACCCAATCAGCAATAGGAGTTTTTTGGAAGTAACTTAATGCCATTTTTAGAACATCTGCTCTACATGTAATCTCTCTTTCTTCAATAGAAGAACAAAGACATTTATTGCAATTTGCCTCAAATACAAGAACAAATAGAGAAATGAATTAAAAAAAAGAAAAAAAACAGGCCATTCAGAAGAATATGGTTGACTACATTTTGGTACATTGATACTAGGGAATATGATACAGCCATTTAATAAAATGGGAAAGTCTTTCCAAGAAATATTGTTGAGAAACAGTAAAATACAGATCACACGAAGAATTTGATGTATTTTTCCCAAAAGAAATAAAAATATAGACAGCCTTTATATATGTATTAACCTTTACATTAAAAAAAGAAAACTTGATTGAGGCATATCATGGGGATGAAATGAGAAAAACATATAGATCCATCTTTTTATTTACTTAGGATTTATTTGACAGCAAGTGACAGACAACTTATTTTAAACTGGCTAAATCCCAAAAAGAAACTTATGAATCTGAAATGTGGAGCATTTTAGATACAGCTTGATCCAAATACAAATGTCAATAGAAATATGTGTGTGTGTGTGTTATCTCCTTTGTTGGCTGTGGTTACTTCTGCCTTCATGTGGTTGCACATTTTAATATACCTATATATAGATATATATCGTTCTATATATATTGTTCTGTTTGTTCAATCTAACAGATTGAATAGGGCCCACTCACGTTGGTAAGGGTGATCTTCTTTGCTCAGTCTACTGATTCAAATGTTAATCTCTTCTGAAAATACCCCACAGGTGTATCCCAAAATAATGTTTTATCAGCTATCTGGGCATCCCTAAGCCCAGCTAGGATGACACATAAAATTAATCACCACACTCCCGCTCTTTGATGTACCATCATCTATAATGACTACATTTTAAGCCAGATGTAACAACTCCAATATTTATATCATAGACATTTTACATCTTGTAAATAAAAGTGGAAGGAGTCCATTAATTTTAATTTAGATTTTCCTGTATATTTAAAATGACTACATTGAGAAAATATTCTTTTAATTAACATGCATATTTTTATTTTTTTTTAATTTTTTTAAAATTTTATTTATTTATTTGAGAGAGAGACAGCCAGCGAGAGAGGGAACACAGGCAGAGGGAGTGGGAGAGGGAGAAGCAGGCTCCCAGCGGAGGAGCCCGATGTGGGGCTCGATCCCAGAACGCCGGGGTCACGCCCTGAGCCGAAGGCAGACGCTCAACGACTGAGCCACCCAGGCGCCCCTACATGCATATTTTTAAAGTGTTAAATTAAAATATATCAAAATAAACTAATGAGCTAAGGAAGAATGGATACTAAATTCAGTGTCCAATCAAATCTCTTTGAAAGGCAATATAGCATAGAGAAGGCTGAATTCAGACTGAGTTCAAAACCTAATCCTGTCACTTGTTAGCTTTGTAACCCTGGCAAGTTACATAACCTCTCTATACCTCAGTTTCTTCATCTGTCAAACAAAGATGATAATAACAGTACTTGTGCCACAGTATCATTTTGAGGATTAAAAAACTAAGGCAATTATAATAGTGTCCAAACTCTTTAGATGTACACATTCTATTAGTTCTTTGTCTCTGGAGGACTCTGACTAATATAATGGCTAATAAAAATTTGAAAGCCATTGGACTAAATTTTCTCTAGGGATTCCTTCTATGTTTGCTATTCTATGAGTATAATTGACTTTATTATAAACCTCAAATGTACATAAAGGACCACAAATTATGACTACCCTACGTCGGTAAAATCTGGTTTCTTTGAGGAATAATGTTGAGGAAATGATGGCTAGAAATTGATAGAAAAGAGGAAGAAAGACACTTCAGGTGAGGAAAAGTGTGGAATAAGGCATGGAAATGGCAACAAAAATGAGGGATGTGGGGAGGGTGGATATTTGTGTGGTGTATGTGTAGAATTGGTCTGACTAGAAGCAAGCCTAACCATTAAGATGAGCTTGGTAGGTATGGAGTCAGTGATAGACATTGTTAAGAGCATGCTGAGGTGCAAGCCTCCAGCATGCATGAGACAAATGTCTATTTTTGACTAGTGTTCAACAATGGATTATTTTTGTTACTAATTCTGTTCTTAAAAAAATACCACTAAGCTTTGATTTTGTACAGGAGCTAACAATATTGAGAAAATAACAATGCTTACTTTTTAAAAAGTTTTTTACTAAAATTCCAGTTAATTAACATACAATGTAATATTAGTTTCAGGTGTACAATAGAGTGATTCAACACTTCCATACATCACCTGGTGCTCATCAGGACAATTATACTCCTTAATCCCCATCACCTAGTTCACCCCTCCCCCCATTTACCTCCCCTCTGGTAGCCATCAGTTTGTTCTCTATAGTTAAAAATCTGTTTCTTGGTTTGCCTTTCTCTTTTTCTTTTCCCTATGCTCACTTGTTTTGTTTCTTAAATTCCACATATGAGTGAAATCATATGGTATTTATCTTTAACTGACTGACTTATTTCACTTAGCATAATACTCTAGCTCCATCCACGTCATTGCAAATGGCAAGATTTTGTTCCTTTTTAAGGCTACATAATATTATATATATATATAATATACATATATATATATATATATATATGTATATATATATATACACACACACACACACCATATCCTCTTTATCCATTTTCAGTCAATGGAAAGTTGGGTGTTTCCATAATTTGACCACTGTAGATAGTGCTGCTATAAACATTAGGAGTGGATGTATCCCTTTGAATTAGTATTTTTGTATTCTTTGGGGAAATACTTAGTTCAATTGCTGGATTGTAGGGTAGTTCTATTTCATAATTTGCTTTCTATTTAACAATATATCTTGTAGATATTTGAATGTCAGAATTTATAGTGCTACTTTATTCTTCTAAATGTGACATAGTGCTTCATAAATTTCATATATAGACATATACTCATTTAAGAAATTCCCTGTGGAATTTTATATATATATATATATATATATATATATATATTATATATAATATATATATTCAGTATTTAAATATATAGACAATTCAGTATTTAAATATATAGACAATAGACAACAATATATATATATTCAGTATTTAAATATGTATACTCAGCATTTAAATAGGTACTTGTTATTTAAAAGGATGCAGGAATCAATATCTTTGCTATATTTTGGATACTTGCTACATGTACAAGTACATATATAGGCATTATTTTAAATAGTAAACAACGAAAATAATCTGAATGTCCTTCCATAGGGCATGTTGTGTATATATATATAAACAATATATATATATATATAAACAATATATATATATATACCATATACCATATACCATATATATATATCTTCTTAAAAGAGGAATTGATGGGTCAGAAGGTATGCAATTAAAAATTTTTACAATTTTTGCCAAGTTGTCATTCCAAACCGAAAGCTATACCAAATGTGTATTGTCACCAATGCTGTATGAAGGAACTCACAATATCCTAGCCAAAGTGGATATTGTACATATTTTAAAATGTTGTCAGTCATAATATGAAATGTTATCTTTATTGTAATGTGTATTTTTCTAATTATTTATGAAGTTTAGCATTTTATGTTTCTTGACCATTTGTGATATTTCTGTGAATTTCCTGTTCATTTCCCTTGCTAAATTTTCTATTTTTTCTTTATTGATTTGTAATAATTCTGTATATTTTGGTTGCTGATCTTTTGCCTATTATTTATGGAGCAGGTATATTTTCCAATCATATTACTTTTTCTCTATTTATAATAGTCACTTCCCTTGTATAAAATATTTTAATTTTTAGGCAGAAAAATCTGCCAACCTTCACTTATGGATTTGGAACTTGGTGGCTTTTCTTCTAAAATATTTTTTTCTAAAAATTTACAATCTTGTTATTATGTTTCACTCTTTAAACCATCTGGGGTTTTTTTTTGTATATAGGATGAAATAACAGAAGGTCTATATTTTTTTCTATGTTACTAGTTGATTGTACCAATACAATGTGTTGCTATGCCAATACTACATCGTTTTAAATACCATGTAGCTCTATAGTACTAATATGGCAACTTCCTCTTCATTATTGTTCTTTTACCAAATGTAATTGACTACTTTGAAGGATTTTTCTCTTCCATATGAATTTACAGTTATTTTATTATCCTAATAGTTTGGATTGAGTTTAAATTCACAGATTTATTGTTGTACAGGTTTGTTTGATCTGTAGCCAGTGCAAAGGAGTGGTAACAGATACAGGTGACTAGATGCATTTCCAATGACTATCTGCAGTGGCCAGACTGAGACTTTTCCCCTTGGATTGACCAGATATTTGAATAAATTGACAGGGGAAATCTTATACATAGTAGAAGAAGAAACATGTTATGTAATATTAGGAATGCTGTCCTATCTTGTCTAGTATGGTAACCGCCAGCCACATGTGGATATTACGCACTTAAAATGAGTTGTGTGACTGAGAACTGAATTTTAAAATCATATTCCATTTTAATTAATTAAAATTTAAATTAAACTGAAACATCGAAAACTATCTTTTCCATTACACACAACTTAATGTTTTGGTAGGTCTACATTTCACTTTTACCATTGCTTTGCATAAGATATTCTCATATTGTAGTGTGCATGTCATGTGTGTTATTTCTAGTATTATATATAATCGCACCATCAATTAGTCAGTGTCAAGAGATAGATTCAGTTCCAATGATTTATTCTAAGCACTGATATAAGATTGTAACATATTTATTTGCATATTTTATGCAGGCAGTGTGATTTATAGTGATTCCTGTGTAAATCATAGTTAGTTATTAAATTTAAATACTTATTATTTTAAATGTAATATAATTAAATCATTTTTCTAGTTAAAAAAAGTTGGATTGGGGCGCCTGGGTGGCGCAGTCGTTAAGCGTCTGCCTTCGGCTCAGGGCGTGATCCCGGTGCTCTGGGATCGAGCCCCACATCAGGCTCCTCTGCTATGAGTCTGCTTTTTCCTCTCCCACTCCCCCTGCTTGTGTTCCCTCTCTCGCTGGCTGTCTCTCTCTGTCAAATAAATAAATAAAATCTTTAAAAAAAAATAAAAATAAAAAAAATAAAAAAAGTTGGATAAATTTGAAATTTAAAATAAAGACATACTACTGATGCAAAATTGAGTGGAGAGCAGAATAGTACAGTCAGAATAGTAAAGAAAAAGATAGGTTGGAAGAAAGCATGCAGAAAATTTCACAATAAACGGTGATTGCAATCTACCATGACAGAAACAAAACAAAACAAGCTATTGATTGTGTAAAAAAATAATAAAAAGTATATAATATTGAGTGACATTTTCAGCAAAAATAAAGTAAATTTGGTAAGAAGTTTCCTCTGAACCATCAAGAAGAATCAATATAATTAATTGCTGAAATCAGAATTAAATATCCAATAAAACTATACAAATTATTCTTAATAGAACCTGAGTTTGTAACTTTAGCCAGCCATAAAACAACTTGTTTTTTTTTTCGCAAAAACAAAAACCATATTTAAATGGAGAATTGGTAAAAAAAAAAAATGATTTGAGTTATATAAATTTTGCTGGAACTATATCAAAGAAAGAATAAAAAACATTTTTTTTCTGTCTTTTCTCTGCATTATTCTTCCTTGAAAACTCTGGCTCCTTTTGCCTATTTGGACCCTCATATTTTTTTCCTTAGCTCAGGGAGATCCCTGGGCTTTGCTTGGGGTTGCCTTGCCTGTGCCTTGACTCACAAATTCTCTCCAGGCAGTAAGTAGGAGCAATAGTAGAGCTAATTTAGTTTTTTCCATTATTTAAGGAGTGACTATCTTTATTTGATGGTTATTCTCTGAAAAACATTCATTCGTATGTCTTCTCTGGTTTTTACTCGCAAAAGGGTAAATTTTTATCCCTGGTACTTCATCTCAGCTGTATTTGAAAACTTCAGCTTGTGCTCTTAATTAGAGAGCTATACTATCTTTAAAAGTTGCTAACTATAAAAGAATAAAAGTAGTAAACTATATATATGGACATGGATGGTGTCACAAAGGTGTATGTGTGTGTTTTATGTGTATCTAAATACATGTGCTCATGTCTTGTGTGTTCATACAAACACACATGTGTACTGCTAATCAGAGAGAGAGGTGAAGTAGTAAAGCTAGTCATGTAAGGAAGTGAACTACTCCCAGTCAAAATACCATGGATATTGTAAATGGAATCCAGCTCTTTTCTTTTTTGGTCCCAAGTTTAGGGACAGATAGTGGTGGGTACTTAATCACATTCCTAAAAAAGGTTTTGGTTATCTGCACAATGAAAAAGGGGCCTAATTTACTCAGTGGAAAAAAGAAACATATTGAATTGGCATAATGAAGCTTAGAATTCTTTATATTTATTATATAGTATATGATGCTGATCCTAGTTTAGCACATATCTAGATAGAGGAAACTTTTTTCACTTATCTGTATACATTTTATTTTTATTTTTTATTTTGAAAAGGCAACTCTTTATTGGGTAACCATATATGATTAAAATCAAAGTTTTTTTTCATGATACATCAACATAATTTTAATTTTTTTAAAGATTTATTTATCTTAGAGAGAGAGTGCAAGCGTGTAAGTGTGAGGGGGGAGAGGCAGAGGGGAAGAGAGAGGGACAAGTAGACTCTATGCTGAGTGCGGAGCCCATCATGGGGCTCAATCTCATGAACCTGAGTTCATGACCTGAGCCCAAATCAAGAGTCAGACACTTCACCGACTGAGCCACCCAGAAGCCCCCATCTTCATAATTTTTAGATATGACTTGGAAGATGTGTGCCCAAGAGATTAGTTGCTTCTGAGGAGCCTCTGGAGATATTATGGTGATTATTTCACTGACCAAAAAAAATTTTTTTTTGCAGGACAGTTAGCTTTTAGATGGAGGAAACTTTCTTTTTAAGAAAAAAAACACTACAAAATGATGCTACTCCAAAAGATATATACTAAGTTATTCTACCAGTATTGATGATTATTCATTGTGGTTTGATTTTCATTTCCCTGATGATTAATGATGTTGAGTACTTTTCATATATCTGTTGGCCGTTTATGTTTTCTTGGATCACTATTATTAAAAAAAATGATGAATGTTGGAAAGGATGTGGAGAATTGGAACCCCTGTGTACTGTTGGTGGGACTATAAATTTGGTGCAGACAAAATAGAAAACAATGGGAGTTCCTCAAAAATTTTTAAAAAGAATTACCACATAATCCAATAATTCTGCCTCTGGATATTTATCTCAAAGAATTGAAATCAGGATCTTGAAAGATATCTGCACTCTAACGTTCCCTGCAGCATTATTCACAATAGCTAAGACATGGAAACAATCTAAGTGTCCATTGATGATGAATGAATACAGAAAATGTGGCACATACATATAATGAAATATTATTCAGTCTTAAAAAAAAGAATGAAATCCTGCCATATGCGATGACATGGATGAACCTGGAAGACCTTATACTAAGTGAAATAATCTGGTCACAGAAAGACAAATACTGAATAATTCCACTTATAGGAGATGTCTAAAACAGTCAAACTCTTAGAAGAGAGTAGAACAGTGGTTTGTCAGAGTCTGGGAGGAAGGTGAAATAGGACATGATTGTTCAAACTGGTATAAAGGTTCAGTTATGCTTAATGATTAAGTTCTAGAAATCTGCTATACAACATAGTGCCTAGAGATAACAATGCTGTATACACTTAAAATTTTAAGAGGGCAAATCTCATGTTGTGTTCTTACTACAGTTAAAATATATATATATCTGTGATTAAATGTTCTCCGCATGTGTCCAAAATCAAACCGTAGGCTGATTTTTCTTTTTTTCTTTCAACATTTTAATATGAAAAATGGCAAACACGCAAAAATGTTGAAAGACATAGAGTGAACACTCATATTTCTGCCACCTAGGTCCTATAGTTTATATTTTACTATTACATTTTATCACATATCAATCCCTCTATCCATAATCCATAATCCATCTTATATTTTGAAACATTTAAAAGTAAGTGGAAAACATTTAGTATACTCCCTAAACACCTCAGTCCACATATAGTTAGATTTAGATAGTTTAATTTTTCCCATATTTTTCCTTTTTAAGGTGAAGTGTATCATTCTATTGCATGCATTGGCAAGTGCGTAGAGCTGTGTATATCAAACTATTGTCAAGGTATAGAGCATTACCATAACCTCCCAAAGTTTTCTCTTGTGCTTTTCTATTATAACCATGACCTCACCTGCCAGAGGCAATACTGTCCTGATTTTTTTTCTTCACTGTGTATCTGGTGTGTCTTTTCTAAAACTCCACATAAGTGCAATCATACATTTATACTTTTTGTGTAACTCTTCTTCACTCAGCATGCTTTTGAAAATCATCTATAGTTGTACATTTGATGTAGTTTGTTGCTTTTTATTGCTGAATATTATTATATGAATAAACCATATCATGTTTATCCATTTTTTATTAATAGAAACATGAGTAATAGTTGTAAAATATATAGGGAACACTCTGAAAAGTGTTTTTCACCTTCATATTTCCTGTTTCCATCACATTTGAAAATTTGTCTTGCAGTGGTTAATTCAGATTTGCTGCTTTCTCACATGGTAGGGAAGGAAGCATGGCAGGTTTTGAGCTGCCCAGTTCAAATGTATGGAGTAGCCATGCTCTACAATGGATTATCCAGCCAAAAATAAACCATTTCAAGTTGTCCTTTTGGCAGGAAAAATCTTTATTTTGTAAGAAAATGTCTATACAATTTGAAGTTTAATACTCCATTATTGAACCTGTCATTACAAATGAAGCTTTCCTAGCCTTGGTGAGGATGCCACTATCATAGATAGAAAATGAAGGAAATGGAGCATATTTGTATATAAGATAATTGTTAGAACTTGGGCGTGTTATATTTGAAATACCTGGGACACCTTAAAATAAGGCTTCAATATAAGTAAGATAATGATTGATATTATTGCATTTAGACCTTTGGTGACATTAAAAACATTGCTTTTTGTAGAGTTTGGGTGTTCAGGAAATTTAAACTGCTCTCACAGAACATTTTGTGATGAAGAGAAAAAAAGAGGGTTGTAGTAGTAGCTTGGGGGATAGCTTGTTAGGAGAGAAAATTTTAAAAACCAAAATATAGCGACCTTAATCATGTTTGCACACTAAAGGAAAGGAGATCACAGACAATTTAATCAAAAGTTCAATGTAAAAAATTTAGCCTCAAAAAGGAGAATACGCTTTTCTTTTTTAGAAATAGGAAATAAGGAGGAAAAATATAATAATAGTTTATTCATTCTATCTCATAACAGTATGCAACTATTTGCTTTTTACCTTGTATTTGCATGAGATTCCGATCTTTGTTGTTTATCTACTACTGACAATTAGCTTTCATCTTTGTTACCTTATGTTGACAAACTACCTCTCTATAATGTTCCATCAAAACTAAACTAGAAAAAAAGGACACACACACACACACACACACAATTCACAAGATGAAAGAGAAGGAGTAGAGATGAAAATGTGTTTGTGGGACTTCCTTTATCTTATTGAGTCTAGAGCACTTATTACTAATTAAACAGTATTATGTGTCAGACGCTGTGCTATGCGCTAAAGATATAATAATAAAGAGAATATGGTTCTTGCCTTGAGTCAAGGGAGCTTACAATTCAGTGAGAAGAACTGACAATTTCTGTTACTAGGTAGTAACTGTTGCTACATGAGTGCATAAGGAGAATTTGGGGGAGCATAGCCAATAAATAGTGAACTGCCTGTTGCAGGTCAGTAAAGGCTTTATTTGGGAAATGAAGTGCATTTCTTGTCTTTTGTAGTTAAGTAGACTCTAATATGTAGTAAAGCAGCAAAATTGTGCTAAAATGAAAACTTGTGGTTGCTTACCTAACTGCCACAAAGCTCATTATAAAAGTTTCCAACCTCTAATTGCTTATTGCTTGAAATTAATTTTTCCTCCTCTGACACAGAACTGAACATATAGTTTTTCCTAAGGTGCAAGAGATTAATGGTAACTACTGGATTATTATCACTGACATTATGCTTTAAAACGCTATCTCAAATAATGAAATCCATGAGGTGTATGTCCTGCTATTCTTTATCTTTTTTTCAGTTCTCTGATATCCGCATCTTTCACTTCCGTGGTCAAGCACATCAAAACAATGTCATAGCAATGGGATCATGGAAAGAAGCATTTTAGATTAAAGTAGAAAATGTGTTGAGGGTTGGCATTATTTTCATAATAAATAATAACTGTTGTATTACAGGAAAATGTTTATGTCCTAGCTGTTGCTAATATTGTCAAATTGGGGTCATTTAAATGGTATGAGTGTGCTTTGGAGTAATTACTGATGCCTGATTACATCATAAAACATGTTTTGTCTCACTGAAGATTATGGCGTGCTCTTGCACTGAGCGAGCACTTTATTATGTTTATTCAGTCAACAATACCATTCCAGTTCTAGAAGATCAATGCAGCATAAAGTCGTTTAAAAGTATTTGAATCACAATTTGAGGACCAAAAAGAAAATGACAAGAGGAGAAAATGGCAATAAAGACAAACAGCAATGGGGATGATATATTTATTTTTAAAATTAAAATTTCTGTTCTTTTGATTATTTTTTTCGTTTTGGGGGAGAGATCATATAACCTGAGATAGAAAACATAGGCTAAGAAGAAAGAAGAAGCTCTACTATCAAGAAATCTCATACTTCTGCCTTGAAATAACACAAATCACTTCTGGAAGTAGCTTGTTAGACATTTCGTTTTAATTATAACATTTAGGGAATTTATGAAGGTTAAAACAACTAGTTGTTGCTTTTGACCTCACCTTTGTACTCTTCATCAACCATTGTTATGAATATATAAGAAAAATGTTTTTGTTGTTGCTGAAGCCTCAAAACCCCAAATTGTTTTCTGCTTACATTGACCCTTTTGAGAAAAACAGCTTCAGATTTTTGCTAATGGTGTTTAATCCCATGTGACCCTGACACCTTGAGCATGTTTGACTGGAAGAAGGATTGAAGCTAACTACACTTATATGAGTGGTCCAGGCAAGAAAATTATCCAATATAGGGACCAATTGACCTAAACAGAGCTTTTCCTCTGGAATGTTCAAAAACAGACCATATAGTAAAATCCAGTAGAAGAAAAAAGGAAAGGTAGAAGCTGAGTTTCAGAAATGTTCAAGTGCTAGAAATTTTTGTGGGAGACTAAGATTTCTGTGGTATCCTGAACAATGCTTCAAGACTCCATGAGTCCAAACCATTAGACTGTTGAGACTCTTTCCTATGCAACCTTCTGTCTCTATGTATGTAGCCTTGCAGAAAAACCTCATCACCGAAGATAACATATCTGTGCCTTTGTTCTTCCTTTCAATTCTTGCATGCCAAGTGGTCCAAATTTTCAAAGATGACCCATTATTATGGATTCATTTCTTATTTTTCTGGTTAGCAGTGTTCTAATGACAGTGTTTGGTAGCCTTATTGGACCATGGAGACAGAGAACGAAAGGGTACAGTCCTGATGCCCATGCCCTGCTCTCTGGTTTTATTATGGTGCTTTCTCTGGTTTACCAAGGTCCTTTTCTTGGAGTCTATGAGATCTGAAAGTTGTTTGAGCAGGGAGAACCATTATATCTAATAGGTCTTGCTGCCTATTTTTTTCCTAATTCTACTTCATGACTATGAATTTGATGGCATATGATTGTTCCTTGAGAAAAAACTGATTTCCCTTCACAGGTTTTCAGAAGGAAAGATCATTGATTTTCAACAAAGCCTAAGACCAACATAGAAAATTCTTATCAGAAAATTCATATTGGCTTTTTCAGATTATAGGTGTCTTAAAACAAAGAATTCACAATAAGATAGAATTTGATTTTCAATAACTCTTATTAAAAGGATGTATATATTTATATAAAAAGATATATATTATATATATTTATATTTAAAAGATATATATCCTTTTAATATATCCACATACATATATATGTATATGTGTGTATATATATGTGTATATATATGCATATATATATATAAAAGATAAAGATAAAGATGTTAATATATATATATGAGTGACATCAGCAAGATGGGTAAGTAGGAAGCTCCAGACCCTCCTTTCTCCTAACAAAAAAAACTGGTTCAATAATTCACGGACAAATTTCCTTTGTGAGAGATAATAAACTAATTGAAAGGCTCCTGCACCCTGGGAAAACATGAAACCAGACTTACCAAAGCTAGTAGGAAGATTTGGAACACCCTCTCACTGAAGACCCTGCCCTCAGGGCAGCATTTTTATATGATCTAGAAAAGATCTGTTAGCACCCAGCTTCATGCAAGGGAAGGAAAGGATTGGTTAATGTGTTTAGTGCCCCATTTTTTCCAACAGGGCCTGACATGACTGGCAGTCTAGCTACCCAGGTGAGCATGGAGGTGGCAGCTTGGGCTGTTAGACTTCATTGATCCTCCACCCTGCTTAGCACAGAAAGAGTGGATGAAAGATTCCAGCTCTTAGCTTCCTCCTGGGGAAGGAAAGAGTTAATCCATGCATCCTAACTTCACCAGAACTATCCAGAGAACTAGCATCCGTGTCACTGTCTTAGAGCTCTGATGGGTCTACCATAGTGTAGCTGCCTGGGGGAGAGCAGAAGCAGTGGCTCTTGAAATTAAAAAGAAAGCATAAAAAATAACTAACTATTGAACGATGTTAATGGATACAGAATATATAAAGGTGTAATTTCTGGCATCAATAACATAAGTTGGGATTGGAGATGTATAAAAGAGTAGCATTTTTATACAGTTGAAATTAATTTGTTAACAGTTTTAAAAAGATTGTTTTCTACAAATCCCATGGTAACCACACACACACACAAAACCTGTAGAACTTACACAAAAGAAAAAAAAAACAATAAAAGCATACCAATACCAAAAAATTTAACAAAACACAAAGGAAGATAGCATGAAAAGAGACAAAAGGACTATAAGACTAAGTGAAAGCAACTAGCAAAATGAAAATGATAAATCCTTTCCTATCAGTAATTACTTTAAAAGAAAGTGGATTAAACTCTCCAACCAAAAGACATCGAGTGACTGAATGGCTAAAAACAGCCAGCTAACAAAGACCCAAGTATGTGCTGTCTAGAAGAAATTCGCTTGAAAATCTAAAAATGTCTGAAGCCACTTTCCCTGGGACCAATATTTTTGATTCTTGAGTATAGAGCACCATCTTCCATGGTCTTGACTGGAACAGAAAACTAGAAAAGAGGTAGGTACAGAATTTGTCCAGTACATACTCTTGGGGGAAAAAATTGCTTTTTGTAAGTGAAAAATGCAATACCTGATTTGAAACTATCTTTTGATTTATATTGCCAGTCTAAACGTGGAGCCAGAAAAACAAAAGCTTCAGTAAGTTTAACAGTCATGGTCCTCAATATCTTTTCTAAAGCAATGACATGACTCTCAATGCTTTCCACTCCGCAAACATCTCAACATAACACTGCAAGTTAACATTCTGTTTGACTAGTCAGAAGGGATCTTATCTGTCAGAAATAGGATAGAAATCACCTATGTAAATTGTGCAAGTAAAGGCCCTGTTCAATTTGTTCTGCTATAGAGTAAAAATATATATAGATAAGAAAAAAAATCAAAATCAAGTATAAAATATGACAAATTCTGCCACCCATTTTATATCTATTTAATGCCTACATTCCTGGTTGATGGAGAAATCTGGTCTTCTAATGAAGTAAGGGTTGTTTTGGAATACTGTTAAATCATAGAAGAAACATAAATGTGCCTTTATATAAACCATGCTGGGTGGTTTTACCACAATGTGACAGCCACCAAGAAAAATAAAAGTCCTACAGACCTGACTACAGTATCTAAACTTGACTTTTGTCATCCATGTTGCTACCACATCTGCTTCCTGAGGTCAAAGCAATCATAACATTGAGCTACTGAGCTGAGTGAAGATGTCCTGGAAGGGCTTAAAAAAGTTGATACCCCTAAGGTGCATTAGATTGAGGGGCTTGCAACTCAGCTATGGAATTAAGGAAATCTCATTGCTCTTGTTCCCTCATCTGTAAAATGAGGAGAGAATTGGCTGACCTGAGAAACATTTTAGGGGATTAATTTATTAATTAAGGTGACTGAAAAAGGAAGAATTACACAGAAGTTAAATTTGGCAATGAAAATGGTACATAAACAACGGTCTATAGCCAGCTCTACTGATATGAATTATATGCAGAAAGAACTGCTATAAGGTTTGATTAGTTATTCCCTTAATCCCTGGAACATAGGGAGTGCTTGGTGATATATTAGGCTGCATTGTTGAGATCATGTTGAGAGAGAGAGAGAGACAGAGAGAGAGAAATATATTGTTTTCTTTATATATCCCAAGCAGATTGGTTCTGCAACCTTCACATGTGAAGACTCACCAAGATAACGCATATAATGTGCAAGGCATAGAGCCTGACCCAGAGTACTCAATAACTGCATGTTCCTTCTCTTGGCCATGAAAGCAGTACCTTCTCTTCTGACAGCACCATCCTGAAAGGATCATACTTACCCTAACCAGCATGCCTCCCCTTATCACACCACCTCTATAAGCACTTTGTATCTTTTCATGTATTAATAAGCTAATTTTCTGGTCATTTCTCACATTCACCTTTTATAGATGAAGAAACTGCAGCACAGTAAAGCTAAGTGACTTGACAAAGTTCATATAAACCAATTAGTGGTGTTCATCACTGTCATCAGCTATGTGCCAGGTAGTGTGCTAGAAACTGGGGATACAATAGTAAGCACATTTGATATAGCTTTTGCCTTTATGAAACTTGCAATCTAGTGGCAGAGAGAAGAGGAATCAAATTATCACACCCTCAAGGAAATGTGAAGTCAAATCCATGATAGGTGCTATGATAAAAAGGTATGTGTGCTATGAGAATATGTAACAGAGGTAACTGCCATGGTCGGAGGGGTCAGAGAGGGCTTATCTGAGGAAATCCTATTTTAGATCAAAAGGATACTAAGATGTTAATTTAAAATAGTGGAGACAATGCTACGGAGAGTGAGTTAGTCAGTGAAATATCCACAAAATTCTTATTGTAAGGATAGATACGTAGAAAATGCATACATAGGGCACCTGGGTGGTGCAGTCGATTAAGTGTCCAACTCTTGGTTTTGGCTCACGTTGTGATCTCAGGGTCATGAGATCGAGCTTTGTGTGGGGCTCTGTGCTCAGCATGGAGTCTGCTTAAGACTCTCCCTCTCCCTCTGCCCCTTGCCCCCACATGCTTTCTCTCTCTGTCTCTCTAAAATAAATAAGTAAATCTTTAAAAAGAAGAAAGAAAGAAAGAAAGAAAGAAAGAAAGAAAGAAAGAAAGAAAGAAAGAAAGAAAGAAAGAAAGAAAGAAAGGAAGAACACACACACAGTTAATGTGACTGGAGCAGAGAAACTGCAGAAGAGCTTTATGCAAAGAGGATATTGCAGATGCAGGCATGGAAGAGCCTAAGCAGAGCCCAGAGTCTATGTTAAGAGAACTTGTTTTTATGCTAGAGTGATGAAAAGTCATTGAAAGGTTTTAAGTATGGCAAGAGCTGAAATGGGATAGAAGAATGAAAGACACAGTCCCTGTTTTTAAAAGGTCAATCTTGGCAGAAGTGTGGAAAATAGATAGGAAGGGGGCAGAGTAGAGATCAGGAGGCCAATATTGAGGCCATTGCAAAAGTTTGGGCAAAAGATGGCATTGGCTCTGACAAAGATGATGGTAGTGTAGATGCTGAGAAGCAAATGAACTTGAGCCATATACAGTGGATAAAATGAACAGAACTTGATGACTAATAGACGGTGAAAGTGAATAATGGTGACTGAAGTAAAAAATGTAAAAAAAAGCAATTTCTTCATAAAATGACTGCATTGATGCTATAAATTTTGATGACATAAATGAAATTTATGGATTTCCATTTTTTTCCTTGCCTCCAATCTTTTCTTCATCCCCTTTCTGCTATGTGTAAGCTACTACAATAAGCCTCTAGCTTCCAACTGTTGGACCCAAGATGCTTGGCCAAAGTATAGTTTTCACTTGCTTACAGAGTATACGTCAGAGTGAGAAGTTAGGTTTAACAAGCTTCTCTGCATAAAATCTGTGGATGCCAGATAGAACATTGCACCCTATCCCAACACAAGTTTCCAGAATCTTAGACCAAAGTGATCTAAAGAGAAGATGAAGATCTATTCAGAGGCTGCTAGGGATAAGAGATGCCAACATCTGTGAAAACAGACTACTTAAAATATTGCCCAGATATAAGCTTTCTAAAAAGATTTATTAATTTATTTGAGAGAGAGAGAGAGAGAGAGAGCATGAGTGGGGGGAAGGGCAGAGGGAGAGGGAGAGGGAGAGAGAATCTCAAGTAGATTCTGCACTGAGCACAGTGCCCAACGTGGGGCTTGACATGGGGCTTGATCTCACGACCCCGCGATCATGACCTGAGCCAGAACTAAGAGTAGGCCACTTAACCAACTATGCCACCTAGGCATCCCCAGATATAACCTTTTAAAATTTATCTATTTCTAATTTGGTAAGGCAAGAGCTGTCTGCCACTGCTTTGGAAGGATTGTTCTTGATTGAGGTGGTGTGGGCATGGAAGAAAATAGAATTTAGGTGAAATAAAATAAAAATTCCACTTGCCTACTTTAGATTGTCTTTTTGATGCCGTTTTGAGACAAATAGAAGATTTTAGTGAATTGCAAAAAGCACAAACCCTCAGTCCTTAATTTGTAATGATTAAGAATTTACTAGGTTCAGTTACTGGGTAAAAGTAAAAGCAAAACTATTGAATATAGGAAACCTGAGCATTTTATATATTTTTTAATTTACCAGAAGGAGATAATAGTCCCTATTTATTTGCCCTGTTGTGGGAACTAAAGGAAATATCTTGTATGGAATAATGTTGAGACAGGGAATCCTATGCATAAACTAGGTATTATAATGATAATCTTTGAAGAATCAATTGATAATTTACTATTTCTTTATTCAGTTTTCCTCTAGCAAAATTGGGATAAATTTCCTTCTATTTTCCAAATACATTGATCCTAGAGTAATGCTAAAATTTTGGTGAACTACTGTCTCTTTTGCAAGTTTTCCTAATTCTCCAGCACTTTCAGGGCCGTATTAATGATAATGTAAGTGGATTTTTTTTTTATTTGTAAGCCAAGAATTCACGGTCAAAAAAGAAGTAGTTTATGAGACTCTCCAGTTTCCTAATAGCTTTTATAATGACTTGTTAGATGTCTTTACTGGTGACTTGCATAGAGGATGTGTTGTGGGTACAAGTAGCATCAAATGGCACATCCTCTGATTGCCATTATTTTTATAACTTCTCTTTGTTTTTCTATATTTTTTGGCAAATTATGGTGTTCTTATTTCACCTTCCAACATTTTATCAAAATGCTACTGTAAAAGATAAAATATGTATTGGATTTATAGTCGTATTGGTATTTAACATAAATTAATATAAAGACAAGTTATAGTCATGTAACTTTAAACAGAAACCTATGACTATATGCTTTTTTTCTGATCAGAAAAGTTGACCTTGATAATTAACTTACCATCTTCTTCCAACCAGTCTGAATGGCTTTGGTATATAAGTTTTTTGTTTTGTTTTGTTTGTTTGTTTTTTGGGATTTTTTAGGTAATAGCAGAAATTTACTAAATCAGAGAACTAAAAATGACAGACTCTCTTACAGTTGATTATAGATATTGCTACATTTTGTGCTACAAATAAGTTACTTCTTTTTTAAAAGTTTTCATTTAAATTCCCATTAGTTAACATAAAGTGTAATATTAGTTTCAGATGAGCAATATATGATTCAACACTTTCATGCATCACCTTGTGCTCATCATGACAAGTGAACTTCTTAATCCCCGTCACCTATTTCACCCATCCCCCCCACCTCCCCTCTGGTAACCATTAGTTTGTTCTCTATAGTTAAGAGTCTCTTTCTTGGTTTGCCTCTCTCTCTCTCTTTTTCCCTTTACTCATTTGTTTTGTTTCTTAAATTCCATGTGTGAGTGAAATCACATGGTATTTGTCTTTCTCTGACTTACTTCACTTAGCATATTACTCTCTAGCTCCATCCGTATCATTGCAAATGGCAAGATTTTGTTCTTTGTTATGGCTGAGTAGTATTCCATTGTGTTTATCGCATCTTCTTTATCCATTCGTCAGTTGATGGGCACTTGGGCTGTTCCCATAATTTGGCTATTGTAGATAATGCTGCTATAAACATTGGGGTGCACGTGCCCCTCTGAATCAGTATTTTTGTATACTTTGAGTAAATACCTAGTAGTTCAATTGTTGGACTATAGGATAGTTCTATATTTTTAACTTTTTGTGGAACCTCCATAATGTTTTCCACAGTGGCTGTACCACTTTGCATTCCCACCAGCAGTGCAAGAGATTTCCCCTTTCTCCACATCCTCACCAACACCTATTGTTTCTTGTGTTGCTGATGTTAGCCGTTCTGACAGGTGTGATGTGATAGCTCATTGTAGTTTTGATTTGCATTTCCCCGATGACCAGTGATGTTGAACATCTTTTCATGACTCAGTTGGCCATCTGTATGTCATCTTTGGAAAAATGTCTATTCATGTCTTCTGCCCATTTTTTAATTGGATTATTCATTTTTTGGATGTTAAGTTTTGTAAGTTCTTTATATATTTTGGATACTAACCCTTTATTTATACTACTCCTGTCATTTGCAAATATCAAAAACTTGTTTTATTTAGATTAGATTATTCCTTTTCTGATCTAGCAAATTTTATCAACTAAAAATCTTTTTTTTAACAGTTCTTAAAATGCTCCATTGCTTGTTGAAAATAGCAAACACACTAATTATCCTGTCCACATTAGTTTATTTTAAAATTATTTTAATGTAAAATATATACATTTCTATACTTGGGGCTACGAGTTTTTTAATTTTCACTTACTTGTTCTCATCTAAAAATTTTAAGGAAAGGGATGTGAGCCCATATTATTGTGTTACTGTGATCAAGTTAATTAGATTTTAGAAAGAAATAAGGATTAAGAAGCTCAAACCAAACCATTAAATTAAAGGAATAATTAGAATTTTGGAATCAGATTACTAAATTGAGGTCAAGTATCTGAATATCATGGCAAAGATCAATCATCCATTTTTCTATCTATCCATTCCTTGATAATTTATCATGTGTCAGGTACTATGTTAAGCTGAAGATACACATATTAATAGAGCCTAATCCCTGACCTCAAGTAGTTCACAGTTTGATCAGGAAGTCTAGTTATCAAGACAAAGACAGAAAGGTTAGATATCAGATAACATGTGGTCATCTCATCTCAGGTGGTCAGAACATATTTTTATTAGGGATAGGCTGTATGTTAAACATATAGCACATGTGCTAGGTATGTAGCTATATATGTATTAAATGTATATGTGTATAAATATAAATATAAATTAAATGTAGCTATAAATGTATTAAATGCACTGACTGACTAGTTATTTGGACACTTGGCCAGAGAGAAGAGAAGGATCAGGTACATCAAACTCCCCTGGACACTGCTGGACCTGGTTGAGTTTAGCATGGCTGCAATTGAGATGCATCTACCTAAAACTCATTTGGAAAAGTTGAATGTAGGAAGGTTGTCATTAAAAGTGTGACATTTTCTTTTAGTTGATCTCTCTGTCTCATAAATACAGGAGTTGACTGAAACATAGACTTAATCCATCCTAGAAATCCATTTTACTAGAGCAGGTCTCCCTTTATATTAGCTGGTCATTCAGACTTTGCTAAGTGCTGTGCTTCAGTGTGAGCAGTAAAACATTCATTTGTCAGTGTCAATGACTTGCACTCATTTTCAGATAACGACTGGGTGAATTTTTTTTTTGAGGGGGAACCTGTGTATGCCCCCATGAAACTCAAATGCAATTTCTATGTAGCCTTGGTAAATTAGCATGTACTGAAATGGTGTCTAATTGTAATTCATGCTTTTCATAATCTATCAGATATGCTACTTTACTGCAATCATTATCTTCCTTTTGCAATTGTAAGTTGGTTTTTTGGTCTTGCAATTGGGCAGCTGTTAAAAGCTTCCTATTTTAAGTATGTACTGTCACAGTTATTTTTCTCCCCACTTCCAGGAAAATCATACACATAGATTTTATTGAAGACACCAAGAGGCTGTGTTAAATGACCTTTCCCCAGGCTTTGAATTCAGAATTCAGATGATTGTCAATCACTTGAAAGCTGTCACCCACAGCACAATAAATGAAAGAATGGAAGTTCTTCACTGTATGATCTGAAAATGTTGAGCTCAAGTGTTCATTAAAAAATGCAAAAGATGATTCTGTTGTACAGATGTTAAAATAAAAGTTCCTGTGCTCATTTCTATATAAGACAATTACTTCCATTGTTCTTTCATAAACTTTTTATTACTCAAAGAATTTTTCCCTGGAATGCAGCTACCTTGTTTTTCTAAACCCAAGATGAGCCTTTTGAAATTCATGATTGAGTCTAATGAGAAATCTGACTAGTGAATCATCCAAGAGAAACAGCTGCAGAAACCCATGTAGTATAGGACTGATGGAGACATTAAAAGCATATTTTTAAAGCTTAAAAACATTTATGAAAAGTAACTCAGGACATTTAAAGTCTGTCAAGTAACTTATTGATCAAAACACTTGTCTCCAGTTGGAATCAGAAGGTACGGATGCTAATAAAGTCAAGATAGCCACAAGATATCCCAAATTGGGAGTGTAGTTATATAGAAGTCATCAAGTCTAAAAGATTTATCTGATGCTTTATATTGATGGAGCCATTTGATAGAATCTGATAAGAATTAAGGGGAGCTGTTAACATAGTTGTTTCTGCTGCTGAAACTCATTAATATAACAGGAACAATACAAATTTCTGAAGGGCTCTTCTCACTATCATGGTTGACTCAGATCACGCCTTAGGCAATTAGCTTTGGTATCTTTCCTTCAGCCAGCTGTAGATATGTTTGTGGCATGCTTCCTGAAAGATTAACTTGGATATGAGTCCAATAATTGTCCTGCCTTAGCTCCATTTATGAGGTTTAGACACCAGATACCAACTAAAGCATGATACAAGGAGTCAGGGAGTCAGTGGGGTCAAGTAGTTAGAGTGGCCTAAGGACACCGCTAGGCTCCCTTGGTGGTTTACTGAGTCCTTTCTAGGAAAACCAGAGATGACTCTGGTGGTCAGACCAAGGAGAGTAGAATCATGAGGCCAGATTCAGGAAGTGAGGTGCAGAGAAAAGTGAGATTACTGTAGGTTGACATACATGTTCATGGCAGGAACTCCAATGCTAAAGCAAGGCAAAGAATCAAATAACATTAATGCCATTTTATTCATTGCTTGTGTGCTTAGGTTGTTTTCTAGTACAGTACTAGGTGCCATACAATAATAATGATTGTGTGTGACTTGTGTTGCTGTCTTCAGATTACTTTCAATTACACACAGACAAGTATTTTCCTATTAGGTCAAGTCTTACTCTTCCATGAAGCCTTCTCTAAATAATCCAGCTCCTTAATTGAATTATTGTAATTCCACCATCTACACCCCTTACTTTGCATTTTTTTAAATATTCACTCTTGTATAGCTCTCTGTCTCACACGAATATATTTTGTCTGATGAGACTGTTAACTTTGAAGGTAGGGATCTCATATTTATTTTATATCTTTCATAGTGCACAAAACACTGATGAATACATATATATTAGTCTTGGTTTATGTCCTTTGTTCAAGCATATAGCACATTCAGCATTTATCCCAAATTTTCTTTTTTAATGAAGTATAATTATTAATAATTGCATGAAAATTAGGCATGATAGGTTTGGTAGATCTCCACTTTGTATTTTCAGCTTTCTACCATGATCTCATAGACTCATGTGAGGTGCATGTGCAGAGTTCTCACTTTGAATTGGAAAAACAGCCAGCTTGAACCTAGGTCTCAGTTTATCCTAATTATTTCTACATGCACCATAGCTAATACCTTCCTTTTAAGACATATAAGGGCTGTTACTGGTAAAGCAAAATGTATTCAGAAAGGAGCAGCCATGAACAGCTACATCATTCTTTTTTTAAAAAAAGATTTTGTTTATTTATTTGGTACAGAGAGAGAGATAGAGAGAGAGAGAGCACAAGCAGGGGGAGTGGCAGGCATAGGGAGAGGGAGAAGCAGGCTACCCAAGGAGCAGGGAGCCTGATGTGGAGCTCCATCCCAGGATCCTGGGATAATGATCTGAGCTGAAGACAGATGCTTAACACACTAAGCCACCCCAGCGCCCCCAGCTACATCGTTCTTGTTTTCACTGGTGATAAGATTAGATTTCATTGTCTTTATCCCTGCCAGCCATTTTATGTACTTAAGAGTTGTTCTATGGCTAAGAACCCAAGCTCAAAAGATGCCTGGAACTCACAGTCATTGGGTACATAGAAATACTAGCTTAGGGGTGCCTGGTTGGCACAGTTGGTTAAGCGACTGACTCTTGGTTTCTGCTCAGGTAGTGATCTCAGGGTCATGAGATTGAGCCCTGCATTGGGCTGCGCTTGAGACTCTCTCCCTCTCTCTCTGCCCCTCCCCTCTGTGCTCTCACACTTTCTCTCTCTCTCTCTCTCTCTCTCTCTCAAATAAATAAATAAATCTTAAAAAAGGAAATAATAGGGGTACTTGGATGGCTCAGGCAGTTAAATGTCTGCCTTTGGCTCAGGTCATGATCCCACAGTCCCAGGATTGAGTCCCATATCGGGCTCCCTGCTCAGTGGGGATTCTGCTTCTCCCTCTGCCTCTGCTCCTTCCCCTGCTCATTCTCTCTCTGTGTGTGTCAAATAAATAAATAAAATCTTCAAAAAAAAAATAATGGTTTAGATGTATGTGAATTATTTATGGGAAATAGAAGCTGAGCAGTCCTCCAGATTATATAGAACATATAGAGAAGAGTCTGAATATTCTTCCTATGGTGGATTTGTTAATTACTGTATACTGAGAGTCTACAAATATGTATTGACTTTTTTATTTGCAGTATCTTTATACATAATAGAGTTATAAATTGTTGCCCCTTTTAGCAACAATTTTATGTATTCCAGAGGTATGCATTATATGCTCTATTGACATTGGGGAGGGAAAGAAAAATTGTGCCAGTGATGGGAGGGGTTTCAATTTTAAAGGCTTCACCAAGAGAATGCTATTGATCCAATTCTTGAAGGATGACTATGAATCTCACAAAAAGACAAGAAGGGTAAATATATGTAGAAATGAAAGAGATGGTGTGTTATGAGAATTGAGTTATTTCATATTTGGGGGGCATGGGGATCCTGTAGAAAAATTGCAAGAGATAAGACTTTCAAGGTTAAGCAGCGGCTAAACTCTGGAGTCCTTTGTATGTCATGTTAGGGAGTCTGGCTTCACTGAAATCATTCATACAGGGAATAATACGATCATATTTTAGATTTATCACTGGTTATCATACAGAGAATGTATGAAAATAGAGATTTACCCAATAGCAAGTGATATTGAAGGGCCAGATTATGATAATAATAGGTATGAGAAGGAGGGAACAAATTGGAAAGATATTAGAAGGTAAAATCTACAAAAAAAGGGTGACCTTTGTGTTGTAAGATAAAGCAAAGCAAAGTTAAAAATGACACTGAAATGTATAGTTTGGGAAATAAGGTGAATTTTAAGATTTTCAAGTGAAATACGGTATATGAACAAGGGACTAGTTTAGGAGAAATGTGGAAGAATTTGATAAAATAGTTCTTGGACTTTTGAGGTTTAGGTGTCAGTGGGACATCCTCCAGAGATGTGTTGTCATTGGCTATGTCAGTATGATGTTCTGGAAGGTGCTGGAGGCAGGGGTAAGGAGGGAGTAGAGTGAGAAAGATATGAAGTATACATGGATTCCTGAAAACTACTGACATTTAGTAGGGGATGGTAGAAGAGAAGATTTTTTAATTAAATTTGGGATCTATAATCCTATTCTAGGAGGGAGATAAATATATAAGTCCTCCTTCTAGCCTCTGAGTCTGTGGGACTACAGGTGTTTCTATAACAGTCTTTCTAGTGACCAGATGGTCCCTACATTCAAACTAAATTTAGGTATTTTTATTCTACACAATCTCCAATTAGGACTTTTTAATTGAAAATTGAAACTTAAAGGGAATTGATATTAATTTAAGCATGCCATAGATAAATTATAAACAGATTTACTAAGTAGGCAAGTTTACTGTTTCAACTCATTATAAATACTCATGTGGGAGTTTTCTTAGATCACTGTGGGAATCAGTTCTTTAGGGAAGGGCTAAGGAGGTAAGGATCATAGTTTTATTCTTGTCTCATCTTCTGGCTCTTTTTCCTTTTCTTTATACAGGCTTTCCATGTTGCTTTGTGTGTGTGTTGACAGGGCCTTTTGGACTCCTCCTGAAATTTAATAAATGTCCATTCTGTTATTGGCCTTATTATGTAATAATATGTTACTAACCCTTTCTGTAAATCTTTATAAAATTGTTCTTCCTTTTTCCCATACTCTTGCACTGCCTTGAGTTCCTGTGGTTTTCCCTTCTAGCAGACAGAAGTAAAACACTGATGTTTTTCTCTTACAATAGCCATCTGCTGCTTTTGTCTGTCCTAAGCCTGTAAGTGCCTCCTCTCTTGTGCTCTCCTTGCCGTGTTGTTACTGCATTTCCCCTATCCTTCTGTGCTTTGGTCACCCCTCATTTCATGCTGCCAGTATCTCTGCTAAATGCCACACATAGTCAGCATTTCTGCTTTCTGCAGTATATTCTTGAATGGTTTTGTATTGTTTGTGTAGAAAAAAGACTGGCTTCTTTGTGGATAACCATTGGGATGATCACTTCTGAAGTGGAAAATCATTCTACATACATACAAACACCACACACACACACACACACACACACACACACACACACACAATTTATGGCACGGTATGATATCCTCACATTTAAGAACATCCTTAATCTGGAAAAAATATCACCTCAGGGCTTTTTCTTAAGTTTTGACTTTATAGTGCCTCTTACATGTGAGTTAAGTGTGCATTATATGTGATACTAAGTATACAGATAAAAACTAAGAAATGATTAGAGTTAGGAATTTTAAGTGTTTATGATTTTTAAAAAATGTAATTAGGATGATCTTACCTCATGAACCAGAATGATTAGTGATATCGCCTGCATTTAAAAATATGAAGGAAAGCTTTTAGAATAGGTACCAGAATTCCCAAAATTAGAACTGTAAAAGAATTATAAAAATACAAATTTCTCATTACCTTGTCAACATAGTGTTTCCGTTTTGCAAGATTTAATCACTCCTGTCGTACGATTTCAGTGCTCTGTTATCTGTGTGTTATTGAGTTTGATAGACTCATTTAGAGGGGCATGTAAATTTTGGTACATAACAGTATGTGCTATAAAGTTGTTATAAACTATCTCTTCACAGAATGCCAAGCAACTGGTCACTTCATTGGGAAATCAATCAATATGACTTTTACTGTAGGTAAAAGATAGCCTTAACAACTATACCCCACACATTTATGTTAGCATTTTATTCCCTTTAAAGCCTTTACTTAAAGAATCTCTACTTCGCTTCTAAACAAATCTTATAAAGAGCCAGGATGGGTGATACTATCATTTTATTTATGATTTCAAAGATAAGAAAAAAAATTACGTCCGTAATTGTTTATCTGGATTTAGACAAAGTTCAAATCCAGTGTTTTCTGACTGGTAACCTATTGGTTATTTTTTCATAGCCAGAACCATGAGCTGGATCACAGAGGATTTTGTTATAAACATTATTTTATCAGTGGATTAGATAAGGATCTCAGTAGTTGCTGAAGAAAATGGGAAATCAAACAAACCTAGGAAGCATAACTGATACATTAAATTGCAGAATTAGGAACTTAAGAGGTTGATGTTTCATCAGGGAAAAATGAAAAGTTTATGCTTGGATCATAAAACAAAACAAAATACAACTTTATGAATATAGAACTAAAAAGAAATACAAGCAACCCCCTAACCCACCCAAATCCATATTTACTAGTTTCAGTGAAATGTAAATTCAGTTTGAGTCCAAGGAGGAATGCAGGAGATTAGAAAACCTAATGTGATATAAAACTTTACCCACAAAATAAAAACTTTAGAATGAGCACTGTCATGTACTCATTCTACTCTGTCTTGGTCAGATCACATGTGAAAAATTCCATTTCTAGACTCTATTCTTGAAGAGAGGGAAAATCAATATGTGTTCAGAAATGAACAATAAGGATTGAAAATAGACTAAGAATCATACTACATTAAAAATAGTTGCAGGAACTGGGAAGTTCTTCACATATTTAGAAGGATGTATTGCGTAAGAGAGATCACAATTGTTCTGTTTTGCTCAGTGGATATAATCAGGCTTAATTGCAGGGGTGAGGGGGGACTACATGAAGACAAGACAAATTTTAGCTGAACTTAAGGGAGCACTTTCTAATAATTAAAGATTTTCAATAATGGAATGAGTCACATCTTAGAGTGTTCATGCAGAGGTAGAATGACCATTTGGCAGGGTTGTACAGAGTATGCCAAACCAGGTATCAATTGGCTGGACTGGGAAAACTGGTTCCTTCAAGATATAGGATTCTTTCAGAGAATGATTCTAAATGATATGATCTGCTATTCTCAGAATGTGTACAATTGTGTGTCAAAGCAGTGCCCAGTGAAGGACTCAGTCATAAATATCTATGCCAGTTCCTTGAGGTCATGAAAATACTTTTTTATACAGCCCATAGCTCAGGAAATATTGTAAGTGATCCCCAGAGAATTCAGCTCTAACTACCAAATAGAGTTCCAGATTTGTTGCACCCTTTTTAAATCTCATGCTCAGTGTTTGTGGGTTCCCTTTGTTCACATTCTGGCCAATAATTGGTATTTTGGTGCAGGGTCATATCACCATGGTTTTAATTTGCACTTCTCTGTTGACTAAAGAGGTTGAACATTTTTTTGTGTGATTATTGGCTATCTGGATATCATCCTTTGTGAAATGTCTGTGTATGACTTTCACCCATTTTTATTGAATTGTCTTTTTTTTTTACTGGTTTGTAGAAGCTTTCATAAATGCTAGTTATAACACTTTTGTTGGTTACAAACATATTTCCCCCCTCAGTGCTTGGCCTTTTCACATTTTTTTAATAATAATTTTTTATTATATTGTGTTAGTCACCATAGAGTACATCCCTAGTTTTTGATGTAAAGTTCCATGATTCATTATTTGCATATAACACCCAGTGCACCATGCAATACGTGCCCTCCATAATACCCATCACCGGCCTATCCCATTCCCCCACACCCCTACCCTCTAAAGCCCTCAGTTTCGGGGGGAGGAGTTAAGATGGCGGAGGAGTAGGAGACACCGTTTTCAGCCGGTCCCCCGAGTCGAGCTGGATAGGTACCAGACCAGCCTAAACAACCACGGAACCAGCCTGAGACGCAGGAAGACGCATCTAGATCTCTACAAATGAACATCTCCAGCGCTGAGTATTGAGGTACGAAGCGGGGAGCCATGAAACCGCGCACAGATATCGGAAGATAAACGGAAGGGGGAGGGAGCCGCCACGTTTGGGCGCCGGGAAGCGGCAGCCACTTGCACGGGGGAGCGGGCGGGCTCGTGGTCGGCACCCACAAAACAGCAGACTGAGACCTTGAGTCGGGTGCGCGCGCCACCAGGCATCTCGCGGAACTCCGGAATCCCGGTGCGCTCACTGGATCCAGACTGAGACCGGGAGCTTCCGGAGCGCGCGGGGGCGGCTGGCGGCTGGTGGCTGGTGGCGTTAGAAACACAAAGGACAGAGACGCGCCGGCCCTGGAAGTGAGGGCTGGGACGCCGGGTGTGGGGCGCACATCCCGGGACGCTGCAGGGTTGAGCAGCACCAACAGTAGCAGAGTTAAAGTGGCCAGAACATTAGTAGAGAACGGGCCGCAATCCCTCTGTTCTGTGACAGAGGCTGAAATTTGGCCGCTGCTGCTCTGACTCTCAGAAGAGGCACAGCAAACCGCCAGGGAAAGCCGCCAGAGAACAAAAGCCTGGAAATACCGGCTCAGGGAGTGCCCATCCCCATTCCCCCTCGCAGGGGACACGGAGACTCTACCCAAACAGGGTTGCCTGAGTATCGGCGCGGCAGGCCCCTCCCCCAGAACACAGAAGGCAGGCTGAAAAATCAAGAAGCCCACAACCCGGGCGCCTGGGTGGTGCAGTCATTGAGCGCCTGTCTTCGGCTTAGGGCGTGATCCCGGCGTTCTGGAAAGAAGTCCCTCATCGGGCTCCTCCGCTGGGAGCCTGCTTCTTCCTCTCCCACTCCCCTGCTTCTGTTCCCTCTCTCGCTGGTTGGCTGCCACATAAATAAATAAATAAAATCTTTAAAGAAGAAGCCCACATCCCTAAGATCCCTATAAAACAAGGGGCACGGCCTGGGACCCAGTCAATAATTTGGGCTCTGGAAACCCCGCAACCTCTCTTCATCAGAATGACAAGAAGGAGAAGCCCCCCCCCCAGCAAAGAAAAGACAGTGATTCTGTGGCCTCTGCCACAGAAATAATGGATACGGATGTAACCAAAGTATCAGAAATGGAATTCAGAGTAACGATGGTCAAAATGATGAGTAGAATTGAAAAAACTATTAACGAAAAGGTTACTGA
Organism: Ursus americanus; assembly: GCF_024610735.1. Lineage (NCBI taxonomy): Eukaryota > Metazoa > Chordata > Mammalia > Carnivora > Ursidae > Ursus > Ursus americanus. The sequence continues at coordinate 34,549,879 of NC_142164.1, read as the reverse complement.
GAATATAGAATCCCTAAGGACAGAAATGAGAATGAATCTGACAGAAATTAAAAATTCTATGAGCCAAATGCAGGCAAAACTAGAGGCTCTGACGGCCAGGGTCGCAGAAGCAGAGGACGGGTTAGTGAATTGGAGGATGGGTTAATAGAGGAAAAAATGAAAATAGAAGATGGTCTTAAAAAAATCCACGCCCACGAATGTAGGTTATGGGAAATTACTGACTCAATGAAACGATCCAATATTAGAATCATCGGCATCCCCGAGGGGGTGGAGAAAAACAGAGGTCTAGAAGAGATATTTGCACAAATTGTAGCTGAAAACTTCCCTAATCTAGCGAGGGAAACAAACATTCGTGTCCAAGAGGCAGAGAGGACCCCTCCCAAGCTCAACCATGACAAACCCATGCCACGTCACATCATAGTGCATTTCGCAAATATTAGATGCAAGGATACAGTATTGAAAGCGGCCAGGGCAAAGAAATTTCTCACGTACCAAGGCAAAGGCATCAGAATTACGTCAGACCTGTCTACACAGACCTGGAATGAGAGAAAGGGTTTGGGGAGCATATTTAAAGCTCTTTCAGAGAAAAACATGCAGCCAAGCATCCTTTATCCAGCAAGGCTGTCATTCAGAATTGATGGAGAAATAAAGACATTTCAGAATCGCCAGTCACTAACCAATTTTGTAACCACGAAACCAGCCCTACAGGAGATATTACGGGGGGGTTCTATAAAAATAAAAAGGCCCCAAGAGTGATACAGATCAGAAAGTCACAGCCAATACAAACAAAGACTTTACTGGCAACATGGCATCATTAAAATCATATCTCTCAGTAATCAGTCTTAATGTAAATGGTTTGAACCATCCCATAAGATGCCACAGGGTTGCAGATTGGATAAAAAGAAATGACCCATCCATTTGCTGTCTACAAGAGACTCATTTCGAACCCAAAGATGCATTCAGACTGAGAGTAAGGGGATGGAGTACCATCTTTCACGCAAATGGACCTCAAAAGAAAGCTGGGGTAGCAATTCTCATATCAGATAAATTGGATTTTAAACTACAGACTATAGTTAGAGATGCAGAAGGGAACTATATTTTCTTAAGGGAAGTATTCAACAAGTGGATATGACAATTATAAATATATATGCCCCCAACAGGGGAGAAGCAAGATACACAAGCCAACTCTTAACCAGAATAAAGAGACATATAAATAAAAATACATTAATAGTAGGGGACCTCAACACTCCACTCTCAGAAATAGACAGAACACCCTGGCAAAAACTAAGCAAAGAATCAAAGGCTTTGAATGCCATACTCGACGAGTTGGACCTCATAGATATATATAGAACACTACACCCCAGAACCAAAGAATACTCATTCTATTCTAATGCCCATGGAACATTCTCAAGAATAGACCATGTTCTGGGACACAAAACAGGTCTCAACCGATACCAAAAGATTGAAATTATCCCCTGCATATGCTTAGACCACAATGCTCTGAAATTGGAACTCAACCACAAGGAAAAATTTGGAAGAAACTCAAACACTTGGAGACTAAGAACCATCCTGCTCAGGAATGACTTGATAAACCAGGAAATCAAAAATCAAATTAAACAATTTATGGAGACCAATGAGAATGAAAATACAACGGTCCAAAACCTATGGGATACTGCAAAGGCAGTCCTAAGGGGGAAATACATAGCCATCCAAGCCTCACTCAAAAGAATAGAAAAATCTAAAATGCAGTTTTTATATTCTCACCTCAAGAAGCTGGAACAGCAATAGAGGGACAGGCCTAATCCACGCACGAGGAAGCAGTTGACCAAAATTAGAGCTGAAATCAATCAAGCAGAAACCAGAAGTACAGTAGAGCAGATCAACAGGACTAGAAGCTGGTTCTTTGAGAGAATCAATAAAATTGACAGACCACTGGCAAGACTTATCCAAAAGAATAGAGAAAGGACCCAGATTATTAAAATTATGAATGAAAAAGGAGAGGTCACGACGAGCACCATTGAAATTGGAAGGATTATTAGAAATTTTTATCAACAGCTATATGCCAATAAACTAAGCAATCTGGAAGAGATGGAATCCTTCCTGGAAACCTATAAACTACCAAGATTGAAACCAGAAGAAATTGATTCCTTAAACAGGCCAATTAATTTGAAGAAATTGAGTCAGTGATAAACAACCTTCCAAATAACAAAACTCCAGGCCCGGACGGTTTTCCTGGGGAATTCTACCAAACATTCAAAGAAGAAATAATACCTATTCTCCTAAAGCTATTTCAAAAAATAGAAACAGAAGGAAAGCTACCAAACTCATTCTATGAGGCCAATATTACCTTGATCCCCAAACCAGGCAAAGATCCCCTCAAAAAGGAGAATTACAGACCGATTTCCCTAATGAATATGGACGCCAAAATCCTCAACAAGATACTTGCTAATAGAATCCAACAGTACATTAAAAGGATTATCCATCACGATCAAGTGGGATTCATACCTGGGATGCAAGTGTGGTTCAATATTCGCAAATCAATCAGCGTGATACATCATATCAACAAGAAAAAACTCAGGAACCATATGATCCTCTCAATCGATGCCGAAAAAGCATTTGACAAAATACAGCATCCTTTCCTGATTAAAACCCTTCAGAGTGTAGGAATAGAAGGTACATTTCTCAATCTCATAAAAGCCATCTATGAAAAGCCTACTGCAAATATTATTCTCAATGGGGAAAAGCTGGAAGCCTTTCCCTTAAGATCAGGAACTCGACAAGGATGCCCACTCTCGCCACTATTATTCAACATAGTACTAGAAGTCCTTGCAACAGCAATCAGACAACAAAAAGGGATCAAGGGTATTCAAATCGGCCAAGAAGAAGTCAAAATGTCTCTCTTCACAGATGACATGATACTTTATATGGAAAACCCAAAAGAAGCCACTCCCAAACTATTAGAAGTTATAGAGCAATTCAGTAACGTGGCAGGATACAAAATCAATGCTCAGAAATCAGTTGCATTTCTATACACGAATAACGAGACCGAAGAAAGAGAAATTAGGGAATCCATCCCATTTACAATAGCACCAAAAACCATACGTTACCTTGGAATTAACTTAACCAGAGACGTAAAGGACCTATATTCTAGAAACTATAAATCACTCTTGAAAGACATTGAGGCAGACATAAAAAGATGGAAAGATATTCCATGCACATGGATTGGAAGAATTAACATAGTTAAAATGTCCATGCTACCCAGAGCAATCTACACTTTCAGTGCTATCCCAATCAAAATACCAAGGACATTTTTCAAAGAACTGGAACAAACAGTCCTTAAATTTGTATGGAAACAGAAAAGGCCCCGAATCTCCAAGGAACTGTTGAAAAGGAAAAACAAAGCTGGGGGCATCACAATGCCGGATTTTAGCTGTACTACAAAGCTGTGATCACAAAGACAGCATGGTACTGGCACAAAAACAGACACATAGACCAATGGAACAGAATAGAGAGCCCAGAAATGGACCCTCGGCTCTTTGGGCAACTAATATTTGATAAAGCAGGAAAAAACATCCGGTGGGAAAAAGACAGTCTCTTCAATAAATGGTGCTGGGAAAATTGGACAGCTACATGCAAGAGAATGAAACTTGACCACTATCTCACACCATACACAAAAATAAACTCCAAATGGATGAAAGACCTCGATGTGAGACAGGAATCCATCAAAATTCTAGAGGAGAACATAGGCAACAACCTCTACAACATCGGCCAAAGCAACCTTTTTCATGACACATCCCCAAAGGCAAGAGAAACAAAAGATACAATGAATTTATGGGACTTCATCAAGATTAAAAGTTTCTGCACAGCCAAGGAAACAGTCAGAAAGAGGCAGCCCACGGAATGGGAGAAAATATTTGCAAATGACACTACAGATAAAGGACTGGTATCCAAGATCTACAAAGAACTTCTCAAACTCAATACACGAGAAACAAATAAACAAATCAAAAAATGGGCAGAAGATATGAACAGACACTTTTCCAATGAAGACATACAAATGGCTAACAGACACATGAAAAAATGTTCAAAATCATTAGCCATCAAGGAAATTCAAATCAAAACCACACTGAGATACCACCTTACGCCAGTTAGAATGGCAAAAATAGACAAGGCAAGAAATAGCAATTGTTGGAGAGGATGTGGAGAAAGGGGATCCCTCCTACATTGTTGGTGGGAATGCAAGTTGGTACAGCCACTCTGGAAAACAGTGTGGAAGTCCCTTAAAAAGTTAAAAATTGAGCTACCCTATGATCCAGCCATTGCACTACTGGGTATTTACCCCAAAGATACAGACGTAGTGAAGAGAAGGGCCATATGCACCCCAATGTTCATAGCAGCAATGTCCACAATAGCTAAATCGTGGAAGGAGCCGAGATGCCCTTCAACAGATGACTGGATTAAGAAGTTGTGGTCCATATATACAATGGAATATTACTCAGCTATCAGAAAGAACGAGTTCTCAACATTTGCTACAACATGGATGGCACTGGAGGAGATAATGCTAAGTGAAATAAGTCAAGCAGAGAAAGACAATTATCATATGATTTCTCTCATCTATGGAACATAAGAACTAGGATGATCAGTAGGGGAAGAAAGGGATAAAGAAAGGGGGGGTAATCAGAAGGGGGAATGAAACATGAGAGACTATGGACTATGAGAAACAAACTGAGGACTTTAGAGGGGAGGGGGGTGGGGGAATGGGATAGACCGGTGATGGGTAGTAAGGAGGGCACGTATTGCATGGTGCACGGGGTGTTATACACAACTAATGAATCATCGAGCCTTACATCGGAAACCGGGGATGTACTGTATGGTGACTAACATAATATAATAAAAAAATCATTAAAAAAAAAATAAAGCCCTCAGTTTCGCCTTTTCACATTTTGAATGGTTCCCTTAATTCATAGAAGTTTCTGATTCTAATTTAGTCTGATTTGTCAATCTTTCCTTAATGGGTAGTACTTCTTGTATTCCGTTAAAGAAATCATTGCCTACATCAAGGTCAAGAACACATTCTCCTATGTTATCATCAATAAGTTTTATTTTTGTATTTTTACCATTTATATCTATAATCTACCAAGTTATTTTTTGTGAATGGAATAAACTAGGGTCAAGTTACAAATTTCCCTTTTAGATATCTTTCATATCTCTTACTAACTTATTCCAAGTTATTTGATATTTTAGTGACAATTGGTAAGTGATATATTTTATAAATTTTATTTTAAATGCTTATAGAATCTGATTAATTTCTGTATATTGACTCTGGTATTGGCAACCTTGCTGTATTCATTATTCATTCTAACAATATCTCTGAGATTCTATTGGATTGCCTACATAAAAAATGTAATTATCTGTGAGTGAAAATAAATTTCTTTTCAATACTTAGAATTTTATTTGATTTTCTTGTACTATTATAGTGACCAAGATGTCCAGTACAACGGTGAACAAAAGATATGTAGTGGGAAGTTTTGCCTTGCTTGGAATATCAGTAATTTGCCATTTATATGATGTTTGCTTTATATACATTACTTGGAATTGCAATTTATCAGGGTGGGCATGTTTCTTTGTATTCCTACTTCGCCTGCTGTCAAGGTTAAGCTAGCCTCTTAAAACATGTTGGAAATTTTTCTTTATTAGTTTCTGAGGGGTTGGTGTAAATTTGATATTACTTCTTCACCTAAAGTTTCAGAAGTGATGTTAGCAAGGTGGCAAATTAGGAAGCTCCAGACCCTTCTTTCCCCATGGAAACATTTTTAAAAATTGAGACTAACTAAAATAACTTTTTTAGGACCTCTGAAGCCAGTCAAAATTCTGCAGCAACCAAGATAACAATCAAGAAAAACCACATTCAGATGAGATTGGGCACGTTCAGGGTGGTATGGCCATAGACACCACATTCAAAACAGTAGGAAATTTTGTGGCACTTTTATTCACTCTGTCTCTACTCCCTCCTTTATGCAGTATGACATGGTTGTGAGGAGGTGGCCCAATTCCCAGTTCTTTTCCTTGAACCAGCAGGAGCACAGCAGAATTTATTTGCAGTGTTTTAACCTGTCTGTGGGCTGTGTCTGAGGGACTGGTCCTCTCTGACTTGGAATCCAGATGTGGAAAGGTGACATAGTTCAAGTCTCAGGCTGATAAAGGAACAGAAGGCAATAGTGAGTATAATAGTATGCAAAAACTATAGGGGAGCTTCTGTGGATGCCTAGGACAAGAAGTGGTCAGAGAAAGAGAATAAAACATCTAATGTCCCAATAAGAAGATAGGGTAAGAGTGTTTTGGAAATTAAGATATTTAAGGGCATGTATACAGGAGCAATTGAAACACATGCATACACTTCTAGGCAGTATGCATGTCCAGAATAGAGCTGAGAAGACCTTAAGCCTTCACTCTGGCCTGATCCCAACACTCAGAACACACCTTGCTAATTAGTGAAGGTCTTCTCTGCCAGTCTACAAAGACTGGGAGACGTGGCTGTTTTTTCACATGCCAAATTCTTAACAAAAGATTACAAGGCATAGAAAGAAACAAAAAAGATGGCCCATTCAAAGAAACAAAATAAATCTTCATAACCCCTCCCTGATGAAACACAGGTATGGGAATTATCAAAGCCATTATAACAACTGTCATAAATATGCTCAAAGAGCTAAAGGAAAACAAGGACAAAGAACTAAAGGAGATCAAGGAAACAATATATGAACAATATAAGAATGTCAGCCGGGATAGAAATTATTTAAAAAAGAACCAAACAGAAATTCTGGAGCTGAAAAATATAAAAACTGAATTGAAAAAGTCACAAGAGGGGTTTAATAGCAGACTCAAGCAGGAAGAGGAGAAAATCAACACACTCGAAAACAGGTCGTTGGAAATTAATGTCTGAGGAGCAAAAAGAAAAAGGAATGAAGAAATGTAATCAGTTTAAAAGACTTAAAGGAAATCATCAAGCAGAAAAGTATACACATTATAGGAGTCCCAGAACCTGAGAAGAAAGGGCCAGAGAGATTTTTGAAGAAATAATCACCCCAAACTTTCCAAATTTGAAAATGACATGGATATACAAATCCAGAATGTGAAGGAACTCCAAGTACAATAAAAGAATAAAATGAAAGAGACTCATAAAGTAATGCATTATAATAAAATTGTCAAGAGTCAAGGACAGAGAATCATGAAAGCAGCAAGAGAAAAATTGTCACATACAAGGGATCCTCAATTAGATTAATGATGGACTTTTCTACCTTAGAGGAGAGAAGCCAGTGGGATAATATATTTAAAGTGCTGAAACAAACAAACAAATAAACAAACTATCTACTGATATTTTATATCTAGAAAAACGGCTTGAAAAGTGAGGGAAAATTAAGACATTCCCAGATAAACAAAAGCTGAAGGATTTCACTATGAGGAGACTTGACCTACAAAAAATGCTAAAGGGAGTCCTTCAAGCTGAAATAAAAGAAAAATAGACAGTAACTCAAAGACATGAAAATATAAAATTCTCTATTACTGGTAAATACATAAAACAAATTAAAAACTAGTGTTATTGTAACTTTGGTTTATACCTTCATATTTTTATAGAATTTCAAAGACAAAAACATGAAAATAATTATGAAATCTATGTTAATGGATACACAACATATAAAGATATAATTTGTGACATCAGTAATATGAATTGTAGGGCACAGCTTGTAAAGGAGTAGAATTTTTTAAGATTTTATTTTTAAGTCATCTCTACACCCAATGTGGCACTCAAAGTTACAACCCTGAAATCAAGAGTCACTATGCTCTACCAACTGAGCTAGGCAGGCACACCAGGAGTCAGATTTTCATATGCAATTAAGATAGTTTTGACATAAAATAGATTGTTAGACCTTTAGAATGTTATATACAATCTCCATGGTAATCGCAAAGAAATGTGCAGATTCAGTGTAACCTCTATCAAAACTTAAATGCCCTTTTTTGTGGCAATAGAAAAATCTTCCCTAAAATCATCTGGAATCTCAAGGGACACCAAGTAGCAAAACAATCTTGAAATATAAGAATAAAATTGGAGATCTCACACCTCCTATTTCAAAATTTACTATAAAGCTACAGAAATCAAAACACTGTGTTACTGGTATAAAGACAAACATCTAGAATGATGGAATAGAATAGAGAGCACAGAAATAAACTCTCACCTCTATGGTCAAATGATTTTTGACAAGAATGCCAACATCATTCAATATTGGGAAAACTGTATAGCAATATGCAAAAGAATGAAGTTGGAAAAAGTAACATATAAAAATTAACTCAAAATGGATGGAAGACCTAAATATAAGAACACTAGAGGAGTCTTAGAGGAAAAAATAAGAGGAAGTTTCATGACATTGGGTTTGGCAATGATTTGTTGTATATGACACCAGAAGCACAGGCAACAAAAAAAAAACTCGATAAATTGAATTTAATCATAATTTAAAATCTTTGTGCATCAAAGAACCTTATCAACAGAAAGAAGAGCAACTCATGGAATGGGGAAAATATTTGCAAATCACATATCTTATATGGGGTTAATATTCAGAATATATTTAAAGTACTCCTACAACCTAACAAGAAAAAAACAACCCAATTAATAAATGGCAAAATGACTTGAATTGACATTTTTCTAAAGCAGAAATACAAATGGCCAGCAAGCACATCAAAAGATGCTCAATATCATTAACCATTAGGGAAATGCAAATCAAAACCACAATATCATTTTACACCCACTAAGATGGCTATTAAAAAAAAAACCCAGAAAATAACAAATGTTGGTGAAGATGTGGAGAAATCGAAACCTTTGTGCATTGATGGTGGAAATGTAAAATGGTATACTGCTACGGAAAATGTTATGACTGTTCCTCAAAAAATTAAAAATAAAATTACCATCTGATTCAGCAATCTCACTTCTGTATAGATACCCAAAATAATTGAGACACAGATTTGAACACATATTTGTACATCCATGTTTATAGAAGCATCATTTACCATAGCCAAAAGGTGGAAGCCAACCAAAGTGTCTATCAATGGATAAATAAACAATATGTTGTAACCATATACACTGAAATATTACTCAGCCTTTAAATGAAGGGTATTCTGACACTGCTACAACATGGATGACACTGAAAGACATTAGGCTAAGGGAACCAAGCCTATCACAAAAGGAAAAATATTATGTAATTCCACTTATATGAAGTACCTAAAGTAGTGAAGTTCACAAAGACACAAAGTAGAATGATGGTTGCCAGGTTTTGGGGACACAGGATGAACTGGGGGGTTATTGTTCAGTAGTATTGAGTGTCTGCTTGGGCAGCTGGAAAATGTTTTGGAAATGGATGGTGGTGATGGTTGCACAAAAATGTGAATGCATTTAATCCATTAAACTGTACACGTAAAATGGTTAAGTTGATAAATTTCATATCATGTATATCTTACTACAAAAAAGAGTTTCCAAAAATTCACAGTGAAGCTGTCTTGATCTGGAATTTTCTTCGTAGGAAGGCTTTTCTAGGGAATTTAAACTTTTTTTCTAGGATTATTTTAATAAATATGGGACTATTCAAATGTTTAAATTTTTCTTGGGTTAATTTCAATGTTGTAAGTTTCTAGGAATTGCTACATTTCATATAAATTTTCCCAATAAAGTTGTCCTGCACATATTGTAAATACTTATTGTTATTACCATCTTCAATGGCAGCCCATTTATTGTTTTTGATATTGACTACTTGTGCCTCCTCTCTCTCTCTTTTATTAATTCATTCTTACCAGTCTTTTATTAATTTCATAATTCTTTTCAGATAGTTAATTTTTTGGCTAGGTTTTGCTTAATTTTATTAGTTTCTACATTTTTTATTTCATTTTTTCTTTCTTCAGGTATATTTCTAACTTCTTGAAGTGGATTGGTGATTTTCAGTGTTTCTTATTGTTTAATATATGTATTTAAGGACATGCTCTATAAGAATAGCATTAGATGCATTCTACAGGTTTTTGAAATGATGTACTTATATTGTCATTTATTCAAAATATATTTTAATTTCCATTGCAGTTTCTTCTGTGATCCACAGCTTCTTTAGAAATATGTTGCTTAATTTTTAAGTATTTGAAAATTTTCTAGTTATTTTTTTGTTATATTTCTAGCTTAATCATACTGTGGTCAGAAAACAAAATCTGTATGACTTAAATATATTGAAACATATTGAAATTTACTGTCTACTGTACATTAAGATTTGGTAAATGCTCCCTGTGTACTTAAAAAGACTGTGTTTTTTTGAATTATTGGATGCAGTGCTCCATATATATCAAATTGGTCATTGACTTCGTGGCCTGTGTAATTTTCTAGTTACTGAGAAAGTTGTATTAAAACTCTCATCATGATTGTGGGGTTTTTTTCTTTTTCTTTTCTTTCTTCCTTTCATTTCTTTGTCAATTTTGCTTCATTTATTTTGAAGCTATGTTATTATGTTGTACTTAATTATATCTTCTTATGACTAATATTTTGTAATTACTAAATATCCCTCTTTATCACCAGTGATGTTTTTCACATTGAAGTCTATTTCATCCTATATTAATGTATAACTAAAGCAGCTTACTTTATTTTTTTAAATTTTTTATTATGTTAGTCACCATACAGTACATCATTAGTTTTTGATGTAATGTTCCATGATTCATTGTTTGCATGTTAACACCCAGTGCTCCATGCAATACGTGTGCTCCTTAATACCCATCAGCTAAAACAGCTTACTTTAGGTTAGAGCTTTTAAAATATATATTTTCTTTTTCTATATTGTCTTTTAACTCTCAACCATTTTGTATTCTTACATTTGAAGTATGTCTCTTCTAAGAAGCATATAATTTTTTTCAGTTAGATAATTTTTATATTTTAATTGTGGTATATAATCCACTTATATTTAATGTAAACAATCATCTATTTCTATTAAAATATATTCTTACTACTTCTGTTCCATCTGCTTGAACATGTCTATATCCTCTTTATCCTTTGTCTTTTTTATTAGCTACTTTTTATTATTTCTGTACTAGGTTGTTCTTTGTGTATATAAACACAATTTCACTCTCTTATGGTGATTATCAACAAAATTATAGCATACCCATTAAATTCTGCTATCAATATGTACTTTTACCAAAATGGACATTTTAATTCCTGTATAGCACGTTAACTCCATTTATTCTACTCCACAATTTTGTTGTTTTTATGCATTTTAGTTCTACATATATTCAAAACCTTACAAATTATTAATGTTGTTTTATAGAGTTATGTACATTTATTTTGGTGCATGTCATTCTTAATTGTTATTGTTTGCCTCTCAGACGATGTTTTTGTGCATAAATAACTCCATTTAATATTTCCTTTAGTGAGGATCTGTCTGTGAAAAATTCCCTTGGTATTTCTTTGTCTAAAAATGTTTTTTATTTCATCTTAAGTTTTGCCAATATAAACATTTAAGCCTCTAATTTCCCCGTAATAACTGCTTTAGCTTCATCCCACAAATTGTGATACACAGTATTTTCTAACTTCCTTTGAGAGTTCTTTTGCCTTTGATTATTTAGAAACTTGGTTAATTTTTAAATATTTTGGGTTTTCCTAGATATCTTATTATTATTGATTTCCAATTAAATCTTGTTGTGGACTGAGGATATACTCTGTATGATTTCAGTCCTTTTGTTTTATTGAACTTGGATTTATGGCCTAGGATATGTACTCTCTGTTTGCTAGGGGTCCTCTTCAATAGGTGTCAAATTGGTCAAGGAAGTAGATAGTATTGCCCAAATCTTCTTATGATTTTTTTTTGTCTGGTTGACCAGCTTGTTTTGTATAGTTGTTCAATAAATTGCTATGAAAGGCATATTAGCATCTCCTAATATAATCGTAGAATTGCATACTTCCCCTTTAAATTCCATCCATTTTCCCCTCATGTATTTTGAAGTTCTGCTTTGTGATTCTTCTCTTTTCCTGTTGGATTGACCCTTTAAATATTGTGAAGTCTCTATCTTTAGTGACACTCAACCTTGAAATCTATTTTATTTGATATTAATAAAGCCATTCTAGCCTTCTTTTACTTGCTCTATGCATGGTGTACTACTTTTCATCCTTTCCTTTGCAGTTTATCTGTGTTTTATGTTTAATTGCACCCCTTGTAGATAGCATGTAGTTGAATCTTGATTTTTAAAAAATTCCATTCTGGGGGCACCTGCATGGCTCAGTTGATCAAACAACTGACTCTTGATTTTGGCTCTGGTCATGATCTCAGGGTTGTGAGATCAAGCCTGGAGTAGGACCTCATGCTGGGTCTGAAGCCTGCTTAAGATTCTTTCTCTCCCTCTCCTTCTTTCCCTCCTTCTCATGCATGCTCTCTCTCTCTCTCTCTCTCTCTCTCAAAAAAAAAAAAATCCATTCTGGGGCACCTGGGTGGTTGGGCTTGGTTGGTTGGGCATCCGACTCTTGGTTTTGGCTTGGTTCCTAATCTTAGGGTTGTGGGATCAGGCCCTGTGATGGGCTCCATGCTTGGCCTGGAGTCTGCTTGGGATTCTTTCCCTCTTCCTCTCCTTCTGTCCCTCCCCACATTCATGTGGGCATGCATGCACTCTCTCCCTCTTTCAAAAATAAATAAGTAAATAAAATCTTTTTTAAAAAGTTTCAAAAAATCTATTTTTGATAACGTGTGGCTTCTAATTGGAGCATTTAATCCATCAATATCCATATTGTTATTGATATGGTTGTATTTAGATATTTAGGTCTACCATTTCAATATTTGTTATTTCTTTGTGCCCTCTTTCTTTCATTCCTCTTTCCTCTTCTTTTGGATTACTTGAGTAATCTCTGTTGACTGGATTTCATTTTTAGTTATCTATTGGATATTATTCTCTACTTGCTTATATATTTTTAAGCAGTTGCTCAGACTTATAGGTAATATTACACCATTTCACATAGAAGGTTGAAATCTTGCAACCATATAGATCCATTTGCCTCTATCATCTTTTATGCTCTACTTGTCATGTGTATTGCTTCTCCATATATAAGTCGCAATGAAATGTTATGGTTTTGGTTTTAAGTTGTTACATATATTTTAGAAAACTTAAGAAAATGTAGACTTTTATAATTACTTGTTTACTGTTTTTGATGGTCTTTATTCCTTCCTGAAGAGCTGAGTTACTTTCATATCATTTCCTTTCAATACGAATATTTTTAAAGCATTTTTCATAGTTCCAGTCTACCTTAAGATTCTGTTATCTTAAGATTCTGTTATCTTAAAATGTCTATATTTCTCCTTCATTCTTGACTGATATTTTCATTGTATATAGACTTCGGGGTTAAGAGGGGTTTTTTCTCTCCAGTACTTTAAAGATGGTATTCCATTGTTTTCTGTCTATATGTTTCTTGTGAATCATTTCTTTGAGTGTAATGTGTCAATTTTCTCTGACTGTCAAAGACTTTCTCTGTCATTGGTCTTCAGCAATTTGACTAGGAAGTGCAAAGGTATAATTTTGCCTCTCAGCTGCTGCTTGAATATTAGTAAATGTCTCAAGAGAAATGTCAGTGTTTGTGTGTGTGTGTGTGTGTGTGTGTGTGTGTGTGTGTGTGTGTTTCTTCCAAGTTTTGGCCCTGCAAGTTCAATATCATGGTAGCTTCCTGATGACTTCAAAAAAAATTTTTAATGTTTTGTCCAGCTTTTATACTTGTTCACAGCAAGAAATTCATTCTGCAAAAGGTTAGTCCTCCATGAGAGGAAGTGGAAAATATCATTTTATATTATTATATTCATCACTGTAAAATGTTCTAACTTTCTTTTCTTTATAAAATTTCCTATAGAAGTTATACAACGAGAAGCTGAATAATTTATTAAGAATACAGTCTCTGGATTCTGGCTACCTAAGTTTAAATCTCAGTTCTGCCACTTAGTAGCTTTGTTTTGTTGGGAAGTTTTCTTAATTTCTCCAGGCTTCTTTTTTCTCATCAATAAAGATGGGATTATAAAAGCATGTACTTCAAGGTGTTGATATATGAAATAAATGAATCAATATATACAAAGTGCTTAAACTAGTATATGAAAAGTAGTACATGTAGTAAAGTGTTTGTAAAATAAAATACCTTACATTGTAAGACTATTCTTACTAATGACTAGTAAGTCATTAGTAAGTCAAAAGACTGACTTCTTTTCATCTTTTACACATCCAACAAAGCTGAGTACATAACTCGGTGAAATGTTAGACAGGGTGAATAATTGCCATGGAATAAGTTTTCTTAAAGCAAATAGTAGTTGAGAAGAAGGAGAGATGTTATATAGTTAGGGGAATCACTAAGGCTTTATGGAATACGTGATATTTGAACCAGACCATTAAGATTGGATAAATACTTTGGATAAGTTTTCAAGAAGGGGAAAAAATGGACAGGGAAAATTTATGTAAAGAGCATGAATAAAATTTTGAAACAACAAAATGATCTGAGAGACTGGAAATAGCATGAAATAGCAGAAATAGCATGATTTGGCAGGAATATGAAACAAAAGTATGAAAGTAGATTTATAGAAAACTGGAAGGATAGTTTGAAGTAATTCTGATGCCAGGCAAGGAAGTTTGCTCTTAATTAAATAGGCAAATGAAAGTCATTTGGTGACCTAATGTCTAACAGTAGGAGAACACTTTAGGAATTTATAGAACAACAAATCAATGGACTATTATGTAACCATTAGATTAGATCATTTGGAGATCATGTAGTAATATCCACAAGTTCTTAAGAGGAAATTAGTGAACTGAACAGAATACAAAGTTATATTTATGCTAGCTGAACTTATTATGGCAATCATTTCACAATATATGTAAATCAAACCATCATGCTGTATAACTTAAACTTCTATAGTATTGTATGTCTATTATTTCTCAAGTAAACGGGTAAAAAATATACAAAGCAACAACAATGAAAATAAATAAACAAGTGAAATATTATATCTGTGCTTTATTAGTAACTCAGAAAAGTTGTCTATTCATATGAGTAAGGACCAGAGAAGATAATCATAAAATAAATTGTTTTTAGAAGTGGTGATATTACAGGCTATCTTTCTCTTTGTAATGTTTTATGCTTCTGCCACAAATAAAATAAAAGATAACTGAAATCAGGGCTATCTTTTAGGAGAATTAATTCATCTTTGAGATATGAAATAAACTAGTTGAGATAAATAAAGGACGATTAGGACCTAGAAGAGAGGTCATGGGGACTTGTATCAGAGTTACAGTAATAAAGGTAGAGAAGAAGGCTTCAGCGCCTGCAAAAATGGAGAGTTCACATATACATAAACCTAAAGGGGTATAAGATGTGGGGGAGTGAGTAAGGCAAGTGGAAGGGGAAAGTCAAAGGTGTTTCCAAGGGTACATTTTCAGAATGGTAGAGACAGTAGGCAGATTGTAAATAATTTAAGAAGTGTGTAGCTGGTGAAATAGGAAGTTTAAACTGTTTCGTTTTGGAAGTTTGGTGGTAATGGCAATGAAAGGAGAATGATGTGAGTTTGAGTTATATATAGGAGCAGAAGGAATCTTGTTATTAGACTGAGAAAGATAGGAGCAGGCTGACAGAAAAGGAAGAGAAGCCAATGACTGAGGATATCAAGGAAAACCTTGATAATTGAAGGCATAAAACCATTTTGGTATTGAATAAGGCTAAGAATAGTGGTATTTGGTATAAATGAAGCTCTTTTGCATCTATAACATTTTTATGCGTGTGTCATGTTTTATACGACTTTTTTACATGACCTATTCTGCCCTACCTACTTCTCTGAAGTCATACTCTATTTTCCCCCATTTGCCCTCACTTACTCTCTTGTAGCAACATTGACCTCTTGGCTGCTCCCCAGACACACCAATTTACCTTCTACTTGAATGTTGTTATTCTTGCTGCTAATTCCCCTGGAATGCTCATCCTCAAGAAGTATTCGTGGCTTAATTTCTCACTTCCCATAGGCCTGTATTCATATGTCATCTTGTCTGAGAGGCCTTCCCTGATCACGTCTGGTCACTCTCTTACCTTACTTGGCTTCATTTTATTCAGAGCAAATGTCACTATCTGAAATTATATACTAAATTCTTTGTTTATATGTTTATTGTCAGGACTCACTAGAAAGTAAGCTTCATGAAAACAGTCCATTTATTAAAACATCCTTAGAATCCATAATAGTATCTGGCGTATTAGTAGATGCTTAGTAAATATTTAGTGAATAAATGAATGAAGTGATGCCTCTAACAATCCTGTGAGGTGAGTAGGACAAATGATGATCTAATGATCCCTATCCTGTCTCTCCATTTGATGAACAAAGAAACTGAGGTTAGAATGGTTAAGTGACTTGCCCAACATCAAGCAGCTTTTAAGTGATAGAGTTGGTAGTAGAACCAAATCCTTTGGCATGTATTTTGAATCCCAATACCAGCTGACCACAAAAGGAAAGGTTATCCTTGGAGATAGGAGCAGAGGAGCTGCAGGATGAAGACAGAAATTTTAAAGTGTAGAGGAGGCAAACTGAGGGAATTCTTATCAAGTAGGAAGGAAGTGTATCTGAGGAACCTGGAAACCAAAATCATGAGAGTGATTTTTGAAGAGAATGGGAAAGATGAACTATACCAGAAGGGGCAGCTGGAATAACTGAAGCTGTGGAGTTGTAATTTGTGTAGCTTAAATATAAATTATTAAAAATGGTTACTTTTTGAGTGGCTTTATGAATGGCTACTTAAAGAGAGGAATTATCTATTGTCTGCAGCATAGGGATAATGATGGTCATGACCTCAGGAGAAGGAAATTACATGCATTTTGGCATGAAGTAATGTGGTGGTTGTTCTAGAGATAGAAATACAAGTAAAAAAAATATTCCTAAAGTTGCGCCTGGGTGGCTCAGTCAGTTGTGTCTGACTTTTGATCTCAGCCCAGGTCTGATCTCAGGGTTGTGAGTTCAAAGCCTACACTGGGCTGCACACCCAGTGTGAAGCCTACTTAAAACAAAAAGAAAGAAAATAAAAGAAATATTCCTAAAGGTTAATGAGGATAACTTGGTGACTGATGGAATATCTGGAGTGAATGACAAAGTTCTGAGCCTGGAGGCCCAAGAATATATTGTTTATGCTTTGGGGGACAGAGGAGTTAGAAACAACTATTCTATAAATGCATTTATTCTTTGCCATATTTCTGAGAAAAGAGTAGTATGCTGAGATCACAGTCCGAATTTTATAGTACATAAATGCAAGAGCCAAGTAGAAGAATATTAGGTATGGATATACTTTTTGGACCATTACATCAGAATAATTTTGTGTCTCCACTTTGTGTAAGAGGAAATATTAGCATTATAAATTTCAGTTATATTAACTCAACTTTATTCCTGCACAGTGAATTTCAAACAGAAAACAAGATAGCACTTTAGACTTAATATCCCCTAATGTTGTTAAATTCGCCTAATTAAAAGATAACAAAATATTTAATAATGGGAAATTATCTCTGAAGCAAAGTCTTTGATTATCTCCTTTTATGACGACAATTAATAGCAAACAGACTTTCTGTCTCTCTCACACACACAGTATCTTGATAAATTATATATTTTTAGAACAATATAACAAGCCCCTGGCAATTTCGTTTGCATTTATATAATTTAAAGTGTCTTGTTGTGACTGTTGTCCTCAAACACTCTGCAAATGAGTTTATATCTGCATTAATAAATAAAAGAAAGGTGGCTACCCACTGTGCCTTGGAGCTTATTTGTATGTAACAGCTCAGCCTTATTACTTGTGGTATTCCCTACAGGGATGAGAAGTAACCATTCAGAGAAGAGGATAGTAACTATTATATTCAGTCAAAAATGATTAAACCAATCATACATTTAGAATTTAGCTGTGAACAGAAATGTAGGTAGGATATTAAAAGTTGCAAAGGACTGAAATAGAGCAAAGAAATGAGCAGAGGTAGAAGAAAAGTAGGTCTTTTCTATGTGCCAAGGCAACGGGAACCTAAGTGGGAGATGTTTGGCGCTAGATTGAACAAGTAACTGGCAAAAGCATTTTTGGCATATAGAGGGAAAGTTGCAGATAAAATCTGAAGCAGGAGAGGTGTTTCTTTCATCTTTATATAGAGTCTAATCAACATACAAGAGAATTGGAACATTTTCATAAAATGAACTTATCTAAGTAATGAACATCCAAAACAACACATGGAATGTTATCAGGACCCCAGAAACATTATCAGGACCCCAGAAGCCTTCCTCATAATCTCTTCTGGTCACAACCCCCACATTCCCACAGAAGGTAAAAAACCTGACTTCTAACAGTTTAATTTTTTTACGTGATATAAATGGGATCATACCTCATAAACTTTGTGGTTTCTGGCTTTTGCTCAAAATTTTGTATAGGAGATTCATACAGACTGTTGTATGTAGTTATAATTTATTCTTATTGCTGTATAGCATTCCCGTGTGACTATATAACATCCTACTGTTGATGGGCATTTGGGTTGTTTATATAATCTGGAGTTATTATGGAGGGAGTTACTATGAATATTTTAGTACTTGTCTTTTGGTCAATATGTATGCTTATTTCTGCCGGATATATACTTAGGGGTATATTTGCCAGGCCTTGGGTGTACATCCATTCCGTAATGACTGACAAAGTTTTTTCCTAAGTGGCTATATCAGCTTCACTCCTGCCAGCAATATGAGAGTCTTAATTCCACATCCTGATACTTGGTATTATACTTTGTAGCATTTGAAATTCTGGTGAATGTATAGTAGTAGTAGTTAACTGACTAATGTAAATGAGTTCCTTTCTACATGTTAGTACGTCACTTGCACATTTTCTTTTGTAAAGTTCCTATTCTAGTCTTTTTTTTTTCTCTCTCTCTCCCTCTCTTGGCTTGTCTTTTCATTATTGATATCCTACAAATATTTTGGACAGAAGTCTTTTCTTGAATATAAGTATTGTGAATATCCTTTATTCTGTGAGTTCCTTTTCACTTTTTTTTAAAGATGTATTTATTTATTTGAGAGAGAGTGAAAGTGAGAGAGATCATAGAATGAAAGGGAGAAGCAAACTCGCCACTGAGTGGTGAGCTTGATGCAGGGCTTGATCCCAGGACCCTGGGATCATGACCTGAGCCAAAGGCAGACGCTTAACTGACTGAGACACCTAGGCGCCCCTGTTTTCACTCTTTTAATGGTGACTTTTGGTAAATAGGAATTCTAAATTTCAATATAGTCCAAATTATCATTGTTTTATTTTATGATGAATGCTTTTTGGATTTCATTTCAGAAATCTTTGGCTGCTGTAAATTCAGAAAACTGGATTTATTTTAAACTTCATTTGCAATATATTGGAAGTTGATTTTTGTTTATAGTGTAAGATATAGGGGTCTAGATATTTTTTCTTATGTGACTATCCTGACTATTTATTGAAAAGGTCTTCCTTTGCTCACTGCACTCTTGTGACACTTTTGTATAAATCAGATGACCATGTATGTGTGGGACTTTTTCTGGACTCTCTATTTTGTTCAGTTAATGGTTAGTTTGTATAACATTTTGCCAGTATTGCATGTCTTGTTGTAGCTTTATAATGGCCCTTGATATCTGAAGTGTAAATCCTCAAGCTTTGTTGATCTCTCCTTGTTTTGTTTTTTTTTTTTTAACTATCAACACAGACTAAACAAATGAATGAGTTTTACCTGTCAGACACATTATAACATGTCTTCTCCAAACACCTGCTACTGTATGTTCAAATACTACAACACTTCTACCAAATGTGCCAAATTTGGAGGTCAGCTCTGAACTGTCAACTTCAAATAGAATTTTATCTCTTTCTAATGTATATTAGATTGCACAAAGTACTATTAGAAGAAATGGAAAACATCTGACAACACTAAACAAATATATCTATTGGGCTGACCCATTACAAATGTTCTGAACAACAAAATGCTGCTCTCCTTTAAGGAGTTGGACCAAAGGAGGAGGCTAGGAATCCAATGTCACATTAACCTGGGAGGAGTGTTACTAGCATCATGCTACAATTCACAGGATACTTTTCCACAGCAAAGAATTATCCAACCCCAAGTGTCAAAAGTGCCATTATTGTGAAACCCTGATCTAAAAATAATGAGACTCCTGCAACCAATATGACACTATATGTTAACTAACTGGAATTTAAATGAAAACTTGAAACAAACAAGCAAAAAAATAATTCAAGTACTAAGAATAATAATAATAAAAAAGATAATGAGACAACTGAGGGGATCTCAGTTGGAAATCAGCAAGAATTTGTAGACTAGAGGGAACAGCTACACGAAGTGACAAGTTGGTTCTCAGCCTGAGAAGGCAAAAAAATCCCTCAACCATTTCTTAGCCACTTTTGCCACGGCTACTCCTGGTGACCCTGATTATAGGTTGTAAGGAACTTTGCTGCCATTAAACTTCAGCCTTAGGCCATTATAATTTGCAGATTCTTCAGGGACTGCCTCAGTCACTCAGACTAGAAAGAAAAGAACTCAATGCAAGTGTTTACTCCATCAAAGGAACGATTTCAGGCATTTTGCATATGTCGTATCAAGTAATTCTCAAAATAACATTATGAAGAAGCTATTATCATATATTTTACAATGCAAGGATATTTTAGATATAAGTAAAATGGAACTCAGAGGATATAATTTCCTTTAGATACAGATATATAATTTAAACTCCTGTTTGTCATAAATAACTCACATTGTATTTGGATGTAATATTATACATAATGTATAAGGTATGAGTATAGTTTGCAATATTTATGTGCCTTGCACTTAACACATAACATTCTATATGTTATATCTTCATATTATTCCCATGTTATATATAAGGAAATTGAAGTTCAAAGAGATGAAATTAATTGTACAAGGATGTACAGCTAATATGTGATAGTCTATTAGATTTCAAACTGCTCTTCATTGCTACTCTGCTATATTAACTGATGTATGCATGTAAATGTAATTTATACACCATAAAAAGATATAAATATTGTTATTCCAAAATTCAGTCTGGAAGCAATTTAAAGAAATTATGTCTTTAGCATTGTAGATTTTAGGAAGAGAGAGAAATATGTTTAATATTAAATATTAATATGTTTTAAGCCTCTTACAGACAGGAACTATATGAATTCTTGCAGGATTTGTTTTCTGATAATGTAGTTAAAGTTTTTTTTTTAGAGATTCTCTAATCTGAACTTCTGAAATCTATTGGACTGAAAGCTTTCATTATCATAATTACTTTTATTAGCTAATCAACTTGAATCATGCAAAATTACTTGAAATAACATTTAAACAATTTTTCTCAGTTATTTAACTTTATTCTTTGTAATAGAATCACTGAGCGATAGCCTATCTTTGGAGATTGTGATTGTCAATATCTTCTCTAGGCTTGAACTGTTTAGAGCCACAGCTTTCAAGTGTGGATTATTTGCATTTGACAGTAATTGTTCGTGTTTTAGTTAAATTCTCTTGGAGGTTTATTGCAAATTACTTCTCTGATCTATAGGTAAGTAGAAATTTCTTTAATTTTCTTCTAAAAGTAGTTTTGAGGCTTCAAAATTCTGTGCATAATTTTACAAAGAAGAAAAATGTCAAATTTTGCTAAAATTTCAAGCAATACACTTTCTATTGTAGAGTACCAAAAATATCATTCTTTGTATTTGTAACATAGCATTGATTTATGCAGCATACCAGCACAGGGTGATAGATTTTTATAGAGGCTTAAAAATTATTATATATATAATATTAAATATTTTATGAAAGTATGTTTATATATAACATCAAGAATATTATGTATAGATATGAAATTCCATTTTATTGAGGTCTAATTTATACACTACAGTGTTCAGCCATTGTAAATGTTCAATTCAAGGATTTTGAGTAAATTTACAGAGTTGTTCAATAATCACTACAATCTGTTCTAAAATATTTCTGTCACCCACTTGGCCATCAATCCCTATCTCCACCCCCCCCAAAAAAACCACTGATCTTGTTTCCTCCTCTATAGATTTGTCTTTTCTGGACACTTAATACAAATGAAATTGTATAATATGTGTTTTATAGTGTCTGAATTATTTCACTCAGCATAAGGTTTTCAAGGTTCAGCTACATTGTAACATGTATCAGTACGTCATTCCTTTATATGGATGAATCATATTACATTGTATGGATAGTGACCAAATTTTATTTATCCATTCTCAATTGAGGGACATTTGAATTATTTCTACTTTTTTGCTCTTATGAGTAATGCTGCTATGAATAGTCACGTACACGTCTGTGTAAATACTTTCATTTCTTTTAGGTATGTACTTAGGAACAGAAGTGGAATTGCTGGATGATATGGTAACTCTATGTTTAACCTTTCAAAAGACTGTCAGACTGTTTTCCAAAGCAGCTGAACCATTGTACATTCCCACCAGAAAAATATTTGAAAAATAAGGTTTCTAGTTTTTCTACATCCTTATCAACAATTGATAATTGTCTTTCTCTGCTTGACTTACTTCGCTTAGCATAATCTCCTCCAGTCCTGTCCATGTTGCAGCAAATGTTGGGTAATTGTTCTTTCTGATGGCTGAGTAATATTCCATTGTATATATGGACCACATCTTCTTTATCTATTCAGCTGTTGAAGGGCATCTCGGCTCCTTCCACGATTTAACTATTGTGGACAATGCTGCTATGAACATTGGGGTGCATATGGCCCTTCTCTTCACTACGTCTGTATCTTTGGGGTAAATACCCAGTAGTGCAATTGCTGGATCATAGGGGACCTCTATTTTTAACTTTTTAAGGAACCTCCACACTGTTTTCCAAAGTGGCCGTACCACTTGCATTCCCACCAACAGTGTTAGAGGGTTCCCCTTTCTCCACATCCTCTCCAACATTTGTTGTTTCTTGCCTTGTGAAATTTTGCCATTCCAACTGATATAAGGTGATATCTCAATGTGGTTTTGATTTTAATTTCCCTGATGACTAATGATGTTGAACATTTTTTCATGTGTCCATTAGCCATTCGAATGTCTTCATTGAAAGTATCTGTTCATATCTGCTTCCCATTTTTTTGACTTGATTATTTGTTTTTTGGGTGTTGAGTTTGAGAAGTTCTTTATAGATCTTGGATACCAGTCTTTTATCTGTAGTGTCATTTGCAAATATCTTTTCCCATTCTGTGGGTTGCCTTTTTGTTTTCTTGACTGTTTCCGTGGCTGTGCAGAAGTCTTTTTATCATGATCAAATCCCAAAAGTTCATTTTCGCTTTTGTTTCCCTTGCTTTTGGAGACATGTCATGAAAGAAGTTGCTGTGGCCGATGTTGAAGATTTTGATGGATTCCTGTCTCACATGAGGTCTATCATCCATTTAGAGCTTATTTTTGTGTATGGTTAAGAGAATGGTGTATGGTTGAGTTTCATTCTTCTGTATATAGCTGTCCAATTTTCCCAGCACCATTTAGTGGAGAGACTGTCTTTTTTTCCATCGGATATCTTTTCCTGTTTTGTCGAAGATTAGTTGACATAGAGTTGAGGATCCATTTCTGGAGTCTCTATTCTGTTCCATTGATCTATGTGTCTGTTTTTGTGCCAGTACCATGTTGTCTTGGTTATCACAGCTTTGTAATATAGCTTGAAATCAGGCAACGTGATGCCCCCAGCTTTGTTTTTCTTTTTCAACATTTCCTTGGCAATTCGGGGTCTTTTCTGGTTCCATACAAATTTTAGGATTGTTTGTTCCAGCACTTTGAAAAATGGCATTGGTATTTTGATCGGGATGGAATTGAAAATATAGATTGCTCTGGGTAGCATAAACATTTTAACAATGATTATTCTTCTGATGCATGAACTTGGAATGTTTTTCCATCTTTTTGTGTTTTCCTCAATGTCTTTCATAAGTGTTCTGTAGTTTCTAGAGTATAGGTCCTTTACCTCTTTGGTTAGGTTTAGTCCAAGATATCTTATGGTTTTTGGTGGATTATAAATGGAATCGATTCCCTAATTTCTCTTTCTACAGTTACATTGTTAGTGTATAGGAAAGCAACTGATTTCTGAGCATTAATTTTTGTATCCTGCCACATTACTGAATTGTTCTATGAGTTCTAGTAATTTGGGGGTGGAGTCTTTTGGGTTTTCCACAGAAAGTATCATGTCATCTGTGAAGAGAGAGAGTTTGACTTCTTCTTTGCCAATTTGAATACTTTTTATTTATTTTTGTTGTCTGATTGCTGTTGCTAGGACTTCTAGTACTATGTTGAACAATAGTGGCAAGGGTGCACATCCTTGTCATGTTCCTGGTCTTAAAGGAAAGGCTCTCAGCTTTTTCTCATTGAGAATGATATTCACTGTGGGCTTCCATAGATGGTTTTTATGAAATTGAGGAATGTGCCCTCTATCCCTACACTCTGAAGAGTTTTAATCAGGAAAGGAAGCTGTATTTTGTCAAATGCTTTTTTTGCATCAGTTGAGAGGACCATATGATTCTTATCTCTTCTCATTAATGTGTTCTATCACACTGATTGATTTGCGAATGTCAAACCACCCTTGCATCCTGGGGATGAATCCCACCTGGTCGTGATGGATAATCCTTTTAATGTACTGTTGGATCCTGTTAGCTAGGATCCTGTTGAGAATTTTGGCATCCATATTCATCAGGGATATTGGTCTATAATTCTTCTTTTTGATGGGGTCTTTGCCTAGTTTTGGGATCAAGGTAATGCTGGCCTCATATAATGAGTTTGGAAGTTTTCCTTCTGTTTCTATTTTTTTAAACAGCTTCAGGAGATTAGGTATTATTTCTTCTTTGAATGTTTGGTAGAATTTCCCAGGGAATCCATCAGGTCCTGGACTCTTGTTTTTTGGGAGGTTTTTGATCACTGCTTCAATCTCGTTACTGGTTATTGTTCTATTTAGGTTGTCAATTTCTTCCTGTTTCAGTCTTGGTAGTTTATAGGTTTCCAGGAAGGCATTCATTTTTCCAGGTTGCTTAATTTATTGGCATATAATTGTTGATAATTTCTAATAATTGTTTCTATTTCCTTGGTGTTAGTTATGATCTCTCCCTTTTCATTCATAATTTTATTAATTTGGGTCATTTCTCTTTTTTCTTTTGGATAACTCTGGCCAGTTGTTTGTCAATCTTAATTATTTCAAAGAACCAGCTTCTAGTTTCGTTGATCTGCTTTCCTGTATTTCTGGTTTCTAATTCATTGATCTCTGCTGTAATCTTAATTCTCTTCTTGTGCATGGCTTAGGCCTCCTTTGTTGTTCCATTTCCAGTTGTTTAAGCTGTAAATATAGAGTCTATATTCTAGATTTTTCTATTCTTTTGGGTGAGGCTTGGATGGCTACGTATTTCCCCCTTGGGACCACCTTTGCAGTATCCCACAGGTTTTGGACTGATGTGTTTTCATTCTCATTGGTTTCCAAAAATTGTTTAAGTTCTTCTTTAATTTCCTGATTGACCCAAACATTCTTAAGCAGGATGGTCTTTAGCTTCCAAGTGTTTGAATTTCTTCCAAATTTTTTCTTGTGATTGAGTTCCAGTTTCAAAGCATTGTGGTCTGAGAATATGCAGGGAATAATCTCAATCTTTTGGTATTGGTTGAAACCTGATTTGTGACCCAATATGTGGTCTATTCTGGAGAACGTTCCATGTGCGTTTGAGAAGAATGAGTATTCTGTTGTTTTAGGGTGGAATATTCTGTATATATCTATGAGGTCCATCTGGTCCAGTGTGTCGTTCAAAGCTCTTGTTTCTTTGTTGATTTTTTGCTTAGATGATCTGTCTGTTGTTGAGAGTGGAGTGTTGAGGTCCCCTACCATTGTCGTATTCTTATCTATATGTCCCTTTATTCTGTTTAACAGTTGGCTTATGTAGTTGGTTGCTCCCATGTTGGGGCATAGATATTTATAATTGTTAGATCCTCTTTTTGGATAGACCCTTTAAGAATAATATAGTGTCTTCTGTATCTCTAACTACAGTCTATCTTAAAATCTAATTTGTGTGATATGAGAATTGCTATCCCAGCTTTCTTTTGAGATCTGTTGTCATGAAAAATGGTTCTCCATCCCTTCACTTTCAGTCTGGATTTATCTTTAGGTTCAAAATGAGTCTCTTGTAGACCGCATATGGATGGGTCATGTCTTTTTATACAATCTGCAACCTTGTGGCATTTTATGGGAGCATTTAGGCCATTCAAATTGAGAGTAATTATTGAAAGATAGGATTTTGATGTCATCATGTTGCCTGTGAAGTCCTTATTTCTATAGATTGTAAATTTCTGTTCTGTATTACTCTTGGGGTCTTTCTCCTTTTATTGAACCCCCTCTTAATATTTCTTGCAGGGCTGGCTTGGTGGTCACATATTCTTTCAGTTTCTGCTGGTTTTGGAAGTTCCTTGCCTCTCCATCCATTCTGAATGACAGCATTGCTGGATATTGTATCCTTGGTTGCATGTTCTTCTCATTTAGTACCCTGAATATGTCTTGCCAGCCCTTTCTGGCTTGCCAGGTCTCTGTGGACAGGTCTGACATTATTCTGATGTTCCTCCCTCTGTACATAAGAAATCTCTTTCCCTTCACCACTTTCAAGATTGTTTCCTTGGATCTAAGATTTGCAAATTGTACTATTATGTGATGTGGTGTTGGTCTGTTCTCATTGATCTTGGGAGGGGTCCTCTCTGTCTCTTGGACACAAATGTTTGTTTCCTTCCCCAGATTGGGGAAGTTCTCAGCTACGATTTGCTCAAATATATCTTCTAGAACTTTCTCTTTCTCCACCCCCTCGGGGATCCCAATAATTGTGATATTGGAATGTTGAGTGACTAATCTTGCTCAGGTTAATTTCTTGAAATTAATTTGTTTTTCCCATCCCATCTCGTTTTCCTTCTTTTCTATCATCTTATCCTCTAACTCACTAATTAGTTCTTCTGCCTCTTTTACCCTGGCAGTCAGAGCATCCAGTTTAGACTGCATTTCATTCATAGCATTTTTAAGTTAAGCCTGATTAGATCTCATTTCTGCCCTTAGAGATTCTATATTTTCATTAATATTTCCCTCAAGCCTAGATATCACCTTGATAATTGTTACTCTGAAATCCATTTCTGACATCTTGGTTATATCCATATCCATTAGTTCCGTGGCAGAGGCCACAGTCTCTGGTTCTTTCCTTTGTTGGGGTTTCTCCTCTTAGTCATTCTGATGAGGGGTGTTTGTAGGAATGTACCAAGTCCAAATTATTGACCACAAGCCAAGCAAGATGCACCTGTTTTATAGGGATTTTGGGGGATGTGGGCCTTTTGTTCTTCCAGCCTGCCTTCAGGGGGAGGAGCCTGCCACACTGTTACTCAGGCAGCCCTGTTTGCGCAGAGTTGCCCTGCCCCCTGTGGGAGGGGATGGGCTCAGGGAAACCGATTTTGGGGGACTTTTGTTCTCTGGTGGCTTTCCATGTCTCTTCTGAGAGTCAGAGCAGAGGTGACCATATCCAAATCTCTGTCTCAGAACAGAGAGATCTCAGTCTGCTCTTTACTGAGCTCTCCAGGACACACCGATTCTGTTTCTGCCTGTGCTGCTAAAAACCCTCAGCATCCTGGGTTGTGTGCCCCACAGCTGCCCTCCCAGCCCTTGCTCCCAGGTCTGGACATGTCTCTGCCTTTGTGCTTTTAAATCCACCAGCCACCCCTGGTTCACACGCACGCCCCCATAGCTCCAGGTTTCAGTCTGGGGGACTGTTCTAATGTCCTTTCCCTGCCGCTACCAGTCTGCGACTCTGTGCCTGGTCCCCAGGGCAGGAGGCTTTTGCCTTCCCGGCGCAAGAACACAGAGGTTCCCTCCCCTTTCGTTTATCTTCCAATATCTGCGTGCAGAATCTTGGCTCCCCACTTCATACCTCAAGACCAACCACCAGACATATTCTGTTTGTAGAGATCCAGATATATCTTCTTAAATCTCAAGCTGATTTTGTGGGTGTTCAGAATGGTCTGGTAGATATCCAGCTTGATTCAGGGGACCAATTGAAACAGGGTCCCCTATTCCTCTGCCATCTTCCCCCCCCAACTTTTGTCCATTTTTTTAGAATTGGGTTGTTTGTAGTCTTATTACTACAGTGTAAGAGTTCTTTATATATTCTGGAAGCAAATCCTTTGTATGTTTTGATTTGATATATGATTCGAAAATATTTTCTAACCTCATTTTTTTTGTTCATAAAATGGGGAAATGAGTGACTTTTTCTGGGTGGTCTTGGAATGACATTTTGTCATTAGCCATTCTGCATCTCCATTTCCACATCTGAAAAGGAAATTTCATACTACATAGTGTTATCGTATGGATACTTCCAGCAAAAGGTAAAATATAGTGCATACTCTGGATGCAACAATTTTAATAGAAGAATGCAGGCAGAAAACATTATTTCTATCAAAAATAACATCTTAGCTTTTCAATGCCATGTTAATCCTTTCTTCCTTCTCCTAAACAGAATTTGCATTTACCCTTATTTTTTTGTATTTTGTATGTATGCTTTAAAAAGTGCTTTGTTTGACTAAACTATGATACATTGGAGGTTTTTAATAACCTTTGATATTCAATGACATATAATGGAGATATTATGACAAATATCTCCAGCTTCTCCTAAGCAAGATCTATTAGAGGGAGACCCCTATATTCTAGACTCTCTATGATGTGTGAATGGTGTATAAACACTGAACTGTACCAGAAGAGATCACATTTAAGATAATCCGGCAGTAAATTTTTTGATAAAATGAAAACCTTGTGTAAGCAACCTCTCTGTAATTAATTTTTTATAATTTTAATTTGTATGTTGTTATGCTTTTCTCAAGCATACTAGAGCTATCTTATATTTTTGTGGTTTTTTTTTTCATGAAATCATGGAATCTTATTGCTGGATAGAGAAACTCAGGATCAGAGAAGCTATCTTATTCAAGGTCAGTCAGCTACTTAATAGCAAAACCATCATCATGAAAGTCCACATGGATGGCTATTATCAATTGCTACAATGCTTTTACATTATTGACAGCTCAGGGTAGAGATAACTAGAATGAATAAGCCTGCATGAAATTTATTTCCTAAAAGCACACTTAAATTGGACTTTATATGAAATATTGTACCCTAGATAAATCCTGTTATTATTTTTTTTCTGTAAGAACTTTTCATAATTCAAAGGGGCATTTCTAGTGCTAATATTATGAATGATAATAGATTAGAGTGTTTACCTTGAATATCTCAATTGATTTGCTAACTTTTCATAATGTAGTTCATACGTTATTTCTTTGTCAAATAGATATGGTGTATGTTTTTAGAAGAGATTCATGAGTAAGGATAAAATGTGACAGCATGTAAAGAAATATAAACAAAACTGTAAATACATGTATTTTTTCTTCATTTGATTATTAGCAGATGTTTATGGCTTGAGATTTTTTTCTTTGGTCATTTGTATATTATTTAAAAACAAACTTCAATGTGGCTTTTTTTTAATATATGGATTTTTAATCTGGGAGCTTAAAAGAGCTGGGATTGAAAAAGAAATCTAAACATACATAAAATTTAAAGGACAACTTACATGAGGCTAAATGCATTAAATAATTCCATGGGCAATTAATTCCTTCAAAAATTTGATCATTTGTAAAATAAAATTGGAATATTGTTTTGAGGTTCTTTGAAATGTAAAACTGAAATCCTGGTGTTCAAACGTGACACCTAAAATTAATAATGACTTTAACATTCTCGTTTTGTTCTTAGCTAAAACATTTAACAGAGAAGAAAGACAGACAAATCTATTGTATTTGTTGTTATTTTCCTAAACAGCATCATGCTTGGGCTGGAATTGGTTCATTTAGTTTAAAATATAGCATTTGGACAAAATCTACCACATGTTTACTAAATAAATCAGTCATCAAAATTTCAGAGATAGATGAGTTAATTAGCTGAAGAAAAGGACTGATTTCCCACTTTCAATAAGAATAAATGTGTTTACTTTCCAGTAGCTCATTAGCAAAGTTGGGAATACAGCGTATCCTCTCATTAAGGGGAAAAAAGCTTCCAGTGAAGTTTACTTCTGTTCTTTTGTGAATTTAAAAGGGTGATTTTAGGCAATGAAATTAATTTCTTTCCTCAGAACATCTTAATATAAAAATGGATTTTCTGACACAGAGAATGGGCAAATATCAATAGTTTGTGATTCATGCTGTAGAGAGAAATATTTAAATGAAAGGGCAATTAAATCATGTTATGGGATAGAACTATGAGGAAACATGAAGATATCTTCTAACGGTACTCTGGAAATGTAGCACAGTTATATTTTCTGTTTTCTTATTTTCATAAACCATAAGCTGAGATAATACAACAAAAGACAAAGGGTGTGGGTTTTTTTAATTTTACTGCAAAATGAAAACCCCTATATTGTTTTATATGAAATGCATCATACTTTGGTTTAAAGATGGTTAAGAAAATGAGAGCTTGTGGGACCCCTGGGTGGCTTAGCCGGTTAAGCGTCTGCATTTGGCTTAGGTCATGATCCCAGGGTCCTGAGGTAGAGCCCCGCATTGGGCTCCCGTTCAGCAGGGAGTCTGCTTCTCCTTCTCCCTCTGCCTGCCACTCCCCGTTTGTGCACTCTTCCTCTCTGTCAAATACATAAATAAAATCTTTGAAAAGAAGAGAAAAAAAAGAAAAGCTTGAGCTCTGGTCCCAGTGGTGACATAAGAGACTCCTAAATTCTCCTTTTCCCATGGACACACCAGATCTACAGCTACAAACAGAACAGTTAGCACTGAACAAAATCCAGAAACCAGCTGAGTGCCTTCTACACATCAGACAAATGAGCACATACCCACATTGATGTGGAGAAGAAGAACCAAGACACACTATAGCCAGAAACCCTACCCTCAGCACAACTATGGAGATTTGGAAGGGAACACCCCATCTTTTAAGACTTTCACCTGAGGGATGGGTCCCCAAAACATCTAGCTCTGAAAGCCAACAGAGCTTGGTCCGTGATACCCAGAAGACTATAACAAAGTCATAGGCTCACAAGGATTCCCTGTGCCTATTCCCTTAGGGTTTGGCCCAGAGATTGCCCAGAAAGAGGCTTATTTATATACTTCAAAAGCTGCTGCCTGAGGGTCAGAACTGCTTGAGACTTCTTTTTTTTTTAAGATTTTATTTATTTATCTATTTGAGAGAGAGAGAGAGAGAATCTGAAGCAGACTCTGCATTGAGAACAGAGCCCAACGCGGAGCTCCATCCCACAACCGCAAGATCATGACCTGAGCCAAAACCGAGTCTGATGTTTAACCAACTGAGACACCCCTGTGCCCCTGTTTGAGACTCCTTAACCCAGGTCTCAAAGTAGGTCACAAACTTAGTGGAAGCTACACTTCCTGTCTCAGCACTGCTCTGTCACCTTGAAGTTTTGTGGCATCAGGTATGAACACCCTTGGTATTGATGTTGGCATTTCTATGAAGAAGCACCATCAGAAATGGCCGATGTGAAGCTTCTTGTGACAGCTTTGTAGATAAAAATAGCAAAGATTTATTGAGTGCTTACTCTATCAGATGAAGTATATACCTTCTTTGACTCTGGTCTGTTAACTGGAAATAATAAAAAACACCTTTCCTAATAGTCATTTTGCAAATAATAATAAGAAGAAGCATATATTGAGTACTAAATATTTATCAGACATCTTATATGCATTACTTTATCTAATTCCCTTTATCATCCTTTTTCCCTTTCTTCTTTCAGTTTCTGCTCCAACAACAACAAATTTCCCTCTCCCTTT
Organism: Ursus americanus; assembly: GCF_024610735.1. NCBI lineage: Eukaryota > Metazoa > Chordata > Mammalia > Carnivora > Ursidae > Ursus > Ursus americanus. The sequence continues at coordinate 34,518,013 of NC_142164.1, read as the reverse complement.
AGAATAACTTTCTTCTGTGTATACAACACAATAATCATTTCCACCTTTTGTTCTCAAGCAGATGGCATCTTTTCCCTGTTCAGCTCCCTGTAGATGTGGAACCTGAGGCATAGAGAGGTTAGATTACTTGCTCGAGTTATGCAGTTAGGGAACAGTCAGGCTTATTTGACCCCAGGAGTCAGGCTTCAGAGCTTGCATGCTCAATCACTTAGCCATACTACCTCCTTACCTTAGACGGCAATAAATGTAAGTGTCAATGAATGGAAATTGGAGTAAAAGGGATAGGGAAAGGAGAGATGACTAAAGCTGTCAGACTCATTGTCAACTTCCCATGAGAACCATTTTGTGGCTCTTCAGAAATAATGGGAGTGTATTCTGAATAAGAGTAGTTTCCTGCTTCACAAATTCTTTGTAATTTGAATATGAATGTCATTTGTAACTACAGGTTGTGGAGGCCTGGGTTGGTTTTTATGGAAATGAGTAGGTTTGGATAAGATGATTCCTAAATGCCCTATGTGGGTGAATTTCTATTCCCTGATTCTATGAACACTTAACATAGCATCATAAATGTTTAGATGCAGTAGTATCTTACTGTTTGGTGGATGCAAATGAAAGAATAGATGATGTCCTGAAGTTCATATGCATCTTGGTTTCTAGTAGAAGGTGGCTTTTTTTTCTAGTTTTATTGAGATATAATTGAGATATAGCACTGTATAAGTAAGGTGTACCACAATGATTTGATTTACATATATTATGAAATGATTTCCACAATAAGTTAACATCCATCGTCTCATGCAAATACAAAAAAATGTTTTTCTCTGTGAGAAGTCTTAGGCTCTACTCTTTTAACCACTTTCAAATGTATCATACAGTGGTGTTAACTATAGTCATGATATTGTACATTACATCCCTGGTACTTACTTATCTTATAACTGGAAGTTTTGTACCTTTTGACTACCTTCCCCCAATCCCCAAACCCCCACCTCCGATAACCACAAAGCTGATCTCTCTTTCTATGACTTTGTTTTAGATTCCCATGTAAGTGAGATCATACAGTATTTGTCTTAGAAAGTGACTTTTTAAATGGTACTTGGTTCTTGATGATTCTTTTTTGCATTCTGCTTCTTGAGGCTGAGCAGGAGAGAATATGCCACACAGTATCGTGCAGTGCATATCTAAACATAATGCCAGGCTGTTGAGAATGGGCCCTGAGTTTCCAGATAATGTGGGAAATAACTTTCATCAGAAAAAAATTAAACTGCGCACTGCTATTTGGCACAGAAATCTGGTTGCAACCTTTTGTTCTGGTCGATCCAGACAGCTGTGGAGGGTACCAAACAGAAACCTTGGAGAAAATACTTTTAAGCTGCATTACATCTCTAATGATATAGGGCACAACCCTGCAAACCTAGGCAATTTTAGCCATTTAAGCATGCTATAGAACACTAGGCATTATAGGACGAAGAAAAACTGAGTCATAACTTTTTTACAAAGTTCTATAGTACAGAGACAATGAACTATGCTCCTTGGAAGGCAAACCCTCCAAATGTGCTCTACATCCTCTTCCCTCACACCTCGAGAATTTTGCTTTTCAATTTTTCCTTTCTGTTGTATCATCAATCTCTCATCGATTGCTAGATTGTTCAAGTTAAGGTCCCTAAATGCTCTATTAACTTCCAGGATTAAAACAACAAAATAAATAAATCTCTCTTGACTCCTCTTACACCTTCAGCTACCATTCTATTTCTCTCCTCTCTTTAATGGCAAATGGTATGTTTGGTCTCCATTTCTTCACAGTTTGCTTGATTTTTTATTATGAAATATGTGAAGTGCACAGAAACCCATAGTAAATAGTACAATGTATATAACCATGCATCTATCACACAGCTTATCAAAGCTTAATATTATGCCATATTTACTCCAGATTAATCTTTTTCTCTCCTTTTTTTCTTCAAAACTAAATTTAAGATATTGATTTTAAGCCTATGTATCCCTCTCCCATTCTCTCCTTCTTTTAAAACAATCAGCCACTACTGTGGTCTTGTATTAATCTAGCCACTTTTTTTTTCAATTTTCACTGTACATATATGCAGTGTGTGTGTGTGTATGTGTGTAATGGCTGTTTATCTTTACATCTGTATATAGATATTTCTGAGGCTTTTAAAATTATGTACATGGTGTCATACTATTCTTAAGATTCTATAGCTTACTATTTTCCCTCAACTTTGTATTTGTATCTATCCCTACTGATAGAGTTCTAGTTGATTTATCTTTACTGTTATGTAATACTCTATTGTATGACTCTATTTCAATTCAGCTATATGACTATATCTCAATTCAGTTATATGACTATATCCCAATTCAGTAAATTAATTAATTAATTTGCTATTAGATGCAATGCTAAATAACCATTTTTTAAATTTTAATTCCTGTAAAGTTAACATTAAATAATCATTCTTACATACATCTCCTTTTGCCCATAGATAAGGAAACCTACAGTGTACCACTAGGTAGTGAAATTGGTGGGTCATAATATATGCACATTTTTACCTGCCATCAACATATGAGTGTAATAGTATTTCCACACTTTTGCTTACACAGTGTGGAAGAATATATTTTTTAAAAATTATGGGTAAAATTATATAGACTTTTTGTTTTGATTCTCCTTGTTATTGGTAAGTAACTTTTCATATTATATTGATCCCATCAGTTTATAATTCTCTGAATGTCCTATACTTTTGCTCATTTTTCTTCTGGGTTTTTTTTTAGCCTTTTTATCTACATTATTATTTGAAGTGTTTGTTGATATACTCTGAACACTGAAACTTGGCCAGTTAATGCATAACTTCTCCCTGTTTATGCTTTCCATATTTCTCACATATGTTGACCATTTTGCTTGATGAGAAATTTTTAATTTCAATTTGGTAACATTTATTAATATTTTACTATATGTTTTGTACTTTTTATGTTTTGAGAAATCATATGTTCTTAAATTTCATAGATCTCCTTTTTAAAAATAGTTTCTAATTTTTCCTTTTCTCCATGTAGTCCTCAAATACATATGAAGAGGATTTTTGTATACAGTGTCTTAGGGGGTTGATTTTTAAAAAATTATCACTTATTCATTCATTTATTAACTCAGCAACTATTATTCACTCAGCAACATGCACCTACTATTGTGCTAATTACTATTATTATTAATAGCGCATGTACTATTTTTCTGATGCTAGAACAGTGAATAAAACAGATCAAGTCCTGTGCAAAATGGAACTTAAATTTTAGTGGGGGGGATATAGAGCCCCAAGGCCTCACTGATAAGAGGACTTTTTAATTGAAGACCTCAGGAGATGAGGGAGCTAGCGATGAAAGGGAATGGCAAGAGCACAGGCCTTTAGATGGGAGTAGCTTAATGCAGTTGGAAAATAGCTAGGGAGTCAAAGTGGTTGGCGTGGAGTAAGAATCAAGAGATTCAGAGGAGGTGAGGTTTAGTAATTGTCCCAGTGCCTTTTACTTTAGAGTTGATTTTCCCTCCATTGTTTCCTAATGCCATCTTCATTACATACCAACTTTCGATGTATATGTGAAGCTATTTCTATATAAGCTTTGTTACATTTGTTTATTAGCCCATCCCTATATGAATATCACAGAGTTTCCATTATTACAGCTTTATAATAAATCTTGCTGACTGGTAGGACAAGTCCCACACCTTCTTTTTCTTCTTCAAAATTGTTTTGATATCCCTAATTCTTTAGTCGTTCAGAGGCATTTTAGGGTCAGCTTCAAAAGCTCCATTAAAAATCTTCTGGGATTTTCGTTTTAAAAAACTGCATTGAAATTATTGATTGGTTTGGTGAGAATTAGCATTATTATCATATGGAATGTTTCTACTCATGGATATGGTGCATTTCCATACTCTTATTTAAGTATTATTTCATGTCTTTTACTGAAGTTTATAATTACATTAATATATTGAATTTTTTTGAATTTGGGTTCTACAGGTGAAACATTTTTAAAAACCACTATATTGAGGTATGATTGATATACAAAAACTGTAATTAATATACACAATTTGATGTGTTTAGAGATAAGTATACACCTATGAAATCATCATCACAGTTAATGTGATAAACTTACTCATCACCACCAAAAATTTCCTCCCACCTTCTTTGGTTTTACTCTGTTTTGTTTTTTTCCTTTTGTAATAAGAACACTTTATAAGATCTACTCTCTTAGGAAATTTTTAAGTATATAAAACCACAGTATTAATCATATACCCTATGTTGTACAGTAGATCTCCAGAACTTATTTATCTTGCATAATTGAGACGTTTATATCCTTTGACCAATACCTCCCACCTTTCCCTTCCTCCAGCCCCAGGACAACCAACATTCTACTCTCAGCTTTCTGAGTTTGACTATTTTAGATTTCACATGTGAGATCATGAAGTATTTGTCTGGTTATTTCACTTAACTTGAAGTCCTCCAGGTCCATCCATGTTGTTGCAAATGGCAGGATGGTGGCATCGAATACTTGGCTGCTATAGTCGTAGTCAGGTTTCTTTACTGGAAAATTGTTCTTTTCTTCTCCCTTTCCGTATTGTACTCTTTGGAAAGAAGTCTACGTGTAGACCCTCATTTAAGAAGAGGGGAGTTTTGCTCTGCTTTCTTGAGAGTAAAACAGCTACATAAATTATTTGGAATTATTCTACATGAGAGATTTGTCTTTTTTCCCCATTTATTTATTTATTTATTTATTTATTCATTCATTCATTCATTCATTCATTCATTCAATCATTTACATATATCAGTATGAGCTCATGGACATTTATTTTATTCTTTAGGTTATAATCCAGTAGCACTTTATGTACTTTTTTCAGATTGTTCCAGTTTTGTGCATTAGAGCTCCCTCAGTTGGTTTCTGTGTCCATTTGACATATCCCCAACATCATGGATATTTTTTAGCACTCCCTGACTTTCTGGCATTACAAGATACTCTGAGCTCATCTTGTATGTTTTTTGACCCAGTCATTAAATCAGCCATTTTTCCAAAGATCTTTCTGGTTACTTTAATCTGAGAATGGCTTAGAAACAAACATCTGGGCACTAAGTATGCTTATTGTTTCTGGGTTCTTGTTGCTTTTAGATCCACACAGCTGACAGAACAAGGAAACATATGTATGTATACTAACCCATGTGTATACACATATCTATAAATATTTCTATATGCCACCATCTGTATTTATAGTAAGATAAACATGAGTTCATATTGATGACTCTAACTCTAATCCATTACCACATGGATCATTCTAAACTTGCTTGTCTGAACTCCCACTCCTACAGTAAGGAATCTAGTTCCCACCATATGCTACCCATTTATTTATTTCTTCGGTTTCAGCATATAACAGTATCAGAATTGTTAACCAGAATCCCTGGGGAAAACAAGTTTATCCAATAACGTGCAGTATTTGTATATCGTTGCTTTTGTCTTTAGTCTTCGAGTCTCTAATTTTGTTGGGTAAAGTTCAGCAAGTTTTGACAAATGCATAGCATCATATGTTTATCATTACAGTATCATACAGAATAGTTTCATAGCCTAAAGAATTCCCTGTGCTTTTCCTATTCTTCACCCCCATACCCACCTCGAATTGACAAACCACTTCACTTTTGTAATTCCTGTCATAAAAGTATATAGCCTTTTAAATGGACACCTTTCAGTTAGCAATATACATTTAGGACTCATCCATGTCTTTGAATGGATGGATGGCTCATTTCTTGTTATTTTTGTGTAATATTCCATTATATGGATGTACCACAGTTTGCTTATCCATTCACCCATTGAAGGACATTTTGGCTGCTTCTAGTTTTTTGTGATTATAAATAAATCTTCTATAAACATCCATGTGTAGGTTTTTGTGTGGACATAAATGTTCACCACATTTGGGTAAATTCCAAGGAATACTATTGTTGGACCATATCATAAGAATATGCTTGGTTTTGTAAGAAACTGTGAAACTGTCTTCCAAAGTGGCTGTGTCATTTTGCATTCCCACCAGCAGTTAATGAGAGCTATTGTTCTTTTGTATTCTCGCAGCAATTTGTATTGTCAGTGTTTTGGATTTGAGCAATTAGTATTTCTATTGATTTTGTGTACATCAATATTGTTATCTGTCATCATTTGCTTTCCAATTCTTCTGGATTTGCTGTATAAATAATTATATAGACAACAAATAATGGTAGCTTTGCTTCTTCCTTCTGTTCCATATATGTTCAATTTAATTTAAAATTTTTCTTTTTTAATTGGACTTTCTAGTACCTTCATTTTAGTGGTGCACAGAAGTAGTATAGTAAACATTTTTTAAGTCAAGGGGTTGTTTTTAACATTTCACCATTAGGTAAGATGTTTGTTGTAAAACGTATTCACACTTTATGAAGTTAAAAAGATTTCCTCAATCTGTATTTGGTGAGAGTTTTTATCATGACAGGATGTTTAATTTGATCTATTGTTTTGACTCTTTTAAGACTATCATATAATTTTCTCTTTTAATATGTTAATATGGTAATTAAAAGTAGTATATTTTCTAATGATAAGCCATTCTTAAGTTCCCAGCAGAAATCCAGTTTATTCATAAATCACTTTTAAAATACACTGATAGTTTTACATTGCTAATATCTTATATGAAACTTATGTATTATAATAAATGTATTTGGCTTTAAATGTTCTTTTATATTATTATCCTTGTTAGGGTTTTTTTGGCAAAAAGTATAGACCAGCCTCACAAAAGGTTGTTTGGTACTTTGCTATTTTCTCCATACTTTGAACTTTTATATAAGATCAACACTTTCTCTAAGATTGACACTTCCTCTCACTTAAAGAAGAATATGCCTATTAATCTACCTGGTCCTAGTGGAGGATTTTTGCTGGGTATAGTTTTAAATTATTGATACCATTTCTTTCATGCTGACATATATACTCAGTTTTTTAAAAATATTAAAACAATCTTTGAAATACATATTTTCTAAGAAATTTCCATTTAATTTAAATTTTAAAATTTAGTATAAAGTTCTTTATAGTTATCTATTATATTTAATCTGAAATCTATCTTTGTCTACTGCCTTTTTAATTCTTAGTATTGTTTATTTATTCACTAACTTTTGACAAGTTTGTCCATTTTATTAGCTTTTCAAAGAATTAGCAGATGGTTTTGGTTTTGTTAATTATTTTTACTTTGTTTGATTTTTTTTTTAAGCAGGGTCCACTATACTCTTTCCCTTTGTCTTCTTGCTTTCTAGTAGTAATTCTCTGACACCAACTAAGGGTCCTACCATTCAGTTTAATTCTGACGCTAACTTAGTGAAGACCCCACAAGTCAAGAGCAAAGTCCTTCAATTATGACACTAGCTACCCAGTTACCATATACCCTACACGTTAAGGGGTTCGGTTGCACAACACCACTCATACTTCAAAGAACTCAGGAAAGTGCTATATTTACAAGTAATAGCTTACAATAAAGGATACACATGAACACAGAGTTGAAGAGGTACATAGGGTAAGGTCTGGGAGGGTTTCTAATGAAGGAGCCTCTCTGTGTCTGTGGTATCCTCCTGTATACTGCTGTGTTCACCAACCTTTCCCCTCCCAAGAGCTTGGGGGCAAGTTTCAAAGATTTAACTCTCTAGTCACAGCTTTGGTTCCTCTAGCAACTAGTCCCTATCCTGAAGCTATCGAGAGTCCTCAGGAATGACTCAGCTCATTAGAATAAACTGAAGCACAGTCCAAAGAAGTTTGCTATGAATGACAAAAGACATTTATATCCCTTCGGAAATTCCAAGGCAGTGCTTTTAGTTCTGTGTCAGGAAATTAGGACAAAGATCAAATATATTTTTCATTATACCACATTTTGTCTACAGGCTGAATGATGTAAAGGCAGTATTGAAATTACAAGATGTTGAAACCACAAGATGGAATCAACTAGGATCTAATGTCACCTCTTGGAGGAGAGTTATCTAAACTGATTATGATCATATGAGTAAAAAATAAAAATTTATTTTGTCAAGGAATTTTGATGTAAGCATTATCACAGCAGCTAGCATTGCTTACCCTGACTAATACATATATACAACTCATTATTTTTCAGGCTCTATTTTTTTTGGCTAAATGGAACATTTTCAACTAAATTGAAGAACCTAAGGGACAGAATTTGAAAGGAACTAGAAAATTAGGGGAAAATCCAAGAAAGGGGAGAGCCATAGAGCTAAAGCCCTACATTTTACATAAAATAATCTTCTTATGTATGTTCCTTTTTAAAAAAAAATATTTATTTATTTATTTATTTATTTATTTATTTATTTATTTATCTATCTGAGAGACAGCAAGAGTGAGAGAGAGCACATGAGCAGGCTGAGGGCAGAGGGAGAAGCAGACTCCCTCCTGAGCAGAGAGCGTGATGTGGGACTCCATGTAGGGCTGGATCCAGGGATTCCAGAATCATGATCTGAGCTGAAGGCAGTTGCTTAACTGACTGAGCTACCCAGGTGCTCCAAATCTTCATATGTATGTTCCTAAAAACAGCCTCAAAATATATGAACCAAAATTGACAGAATTAAAGGAGACATAGAGAACTTCACAAACTTCATCGGAGATTTAAAAAAACCTCTCTTTGGGGTGCCTGGGTGGCTCAGTCAGTAAAGCATCCACCTTCGGCTCAGTTCATGGTCCCAAGGCCCTGGGATCTAGTCGCTTTTCTGCTCCCTGCTCAGCGGGGAGTCTGCTTCTCTCTCTGCTCCTCCCCACACTCGTGCTCTCTCTCTCTCACAAAAATAAATAAAATCTTTTAAAAAATAAAATAAAATAAATAAACACCTCTCTTTAATTGATGTAAGTAGTCCAAAGTTTAATAAAGTCATAGATGATCTAAAAACATTGTCAACTATCTTGATGCTGATATTTATATATTATACCCTAAAATTGAAGAATACACATTCTTTCCAAGTGCACAGGGTATGTTCATTTAGACAATATATTTCACCATAGAACAAGCCATAATAAATGTATAATGTTTGAAGCCATACAAAAGGTTATGTGTTCTCCTAACACAATGGAATTAAATTTAAAGTCTAACAATATGAGATCTAGAAAATCCCCAAATGTTGGAAATTAACTGATATACTTCTAAGTACTCCATGGGTCAAAAATGGATTACAAGAAAATTAGAATGAATATATATATTTCCAATATATAAAAAATATATATATTACAAATTTGTTTAGGCTTTACTTTTTAGGTACCTTTTTGCCCTTGGTTTCTAACTATATTGCATGGTGTTCAGAGAATATAGTTCATATCAACATTTTGTACTATGTTACATTTTTGGATCACACATATGTTGTTTTTATAAATGTTCCATGCATGTTTGAAAAGAATGTGTTTCTAAATTTTATGTGCCAGATTCTGTGTATGGACACAGAAAGAATCATTTTATTTGTGCTGTTCTGTATATAGCTTTCTGATAGCTCTTTTCTTAAAATTTTCCTTCAGGACTTTTTGTGACTCCTGAATGTGAGAATTCCTATCTTTTGAATTTTGGAAATGTCTCAGCTATTATCTCTTCAAAATATTGTCTTTCCCCCATCTTTCTCTTCACCCTTTCTGGAATTCCTATGAAATGTATACTGGATGTTTTCATCAGCTTCCCATGTCTCTTAATATCTTTTTCATATGTTCCATTTGTTTATCTCTGTATTAAATTTTGACAACTTTCTAAAACATGTTTTTCATTTTTTGAATTCTTCGTGTCATTATTTATACAATCCATTTTTATTTGTACTGTGATCACTATAATTTTCATTTTTATAAACTCGATTTTTAAGATCTCCATTTACATAACATTTCTTACTTTTTGATACATCTTTTATTACTGTATCTTTAATTCTTCAAACCATTTTTGTAGTTTCTATGATATTGTGTTTGAGAGTCTGACCCTTATGTTTTTATGTCAGATAATTTTACTCTGCTAGATTATTTTCCCATTTGTTTTATAATTTTTCATTCTAACCATGTATCTACTAAGGGATTTTCTGTGATGATTCTTTATTACATGAATTGAGAATGTATATCTCAGAGTGATTTTATATTTGGGTCTTACAAGTGTACCATAGGTATCATGTGGCATAGATTGTGCTAATATCTCAGCTTAGGGGTTCCTGTATCATACGTATAATGTGTATACATATAATTCTCTCATTCTCATCTTTCCCCATCAATATTACTCCATCAAAATTGCTTTGACAAAGTGTAGCAATTGGTTAGACTAGGTTATGCTACAGTAACAAACCATTCCAGAATTTCATTGGCTTGCTGACAAGAAATATGTATTTCTTTTGCATATTGCATTTTGACTGCAGGTCAGCTGAGATTCTGCAACATGCTCTCTTTATGATCTATCTAGACTAAAGGGAAAACTCTTGTCTGGAACATTGTCATTCCTGTAGCAGAAGAAAAATATAAAGGAGGCATATACTTCCGCTCATATCTATGGTGTGAGAATATTTAATCTCCTACCCCACAAGCTCATGGGAGGGACTTTAAGGAGAGGCAGCTAAACTTTTTGAACAGTAATTTATTAGTCCTTACTCTAAAATGCTACGTTATAAAATATCTCTGTTGCTAATTCCATAGGTAGGTTTCACTCATCTTCTTACTCAACCTATTACCATTATTTGACATAGGACACTGTTCCCTACTTCTTACAGCATTATTCTAATGGCTTTCCTCAGTCTTTTCTCTTCTGATTTTACTCTAGTAATCGAAATATATATGACATAACTGGCAGAATCTAACACCATAAAGATGAACACATCTTAAAACTCTCATATATTAAAAACATGAACTTATTTTCATCATTCTAGTGAAAACCACTCCCAATTAGCTCTTTTAATGTTTGATCAATGAATCAGAAATAAGCATGCTGTTAGGACGTCTATGTGACTCAGTCAGTTAAGCATCTGACTGGCTCAGGACGTGAACTCAGGGTCCTGGGATGGAGCCCCACATCTGGCTCCCCACTCAGCAAGGAGTCTGCTCTTACCTCTCGGCCCCACCCCTCACTCATGTTCTCTCTCTCTTTCTCCTTCTCAAATAAATAAATAAATAAATAAATAAAATCTTTTTAAAAAGAAAGAAGCATGCTTTTATATTAATAACATCATTCTCACTAATGCCTGACTTTTACTGGGGGAACAGGACTTTTTCAAGGTACTTAGCCATATGTTAAAAGGGGTGTGAATGATCTCAATCCATCCATTTGTCTTTTGAATTTAAAGCAGACTTGTATGTTAGTAGAATATTTGCAACTGCCACTTAAAGTGTTTTCTTCTTCTGCTCCTCCAGTAAATATAAGCTCAAGATGAGTTAAATAGCATTATAACCATAAAAAAAACACAGCTTTAGAATAATCAAAAGCACCAGGTTATGTAAGTTATTTGACAGGTGTACAATATAGTTCTTTCAGAATGCATTTGTGTAAAATCATGCATTTGAAGTTTATAGGACTTATAAAGTTGTGTAATTTGGCATGATTTAATCTCAACATTACAAGCTTTAAAATATTTCTCTGGGGGTGCCTAACTGCTAAGTTGGAAGAACATGTGACTCTTGATCTCAAGGTTGTGAGTTTGAGCCACACGTTGAGTGTGGAGATTACTTAAATTAAAAAAAAAATAGTTAAAAGTATTTCTCTTTTGACAATGTTTGCTAAATAATAACCCATCCTTGAAGAGTCTCACTTCTTAGAGAACCAATCTGGATTATCAATAACCAAATAGTGGTTGATATTTTGAGGCTAAAAACATTATTCCTTAGAAAAATAGAGGAAATCTACTCTTCACATCAAGATTATCACTATTACCAATTTCAGCAAGTTTTATCCCCTCTTCTCTGCTTTCCATATTCCTAAAACAAAGTTGGGTTAGATGATCTCCAAAGACTTTTCCCACAATTTCTGCTTTTACTTACCATAAATGTCCAATGACTTTTATTATTACTTTTGTAAAGCTAAGTCATATATATATGTGAATGGAACTATTGTTTTTCACAAATGATATGTCCCAGATCTATCTCTTCCTGAAGTCACTCCCTGTTGGTCAAACTCTATGGGAACAGTATAATCATTGTGGCCTGAAAATGTCTTTCGATTGCCTAATTTACAACCAATAACTTGGCAGCAGAGAATGAAGCACTCTCTTCCTGAGGATGCTAGTTTTATGCATTTTAAAAACTAAGACATGATATACAGGAGAAATGAAATAGTGTCATCCAATGGATACTGATCTGAATGTCAGGGAACCTAGTTTTTGTTCTGCTACTGACTGTTATTGACTCAAGTCAATACCTGCCATTAAAATGAGAGATTTGTTAAAGAACCCCTTTTCAGTTCTATAATTCTGCATATTTTACACACAGTGACTCCCATCTTTATGTTGGCAACGTCAAGAAAACAATGTCAGAAAGGTTAAATTTAATCAAAGACTCAGAAGCTTTTGGATTCCAGTCTTCTGGGATCTTAAGCCCCCATGTTTCACTCATGCTTAACTCATTTAATCCTCTAACATTTGTCAGACATTTTAGTTATTTTCTGCTTTACATAAGTCATATAATGACTAACATTTTAAATGTTCACTAAGAAAGACTTTTTCACTTTAGATTTTTGATTGATTTACATTCACTTGGCTCTTCTTTTATTTTTGTTTAGACTTTATAATAAGCTGTTTAGATTGCTTTTGATTGGTATAATCCATAAATTTTATCTGAATCTGGTAAGCAAGTTTAGACCAGCTGTGAACTGATTAGCTTTCACCATTCTGATTCTCTCACAGCTGCCAGTGACAGGGGCACAGCTGTAATTATGATTAGCAATGAGGTGAAGGTAGAGAATTGTTAGGGAAATTTCAGGCATTATGAGGATGCCTAATAAAGCCATTTCCTGCAGGAGCAGGAACATATGAAATGTCAGGAAATATAGTAATGAAATATATATATATAATTTTTTTCTATTTATTTAAAAAATAACATCTTTAAAGCCTACATCTCCACTACTAAGATGCCCACATTGAGAAAGGAAATACATTCCCATAGAACAGTACCTCTGCTTGGAGCAACTTCCAAGAAAGCTGTTTTTGGAAATCAATTGTAAAGTCAAGGAAATGACTACCACTGTACATTGCTCTTATTGTCAGTGAAGGTGTATAATATGGTCATTCCTGTCTATATTATCATTCCAGGTTGTTAAATTTTGGCTGATAATTGTTGGGTTATTTTCTTAATTCCAGCAACCACTAAATTATGCAAGATTTCTATCTTTTAGTATTTGTAACATCCTCATGTGAAACAAAGTTGCAGAGGCAAAGTATACATTTATGTAAACACAAAAGTTTTTGTGCCTCATTATGGGGAAACATTTATCTGCATGTTTATAAGCATTTGACCTCTTAACAAAATTAGGAGGCCATAATGTATAGTAGTGGCACTAGCTCTGATGGTGGGCTGCCTGGGTTCAAATTTTAGTTTCACTATTATTGGCTGTGTGACCTCCACAAATTCCTCTCTCCCCATTCTCAGTTTTCCATTCTGTAAAATGGACATAGCTAATGTAGTGTCTACCTAATAGGATTGTTGGAAATAGATGAGATAAATGCTTATAAAGCACTTAGATGATACTGTGTTACAATAGGCTTGAGTCCATTGTTATAGTTCTTTATAGGTCAAAATGCCTTTCAAACCAATACCACTGGTATGCTTATTGGTGCATTATTTAATGCAGAAAAATTCTAGTAAGATAAAAGAAATTGGGCAGACACTATAAAAAATTACACCTATAATATTGAATAAATACTTCTGTGACTTTAAATGAAAACGCAAGGTTTTGTTACAGTGTTATTCTCTTTTTGGATGAAAAAGTTTGATATTATGTTGCTTTATAAATTAGAAATAGATACCCTTCTTCTGGTTTCAGGGTGGAAGCAGGCAGAATTAAAAGTTGAGCTGAATACAGAAGAGGTGAAGGGAGGCAGAGAACTAAAGCTCAGAATGAGGGCAGGTGAGGAAGGGTGATAAAAGCATGAAGCCAAATTATAAGAGAATCATAATTTGGATCAAAAAAATCAATAAACCACCGTGACTCAACAAAACCATTTTATAATACATAAGATAAATATGTATGTCTGGTTTATAGTGACTGACAGTTCTGTTTTCTAAATTAAATGTTTAAATAGTTTATTAACTTGCATGGTCTTACCTTTGAAGGTGTCCCAAACAGCAAAGGAAAATGATGGGCAAACGGAAGTAATGATTTTAATTTGTAGCATAAAACAAACTGTGGGAAAATGCCTCCTCTTGGTTGATTTCATTTGCAGGTTGTGGAAGATCAGGTTACTTATGAGAAGCTACTATTTAAAGTTAAAAAAAATCCCTCTGTGAATAAATAGGTGTTGATGTTATCCCTTGATAGCATTAAATGCAATGTTGTACCATAAAAATTTTCAGATATATGTAGATTTCTAAGCAAGCAGAACAACTGTTCCAAAGACCATAAATGTTGATCCTTTTAGAAGTTTGATGTTCCTGAATTTTAAAATTGCAAGCTTATTTTGTTAGTGTAATAGTTTAAAGCAAATACATTTAAGCTACAGTACATGAACATGAAAGCATGTGTCCTTGAAGTATGCAATGCAAATATGTATAAAAGTCATACATTGTTTGAATTTGGGAAAATGAATAGCTGATAATCTTATAAATACATTAGTTTATTGCATGTACTTTAACAAAATGAATGGCAGCCTAGGAATTTTTGTTATTTATTTTTATAGGATAATAATAGGAAAATAGCTTTCCTCGGAGAACATGTTTACTAAATGAGACTGCTAATGAAGTCATACCACCATTTTTGAACTTGTTCACCATATTTGGCAACTGGATTATCTGAATTGCAAATCTTAGATGTGCTGCCACAATTTATCTGCCACAGGGTGTGATTTGGGGGAATGATTATTTCAAGTATGAATCATATGTGCATATTTTGCAAGCTAGCAGGTTAACCATAATTTGTCATTAGTTTAGTTGACTATAATGTGTCATTTGTCAACAAGTATTTATTGAACCACTATGTTCATAGAATCGTACTGAGTTGTGGATTATGGAAGAAAGAGTAGGAAAAAGAAAAAGAAACATAAAATTTGGTTTTTGCTGCTAAATAGCTTCCTACCCAAAAACAAATATATACATATACGTAATACCAAGTGTGTTAGGAAGAATTCTAAGATGGCCCCCATGAGCTACTCTTCCTGGCATAATTGTTACATGGCAAAAGAGATTTTGCAAATGTAGTTAAGGTTACTAATAAGCTGACTTTAAAGTAAGGATATTATCAGGATGGGCCTAACCTAATTGTTGGAGTCCCTTAAAAGCAGAGTTTTCTGTGCATAGTAGCAGAAGAGGAAGTCAGAGATTCAAAGAACATGGGAGTTGAAGGCCCTGCTGCTTGCTTGAAGATGGAGGGATCCACATGAGAAAGACCTGAGAGCAGTCTCTAGTTGTTGAGAGTGACCCCTGGTTGACAGCCAGGAAATAGGGACCTTACTCCTCCAACCACAAGGAATTGGATTGTGGCAACCACTTGAATGAGCTTGGAAGAGGACCCAGAACAGCATATGAAAATGCAGCCCCAACTGACACCTTAATTTTTGCCATGTGAGGTCCTGAGCAGAGAATTTTTCCTAAAAGAGGACCAGTGTGGCTGCAGAATGGTAGACAAGGAGAGGAAAATGGATTATGCAAGGACCTATGAACCATGGTAAACCAAAGAAGGGTTTTTGCTTGTTTGTTTTTTAAAGCCAAGGGAGTGAAAATCATATTTACATGGTGAAATGGTAATTCAGTTTGCCAGGTAGTGTATGGAGGAAATGAGTGAGAGATAGTGAATCAGAAAATGTAAATTACTTTGGAAACTATTGTAACAGAGTAGGCAGGGGGTGAGAGTGGTTTGGACCAGAGTGATAATACTAGAAACCTATAGAAATTTTGTGATAATAAATTTATGTTGTTTGAAGTGGCTTAATAAAATATGCCTCAGAAAAAATTATAAACAGTGATATGTGAGATACTACATTCTCTAAAGAATTTGAGGAACAGACATCTTTGAAAAAGTTGTATTTGAAGTAGATTTGCAAGGAAATAAATTTGATTTTTAACAAGTGGAGTTACAGGAAATTAACACTAGGCCAGTAGTTCTCAAATTTGACAGCATATTGGATTCCTTGGGATGCCTTAGATATACTGATGGCAGCGTTTCTGATTTTATTGGTCTCAGTGCTACTTGAGTGTTAGTGTTTTTAAAAATCTCCCCAGGTGTTTGCAGTAGTCTGAGTAAAGATCACCCTAACTCATTTGGATGGGTACCATCCAATCTGTTGAGAGCAAATAGAACAAAAAGGTGGAGGAAGGACAAATTTGCTCTCTCTGAGTTGAGACATCCATTTTCTCCTGCCCTAGAACACCAGTATTCCTGATTCTTGGGCTTTCAGACTCAGGTTGTGACTTACATCATCGCTCCCCACTCCCCCACCCCCCGCAATTCTCAGCACTTTGGATTCAGACTGAATTGCACCACCAGCTTTCCTGGTTCTCCAGCTTTACAGATTGTGGATCATGGGACTTAGCCTCTGTAACCTTGAGAGCCAGTTCCTATAATAAATCTCCATGTATACATACCTGTATATATCCTATTGGTTCTGTTTCTCAGGAGAACACTGACTAATACAGGCACCAATGCTAGATTATAACTACATGAGACAAGAACTTTTCTCTTCTTGGAGGTGTCAGAGCCAGCAGAGAGAGCAGATGAGGAGGTTTGTGCATGGGAAAATATAGAGGGATCTGACTGTGTCTCTCTTACTGTAGAATTCACAGCTCTATTAGTGTTTTATTGGTGCCAGAGTACCACAAACTTCAGGGTTTTAAACAAAAAAAAAATTATTATCTCATACTTCCGTAGGCCTGAAGTCCAGGTACAGTGTGGATGAGGTGGTTCCTCTGCTTAAAGACTCACAAGGCTGAAGCAAAGGAGCCAGACCATGCTGTATTCATTTCTGGAGGCTCTAGGGGAGAATGCATTAGGCTCATTCAGGTTGATGGCTGAATTCAATTTCATGCAGTTGGGAGACTAAGATTCTCATTTCCTTGCTAGCTGTTGGCTGGCAGTAGTTCTCAGCTTCTTGAGACCTCGATATTCTCTAGCTCTTTGTCCTCTTTGGTGTCAGCAACAGTGGATGGAGACCCTCTTGTGATTAAAATATCTTTGACTCTTTTATCTCATCTGCTTTGAGGCATATCTTTTGCCTGTATCCTGTTTTTCTTCCTTTGCTTTTAAGCACCCCTGTAATTCCTTTGGGTTCACTTGGATAATCTAGGATACTCTTTCTACTTAAGGTCTATTGATTGGCAACATTAATTTAATCTGTAAGGTCCCTTCATAGCTGTCATTAGTGTTTAACTGAATAACCAGAAGATAGGAATCTTGTGGGAACACCTGAAAAAGTCTGTCAGCTCTAACAGCCTAAAACAGAACAGAGCTCAATAAAGAAAGAAAATTTATGTTAAATGAATGGCAGATTTAAGTACCTAAAAATGAATTATTGATTACCTCAGAATAACCGAAGAAACTCTAACATTTGTTAGTTATTTCATCTAGGTGCGAGAAGAGTAAATCAACAAAATTAAAGTGGGCATTTTCTAAGTTTCTGTCCTTTTGATTTCCTTCCATCTTCCTTAGGAAAGGTAGCTACTACCCTCATGGCTTCAACAATGATCTCTCTATGGATTACATCCGTAGTAGCTACTCTTTTTTGGCGTGGTAAGGTATCCAAGAATAAGCTACATCTTAAAGTTCAAATGTTTGGGTCCTTATGATTTAGATAGCATCTGGAAGATTTTTTTTTTTGTAACTTTCTGTTTCTTGAAACTTACCAGTCTAAACCAGATTTTATAGAGAAGTTTTATGAAGGTTAAAAAAAAAGCACTAGATTCAGGTTACATATATACTTTGTTATGAATTGCAGTATGGTTTGGAAAAGTCATTGAAAATCTCTACATAATGATGGTGATAATACTTTATTTGCATACCTTATGGGAATATTTTAAAGTCCAAATGAGATTAATGTATACGGAAGTACTTTGAAAAATAGAAAGGACTTTTCAAACGAAAGAAAGCAGTGATTGGGTTTTTTGTTTTTTGTTTTTTTACCTCTACCAACCAAAAACGACTAGTTGAAAAATGTTTTAATTAATTTTTTACCTTTAATTCAGGGAAGTCCAAATAAATTGAATCATTGCTTTATATGCATATATATACATATTTTTTTTTGCAGTTGAGCAAGAGGTATCATTATCACAAATACAAATGATACTGTTAAATTTGCTTTGGGTAATTTTTGTTTTTAAGAACCTGTTTCTAAATAATGCATCATCTGGATAGCATATAGATTGAAAATTTGAGCAAAAAATCGCTTTCTTTTAGTAATATGCATTTAAGACTCCTCCACTTCTTTTTATGGCTTGATAGTTCATTTCCTTTTAGTGCTGAATAATAATCCATTGTCTGGATATACTACAGTTTATTTTCCATTCACCTAATTAAGGACATTTCTGTTGCTTCCAAGTTTTGGCAGTTATGAATAAAGCTGTTATAAACATTCATGTGTAGGTTTTTGTGTAGACATAAATTTACAGACCATTTGGGTAAATTCCAGGGAGTGTGATTGCTGGAACATATGGTAAGAGTATGTTTAGTTGTATAATAAACTGCCAAATTGCCTTTCCTCTAAAGTGACTGTACCATTGTGCCTCCCAGCAGCAATGAATGAGAGTTCTTGTTGCTTCACATCCTTGCCAGCATTTGATATTGTCAGTGTTTTGAGTTTTGGCCATTCTAATAGTTGTGTAGTTGTAACTCATTTTAATTTGCAACTCCCTGATAATATCTGATATTATAGTTTATTTTTCCATATTATTTACCATGTGTATATCTGCTTTGGTGAGGTGCCTGCTTGGGTCTTTTGCCCATTTTTTAATCGGGTTGTTTGTTTTCTTATTGTTGAGTTTTAGAAGTTCTTTTGTGTATTTTGGATAACAGTCCTTTTCAGATATGTTTTTTGCAAATAATTTCTCCCAGCCCATGGCTTGTGTTCTCATTCTCTTGACAGTGTCATTCACAGAAGTTTTAAATTTGAATGAAGTCCAGGTGATCAGTCATTTCTTTCATGGATCATACCTTTGGTGTTGTATCTAAGAACTTAGTGCCATAGTCAAAGTCATCTAGGTTTTCTGTTTATCTTCTAGAAATATTAAGTTTTGCATTTTACATTAGGATCTATGATCCACTCTGAGTTAATTTTTGTTAAATGTATAAGGTCTCTGTCTAGATTCATTTTTATATGGATGTTCAGTTCTGCCTGCATCATTTGTTGAAAAGATTATCATTGCTCCATTGTATTGACTTTGATCTTAGTCAAAAACTAGTTGACCATATTTATGTAGGTCTATTTCTAGGCTTTCTATTCTGTTACATTGATCTATTTGTCTATTCCTTCACAAGTACTATGTTGTCTTGATTACTGTAGCTTTATAGAAAGTCATGTAGTCTAGTAGTATCATTTCTCCAACTTTGTTTTCCTTCAATATTGTGTTAGCAATTCTGGGTTTTTTTACTCTTCATATAAACTTTAGAATCAATTTATTGATATCCCCAAAATAGTTTGCTTAGATTTTATAGTACTTTTACTTACAACACTTCTGACACCATATGTATGATATCTTTTCCAACACCACTTCTCTAAGTCTCCAGCAACATCCAGATGTCTTACAACTCAATTCAGTTCAGACACTATCAACCTGGAGATAGCGTTAGATCCCACAAGTTAAGGACTTAATTTCACAGACCTCCCCCCACTTCAGATGCCAGTCCCAGGTTATTATCAGTACTTCTGACTAATCAGCTATAAATTCAGCTTTGAATACAAACACAGCTTTATTTCATCCTTCTTAATCAGTATACCTTTAATTTTCTATTATTGTTTTATTTCATTAGTTAGAACTTCCAAAATAATGTTGAAAATGAGAGAAGGGACATTCTTGTTTTTTGTTCCTGATCTTACTGGGAAAGATTCTAGTTTCTCACAATTACATATGATGTTAGTAGTAGGTTTTTTTTTTTTTATCATGTTGAGGGAATTCCCTTCTGTTCTTAGTTTGCTGAGAGTTTTTAATCATAGATGAGTGTTGGATTTTGTCAAATGCTTTTTCTTTACTTATTCATATGATCATACGATTTTTTTCTTCTTTAGCCTTTTGATATGATTAATTACATTAATTGACTTTCAAACATTAAAGCAGCCTTGCACACCTGGGATAAATTCACTTGGCTGTGGTGTGTAATTCTTCTAACACATTGTGTAAAATTAAATCAAATTTCATTGAATTTTTGCATCCATGTTCACTAGAGCTACTGGTCTGTAGTTTTTAAGATTTTATTTATTTGAAAGAGAGAAGTTGTGTGAGAGCATGAGTAGGGGGAGGGGCAGTGGGAGAGGGAGAAGCAGACTCCCCATTGAGCAGGAAACCTGACCTGGGGCTCAATCCCAGGACCCAGGGATCATGACCTGAGCTGAAGGCAGATGCTTAACCAACTGAGCCACCCAGGCACACCCAGACTGTAGTTTCCTTCCCTTGGAATGGCTTTATCTGGTTTTGGTATTAGAGTAACACTGGCCTCATAGAATGATTATGACATATTCCCTTTGTTTATATCTTCTGAAAGAGATTGCAGAGAATTGGTATAATTTCTCCTTTAAATGTTTGGTAGAATTCACCAGTGAACCCATCTAGACCTGGTGTTTTTTACCTTGGGAAGATTATTAATTCTTAGTTCAATTTTTAAAAACATATAGAGCCATTCAGATTGTCTATTTTTGTGAGTTTGGGCAGATTGTGTCTTTCAAAGACTTGGTCCATTTCATCTAGATTTTCAAATATGTAAGCATAGAGTTGTTTATAATATGCACTTATTATACATTTAACATCCATGGGGTCTGTAGTGATGTCCTTAATTCATTTTTGATATAAAATTTTCCTTTTCTCTGAAGAATTTTTAATATTTCTTGCAAGGTCTACTAGCAACAAATGCCCTCAATTTTTGTTTGTCTGAGAAAGTCCATTTCTCCTTCACTTTTGAAGGATATTTTAAAGCACAGAATCTTGTCTTTGCTCTTCTTTAAGTAAATTATGGTAAGTATTATTATTTTTTAACTTCTGGCTTCTTTCAAGATTTTTTAATCTTTCATTTTCTATAGTTTGAATGTGATATGCCTGGGTGCAGTTACTTTTGGTATTCTCTGATCTTCTTGTATCTGTGCTTTGGTATCTGACATTACTTTGGGAAATTCTGGGTCATTATTGCTAGAAATATTTCTTCTATTTTTTTTCTCTCCTTCTGGTATTCCCATTACGCATATGTTATATCTCTTGGAGCTGTCCCTTAGTTCTGTGGCATGTTTCTCAGCCCTTTTTTTTTTTCTTCTGTTCTTGGAAGTTTCTATTGACATTCCTCAAGCTCGGGGATTCTTTTCTCAGCCATGCCCAGTCTACTAATAAGTCCATCAGAGGCATTCTTCATTTCTGTTAGTGTTTTTAATCTCTATCATTTATTTTTCTTTCTTACAATTTCCATTTCTCTGCTTACAATTCCATCTGATCTTTCATGCTGTCTACTTTATCCATTAGTGCCCTTAGCTTGTTTATCATAGTCGTCATTTTTTTTAATTCCCATTCTGCTAATTCCATCATCCTTTTCATATTTGAGTGTGGTTCTGTTGCTTATTCTGTCTCTTCAAACTGTATTTTTTGCCTTTCAGTATGCCTTTTAAATTTTTCATGATAGCCAGATATGATGTATTAGGTAAAAGGAATGGAAGTAAATAGACCTTTGTTATTGTGCCGGTAAGTTCTCTATCTAGTCCAGGCACACTCCAGATAAAGTCAAAGGATATAGAAATATCTACATACATCCAGTCACTAAGATGCTTTTTCTGATGCTCTTAAGATACTCAATGACTTATTTTTCCACTTTCAGTGTACCATTATGTGAACATATTTTCCCTTTTGAATCTTTTTTTTTAATTTGCCATGCTGCTTTAAATAAATTTCATCATATTACATAGTCAGGTTTGTTTTAATTTTATGAAAGAAACAAATACTAGGCTGACATATGTACATATATCTTTTTTCCCCTTGGGAGATATTTTCCTTTTTAGTAATTGATAGGTAATAAATAATGTTATATATAACAATCTAAAGGAAAATGTCTTCATATTAAAGAATATTTATTTTCTATGTTTTTTCTGAGTTATAAGATACAATAAAGTACACAAATCACAACTGACTAGCCAAAAGCTGAACATACCCAAATAACTAGCATACAGAAGAAATAGAATATCGCCAGCACTGTGAATTCCTTTTCATGACCCCTTCTATTCACTAGCCCTTCCCAAGGGTAACAATTATTTTGAGTTTTAACATCATGGATAAGTTTTCCTGTTCTTGAACTTCATATAAATGAAATCATACACTGTGCTCTCTTTTACATCTAGCTTTTTTTGTTTAATATAGTGTTTCTGAAAACTGGAGACATATTTTAGCAAACAGAATCAATGATCTATGTGAACTCTGCATGCCACTTCCCCATGTCTGTTTTGAAGTAATACAGCTAGGAATTTGAAGCACAAACACAGCCTATTGAAAGAATAAACCCTGGAGAGAGCACATTTTTTCATCATCCATTCTGACATTTTTGAATTAAAAGGAACTTTCTGCATGAGAAATTCTAATTGAAAGGCATCATAGATCATGAGTAGTAGAGACTCTGGTTATCTCCTAATTAGACTACTCATACCGAAACAACAGTAAGTTCACTAAAAATGTTAGCCTAATATGAAACAAAACAAAACAAAACAAAACAAAACAAAACAGTAGAAGCCTACAGTCTTAAGCTAAACTTTTTCAACTGTCTATAACTGCAAGAAAGGGTGGGTATATAGAAAACCCCATTAATTTTTGCCCTTGGTTTTTAGTTACTCAGAAACCTACATATAAATTACAGAATTTAATAGGTCAGAAATTTAAGATGGGGATTTTTTTTAAAGTACGCTTCACACCCAACATGGGGCTTGAACTCATGACTCTGAGATCAAAAGTCGTCTGCTCTACTGACTAAGCCAGCCAGGTGCCCCTAAGATGGGAATTTTTAGCACTAAGTTTGGTCAAAATAGAATTGTGAGAAATCTGAATATTTACAACAAAGCAGTTTTAGAAAATTTTATTTAACAATACACTAATGTAACACATTATCAAATATTTCTCAATTTTTGTCTATAATGGACATTTTAAATCAGTTTTCTGAATCTACAAACAAGAAAAAAAATCTGTTTGGATTTCTACATGTTAATTCAGTGCAAAAAACATTTAAGAAATGGTTACTATAGTTAATATAACAAACTGTATAAATATCTAGCTTCTCTAAAATATTTTAAATTATATAAAAATAATTATAGCAATGTATTGTTGGGTTTATAATAAACATAGATCATCATATATAAAATAATATAAAAATGAAGAAAAGGAATGGAGTTATACAAGAGTTACATTTCTATATATCACTGGAATTAAGTTAGTATGAATATGAAGTAGATTTTATAAAATGCATATTTTAAGCCCTACACCAAAAAGTAAGAAAATAAGTTTAAAAATAAGGAAATAACATTAAAAGAATTAAAATGCTACTCTAGATCATATTCACTTAAAGCAGTCTCTAGTCAATTACCTGTTCACCAAGTCAATGGGTACACTTACCCTTTGACATATTGGTGAAATTGTTATACTGTGATTTCTGCCATTATGTTCCTGCTTGCCCTCCAGTTTTTACTGGTATTATAACAGTTTTCTCCAAAAGGCTTTCAAGCACAAGTCAATTCCCTCATTTATTAGATGAGGTGGAGATATGCAGTATATATTGGATTCTATGTCCATAATCTAACTACAAACGGAAATCTTATGAACGAATTGATGTAATTCCTAATGAAATCATGACCACGAACTTCTGATAATCATTCAGGAGTTGTATGTTATTTCAGGTAAGAAACCAGAGATATAATCTACCTACTTTATGCTCTTGACAGATGGTGGCTCAGATTCTCTTGAGATCAGAAGTGATGAAGTATAGAACACACTTTTTCCCAAAGGGGAATTAGTCTCTTTTTTTAAAAAAAGATTTTATTTATTTATTTGACAGAGCACAAGCAGGGGGAGCAGCAGAGAGAGAGAGAGAGGGAGAAGCAGGCTCCCCACTCAATGGGAAGCCCACTGTAGATGTGGGGCTTGATCTCAGGACCCTAGGATCATGACTTGAGCTGAAGGCAGATGCTTAACAGACTGAGCCACCCAGGTGCCCCAAAGTTAGTCTTTTTGAAAGAAGGCCCAGAGATCTATTTTATTCATTCCTATTCTAATTTAAGGAGATCCTCTTTTTAAATCTCTACCACTTTCATGTGTTGGCAATTGCATGTACTACATCAGTGCTGAGAACAAGAATGACACATGAAAATATACATATATTTACTTAGGAGATCCTGGTTGTAGTGGGCAATTTTTGGCTCCCCAGCACCTGAATATCCTTTCTATGTTTGAGGAAATCCTCATTTTATGAATCTTAAGGGGAGACAAGCTCAGTCAAATAGATGCATCTTCCTTGAATTTAAAATCTAGAACTAGGCACATAATGCAACAAAGAATGGAAAATAGATGTTAATGGTAACATTAGCAGTAACCTGTTTCCAGGGTCATTAGCGAGAGTGATGCCAGCATCAGTGCAATCTTTGATGGTCAATGGCAGTGATAGCGGTGTCCTCAGTACACAAGTTCCGTGGTGGATTTTGCCTGTGATTACAGCCACATTGTTGTTTATTTTTTAAGCCTGTTACTGTAACATCTTTTGTTTTTTGATTCTGTGAACTAATTATTTTCTTAAACTTCTCTTTGGCTTAAATCATTCAGTTGGTTTCTGTTGCTTTCAACTCAGAACTCTGATTTATACCATGGTCGTAAAATGTCAGGGCTCACAGGGAAACTTGAAAGAATCTCAAGCAGACAGTGTACTGAGTGCAGAGCCTGACATGGGGCTCGATCCCACGACCTTGAGATCATAACCTGAGCCAAAATCAAGGGTCCAATGCTTAACCAACTGAGCCACCCAGGTGCCCCTATTTGCAGGATTTTCTGATCCCAATTCCTTCTCTTGGAATTTTTCTTGTAGAAATATTTCTCATTATGTGTCTCTCAAGGATAAGTGGTAGAAAAATTATATTTAGACTTTGTGATTGCAGCAATATTTGGTGTTTTGTTAAACTGAATACTAGGTATCCCTCTTACACATTGCAATCAAACTCTTAGGGCTTTCTGGACCTTTATCTAAGAATACTTATTTAAGAGAATGTTTGTGGTTTTTAAAATCCAAAGCAAAATGTTTATACAGACTCAAATAATAATTTTAGATGTTAACATTTATTATATTCTTTTAATCTATGAGGCTTCTCACTAAACACTTTAGAAACAAGTACTATTATTATTTCCCTTTTACAGGTGTGGTAACCTGGCCTCAGAAACATTAAGAGACTTGTTTAAGACCACAGAGCTAGTAAGAAGCACAGCTGATATGGAAACCCAGGTGAGTTAAACCACAAAGCTTGTGCTTTCAATCAATATGCTGTATTGATAAGAAAAAAATTGACTTTTTAAAAATTCCTTACTTAGATGTGAGAAATGAAAAAGATAAAAAAATATAAGATTTAATTATTATGTTTTCTTTATATGTATGATTATCTTGTTGTTGTGTCAGCCCCAGCCTGATGATAGTGATGCTTTTGGCTGGGAATCCCTGAAGCACTGGCCCATATTATTCACAGGTAGCCCCCACTGATACTTCTCCCACTGGGGCTAATGTTGTGGCTGGACTAGTGCTTGTGGTTCTTATCAGAATTGCAGGACATTCTTCAGCAAAAATCATCAGGGAACTGTGAAGAACAAGATTTATTATTTGTTTTGGAGGATACATGGCACACCTGAGGACCACACAGTGAGACTGTAAAGAAAGAGAAAAAGAAAGAACAGGCCTAGGGCTCTGAATTTATTAGGGCTTGAAGGTGGGATCGCCAGGGTTTTGGGGGTTCATGCTTTATTGGCTAATTTAAAGTATAAGAGTGGGATTTAGGATGGGGGAAGGGAGAAATGGGTTCATTCCCGCAATCAATATCTAAATTATTCAGGGTTTTCTGAAACAGGGAACTTCATAGGTGGGGGTGTTCTAATTCTTTATCTGGTTGTTTTGCTAGTAGCTGTTTCACGCAGCTGGCAATGTGTATATTCAAGATGGATGACTTTTGGAACAGATGCCTGGGCAATCAAAATCTTAATGTCAGATACTTACACTACACTTGTTAATCCTAGGAGCTAGTATTATCCCAAATTTGCAGATGAGGAATCTGGGCCACAGGGAAGGAAAGGATTAAAGAAATAGTAAGTGGTAGAAGCCAGATTTATTTTCAGTTACAGGGCTCTAGGACAGGCTCTTATCCCTTAGACTATGCTGACTTTCAGTAGATGCTATGACCAAGTGCAACGTTCCTGGGTCTATTTGCAAACTCCAGAGTGTTGAGATGGAGTTGTGGCAGTAGTGCCAATGGTTCCTATTTCCTGTATCAGAGCTGTAATAGTGTGTCCTTGAATTCAGTAATCCTAGAGGCTACCTTCTGACTTTAGCAGAAGTAGAAACATCCTTTGGTCATCAGTTTTAAGATATTCTGGAACTTATTTCTGTGGATACAGCCAGAGTGTGACTTTGCAGGTTTTCCAACAATTTTGTAAGCAAATGCTTATAATGGATTACTCAAACATTTTGTACTGTGGTTGATCTCGTCTGGGGGAAAAACATGTTATTTAATGGAGTTTTTTAGAATGTTTATACATGTTTCTAAACACTGACCTGCAAATCAAAGTAAGTATCGATTCTATCAAGACTTTGCAAGAATATAATTCTCAGGTTTGGCAAGACTATTTGCACATGGAAATGTTAAAGTCTTAGATATGTAGACATTATATTGTCTGAGAGACTTTTCGCAAGGGCCAATGCCCTTTCAGAACATAGGAACTTGTTAGTATGACTTAGAGAAAAATTGCATGAACTTTGAAATCAGATAGGTCTAGATTCAAAACTTGGCTTCTAAATTTATGAGTTGGGTTGTATTCAACTTTCCAAACCACAATTATTTCATTGATAACCTGTAAAAAAATATACACTCCCTATCTTGTAAGATTCTCATGAGAATTAAATGATATGGGGCACCTGGGTGGCTCAGTCGTTAAGCATCTGCCTTCAGCTCAGGTCGTGATCCCAGGGTACTGGAATCAAGCCACCCCCCCCCCCCCACATTGGGCTCCCTGCTCAGCAGGGAGCCTGTTTCTCTCTCTCCCACTCCCCCTGCTTGTGTTCCCTCTCTAGCTGTCTGCCTCTCTGTCAAATAAATAAATAAAATCTTTTTAAAAAGAATTAAATGATATAATACCTGTAATATTTGTGACACAATATTTGGCATGAGATAAATATATAATTAATATAGTTACTTTCCTTTTCTCATGCCCCATTTTCCAAATGCTGGTTTTACCTTATGAGATGTTTTCAAGAGCAATTAGGTTTTTACATTTTATTTGATACCTTTCTGTATACAATGTCATACTAATTTGGCTAGGTAGCATTTCCAATCTAGATACCAATAGCAGGAAGAGGTTAGGTCACTTTGTATGAGAACTGGTGACAAGTTGAAGTGAACAAAAAGAAATACATGTGGGGTTAGAAAAATTGTGAAAGCATACAACTCAAAGACTCTCAACCAGTATACATAGGAAGAAAACCACACCAAGGTTAAATGCATATTACTAAATGAAAGAAGTCTTGCTCTTCCACCAACCCCTGGCAAGAATGAATGGGCAGAAGTTGGAGGATTTTTAAGCCAGTTGAATATACTGTGTATGATACTATAATGATGAATACATATCATTATACATTTGTCCAAACTCCTAACGTACAACACCAAGAGTGAACCATATGTAAACCAAGGACTTTGGGTGATTGTAATGTGTCAGTGTAGGCTCATCAATTACAACAAATGTATCACTCTGGTGGGGGATGTTGGTAATGGGAGAGGCTGTGCATTGTAGGGGCTGTGAACTTAAAATGGCTCTAAAAATAATCTCTTTTTTTAATAATAATATTTTTTATTATATTATGTTAGTCACCATACAGTATATCCCTAGTTTTTGATGTAAAGTTCCATGATTCATTACTTGCATATAACACCCAGTACACCATGCAATACGTGCCCTCCTTAATACCCATCACCCACCCACACAGACACACAGACACACACACAAGCTTACCATAATCAAAGTGTTGGGAATAAAAGTGAGGAATAAAAAGAAAAATCTTAAAAGCTCCCAGAGGGAGAAAGAAGACGTTATCTGTAAAAACAAAGATAAGAATGGCAATTCAACTATTATCAAAACTATGCAAACCAGAAAAGCATCATTTTGAAGCAGAAAAAAATATCGATTCTATCAATAGAAATCTATACCCATGGAAAATATTTTAAAATGTCTTGCAGAAAATAATATGAAGACTTCTGCTTCCAGACAAGATGAAGTAAGAGGGATCATATTAACCCACCTGACTGAAATAAACAAAAATTACATACAAAATCTATGAAAAATGTTTTTAAGACACTGGTTATCAGGCAACAAAAGACAGTGATCCATGAGAGAAAAGAGCCAAAGAAAAGTGTATGGTTGATTTTCCTTACTGACTTGAGAAATATTTCAGACTGTAGGGCAGGGAGAGGACCCAAGGAAAGCCCAGCAGACTCCATCAGTTGATGACACAAATTTGAGAATACTGGGAAGCCAAGTAGCCCAGAGTTTGTGGGACAGAGTATAGGAGAAGATAATGCTGCATAGTGAGAAATCTCCAGAGATCTGTGGAGAGTCCCTCTTGAGTATTCAGCAAAGCATTAATCAGAACATGTATATGAGGAAACTACATAAGTCTGAGGAAAGAATCCATCTGAGAAAATCATATAAGAATAGTACTCAGCTCTCACACAGAGCTGGGAATAGTGCTTGTTCTAATCAGCCAGACTGGAAAACCACATAATTCATGGGTTATTGGTTAAAGTACTCAGAATGATCTTGCCTCAGCAATAGAAAATTATCCTTAGACCAAAGAGTCTTTTGGTCCCAACTAACAAATCTTAAAACAAGACTGAAATAGATCAGTCTCTTTTCAAATGATTTATCTGTACAGAACAGAGGTCAAAGATATTTCAAATAGAAAAATATACAGATAATGCTAAGTGAAATAAGTCAAGCAGAAAAAGACAATTATCATATGGTTTCACTCATTTATGGAACATAAGAAGTAGGAAGATCGGTAGGAGAAGAAAGGGGGGTAAACAGAAGGGGGAATGAACCACGAGAGACTATGGACTCTGGGAAACAAACTGAGGGTTTCGGGGGGGATGGGAGAGGCTGGTGATGGGTATTAAGGAGGGCACGTATTGCATGGTGTATTGGGTGTTATACGCAAGTAATAAATCATGGAACTTTACATCAAAAACTAGGGATGTAGTATATGGTGACTAACATAATATAATAAAAAATATTATTATTAAAAAAAAGAAAAATATACAGTATTCAATAAGGTAGTTAACAGTGGCTGGCATCCAATCAAAGATTACCAAGCATACAAAAAGCAGCAGGATAATACAACTCATAATGGGGGGGGGACACCAACCAACTGAAATTGAGCAAAGCTCACAGGATGATAGAATTAGGAAACAAGGACGTTAAAGCAGTTATTATAACTATATTCCATGTGATCTAAAAGTTAACTAGACTTCCAGTTCAGACCAGATGGCATAAATTCATTTTCCCCGATCTTCCTGGCATAATACAACTATAAACCCTGGAAATAATGCAAAATAACAAAAGGAGAATGCTGACAAGTGCAAAGAGGAAGGTGAACTGATTAGGGACTTCAGAACTGAAGGAACAATTACCAGCAAAGTGTCTTATTGCATCTCAGACAACAGAAGGCAACCCAGGACCAACATTTCCTAAATTCCAATCTAGCAATAAAAGGCACCCAAATAGGCTCAGTCTTCTCCTGGATTAAATGAGAATCCTGCCAGGTGAGCATGTTAGCACAAGCAAAGGGAATTACCAAAGAGTTAGGTTGACAATTAAGGGCCAGGGAAAGTACTCTTCTTCCCTCCTCAGTCTGAGACCCCAATCCCTCATCCAGAGATACAACACGCCCAGGTATACAAGCAAGGGGAATCCCACAAGAAGTGGTCTGGTCTGGATACCCTCCTCTACCAATATCAGGGGCTGGATGACACCAGAAAGAGGGATCCTGCCATGACAAGGACCCAGGTTGGGAAGCCCTCTTATTCTGCTTGCATCTGATACTCCTCCCCTACTGAGAGACAAAAGGAATCTGGAGACATGGACAAAGAGGATTCCACCACAACTAGGGGTTGGCTCAGGAAGCTTCTTCATATTTGTGGGACTGAGACTCTTCTCCCCTACTATGAGACACTGAGTGAGTGAACAGCACCAATAAGGGGGATCCTAACCCAACAAGGAGCATGGCACAGGAAGCCAATATGTTCTTTTGGGCTTGGAGATGTTCTTCTCCTACCTACCAGCACCAGGCATCCCAACCTAGACAGCACCCTTCAATAACAACTCCAGGGATAGCTCCAGCAGCTGAGATAAACCAAGCAGACCATAATGGCACCACAGAGCTTCTGAAAATTAAGTAATCACTGAAGTCACAGCTTAAAAAAGGCCAGCAACTCCATGTAAAGCCTAAGCAGGATGAATGAATGCTAAAATAAAAGATTTAAATAGGGCCCAGAGCCTCCTAACATAATAGAACATAATGGCCAACATATCTGATACAAACAAAAATTTTTCATCATACCAAGAATCAGAAAAATCACAACACAGATGAGAAAAGACCATCAACTTATGTCAACATGAACCTACATTAGATTTTGGAATTATCTGACAAAGATTTTAAGGCACCCTTAATGAAGATGCTCCAACAAACAATTATAAATTCTTTTAAACATGAAACACATGAAAAAATTGAAAATTTCAGCAACTAAGTAGAAACCATTAAAAAGAAAGAAATGGTAATTACAGAACTGAAAATTAAAATTAAAATATTTGCTGTATGGGCTCAATGTTAGAATAGAGATGACAGAAGATAGAATCAGTACAGTTAAAAAGAATTGACTCAATTTTGACAACATAGAGAAAATAGCGTTTATAGAAAATAGCGTCAGAGAAACTAACAGAGCCTCAGGGACTTATGTGTGAGACAATAGCTAAATATCCACCAATTATTTCATCAGTGTCCATGAAGGAGAGGAGAAAAAAATGGGTACCCAAAGAAATAATAGCCAAAAGTTTGCCAAGTTTAGCAAAAGATATAATCTTATAAATTCAAAAGCTAAATTAATTTTGAATAAGGAAATCCAAAACATCCCACAATGAGACACATAATAAACTTTTGAAAAGTAAAACAAAGAAAAATGTTAAGTCAGATAGTAAAGACACATTACTTATAAGGGAATACCAATTCTAATGACAGTATTTTCATCTGACCCTGGTGGCCAAAATAAAGTAAGAAAACAGTTTTCAAATGCAGAAAAATAACTGTCAGTCATGAATTCTATATCTGGTTCAACTAACCTTCAGCAATGAATGAGAAATAAAGATATCCTCAGATGAAGGAAAATGAAAATAATTTGTCACTAACAATCCTGTGCTTAATGGCTAAAAAGAAAGGAAACGATGAAAAAGAAGTCATGGAACATCAAGAAGGAAAAAAGAAAAAAAATGTAAAAATCAGAAATATGGGTAAAACAGGATAGTTACTGATTTAACCAAAATTTAAAAAACCATCTAATATGCAAGATACTGATATTTAAAACTGGGGAAAGTAGAGGTTCCCAAATGGAAGTATGGTTTTTACACTTAAAGTGATAAATGTTAACTTCAGTAGACTGTGTGATAAGTCAGATGTGTATATTGTAATACCCAGAACAACCACTACAAATTATATAATGATATGCACTCAAAACAATATTCATTAGGAGTCTGGGTGGCTCAGTTAGTTAAGCAACGGATTCTTGGTTTCTGCTCAGGTCATGAACTCAGTGTTGTGAGATTGAGCCCTGCATTGAGCTTCTCATTCAGCCTGAAGTCTGCTTGAGATTCTCCCCCTTTCCCTCTACTCCTCCCTCTGCTTGCACTCTCTCTTTCTCTCAAATAAATAAATAAAATCTTTAAAAGCAAACAAAAACAAAAAAACCCCACTATTAAAAAAGAGAATCCTAAAAAAAAAAGTTCAAGTAATCCATAGGAAGGCAAAGAGAGAGAGAAAAACAGAGAAAACAAATAAAAATAAATACTAAAATGAGAGACCTAAACTCTAACATATCAATAATTACCTTAAGTGCAAATACTTTTAAATATACCACTTAAAGGATAGACACTGGAAGCGTGGATAAAACATTGTGATTGAACTCTATGCTGTTTACAAGGAACTCATGTTAAATTCAACAACAGAGGTAAATTTAAGCAAAAGAATGAAAAAAGATATCTCTTACAAACAGAAATCAAAATTTTTGAAAAAGCAGGAGTAGCTATATTAATATAAGATAAAGTAAACTTCAGAGCATGGGAACTTTTTGAGACAAAGAAGGACCTTACATCATGATAAAAGGATCAATCTGCCAGGCAGGAAGACATAATGATTCTGAATGTGTATCATTCAAGCAACAGAGCTTCAATTTACATGAAGCAAAAACTGATAGAGCCGAAAGGAGACATAAACTGGTCCAAAATTACAATAGGACTTCTAAAACTTCAGTCCCAGTAACTAACAAACAATGACTAGGAAGAAAATCAGCAAGGATATAGAATATCTAAACAAAGCAATAGACTAAAAAGATGTTAATTGACATGTATAGAAACATCCTACCCAACAACAGCAGAATACACATTTTTTTCCAAGTACCCAAGGAACATTCACCAAAATAGATAAATGTCCTAAGGCATAAAACAAACCCTAACAAATTTTAAAGAATTAAAATAATGGAGTATGATCATGGATCAAATTGGAATCCAACTAGAAATCAGTAATAGGCAACAGGTAAATCATTAAGCACTTGAAAATTAAATAATACATATCTAAATAATGCATGGATCAAAGAGGAAGTTTCAAATGAAGTCTTAAAAGCATATAAAGAACAGTGGCGCTTTGATGGCTCAGTTGATTAAACGTCTGCCTTCAGCTCAGGTCATGATCCTGGGGTCCTGGGATCGAGTCCTGCATCTGGCTCCCTGCTCAATGGGGAGTCTGCTTCTCCCTCTCCCTCTGCTACTCCCCCTGCTTGTGCTCTTTGTCAAATAAAATCTTTTTTTTTTAAAAAAAAGCATATACAGAACAGAATAAAAAGGAAAATATAGTATATGAAAATATGTGAGATGAGGCAAAATAGTGCAGAGATGGATATAATGGCCTTAAATGTTTACAATAACGGAAACAAAATGGGAGATTCTATAGCCATTCAAAAGGTAACAAAAGGAATACTACAAACAACTTTAGGTTAGTAAATTCAACAACTTGGAAGAAATGGACAAATCCCACGAAATCCACAAAACCAAATCTCAACCAATAAAAAAAAATGGAATATCTTTTTAACCATCAAAGAAATTGAATTAGAAATTAAAGAGTTTCTTTAAAAAATATCTCCAATTCTAGACACTGGAGATACAAGAGGAGAAAATTACATGTACAGAAAAGTAGAATAACTCTCATGATTACTGACACAAAATTCTTAAGACATGATTAGCAAATTGAATCTGGCAACATAGGAAAATAGTATATTATGATCAAGTGGATTTTTTTCCTCTGAAATGAAAGATTGCTTTAACTTTCAAAAATCCATGTTAAGGAAAATGTCACACATGCACAATAGAATATTATTCAGCCATAAAAAAGGAAATCATGCCTTTTAACAACAAAATGGATGAACCTTGAGGGCGTTATACTAAGTGAAATAAGTCAGACAGAAAAAGGCAAATGCTGTCACTTCTCACTTAAAAGTGGAATCTAAAAGCCTAAAAGCATAGAAACAGTAAAATCCTTGTTACTAGGAGCAGTGGGGTAGGAGAAATGAGCAGGTATTGGTCAAAGAGTACACACTTCCAACTATACAATGAGTAAGTTATGGGGATCTAATGTACAGCATGGTGACTGTAATTAATACCATATTACATACTTTAAAGTTTTTGTTTATTTTTTTAAAGATTTTATTTGTCAGAGAAAGAGAGAGAGCATGCACGCACACAGGCAGGGGGAGCAGCAGGCAGAGAGAGAAGCAGGCTCCCCACTGAGCAAGGAGCCCCATGTGGGACTCAATCCCAGGACCCTGAGATCATGACCTGAGCCGAAGGCAGACGCTTAAATCAACTGAGCCACCTAGGCATCCCTTATTTATTTATTTTTTAAGATGATTTTTTTAAAAATTCAATTAGCCAACATGTAGTATTCCTTTGAATTAGCATTTTTGTATCCTTTGGGTAAATACCTAATAGTACAATTGCTGCCTTATAATGCAATCTTGCCATTTGCAGCAAAGTGGATAGAGCTAGCTAGAGAGTATTATGCTAAGTGAAACACGTCAGTCAGAGAAAAACAAATACCATATGACTTCACTCATATGTGGAATTTAAGAAACAAAACAAATGAGCAAAGGGACAAAAAAGAGAGAGAGGCAAAGAAAGAAAGAGACTCTTAACTACAGAGAACAAACTGATGGTTAGCAGAGGGGAGGTGGCAGAAGGAATGGGCTAAATAGATGATGGGGATTAAGGAGTGTACTTGTGATGAGCACTAGGTGTTGTATGGAAACGTTGAATCACCATATTATATACCCGAAACTAATATTACACTGTAAGTTAACTGAAATTTAAATTAAAACTTTAAAAAATGGGCAGAATTTTGAACAAACAACTCACCAAAAAAGACATACAAATGCCCTGAAAGCACATGAAAATATGCCCTATATTATTAATTATTAGAGAGATGCAAGTTAAAATCACAATGTGATACCAGAATGCATTCAGTAGAATGACTAAAATTAAAAGACTTGGAATACCAACTGTTGGTGAAGGTAGAGATCAAATGGAACCCTCATATACTGGTGATGGATATGTAAAATGATACCTTCTCTTTGGAAAATTATCTGGCAATCTTTTTTACAAAGATAAACATGTAATTATCATGTTACCTGGCAATTCTACTCCTAGGTATTTTCCCAGGAAAAGAAAAATATGTATTGCCACAAAGATTTTTAACAGATATTTATAGAAGCTTTATTCATAAAAGCTCAAAACTGGACTTAATTCAAATGTTCATCAGTAGATGAATGGCTAAGCAAATTGTCTTTTATCTATAAAATACTATACTACTTACAAATAAAAAATAAGATACTGATACACATGACAACCTGTATAAATATAAAAACATATACTGCATAAAAGAAGCCTCACAGAAAGCATTACTTCCTTTATAATTTCATTTATAAGAAATGCTAGGGATGCCGGGGTGGCTCAATTGGTTAAGTATCTGACTGGATTTCAGTTCAGGTCATGATCTCTTGGGTCATGGGATGGAGCCCCAGATCATGCTCCATGCTCAGCAGGGAGTCTGCTTGAAGATTCTCTCTCTCTGCCCCCGCAAATAAATAAATAAATCTTTTTTAAAAAAGAAATTCTAAAACAGGCAAAACTAATCTAGAATGATGGAAGTCAGATAACTTGTTGTCTTTGGCTGGAGTTGGAGGAAGAATGCAAGGGTTGCTTTTAGGTTAAAATAAATATTCTATATTTGACTACGGTAGCAATGACATGGGTATTATTAGTTGAAACTTTGAACTGTACGCTTAAAATGGTGCTTTTTTGGTATATTACACCTCAATTGAATTTATTACAATTTTTAAAAAAGAAATCATTATTTATAAACAAAACAAAATGAAAAAACAAAAGCTAGATATAATACCTAGCCATAGAGGCTACTGATGATTTTATATGTCATAAACCATGATGAATACTATATTTTTTAAAAATTGTCTGGAAGTGTCATCAATGAGACTGTAAAACAGGATGGGGGTTTAGAGCATACTTCCTTAGGAAGTGACACTTGTGATAAGAAATGAATGATGAGCAGAAGTTAACTATGTAAAGGGGAAATGAAGATGATGCAGGGGAAGAATGTCCCCAAATGTAAAGGAAAAAAAATACATGATAAGGAGGCTTGGTGGGAAATAATGAAGGCCAGCCTGACTGCGGCACAGAAAACTGGCTAAAATCTGGTGGAGATGAAGGAAGAGAGGCAACAAGAACCTGGCCATGTTGGACTTTATGGGATGTTAGTCTCATATCCTAAGGCTCTTGGAGGATTTTTTTTTTAAAGATTTTATTTGTTTATTTGAGAGAGAGCGAGAGCACGCATGGGGGGAGGGAAAGGGAGAAGCAGACACCCCTCCAAGAGTGCAGAGCCCAAAGTGGGATGCTGAGATCATGACCTGAGCCAAAGTCAGACTTAACTGACAGAGCCACCCAGGCGCCCCTGCTGTTAAAAGATTTTAAGTTGGAAATGGTCTTGTGCCATGCTCAGATTCACATTTTGGAAAGATTGCTCTAGCTGTGGGATACTTGATCGATGCAGTGGGGTACAGAGACTGAATTCAGGGAAAGTACTTAGGTGGCTACTGCTGTAATCCTGAAAGGAGATGCTGATGTATTAAATGACTTAAGCTGTGGTAGTGGAAATGGTGATGGGAAAAAAAAAAGTGGACAGTTGTTAAAGATATTTAGGAGGTAAAACCAAAGGGGCATGGTCGTATATTAGATATGGGGGAAGAGGGACAATAGGGTATCAGGTTTGCTCCCTACGTTTCCCTCTTGTAGAATTGGACAAATGGGGATGTCATTCACTGAGATAAAATACACTGGAAAACGGTGCAGTTTGGTGTGGAAAAGTTCACGAGTTCAGTTTTTAATATATTGCTTAAGGTACCTTTTTCCTGGACAGCTAAATGGAGCTGGTGAAGTACAGATACCAATTTGAGACTTGAACCAATTGCATTTCCCATATTTTCCCTTTGTTTCTAGTTCCTTTTCCATCTCTGGAAGATTTTTTTTCCTTGTTTGAAAATCCAAGACATAAATGTTGTTTACCTAAACTTATGTGAACACTTTGATGGTGCATTTCCATTAAAGGACTGTATTCTAATTCTGTCATATTGTCAGAAGCACCTGATTTCGTTTCTCAAGAACTTATTTTTTCTTTGTTAGGAAAAGGCAGGTGAAGAATTTGATGGTTTCTCTCCTGTGTGCTCAGCTGAGTGTGGCCTGGCATATTTTGTTTAATTGTACAGAGCGTTTGCAATGAAATTCTTTGAAACCATTGTTAGTTGTACAATAAGCTGGAGTAAAGGAGGGTTCTGTACCTTTGATCAATAATGTAGTAGACAGTGGAAAATTTATAATGGAGAATAAATCACAGAAAAAAGTACTATGAACTAGACTAGATTTAAAAGCTCTTTTCAGCTTTTTTGGAACATCTGGTCTTTTAGTTTGATGCTAAGAACAGTACATTATGTAAATTATTGTGGAACATTTTGCAGAGTCAGTGCAGTGCTATGGGGATGATGTCAATATGAAGGACACTGAGGTCAGTAATTAGCCAGCACCAGGGAAGATGTGCCTATGAACAAGATTTTTTATTTGTAAAAATTAGATAAGGGTTATTAGCAAACTCAATAATTTATAGTCAGCAAATATTTGTCTTGTATCTACCAAGTGCAAACATGAGCTGCATATTGCAGGTGATGCTAAGATAAATAGTATATTATCTAATAATGGATTGAACAATGTAAAATAAAAATGAACTAAAGGCAACATGTCCCCTTGGAAATTAATCTACTGTGATGTTAAAGTGCCATCTAAATGCACATAGTACTCGACTCAAAGACAGTAGTAGAGTTCATTGCTGTTATAGATACTGAACCCCTTCCTCCCTACCATTTCAAGAACTATGACCCTAAAATATACCCAGGGTACTTATGAAAGCATAGTGGTCTCATTGTTTTATCTTGAAAAATGTGAGCACATTTTACATTCTATTCCTTAATATATTTATGCTTGTTCATATAGGAAATGCTTCCAATTAGTTAAAATACATTAAAAAATGATTCTTCAGAAAAATGCTGTTGTTTGTCCTGGGACATCATATATTCCCTAGCACAATTCAGGAACACTAAGAGTATGCATAATCTAGTTGAAATACATGATTCTATAGGCAAACTTCAGTTTATAGAATAGACATGCTTACCAAAAGAATCAGCTATAATTTGTTTTTAATGTATGTATCTCCCTTTTATTTTTCATTATAGAACTTGAGATCTCAAAAAAAAAAAAGAACTTGAGATCTCTTCTTTTGAAATAATTATATGTATGATCATGACATATATCTTTAGTAGCCTAATACCTAGGACACAGAAGAGCAGTGAACATAGTCATTAGATAGAGCTCAGTTTATAGTTATGTTGTTAGTGGTAGTTACTTAAGAAATATCTGTTGCTTTGTGACTAGTGCCACAAACACATGAAAATATTTGCTTATCTGGCTCCTGGGTAGAATATTTAAAACAACTTGTAAAAAGCAAGATATATTTATGAAATGCAAACATTTTTTATTATTGTACATAATGGTAATAAAGTACCATGTATTTGCCAATAGCTTGAGATAATGATGACCTTTGATAGCTAACCCAGTAGAACTCATACATGATTAATGTGAATATCTATCTGGTAGATGGTAAATTGTGAAATTATACATGTATGATTGAAGCCCCCGAAACTCCTATTAAGATAACCTGGGAAAAATTATCTGGAACTTTAGTGTGGCTACAATTTAGGCAACAGAAAACTAATCAACTATTATATACTGTTTGGAAAAATACTATGTATACAAAAGGGCAAGGATTATCCTAGAGGGGTGTCTGGTTGCTCAATTGGTTGAGCGTCTGACTCTTGATCTCAGCTCAGCTCTTAATCTCAGTGTTGTGAGTTGAAGCCCTGCACTGGGCTCCATGCTGGGTGTGGAACTTACTAAAAAAAAAGAAAAAGAAAAAAAGAAAGGGAAAGACTTATCCTAGAAAAGTTATCCTAAAAAGTCTAAAAAGTGGTTGACAGCCCATTTGGTTTGGCTTCCAGGGGTTCCTGATGGGCCAAGAGCCAGTTTTCAGTTCTTATGGATGAATACTACACACTTTCACATGCTTTATTTTGTGTGTATCTAAAGTACACTTTTAAAAGAAATCAATGGTAAGAGTTATCTTTAGAATATCTAGACAAATTAACATGGTACTAGTGTTACTAAGTATTCTAATTCAGTATTGTACAGAGAAGTACTTCTTAGAGGTACATAAAAGTAGGAACATTACATGGCTGTCATGAAATGCTTGGCATTGATCTGTAATTTCTCTTGTTGGAATTAAAGTCCTGATGTAAACCTCTCACTACTTGGCTGAGCCCTTCCTTCTAGGTACCATATCTAGTATTCTCTGTTACCAGTTCAAGGCTAGTACCATCTTTAACCTCAAAACCATGGTGTGGAAATCCATGTGATTCCAAACCTCACCACTACTTTGAAATCGCTGCTGCTGTGTCATAAGCACTATATCAAATAATCCCTAGGTATTACTAATACAGGTTAGACCCAGGGGGCCTGGGTGGCTGAGTCATTAAGCATCTGCCTTCAGCTCAGGGCGTGATCCCAGAGTCCTGGGATCGAGCCCCACATCAGGCTCCTTCGCTGGGAGCCTGCTTCTTCCTCTCCCACTCCCCCTGCCTGTGTTCCCTCTCTCGCTGGCTGTCTCTCCGTCAAATAAGCAAAGCAATATCACCTGTCTTATAATGCCCTCTGATTTAGAGGCAACAGAACCAAAGTCATATAATGCCAGAACTGTAAAGAACCTTATAGTTAAATCAGGAAATCTAAACCCTTCATTTAACAGAGGAGAGAATTTAATACTCATAGACATTAGGCAAGTCAGTTAAAATTTTCTAATCAATAGAAGAGCCAGTGCCTGTTTCTGTTTATCTCTCCAGATTTTTGAAAGAGTGAACAAAGATGTTAACAACATATCTTTCTAGTATATCTCTGAAACATAGAAGGAATTTGTTCCTATTTCCCACCAAAGCTGTTTCACATTTTCACCATTGTCCTCAACCTCTTTCTCTACCACTGCCCTTTCTTTTTTCCAGCTGGTAACCATATCTCCCACTTCACAGGGAAAATGTGTGTGACACAGTGAATGTAAGAGATCAACAAATGTCAGCTATAATTACTACTTCTCTTATTTCTTTTAATCATCCTAGTCAGGGCTTGGGACCTCTCTCAACTTTCTACCTCTTTTGCCACTGATCTACACAAGCTATACCCATGTCCATCCTTAAAACTTTACATTTTTTCCTAAACAGAACACTTTCTCATAGCTAGTCCATCCACTTCTGTTCTAGATTCCTGTCCTTTCTACCCTCTCAGGGACCTCCCCTCTTTTGATGTAAATTTTGATAGTCAGTAAATGAAACTTCTCCCTCTCCATTCTGTTCCATTTCCTCCATTTTCTTTTAGCATATCCACATGTTCAAGTGGCTCTCATTAAAACCAAACAAGATTTCTCAATCCTATTGATCTACCCTTCCTTCCCTTGGAATGCAAACTTCTAAGAAGTGTAGTCTACACTTAACCATATCCATCTTTTATTTCTCATTGTTTTTTCAATTACTTTAGTTTCGATTATGTCTCCCAAACTCCACTGACCCTATTTTTGCCAAGATTTTGTAGCAGCTTCTTCATTGCCAAATCTAATGGACATTTTCTCCATAACATTTGACATTGCTACCTCTATTGCCTCCTTGAAAATGCTTCTCCTTTGACTTCTTCAAGGTTAAACCTTCCTACCTTTCTAGGTGTTTCATCATTTGTTTGTTTTTAATCTCCTCTGTGAGATTTCCCCTTTACTATAAGACTTAAATGCTAACTTTTCCATATACCATTCTTGTAGACTTAAGTTTTCTTCTGTTAGTCTACCCACTTTCTTTTGGGTAATCTCATCAACCACCATGGGTTTACCTATCACAGTAAATGGATGACTTCCATAAGTTTACTTCCAGTGTGAAAATTTCACCGACCTCCAGAATTTATATCCAATTGCCTATCAAATGGGTTTGTACTAAGCATATTGGAGTCTCCAAGCTTTCCCTCCAAATCTTTTCCTCTTCATATGTTCCCTTTCTTGCTATTACTTACCACCATTTACTCATTTCTCAAAGACAAAAACCTGAGAGTTATCTCTAATTCTTCTCTCTTAAGGACACTTCCTATCAAATTAGTTACCAATTCTGTTTCTTCAGACAAATTAGTATACTTCCTTCTTCTTTACCCACTGCTATTACCTTAGGTTCTGTCATGTATCACTTTATTCCTATAGTGTGAACATGTTTATTCAGTAAATGTTTACTGCCTGGCACTGTTCTAAGTGCTGGTGATATAGTAATGAGCAAAACAGACCAATATCTATTCTCATGACACTTGCTTTCTACTTGAGGACAATAAATAGATGAGTAAATAATATAAGTTCAAACAGGGACAAGTGTTATTAAGAAAGCAAAGCATAAGAGAATCAGGACTGGGTGTGCATGTGTGTCTGTTTTAGACAGCAGTAGCAGGGTCTTTATGAGGAAATGCCATTTGAATGAAGATCTGAGGATGACAAGGAGTTAGCCAAGTGAATAGAGAAAAAACGTTCTTGAAATAAACAATTGTAATCCTGAACGGAAAATAAGGTTAATGATTTCACAAATAGCAAAAAGGTCACCATGACAGAAGCTTTGTTGAGTGGAGTGATAGGAGATGAAATTAGAGGGAGACAGGGATAAGAGGATGTAGGCTCTTTTGGCTATGCTACTGAACTTGGATTTCTACTCTAGGTTTAGTCTACTCTAGGTAAATCAAGGAAAGGTTGTGATCTGATTTACATTTTAGCTTCTGTGTGGAAAATAGACTATAGAGGAGCAAGTATAGCCATGGGAGATCAAATAGGAAGCTAATGCAAGGAGTCCAGGTGAGAGTTTAAAATGATGACAGTTGGAATGGTGAGAAGTAGTTTGATTTCGGATATCTTTCAGAGGTAGAGCTGATAGGAGTTGCTGATGGAGGTGAGAAAAGAGATGGATCAAGGAGATTTTTTAATATTTTTAAATAACTGACCTTTCTTTTTCCAGTTTTGTTCTCCCTTAAACCTGTTCTCCTAAATAGTTCCAGTGTTGTTGTTCTTAAGTGCTATTCTGATAATGACACTTTATACCTCTGTGGTTATTGCCAGGGTGATTTTTGCTTCCCTTCCCCCCAACATGTTTAGTAATGTCTAGAAACATTTTGGGTTGTTGCAACTTCGTGGGGTTGGAGGGAAGGTTGTTACTGGCATTTAGTGGACAGAGAGAGGCCCAGGATGCTGCTAAATATTCTCCAAAGCATAGAACAGCCTCTTCCCAACAAGGTATTATCTAGCCTAAAATATTAATAGTGATGAAGTTAATCAATATCACTGCACTCAGTTTAAGTGTCACTGCTTCCAGAAATCCTCTTCCAGTTTAACAATTTAATAAATAATAGCTAACATGAAGCACTCACTGTGTTTCCTCTAGTGTTAAGAGTGTGCATTAGTGAATTGGAAATTGCTATTAT
This sequence comes from Ursus americanus, assembly GCF_024610735.1. NCBI lineage: Eukaryota > Metazoa > Chordata > Mammalia > Carnivora > Ursidae > Ursus > Ursus americanus. The sequence goes on along the minus strand of NC_142164.1, from coordinate 34,474,918 downwards.
CCTCACTTCACAGTGTTAGACAAGTAATAGAGCTGAAATTTGAACTCAGTTGTATTTGACTAAAAGGTTCTTAAAAATTGCTCAATACTGACCTCCATTCCCAAGACTGAAGTAGAGTACCTCCTCCACGGTGAATGGATTGATTTCAGAGCTAATTACATTGTATTTTAAGTGTTTATTTGGTTGTCCCCCCACTAGTGAGTTCCTGGAGGGCAGGCAATGTGTCTTTTGTCTATGTATCCATAGTGCCTGGAGCAGTGTCTGGCACATTATAAATTCTCAAGAAATGTTTACTGAATGAATACTTACATTCTAGAAATGTGTGCACAGCTTATTATTTCCCCAGAGTGGTTGTTTGGAACCAGTTAAATTCACAGATTCATTTAACAAGTTTTACAGATGGGGATTAGTCTCTAAGGGAGTTAGCAACTGGCAAAATTTACATTGGTAACCACTCAATTGAGATTCTGTGGGTAGTAGGACAGTGGGAGTAAAGAAGAAGATGAGCAATTGTTTTGCATCTTAAGCTTTAAAGTGTGACTTCAGAGAGCTGAGAGCTCCCTGTTGTTGTTGTTGTTGTTGTTGTTGTTGTTGTTGTTGTTGGAGACAGTTAGCAGCATTATATTTTCTCATTGGTTTTCTGAGAACAATTTGAGTTCCTTCTCTGGCCCAAGGCTCACTTAAATGAAAGAAAAAGAATGTGTGTCCAAGGAAGAGAATTATACTAGCCTCTGCCTTTCTTAAAATCAAGCATCTCTGGAACCAGGGCAGAGTTAGGTGAGGATTAGCAAAATTTACCTGTTTCATCAGCAGTTATGCAATATTCAACAAATCTGGTTCTAAAACAATTCCACAAAATACGTGAGGGAGCAAATAAGATTAATGTTTTCAGAAGAATGAATTTGATTTTGTAAAGTTAGAGACCGATAAAGAAAGCCAGATAGAGTTGGTAGAAAACTACTATGCTAACCACAAATATACAAACGTGAAAAACAATTTGACTAATCCCTGCCTATCTCTGTCCTGGAGGTTCCAGAGATTCTTGGTTTTAAGAAAGAAAGGCAGAGGCTAGTATAACTCTCCTCCGGGAACACACGCCGTCTAGATCCAGAGTCCAGTACAGGTTGTAGTTCAGAACTTCTCTCTCTGGCTTGGCTAATAACAAAGGCTCTTTTGAACAAATACTAGTCAGGCTCCTCTGACTCTTTTTTTTTTTTTACAAGGCCTTAAACTCTGTCCTTGGCCTATTTATTTTAGTTTTAGCAAGAATCCTGCTGGGTCAGTTTAGGGTAAATCCCAAACCTTGACATCTGATCCAATTTCTCATCCCCGACCCTAGATATCTTATCATTCTGGCCTCCCTTCTGCAAAACATCTTGTCAAGTCAGTTTAACCAGAATCCCTCCTCCCCTAATGTTTCCTCTTAGTATTTTCCATCCACTGACTCCCACCCTGCTCCTTGGCTATAAATACCTAGTTGTCCTTGTAGGAGTTGAACTCAGTCTCTTTCCCTGCTACAAAAACCTGATTGTAGTGACCCCCCATATAAAGTCTGCCTTACCATCTTTAACAATCATCATGAATATGTTTTTTTTTCTTCAGCACTACCCTACCCAATTTTAAGGATTTAGATGATCAGGCCATCTTGCTAAATAAGGTTGTGGATCCACACAGTAAATAATCATTATTTTTCTACCTAATGGAGCTCCACTGAATAACTAGTAATAATTAATGATAACTAGAGATTTGTTAAGAGAACACTATGAAGAAAGGAAGAGGGATAGATCTAGGACATTTAGAAGAACTTTAGGGAGTGGCAGGCAATTGTGATTATAAACCCAGAGTTAAAAACAGCAGTCAATAAACAAGAGGGTAGGGGCGCCTGGGTGGCACAGCGGTTAATGGCGGTTAAGCGTCTGCCTTCGGCTCAGGGCGTGATCCCGGCGTTCTGGGATCGAGCCCCACATCAGGCTCCTCCGCTGGGAGCCTGCTTCTTCCTCTCCTACTCCCCCTGCTTGTGTTCCCTCTCTCGCTAGCTGTCTCTATCTCTGTCGAATAAATAAATAAAATCTTAAAAAAATAAAATAAATAAACAAGAGGGTAAAGCCAATGTTGGCAGATATCCAGGAAGAAGTGGCAAGGAATAAGGTTTTAAGTTTGGATCCAAGCAAAAAAAAAAGACATTATTCCTGGGGTAATTGCCAAGGAAAAAGAAAGAAAGAAAGAAAGAAAGAAAGAAAGAAAGAAAGAAAGAAAGAAAGACAAACCCTGGAGTTGAAGGAAAAGACAGGAATTTGAAAATAAGGCAACACAATCAGTGAACAAATTTATAGTGCTCTCAGCTAGATTGACTTGATCTTGAATTTCTGAAATAGTGGTCTAAAACATCTTATATTTGCCCTGATCAGGAAGAGTATTAGTTAGCTCTAAAACCAAGAGAAGAAGGGGAATCCCATCATAACATTTTATACCTTTCTTCCTGAGGCAAATAAATAATAATAATAATAATGTGAATGACTGATCCCTTTAACCCATAGGGTGACTCACTCTGAGGGGTAAGATGGTTTGCTGGCCTCCAGGTAGGACTTTCCTTAGTCCAATGCTTTATCTTCTGGTTGTTGTCCCCTAATGCAGTTTTCCTATGTAGAGCTGGATGTCTTGTCCATTGGCTGGTCTCAATGTTACAATGTCTTCTCTGAGATAACTCCTAAGGTGTCAGGCTCATTATATGTCTCCATAGAATAATGGTTGGGATTACTGAGGTTTCTTTCTTGCATGTACAAGTGCTAATATTCTATATCCATTGATTGGGTCTACAAGATGCTGGTCAGCATCACCAAGGTCTCTCTCCGAATACTGCTTGTGGCTCTCTCCCAGCACCCTTCCAGGATAGCCAGTACCAATGCTCCCACTGAGCCCTCTAGTGGCAGCATGGAATCATGCAGCTTTTTCAGGGATTACTTCACTTACATTAACTTGGTACCTTTTGACTTGGCCCAGGCAATTATATCTAAGCCAAGACAGAATATAAACCTGTTGAACATTTCCTGGTCTCCCAACGAACTCTCATACCCTCAAAAGTAGCTTTCCTATGGTATGTTAGGGTAAAGTACCTTATTTCTTCTTTGTAAATACCATCTCAAATTATCTAGGGGATTTGGTAACAGTCCCCAAAATATCTCAAGACAAATGGCTTAGGTAATTCTTTTTTTAAAAAAAGTCTCACTTATAGGAGCAAGTGACTTTAAAACATCGGGTATTTTTTTAGAGTAATTGTGTGAGGTGTTGGAGGTGTTAACTTTATGAAGGGAATCCTTTTACAGTGTATACGTATTTCAAATTGTCATGTACACTTTGAATGTTTTTGCTGAATACACCTCAGTAAAGGGAAGAGGGAGGAATCTGGTATTTATCAAGGCACTATTCATTTAGTGACATACCTCCAATAATGAGTCAAGAAGATTCCCCACATCTTCAATAATTAAGAGCCTTATATTATGATTACAGATATTAAGAATGGTAACTTTTAGACCTTTTATAAGCTTCAATATTTAATGAAATATTACTAAGTATGTCAAGGCAGAGAGGAGATTCAGTGAGTTCAACATATGCTTTTGGAATTCTTTTGTACAGTGAGATACAAAATGTTGTTGGAATGGTAGAAGAATTACTTCTTCTAGAGAGCAATTACTTCCAATGAGGGTCAGGGCTGGGGTTGTTGTTGGGAAGACTTTGTGGAAGAAGTGATAAATAAGTTAGGGTTTGAAGAGTGAGTCCTATTTTCATAGGTAGAAGAAGCAGAGAAAACATCTGAGATTGAGGGAACAGCAAGAGTAATTTCAATGGAGGAGTGAAATTGCATGGTGAATAATTTGACTTACCCACACTTTAAAATACGTGAAGAAAAATAGTATCAAAAAGTAGAAAGGTATCTAAAGGTACAAAATCAGGGCCAGATCACAGAGGGCCTAGAATGCCCAGGGAATAGGGCAAAAATATACCCAACATGACCCAGCTTTTCAAAAAATTGAAATTGCCTTGATTTTCTTTTTCTGAACGTATCTTAATTTCAAGCCCCCATACCTGCTTATAGAAGAAAAGGACTTGTCAGTTAAAGGTGATCTTTTTTTTAAAATTTGAATTTTAGTTAACATACAGTGAAATATTGCCTTCTGGAATAGAATTCAGTGATTCATCACTTACATACAACACCCAGTGCTCAACACACCACCCATCTAGTTCATTCCTTACGCACCTCCTTCTATCAACCCCCAGTTTGTTCTCTATCATTAGATTCTCTTATGGTTTGTTTCCTTCTCTCCTTTCTTTCTCCCCCTTCCATATGTTCATCTGTTTTCTTTCTTAAACTCCACATATGAGAGGATCATATGGTATTTGTCTTTGACTGACTTATTTTGCTTAGCATAATACACTCTAGCTCCATCTACATCTTGCAAATGGCAAGATTTCATTCTTTTTGATGGCTGAGTAATATTCCAGTGTGTGTGTGTGTGTGTGTGTGTGTGTGTGTGTGTGTATGTGTGTGTGTGTGTATACCACTTCTTCTTTATCCATTTATCAGTCGATGGACATTTGGGCTCTCTCCATAGTTTGGCTATTGTGGACATTGCTGCAATAAATATTGGGGTGTATGTACCCCTTCAAATCAATATTTTTGTATCCTTTGGGTGAATACCTAGTAGTGCGATTGCTGGGTCATAGGGTAGTTCTATTTTTAACTTTTTGAGGAACCTCCAAACTGTTCTCTAGAGTGGCTACACCAGTTTGCACTCCCACCAACAGTGCAAGAGGGTTCCCCTTTTGCTGCATCCTCACTAACATCTGTTGTTTCTCGTGTTGTTAATTTTAGTCATTCTCAAAGGTGTGAGGTGGTATCTTGTTGAGCATCGTTTCATGTGTCTATTACCCATCTGGATGTTTAAAGGTGATCTAAATTCTTTTACTTTATAGGACAATTAATTTTATGTAAATATCTGGCCAATTCAAGGTGAAACCCGCTTGTCAGTGTATATTTGCTCTTTTAAGGGATACTTTTCTCTCTTCCTTCTCGAGATGGTGTCAGGATGCGCAGAAAATTGTATATGTCTTTATAACATGGGGAAAAGCTTCAATTCCCCATGCTGTCCTTTGGGTCTTCTGTGGACTCTACCAAAATACTCCTTATCTTGTGGTCACTAGTAAGCTTTTGATGGCATCTGATGAAGTATCATTTGCCAATGCTTTCATTCATGAGGTCTTTACGCCGTGCAGCTTCCCAGGCCTTTGGCTTTTTCTAGACTCCTAAAACTTTTTTCTAAGGCGTGTGGGTACTTCTAGACTTCCTATGTGTCATACTGTTGGCTGTGGGAATCTGGGAGACTGTCCAATTATGCCATGCCTCTATTTCTTCTTTACCAGGACCATCTTATGTTGAGGCAGAGCCTCAGAGCATGCAACAATGTGGTCTATTTTTAGTGTTCCAAATGGAAAGCAGCAAAGAAGACCATTCTGATTTTACCTTCCTCCAAAACCTATCTGGGATTTTTCACATATCTTTTTACATCTTGTGTCTGAATACTGTGGCATGAGTGCACAACATGTTTTCTCAAGAAATCAGGCAACATCTTAACCTTCATCTTCTAATATGTGACTGTCTCTACCTGCCTATCATTCAAACTTTTTTGTACTCTGTTTTATGACTTAAGGTAAAACAAGAAATTTGTCATTCTATGCTTTACTCTTGATGTTTAAAGAGAAGCATTTGGAATTTAGAAACACACATATACAGGGAAATATATGCCCAACACTTTTACTTTTTATATTTTTAAATTTTATTTGAGAGAATGAGAGGAAGAGAGGGAGCAGGAGAAGCAGACTCTCCACTGAGCAGGGAGCCCAATGAGGGGCTCAATCCCAGGACCTGGGATCATGACCTGAGCCAAAGGCAGATGCTTAACTGACTGAGCCACCCAGGTACCCCGACACCCAACTCTTTTTCGACAAAATCTGGCTTCTAAGGCTAGTTTTCAGACTGCAAATATACAAACAAAAGTACTTAATTGGAAATCAAGAACTACTCAGTGACTTCACAAATGCTCTCTCTGCTCCACCTGCACAGTTATGACATCTACTGATTCAAAACTAGTAATACAGGAAATCAAAATACAGTTGTTTCACATACCTAGAAATACTGCCCCAGTTCCTACCATGTGTGAAGCTTCAAAGATATCTCTGGGAACAGAGTACAGGATGGTTTAGATACCGTGTCAGGAGAATATTGCAATAATGTAGATGAGAGATGATGTGGAAATTAGTAAGATCTAGTAACTAAATATGGAGTGTGAGAGAAAAGTTAAACATGGTTGAGTTTCTAGTGAGAAGAATGTACGTGCCAACTCTACACTTCTATTAACACAACTCCATGACCTGAAGCAATGACTATAAGATGGATACCGGTTATTTTGAAGACAGAGTGAACAAGCCTTGATGGCTAAGGGAGGAGTGAATTTGTCTGAGTCTATTTTACTGCAACAACTAGGTTGGTGTTATTTCCATGATCTGAGTTAGTAAATGCAGTGGAGAGGCAGGTGAAAGTGTGAAGGAAAAAGAAAATGATGCTGGATTGGATATGTTGTGGTTTTTTAGCTAGAGGAAAAGCCATGCGGAATTACAAAACAATCACTTGGAAATTAAGTTGTGGAATTTAGGAAAAAGATCAAGGCTGGAGATACAGATTGGGAGTTACTGATGCTAGCACAATATTAAAATTACAGAAGTAGATCATGTTATCAGAGAGAGAGTATGGACAGAGCAGAACAGAGAACCAAGCAATAACAGAATTTCAAGAGATGGTTAAATTTAATAAATGGAAGTAGAGTTAAAAGGATCCAGGTAAAGAGATAAGGGGGAAAGATCAAAGTAGAAGAAACAGGCAATAAGAGGCCACAGAGCTTAAAGAGGAGAAAGACATGAGGAGAAACTACAGATGACCGTTAATAATAGCTATTAATGATCTTTGGGGGAGTTGTTTCACTGGAGTGGCATCAAGATGTCCATAAAATGTTCTGAAATATAGCTTGTGAGAAAAAGCTTCTTTGGAAAGAAGGAAAGCTGAAAAAAGAGAAATAGAGGGAAGTACAATTAAGGGAACTGGCTTTTTGTTAGGGTGGCAAAGACTTGAGATACTAAAATGGACTTGTAGGCAGATAGCAAGGTTGCATGGAGAGTATGAATTAAGGATACAAAAGAGAAAAATGGACAGCTGATAATGCAAGTTAGCTATAGCATTGGGATGCCATAACGAGCATTAGAGAAGAAGTTATTAGCCTTCTCAAGGAAGAGAGATGCTTTTCTCTCTTTGAGACAAAAGCAGAAGAGTTTAGGATCAGGAAGATAGGGAGAAATTTTCAACCACAAAAGAGTTGTAGTGTTACAATTCCTAGTGAATTCTTTAAATACATTTTTAAGCTTTCTAGCTAATCAAAGATTCAGAGTATTGAACTTATTATCATAAAGGAGAAAACATATGAGACAGAGTACTTGATAAATATATACAGACAATTTATAGATACATTCCTGCTGGGAAGGGCAGTTACTTTTATGTCATATCCTGTTCCTTCCACAATCACATAAGAATGTGCCTTGGAGAAATCAGAGAGGGAGATGAACCATGAGAGACTATAGACCCTGGGAAACAAACTGAAGGTTTCAGAGGGGAGGGGGGTAGGAGGATGGGGTAACAGGGTGATGGGTACTAAGGAGGGCAGGTGTTGTGATGAGCACTGGGTATTATAAGCAACTAATGAATCATTGAACACTACATCAAAACTAATGATGTACTATATGGTGGCTAACTGAACACCAAAAAAATAAAATAATGGTCACATACTGTATTAAAAAAAATGTGCCTTGGACCCAGAACATTTCCTTGCAAAAATGTAAAGAGCCCTCACGCCTGTGCTGGGCATATCTCTTTGTTTGGGAATATCTTTCTGTGTTCCTGTTCTGGGATTGATAATATTTCTTTGTTCTGCTTAATCATCTATGTCACTGGCTCCTGGCCAACCCCCGTGATATATCTGTTTCCCCAGGGGAGGGAATAGGGTCCTTTCCTTGCAGCACAAGAGGAGTATCTGCAAACCATCTCCCTGTGCAGACTGTAGGGTAAAACCCACTGGTCATGGGAAGCCAAATCTCACTATTGAAGCTGACCTTGCTCTGTCTCTTTATATGAGTAAAACATTGTTCCCTCCAGTGCCTGTGTGAGTTGTGTCTTTCTTGGTGACCCCAATACCTCCAAACCATGCAGTGGGTTGACATCCTCGGACTGCTGCTCCTGGAAGTAGGCAACAGATGTTATTTCCTTGACAATTTCTGGGCAGTTTTTTTTTTTTTAAAGTAAAGTAGAGGACCAGCGTTTGCTATATATGATAACAATTCCCGAGAACCAACGCATTTTGGGACCTTGTTGCTGTCTTCTTGGTCCAGACTTTCAAATGAAATTGCGTTTCCCAAGATCAATTTATTTTATGGTTACTCTAGTGATATGTAACATCTATGAAATAATAAAAATGAATCTTTCCCTTTGAAAAGAATAATGTGTGGCTTGCACCAAGCCTTATGGGGTAAAATACTACAATGCACTGATGAAGTTCTGAATCACATTGATAGAGCTTCACTCATGGCGAAAAATTATCTTTGTGGTCATGGAGTGGTATGTATGTGGGGAGACTGAAGGGAGGGACAGGAAATGATACTATAATCCAGGGTTCTGTGTGTTAATATTTAACATTTAAAAACAAAACAAAACATTTTTTTCTTTTTACTTTCTGGTATTTGTTGGTTAAACCTACAAATAGCTACCATTTCTAGATTGCTCACTATTGTTAGATAATGGGCTATGTAGATTTGCATATACCAACACTGCGAGATAAATATTATCTTCCTGAAACTTACAATGGTTAGGTAACCTAAGGTCACCGGTAACGAATAGGTAGTTAGGTTTTGAGTGCAAAGCTATGTGGCTTCAAAGTCCATGATCTTACCCAATATTCCATCCCACTTTTTTCTAATGCCTAGTTAATCATCCTAATTACCTGGAAAGCTTTAGAAATGAAGAGTCCAACATAAACCAAGTATCAGAACCTCTGTGCTATACTAAGACACAAAGAAAGAACAGCACTACATGCCATTCTACTCCCACCTCCACACCACCACAGGACACTACAAAATAGCAACAGCAAACAAAAACACCAGTTAAATCCCATGGGTAGTGATACATCTTATGGTTCCAGTGGAATCCTAGCCAGATTTCCATTTAAAAGATTTATTTTTCTACATTTGTTGTTGGGAAAATAAAAGGAGATCCCTTGGAACATACACAAAAACAATAAGACAAAGCACATCAATGTTTTATATAAGTTTGGACACCCTATTCAATAAGATATGAGGAAGAATTTAAGAGTGCCAGAGTTAAGACCTTAGATGGTGTTATGTGGCTAGAGTAGCATGGTTTTCACAACTTTAGAAAGTCCAATTCATAAGGTTGAAATAATATTTTCTCTTCTTATCAAATTCTCCTTGAAATTATTCTGTGAAACATAAATGAACAAAGATGTATCTATCAGTTTTCAACAGAGTTAATATACTATCACTGACTTTTGAATACAAAGTTGTATCTTAAGTTTCACTATATATATATATTTATATTTATATTTCCCTGACATGTCTGTGATTTGTATATTATAACAGGTATAGAAATTAAATGGTCATATAAATTGTGACAACCTCATCAGTTACTATCATACTAGAATTGAGTGCTGGCACCTTGATTTGGTTTTATGTGGCTAGAGATAAGGATTTGGCAAAGCACCGGTTCAATGGATTAACTTCTCATTCTTTTGAGGACCTAGATTATAACAGGTATCCTATAATTACATAACACCAACATTTGTGCTTGAGGAATCATCTAGAAACTCTTAGTCACCTAAAACTTCTTGAGAAAGTCTCTATGAAAGGGTTTTATTTCACCTACAGAACAACATGGAGGTATTTCAGCCTATGATAGGTGACAGAGGGAAATAATTTTAGACAAGTTAATTAGAAAAAAGGTTTCTGTTATCCTTAATATCATACCAAAGAGTCATTCATTTAATGTGTATTTATTGAGATATTGTTTTGTTACCTGCCACTGAATCAAGATCAGCTAGGGTTTTTAAATTACCTGATGCCTAGTCATAATCTTTGCCATACTCTGCAATGATCTTTCCATTTTACCACTGTTGGGATTATTGTACACAAGCCTGAATTTACATCTAATGCTGGGGAAAAGTCTGCTTTCCCGTTGGATCAATCCTGAGCCCAATGGCAAAGTGCCCAGAAGGAAAGGGAAAGAAGAATTTAAAACCTTTTCTTTATGGTATAAGAAAGACGTTAGCATAGACTTTCAAAGATGGAAGGTGACCATGAGAAATCTTGCTGCCTTACAAGGTAAGGGATTAAAAAGGAAAAAAAAAGGACATCAACACTTTACTCACTTTTAGAGTTATTTCTAAGGCAAATGTTGGATTTTTGCACTGTTAGGCATACCCACAGTGTGCTGTAGTTTTGTTTTTTGTTTTTGTTTTTTTGTCTCTTCCCTGAAAAATAAGGAGATTTATGTTTATTTGACAAACCAGTGCTGTACTGTTTCTGTACAAAATGGAAGGTAAATGTTATTTATTAGTTTAATTTCTCAATTCAGGGAGCAAGATACCTTATTATTTGACAGCAGTAGCCTTTTGGGTTGAGCTACAGTTCATTAACAGATGATAAGTAAACTGAAAAAGAATAGAGTGGGACATGTATACTAAGTTCTCACCAGACACATTACTGTTTTACTTCTGCATGAATCACTGTGGGGAGCAACAAAGAAAGCACTAGATCTGAGGCAATGATGGAGTAAAGACTCCTCAAGCTAGGGCACCTGAATATCTCTTTTAAAAACTCCTTAGGGTCTACCTTATAGCCTTCCTTAATGACCTAGTTTGGGGACCATGTAGCAGACTAAAATTCCTTATAAATATTTCTAGCACTCTCCCATGTGAGGGGAAGAAACAGATACTTGCATTATATTATATTACCATTGAAAACTGTTATAAGGAGGCCCATGTCTCATTTTGCAAAATTTGGGGGTATAAAGCCAGAGATTCTTTTCAGTAACTTCTAATAATTATACTAATAATTATATTAATTTTAACAGTGATACTGAGAATAAATATTTTTGTCCACTTACTATGTGTTAGACAATGAATGGGATGCTTTACATCTTATTGTCATTTAAGATTTACAACCACCAAATAGTTTTTAACTTTTCTTTTACAGATGAGAAAAATGAGGTTCAGAGAATTTTATTTAAGTTGACAAGGCACCTCAGCTAGCAAATAGTAACGGCAGGATTTGAATCCAAGTTTTTATGACTTGAGATCCTTTTTTTTAAGTATAATGCCTTACTACTTCCTTGTAGTTCTTTACTATATATTGCTAATTCCAATATTTCTAAAATTTTCTTCTCTTCCTTTCTTATTTTTTATATATTTCCAATAGCTGCTTCAATCAGAAATCTGGTGAACTAGAAGTATCATGACTTTCTTTGGAAGCAAAGAATAATCATGAGAAATTTATGCTATATGTATTTCTGGAAATGTGCTGATAAGTATTTGATTCTTGGAGTATGCAGCTCTGGTTACCACCTAATAGTTCTTCCTTATTTTGAAGACAGCCCAGAACTAAATCTCTGTAATACCATCTAGGATGGAACTTCAAAGTAAAACAGAAGGTATCAAGACCAGAACTATATGCCTCAACTCCAAAGCAGATCTAAAAAGTCTTTTAATCTACTTCAGTATGAAGGTGAGGCAACTACCAGTTTCCTTGTTCTACCTGTAACTTTAAATCTACACATCCCTTTGAGAGTAGGGATCCAAATTTTTGTGACTAAGAGTTTTTCAAACTATACCTATCCAGGATCTGATATTTTCCTACTTCTTTAGTTTCAGACATCAGCCTATAAGCACAGGTTTCCAACAAAATAGCTTGAAAATGGTGATTTACCGTTTGTAAAGCTCTAGTGTCTGACCCTATGTAGACTATATATGGAGGCACTATCAAAGAATAAGTGTTATTCTCATTTCTGGTGGGTCCCAAAAGAACACCATAGCTATCTAAGCCATGTGCTCAATTCTAGATTCAAGCTTATCCTTAGGCGAGCACTCATCCTTCATAGACCAGGTAAATAAAATCGATCTAGTGAACTATGGAGAAAAGAGCTAAGTGGAAGAGCCATGTTCTCTGTCAAGGAGCAAAATTAATGGTGATGTTCATTGCTTTAAATTTATTGTCATATATCCTGGGATGACATAGTGCAATCATTAGAAACAGAATCCACGAGTGCTGAACTCTTACATGTAGGATGAGTTGTTCTAAATCAGACTCTCCAGTACTTGACTAGCATTAGTTAATGAGTAGTGCACTGAATTCTGGTCAATTGAAGGTAGAATTATTGGGACATATGTCATAGTGTAATGGTATGAATAGTGACAAAGAGGTGAGAAAATGAATATAATATCAGAGGAAGCAACATTTGTAAAATTAGATATTAGAGTTAGTAGAGGATTTTGATGATGGAAAAGATTTTAAAATCTACTGACAGTTATTGTTCTGGGCTCTGGAAATAAAGCAAAAAAACAAAACAGATGATGTCTCTTACCCCTTGAGACTTATATTCTTGGGGAGGGGGACAAAAAATATTTGTCAGACAATTAGATAGTTCCATATAGAAAAGTCAAGATAAGGAGATAAAAATGGATAGGGGTGCTATTTTATAAGGAGTGGGCCTGGAAATTGTTTGTAATAAAGTAATATTTTAGCAAGTTTTAAAGGGTATGGATGATCAGGTCATGCTAATATGTGGAGGTGGTGCTATATAGGGGAGAGTGGGAGGGTCATTCCAAGCACAAGTTAGAGCAAATTGCTGAGGGGAGGATCTGCTCGTTTGAGGAACAGGAAGGAACCAATGTGGTTGAAGCTGAATGAGTGAGAACAAAGAAGTAGCCAGGTATTAGATTATAGAATATTTTGTCAATTACTCTGAAACATGAAGTGAGATTGGTGAGATTTGAACAGAGGAGTGATATATTTTTTAAATGATCATTCTGTCTACTTTATATAAAATAGACCACGAGGGAAAGATTTAAATCATGAAGAGCATATTTAAAGTAGTCGAAGTAATTAAATCAAGTGATAGGTGATGGTGACTTGAACCAGGGTCACAGCAGTAGAGGTAATTTAAAGTAATTGATTTCTGAATATATACGAAGTCCTTTCTGACAGGATATGCTGAAGGATTGGATGTGGTATATGAGAGAAAGGGAACCATTAAGTATAGATCTAAGAAATATTGGACTGAGCAACTAGGAAAATGTAATTGCCACATATTGAGTCCAGGTGGTATATAGTAAGAGCAGATTGGCAAAAGATGGGAATCATGTTCAGTTTGAGATATAAATATCAAGTTGGTGATTTCACATATGTATCTTGATTTCAGGTCAAGAATATCTTGACCTTTAGAAAGGTCGGGCTGGAAATACAAATCTGAAAGTGATCAACCTATAGCTCTTATTTATAGCTGTAGAATTGGATGAGTCCACTTAAGTAATGTGTTTTAATAAAAAAAGAGAAGAATATGAAGGACTGAGCCTTAGTTCTTTGCCTTTAGGGGTCTGGAAGGAGAAGAAATATCAAAGGATAATAAAACAACATGGCCAATAAAGAAGGAGGTGTCTCCAGAGTGGATACTGAGGAAAATGTTTTGAGGAGGAGGGAATAATCAGCAGTGTCAAATGATGTTAATAGGTCCAGTAAAACAGAAATTCAGAGATGACCTTTGAAATTTGAGACTTTGGCCATCATTGGAGTTTGTCAGGGACAAGTAATTTGGGTTGGAAGCCATGTAGAGGATCACTTAATATTGGAAACCACACAGTTAAATTGTTTTCTCCAGTATCCATCAGTCATGCATGTGTAAGCATTGAAGAAGGTACATTTTAGGGTTTATCCAAGATTAGTAGTTTTCTGGGAAAGAAGCCTAAGAAGGCAAGAGAATTGATGGCACTTATGCAATACTAATTTATTAGCTCAATGTAATTGACCACGTGACCTAGTTTATACAGGGAAGAAGGAAACATCTAGTTTGTAAGGCCAAGAAGGTTAACAAATTGTTATAAAGAAGTTAAGATGCTTGTGATATCAATAAAGTCAAAGAGTAAGTGCTATGAGAGTGAGATTGCTGGAAGGTAAGTAATTGTGGTTAGAAAGTGGAATAATGGAGGGGCACCTGGGTTGCTCAGAGGGTTAAGCATCCGACTCTTGATTTTGGCTCAGGTCATGATTTCAGGGTCATGAGATCAAGCCCTAAATCAGCCTCTGCACTGAGTGTGGAGCCTGCTTAAGATTCTCTCTCCCTCTGCCCCTCCCCTCCCACTGGTGCTCAATCATGCTCTCTCTCTCTAAGAGAAAAAAAGAAAGTGGGATAATGGAATTAAAATTTTCAAAGCTATAGTAGTTTTGAATGACATTAAAGTCCAGGAGATGGTCATGGACTTGGGTATTTGAAGCAGATTGTAGGTGAAGGTCATTGAGGTTAAAGGATGGGTAATGTGCTATGGTGTTCAGATGTGATATGTGTCATCCCAAATGAATGTGAAAATCACACAGAACTATAGCAAGATTTGATAGGTAAAGGTAGTTTATGAGTTTAGCACTAATGTGTTCAATGAATCTCAGGGCAGTGTTAGGACTCTGGAAGACTAATTTCTCCTAACACAGTCTTCGAAATATTTTTTTGCTCTGTATCTCCAAAGAGCATTATATCATAATTTTGGGTTACATCAGTATGTGCTTATCACTATGTGAGAAGTTTTTCATTTTGTAAACTCATGTCCTTTAGTTCCTTCAAGAGAATTGGAATACCCTTCTTAATACTATTTGCTGTATCATTTTCTTGTTATTGTGTTCTATGTTTGGGTGAAGTACATTCTTGCAGTTTTCCTGAGATAGGGCACAGCAGAGGCAATTTTTTGAAACCTTATGTGTTTCAAACAATCTTCATTCTACATTCATACTTGATTGATTTTCTGGGTATAGAATTATAAGTGAAAAGTCATTTTCCACTTGTGATGGCATTGCTCCAAAATCTTTTAGTTTACACCATGGTAGTTGGGTGGTCCAGTATGATTCTGATTTTCTCCTTTTTATGTGACTTGTCTTATTTCTAGAAGGTTTTAGGATCCTGTCTTTATTCACAGTTTGCTGAAATTTGTGAAGATGTGTCCTACTCTGAGCCTCTTTTCATTTATTGAGTGGAGGTAGGGGTAGAGATATGTTAAGCCCTTTTTTTAAAAAAAAAAAAGATTTATTTATTTGAGAGAGTGCATGCGTGCAAGCAAGCATGAATGGGGGGAGAAGGAGAGGGAGAAAATCTCAAACAGACTCCCTGCTGAGAATGGGCCTTGAGTCAGGGCTCTATCTCATGACCCTGAGATCATGACCTAAACCCAAATCAGGACTTAGAGACTTAACTGCCTGAGCCACCCAAGGGCCCCTATGTTAAGCCCTTTTAATCAGCAGCCATGTCTTTCAGTTATGGGAAATATTATCGGAGTCATTTTTTGATACTTTTCTTCCCTCCTTATTTTCTTTTTTTTTTTTTTTGCTAGAATTTGTCAGACTTCTTGGATTGATCCTATCATCTTTATATAGTTATCTTTTCACCTTTTCTTTCCTTTTGTCTAAGGGAGTAGTGTAGTGGTTATACAAGAATTTCTTTTGGGGCTATATTGTCTGGGTTCTAAATCTATCTCCATTATTTACTAGGTTTGGCCTTGGATGAGCCAGCTATCTTCTCTGTGACTCATTTTCTTCATATGAGAAATTAATAGTGTCTACCTTACGGTTCGTTGTAAAGAGAAAATGAATAGATGTAAAGTGCTCAGAACTTTGTAAAAATTATATAGAATTTGCTATCATCATTGTAATGATTACTTTATTTCTTTGATTCTTTTGTTCTACCTTCTGTATACTTCCTCAACTTTTATTTAATTTCCAAGATATTTTTTTCTTGTTCCTCTTTTTATTATATAGCACTCAGTTTTGTTTTGTTTTGTTCTGTTTTCCTGGATGCTAAATCTTCTCTCTAAGGTATTAGAGGATTAAAAAAAAACTTTTTATCTTGCATTATCTGTCTTCTTGTTTCCTTTTTCTGTTTGTTCATTTTGAGCTGTGTTTTACATTGGAGATTTCCTCAAATATTCAGTCATCCTTGGCTCTTCACTCATATTTAAGAGTGAAATACGATCTGTCAACTTATATTTAAGAGGGAAAACAAAAAGCTATTTGAAAGCTCTTTTTTCTTTTGTCAGTTTACTGGTGGTCTTTACTGTAGAGTGATTGTGCAGAGACATATGAATGGGAGGGCAGGGACTCCCAATTTGTATGTATTAATGTATGAGGTTTCCCCCCTCTGGGCAGGCCCTAAGGCCTCGTCTTCAGAGACGAGTTATTTAATCTCTTGCCTGGTTGCTTGTGTTTAGAGAGCCAGAAAGAGTATAAGCATCTCAATGTTCAGTGTGAAAACTTTCACTTAATCCTACTGTTTTAAAAAAAGCTTCTTTCTTCTACCTGCCACTTTGCTTGAAAGCACAGTCTGGAGCCTTTCCTTAATTTCTCCAAAAAACAGATACCCGGTCACCTACTAGGGTAAAGAAGGGGCCCTGGAAATCTAACTTTTACTTATACACTCTTTAAATAGTTCTCTTTTCTATTCTACACTTCCTCCACATATCTTTTGAGGTGTCTCAAACTCCCTGAGCCTTTCCCAAGTTCCATGGGTTGTGTTAGCTTGCTTCTCACTAGCACCCCCTTCTGTAGGTATGTAGACATTGGTTTCTCTCAGCTTTGTTCAGTCAACACTCCTCTATTCATTTTTTTCATCAATTCATCAATTTTTTTCAACAATTCATCAGTTCTGTCTCCTCTCACGTTTCCTTTGTCCTTGTGGATTTATGATTTTTTATTCCCTATAGTGTTTAAGGGCACAGGTTCTAAAGCTGATCTCTCTGGGTTTGAATTTTTTTTTAAAGATTCATTTATTAACTAGAGAGAGAGTTTGGGGAGGGGCAGAGGGAGAGAGACAGTCTTAAGCAAACTCCGTGCTGAGCCTGTAGCCTGACATGGGGCTTGATCTCACAGCCTCGAGATCACTACTGAGCCAAAATCAAGTGTCAGACACTTAACCAACTTTGTCACCCAGGTGCCACTCCCTGGGTTTTGAATTTTTGTGGTGCCATGTTACCAACCGAGAAATCATAAGTAATTTACTTGTCTGAGTCTGCTTCTTTTCATTTATTTATATTTTGTTTTTGAAAAATAAGGATAATAAAAGCACCTATATTATAGGAATTAATACATGTAAAGTACTTAGAACAGTGTCTTTCCAAAGTACCTGATTAAAACATGTCAAATGTTATCATAATATTATCATCATTATTTAGGAATTTCAAGTGGGAACAAACATATGCATTCAGTCCATTATGTTTAACCATTAGTTTATTTTTAAAATGCAGATGGGATTTAAAGTGAAGACTCTACTATTAATTATCCTTGAGAACTTAGATGAACAAGACAGAAGAATTGTGAATTTTTATAAATGGTATTTTTTAAGAGCATGGAACAAATAAATTTTAAATAATTAGATACATAAGTATCTCTACTGTATTTCTCTACTTTTATGAACTCATAATCTACTTTAATCCTAATGATGACTTTCATTAGTCATGTCATTGGTGTCATCTTCTGAGGAATGAAGAAATATTTCTCAGAAGCCCCCAACAAATGTTCACTCATGTCTCATTGGCCACAATTTACATGATTACCCTGAAGCCAAATACTAGCAGTGAGAATAAGACCACAACAATTGGTGTAGATTGATCAAGATTTATGCCTGGGGCTGATAATAGGATCCTTAGCCCTTGAGTCATGTGGGGCAGGAGTAGACACATGAAATAAATTGTATCTTTGCAAGAAAAAAAGAGGGAGAAGTGGATATTTAGTAGGCAACCAGCTGTTGCAGAGAAAGTTATTCTGTAGGCCATTCTGTAAAGTCATAAATATTGAGTATACCTCAAATAAAATAAAGACCTATAGTTTTGATGAACATATTGGGAAAGAAAAGGTATATTTCCCCAGTGGGTCCTTGCCAGTAAGTATTCTGTAACATTTAATTCTAGACTTATTGGCATTCAAATCAAATTTCTATTACAACTAAAGTTTATCACAGTTTTGCATGTACCCAGTTTCATAATTCAAACCCAAACAAAACAGATAAACTTCCACAAGTTAACTACTTTTTTCCTCTACAGGTATTATGTATTAGAGAAATGAAAATTGCATAAAAGATGTGTAATCATATTTTATAATCAGATGTGAATATCAGTCAGTTCAGTTTCTTGATTTCTACCCTAGCCCAAAGAGTATCTGAGAAAAGTGAATGAGTCCCTTTCCTGTCTTCCTGTCTTCCTGAGTCTTTAGAAAATGAATTATAATTCTCCAATTTGCCTTACACACTTTAGTGAGCTAATTATAACAACACTTTACAGTTCAGCCTGCTTAAAAATCAAACTGTGGAAGTTGTGATAAACCTACTGGCAATTAAGAGACAGCAAGATGGATTATTTCCAGATGCTCGTGAGACTTCTTGATGTTTGTAGAGTTGCATGTGTTTCT
Source organism: Ursus americanus (assembly GCF_024610735.1). Lineage (NCBI taxonomy): Eukaryota > Metazoa > Chordata > Mammalia > Carnivora > Ursidae > Ursus > Ursus americanus. The sequence continues at coordinate 34,456,102 of NC_142164.1, read as the reverse complement.
GTTATACTTTGGTGTTTTTCCTTTCATTGTGGAAGCTCTTTGTGGCCCTGTTGACTTGCAGATATGCAAATGAACGTTATCCAAACATGTTTGGTTTCTGGAATGGTAAGTTTCCAGAAAGATATACAGCAGAAAGCCATGGTACACTCACCCTCAGCCTGAAAAATATATGCTAGATCTCATACATAAGTAAACTTTCAATTTTGGAGAGAGACAGTGAAAGTTTACATTTTTCAGTGTGTTTTGGATTAGGAGATAAAACATTTTTTTACTATGATATGCATTGGTGAGTGTAAAAATAATGTCTCTAGGGCGCCTGGGTGGCTCAGGTCATAACCCTGGGGCGGGGGGGGGGGTGTCCCTCTCAGCAGAGAGTCTGCTTTTCCCTCTCCCTTTGCCTCTCCCCTGACTTGCCTGTGTGCAGGCACACACTCTCTCTCTAATAAATAAATAAAATCTTTTTACAAAGTCTCTAAACAAGTCTAATAAAACTTTGAATATTCTTTATTTGAGCTCTCCATTTCTCCATTCAAATTTCTTTAAAATATTCATACAATTATTTTTTCCAGTTTTTAAAAATCTCATATGCTTGTTTTAATTAAGCATTCACAGCAAAAGCTTTTGGCCTAATTTAGAAAAACAATTCTTTATATTGAAGTGTAATTGACATACAATATCCTATTAGTTTCAGGTATACATTATAGTGATTTGATATATTTTTATACATTAGGAAATGATCCCCATGATAAGTTTAGTTACCATCAATCATCATACAAAGTTATTGCAATATTATTGACTATATTCCCTATGCTGTATGTTACATCCCCATGACTTATTTTGTAACTGGAAGTTTGTACCTCTTAATTCACTTCACCTATTTCCAAGCTTACTAAAAATACTCATATACTTTTTTCTAGTTTTATTAAGAAACAATTAACATATGTTACAGTATAAGTTTATGGCATATAGCATAGCATGGTAGTTTGATTTACATATATTAAGTGATGTGAAATGATTACCACATCATTAGGTTCAGCTAGCATCCATCATCTCATATAGATACAATAAAAAGAAAAAAATCTCCTTGTGATGAGAACATTTAGGATTAACTCTCTTAACAACTTTCCTATGTATCAAACACCAGTGTTAACTATAATCCTCATGCTGTAAATTACATCACTAGTACTTATCTTATAACTGGAAGTTTGTACTTTTTGACTCCCTTCCTCTAATTCCTCCTTCTGCCTTCCACCTCTGGTAACCACAAATCAGATTTCTTTTACTATGAATTTGGGTGTTTTTGTTCTGTTTTTAGATTCCAAATGAGATCATGTAGTATTTGTCTTTCACTGTGTGATTTATTTCAGTTAGTACAATGCCTTCAAGGTCCATGCATGTTGTCACAAATGGTAGGAATTCTTCATTTTGTATGGCTGAATACATTGTATGTATATACCAGAACCCCTTTATCCATTAATCCATCGATGGAACATTTAGGTTGTTTCCATGTCTTGACTGCTGTGAACATGGGGGTACAGATATCTTTTCAAGTTAGTGCTTTTGTTTCCTTTGTATATATTCCCAGAAGTGGAATTGCTGGATCATCCATTAGTTCTATTTTTAATTTTGGGGGGGATCCTCCATACTGTTTTCCAGTGGCTGTGCCAACTTATAGATCCCACCAACAGTAAGCAAGGGTTCCATTTTCCCCACATCCTTGCCAGCATTTGTTCTCTCTTGTCTATTTTGCTGATGGCCATTGGAAGCACGTAATTAGAAAGTCATAACCTGCAGAGATATCACTCTTTGGCACAGATACTTATTGACTTTAAAAAGTAAAGTGATTTTTGAAAGGTTTTGTTAATCTGTGTATAAAGTCAGTTCTATGATTATCGATCATAGTTGAGGCTGCCATTTTAGGTGGATTTGGAGTTAGAAGTCGGAGAAATGAGGGGCTCCTGGGTGGCTCAGTCATTAAGCGTCTGCCTTTGGCTCAGGTCATGGTCCCAGCATTCTGGGATTGATGCCTGCATTGGGCTCCCTGCTCAGCAAGAAGCCTGCTTCTCCCTCTCCCACTCCCCCTGCTTGTGTTTCCTCTCTCACTGCCCCTCTCTCTGTCAAATAAATAAATAAAATCTTAAAAAAAAAAAAAGAAGTCAGAGAAATGATGGATCATTGAGCAATCAGCAGAACAACACAGCTATTTCTACAACCAAAAAAAGTGAATCAACCATATATATATTCCTTCATATAGGTATGATATTCACTAATACTATATCAAGTTCCCACCCCATCAGAAAATGCTTGATTCAGTCTATCTTATAAATAATGCACACATGACCCCATTAATGTACAGTTTATTGACTAAAGCTTTGAATTTATCCAACTGCTTATAGGAAATTTTAGTTCTCCACTGTTGAACTTTATCACTTGAGATTATGATAGATTTGTTTTGTTAGCTGTATGTCCAGGACGTATTACTACAAGAAACTAAGCTTATGATGATTTCTTATTTAGTTCTCTGCACTGGAGTGCTATATGCTTATGTACAACCAATTAATCAGTGCACATTTACAATGTTACTGTTGTATGTCTAATGCAATGTTTAGTGTGACTCATGGTGGGGAAGAGTTAGAGGACACAGTCCCTACCCCTAATTCCAAGTTAGGCCTCTTTGACAGCAGTATAGTGCCTGGAATAAAATCAATAGTTTCATTCTACTACATGATGGTTAGCCTATATATGTTCATTTTTTGTTGCCATACTAAGAAAATTCATCCAGATTCTACAACTGTGTATATAGAACAAAGAAGGCCTGAGAAGTTAAGAGTTGTCGTTGGTATGTGTGGAAGAAAGATTGTACTTATTTTGCATAATAGAGAATATAACTGGGACCAAAAAGTAGGTAGGAATTACTTGAAAGAATTCATCTTATTTTAAGAACATTTTTTTTCCTCACTGCCTCTCTGTTGTGGAAGGTTGAGTTAATCATACTCCTCGGTTGATGGCACACTGATAGCATTGTTACTTGCAAGGCCCATACTTGTTTGTTTGTATCTATTTCCATTTCTCATCCCCTCAGGCAATTGTTCTAATCTCTTAATGTTTAAGCCTTTTGTAAAATGTGTTTTGTTGTTTTGTGCGTGTGTATTTTTAGTTTACATAAATGGTACTGTTATATAGATCTCATTCTATTTATTTTCCTTTTTCACTTGAGATGTATTTAAAGTTCTATTTAATTTGCTGCATATATATCTATTTTGTCATTTCTAAATGCCACATAATCTCCATAATGTGTATCCACCACATTTTGCCTTATCAAACACCCCAGTGATGAATATCCCAATCATGTCCATCTCTTTGCTACCATAAACAACATTGCAGTGAATAGCCTTAGACATGTATCCTTTTATACTTCTGTGAGAGTGTATATTCTGGATTACAGAGTGTACATACACTTAGTTTGATGAGTAGATCCATATTGCTCTCTAGATTGGCTCCTTCCAAAAACAGGGCATGAGAGATCCTGGAGCCCAGGGGTTAGCAATCTTTATCTACAAAAGGCCAGATGATAAATATTTTAGATTTTGCTGGCCACGTAGAGTCTTTGTCATATATTCTTCTTGTTCCTTTTTTTGGTCACCCATCAAAAATGCAAAAAACATTTTTGTGGGCTATTCAAACTTGGACAAGGATTTCATTCATCCCTTGGGCCATCCAGAAGCCTGATCTAATCTCATATCCCTGCCAACTTGTGGCAGATTATTCACCACTATAACTTTGGTCAGTGTAATGGATATAAATTGAGAGCTCACTGTCTTAAGTTCTGCTTCACTTCAATTATTCATTATTATTTGGGTTTCTTCGTCAGTAAACCTGCTATCTGAATAATCTGTTCAGTGTTCTACTATAATTTCTGTAGTTTTCTTATTGATATTGATCAGTTTCTCATATACTGGATATTCATTTTAAGTTTTAGGTGCTTTATCTTTTTCTAATCCATTATCTGTTTATTAATGCTATACATGGTGTCTTTGATTGAACAGAAATACTTAATTTTTATGTGTTTTAAGAACTTTGTAATAGTCTGAAGTATTGTAATGAGCCACCACAAAAGAGTGAGTTTCTGAACACTGAAGTGTTTCTGAAGAGGCTAAATGGCCATTTGGCACCAATGTTATATTGTAGTGTTTCAAATATTGAGTGGGCGTGTGGGTTAGACTATTTAGATCTCTTTCAACCCTGAGATTGTTTGATACACTGAAGCAGTTTGAGAACAATATTTGGAAATCATAGGATTTAGGTAGCAGAAGGGATATCAGTGATTCATCTAATCCAGACTTTTCATTTCCCATGGTAAGAAACAGAGGCAGTGGATATGCTTGCTCAAATTTCCCATACTAGTTGATGGCAGAGGCTGGACCAGAATTTCCTGCTTCAGGGTCCACTGCACTTTCCATTACCTCAAGACAAATTCTAAATTGAATGGTTTGACAGTAAACACTGTAGGTGGTTCCAGAGGTGGAAGGATGTCATTGAGTTAGAAAAGATGTACAAAAAGGGGAATCTAAGTTTTCCTAGGATTGACTGGGTCATGGTAAATGCCAATGCTACTTTTATAACTACTCATAATCTATTAAGTTGTCATTTACAGAAATTATTATAAAGTCATTATTTACATATGTTTCCTTCATCCAAATTATTATGCCTTTCCTGTGTACCCCCCACAACAAATTACACTAACGCTTCCCTTTAATGTCAGACACTAAAGATCACTGTGTCTTTCCAGCTGAGCTACAACTGTGTAATGAACTGGAGTATTGCAGAATCCTTAACATCAGGCATTCAAGAGAGCTACTAGACTGGTGTCCAGCTGCCATTGCCTGATATGTAAAAGTCAGAAAATCAGGGGTGCCTGAGTGGCTCAGTCGGTCAAGTGTCTGACTCTTGATTTCTGCTCAGGTCATGATCTCAGGGTTGTGAGATGGAGCCTTGCATCAGGATCTGTGTAGGGCATGGAGCCTGCTTAAGATTCTGTCCCCCATTCTCTGCCCCCCCCAAAAAAAGAAAATCAGTCCCCTCCCATAGTGTTTGATAACAAATCCTTTCAAGATCTGTACCCCATTATTTACTCCAATGGAGAAGCTTATGAGAAAACATGGAGTTGTTTAAACCCTGAGCCACGCTAGGTAAAATTAGCTTTTTGAGTGAGGTCTTATTTAGATCGACCCTGATTCTAAAATAATGTGTTACAAATAGTTTCTTCTCCTTCTATAGATCTCAGACATTTGGGGATTTACACATTGGTAGACCACAAAATAAGATAATAGAACCCTTTTTGTGAGGTTTTATCAACAATGGCAACTAGCTCTTACACTGTTCTAAATATTTATATATGATTTCATAGCATTAGAGATTTTTATATTGGTGGGTGATGAGGGGCAGGGGCTTGACAGACTGGGAAAATGTATTGGCGATATTGTAGAGTTAGTCATAACTTGGAGCAAGATTTATAGGCACGTGTATGTGTCTGGAGTTCAGTTAAGATGCTCTAGTTTTTTTTCCCCCAATAGGAATATTCTCAGAACTAGCTTGTTTCCTCTTCTGAGAACCACAGCAAGAGATTTTTCCCCCCAGGCCTTCTCCAAACTCAACAGCTAAGTGGAAGGGTACAAAGGCCACTTCCACAATCTTTGCTCAGCTGTAATTCTTCCCTTTCATATACCTCTCTCTGTAATGTGTCCAGCACTCCTGTACAAGAGTATATATTTGATGCAACTTGAGTATCCCCGCTATCCTGACAAGGTATTCAAGTGCTGGCAAAGTTCAGAGTGACCAAGAACAGTTCTTTATACCACGCGTCTTTATTTCCCAGTGATGTCTGCTTTTAACTTGGGGACTAGCTGCTATGTTGAAACTATTTTCTGCTGCCCCCCCCCACCACCCCAGCATAGAATAATATTCTGGTATTGAATAGCTTTCCTCTCCACCCCTTCCTCTAGCGCTACACCTGCTTCAATTATACTCTTTCTCATTGCCATGTAGCCTGAGGACACAATTTGAACACCCTGCTTATTTCTCTGCAAGTCAAAACATATTCCCTGCTTGAATGGAGAGGAAATGAGAAAAGGGAGCGTAGAAGAAAGAGTCGGTCTGTCTTCATTTTACCTTCCTCAGGCAGCAAATGGCCTATTTGATAAGTCAGAGCTAGGAAGAAACACAGATGTGCACACTGGCATCACCCTACATTGGTTGAACAATTCTAACTCAGTTCCATTTCTTTTCAGAGGCTGACAGAGCTGATGAGTAACCAGCAGTGTGTGCAGTGTGGTAGAGTTACACCACCTTTTCTACATACAAGCAAATGAACCCTTATGGTAGCTCAAACCACTTCCACCACATTCTATGATTGACCTGAAGCACTTCATTTTACTCTCCTCAAGGGGAGGGGACACCAACTTGCCATAGCCCCCATATTCTCTTTTGATTTCTAACCCTCAGCTCTAGCTCATCAGAAGTGTAGGTGAAGCCTAGATAAATACTGAGACAATGACCAGGGCCATGGTAAACAAGTGCTTCAAAAAAAGACAGAACAGGGTACTAAAACATAACATAATCACTTGCTGGTATATAATGAATTGAGATAAGATGCTAATTAGGTGAGTTAATAAAATTTTAGTTGTGCCAAACATGACTCCTGCAGGTTATCTCTTAGGGTACTTTCTATAACCTTTGAGAAAGACTAAAGATGGGAAGATGACATTTATTGAAATACAGTGTGTATGATGAATAGACATCTTGAATAAAACAGAGGTAATCCCTGTCACTTATGGTGAGCTATTAAATTTGTATAATAAACTTCCAAAAGTATGATCTTTTCCAGTCTCCCCTAGTAAGAATAAATGCTCCAGTTTTGCTAGTTCATGATGATTTTCTTATCAGTATTCAATCCCTGATAGAAATACCATGTCTCATTACTGGACTTCCTTTTACCATGAGAACTACTGTATACTTGGCTATTCATACTGACACTGTTTTGCACACTTGTTCATGGGTATGACTGCAGTTCTTTCCATTTTGGAGAAGATAAAAGAGTACCCATTGTATTATCAATTGACAATAGATGAATGAACCTAGCTCTCAGTATTAGAAGTCTTTCATCACCTATGGGTCTCCCTCTCCCAAAGAAAAGTATTTTTTAATGTCTGTGATGATGCTAAAGAGAAAAGCCCACCAAACCTTGCTCCACTGCCTTTCTTCATGAAGGTACTACAACTCTCAGATTAGGATATGTCCGTGATGAAAACTGGAGTTTCAGTTCTCCATTGAGTGTTTCATGGTAAGAAGCATAGAGGTGGTGATTTTCATCCTCTTTTCTTTCTTTTCTTTCTTTTTTATGAAATTCAAGTGAAGCCTTAAAACTGCATTCTCTCCCTTCCTATTTCAGTGAGCTAATGTTCTGCTTGGGATTCATTAAGAACAAGGTTGACATTTCCACTGACCACAGGCTGGACTTCAGTCTACAGATACTATTCTGCAATGCAGTACACATTGTTATCTGGACACAGTGAATGAAAAGCAAACTGCAAATATTTTACTCAGACAGATCATTATGTGCTTAGGATATTCATGGTTACAAAAACCTAAGTGACATGTACATCCAGGTGCTTGGCATTGTAATTGTAATGCAGTGCATATCAACAAGTATTTATTGGGTATTTATGTGTCCAGCATTGTAATTGTGTGTGTGTATGTGTTTCTTTACACAACACTTGGTATAACCAGAATAGATAGAAGAGTTTTCTGGGCAGAATTTCTTCTTTCAAAATGTTCACTCCATTATTCCACTAGTGGGTCATTTCTTTTGAATTTTAAAATAAATTGCTTTTCAGATTCTCTGAGGATAATTAAGAGATCTTGCATATGGCAATTAGAGCATGTGTCTTAGTTATGATGAGTAGAAAGCAAGAGTCAGAATTGGAATTAGGTTTGATATTGGAAAATGGGAGGGGGAGAGAAGGAAGAAGCAACCACTGGGTAGCTTTCTCTCCCTTTTAGTTTTGTTAATAATTTTGTCCTTCATTTGGGATAGGGAAGCTCTATGGAAATTGGTCTGGATGATGTCAGAAAGTTTAGAATGTAGTGAAATCTTGAAATGTCACTTTGGAAAATGCGTATGCCAAATAATTCAGAGGCACAATTAACAAAAATGTCTATAGCACAGTAATTAAATGTTCTCAAGTAGTTTGTCCCTTTTGCTTCGCTCTCCTTTAGGTGAATTTATGAATAATTTGGAACACTGAAATTGCGTACAGATTTTAAAGATACTGATGCATAATTCAATAGCAACTCACAATGTTTTTAAACACCAAAGCTCTACTACTAATTTTCTTCTCAGAGAATTCATCGACCATATTTGCCATTCACAGAGAAGGCAAAAGGTGGCCTCTACTGCAGTGGTTTCCATGAGGAAATAACAAAAAATATTAAGGAGAAAAAGTCTCTAATGGGTTTTATGCTGTAGTATAAGGTTCCACCCTAAACCATTTATTTTTCTTTTTTTAAGATTTATTTATTTGAGAGAGAGAGAGAGGCGCAGGGGGAGGAAGGGAGGGAAAGGAAGAGAGAGTCTTAAACAGACTCCATGCTGAGCATGAAGCCTGATGTGGCGTTGGATCTCATGACCCTGAGATCACTACCTGAGCTAAAACCAAGAGTAGAATGCTTAACCAACTGCACCACCCAGGTGCCCCATCCACCCTAAACCATTTAAAGTAGTTTGAAAATATACACTAGGTAGTATTTGAAGGTGGATTAGAATCATAACTTGCTTATTTGTCTTTAAAGAAAAATTTCAGCTTGCATTAATAACTGCCTTCTTATTATTGATAGATTAAGGACAGTGTTATTTGAGTGATGTTCTTAAGGTTTTGTTTCCTCTACTTTAAAATTTAGGAGAACATTCTAGAGAATTAGTCAGGAAACATGTATTGACAAATTACTACATGAGGGAAATAAAGGATGGGTATACTTTTAGTAATTAGGAGGGAAGATGTTGTTTTTGAATTTGGAATAAATAATACCTGGAAGAGACAGCATATAGGATATGTTGTGCGTCAATGTTTGAAATGGAGGAAGGCTTTCATGAAGGATAAGAAATTGGAGAATGGCTGGGAGGTCAAAATTAAGTTGTAAAAAGTCTTGAATGTTGAACTAAGGAAATTGTTTTATCCTATCAGCAGTAAGGAGCCATAGAATACCATCAGTAATTTACTTTCTTTTAGGGACAAAGCATTTCAGCATTCCATTAGCTATTCTTTAATATGGAATGTGGACATTTACTTGGAAATACAATAGTACTTTAACTAATAGCATGACAGTTCATGGTAATATACAACATTAAATTTTCCCTATATGATATCTCATAGAAGAACAAAATTGATTCATGTTTCTACTATCTTTATACTTGGAGATGGTGGTGTATATTTTTTCTCGATCTTTAAGGATGCTGCTGCTCATTATCACATACTAACTTTTATTAAATTCCAACAATGTACCAAGGGAAGTGTAAAACATACGACTTGGCCAGACAGTTTTTGGCATGATTAGTAATATTTGGAGGTATTTCAAGATAAATTACAAAACTATTAACTTCTTTGGGGTTTTCCTTTGCTCAGAAGCATAAAAGGGACATATATTTGAGTGAAATTTAGAGTGTTTTGAGGGCAGAGACTATGATATATTTCCTCTACTATTGCCAACATCTAGCACATAATGATATGCCTGGTGCGTATTTAAGGACTCAGCAAAAACTTATTGAACGAATGAATGAATGAATGGTATTCTGAACTTCTGTGAACTTTTGAACTTCTCCAATGTGATTTTGTCATTTAAATTCATATACTCTTATGACTATGTGACATGACGATGCATGATCCTGGAATAGATCCTGACCAAGAAAAGAAATATTAGGAGGAAAATTGGTGATATTTGAATATCTTCAGATTAAATAATAGAATTTTATCAGTGCTTATTTGTGGCTTTGGTAATTGTACTTTGATTATGTAAGATGTTAACATTTGCGAAATTTGAATAAAGGGTACATAAGAATTATTTTATATTTTTGCAACATTTGTGAAAGTCTGAAATTATTTCAAAATGAAATTTTAAAAATGTACAGCAAAAAACGTCTTTCACTCTTAAGATTATATTATTATTATATTACTCACATCATCCCCCAGTCTCACTCCTGCATACACCCTCATTAAGACCTTTTATCCCATGGTCTTGTGGTATTTTAAATGTCTATTAGAACAGTTTCTCATCTCACTGACTTCCCTATCTAGCTCTTACAAACAAAGTCAGTCTTTTGATTTCTATCCTTGCACGGTTCCTAGAATTGGCCAGACTTCTGGCCTTTCACCATTACCACCATGGCAATGCACAAATCTGAGTTACTGACTTCTCAGCTTCTGTTCTTAGGATACTAAGCTATTAGGGATTTAAAAATATGTGGCAAAGTCTAACACTTACTACTTTTAGCTGAAGCTCTCCCAAATGCTTTGCAATTTTTTTATTTGCATCTCACTGACTTCCAATTACATTCTATTCTTCTTACTCTTTCTACAATGTTTAAACAACCACAATCTACTTTCTGTCTCCATAAGGTTTCTCTATTCTGGACTTTCATGTGAATGAAATAATATATTATGCTGTCTTTTGTGATTGGTTTCTTTTCACCTCAAATAATGTTTTGAGTTTCATTCATGTTGTAGCATGTATCAGTGCTTCCTTTCTTTTTAAAGCCGAATAATATTCCTTTGAATGGATTCCACATTTTGTTCATCCATGTGTTTGTGGATGGTTATTTTGGGTTGCTTTCACTTTTTGGCTGCTATGAATAATGCTGCTATAAGCATTCATATACAAAATTTTTTTAAGATTTTATTTATTTATGTGACACAGAGACAGCCAGCGAGAGAGGGAACACAGTAGGGGAGTGGGAGAGGAAGAAGCAGGCTCCCAGCGGAGGAGCCCAATGTGGGACTCGATCCCGGAACTCTGGGATCATGCCCTGAGCCGAAGGCAGACGTTTAACGACTGCGCTACCCAGGCGCCCTCATGTACAAATTTTTGCGTGTACATATGTTTTCATTTTTCTTAGGTTCAAATCTCCTTTAATAAACATGATATTTTAGAGTAGTTTTAGATTCTTAGCAGAATTGAGAAGTAGAGTTTTCATTTATCCGTACCCCCAATATACACAGCCTCCCCTAACATTAACATCCTGCATCGATGTGGTACATTTGTTATAACTGATGAACCTATATTGACTACATATTATTACCCGAAGTCCTACTTTAGATTAGGGTTTATTCTTGATGTTGTACATTCTATAGGTTTTGACAAATGTATTATGACATGTATCCATCATCACAGTATCATATAGAATAGTTTCACTGCCCTAAAAATCCCCTTTTCTCCATCTATTCATCCCCACCCTCCTAATACCTGGCAATCTTTGGTGTTTTTACTGTGTACGTAGTTTGCCCTTTCCAGAATGTCTTACAGTTGGAATCATACAGTTTGTAGCCCTTTTAGATGAACTTCTTTCACTCAGTAATATGCATTTAAGGTTTCTCCACGTCTTTTCATGCAGACATCTATATTTTTATTTATAATTTGTGGTGTTCCTTATTTTTTTCTAAAGAGTCACATTTCCATCTGGTATCAGTTTCTTTCTATAGATTCATATTTCCACCTAATATCATTTTCCATCAGCATATAGAACTTCCTTTAATATTTTTGTAGCTTATGCTCCTTGTGACAAAATCAATTTTCATTTACTTGAAAATATCTTCATTTCTCCTTTATTACTGAAAGATATTATCACTGGACATAAGATTCTGTTTTGCAGCTTTTTTTTTTCTAGCACTAGAAAGATGTCCTGGATGTTTATTACATTTTCATTGACCTCTACTGTATCTTCTGAGAATTCAACTGTTTTTACTTTTTTCCATATATAATGGGTCATTTTTCTGCATACTTTAAGATCTCTCTTTCTATTTAAACATTTTGAGTATGATCTTTTCTTTGTATCTATCCGCATTGAACTTTAGAATCTCTGAGTTGATCTGTATGTTTTCTATATGATATGCAAGTTTTCTTTCTTGGAAATGTTTTCAAATATTTTATCTGTCCCTTTCTCCTTCTCTCTCTGAGGCTACATATATAGAGGTTGTTACATTTGTTATATTAAACACATATATTAGGTTGTTTAATATTGTCCTATAAATCACTGAGGCTCTGTTCATTTCTCCTCTGTATTCTTCAGGCTAGGTAATTTCTATTGATGTATCTTCAAGTTTGTTGACTCATTCATTCACTCACTCTAATCTGTTTTTAAGTTCATCTAGTAAATTCTTCATTTTAATTATTCAGTTCTAAATTCACATTTGGCTCATTTTTATTATTTTATTTTCTTGTGATATTCCTCATCTATTCATATATCATAAAAGTAATTTCCTTAAAATGCTAGAACATATGCTAACTATTATAAGCCTTGTCTACTAATTTCAACATATTTATCATCTCATGGTTGGTTTTACTGACTTTTTTTTCTTATAGTATTTCATATTTTCTCCTTTGTTGTATGTCTTGTAATTTTTTTTAATTTAAAATTTAAAAAATTTTTAAAACTACTTTTAAAAAATTACTGTGGGCATAGTACGTTATACATTATAAAATCATGGACTCAGAAGAGGGCTGATTTTTGATTTACAAACAGTTATCTTGGCTGTAATCAAACCTTGAAGTCTGTCTCTCTTGTGGTGGCTACCAGATGAAATTCCACTTGGTTTGTTTGTTTTCAAGACCTTTCGGCCAGAACTCTTGGAAGCTTTTCTGCACATATGTTTTTTGGTGGTTATCCACATTTTGAGCAGGGTTCATGTATCAATTTGGGGCTCACCCCTCTGCATCTCTTTTCTTTCCAGGGTTTGTCACCTTAATTTTCCAACTGTTTTGCCATCACTAAACTTTTCCTTTAACATCTCAAGACAGTCAGAATGAAGTTTTCTACTACAACATGCTACATGGTTCAGGAAGTGCTCTTAAGCAAAGTGATGCAAAGACCCAGGTATCACTAAGTGTAGTTCCTATTTTTCAGTAGTTGAGCAGTTGACTTCAGATTCTGTTTGCTTTCTGTTGCTCTCTACTGTGCTCTCCAATAGCTGTGTAGATTTTTTGTTCTTTTGTCCATAATTAATTAATTAATTAATTCTAATAATTTCTGTCTTTGGATAATCAGTATGATTGAAGTGCTCTGCCATTAATGGAAGCTAGGATTTGTGTACATAGTTTAAAATTTTTCTTTTATACATTTATTTCTAAGAAGTTTTATTTGAATATTTAAATCTGTTGGCCTTTATCATCTTTTGTACTTTAACTCATGTGTTTTAATTGTTTCATTTCTTTAAATATTGTAGACAGTTACTTTCTATTATGTTTCTGCTATTAATATTTAGGTTATTTCTGGATCTAGTTCTCATGGTGGTTTCATTTGTGGTGCCTTGTTTCCTTGGGTAATTTATTATTTTTGATTGTGGGCTCAAAATTGTTAGAACACATGGGAACTTTTTGATGCCTGGGAAGGGGAGTAGTCCATAATACCTACAATCTTTCCTTTTTGAACATCCTATGGAAATTTATTCGTCTATTACTGAACTTATGGCACTTCACTCTATACTTGTTTACATACCTGTTTCAGTTAGGATTGGGGTTGCCTGAACAGGACAGAAAACTCAAAATTATAGTGACTTAAACAACACATGATCCTATTTTTCCCCACATAAAAGTGGTTTAGAGAAAGATAGTCCAGGTCTATTACGTTTCTCTATCATATCATAAAAATGGCATCATTGTATATTATTGTCCAACAACCCTTAGTCTGTGTCTTTTACTGTATTGCTTAGTCTAGTTGCTTTAGTTCTAGCCATCATATCTGCATCCCAGCAAGCAGGAATAAAGAAGAAATAAAGAGAAGGGCATGTTCCATTTATTTACATTTATTCCCTGAGTGGCTCTTAAGACATTTAGTATGTGTGATTGGCCAAAACTCAACATAAGCACACTTGATTCAAAAGAGGCCCAGAAATGCAGTTTTGATTCTGGGGGATGAGATGCCCAGCTAAAAATTAGAGTTTTGTTACTAAATAAAATAGGCATAATCTGCATTTCGAAGAAATTAGCAATCCTTTTCATAATACCTCATCTATGCTACTATATAATCATTTCATTGATTGAAAGGACATCTTAATAATTTTATACCCAATAGAAGATAGTTTACATTGTTTTCCATATAATATGTGCCAATAACTTCATGTTGAAGGAATGACCAAGTCATGTAAATTTTTCTGCCCCTCCTAGCATATTTGTATGACTCAGCTTAATATGGTGAGTTATGAGAATTTATTATATATTATTAATGTAATATTTTCAGGTTTTAATGTAGATCATAGGTAAATTGAATAGTTTGAGATGAAATTCAGCTTCCAAATGACTCTATGAGTATATATCCATCTATAAAGATAGACTTTTATTTTTTAAATTTTTTAAGTGCAAATTTATTTTTTTATAATAATTTTTTTATTATGTTATGTTAGTCACCATACAGTATATCCTTAGTTTTGATGTAATGTTCCACGATTCATTACTTGCGTATAACACCCAGTGCACCATGCAATACATGCCCTCCTTACTACCCATCACCAGCCTATCCCAGTCCCCCCCCCTCTGAAATCCTATTCATTAGAATAAATTTGATTTTGTTATTTTTTATATATATATACATATATATATATGTATATATATATAATGGAAGGCTGTTTACTTCGTAGTGGCAAGCACTTTCCCATGCATTTCTGGTACTATGTTACAGTGTTGCCACTTGTGATCTAAATCAACATTCATGGGTGATTGCATTTTATAACCACTTTTATTAGGTACTGTTCAAGGTAATGTTATGAATCTCATAATGAGTAATAACCTGATATTCCATAAATAGAAGATGAAGCACAGAAAATACAGCTGTCTTAGCCAAGGTAACATGTCAGCAGGAAATATTGAATAGGAATATATAAAGAATCAGTTTCAGAATTCATCATCAGAGTGCAGAAGCTTTGGATTAGGACCTGCTAATGCCATCTAAAATACTTAAGAATTTTCGGTTTCTTGCACAGTTTTAAGCAGGTCCTTCACTCTTGTTAGCCTAATTGTTAAACTCCTTTATCACCTTAATTACTTCCCTTTGACTGTCTTTTTTCCAGGGTTTGAGATCCTATATACTTTCCCAGTACCTTATGACCCCTCACAGAAAAAACACATCAAGATGCTAAGCAGAGCTTTGAGGTACATGTATTTTCCTATGACAAAGTTTGGTAACAGGCTAAATCCAATACATTAATCTCTGATGTATCAAAAATGTAAATCTTTAAATGACACTGAATAGCAAGTGTCTTAAGACTGGCAATTTTGATAAGAGATTTTCTGTTTGCTCCAAAAACCTAATAATGAAAAGCAAAATATAATAAGAAAAATACAATAAAGCAATACCATAAATAAAATAAACATCTTTATGGACCAGGAATAGAAAAGAAATATACAGAGTGAAAAGCAGGGCTGAATGTGCTTAATTGCTAGTCTTCAGGTCCAAATGAAGGCAGAGGTAGCTGAGAGATGATCTCCTGTAAGTTAAAGTAGGGTAAAAATCCTCCACCCAAGATATGAGTCCAGAGCCAGGCCCACTTGCCTAAGACCATAGCCCGAGGAACATTATCCCTATTCAGGAGTGGAAGTTGAGCTAAGTTACTCCTGAACACTGCCAGGAGTTATAATGCTTATATGATGTTCAGTTCCTAAAGGAATAGGTGGACATGGATAAAAATTCATGATCAGTGGATTAGCCAAAATACCTGCTAGATTGGTCCCTGGACAAGTACTACACGTAGAGTCCTGGGGTAGGAGTACCAGGTAGAGGCAACTCCAAGGCCACTAGGCAGGAAGAAAGTAGGAGTGATGGTGAGAAATGAAGAGAGAGTTATTACAAAATTAGTCTGAATACCCAGGCTTAAAAAGATGAAAAATATCTAATATTAAGAAAAGCAGATAAAAATCGGCAGTCAAAGGATAATTTCATATGAGGTTAAACTAAAATAGAATAATCTGAGGACTTTAAGATAAGTATGTTTAATATCCTCAAAGAAATAACTAATGAAAAGATATAAAAAGAAAATAAGTTATGAAAAAATCAGATACAAAGCAAGAAAAAAGATATGTAAAATATTTCATTAGATAATCTGGAAAGTAAATCTCTTGTTTTATTCTCTGTTTTTCTCTGTCTCTCTATATAAATCTCTTTCTTTAGTGTATGTGTGTGTATATATATATTTATTCATTTATATACTTAGAATAAATATATACTAAAGCCGTAAATTAAATACTAAGTAATGAATAATACTGGAGAAATAAAATTAACAAAAAGTTAGGTAAATAAGAGTGTGAACAGATATTGACTTAAAAATGTAACTATATTTGATTAATTATTGATATTTAAATATAACTTTATAATGTATGAGTATGTGTTCTTATCTAATCTTGATAACAAGTAGGCAAGGAGAATACAAGAAGATAAAAAGTATAGACCAATATCTCTTATGAAGATAAATGCAAATAAAAAAGTCCAACATCTAAATATCTAAATATCTCTAAAATAAGTTCAGCAATGTATAAAAATATACATTGGGATTAGATGAGCTCCTTCAAAAAAAAAATCCAAAAATTGATGACCAATTACAGGAGAAAAAGTATGATTATTTCAGTAGATCCAGGCATGTCATTAGATAAAAATAATTTTTCCATCACAAAAACTATTAAGAAATTAGGGAAAAAAGAAATTTCCTTAACTTGACAAATGCCTTCTACCACAAACATAGAACAAAGATATCTACAATCATATTTTATTTCCAATATTGTTCTAGAAATAAAAATAAATAAAGCTTATTAAGACTTGTAAAAAAACACATGGTCATTGTTAATGTAGTTCAGTAACCAAATAAATTGTTTTTCTTTGCACCAGGTATATAGATTATAAAATGAAATAAAGACATGTAATTTTAAATAGCAGTAAAAACTGAAAGAGACCTTGGAACAAATCTTTTAAAAATGATGTGTAGGGGCGCCTGGGTGGCACAGCGGTTAAGCGTCTGCCTTCGGCTCAGGGCGTGATCCTGGCGTTGTGGGATCGAGCCCCACATCAGGCTCCTCCGCTGTGAGCCTGCTTCTTCCTCTCTCACTCCCCCTGCTTGTGTTCCCTCTCTCGCTGGCTGTCTCTATCTCTGTCAAATAAATAAATAAAATCTTTAAAAAAAAAATAAAAATAAAAATGACGTGTAAACAAAATTTTAAAAAATTGAAAGACAATGGGATGCCTGAGTGGCTCAGTTGGTTAAGTGCCTGCCTTTGGCTCAAGTCACGATCCCATGGTCCTGGGATTGAGTCCTGCATTGGGCTCCTTGCTCAGTGGAGAGCCTGCTTCTCCCTCTGTCTGCCACATCCTTTGCTTGTGTGTATGTGTGTTGCACGTGCACTCTCTCTCTCTCTGACAAATAAAATCTTTAACAAAAATTTGAAGGACAATAAGAAAAAAGGAATGAAGTCTATCATGTTCATAAATGGGAAGACTCAGTATGATAAAGACAGTTACCAACACAATCTACAATCCAATGCAACTCTATTTAAAATCCTATGAGATTTTTTTCCATAGAACTTAAAAGGCTTGATCCTAAGTTTTATGTGGAAAATTACAAGGCTAAAACTAGCCAACACAATTTTGAAAAAAGAAAAAAGTGTCAAGATTTCTTATAAATCTACGCTAATTAACAAAATAAGATATTAGCTTAGGGATAGAGAAAGGGAATAATAGGACAAAAAAGACACCCTAGAAAAAGACCCATGCATAGATGAAACCTTTTTGGGAATTACTAATCAGAGATGGAAAGGATGAACTAGTCAATAAAGGATACCATAAAAATTGGTTATCCATGTAGAAAACAATTATATTCATAACTCACATTATACCAAAAAAAATTCAGACTAGAGACCTAACTGTGTAACATTTTCAGGAGAGCTACTATTAAGAGAATGTTATTATGATTTTAGAATTGGAATTTATTTCTTAAACACAATGTAAAATGCCTAAATCCTCATGGAAAAATATTGATAAAATTGTTTAAATTTTGAAAAACAAAACTCTACAATAGAGGACGCTGTAAATCAATTTAAAATTCAAGCCATGAACTGAGAGGGAATATTTTCAATGCTAGTAACAAAAAAAGACTTTATATTAAGAACATATAAAAATTACTACAAAACAATTACACAAACACCTTAGTATAAAGAATAGGCAAGAGTCTTTTTTCAAGCTTTATAACAAAAATACCATAGGCTGGGGGGCTTATAAATAGATACTTATTTCTCACAGCTCTGGAGATGGCCATACAAGTACAAATATCCAGCAGATTTCACTGTCTGGTGAGAGCTTCCTGATTCATAGATGGCCATCTTCTCACTGTGTCCTCACAAGATTGAAAGGGCTAGGGAACTCTTTGGGGCTTCTTTTATAAGGACATGAATACCACTGATGAGGCTCTTCCTCAAGACCTGTTAACTTCCCAAAGTCCTCACCCCCAAAGACCAACATCCTGGGGATTAGGTTTCAAAATATGAAACTTGAGGGGGACACAAACAACCAGTCTGTAGCAGCAAAGGATTTAAAAAGGTAATTAATCAAAGAGAAAATATGAGTGGCTAAAAACCTGTGAAAGACTGTTAGCTGTAGTCAGAGTGAAAAGTTCAACAAGAAAGACTTTCCATCTCCATCATCATCTTCATTAGATTTAACAAACATTGAAAAAAGGTTTAACAATGCTGTCTCTAAGGTTTTGAGGAAGAAGGAACTCTCATACACTGCTTGTAAGAGTATAAATTGTTTCAAACACTTAAGAGAGCATTTGACAAAATCCTATAAAGCTGATGATGTTTCTTCTCTACAACCAGCATTACCCATTTCTAGGTATATATCTTAGAGAAACTGAGTATTTACACAAGAAAACATATATGAGAGTATTTTTGAAGCACTGTAATAAGAAAAAATTAAATAGTTTTACATGTAGTAATACTGCAGTCTATTTGTTCAGTGGAATGCTATGCAGCAATTAAAATGGATTAACTAGAGTTACCAATATCAACATGGACCAATCTCTAAAATATAATGTTAAGTGTGGAAGATAACAGAAAGCAAAATTGATGTTTGGAGGTTATATGCAGTGTGACCTGTTGCTGGTAAGGAGTTTTAATATTTTCATTGTTTATAAATAATGGTAATAATATTAAAAACTAACATCCATATGGTGCTTCAGAGTTTATACGGAATTTTTTAATGTATTATCTAATTTCATCCTCACAAGAAACTTGTGAGTTTGGTGCTATTAATATTCACACTTAAAAAAAAGTCCAATTCACCATTTTAGCCTCAGAGATGTTATATGGTGGAAAGGACACTCAAACCCAAGTCTTTAATACCTATCCAATGTGGGCACCTGGGTACCTCAGTCGGTTAAGCCTCTGACTCTTTATTTCAACTCAGGTCATGATCTCAAAGTGGTGAGATGGAACCCTGCTTCAGGCTCCCTTTGCCCCTCTCCCACTGGCTTTCAGGAGCTTGTGATCCCCTCAAAAACAACAACAACACAACAAAAACAAAAACAACTTACTCACTGTCATTCTTTATCCACCAAGTGGCATTCATATAATATTATCATTGTGGTCTTCTATTTTATTTATGCCAATTCATGGTATTTATTTCCCTTCAACTCCTTTTTCTCACTTCATGACCTTCTTATTATTGTAGACAGAGGCCTATCAAATTTCTCTCATCTTTGTCCGCAGTTCCACTCACAGTCTTTATTCCCTCCTCATTATTAACCACAGGCCTTTTATCACCAAAACATGCCACTTCCACTTCCAAAAACATATGCTAAGTCTCTTCATGTCTATCCACTTCTGCTCTCACCCTAACCCAAGCCATCATCATCTCTTGGCTGTACTACTACAGTAGCTTCCTACCCTATACTGACTTGTGCTGGTTCTTCGGGTCCTCCTCACTAGAAACACATCTCCTACACTCTATTGGAAATTTTTATAGAGAGACATAAATACATAGGGTTCTGAAAGGAAGAAAACTGTATCTGAAAATCTTTACAGAGGTTGCCTTTGCATATTGCCTCTCTCATTGTTTTTGCTCAGGTAACTAACAGTCAGCCACAAAATACTTATGGAACACTGGACAGAAAAAACCTGAATATTCTGACCCACTCTGGTTCAACTATGTGACATGGTTGATAAAACTCTGTTGAGGGTTGTTATTTTTTTTTAAAGGAAGTATAATTAAGACAGAAATTCTACCCCCTTTTGACAAAAAGACATGTTTAAATTTCTAAAATGCAAAAAATTACACAAGGAAAAATACAGTAACTCCTAACCACTAATTCTTCGCCTGAGAGTTAACTCTTATTAAGCATTTATTATCATTTCTTTAAGAAAAAGTATATTCCAGCATATATATGTATCTATCAATCTGTTTTCTAACTTCTACAAATATAATTATACTAAGTTCTGCACCTTTTATTTTCACTTAATACAGCTTGTATACTTGTCCATATAGCTCAGATGGATATATTTCATTCCTACTGATGACTATATAATACCCCATCAAACAGATGTGTTTAACTAGGCTCTTCAATTCATCATGTCTACTCTTTTTCCAGCTTTGTTGAGATATATAGCATATGTAAGTTTAAGGTATACAATGTGATTTGGTACATGTACGTATTGCAAAATGATTACCACAATAAGGTTATTTATCACTTCCATCCACTCACATAAGTACCATTTTTTTGTGTGGTGACAGCATTTAAGATCCACTCTGTTAACAATAAAGTATACAATAAAGTATTGTTAATTATAGTTATCATGCTGTATATTAGATCTCTAGAACTTATTCATTTTATAGCTAGAAGTTTGCACCCTTTGACTAACATCTCTCCATTTCCCCCACTGCCCCCCAGACCCTGGAAGCCACCATTCTACCCTCTATTTCTATGAATTTGGATTTCTTAGATTCTGCATTTAAGTGAGAACATATAGTATTTCTTTCTCTGTCTGACTTATTTTACTTAGCATAGTGTCCTCAAGTTCCATCCATGTTGTTGCAAATGGCAGGACTTCCTTCTTTTTATGGCAGAATAATATTCCATCATATATATGCACATATATATGTATACATGTATGTATGTGTTTATATAGGTATATGTATGGATGTCACATTTTCTGTGCCCATTCATCCATCGAGGGACACTTAGGTTGTTTCCATTTCTTGGCTATTGTGAATAATGCTGCAGTGAACATAAGAGTGCAGATATCTTTTTGAGATAGTAATTTTCATCTCAGGGTACTCTATTTTATGTTTGGAAACCCCTGTTTAAGAAAAGTATTTCTTATAACTGAGCTTACATTTATCTCTTCATAGCTTCCACCAGCTGATACTTCTCTTCAGTCTTAATCTTTACACCTTTGCACCCAATATTCCTATTGCCCAGAATGCCTTATGCCTATCCCTCCTGATTAGCTGAGCTCTGCCCATGAACCAAGGGCTTATTCAAGTCCTAGCTTCTCTTTAAAATGCCTTGACTTTCTGTTGCTCAGAATGTGTAAATACTATTTATCAGTCCTCCAGTTCACTAATTCTATTTTCTGTCATACCCATTTTACTATTGGGCTTATCCAGGGAGGTTTTTTCTCTTTTTTTGTAATTTCAGCTATTTTTCAGGTTCTGTAGTTTCCAATTGGCTCTTTCTTATAACCTCTATTTCTTTGAACTTTCAATTTTTTCCATTTGTTTCAAGAGAATTTGTAGTTATTTCTAAAAACATATTTATAATGCCTGCTTTAAAATCCTTGTCAGACAATCTCAACATCTGTTTCATTGGAGTTTTGGTGTCAATTGATTGTCTCTTCTAATTCAAGTAGTGTTTTTTATTGTTTTGTATGCCTAGCAATTTACAGTTGTATCCTGGACATTTTGTGTAGTATGTCAGGAGACTCTTGATCCCATTTAAATCTTCTATTTCAGCAGGCAGTCAACCTATTTAGGTTTTACATGTAGGTTGTTGCTTACTTTTGTGAGCTGTAGTTCAAATGGTAATTTTCAGAGCCTTGGAATTCTATTCTGATTGGCTTTCTACTTCTGGTTCCACTGGAGCTCCTGCTCAATTCCTGCATGTGCTACCTAGGCTACATGAGGGACCTTCATGTGCTTGCTGCTGTGGCAGATTGGGCTATCACTGATTTGGGTGGGGAGTGGTGAATGAGTCCCTGTCACATCCCTGGGAGAGCAGTGACACTGATCTTTCAGAGTGGAAGCAACCCAAACCTAGAGCTGTTGCTCTTCCGTGGTGGGTTGGGCTCCTACTCTGGATATGCTGTGTGAAATGGGTTTTTTACTGGACTTTGTTAATGCTGCTGCTACAGAAGATCTGGCTGTTGCTGCCCTGGGTGTTGGACAGGGAACTCTTGGCACTCCCACTATGCCAGAAAAAGCCACCTGCCTCAGTGTACCATAGACACTGACACTGTTGCTACTCCTATGGTTGGTTGAGGCTGCTCCAGGTGTGAAGTTGTCAGTATGTCCATGTTGGACCCCACATCTCCTGCTGCTGCTGTTCTGTAGATCCGGCTGATGCTGTCCTGGTTGTTGGGTAGGAATAATGCTATTGCTGCTGCTGTGATAGATTAGGCTGTACACTGCCTTGAATATAGGGTATGGATGGATCTCTCTGCTAGGTCTCTGCTGGGCTGCTGTTTGTAGTCTTTAGGCCAGAGAAATCAGGATTTTCTTGTTTTCTTTTGTTTTTCTTCTGTGCTCATTGGATGTTCTGGACTACAGCCCTCTCTAGAGCCCCATCTGAAATATATGGGGGATAAAAAGGAAAAGCCAAATTCTTTAAGTACTGAGTTTTCTAGCCAGTCTGCCTTTTTCTTTTCATCTTTCAAGATCCTTTTATGATGATCTATTGAATTATTTCCAGAGCATGTAGTTGTATTTAGAGGGGAAGAACAGGGAAAAGTGAGTGCCATCTTTTCCTGGAACTGGAAAATCTATGCCTTTTTATGATGTTTAGTAACAGGGGGATGAGGGCTTAAGTATTTTGGAGGGTATATGAAACTAACCTACTGGGATCCATGTTGGAGAAAGATATTAAAAGTAAATATCTGCACTCCTTTCTCCCTTCATATTTAATAGTGTAATTGTGAAGAAGATTACAGATTTGTCTGACTTTTATTTCTTACTATGAGGTATCAATTATGACAATGAAGAATCATACTGGGATATTAGCTCCCTTTCAGTTGCAAATAGTGTAACAAAATGGGGCATTTCTTTTAATTTTCTGGGATTTTTCTCATTTTTTGTGGTGAACTTAATGATGTTTTCATTCTAGATTTTAATATTAAATTTTGCAGAAGGATAACAGATGATAATTTGGAAATTCTAGAAAAAAATATTTTACTTAATGTAGAATGAACAATAATATCAGTGACTAATGAGGTTTTTGATGCACGGAGTTTCTAAGAAATTTTACCTACCATTTTGACTAACATGAAAGATAGAGTATTTAATTAAGCATAACATTTTTGAAAGGTCATTGTTTCAGTAAGCTTTCATCTTAGCCCCAGCCTTCTTTACCATTTGTGATTCAATAAGAAGTTGATATTTGGTGTTTGTCCCCAGTTCCTGACACAGAGTTTCTAAAACACTTGGATTGCCCGAGTAATGAAGGTGATAGGAATGTCTTTTGTTATTTATAACAAGCCCCTTTCAACCATACCTAAATTTATGCTAATAAAGAGACTCTTGGTGAACTTCTAGACAACTTTTGGATGGGAATGTTTGTCGGAGAAGCCAACATGTGATTAGAGCTTTGGGAGTTTCCACCCCATTCCAC
The DNA here is from genome assembly GCF_024610735.1 of Ursus americanus. Lineage (NCBI taxonomy): Eukaryota > Metazoa > Chordata > Mammalia > Carnivora > Ursidae > Ursus > Ursus americanus. The sequence goes on along the minus strand of NC_142164.1, from coordinate 34,431,986 downwards.
ACCCCTGGACTTCCAGGGAGGGGAGAGGGGCTAGAGATTAAGTTCAATCACCAGTGATCAATGATTTAATCAATCATGTCTATGAAATGAGACCTCCATAAAAACCCCTCAATGATAGGACTCAAAGAGGTTCCAAATTAGTAAACACATTGATGTACTTGGAGAATGGCACACCCCAACTCCATGGTGACAGAAGCTCTTGCACTCAGGACTCTCCTGGACCTCACCTTATGTACATCTTCATCTGGCCTTTCATTTGTATCCTTTATTATAAACTGGTAATAGTAAGTAAAGTACTTTCCTGAGTTTTGTGAGCTATTCTACCAAATTATTGAACCCGGGGAGGGCGTTGTGGGAACCCCTGAATTTATTGCTGGTAGGTCAGAAGTACAAGTGGCAACCTGGAACTTACAACTGGCACCTGAATTTCAGGGAGTCTTATGAGACTGAGCCCATAACCTATAGGGTCTATGCTAACTCTGGGTAATTAGTGTCAGAATTGAATTGAATTGTAGGACATCCAGTTGGTGGAGCATGGAGAACTGGTTAGCATGGGGGGAAAACCCCCACATGTTTGGTGTCAGAAGTGATGTTGGAGAACACTACAGACCACAACCCCCATTGTTTCCCTCAAGTACATATAGATCTAGGATTGTAGCTGCTGAAAAACAGTGGAATAGTAAAAAGTATTGAGTAAGTAGCTCTTAAATTATCTGTGCTGTCTTGAATTGTATGTAATCTTAACTAGCTTAAATACTTCTTATTCAAATGTAAAGAGTCCACATTTTATTAGAAAGCTATATTCTATTTTTTTTTCTCATTAAACTTTTGTTTTTTAATGGGTCTCAAAATTCTGTGACAGATTTTTGGTCAAGTTGTTTCCATTAGAAAGTACTGATTTTAAAAACTAATAACTTGAAACTGCCACACACAAAAAAAAACCAAATGGTCCACAAAACATTCTCCTTTCTTTCTGAAGGTTTTACGATGCATTGTTATCATTAACCAGTCTTTTACTATTAAACTTAAATGGCCAATTGACACAAACAGTTCTGAGACCGTTCTTCCACCACTGATTAAGACTGGGGTGGCAAGTATTGGGGATAATATTCATTTAGCCTTCTGAGCTTTCTGGGCAGACTTGGTGACCTTGCCAGCTCCAGGTGCATTCTTGTCCACTGCTTTGATGACACCCAGAGCAACCGTCTGTCTCATGTCATGAACAGCAAAACGGCCCAGAGAAGGATAGTCAGAGAAGCTCTCAACACACATAGGCTTGCCAGGAACCATATCAACAATGGCAGCATCACCAGATTTCAAGAACTTGGGACCATCTTCCAGCTTTTTTCCAGAATGACAATCTATCTTCTCCTTCAGCTCAGCAAACTTGCAAGCAATGTGAGCTGTGTGACAATCCAGCACAGGTGCATATCCAGCACTGATCTGGCCTGGATGGTTCAGGATAATCACCTGAGCCGTGAAGCCAGCTGCTTCCATTGGTGGGTCATTTTTGCTGTCACCAGCCACATTGCCATAATGGACATCTTTGACAGATACATTCTTGACATTGAAGCTCACATTGTCCCCAGGAAGAGCCTCACTCAAAGCTTCATGGTGCATTTCAACAGACTTTACTTCAGTTGTAACATTGACTGGAGCAAAGGTGACAACATGCCAGGTTTAAGAACACCAGTCTCCACTCAGCCCACAGGGACAGTACCAATACCACCAATTTTGTAGACATCCTGCAGAGGCAGATGCAAGGGCTTGTCAGTAGGACGAGTTGGTGGCAGAATGCAATCCAGAGCTTCAAGCAGTGTGGTTCCACTGGCGTTCCCATCCTTACAGGTGACTTTCCATCCCTTGAACCAAGGCATGTTAGCACTGGCTCCAGCATGTTGTCACTGTTTCAACCAGAAATTGGCACAAATGCTACTGTGTGGGGGTTGTAGCCAACTTTCTTAATGTAGGTGCTGACTCAACAATTAGTTGTTTTACACCCAGTGTGTAAGCCAGAAGGGCATGCTCACGGGTCTGCCCATTCTTGGAGATACCTGCTTCAAATTCACCAACACCAGCAGCAACAATCAGGACAGCACAGTCAGCCTGAGATGTGCCTGTAATCACGTTTTTGATAAAGTCTCTGTGTCCTGGGCCATCAATGATGGTCACATATTACTTGCTGGTCTCGAATTTCCACAGGGAGATATCAATGGTGATACCATATTTACGTTCAGCTTTTAGTTTATCCAAGACCCAGGCACACTTGAAGGAGCCCTTTCCCATCTCAGTAGCCTCCTTCTCAAATTTCTCAATAGTTCTTTTGTCGATCCCACCACATTTGTAGATCAGATGACCAGTAGTTGTAGACTTGCCCAAATCTATGTGTCCAATGATGACGATGTTGATGTGAGTCTTTTCCTTTCCCATTTTGGTTTAGGTTGAGCAGTGGTTTTCATGACACCTGTGTTCTGGTGGCAAACCCATTGCATAAAAGAAGAAACCTATATTCTAATATGTGTGTGTGTGTGTGTGTGTGTGTGTGTGTGTACTATAATGAAACTTTATCTTGTAGGAGAAGGATTATGTCTTATGCCTTTCTGTGTTCCAAGCATTTAGCCCACTGCTGTACAACCACAAAGTGCTCAATAAATGTATGTTCTTGATGATATTGATAAAATTATCAGTCCCACAAAGGACTGTACTCTGTACACTCTGAAATGGAGCAGATATACCACCGCCTTGAACTCTTTGCAGGAAGAATACTTTTTAAATGACAAGTACAAGTAGGAGCTATCTGAGTATTTGTTAACCTTTACCATGAAAGCAGATTAAAATTCTCCAGAGTGTAATAAGTCCCTGGGAGACTGTTCCACTTATTACAAATTTCCTTCATTTATCTCATTACCTGAAGTGACATTTAACATCTTTCTCAGTTGGAATAATTTGATCTAATGCACATCATCTTTCTTATGAACGATGATGGTTCTAGTGAAAGATGAAAGCTCAGTTATAACAAGAGCATTTTGTCAAATTCATATAGTATTGCCAAAAATGTTGCAAATCATAATTTAAAGATAGTTTTTTAATCCATTTTGAACTATTACATTATTTTCTACTAGCTCTTTTCAGCCTGTTACCTCCAAAAATTGTGTGCCTGTTTTTCCACATAATGAGTATCTTGACTTTCTTATTATCCCTTTTTGTGGCCATATTAACTTCCCTGGTTTGATGCTGTTTTCTGTCTGCTAGCTGAGTTGATGAGGTCCAAGGTTGGCTATAAAAGAAGCATCAAACTTGAGGTCTACTGTAAAATATTTCTAGTCCTTATCATTATCTTTGGTATTGGCTCTTGTCACACCTGTTCCATTGTACTATACTCTGGATGCTATACTATAGTTTTAATAACCACATATTTGACTACTTGTTATAATACTATGTTTGAATTAATACTCAATTCTCTGCATTCCTGACTCTAGTTGGTTAACCACCAGATGTCTTGAATGGTCTCTGGTTGTGCCAATATACTAAAAATTTACAGCCATTATTTCTTCAAAATTTGCTTGAAGGATACATGCTTCCACCAGAGGGGCTAGCTCCAGTTTCTTAACTGCCTGACACTCCACTTTAGGCTCTGAGCTTCCCCAGTATTTTCAATAGTTGATTAACTCAGTTCTTTTTTAACTTCAGATCTTTTGTATACATCCAAAGAATGCTAATACCCCAAAACCTAATGCAAGAAAATGAAAAATCTCTATTAACACCATAGAGTTAGCCTAGGAAATATGGATTACATTCTCTCCATGTGATGGTTAATTTTATGCGTCAACTTGGCTAGGCCACAAAACCTAAATATTTAGCCAAACATTGTCATAGATGTTTCTGTGAAGGTATTTTTTAAATGAGATTAACCTTTAAATCATTAGACTTTGATTAAAGCAAATTAACCTCCATAATGGGGGTGGGCCTCATCCAATCAGTTGAAGGCTTTAATAGCTAAGGACTGGCCTCCTGGAAAGAAAAAGGAATTCTGCCAGCAGATTGACTTTAGACTCAAACTGCAACTCTTCTCTGGGTGTCCAGCCTTCTGACCTACCCTGCAGATTTTGAACTTGAACTTGCCAACCTCCACCATGTGAGCCAGTTCCTTAAAAAAAATGTGTGTGTGTATGTGTGTGTGTGTGTATTCTATTCTCTTCTATTCTCTTCTCTAGAGTACCCTGACTAATATCTTCTGGAGTCACTAGTAAGGATTAAACCTGAAATAATCACTGAAATTTTGAGAATGAGGAAACCACCTACATTGAAAGTGTAGATTGCTCTGGGTAGCATAGGCATTTTAACTATATTAATTCTTCCAATCCATGAGCATGGAATATTTTTCCATCTTTTTGTGTCTTCTTCAATGTCTTTCAAGAGTGATTCATAGTTTCTAGAATACAGATCCTTTACATCTCTGATTAAGTTAATTCCGAGATAACCTATGATTTTTGTTGCTATAGTAAATGGAATGGATTCCCTAATTTCCCTTTCTTCAGTCTCATTGTTCATGTATAGAAATGCAACTGATTTCTGAGCATTGATTTTGTATCCCGCCACATTACTGAATTGCTCTATAACTTCTAGTAGTTTGGGGGTGGATTCTTTTGGGTTTTCCATAGAGTATCATGTCATCTGCAAAGAGAGACAGTTTGACTTCTTTGCCAATTTGGATACCTTTTATCCCTTTTTGTTCTCTGATTGCTGTTGCAAGGACTTCTAGTACTATGTTGAATAATAATGGTGAGAGTGGACATCCTTGTTGTGTTCCTGATCTTAAGGGAAAGGCTTCCAGCTTTTCCCCATTGAGAATGATATTTGCTGTAGGCTTTTCATAGATGGTTTTTATGAGATTGAGGAATGTACCCTCTATTCCTACACTCTGAAGCTACGTGCAAAAGAATAAAACTTGACCACTCTCTCACACCATACACAAAAATAAACTCCAAATGGATGAAAGACCTCGATGTGAAACAGGAATCCATCAAAATCCTAGAGGAGAACATAGGCTACAACCTCTTTGACATCGCCCACAGCAACTTTTTTAATGACACATCTCCAAAGGCAAGAGAAACAAAAGAAAAAATGAACTTGTGGGACTTAATCAAGATAAAAAGCTTCTGCACAGCCAAGAAAACAGTCAAAAAAACTAAGAGGCAGCCCATGGAATGGGAGAATATATTTGCAAATGACACTACAGATAAAAGACTGGTATCCAAGATCTACAAAGAACTTCTCAAACTCAATACACAAGAAACAAATAAACAAAAAAAAAGGGGCAGAAGATATGAACAGACACTTTTCCAATGAAGACATACAAATGGCTAACAGACACATAAAAAAAAGGTTCAAAATCATTAGCCATCAGGGAAATTCAAATCAAAACCACATTGAAATACCACTTATGCCAGTTAGAATGGCAAAAATGGACAAGGCAGGAAACAACAAATGTTGGAGAGGATGTGGAGAAAGGGGATCCTTCTTACACTGTTGGTGGGAATGCAAGTTGGTACAGCCACTCTGGAAAACAGTGTGGAGGTCCCTTCAAAAGTTCAAAACTGAGCTACGCTATGACCCAGCCATTGCACTACTGGGTATTTACCCCAAAGATACAGATGTAGTGAAGAGAAGGGCCATATGCACCCCAATGTTCATAGCAGCTCTGTCCACAATAGCTAAATCGTGGAAGGAGCCTAGATGCCCTTCAACAGATGACTGGATTAAGAAGATGTGGTCCATATATACAATGGAATATTACTCAGCCATAAAAAAGAACGATTTCTCAACATTTGCTGCAACATGATGGGACTGGAGGAGAAAATGCTAAGTGAAATAAGTCAAGCAAAGAAAGACAATTATCATATGGTTTCACTCATTTATGGAACATAAGAAGAAAGAAGATTGGTAGGAGAAGAAAGGGAAGAAGAAAGGGGGGTAAACAGATGGGGGAATGAACCATGAGAGACTATGGACTCTGGAAAACAAACCGAGGGCTTCAGAGGGGAGGGGAGTGGGGGAATGGGATAGGCTGGTGATGGGTATGAAGAATGGCACGTATTGCGTGGTGCACTGGGTGTTATATGCAAGTAATGAATCATGGAACTTTACATCAAAAACTAGGGATGTACTGTATGGTGACTAACATAATATAATAAAAAAATATTATAAAAAACCCATTTACTTCTTTTCCATTCTGGTATCTCTAATAAAGTGGATGAAAGTGAAATGATTTTTAAAACTTTACTATGTGTCACCTTGCTTTTATAAGCGCCAACCTTATGAGGTAAGGTAGTACCATTCTACTTTATAGATTTAGAAACTGAAGCTTATAGAGTTAAATTATTTTGCTCAAGTCACCCAGCTAATGAGCACTAGAGTTAGATTTCAAACTCTGTTTGGCATCAAATTAATGTTTCAACTTGATGCACTCACAGAACTCTGTCCGTTATAACAATGATTAAGTCTCTTGTTCCTTATACAGATGTCTTGGAATATAATGGTGGTGACTTATATCTATAATCAAAGTTTGGTCCATATGTCATGAGAATTTCATCTTGAGAGGGTGATTAAGTGGTTACATATATATTTTGTGTCAAAATCATGAACGGATGCCTAACCACAGGAATTGGGTAGGTTTACTAGTTTTAGCACACACAGTCTGACAGCCATCCATCCTTAGCAAACCAGCAGTCAGTTACCTTAGGTTAATTAAACTAGCCCTGTAGAAAGTAGAGAAGTCAATAGAGAAGAGGTTTACTTTGCAATAAATGAACCAGTTATGCATGTAATTTAGGACAAAACTTTATACAGATAAATTATTCTGTTCATTTCCTTAATATTGGCTTATTAATACTTATTAATATTTTGATGTTGTATGTAGTTTTTGGTTTTTTACTGGGCTGTATTTCAAGTTTGTAGAATTAAACATTTGTACTATTATTAACCTACTGACAAGGAAAATCAACCTGTCTAATTAAATATGTAATCACCTACATAATTTTTCCATAAAATGTAGATTTTGCAAATCCTTTTTAAAAACGTAAGGTCAGATGACTTTTGAAACTTGACGTTTCTACAATTTTTTTAAAAACTCAGTTTAATTTCACAATCACACAACATCTAGACTTATTTGGCTATAGTTACTATTTCCAGGGAATGAGTTCCTTAAAAACAAAGTAACTTTTGGACAGTCCATAGTCATGAAGTGCTTTACCCCAGTAGAGCAATCAGCCTACTTGCATTGATATAACACCAGAATAGCTACTTGAAAACTGGAAGATTTAGTAAATAAATTGGTAAATTGGGCAAAATACCAAAGAATTAATTTGCTGCGTTTGAACATTTTCTCTCCACTTAATCTGTGCAAATAAACAAAGAAAAAAAAACCACTTTTTACTAAAGCTACTATTCTATGATGCAATTTCCCTATCACAACCTTAAAGCTCTGGCTATCATCACACAATATTATCGGTATTTTGGGGAGGACTTTGATCTGGAGGGCAAGTAGAAATTAGAAAGAAGAAAAAATATTGTCTTGAAAACCCTTTTTCTTTTAGGTCTCCCCAATTACACATTCATTACCTTTTCCTTATCTGTTTCTCCATGGGGAAGATTTCTAGATTTGATGAAGTTTTTTTCTTTGTCAAATGCCTCTTTTTCCAGTGCTCTGCTGCCCCTCCCATGGTATCTTTATCTGCCATCCATTATACTCACATATAGCCCCATCATACCTGAATAGTCTCTAATCCCAAAGTGCCCCTATCAGTGCCATGCTATATTCTCCATTTTCCTTAGGCACAGACTTGTCCAGTCTATGTATTACAGAAGGTCCTATCTTCTAAACTATGCTAAACTCTTTTGAGTTACTTTTCTGGTGGTTTTCTATACCTTGTTTGTGGTCATCACAGAGGAAGAGGAGGCTTGAATGATTTATAGGCTTTGCTCTGACCAGGTAGCAGAGAGAATTCTAACCAATGAAACTGACACACATAAAGACTGTAGAAAGAACAAGAAGGCTGCCATCCCAGGAGCATAGGTGACATCCCAGGAGCATAAGGTGACAAGTGTCATGAGAAGAGTATGTAATTTTAACTCAAAGCAGTGAATAATATGGACATTTCAAGAAATTTTATGTCTAATTTGGAAAATTATTGTGTCTTTTGTTCATGGTTTTTCTTATCATACCTTGGAGCAATTTTCTACTGGGCCTATGAAAATTAGGCAGCTGTATTCAAAACTTCATTCATTCCCCCAAAGAACTTTTGAAGACCCTTTCACTAAGTAGCACTTTCTTTAGGGCATATGAACTTCTTCATCCATAGAGGGTATTGTTATATGTTTTGAGGGCAAAAAAGCCTGGAGGAAGTTTTTGAGCTTGACTTCCTTGAAAATATCTGGGTGCTAGAGATTTAGTGTACTTTTGTAGAAAACAACAAATGTGAGAATTTTTGTACACATTTAAAACTTCATTTAGAATCTGGATGCTATTTGAGCTGGTGTCAAGGATGCATGAAATTAAATTTAAGAAAGCTCAACTTTAAGAAATACCAATTTCTTTCTGCATTGGGTAGTTAGATTCTGAGTAGGAATTAAAACTGGTCATTTTGAAATTAATAACACTCGTGAGCTTTTTCATAATTCCACAATTCAAATATGTACTGATAATTTTAGGGGCTGAGGTTAGATTCAAGGAGTCTTATAAAAAGAAAAGTAGAAGTTCTGTGGGGGTAGAAAAGCATCTCATGGGAGTTTGCTACTTTCTGACTAAGGGGCAAAAGTCAGATTTTTAAGCATGTCTGCAGAAGTTATCCTCATAGAAAGTATGTTTTTAACAGAATGATAAAACATGTTTTTAAAATAGTATTTTACTAGGTGTCTTAATTTAAAAGAGTGGAAAACCATATGGTATATTTTGTGAATAACTTAGAGTTTAAATGCTCAAGTTTTCAAATCAAGATATATTTTACTATTTAATTTTAAAAGGTTCAATTTTTAAATATACATTAAAGAGGTTTCCATATACATTTTTATTCACATGAATAATACTAATGCAATATATTCAAAACTTTATTGGAGGAAAGTTGTTATTCCATTTTATAAATGAATTGTAATATGAGTTATAAAATTGAATAAACATCACCAGTACCTCTCAGTGTATTTTTAAATATGGGGTAGTTCTATGCAGTGAGATATTCTACAAAAGGTAGTAACATTTACTTTTTCTTATATTGCAAAGTTTCTAAATTCTGGATGAGACAGTCATTTTCTCAAGATTCATTGAATTATAAAATTGTGCATTTTCAAATTGCTTGCACATCTCTTGTCATTTGACCCTTTCAATGACCCTATGAAATAATTAGAAGTGATATGGTTGATTATAGATGAGGAAACAGATTCAGAGAGCCAACAAGACAACTAAGATTGCAGAGCTAAAAGGTTAGAGAGGGAAGACCAGCACTTCTGACCTGTAGCTCCTAATCCATTGTTCTTTCCATTTTGTGTGGTCTCTTCTCAAACTGTCATAATCAGACCACTTTAGTTCAACCTGAGTATTTCCCCAAAATTCAAGGGAGGGGGTAGCTTTTTAATAATGCTACTGACTTGTATGTGATGAATCTGAAAAACAGAAACAAGTGGATCATATGAATTACTCATGAAATAGGGAAGGCATTAGGAAGGAAACATCTGCCAGTTTAACAAGTTCAGCTGGATAAACTTGGACAGACAGCAGGGTGCCTTTCACAGTCCTCTGACAAATGGCCCAAGTGAGAAACTGCCACTTACTATTCACTGATTCACTGTGCTAGGCACAGTGAATAAGGTAGATATAATCTTGGCCCTCATGGCATTTACATTACAAGGGAAGAGCTAGACAAGTAAACAAGCAATTAAAATAGTTTTAATATTACAATAGAGGACATATGTGCTATGGGAATATCAGAAAAGACATCAAACCCTAATTTAGAGAATAAAGAAAGACCTAAAAGATAAGTAAAGAGCTGGGTGATGTGTATTCCAAGTGGAGGAAAGAGCATGGGTTGAAACCTCTAGAGCATAAAAGATTTGAGAAGCTGAAAGGAGTTTCTTATGGCTGGCATAGAAATCACTGGAGGAGAAATGATGATCAATACATTGTTTCCATAATCTTAGAGAAGTCTGAAAGAAGAAACACGGGAGGAGGCAAGGTACCAAAGATAAACCCTGACCCATCCTAGTACAGTTTCTAGTCTTCCTATTGCTACCAGGACATTGTTTCCCACTCCTCACAGTGTTGTGTGGCTATTAAGGAAAGGAGCTTTATTAAATGCCAACTATGACCCATACCATTTCAAGTGTGCCATCTCATTGAAACCTCATGTCCCATGAGGCAGGTACCAGTGCCCTGACTTTACAGATGAGGAAATTAAGACTAAGATAGGGAATAAAGACTGCCCAAGGTCCCATGATTAGTAAGCAATGGAGTAAGGACCTGAGTCCACATTTCTCAGTTTCCCAAGGCAACACTGTTCAGCTGTTCTCTGCTTTCTCTCCTTGGTTTTTAGAACCATAATTATAGCACCTCTATATTACTACTGCTTCAGTAAAACAATTTAAAAGAAAATGATTTGGTTTATCTTAGCTAAAGATGACCTCCTTTTGGTTTACAGGTGCCATTGAGCCAGAGGTATATTTTCTGAATGAATGGATTTCAGAGAGAACCAAGGTGATGAAGATATGTCTAGGAGTCCAACAAGGACTTAAAAACTTTTTTGCATGTACAATTCATACATTCTCAGATCCGAAAGAGAGACTTCCTTAAAGATTTTACCATTTGGCAAAATCTTAGATTGAGACAACTTAAATGATAGAAAAACGGTCCCTTGTATCTGAGAGGATTCTCGATAGGTTTTTAGGAATGGAGAGTAGGAGGTGGTAAGATGTAAAACTGACTGGGATCTGTTCCAACTAAGAAGTCACATATGTGAAACCTAATATTAGAGAAACCGAATTGGCACACAAGAGAGTCTGATATAAAGGACATGCCCTTCTTATGTATTTTTGTAAAAGACCTAGATTTACGTTAATGGAATCTATGAAGTAAAGTTGTGTAGTTACTTAATATTTAAAGGACCTAAGATTGCACAACTGGGTATCTATCCCATTAGTTCTGAACTCATTTCTTTCAGGCCTATTAAGAGATAGTTGTGATACCTTTATTAGTTTTATTTTATAATTAATTCATATGAGTCTGAGTTTTAGAGAAATAAAGTATATGATGTCTTCTTCTTCTGTGTATTAACTTTCTCTTTTATATTTGGGTTATTAAAATTTGAATATGGAATGGAAATACTTTCTTGTTGAAAGTACTTGGAGGGGCGCCTGGGTGGCACAGCGGTTAAGCGTCTGCCTTCGGCTCAGGGCGTGATCCCGGCGTTATGGGATCGAGCCCCACATCAGGCTCTTCTGCTATGAGCCTGCTTCTTCCTCTCCCACTCCCCCTGCTTGTGTTCCCTCTCTCGCTGGCTGTCTCTATCTCTGTCGAATAAATAAATAAAATCTTAAAAAAATAAATAAATCTTAAAAAAAAAAAAAGAAAGTACTTGGAAATGATACCATGCATTAGTTTTGCATTGACATTTTTAATTCAATGCTTTTATTAAATAACTAAATAATAAGGAATTGATTTTAATTTTATGTACAAACTATATTTTCTAAAAGAAAATAATATTCCTCTTATACTTTAATGTGGCTACCCATATCTGAAAAAATCATAAATGCAAAGTTTTTCCAATTTCATTTCTGGCAGTAAAATGAAGAATACTTGCAAGTCATTATTTATCACATCATATGTGATAGTCATGATCTTCAAGTTTTGCTTGATATTGTTTGGAATTGATAAATGCTCTATTACTGCAAAAATTAGTTGCTCTATTGAATATAAATACTACATAGAATATAAACTTTAATTTTTTATTCAATAAGTTACCAAATATTATTATTATTCGATTTTTCTAAAACAAAATACAACCTGAAGTTGCTGCTGGTGCCTGTCCCTAGGCCCTCTGAGACACTTAAAGAATAGTTTAGATTGTTTCAGGCTGTAAACCTTAGATAATATGTCATGGGCTTTCCAATACAAACCTGAGATAAGAGATGAGAAATTACCTTTAGACAGGAGTGTTTGTGAACCAATACTTTGTTTCTATATAAGATGAATGAAAAAAGTACTTTGCTTTTTTGAATAATTTTAATGGACTCTTGTTGAAACTATACTTTATGGAGTCTAATATCTGGTAAAAAAAAAAAAACTACTGGGAGAACTTAGAGATAAAAGGAATCGGAGGCACTGAGGACAGTGATAAATACAGGAGTAGTTTCATAGGAAGATGTGAGCCTTAATAGAATAAGCCTTAGCAAATTTCAAGTATACAATACCATATTACTAACCATAGTCACCGTGCTGTACATTAAATCCTTAGAAATTATCCATCTTCTGACTGATAGTTTATAGCCTTTGAAATACATTTCCACATCCCCCCCCCACTCCTCAGTCCCTGGCAACCTCTGTTATATTCTCTGTTTCTATGAAACTGACTTTTTAAAAAAGTTTCCATGTATAAGTGAAATCAGACAGTATTTGTCTTTCCCTGCTGGCTTATTTCACTTAGCATAAAGCCCTCCAGTCTCATCCATATTATCACAAATGGCAGGATTACCTTCTTCTTGTGGCTGAATAATAAGCCATTGTTTAGATATTCCATATTTTGTTTATCCATTCATCCATTAAAAGACATTTAGGTTTTTTCCATATCTTGGCTATTGAGAGTAATGCTGCAACGAACATGCGAGTGCAGACATCTCCTAGTGATACTGATTTTGTTTACTTCAGTTATATACCAAGGAGTTGGATTGCTGGATCATATGATAGTTCTGGATCATATGATAGTTCTAATTTTGTTTTTTTGAGGAATCTCCATACTGACTTCCATAGTGGCTGCACCAATTTATATTCCCACCAACAGTGGACTAGGGGTCTCTTTTCTTCACATTCTTTCCAGTACTTGTTATTTCTTCTCTTTTTGATAATAGACATCCTAGCATATGTAAGGTAATATCTCATTATGGTTTTGATTTGCATTTCCCTGTTGATCAGGTCTTAAGCATTCTCAACACACACATACACATGCACACACACAAGAGTTATCTATGTATTTTTTTTAAAGTTAGCTATGTAAAGTGATGGATAGGTTAATTGATCTTGGTAACCATTTCATAATGTACATGTATACCAAGTCATCACATTTGAATATATATAAAATTGTATTTTTCAGTAATTCCTCAATAAAGTTGGGGAAGAAAGAAAAGAAATAGATCACGCCTACTTCCTATCTATTAGGAACTGTGGATTAAACCAGGTATAATAAAATGAGACATTCATCGAAGTGCCCAAAAATGATTTCTAGCTTAAAATAATGCCTGATTTGTAGCCCTTGATTGAAACTCTCCCATATTCCTGCTAAAATATCAAATGTAGGCATGGATTACTATCAAATCTCATAACACCAATGAAAACTAACACTGACTTAATGCTAGATTCTAGAAGGAATTTCCATTACCTAAAAGTATATGGATATGAATTAAGAAAAGGCCTTCAGGTCTTGTCTAATGAGCTCTTGGATTTCACTTGATGAAATAATTTTTCTCTAGAAGGACAGGAAGAAACCAAGAAGTCAGGGGCAGCTATTCTTATACATTAAAAACATCCAGAAACATCAACAACAAAAACATACCACCATAAGAACAAAGAGATATATTTTCTAGAAATAAAGTTTTGTTGTGGGGAGAGCCAGGTAGGGAGGAGAAGCACAGAGAGAGGAAGAGCCCTGGGAGCCATGTAACCAATTGGTCTATGTGTCAGGAAACCAGGCAAAGTGGTAGAAAATTGTCCCACTTCCAAACATCAGAACTGTACTAAGTGATAGCTGCTTAGTGTGAGTTTGGGATGGAAACTATGCACATCAACATACCCCCAGAATTGACTTAAGAAATTAATTTATCTATAAATCAATGAGTAAAAGGCAGTCCTATGGACTGTCAGAGTCCAGATAAAGCTTTACTTCATTCAAGGAAAAATAGAGAAAGAAAAAATAAACACAACCACCCACAGAAGCACTTCAGGTTTATGGGAAATATACAGAAGAGGAAAATGGGAACACAAACCCACAATTTCAAAGGAAGCACGTATATTTGAGAAACAAATGGCCTACTGAATAATTATGAAGACATTTTTGAAGATGTTTGACATCCTCAAGAGACTGCAAAGAAGAATGGTCTTTTCAAAAAAGGAGCAGATAATCATAAGAAACAAGGTCAGATGTAAATGAAAATGGCTGAAATAAAGAAAGAGTGCCAAGAAATTATACTATAATAGTATTAACATCCACATTGAACTGAGTAAAGAAAATAATTAAGACTGTCAAAAATCGTTTCTGTCCTGTAAATGACAAGAGTAATACACTGTCTCATACAATAGAGGAAAATGACAAGGACCAAAACCAAACAAGCTATAAGAAGATAGGTACAGAGAAAAGGGCAGGGGACTAGAAATGTAATCAAAGATGTATAAGTATTCCTGAGGAAGAAATAGAAAGAGCAGAGTTAGAAATAATTGATGGCATAAATTTTAAAAATATGAAATGAAAGAAATTTGTGTTTACAGATTGAAGGTCCCACAGTTTTCCTTGCAAATTAAATCAAAAGAAAGCCACATCGATATACATTCTTGGAAATTAATCACAAAAATAAAATAACATATAAGCATCCAAGAGAACCTCATAGTTCTCTGTAACCCAAATTCCAAAAAAAAAAAAAAAAAGTTTACCGAAGTGATTGTTTGAGAGCTATATGTATGGTCATCTCAATGGATGCTGAAAAGAGTAATAAAATTCAACATCTGTACTGATGTCAAAAATTCTTAGCAATAGTGCAGAATGCTACTGGCCAAAATGAATTATAAATATAGATGGAAAAATCCTAAATAAAATATTAGATAATGGAGTCTAGCATTATATGGTAAAAGATTAATGCACTATAACCAATACAGTTTATTCCAGGAATTCAACAATGATTCTAGGTAAGAAAATCTATTAATAAAAATAACAGAAATAGATCAAATGACAGATATACCCTCATCTCTATAGGGCAGAAAAGGTAGCTGATATAAATCACCATTTATTCCTGATTTAAAAAAAATCAGAGATAACTAGAAATGCAAATATTCCTTAATATATTAATAAATATGTGTCTCCATCTTATAGGCTGCATTATATATACTGTTCAAATTCTAATCATGGAATAGGCAATAAGGCAAGTCCTCCTGCAAATCTTACTATTTTTCATCATTCCACAAGTATTAATACATTAGAACATAAATAAGGAAGCAAAATCATAGTTTTTGGAATGAAGGAAACAAAGGTATTAATTATTGGGATATGTTTGGAAAACTCAAGGCAAAATAACTGAAAAGTTAAGTAGACATTGTAAAATAATCTGGATACAAATTTAAAATATATAAATCTATTAGTTTATAAAATTAAATAATCAGAACACAAAAAATTAGAATTATACTTGCCACAACAGTTATGCAATATCTAGAAATAAAATAAGTTGTTTTATACCACTTTACTGAATGATTTGGTAAATGGAGAGACCTAGGTATCTTCTCCTGGAGCAGTGACCTACATTACCAAACCATGAACACTTCTAGGAAATACTTCCTATAAGCTTCAAAGACCTTAAGAATTAAAAGAGTCATTAAAGATAATTCAATTATCTTTCAAATGAGAAAACTGAGACTCAGAAAAATGATGGCTAAGATTAATGGCCTGGAACTAAAATCCAGGTCATCTGGCACTGAGTTAGATATTTTTTCTATTAAACTGTTTTATTTCCAAAAAACAAAAGCTCAAAACACAGAGTTAATTTTTTTCAGATGTTCCTTTCTCTCCTAACATTAAAATGCTGGAGAAAAATTCTATTTAATACAGGATTCTAATTTAGTTTTCTCAATAGACTTTTTAAAAAAATAAAATTGGAACCATGCTCTATACACTGTGATTCAGCTCAATTTTCCCATAATAATAAATACAAGGCATGCTTCTAATTTCAGTAATTATAGGGTAGGTAATTAACCCTCCCATTGATGAAAACTAAAGACCTGGATAATAAGTTAAAAATGTTTTTTTAAAGAGCATGCAAGTAATAACAATATAGTAAAGAATTAATGGCCTGAAAGCAAACACAAGATGCCAACCCAGTGAGGTGAACTACTATAGCTTTTGGCATTTTCTAATCTAGAAAAAAGGAGCTACAAAACTGAGATGTGACTTAGTTGGCAGTGAGGTGAGCAGAATTCAAAGTCCAAGGCTTAATAAAATATGGGTGGAGTCTGATGAACAAAAAACTCCCCCTTTAAACAGGAAACTCAAAGGGCTATAACCTCACATGAAGGGTGAGCCAAAAATATACCAGACATAAGCCAGATCTCCCATGGATTTTCAGCTTGAATCCTTGACTTACCTGGGTGGTCCGGAGGAATCTCAAGCCGTGATCCTGGATGAAGATAGTCCCAAGTCATTTCCCAGAAGCATATTAATTTTTTTTCTGGAAGAAGATAATAAAACCCCTAAATCCCAAATATTTATATCATTTAATAAAAGTTTGATGAATTACAAGAATTTTATTTTAAAGATATCAGAGAGTTATTGAGTGGAAACAACTCATACTATATAAGTTGGAATTCCAGAGCGGGGAGCCTCTCTAAGGGAGCTGATGATCACCAGCTATTTTTTTTTCTGTTGAAGTCATTTACTGACTATGGGCATAGTATGAGGAAGAAAGATGAAACAATTGTTTTTAAGATTTTATTTATTTATTAACAGAGAGAGAGAAAGCAAAAGAGCACAAGCAGGGTAGTGGCAGAGGGAGAGGGAGAAACAGACTCCCCACTGATCAGGGAGCCTGACGTGGGGCTCTATCCCAGGACCCTGGGATCATGACCTGAGCTGAAGGCAGATGCTTAACATACTGAGTCACCCAGGTGCCCCAAGATGAAACAATTTTTTTTTTGGTAGCTGCATGGGGCAACATTTTTGAAACCTGAGGAGACGTTGATAATGGTGAGTCTTCACCATGGGATTTTGCTGACTTCTGGGACTGCCTGACAGTTATAGGTAAATGAGGCCAATTTTTTTTGAAAGGCATACTGAAATTATCTATATTCTTGTAGTGCTTAGGAGACAAAGCCTAGCTAGGAGGAGATCACCAGATTTAAATGCATGGTAATTCTTTCCATCAAGGCATTTTCCAGAACTCAAAGTTGGGGAGTGAGCTGCATGGGCAGCTAAAGTGCTAAGCTCAAAAAAAAAAAAAAAATCCAAAGGCAGTAGCAAATCTTCCACAGACTTTCATAAATGAAGAAAGGAAGATCCAGTAAGTTTGTGTAAAAAACCCAAGAAGGCCATGCTCCTAAACAGGACTGAAATGGAGGTGTATTGAATGTTACCAAAACATCAACCTGGCCACCACTCAGCTTACTCCTTCATTGGATTCACATGATCACCTCCTCACTCAGTTTGCCCAAAAGAGGGAAGGGATGTATTCTCTGGTGGAAGATAACATTATTTAGAGTTTCTGATTTTCTTTTTAAACAATAAATTTTCTGGACATAAAGAGAGGCATGAAAATGTGGCCAATAAATAAGAGAAAACATCAAGAAACAGTAACAAAACTTCAGATGATAAAAATATTAAAAAGGATTTTGAAATAACTCAGAGTTATATTCTAAAGAAATTAGAGAACAAGATGAACAAGAGGAATGAAAATGACAGAGGTAGGAATAAAAATGAAAGCATGAAATGGGCATTCAATAAATGAAAAATACAAGAGCTAATTGGATGAACTAAACTGAAGAATGGACACAACAGATGTGATTAGTGAATTTAAACAGATTAAAAGAAAATATCCAAATTGAAGCACTGAGTAAAATGTAATAGAGCAGGAGAGAGAGTAAGAGACATGTGTAGACACAATATAAAATAAGTATGTAATTGTACTCCCAGAAAAACAAGAGGAAGAAAATGGTAGGATGCAATAATTGAAGAAAAATAGATTTAAAAAATTTCTAAATTGATAAAGAGTATTAATCACAGTTTCAAGAAGCTCAACAAGACCGAGCAGGTTGGAATATAAAGAAAACCACATATAAGGACATTGTGGTCAAACTGCCAAAAACCATAACTAAAAAGAAATCCTTTAAGGATCCATAGAGAAAAGATACATTATCTATAGTAAGATTGATGGTTTATTTTGGGTGGAAACTGTGGAAGACCTGAATCAAGTTAATGATGCATCTGAAATGCTTTAAAAAAAAGGAAAATAGATTCTATATTTGGTAAAATCAGTGATGGGTAGTAAGGAGGGCACGTATTGCATGGTGCACTGGGTGTTATACGCAACTAATGAATCATCGAACTTTACATCGGAAACGGGTACTGTATGGGGACTAACATAATATAATAAAAAAAACATTAAAAAAAGAAAAAAGGAAATGAATACATTTATTAATAAAATACGAGAAAATCATTGCTATACAATGTGAAAAACTAACTGGCTTCAGGCTCCAATAATATGATGAAACCAATGATATATTGTGATATAGAAGCACAGGACTGTAGAATGAAATGTATAACACCAGAAAGGGTAAATAAGTGTGCAGTTTGTAACATATGTAGAAGAAATACGACTGTAGGAAAAGAATGGGAGAAGCTAAATGAAGCGAAATTCTTGTAGGTTTTTTGCATTACTTGGAATGTGGTAAAATAAGAGATTTAAAGTAGAATGTCATAAGTCAAGTATGTGTATTCTAATCCTTAGGGTAAACACTAAAAGGATGATACAAGAATGTATAACTAAAATTTGGTTGGAGATGTTAACACACCTTTCTCAGTAATTTTAGAACAAAGGACAAAAACAAGTCACTAAAGATATATAAATTTTGAAAAACACAATTAAACTAACTGATGTATTTTGAATACTTTACCCACCTAACTTCAGAATACTCATCATTTTCTTTCTTTTTTTTATTTTAATGCTTTTTTATTATACTGTGTTAGTCACCATACAGTACATCCCCAGTTTCCGATGTAAAGTTCGATGATTCATTAGTTGCGTATAA
This sequence comes from Ursus americanus, assembly GCF_024610735.1. Lineage (NCBI taxonomy): Eukaryota > Metazoa > Chordata > Mammalia > Carnivora > Ursidae > Ursus > Ursus americanus. Next base: position 34,412,734 of record NC_142164.1, on the reverse strand, counting down.
AACCCAGTGCACCATACAATACGTGCCTTCCGTACTACCCATCACCAGTCTATCCCATTCCCCCACCTCCCTCCCCTCTGAAACCCTCAGAGTCCATAGTCTTTCATGCTTCATTCCCCTTTCTGATTACCCCCCTTTATCCCTTTCTTCCCCTACCTATCTTCCTAGTTCTTATGTTCCATAGATGAGAGAAATCATATGATAATTGTCTTTCTCTGCTTGACTTATTTCACTTAGCCTTATCTCCTCCAGTGCTGTCCATGTTGCAGCAAATGTTGAGAACTCGTTCTTTCTGATAGCTGAGTAATATTCCATTGTATATATGGACCACATCTTCTTAATCCAGTCATCTGTTGAAGGGCATCTCGGCTCCTTCCACGATTTGGCTATTGTGGACAATGCTGCTATGAACATTGGGGTGCATATGGCCCTTCTCTTCATTATGTCTGTATCTTTGGGGTAAATACCCACTAGTGCAATGGCTGGGTCATAGGGTAGCTCAGTTTTTAACTTTTTAAGGGACCTCCACACTGTTTTCCAGAGTGTCTGTACCAACTTGCATTCCCACCAACAATGTAGGAGGGATCCCCTTTCTCCACATCCTCTCCAGCAATTGTTGTTTCTTGCCTTGTCAATTTTTGCCATTCTAACTGGAGTAAGGTGGTATCTTAGTGTGGTTTTGATTTGAATTTCCCTGATGGCTAATGATTTTGAATATTTTTTCGTGTGTCTGTTAGCCATTTGTATGTCATCATTGGAAAAGTGTCTCTTCATATCTTCTGCCCATTTTATGATTTGTTCATTTGTTTCTAGCATATTGAGTTTGAGAAGTTCTTTGTAGATTTTGGATACCGGTCTTTTATCTGTAGTGTCATTTGCAAATATATTCTCCCATTCCGTGGGCTGCCTCTTAGTATTTTTGACTGTTTTCTTGGCTGTGCAGAGCTTTTTATCTTGATGAAGTCCCACAAGTTCATTTTATCTTTTGTTTCTCTTGCCTTTGGATATGTGTCATGAAAAAGGTTGCCTTGGCCGATGTCGTAGACGTTGCTGCCTATGTTCTCCTCTAGGATTTTGATGGATTCCTGTCTCACATCGAGGTCTTTCATCCATTTAGAGTTTATCTTTGTGTATGGTGTGAGAGAGTGGTCAAATTTCATTCTTTTGCACGTAGCTGTCCAATTTTCCCAGCACCATTTATTAAAGAGACTGTCTTTTTTTCCACTGGATGTTTTTTCCTGCTTTTTCAAAGATTCGTTGCCCAAAGAGCTGAGGGTCCATTTCTGGGTTCTCTATTCTGTTCCATTGGTCTATGTGTCTGTTTTTGTGCCAGTACCATGCTGTCTTTGTGATCACAGCTTTGTAGTACAGCTTGAAATTCGGCATTGTGATGCCCCCAGCTTTGTTTTTCCTTTTCAGCAGTTCCTTGGTGATTCGGGGCCTTTTCAGGTTCCATACAAATTTAAGGGCTATTTGTTCCAGTTCTTTGAAAAATGTCATTGTTATTTTGATTGGGATAGCATTGAAAGTGTAGATTGCTCTGGGTAGCGTGGACATTTTAACTATGTTAATTCTTCCAATCCATGAGCATGGAATATTTTTCCATCTTTTTGTGTCTTCTTCAGTGTCTTTCAAGAGTGATTTGTAGTTTCTAGAATATAGGTCCTTTACGTCTCCGGTTAAGTTAATTACAAGGTAATGTATGATTTTTGGTGCTATTGTAAATGGGATGGATTCCCTAATTATTCTTTCTTCAGTCTCATTATTCGTGCATAGAAATGCTACTAATTTCTGAGCATTGATTTTGTATCCCGGCAAATTAGTGAATTGCTCTATAACTTCTAATAGTTTGGGAGTGGATTCTTTTGGGTTTTCCATATAGAGTATCATGTCATCTGTGAAGAGAGACATTTTGACTTCTTCTATGCCGATTTGGACACCTTTTATCCCTTTTTGCTGTCTGATTGCTGTTGCAAGGTCTTCTAGTACTATGTTGAATAATAGTGGCGCGAGTGCGCATCCTTGTCGTGTTCCTGATCTTAAGGGAAAGGCTTCCAGCTTGTCCTCATTGAGAATGATATTTGCTGTAGGCTTTTCATAGATGGTTTTTATGAGATTAAGGTATGTACCCTCTATCCTTACACTCTGAAGGGTTTTAATCAGGAAAGGATGCTGTATTTTGTCAAATGCTTTTTCTGCATCTATTGAGAGAATCATATGATTTTTGAATTTTTCTTTCTGGATAAAATCTAAGACACAATCGATTTGCGAATGTTGAACCATGCTTGCATCCCAGGGATGAATCCCACTTGGTCATGATGGATAATCCTTTTAATGTACTGTTGGATTCTATTAGCCAAGATCTTGTTGAGGATTTTGGCGTCCATATTCATTAGGGAAATCGGTCTGTAATTCTCCTTTTTGATGGGGTCTTTGCCTGGTTTGGGGGTCAAGGTAATATTGGCCTCATAGAATGAGTTTGGTAGCTTTCCTTCTGTTTCTATTTTTTGAAATAGCTTTAGGAGAATAGGTATTATTTCTTCTTTGAATGTTTGGTAGAATTCCCCAGGAAAACCATCCAGGCCTGGAGTTTTGTTATTTGGAACGTTGTTTATCACTGACTCAATCTCTTCATAATTAATTGGCCTGTTTAAAAAATCAATTTCTTCCTGTTTCAGTCTTGGTAGTTTATAGGTTTCCAGGAAGGCCTCCATCTCTTCCAGATTGCTTAATTTATTGGCATAGAGCTGTTGATAAAAGTTTCTAATAATCCTTCCAATTTCATGGGTGTTGGTCATGACCTCTCCTTTTTCATTCATAATTTTATTAATTTGGGTCCTTTCTCTATTCTTTTAGATAAGTCTTGCCAGCGGTTTGTCAATTTTATTGATTCTCTCAAAGAACCAGCTTCTAGTTCTGTTGATCTGCTCTACTGTACTTCTGGTTTCTAATTCATTGATTTCTGCTCTAATCTTGGTCAACTGCTTCCTTGTGTGTGGATTAGGCCTGTCCCTCTGTTGCTGTTCCAGCTTCTTGAGGTGAGAATATAAAAACTGCATTTTAGATTTTTCTATTCTTTTGAGTGAGACTTGGATGGCTATGTATTTCCCCCTTAGGACTGCCTTTGCAGTATCCCATAGGTTTTTGGACCATTGTGTTTTCATTCTCGTTGGTCTCTATAAATTGTTTAAATTGATTTTTGATTTCCTGGTTTATTGAGTCATTCCTGAGCAGGATAGTTCTTAGTCTCCAAGTGTTTGAGTTTCTTCCAATTTTTTCCTTGTGGTTGAGTTCCGATTTCAGAGCATTATCGTCTGAGAATATGCAGGGGATAATTTCAGTCTTTTGGTATTGGTTGAGACCTGTTTTGTGTCCCAGAACATGGTCTATTCTTGATAATTTTCCATGGGCATTAGAATAGAATGAGTATTCTTTGGTTCTGGAGTGTAGTGTTCTGTATATATCTATGAGGTCCAACTCATCGAAAATACTCATCATTTTCTAGTGCATAAGCAATATTTACCTAAATAGATTATATGCTTGATGATAAAGAAAGTCTCAGCAAATTTGAAAGGACTGAAATCACAGAATATGATCTCTGTAAACAGTGACATTAAGCCAAGAATTAACAAGAAAAAGATAATTAGAAAATCATCAAGTGTTCAGAAGTTAAACTTCTGGGGATACTGTATGGCTCAGTCATTAAGTGTCTGCCTTCGGCTCAGGGCGTGATTGGGATCGAGCCCCTCATTGGGCTCCCTGCTCCACTGGGAGCCTGCTTTTTCCTCTCCCAGTCCCCCTGCTTGTGTTCCCTCTCTCGCTGGCTGTCTCTCTCTCTGTCAAATAAATAATTAAACTCTGAGTCCAAATGGCCTGATTGGTGACTTTTTTCAACCTTTTAAGGAATAAGTAATGCTAATTGTACATCAACTCTTCAAGGGAAGAGATAAGGTGGGAAGAACCCAACAAAAAAAGGGAAAAATGTTTAGAACAGACAATTCATAATGAAAGATTTACAGACAACCGATAAACATGAGGAAAATGTAGTCCATATAATAAATCGTTAAGAAAATGCAAATTAAAACCATACTGTGATAGCATCACACACCTGCTAGAATGGCCAAAATTGTGAAGACAGTCAATATCAAGTTAGGAGAAATGCTTTTACCAGTAAGAAGCAGCAGCATTAAGAGCCAATTCAAAACCCAAAAAGTTTGGGAGATCTGGCCTGCTGAAACCTCTATGGACAATAGCCAATCTATGGATAGAGCCCAGGTGTTCATTGACAGATGAATGGATAAAGAAGACGTGGTATATATACACAATGGAATATTACTCAGCCATCAAAAAGGATGAAATCTTACTATTAACAACAACATGGATGGAACTGGGGGTATTATGCTAAGCGAAATAAGTCAGAGAAAGACAACTATCATATGGTTTCACTCATATGTGGAATTTAACAAAAAACCAGGATCATTGGGGAAGGGAGGGAAAAATAAGAAATCAGAGAGGGAGACAAACCGTAAGAGACTCTTCACTCTAGGAAACAAACTGAGGGTTGCTGGAAGGGAGGGGGTGGGGGAATGGAGTAACCAGGTGATGAGTATTAAGGAAGGCATGTGTTGTGATGAGCACTGGGTGTTACATGCAACTGATGAATAACTGAACTCTACCTCTGAAACTATTAATACACTGTATGTTAACTAATTGAATTTAAATAAGATATTTAAAAAACAAACAAAAAAAGCCCCTCAATGGATAATGAGGCGCTACCAGAGGATTTTGATGAGTGAACGAGAATAATTAATTAATCACATTAACAAATGAAAAAAAAGTAATATAGTTTTAATACATTCCAAGGAAGATTTTAGTAAAAGTTAATATTTATGAAGGGTGAAAACCCTTAGAATACTAGAAATAGAGGAGAAATTCCTCAATTTGATTTAAAAGTATATGTATAAAGGAAACCAGTACAAACATCGCCTTTGATGAGAGTCATCACTGAAATGAAAATTAAAACACTTTACATTATACTATAAAACCACTAGAATGTCAAAACAAAAAAAGGAAACAAAAGCCTCAAACTATCCAATGATGGCAAAAATCACTAGGTATTAGTACAACCACTTTGAAAACCCTTGGACATTATCTGTAAAACTGAAGTTATGCCATATCCTGTGACCCAGTAATTATACTTCTAGGCACAAACCTAACAGAAATGCATACATCTGTGCACTAAATATACAAACAAAATATTTATAATGACATTATTTGTAATAAGCAAGAAGGTGAGCAATACAAATGTCTATCTGGAGTGGAATGGGTATATTGTGGAGAATTTTATGCAATGAAATACACAATGAAAAAGAACAAACTACTGTTTTATGTTTTGGATTAATTTCACAGATAAAATGTTGAAAAAATGAAAACAAACATATACGAATAGAAGCTATGATAGTAGTTACCTTTAGTGGGCACTAATGACTGAGATTGCCCTTGGTAGGGATAGTGCCTAGGATTGGTAAATAAAGCTTCTAATGTTTTATATCTTATTTTGGGTGGTGATTATTCTGGGATGTTCACCTTGTAGAAATTCTTGGAGCTGTAAACTTACAATGTATGTACTTCTTTGTACTTATATTGTGTGAGTGTGTGTGTGTGTGTGTGTTTGATTCCTGAAATTAAAGGCTTGATGTTTTCTTACATTCTTACACTATTTCTTAAACTATTTTAAGTATTGTCACCTTATACTATGGTTTGTATATCTCAGTTCAGCTGTCCATTCAGTATTTTAATTCTGAATTAAATTTTTATTTTAAATTTAAATTAAATTTTTAATTTAATTCTAAATTAAATTTTAATTCTAAATTAAATAAAAATTGACTTGATTCATTTGTCTATTATTGTATCTTAGTTTTAAAGTCAATTTATTAAGTACCAAAATTAGTCCTTTTGATATTCTTAATTTTATTTTCTTAAGTTCATAAAATAATTTGGGGTGAAATTATATTTCTTAAGACATAGACTTCAATATCCAGAAATATTTTTTCTCTCTCATTTGTTCAAGTTTTATTTCATTTTATTCAATATATACTTCTCAATATTTTTCATATTAAAGACATCTAAATTTTGTTTTTTAAATACAAAAATATGTATGTTTACCATAGAAAACTCAGAGCATAATGTTAATCAAAAGAAATATGAATCATCTGTATTGCCACCTCAAAGAGATACACAGAATTTATAATATTTTATGGCGTGTGTGTGTACTTGTTAAAAAAATAATTGTATAGATGTAGGTATACTTATTTGAGAAAAACCTTTTACTAAACATAGATCATGAAATACTTTCCATATTATCAAAATATATTTTTGCAATCCATTTTTAATTTCTGCATAAAACCTCCTTGTGTAGATTTACCACAATTTTCTAAAGTAAAAAATTGCATGAACCTTAATTTGTTTACTCAAGATCCTACACTTAGGCATGTAAGATAGTTCCTATCTATTCTACATGAAATAAGTCACAAATATTATATGATTGTAGTTATATAAGATATCTAGAGTAGTGATAAAATGGTGGTTGTCAGGGGCTGGGCATGGGGAAGGGACTGTAGTATGGGCAGTTATTGATCAATGGATACAGACTTCACATTAGGGAAGACAAAGAAATTCTAGAGGTAGGAATGTATTAGCTATGAAACCTAACAGAGCTGAGAAATTATTTCATAGAAGCAAAAAAGAAGAGACCTACAAAATATTCAGTTCCCCAAGATAGGCTAAGATGGATTTCTATGTCAGTATTAGAATCAATGGAGACTGCAAGGAGAAGGATAATCCAGATGATTAAAGAGATGAAACAGCTATGTTAGTCCCCTACCAAAGCAGATAATTTAAGCCTTGACATCCCACTTAAAGCATATATAGAAAGCCAAAACAAGAAAGCTAGTATTGTGTTTACTATATATAATTGCTGTCCTACTCTCATATTTTAACTCATTTAATATCGATAAAATTTAGATAAATTTGATAGTATTATTAATCCCATTTAAAAATCTAAATTTTAATTATCTAAATATTATCTAAAACATATTGGGTGAGTCATTTACCACAAGTGTCATAAATGCCTGAGCCAGGATTCAAGGCCAGACAGTAATATTCCACTATGCTGTGTTGCCTCTCATAAGACCAAATATATCAGCTATCATAATATCTAAGACAGGGTTCTGATTCAAAGAAAGTGAATCACATATTTACTTCTGATTATGGAATAACTGTTAACAGATTTGCCATCCCTCTGTAAACAGCTCTAAAGCTGAACAAAATATATGAAGCAGCTCTTTTTAGGCATTATCAGGAAGAACAGAACGATATTCCTTGAGAGAAGGGAATCTAGCCAAAGGAGCCCCAGGTTCACCTTGCATTCCTTATTAGGATACTTTCCACAATATGGTTCAGGGCAGTGGAGCCCACTTGGAGCAGTGGTTTTGCTAAATTGAGGATGCGAAGATCAAAGTTAAGGGCTGCTGAAGAAGGTGAAATTTGCTTGCAGAGTACTGAAATGGAAGAAATTGTTAAGAGGAAAAGTCTAGATATAAAAGTCTATTGGAGATTTGAACACTGATCCCTGGCCATAGTCCACAAGCAGTTCTGCCAGTCCAGGGACACACTGGGAAACATGCTACTTAGTGCCCCAGAGACATGCCAGCCAACCTTGGTTTGACAGTAGATCTTGAAATAACCATGTGACTCATCTCCAGCCCCTTCCTGCCGTGCTCTGAGAGCAGCCCAGTCAAACTCAGGACCCACTGGGAGACATTCTTGTTTGTGCCCCTGGAAGCAGGCCAACTATACTTGGTCCAACAGCAGATCCTGAAACTGTCATGTTATTCGGATCACTCCTAGCATAGTCTACGAGCAGTTCTACACAGAGACCCACCAGGAGACACATTAACCATACAAATTATAAAAAATATAGGTTAGACTTAATCAAAAGCCAAAATTTCTCATTAAGAAGATGAAAAACTAAGCTATATATATTTATACAAATCTTAATATATATTTATATACTTAATATATATATTTTGTAAAGGGGGAAGAACATAAGTAGAGGCTTTCCATATAACATATTGGAGTAGAGGTCTTTCATAAAAATATTTTAAAAACTCTTAAAATTCAGTTATAAGAAAACAACCTAATTAAAATGGACAAAAGTTTTGAGCACTTGTTTCACCAAAGAAAGTATATAAATGGTCATTAAACACACAAAAAGATATTCTACATTTTTATTCATGACAGAGATGCAATTAAAATCACAATGGAGTATAACTATACAACCACTAGAAAGGCTAAAATTAAAGACTGGCAACTTCAAATGTTTGCTAAGATATGGAGCAACCTGAACTCAAACACATTGTTGTGTAAAATGACAAAATGAATTTGTAAAGCTGGTGGTTTACTGTTATATTAAGCAAACCTACTCTATGACCAAGTAATTACACTCTTAGGAATTTATCCAAAAGGATGGATAGTATATATCCACAGTAACAGTTTCCAGGAATTTTTGTAATAGCTTTATTCATAAAAGCTCCAAATTGAAAATTACCCAAATGTCCACAAAGAGTCAATATACAAAGTATGTTAAATTCACACAATTCAATATTACTGTGTAATTTCAAAAATGATTTTGAAAAGCACAACAATTCATTAATCTTAATGATTTGGTGGGCAAAAAATGTCAGTCATAAAAATTGCATACTTTATTATTCTTTAAGATGGAGCTCAAAAACAGCCAAAGTTAAGATAATAGAAATAAGGAAATTAGCTGCCTTTGTGGGGGCAGTGATTGCCTGGACTAGGGAAGAAAATGATTTTCTGGAGTACAGAAAATATTTTTATCTTTTGATTAGATTGCTATTTACATGGGCAAATACATTTTACAAAATTCATCAAATGGAGGTCTTAAAAATCTTGGCATTTCAAAAAAAATCTTGTCATTTCAATGTATATAAAATTTACCTTGGTTTATTTTAATTGTGGTAAAACATATAAAATGTGCCATTTTAATCATTTTAGCTATACAGATTAATGGTGCAACCATCACCACTATCTACCTCTAGAATTTCTTGGTCTTCCCTAATGTAGTCTGTATCCATTGATCAATAACTGCCCATACTACAACCCCTTCCCCATGCCCAGCCCCTGACAACCACCATTTTATCACTACTCTAGATATCTCATATAACTACAATCGTATAATATTTGTGACTTATTTCACATAGAATGTTTTCAAGGATCATCCATATTTTAGCATGTGTCAGAATTTCGTTCCTTTTTAAAGCTGATAACATTCCATTATGTGTATATACCACCTATTACTTATCCATTCATCTATCAATGAATATTCTATTGTTTTCATCTTATGACCATTGAGAATAATGCTGCTGTGAACATTAGTGCATAAATATCTGTTCAGGTCTCTCCTTTCAGTTTTTCTGGATATATATCCAGAAGTGGAATTTCTGGATCATGTGGCAATTCTAATTTTATTTTATTTTATATTTTATTTTATTTTATTTTATTTATTTTTGGGAACTTATTCATGGTGCATAGATCTTTTAATGTCATTGCATTCAGCTTGCTGGTATTCTGTTGAAGATTTTTTCACCATATTCATAAGTGATACATGTCTGTAGTTTTCTTGTATTGTTAGGGAGTGTTCCTTCCTTTTCAATATTTTGGATGTAAAGTATTTTCAATATTTTGGAAGAGTTTGAGAGTAATTGGTGTTAATGCTTTTTTAAATGTTTGATAGAATTCTGCAGTGAAGACATCTGGTCATGGGCTTTTTAAAAAAGATTTTATTTATTTATTTGAGAGAGAGAGAGAGAGAGAATGTACATTGAGCAAGGAGAAGGGCAGAGGGAGAGGGAGAATCTCAAGCAGACTCCCCGCTGAGTACAGAGCCCAACATGGGGCTCGATCCTAGGACCCTGAGCTCACAACCTGAGCTGAAATCAGAGTTGGACACTTAATTGACAGAGCCACCCTGGTGCACTGGTCATGGACTTTTCTTTGCTGGGAAGTTTTTGATTACTGATTTAATCTCCTTATTAATTATAAGTCTACTAAGATTTTCTGTTTCTTCATTATTCAATTTTGGTAGGTTGCATGTCTCTAGAAGTTTGTCCATTTCATCCAATTTGTATGCAATTGTTCAGAGTACTTACCAAACCTTTTTATTCTGTAAAATTGACAGTAACATCCCGTTTTTCATTTCCGATTTCAGCTTTCTGAAAATCATTTCTGATTTGCAAGTTTTCTCTTTTTTTCTTCACCAGGGAGCTAAAGGCTTGCCAATTTTGTTGATCTTTTTGAAGAACCAACCCTTGCTTTCATTGATTTTCCCTATTGCTTTTGCATTCTCTATTTTATTTATCTTTTTCTAATCCTTATTATTTCCTTCTACCTGCTTACCTTGGGCTTAGTTTGTTCTTTGATTCCTTAAAGTATCAATTTAGGTTATTGATTTGAGTTTTTTTTTAATATAAGCTTTTACTGGTATAAATGTCCCTCATGGGGCTGCTTTTGCTACACCCCGTGAGTTTTGGAATGTTGAGCTTTCATTTTCATCTGTGAAGGTATTTTCTAATTTCCCTTTTGATTTCTACGTTGACATAGTTGTTTAATAATGTGTTGTTTAATTTCCACATATTTGTATACTTTCCAGTTTTCTTTCCCCTATTGATTTCTAGCTGCTTTTCATTTTGATCAGAAAAGACATGGTATATTATTTTCTTTCTTTAAAATTTATGAGGACTTGTTTTGTGGTCTAACAAATGACCTATCCTAGAGAATGATCCCTGTGCACTTTGAAAATGTATATCTGCTGTGTTGTGTATGTCTGTTAGTTCTAATTGGTCTTTAGTGTTGTTCACATCATCTATTTCCTAATTGGTCTTCTGTCTGACTCTTTTTTTTTCTTTTGAACGGAGATAGAAGTTTATTGAACACACCACAAGGGAGTGACAGGCAGGACAGCAAAGGAGAGGCTGTCTGCCTTCTGTCTGGCTGTTCTATCCATTATTGAAAGCGACATATTGAAGTCTTCTATTATTGTAGAGGTTTCTATTTCTCACTTTAACTTTTCATGTATTTATGAGCTCTGATGTTCAGTGCATATATAATTGTTACATCCTCTTGGTCAATTAACCTTTTACCACTACATAATGTCTTTCCTTGTTTTTTGTAACAGCTTTTGACATAGTCTGTTTTGTTTGATGTGAATATAGCCACTCCTGTCTCTTTTGTTTACCATTTGTAAGGAACGCTTTTCTATCATTTCACTTTTAAACCGTATTTTTAGACCTAAAGTGATCTCTTATAGTTAGGATATTGTTAAATGATGTTCTTTTAAAATCCATTCTGTCATTCTATGTCTTTTGATTGGGGAATTTAATCCACTGACATTTAATTACTGAGGGAAGGACCTTACTTATTTTGTGATTTATTTTCTGTACGATTTACAGCTTTTGTCCTTTATATCTTTCCTTACTGCTTTACTGCCTTTCTTTGTGTTTAGTTGACTGGTCGTGGTTTTTTGTTTTTTGTTTTTGTTTTTATATGGTGACACACTTTGATTCCCTTTTCATTTCCTTTTGTGAATACAATACAGGTATTTTCTTTGTAGTTACTATGGGGATTACATAAAACATCCTGAAGTTATACCAATCTCTTTATTTTATAATTTTTAAATATATTTTATTTAATTTAAATTCAATTAGCCATCTATATGTTGACTATATCAATCTTTTTTACGTTGATGCCGATTTAATTTCAATCACATACAAAAACTATTCCTACAGCTCAGTACCCACCCACTTTATATTATTGATATCACAGATTACATATTTATGTATCATGTACCCATCAACATAGATTTGTAAAGATTTTTTATACATTTGTCATTTATTAATTCAAATAATTTCTGCTTCTTTCTTTCTCTCCCCTTCTGGGAATCACATAACATATAAATTGGTCTTCTTGATGGTGTCCCATCAATCCCTCAGACCTTGATGATTTTTCTTCATTCTTTTCTCTTTTTGCTTCTCAGACATAATAATTTCAAATGTCCTGTCTTCAAGCACACTGTTATTTCTTTCACCTGTTTGAGTAAGCTGTTGAACCCCACTAGCGATTTTTTCATTACAGTTACTGTATATTTCTATTCCAGAATATCTGTTTCTCTTTGTAATTTCTATTTCTTTGTTCTATTATTATCCTCTCCACATATAGTTTTCCAAATTTCCTTTAGTTCTTTATCCACTTTTTTCTTTAGATGATTGTTTTAAAACTGTTGTCTAATATGTCCAATGCTGGTGTTTCTTCAGGGATGATTGCTGCCACGTTATTTTCTTCCTTTGTAGTATGTTTTCTTGTTTATTTATATTCTTTGTGGATTTTTGTTGTTGTTGCAAATTGTTTATTTAAAAAAAAAGTCAGTGACCTCTTCCAGTCTTTGTAGACTAGTTCTGTACTGGGAAAGACTTTCACTAATTAGCAGGTCGTGTTCTGCACCTTGGGATCAGCCTGGGATGAAAGGCTTAAGGTCTACTCCTGTCTTCTCTGGTTGTGCATTTTATCTTGTCCTGTGTGTGGCTTTTTTGATTATCTTGTATGCATGGCTGCTTTTAAATGTCTTAATTTCATAAAGAATCTCAGCTTAACTTATCCTTGGTGCCTTCAATGTTATATTGTAGTCCTCTACTGTAATCTTTTTCCCCAAGTGTCATGGATTTGTAGTCCCCCTGCATCTTTCATAAGCATGCCAACTACTTTTCTTGACTTTTCCTGACCTGTGATCCAAACTATGGTGTTATTCCTCATCTGACCTGAATCAGGCAAAACAGAGACCAGTCCTTCAGACAGTTATCACACAGGGTAGCACACTGCAGATAAGATGTTCTCCTAGGGGTGCCTGGGTGGCTCAGTCAGTTAAGTGTCTGCCTTCGGCTCAGGTCGTGATCCCAGGGTCCTGGGATCGAGTCCCACATAGGGCTCTCTACATGGCAAGAAGTCTGCTTCTCCTTCTCACTCTCCTTCTGTGTTCTCCGCCCCCCAAATAAATAAATAAATATTTAAAAAAAGATATTCTCTGCTACCTCTGGTTTGAGGAAGGGAATTGGAAACTGCTCTACTTCTCCCTTTAGATTTTGTTGCCATGTGCCCAAAAGGGCATGAGGCAAGGGCCAGTAAAAATGCCAAAATATTTCCTACCATCTTGAATGTTTTTTTCTTGATTTAGCATTTGCTGTGTTGCTATAGAACACTATTTTCTTCTATAAAATTGTCGTAGGGCTTTATTTTAATGTTTTCATGAAAGACTAAAGGCCTCAAGCTTCCTAGTTGGCCATATTGCTGGTGTTACTCTTTTCTACTTGAATTTTTGTAAAGATTTATTCTCAGATTTGCTTTAAAAAATTGGTGGTCTGTAGTCTATTCACTTAAAAAGGTATAAAATGAAGAGATCAGTAAAGACAGATGATGCAAATACTAAAAATAGAAATCAGGTTTGGCACTATCAATATAATAAAGATAGAACAATATGGTGAAAATGGTGTTGTCTGTGGTGTGGAGAAGCTGTTTTGGGTGGGTAAGGGGCAGAGAGAGAGAGAGAGAGAGGGAGGTAGAGGAGGGAAGAGGAGAGGAGAGGAGTCAAAGTCTCTGTTTAGAGAAAATATATTTGACACTCTGCATTAATTCTTCCCAGAAGCTAAGCCCATTCTTGAACTTTCCATTGTGTGTTCACATGAATCAATAAATACTACATTTTTCTTAACTAAGTTTAAGTTGGTTTGCAATTAGAGTCTTGACTCAGTGTATCTAAGATAAACCTAATAAGATCTGTGCAAGTTCTATATTAAGAAAATGTGTTTTCTTAAACACGTTAGTGAGTCTGAATAATGGACACACATAGATTGTAGAAGATGTCAATTCTTCCTAAATCAATCTATAAATTCAATGCAACATCTCTCAAAATCTCAAAAGAAGTGTATTTTCATCACATTTTTCACTTGAAAAAAGTAAACTGATGTCTTAATATAGTCTCCAGACTGGAGTTAATTGTGTTAAGTTTACCACATTTCTTTTTTTTTTATATATTTTTATTATATTATGTTAGTCAAAGTTTACCACATTTCTTACACACTTGGGATTTTAGAAAATGTTATGATAAAAAAACATACATAATTCAACATATTATATTTACCAAGTGACAGAATTAGCATAAGTATTTTTAAATTAGTTTTGTAGCTTATAGTATGACTTCATTGACTTAAACTTCCCTATCGGTGAGTACATAGAGGATAGCACCTCCAAAGCTTATTATGTGTTATTCCAGATTGTAAGCATTATTTTTGACCATGTTTCCTATTTACTATATTTTGGTTGGATTTCCACTGGAATAAGGATATTTTAATATTTATATCCTTGTGGTTTCCTTTCACTGGGTATGATGTTATTGAGGCTTAGGATATTCCGAGGGTGAAGAGAAATTGGACCTTTGCAATTTCGATTCAGCAAAAAAAACAAAACAAACAACAACAACAACAACAACAACAACAAAAACTCTTCATGTTCTTCTTTTTCTCCATTAGAAAAATATGATTGGATAGGAAAAAAAAGAAAATAGATCTGATCATTACCTTCTGTCTGAGGCATTTCACAGTATGGCATCTGGCTGCTGGAGGATGCAATTCCTGGTCACCCTTTTGTATGAGAGCTGCCTGGCCACTTCTGAGCAGCAGGCTGTCCCTAGTAAGAACTTTATCAGTCAAAGTTCACAAACCGCAGGGTTCCCTGTCTGGCTTAGGTTATATTGATAGACTTTCAGGAGACTATGCAGAGCCTTTTATCAGAATCATTTTTCAGTCTTGGATGAATTATATAATCTATGTGGGAGAATACCAAGGGGAATAAGGCAAAACAGCATTCCTTCTTGGCATGCATTTGCTGTTGTTTCTGGATCACTGGTGACAGTTCTATTGATTATACATTCTCAAAATAACCTGTGGAATTATAATGCTAGTAAGAACTCGAGAAGAGATCAACATATGTTATAAAATTGGATGTCAACATTTTTGTCCATCCATTGATACAGATAGAGGTGGGATGATGGATGTTAAGTCTCTTTGGGGATTTTTTTGTTAATGATTTAGCCTCAGCCTCATTTACCTGTGAAATGTGACCACACTCATCACAGTTCTTTGTTCTTTGACTTCATGTCACTCCCCACATGTGAGGAAAATATACTAAAGGTTTCAACAGGAAGCTTTATATAAGACCTATTAAAGCACAGGGTTCACACAGAACTGAGTCCCTGGGATCAATATTACAGACAAGTTAATACTAAAAGGTGAGGCCCAGATGTTATTTAATGTAATCCTCTCATTATTTTATTCATATTTTATTTTATCTAACCAATATTTCCTTCTCCTCTGGAGTATTTTGTACAGGCCACTAAAATGAATATGAAACTGTCCTGGGTCCACTCTGTGCTAAGTGGTCAGAAAGTGAACTGAGAGATCAAAGTCTGGTATCCTCTTATGGAGCCTAGAATGAATTGCAGTATCATGATGTTTCTTGAGCTTTACACATTCTGCTTTGTGGTTATTCAATGTTCTATAATTTGTGTTATATCATATAATAGTGTATCAGATGATGATACTCCATGGCATATGTGTACATTTTAGAATAGAACAGAAATGTTTTCCTTTATAGTTTCTTTCAGTTTAGTTGCACTTTTCATCCACTTTTGGTTGTTTAGGGGGCTGAATTTTGCTTGAGTACAATGCTTAGCTTGATACTCTGCTAACTTCTTGTTCTTTCACACCTTGGGATGTATTCAACTTAGAGTTTAGCTATTTATCTATCACTTTTGTCAGATCAATTTCAGAATCTGTCTTTTTTGATAAGAATGATTGCTAATTTCATGTTGATAATAGCTTCCACAACCTCCAATAACAGTTCTATCCACTCTATTTCAGCACTGCTATGAATTAGTTATATTCTATAATAGCAGCATTTAGCTTTTAAAGTGTTAAAGCAAAATCATTAAATTGAAGTGTTTACCTTTGCTCAGTCTAGCTTTTTTTTTCTCCAGTAGTTTTGGAAGTTTTTGATGACAGAGTTCTGCTGTTGGTCTGGATGCAGTGCTCTTTCTTTTGCAAGCTGATAACTAAACACTGATAATATGGCACTTGTATAAAAAAATGAGACGATTCAACCTGTGTTGCCTCATGCACTGTCTACCATCAATATTTACTTGAATGATTGATTTAAGAGTGACTCCACTTTCATGAAACTGATATTACATAAAGCCTGGCTTGCTGGTAGGACAGCATTTTAGACTGGTTGCAGGCAAGCATGCTCTCTTGAATTTATCATTATTTTTTGTACAACTAACTGGCTGCTGGTTTAAGTCGACCACCACCTTCAAAGGTCAGCAGAAGTAATATTTTCCCTTCACAATTATGAAAATGTGAATTACTCACAGCTGCCACAACACACACACAAAAAACAAGGATAACAAAACCTGTATTTTTTTTATTCATCTCTTCATTCCCTTGGGCTCTTGCCTCAACCTGAATTCCCAAGGATATACCTGTTTTCTATTTCTTTTTCCTAGTGCCTAAACAGAACTGTGTCATGTTGCATAAATATCCCTAGGTGGTGAAGAATATAGTAATTTCTCTGGAATATGTTTGTAACAAAATAAAATCTATAGCAGTGAGTCAGGTGTGTCTTAGCCAATTATTCTAATTATCTTGGGCTAAATCTTATAAATCAAGTGAGAAATAGGAAAAAATACAACTGCAATTTTTACTGGGATTGTGCTTTATAGATTAATGAGAACTGATTTTTTATTGAGGTATAAATGACATATAACATTATATTAGTTTTAGGTATAAAATGTAATGATTTGATACTTGTATACACTGTGAAATATTCACAATAAGTCTAATTACTGTCCATCACTATGCAGTTACAATTTTTTAATATAATTTGAACTTTTAAGGTTTACTCCCTTAGCAACATTCAAATATATGCTATACTATTATTGACTATAGTCACAATGCTGTATATTATATCTCATGGATTATTTTATGCCTGGAAGATTGTACCTGTTGACCCCCTTCATTCCTTTCACCTAACTCCTAACCCCCTGTCTCCAAGCAACCACCATTCTGTTCTCTGTGTCTGAGTTTATTTTGTTTGTTCTTTCATTTTGTTTTTGAGATTTCATATATAAGTGAGACTGTATGGTGTTTGTCTTTCTCTGACTTATTTCACTTAAAACACTCAAGGACCATCCACATTGTAGCAAATGGCAAGATTTCATTCTTTATTTGTGGCTGAGTATAGTCTATTATGTGTGTGTACATCCTCTTTATCCATTCATCCATCAATGAACACTTAGCTTGTTTTCATATCTTAGCTATTGTAAATAATGATGCAATAAACATAGAGGATGCGTACATCTAGTGTTTTTGTTTTCTTTGGGTAAATACCTAGAAATTGAATTGCTCAATCATATGGTAGTTCTATTTCATTTTTTTGTGGAGCCTCCATACTGTTTTCTGAAGGGACCGCACCAAATTACTTTCCTACCAACAGTACACAAAGGTTCCCTTTCCTCCATATCCTCACCAACACTTATTATTTCTTGTCTTTTTGATAATAACCATCCTGACAGGCATGAGGTGCTATCTCATTTTGATTTTGATTTGCATTTCTCTGATGATTAGTGATGTTGAGCATCTTTCATGTGTCTGTTGGCCATTTATATGTCTTCTCTAGAAAAATGTCTATTCAGGTCCTCTACCCATTTTTATAACAGAATGATTGTTTCTTTCCTATTGAGTTATATGAGTTCTTTATATATTTTGGATATTAACCCCTTATCAGATACATGGTTTGCAAATATTTTCTCTCATTCAGTAGGTTGCCTTTTCATTTGGTTGATGGTTTCCTTTGCTGTGCAAAAACTTTAAATCTGTTGTGTTTCTATATATTAACAACAAAGTATCAGAAAGAGAAATTAAGAAAAAAATCCCATTTACAATTGCACCAAAAAGAATAAAATACCTAGGAACAAATTTACACCAAGAAAGTGAAAAACCTGTACACTGAAAGCTATAAGATATTGATGAAAGAAGTTGATTTAGAGACAAATAAATGGAAAAAGATTCTGTGCTCATGGATTAAAAGAATTAATATTTTTAAAATATCTGTATTACCCAGAGTAATCTACAGATTCAATGTAGTACCTATCAAAACCACACTAGCATTTTTCACGGAAATAGAACAAACAATCCTAAATTTGTGTGGAAACACAAGAGACCCTGAATAGTTAAAGCAATCTTAAAAATAAAGTATGAAATGGTTAAAATAGTAAGGATTCTATAAATATACTATACATATAGTATTCTATACTTTGGATGTAAGACTAAGTCTATTCCATACTCCAGGGTGTGAGATATTAAGATTTAGCTTTTGGGGGGGGAGGAGTTAAGACGGCGGAGGAGTAGAGGACCCCTTTTTCAGCTGGTCCCCTGAGTTGAACTGGATAGGTACCAGACCATCCTGAACATCCACAGAATCAGCCTGAGCTGCAGGAAGATACATCTGGATCTCTACAAATGAACATCTCCAGCAATGAGTATTGAGGTACAAAAGGGGAGCCGTGAAACCAAGAAAAGATATCAGAAGATAAACGGAAGGGGGAGGGAGCCACCATGTTCGGGCACCAGGAAGCGGTAGCCACCTGCACAGGGGAGCGGGCGGACTCATGGATGGCACCCGCAAGAAAGCAGACTGAAACTGTGAGCCAGGAAATGCACACGACCAGTCTGAGGGCCGGAGCTTTGGAGCGCCCACGAGGCACACTGAGACGGAGCTCCGGAGCGCGCGGGGGCGGCTGGCGGCTGGCAGTGTTAGAAACACAAAAGACAGAGATGCGCTGGCCCTGGAAGTGAGGGCTGGGACACCAGGTGTGGGGCGCACATCCCAGGACCCTGCAGGGTTGAGCAGCACCAACAGAAACAGAGTTAAAGTGGCCAGAACTTCAGTGGGAAATAGTCTGCGATCCTTCTATTCTGAGACAAAGGCTGAGATTCAGCTACTGCTGCTCTGACTCTCAGAAGAGGCACAGCAAACAGCCAGGGAAAGCCGCCAGAGAACAAAAGCCTGGAAATACTAGCTCACAGTGTGCCCATCCCCGTCCCCCCTCCCAGGGGACATGGATACTCTACCCAGACAGGGTTGCCTGAGTATCAGGGTGGCTGGCACCTCCCCCAGAAGGTAGGCTGAAAAATCAAGAAGACCATATCCCTAAGGTACCTATAAAACAAGTGCACAAAGCCTGGATCCTGGTCAATAATTTGGGCTCTGGACAACCCCACAACCTCTCCTCATCAGAATGACAAGAAGGAGAAATCACCCCCGCAAAGAAAAGACAATGAGTCTGTGGCCTCTGCCACAGAGCTAGTGGATATGGATATAACCAAATTATCAGAAATGGACTTCAGAGTAACAATGGTCATGATGATGTGTAGACTTGAAAAAAGTATTAACGAAAATGTTAATGAGAATATAGATTCTCTAAGGGTGGAAATGAGAGCGAATCTGGCAGAAATTAAAAATTCTATGAATCAAATGCAGTCAAAACTAGAAGCTCTGATGGCCAGGGTGAATGAGGCAGAAGAATGTATCGGCGAATTGGAGGATGGGTTAGTAGAAGAGAAAGCTAAACTAGAAACTTGGCTCAAAAAAATCCAATCTCAAGAATGTGGCTTACAGGAGATTACTGACTCAATGAAAAGTTCCAATGTCAGAATCATGAGCATCCCCAAGGGGGTGGAGAAAAACAGACGTCTAGAAGAGATATTTGAACAAATTTTAGCTGGAAACATCCCTAATCTAGCAAAGGAAACAAGCTTTCATGTCCAAGACGCAGAGAGGACCCCTCCCAAGCTCAACCAAAACAAACCTATGCCACTCACGTCATAGTGCATTTCGCAAATATTAGATCCAAGGATACAGTATTGAAAGTGGCCAGGACAAAGAAAATTTTCACGTACGAAGGCAAATGTATCAGAATGACGTCAGACCTGTCTACACAGACCTGGAATGAGAGAAAGGGTTGGGGAGCATTTTTAAAGTTCTTTCAGAGAAGATCATGCAGCCAAGGATCCTTTATCCAACAAGGCTGTCATTCAGAATTGATGGAGAGATAAAGACCTTCCAGAATCGCCATTGACCAATTTCATAAGCACAAAGCCAGCCCTATAGGAGATATTAAGGGGGTTCTATAAAAGTAAAAAGGCCCCAAGAGTGATACAGAACAGAATGTCACAATCTATAGAAACAAAGACTTTACTGGCAACATGGCATCATTAAATTCATATCTTTCAATAATCAGTCTCAATGTGAATGGCCTAAATATCCCATAAAACGTCACAGGGTTGCAGATTGGATAAAAACACATGACCCATCCATTTGCTGTCTACAACAAACTCACTTTAAACCTAAAGATACATCCAGAATGAAAGTAAAGGGATGAAATACCATCATTCATGCCAATGGACCTCAAAAGAAAGCTGGGGTAGCAATTCTCATATCAGACAGATTGGATTTTAAACTACAGACTATAGTTAGAGACACAAAAGGACACTATATTATTCTTAAAGGATGTATCCAACAAGTGGATATGACAATTATAAATATATACGCCCCCAACAGGGGAGCAGCAAGATACACAAGCCAATACTTAACCAGAATAAAGAAACATATACATAAAAATACGTTAATAGTAGGGGACCTCAACACTCCACTCTCAGAAATAGACAGAGCACCCATGCAGAAAATTGACAAAGAAACAAGGGCTTTATTGCCATACTTGATGAGCTGGACCTCATCGATATATATAGAACACTACACTCCAGAACCAAAGAATACTCATTCTATTCTAATGCCCATGGAACATTCTCAAGAATAGACCATGTTCTGGGACACAAAACAGTTCTCAACCAATACCAAAAGACTGAAATTATCCCCTGCATATTCTCAGACCATAATGCTCTGAAATTGGAACTCAACCACAAGGAAAAAATTGGAAGAAACTCAAACACTTGGAGACTAAGAACTATCCTGCTCAGGAATGACTCAATAAACCAGGAAATCACAAATCAATTTAAACAATTTACAGAGACCAACGAGAATGAAAACACAATGGTCCAAAAACCTATGGGATACTGCAAAGGCAGTCCTAAGGGGGAAATACATAGCCATCCAAGTCTCACTCAAAAGAATAGAAAAATCTAAAATGCAGTTTTTATATTCTCACCTCAAGAAGCTGGAACAGCAACAGAGGGACAGGCCTAATCCACACACAAGGAAGCAGTTGACCAAGATTAGAGCAGAAATCAATGAATTAGAAACCAGAAGTACAGTAGAGCAGATCAACAGAACTAGAAGCTGGTTCTTTGAGAGAATCAATAAAATTGACAAACCGCTGGCAAGACTTATCTAAAAGAATAGAGAAAGGACCCAAATTAATAAAATTATGAATGAAAAAGGAGAGGTCATGACCAACACCCATGAAATTGGAAGGATTATTAGAAACTTTTATCAACAGCTCTATGCCAATAAATTAAGCAATCTGGAAGAGATGGAGGCCTTCCTGGAAACCTATAAACTACCAAGACTGAAACAGGAAGAAATTGATTTTTTAAACAGGCCAATTAATTATGAAGAGATTGAGTCAGTGATAAACAACGTTCCAAATAACAAAACTCCAGGCCTGGATGGTTTTCCTGGGGAATTCTACCAAACATTCAAAGAAGAAATAATACCTATTCTCCTAAAGCTATTTCAAAAAATAGAAACAGAAGGAAAGCTACCAAACTCATTCTATGAGGCCAATATTACCTTGACCCCCAAACCAGGCAAAGACCCCATCAAAAAGGAGAATTACAGACCGATTTCCCTAATGAATATGGACGCCAAAATCCTCAACAAGATCTTGGCTAATAGAATCCAACAGTACATTAAAAGGATTATCCATCATGACCAAGTGGGATTCATCCCTGGGATGCAAGCATGGTTCAACATTCGCAAATCGATTGTGTCTTAGATTTTATCCAGAAAGAAAAATTCAAAAATCATATGATTCTCTCAACAGATGCAGAAAAAGCATTTGACAAAATACAGCATCCTTTCCTGATTAAAACCCTTCAGAGTGTAAGGATAGAGGGTACATACCTCAATCTCATAAAAACCATCTATGAAAAGCCTACAGCAAATATCATTCTCAATGGGGACAAGCTGGAAGCCTTTCCCTTAAGATCAGGAACACGACAAGGATGCGCACTCGCGCCACTATTATTCAACATAGTACTAGAAGTCCTTGCAACAGCAATCGGACAGCAAAAAGGGATAAAAGGTGTCCAAATCGGCATAGAAGAAGTCAAAATGTCTCTCTTCACAGATGACATGATACTCTATATGGAAAACCCAAAAGAATCCACTCCCAAACTATTAGAAGTTATAGAGCAATTCACTAATTTGCCGGGATACAAAATCAATGCTCAGAAATCAGTAGCATTTCTATGCACGAATAATGAGACTGAAGAAAGAATAATTAGGGAATCCATCCCATTTACAATAGCACCAAAAACCATACATTACCTTGGAATTAACTTAACCAGAGATGTAAAGGACCTATATTCTAGAAACTACAAATCACTCTTGAAAGACACTGAAGAAGACACAAAAAGATGGAAAAATATTCCATGCTCATGGATCGGAAGAATTAACATAGTTAAAATGTCCATGCTACCCAGAGCAATCTACACTTTCAATGCTATCCCAATCAAAATAACAATGACATTTTTCAAAGAACTGGAACAAATAGCCCTTAAATTTGTATGGAACCAGAAAAGGCCCCGAATCACCAAGGAACTGTTGAAAAGGAAAAACAAAGCTGGGGGCATCACAATGCCGGATTTCAAGCTGTACTACAAAGCTGTGATCACAAAGACAGCATGGTACTGGCACAAAAACAGACACATAGACCAATGGAACAGAATAGAGAACCCAGAAATGGAACCTCAGCTCTTTGGGCAACAAATCTTTGATAAAGCAGGAAAAAACATCCAGTGGAAAAAAGACAGTCTCTTTAATAAATGGTGCTGGGAACACTGGACAGCTACATGCAAAAGAATGAAACTTGACCACTCTCTCACACCATACACAAAGATAAACTCTAAATGGATGAAAGATCTCCATGTGAGACAGGAATCCATCAAAATTCTAGAGGAGAACATAGGCAGCAACCTTTTTGACATCAACCACAGCAACCTTTTTCATGACACATCTCCAAAGGCAAGAGAAACAAAAGATAAATTGAACTCGTGGGACTTCATCAAGATAAAAAGCTTCTGCACAGCCAAGGAAACAGTCAAAAAAACTAAGAGGCAGCCCACGGAACGGGAGACTATATTTTCAAATGACACTACAGATAAAAGACTGGTATCCAAGATCTACAAAGAACTTCTCAAACTCAATACATGAGAAACAAATAAAGAAATCATAAAATGGGCAGAAGATATGAACAGACACTTTTCCAATGATGACATACAAATGGCTAACAGACACATGAAAAAATGTTCAAAATCATTAGCCATCAAGGAAATTCAAATCAAAACCACACTGATATACCACCTTACACCCGTTAGAATGGCAAAAATTGACAATGCAAGAAACAACAATTGTTGGAGAGGATGTGGAGAAAGGGGATCCCTCCTACATTGTTGGTGGGAATGCAAGTTGGTACAGCCACTCTGGAAAACAGTGTGGAGGTCTCTTAAAAAGTTAAAAATTGAGCTACCCTATGACCCAGCCATTGCAGTACTGGGTATTTACCCCAAAGATACAGACGTAGTGAAGAGAAGGGCCATATGCACCCCAATGTTCATAGCAGCTCTGTCCACAATAGCTAAATCGTGGAAGGAGCTGAGATGCCCTTCAACAGATGACTGGATTAAGAAGATGTGGTCCATATATACAATGGAATATTACTCAGGTATCAAAAAGAATGATTACTCAACATTTGCTGCAACATGGACGGCACTGGAGGAGATAATGCTAAGTGAAACAAGTCAAGCAGAGAAAAACAATTATCACATGGTTTCTCTCATCTATGGAACATAAGAACTAGGAAGATCGCTAGGAGAAGAAAGGGATAAAGAAGGGGGTAATCAGACGGGGGAGTGAAGCATGAGAGACAATGGACTCTGAGAAACAAACTGAGGGCTTCGGAGGGGCGGGGGTCGGGGGAATGGGATAGGCTGGTGATGGGTAGTAAGGAGGGCACATATTGCATGGTGCACTGGGTGTTATACGCAACTAATGAATCATCAAACTTTATATCAAAAACCAGGGATGTACTGTATGGTGACTAACATAATATAATAAAAAATATTTTATAAAAAGATTTAGCTTTTGGGGGAGTATTTATGTATATTTGGAATTTTCATCTAAGTGATTATCTTCTAATCCACTTATTTATTTATCTAATAACTTGTGTCAGTGTGGGGTCCTGTATACTTATTTTATGCTTTTGATTAAAATCTAATTTTTGTTTTGCCCTTCAAAATAAATTAACTTTTATATAATAAAATATAAATATAATATATAATAATATGGAATACTCTATAATGATCTATAATGTATATTTCATATAATAAAATATAAATAATAAAATATTTGCATATAATACTATATTGTTTATTTTATTCTAATTTTGGACATCGGGAGGTCTTTCAGATTGATTCCTGTGTCCCTTTAACATGCCTCCATTCTCGTGTATCTTGAGCACAATCTTGTTTTCTGGCACTATAAGATGCTTCAAGCCGCCTTCAGTTTCACTTGCTCCACCTTTAAAATCAGCCATTTCTTCAGTGAAATCTAGTTTCTTTCATTGGAAAGTGGTATTTAGAAACCAAGATCTATGCACAGGGTATGCTTTACTACTGGGTTGTCACTGTTTCTAAGTCTTTTCAATAGACACAACTAGGAAATGTTTGTATTTATACTAACCCATGCTTATATCTTTTTAAAAACATGAGTTTAGTTCCCTGTCCCCTCTTTTCTTATTTAACTTTTTACTCTCTGGTTTGGTTGTTTGGCTTTTTGTTTGGTTGCATTTGGTTTTGGTTTTAGTTTAGTTTTGTTTTTTTCCAATATTCTTTAAAACCCACCCATGCTATACAACTATAAGTATTTTCTACTTTCCTTTTTCCTCTTCCTTTTCTTTGATTTTTTAAATTTTTTATATATTTTTTAATGATTTTATTAATTTATTTGTCAGAGAGAGAGAGAGAGCACAAGCAGGGGGAGGGGCAGAGGGAGAGGAAGAAGTAGGCTCCCCACTGAGCAAGGAGCCCAATGTGGGACTTGATCCCAGGACCCTGAGATCATGACCTGAGCCAAACACAGGGGCTCAACCAAGTGAGCTACCCAGATGTCACATTCTTTGTTTTTTTTAGATGCATAATTTTAATTTTCTTGTAATACATAACATTTACAAATTAGTTTTTTACTTTCATCTTCACCTAGGTTTTAGTCTTATAACATACACTTATGTTTTTATTATTCAACATTAGTCCTTTTGCTAAAGTTATCACTGTCATCACTTGTCTAACAATTCATCATCTAGTAGATTTCTCAAGAAAGGCTAATGGGTGCAGAATTCCTTAAGTTCTTTTAAAAAATCTTTCCATTTATACTGAGGTATAATTGGCAAATAAAAATTGTATATACTTAAGGCGTATAACATCATGTTTTGGTATATGTATTTATTATAAAATGATTGCCAGTCAAGCAAATTAACATATCTACTGCCTTTCATAATTACTTTCTTTTAAGTGGTAAGAAAACTTAAGATCTACTGTCTTAGTAAAGTTCAAGTATACAATTCAGTATTATTTTTTCAAGATTTTATTTATTTATTTGACAGAGAGAGACAGCAAAAGAGAGCATGAGCATGGGGAGTGGCAGACAGAGGGAGAGGGAGAAGCAGACCCCCCACTGAGCAGGGAGCCAGACATGGGGCTCAATCCCAGAGCCCTGGGATGACCTGAGCT
Organism: Ursus americanus; assembly: GCF_024610735.1. NCBI lineage: Eukaryota > Metazoa > Chordata > Mammalia > Carnivora > Ursidae > Ursus > Ursus americanus. The sequence goes on along the minus strand of NC_142164.1, from coordinate 34,386,527 downwards.
GAAGGCAGATGCTTAACCAACTGAGCCACCCAGGTGCCCCTTAATAACATTGATATTTAAAGGACACTTGGCTGGATATAAAATCCTTGATTCACACTTTATTAAATAGTTTAATGTTTTAAATAAACTTTATATTTTATGGGTGTTTTAAATTTGTAGAAAAATTAGGAAAATGGTATGGAGTTCCTATAAATCCCATATCCAGTTTCCTGTTATTACATCTTTCTGTACCATGGTATATTTGTCATGATTAATGAGCCAATATTGTTACATTATTATTAATAGAAACAAATACTTTATTTATATTTCCTTAATTTTATTTAACATTCTTTCTGTATTCTAGGATCACATCTAGAGTACCATATTACATTTAGTACTCTTGGTTGTGATAGTGTCTTAAACTTTTCTTGTTTTTGATGGCCTTGACAGTTTTCAGGAGTACTGGTCACGGATTTTGTAGAATGCCCCTCCATTTTCTCATGATTAGATTGAAATTATGGACTTGAGGGAGGAAGGCCATAAGAACTAAAATGCCATTCTCATCGTATCATATCAAGAGTACCTACTACAATATAACTAATAAGTCTGATGTCAACCTCAGCCGCTTAGCTGAATTAATTTTTGTCATGGTTCTCCACTGGAATGTTACTCTTTTTTTTTTCTTTGTTGGAAAGAAGTAATTATGTGCAGTCCACACTCAGGAGGGGAGATTAAAGTCCATCTTTACACCCCCTCACAAAAATCTTGTGATTCATCTATTCAACCCTCCCCACAGTAAACCCATGGCAACCACTGATCTATTTATTATCTCTAGAATTTTGCTTGTATCCAGAATGTCATATAAATGGAGTCATATAGTATGTAGCCTTTTAAAGAGTGGTTTCTTTTACTTGGTAATGTGTACTTAAGATTCACCCATGTTTTTTTTTTTTTTTGTAGCTTCATGGCTCATTTCTTTTTATTGCTGAATAGTATTCTCTTATATAGATATAGCACAGTTTGTTTATCCATTCGTGTATTGAAGTAAAACTTGGATGCTTACAAGCTTTAGAAGTTTTGAATAAAGCTGCTATAAACATTTCTGTGTGGGTACTTGTATGGACATAAGTTTTCAAACCAGTTGAAACCTAGGATCATGATTGCTAGATCATATGATAAGACTATGTTTAGTTTAGTAATAAACTGTTGTCTTCCAAAGTGGTTCTATCATTCCATTTTGTATTCCCAATAGCAAAGAAGGAGATTTCCTGTTGCCTGTGTTTGTTCATTTTGAAAGCTTTTCATATTGTTAAGTGCTTGTTTTAATATATTTAATTCTTTTTGTAGTGTAGACTTGCAGTTTTATTGTTTTTCAAGGGTGTTTTTCAGGGTTGGTTTGCTCAGTTGAGTGAAATTTCATTCCCAATTTTGCAAATATTGCTCTATGGATATTACATTCCTCCTCCTTATTTTTATGACATTGGTGTGATTTACAAGATTCCTTGTTTAATGCTGCCCTTTATTGTCAGTCTAGCAAAGTCCAGTTTCTGCAGTAATGTTTTATTTCTCTGTTTTATTTTGTTTACTTTAATGGTAAAAGAGGGGTTTTGAGTGTTGTGCATGTTTGTTTTTAAGTTTATCTTATATTTTTCAGGACTTTAAATTTTCATTTATTTCTTATTTTTTCCCATTATCATCTAGTTGCCACAGGCTGATTTTTCCTTCCTTTTACCCTCTATTCTTCCCCAGAAGCTAAGACTGTAAAACTGTCCTCTCAAATTTTATAGATCTCTATATAGTGCCTCTGGCCCTTTAAATCAAACTTATTTTGAAATTTTCTACCTGTACTCATGCTCTGTTTTGCCTGGATACTTTATCACTGTGTTTAGATTTAGGGTTGGTTTAATCTTTTAGGTGCACATTCCAAATCACCCTTAGGACCCTTTGTTAGCACCAGTCCTCCTCACAGCTTTTCCCAGTCTGCATTTGCTCATTATAAAACTTTGTAGTGGGGCAGAGGTGTGAGGGAATGAGTGTGAGTAACTGTGTGCTAAGTATTGTTGATTTCACTTCGTTTCCCTCAGTCATTTTGAAGTTTCATTTTTCTGTCTTGAAGTAAGGCCGAGGTGTGATTTTGGTGTAAAATGTTCATAGTTCTGAAATTATTTCACATACTTAGGGGAGGAAATTTGGGGAGTTGATAACTACACTATCTGGAAGTTCCAGCTTCATCTACCTGTCTCTCAGACTGTTTCTTTTATTAATTTCCATTGCAGTATTAAATTTTTCAGGGATAATTATAAGATAAAGAATGCAATTTGGTAGTTGTGAGTGGAAGCCTTGGACTCAGGTTTGAATTATAGTTTTGGCTTTTCTGTTTATCTTGGGCAAATTATTTAACCTGTTTGAATCTCTTTTATAATGTTATTGTGAGGAATAATCAAAAATATAAGAAGTGCCAGGTGTAAAGCATGCCACCTATAAAAGTTTATTGAATATCAAATCTTAGTGGCAACACATCAATGTGAAAGTTACAGTTGGTCTTCGTGTCTTCTATTTTTGGATAATTTCTGCATTAAAAACTTACAAGCTCCATTTAGTAAATCCATCCATTACTAAAATATTGTATTAGAGTCCAACCTGCCTATTACATTATAGATAGAAAACACAATAGACTTACGAACCATAGGAAACTTTGTATTTAAATTTAATATCACAGACTAAAATACAAAATAATAGTAATAATCAGCCAATACCATGAGCTTTAAAATCTGTCAGAACCTAGGTTTTTGGAGAGAGGAAGATGGCAGCAGAGTAGGAATATAGTAGGCTTACCTCATCCCACGAATACAATTATATCACTATCAAATCATCCTAAAAACCCCAGAAATCACCATGGGACTGACAGAACAAACTTCACAACTAAAGAGAAGGAAGAGGTCACATCGAAGAAGACAGGAAGTGCAGAGACATGGTTTAGGGGAGAAATAGGATCCTGGGTGCTGTGGAAGGGAGGGAGCTGTGGTTGTGAAGAAGGGAGAGAGAGAGAGAATGACAGGAACACACAGGGGAATACACAAGGAGAATGTTTACCTGTAACCATTGGCTTGGAAAACAAGATGGGCTGAATTTCATAAGTTCTTGCAGCCTGCAGGACTTAAATCATGGCAGTGGGCTTAGCTGGGACAGAGCCAGGAGGGCACTGTGCTGCTCTTGGAGAGAAGGCAAGCCAACGACCCCAGGGGCATACAGTGTGGAAACAGCAATCAAAAGAGCACCTGGGGCACACAGTGGGAGTGTATTTGTTCTTCTTGGAGCATGTCCCTGAGAGGCGGCATTTAAGGAGACACTGCTCTAGGAACAAAGGAACTGGCCAGCAGCATTTCCCTCCCCTTCCCCTCTGCATAAACACAGAGCTGCCTTTGGGAATCAGCACAGTGGGACACTGGCTGCCTAACTTGCTTATAGGAAGTCCTACTCTGCTGCACTTGGATGGAACAGCCTTTTTCAGTCATGCTTACCTTGGTCCCAGGGCAGTGGGCCCCTCCCAAAAAAGACCAACACAAACCTCTGCCCACAAGATGTCTTCCCACGAGAGTTTGCAGGGCCTCAGTTCTGGTGGAGGTAATGACAGGTCTCATTTTACAAGCAGACCAGAGCACACCTAATGAAAACTTACCTTATTCAGGCCAGAGACCAAACACTACTGACAGCAGGCAAGGAGAGCCTCTGCAGATGACTGGCCTGAAGAATACAACAACCAGAACACAGCAGCAATGGTCACAAAGCACATGCTGGAGGCACTCCCTGAAGCACAAAGCCCTGGGCACTATAGGACCTCTTCTTCATAAGGCCATTACTTTCAGGAGCAGGAGACATAAATGGCTTTTCTAATACCAGAAGAAGGCAGAGACTTGGTAAAATGAGAAGACAAGAGGAATTTATCCCAAATGAAATAACAGGATAAGGCCATGGCCAGATATCAAAGCAAAATAGATATAAGTAACATGCTTGATGGAGAATTTAAAGCAGCAATCATGAGGATACACACTGGGTTTGAGAAAAGAATTGAAGACATCTGTGAGACCCTCACCACAGAGATAAATGTACTAAAAAAAGAATCAATCAGAGATGAAGAGTGCAATAAATGAGATAAGAAAAATGCTTGATGCAGTGAAAAAGCAGGATGGAAGAAGCAGGAGAATGAATTAATGACCTAGAAGACAAATTAAGTTAACCAATGAAGCTGATCAAAAGAGTGAAAGAAGAAATATGGAACATGAATATAGACCTAAGGAACTCAGTGACTCCATCAAATAATAACATTCATATTATAGGAGTCACAGAAGAAAAGAAAAAAGGGACAGAAAATTATGTGAAGAAATAATTCTCTAAACTTCCCTAACCTGGAGAAGGAAACAGACATTTAGATTGAGGAGGCACAGAGAACTCCTATCAAAATCAACAAAAGCAGGCCCACACCAAGACATACTGTAATTAATTTGCAAATTATAACAATAAAGAAAAAGTCTTAAAGGCAACAAGACAAAAGCAGTCCCTAACTTACAAGGGAAAACCTATCAGGCTAGCAGATTTTTCAACTGAAACCTTGCAAGCCAGAAGGGAGTGGCATGATATATTCAAAGTGCTGAATGAGAAAAGTCTGCAGCCAAGAATCGTCTACCCAGCAAGGCTATCATTCAGAATAGAAGGAGAGTTACAGTTTCCCAGACAAACAAAAACTAAAGAAGTTCATAACCACTAACCCATCCCTGCAAGAAATATTAGAGGGGACTCTTTGAGTGGAAAGGAGAGACTGAAAGTGACAGTAGAAAGGTAGAAAACATAAAAGCAGTTAAAAGGAATATTTTTGTAAAAATCAGTCAAGGAATTCACAATATAAAAGGATATAAAACATAATGGTATACCTAAAACGTGGGTAGGAGAGGAGAAAAGAATGGGTTCAAACTTAAATGACCATCAACTTAATATAGACTGCTATTTGCAGAAGAGGTTATATACAAACCTAATGGTAACCATATATCAAAAAATACTAATCAACATGCAAAGAATGAATAGAAAGAAATCCAAATATATCACTAAAGAAAATCAGCAGAATGTGAAAGAGAGAAAGAAAAGATCAGAGAAAATCTCCAGAAACAACCATAAAACAAGTAATAAAATGACAATAAATACATATCCATCAATAATTACTGTGAATGTAAAAAGACTAAATGCTTCAATCAAAAGACATGGGGTATCAGAACAGATTAAAAAAAAAAAAGCAAGACCCATCTATATGCCACCTACAAGAGATCCATCTTAGACCTAAAGACACCTGCAGATTAAATGTGAGGGGAGGGAGAAACATTTATCTTGCAAGTGGATGTCAAAAGAAAGCCAGAGTAGCAATACTTATATGGGACAAACTAGATTTGAAAACAATGACTGTAACAAAAGACGAAGCATGACACTCTAATAATAAAGGAGATGATCCAACAAGAAGATATAATAATTATAAATATTTATGTACCCAAATATGGGAGTACCCAAATATATAAAACAATTAATAGCAAACATAAAAGAACTAATCAATAATAGTACAATAATTGTAGAGGACCTTAACCCCACTTATATCAATGGACAGATCATCTAAACAGAATTTCAACAAGGAAATAATGGCTTTGAATGACACACTGGAACAGATGGATTTAACATATATACTTAGAACATTCCATCCTAAAACAGCAGTATACACATTCTTTTCAAGTGCATATGGAGCATTCTCCAGAATAGATCACATATTAGCCCACAAAACAGGCCTCAACAAATACAAGAAGATTGAAGTCATACTATGCACCTTTTCCTACCATAACACTATGAAATTGGAAGTGAATCACAAGAAAAAAATGTGGAAAGACCAAAAATACATGGCAGTAAAACAACATGCTTCTATACAATGGATGGGTCAACCGGGAAATAAAAGAAGAAATAAAAAAATACATGGATACAAATGAAAATGAAAACACGACAGTCCAAAGCCTTTGGGATGCAGCAAAAGCGGTCCTAAGGGGGAAGTATATAGCAATACAGGCCCATGTCAAGAAGCAACAAAAATCTCAAATACACAACCTAACCTTACACCTAAAGGAACTATAAAAAGAAAAATAAACAAAGCCTGAAGTGAGCACAAGGAAGGAAACAATAAAGATTAGAGCAGAAATAAATTATATAGAAACTAAAAAAAACGGTAGAATAGATCAATGAAACCAGGAACTGGTTCTTTAGAAAAAATAATAAAACTGATAAATCTCTAGCCTGACTTATCAATAAAAAAAGAGAAAGGACCCAAATAAAGAAATAAAACCACAAATGAGAAAGGAGAAAAACAACCAACACCTCAGAAATACAAGCAATTATAAGAGAGTATTATGAAAAACTATATGCCAACACGCTGGAAAACTGAGAAGAAATGGATAAATTCCTAGGAACATATAAACTATCAAAACTGAAAAAGGAAGAAATAGAAAACTGGAAAAGACTGATAACTAGCAAAGAAATTGAATCAGTAATAAAAAAAAATTCCCAACAAACAAAAGTCCATGCCAGACAGCTTCACAGGCATATTCTACCAAACATTTAGAGAAGCATTAATATCTTTGGGGTAAATACCTAGTAGTGCAATTATAATAAAAAAAATTATGTCTGCCTAGAGGCAATTTTTTAAAATACAGAAAATAAAGAAATGATCTCTCCTCTTTAAATAAATTAATTAAGTAAGTAAGTAATAAGCATTAATAACTATTCTTCTCAAACTATTCCAAAAAATAGAAAAGGAAGAAAACCCAAATTCATTCTATGAGACCAGCATTACCCTGATGCCAAAGCCAGATAAAGACACCCTAATAAAGGAAAACTACAGGTCAATATCTGATGAATGTAGATGCAAAAATCCTCAACAAAATAAAAGCAAACCAAATTCAATGAACATTAAAAAATCATTCGCCATGATCAAGTGTGATTTATTCCTGGGTTTCAAGGGTGGTTCAATATTCACAAATCAATCAATGAAATACATCACATTAACAAAAGAAAGGATAAGAACCATATGATCATTTCAATAGATATAGATAAAGCATTTGACAAAGTATATGTATTCATGATAATAACACTCAACAAACAAGGTTTAGAGAAAACATACCTCAACATAATAAAGGCCATCTCTGAAAAACCCACAGCTAATATCATCCTCAATGGGGAAAAACTCAGAGCTTTCTTCATTCAGGAACAAGACAGAGATATCAACTCTCACCACTGTTATTTAATGTAGTACTGGAAGTCCTAGCCACAGCAATTAGAGAACAAAAAGAAATAAAAAGGCATCCAAATTAGCAAGGAATAAGTAAACCTGTCACTATTTGCAGATGACACGATACTATACAAAGAAAACCCGAAAGACTCCACCAAGAACCTGCTAGAGCTAATAGATAAATTCAGGAAAGTTGCAGGATACAAAATCAACTTGCAGAAATCTGTTGGATTTCTATACACCAATAATGAAGCAGCAGAAAGAAAACTGAGGAATCAATGCCATTTACAATTGCACCAAAACCCATAAGGTACCTAGGAATAAACCTAACCAGACAGGTGAAATGGTTGTACTCTGAAAACTATAAAACGCTGATGAAATAAATTGAAGATGACAGAAAGAAATGGAAAGACATTCCATGTTCATGGACTGTAAGAATAAATATTGTAAAAATGTCTATACTACCCAAAGCAATTCAGAGATTTAACGCAATCCTTGTCAAAAGACCAACAGCATATTTCACAGAGCTAGAACAAACGATTCTAAAATTTGTATGGAACCACAAAAAACTCCAAATAGCCAAGTAATCTTGAAAAAGAAAAAACAAAACAAAACAAAACAAAAAAAAAAAAACAAAGGTGGAGGCATCACAATTCCAGAATTTAAGCTATATTACAAAGCTATAATCATCAAGACAATATGGTACCAGCACAAAAACAGACACATAGATCCATGCAACAGAATAAAAATCCCCGGGGTGCCTGGGTGGCACAGTGGTTGAGCATCTGCCTTCGGCTCAGGGCGTGATCCTGGCGTTCTGGGATCGAGCCCCACATCAGGCTCTTCTGCTATGAGCCTGCTTCTTCCTCTCCCATTCCCCCTGCTTATGTTCCCTCTCTCTCTGGCTGTCTCTATTTCTGTTGAATAAATAAATAAAATCTTAAAAAAAAAAGAATAAAAATCCCCGAAATGGACCCACAACTATATGTTCAACTAATCTTCAACAAAGCAAGAAAGAATATCCAATGGAAAAAAGATAGTCTCCTCAACAAATGGTGTTGGGAAAAGTGGACAGCAAGATGCAGAAGAATGAATCTGGACCACTTTCTTACACCATACACAAAAATAAATACAAATGGATTAAAGACCTAAATGGGAGACATGAAACCAGGGAAAGCCTAGAGGAGAACACAGGCAGTAACTTCTTTGACATTGGCTGTAGCAATTTCTTTCTAGATATGTCTCCTGAGGCAAGTGAAATAAAAGCAAAAATAAATTATTGGGACTTCATCAAAATAAAAAGTTTATGCACAGTGAAGGAAACAATCAACAAAATGGAAAGACAACCTACAGAATGGGAGAAGATATTTGCAAATGACATATCCAATAGAGGGTTAGTGTCCAAAATATATAAAGAACTTATAAAAGTCAACACCCCAAAAAGGAATAATCCAATTAAAAAATGGACAGAAGACATGAATTGACATTTTTCCAAAGATGACATGCGGATAACTAAGGGACCCATGCAAAAATGCTCAACATCACTTATCATCAGGGAAATGCAAATCAAAACTACAATGAGATATCATCTCAGACCTGTCACAATGGCTAAAATCAACAACAGAAGAAACAACAGGTATTGGAGAGGATGTGGAGAATGAGGAACCCTCTTGCACTGTTGTTGGGAATGCAAAGTGGTGCAGCCACTCTAGAAAACAGTATGGAGTTTTTTCAAAAAGTTAAAAATACATCAGGCTATTGCACTACTAGGTATTTACCCAAAAAATACAAAAATACTCATTCAAAGAGATACATGCACTCTAATGTTTATAACAGCATTTACAACAGCCAAATTATTGTTCATTGATGAATGGATAAAGAAGAGGTGGTACACACACACACACACACACACACACACATATGTATGTATACACACACATACATATATATGTATACACACACAATGGAATATTACTCAGCCATAAAAAAGAATGAAATCTTGACATTTGTAATGATGTGAATGGAGCTAGAAAGCATTATGCTAGGGGAAATAACTCAGTCAGAGAAAGACAAACACAATAGGAGCCAAAGGGGAAAAAAGAGAGAAAAGGCAAACCAAGAAAGAGACTCTTAGCTATAGAGAACAAACTGGAGGTTACCAGAGGGGAGGTGGCTGGGGGGATGGATGAAAGAGGTGATAGGGATTAAGGAGTGCTCTTGTTGTGCTGAGCACAGGTGATGTATGGAAGGGTTGAATACTATATTGTACACCTGAAACTAATATTACACTGTATGTTAACTACTGGAATTTAAGTAAAAACTTAAGAAAATATAAAGTTATCTAGCAAACAAAAAAACCAAGTTTTTTCTAGTAGGTGCTTAATTGGAAAAATAGATTATTGAGATAAAACATTCATTAATTTTTTTCATTTTATAACTCTGGAAACAATATTTACAGAAAAATTGACCAAGAGAAAATTTCAGAGCTTCTTATTTGACTAATGTCCTGGGAATGAAATTTCGTGTGCATGGGTAAATTCATTCTTTTTTTCTGTCCTAGTCCATTTGAAACTACCATCATTTTACTCTACTGATTTTATTTAAATTATTATTCATGTAGTAAGGAAATAAGTAATGTTCTAATTCCACTATTTTGTTCTTGGTTCACTGATAATTTATCCATTAAAATATTTTTTCTCACAAATCCAAGCTTCGTAATTAATATGGCAGAATTTTAAATTGATCTAATAGTGATTTCATGAATATTTATTTTGGGCAAAAAATATAATGAGGTACAGTTGGAATTTCTAGTTAGAAGACGATATGATAAAAATTAAAAATCAGCTTTTGAACAATCTTTTTCTTTGAATTGAAATATGTTTTGATGGTTCCAAATAATATTTGAATTGAAAAATTCCTATCTTTTGGGAATTTAAATTTTATGAATGGTGGTTTTTTTCAGTCTACTTGAAACATAATTTTTTATGGATATACAAGCCACTTAAGAACATAGAATTTTATAAGAATACCAATATGTAGTTTCTGAAAAGAAAAAATCAGGTATTTACATTTGGCTGTATTTGCACAAATGTATTAAATTATGAATCAAAACATCAAAGTTTTATAGCATAGTCCACCATAAAGTTTGACTGATGTATCTGGTATGTTTTATATAAATCAAACTGGCACTACCAAATGTTTATGACCCCAAGTTAAGGCTTTATTGTCTGCCCCACGTAGGTACAACAAAGTACTCAGATGTGATGTGTAGCTGCTGTCGGCAGGTTTTAAAGATAAATACCTAGATTCAGAACTTTAGTAGAGACTAGCAGAACATTTAAACATGTTTATTTTTTCAAAAGATACATTAATAAGCATTCTGTTTTATTTTGTTCCCTAAAGAAAATATTTTCTCTCTAAGCTAGGGGAACTAAATAACTGCAAGATTTAGCTAAAAATATGCCACTGTGTCCAATAGAACTACTGCATAAAAGCAGATATATATTCATTAAATATAGCAGAAAATCATATTCATTAGTCTGAATATATCATGAATGAACTACCTTATCCAAAGCAAATAAAGGTTTTTCTGCAATTTATAACATGCAAAATTATGTTGGTGCTCATTAACAAGATACCAATTTCAGCTTGGCCGCTGACTTAAGATCCCACTAATACAGTTAAGGTTTTGACTTTTTATCATATCTTGCCCTAGCATGAAATTTTAAAAATTCTGCATTTTTTGTAGCCTGAACTTGCACTATGGAAAGCTGAATGTCCATTATTGAATGCCAACATTTTTGGTTAAATAGATGCTATGTGTAAAAATAGAAGCTACATAGCACTGGTTACAATTTTAATTTTTTCTTTGTTTTTCTTTTATGGTCTCTGAACATTGATGACATTTTTGGAAAAATTACCAAAGGTACAAGCCAATTCTCTTTAGAATATCTCTGAATCCCCTCATAGCCTAACCCAGTCAACAGAGTACTCTAAATCTTGATTCAAATGTTCACTAATAATTGATGTGACTACAACCAAAATATATTTTGAACCTAATAAGGAGTAAAGTATACCTTCTAACTTGATTTTCTCCTACCTATGAAGTAACAGGTGGTTCAGTGCCTAATAACTGATTTTGGGCCAGGAGGTCTTATTTTGGATTTCACAGATCCTGGGTTTTTGCTAATTAAATTCAACTGGTATGTGAATTTGGCTACGGAAAATTACGTCTCTTTTTTCCCCATCCCCCCAAGTTAGCTTTTCCTTTGATTTTGAAAGTAGGTAAAAGACCGCTGTAATAAAAAGACCTTACCTGTGGCTTTGTCAGCAATAGACAACACAGATAATTCCATGTCACATAAAATGTTATAATTGTATTGAAATAAAATTTGAGCTCATCTTATTTCAAATTTATGATAATTTTTAGATCTGATAATCTTGTTATCAAATATGTTAAAATGAAGAAAATATATTACTGTATAATATAAATTTAAAGATACTTTGATAACTGTATTTCAATATAACTGTTTTTTCATTTGTAAATGAGTATATTAAAAGTACCTACTTCAACTGGTTATTCTAAGGATAACTAGGTTAATATATATAAAGTGCTTAGGATAGTATCTGAGAAACAGTATATGCTATTGTTACCCGTTCTTAGAGATTTTGTAATTCTCCTGGACATACAGAACATGCTTCCATGAAAGTTACACATATGAGACAGGTTGTAATGTGTACCAAAACGAATAGAAATGATAATTATTTTAGGAATCCAAAGAAAGGGAGAAATTAGTTTTCTAGCATTCTTCTAGGATGGTCATGAAGGAGAGATTGGGTTCAGCTGGGTTTGATGAAGGAGCCCCCCAGTGTCCTCAAACTCATGAAGGTTGATTTACTATCCTGTATATGTGCATCGGTGAGTGTAAGCAATGGCTCTGGAATGGATTTTAGGGCCACTTGTGGGGGGGGGGCTTGAGATGGTATACAAAAAGATGAATTGCTTCTTTGACAGTCTCAAATTTTGCCTATGTGATTACTGCTGGTGCTATTACGGAAAACTGATATAGTTCCATAGGAGAACAAGAAAAGTAGTGTGGTGGGGTATGGAAAACATGGTTTCCTGAATCAGTTGTGCATGGCTTTAAATCCTGCCTCTGCAGCTTTTGGAAAATTTCTTAAATTCTCTAAGTTTTTTCACGTGAAATTCTGTTTGCTCATTCATTAAGCAAATGTTTATCACTTTATTTTGTGCCAGGTACCATGCTAGGTTCTGACGATAAGGCAAACAAGATACATAAATCCTCATGGAATTTAAAATCCCTAAAATGAGAAAATTATACCTACCTCGTAGGGTTGTGTTGGAGATTAGGAATATTATGAATTCTTTTCGTAATATTGTGAAATGTAAAGAAAGCAATATATTTAAACTCTGTGGCACCACACCTGACCTATGGTAGGTTCCCAATAAATGGTAGCTGGTTTGACTAGTATAAACTCTGAAAAGTATTCAGGTGAGTTTAATACGCAGCCAAGTTTGACAACCACTGATCTGGAGCCGTAGTTCTCAAGCTTGGCTGCATGTTGGAATCACCTGGGGAGATTACCGATCACGGGCCCCACTCCCCAGAAATTCCTGTTTATTTGATCTCAAGTGTGGCCAGGAAGTTGGGATTTTAAAAGCTCCTCAGTGATTAGAATTTGCAGCCAAGGTGGAGAACAACTGAGAAAATACCAAGCATCCAAATATGCTAAATATAAAGAATTTGACTTTTTATTTTCACTCTGTTCTAAATTTTTGACGATAGCATTCATTAGAGATTTTGGCAAATGCAACTTTACAAGGACAAGACTCCTTATATGACGTAAAATTGGAGAAAGTAAGAAACATGAAAACATTCATTTATCATGTTTTTTTATAGCATTACAATCAAAGAAAACGTGGAGCCAGGCTTGAAGAGCAGCACTGGAGGACATCTACTTATTTACACTGTAACAGGAATTAAGGTGAGTGTGTTACGTCATTGTGTACGATCCTTGCCATTATCATGTCAGCATTATTTATTGGGTTTTACAGCCAGAAACTAAGAAAGTATGTGTGTGTTTAGATTTGAGTAAAGACGTTTATGAAAAATGACTTGACCATGGTAATGAACCTATAATGTCTTAAAGCCTTGGTTTAAAACCAATTCTGCTAGGCTCCAAAACATATATGCTTAATTACTTTATACTGTCTCATAAAGAGATAACCCTGTTCCTGTATTTTAGGAGTCTTTCCTTGCTTTGACCAAGAAATACTCCCTCATGCTCTTGGCTGTCATTTGGCTTTGGATTTGTTGCTTTTCTAGGTTCCCGATGTTTATGTATGCTATCATCGTGGCTCTCAACTTAGTAGTGACCTGCAACTTTATGTGACAATTTGAATCTGTTTCAACACTTGCATGATGGTAAATACAGTGGTTGTATATTACATATGAGAAACCTGAGGCTTACAAGTTAAGTAACTTGCCATAGGTAACAACTAGTTAGTATTGAAGCCAGTACCAGAATTCAGGAATACCAAAGTGCCTTCCTTCAACCACTACAAGGTAACGCTGCAACTATTCCACCCTGCTCCCCTTTCACTATCATTTACCATCCCCCTCCCAGACACCCAACAACTATCTGCAACAGAACCACACACGGAGGGGGTGGAACTCCCCATCAAGGCCTCAGCTACTTAGGAGAAACTAAAGCCCATCAGTTTAAGATCACATGAAAATTAAAGTTAACTTGATAAGGAAGCATTGATCCTGATCTTAAAAGGGATAGCTGATCCAAAGAAAGGAAATAGTGCTATGCCACTCATTTTGTGCCTCAAGTAAGAAAAAGGCTTAATACAATTTGTTAAATGAGTTGAGTTTTAGAAGTTTCATTTCAGAGGTGACTAAATAAAGGGGGGAAATGGTTTTCAGCTTAAATGTATAAGTTGCTATTATTTAGAACATTAATTTACATTTGCTACTTTATTCTCTAATAAAAGTAATAAAATAAGCATATGTGTAATGCAACAAATCCCTTTTGGTAGATACACATTTTTTCTTTTAGGACTTCTCAGTGACTTTAATGTGCTAGTGCACATGTTGATTTCCCAAAAGGAGAAGATATTATGCAACATTTCCCAAGTTTATTTGACCATTTAACCATTTGTTTACAGGGTATCTCATAAACACAGAAGAGAAAATGTTGCTTTAGATATTTTAATGAATAATGAAGGTTTGGGGAATTTGTATTGATGCTGAATTAAAGGAAAAGAAAGGAAGTAGAATCGTAGCAAGACTTACTTAGCCTGCTCCTCTCTAATCTGAAACAGCTATTTTAATGGCTTTGAGGGACATTAAAATATTCTTTTTTGGTCAGGGCTGATCTGTATAAGAGCCAGATTACAGGTCCATACGGAATAGACACAACACAGGAATGAAAAGCACCATGGGACTTCATCTCAAAAGAATGGAAGGAGCATTTCTAAATACAGATTTCTTTTTTCCTTTTTCTTTAATCATTGAATGATTCAATTTACACAATGAGCAAGTTAGAAAAAAACTAATCTGTTGATAGAAGTTAGAGTAGTAGTAGTTACCTCTGTGCGTTAAGTATTGACTGGGAAGGACACAAAGGGAACTTCTAGGTGATGAAAATGTCCTATATCTTGATCTAGGTGAAGATTATGTGTATAAGCAACTTGACACATTTTTTACACACACACATATATATATAAACTTATATTTATAAATGCATATATGTAAAAATGTATCAAGATGTTTACTGAAGATGAGTATACATTATAAGATGTAACATTTACACCAGTAAAAAGTAAAGTTTAAAAACTTGGATAAGTATGTATATATACCTGTCTACATTTTTTCTTGCCTACTCAATACAGATTTCTTTTTTTTTTTAAGATTTTATTTGAGAGAGAGAGTGTGAGAGAGAGAGCATGGGGGGAGGGTCAGAGGAAGAAGCCAGACTCTATGCTGAGTGGGGAGCCTAATGTGAGACTTGATCCTGGGACTTCAGGATCATGACCTGAGCTGAAGGCAGATGCTTAACCCACTGAGCCACACAGGTGCCCTGAATAAAGATTTCTCTTTTTTTTTTTTTAAGATTTTATGTATTTATTTGACAGAGAAAGAGAGAGAGAGCACAAGCAGGGGGAGTGGCAGGCAGAGGGAGAAGCAGGCTCCCGGCTAAGCAGGGAGCTAGATGTAGAACTCGATGCCAGGACCCCGGGATCATGACCTGAGCCAAAGGCAGACAGACACTTAACTGACTGAGCCACCCAGGCATCCCTTAATACAGATTTCTTAATAGAAATTTCTTAATACAGATATGTAAAGGGAGCTCTGCACTGCCCTGGCAACCATATCAGCACAAAGAATGGAAGAATGAGTGCACATTCATAAGTAATATTTACATGTTAGCACATATATTTGCCATTTACTGTTAGAGGGTAGCATACCAAAGGAACAATGGGCAGTGGGAACAGTCTGCCTCAGTGAGGAAGATGTTTTCACTGAGGTTATTTGTAATTGCTGGTGCGTGGTGCTACTTAAAAAAAAAAAAGAAACCTTTCAGGAATGTTATTATTTTTAAATTCTCTAAAAACAATGCACCCCCTTAGTGCCTGCACCTGGAGTAAACGACTTCCACTAGCCTATACTTGGTATCTCACTGCTATTAGAAGTTGTCTTTAAATAAATCCCCACTTAAGACATTGAATTGCGAACAAACTCACATAATAATGATTCATTCGTATGTCTTTGGAAACATCTAAAACCAATTTCTGTCAATACCCAACATTTTCACATATGCTACGATTTATTCAAAACTAAAAAAAATATAGAAAAAATTCAGTAGAACTTCTAAAAAAGTGGCAGGAATGTGACCAAAGACGTGAGTAGTTATAAACCTTGGAATGCTTATTTTGAAATTCACTCAATAAACCTATCAAAATCAAGTGCCCTGGAAATTTTAGTTGTATAAATTTACCCCCACATGATCATCTTCTTCATTATAGTAACACTTAAGTTGATTATAACCTGCATCTCTTATTTCTTGTATTTTGAATGTACAACATATTTAAAGTGGACCAAAATGATATCTCTAGCCAGACACCAAATTAAAAGGGCCATTTTAATTTCACTCTCTAAGATTTCTATTTCTGCCTCTTCTCTCCTACAACCCTAATTCTGCTTGGAGACCTTATATTTCCTTCTCTCTCCAGAAGTTTTCACTGGCTTTGTGTTATGCCCTCCAGTCTCTGATCCAAAATTACTTTTGCCCCTATGAGTACATCCTCTTTGTGTCTCAGAAAGAAACGACACAGTATAAGCTTATTACTTCTTTTATCTGCTGAAAACTGGGGAAAAAAAACCCTCAAGGCCTGTTAGAGAAATAGAGGGTTCAAAAGTCTTTCAGCAATATAGCACACAATCCAGTATGTGAAGAGGACAGTAGTGGTGCTTTACTAGAGGTAGTAGAAATGTAGAAAATATAATTGATAAATAATGATGGGATCAAGGCCAATGTTTGCTAAAGACAAAAATTTATTTGTATTCTGCATTTCGTTTCTTGAGTTGCTATTAAAAGAATGAAAAAAATCCATCTGGTCTATTTAGTTCTGATATTAATATACTATTCTCTAAAAGATCAATATTATAATAATTATTTATAAAATAGAATACTCCAGAAACGTATCAAGTTAAGGAATTTGGCATTTAAAAAATCTTAAACCCAACTTCCAACAGTATACAAAAATTAAGGTATATTAGAAACTGATAATTATACTTTCAGAATCTAGATGCAATTGACATGGGTATGCTATTTGGAAAATAGGATTCCTGTCTCACATCCTTCTGTTTTCCAAATAGTATTACCTATGTCAATTGCATCTAGAATCAGAAAGTATAATTATAAACTACTAAATTACCACACACACGCAAGAGAGGTACCATTATTTAAAATAAGTCAATAAAAATGATAAAATGTCAGCTATTAAAAAACACAAATAATCACTTGTTGAAAGAAGACTGAACTGAGAAAGTGTATTTCTACACATTCTGTCAGGAACCAGCTATGCGACCTTGGGCAAGTCTCTTTGCTCTGGCTTTTGAATTTCTTATCTATAAATGAAAGCATTTGACTAGATCATCTTTAAAGTCATTTTCAGCTCTTACAACAAATGTTAGTGAGGATGTGGAGAAAGGAGAACCCTCTTATACTGTTGGTGGGAATGCAAGCTGGTACAGCCACTTTGGAAAACAATATGTAGTTTCCTCAAGACGTTAAAAATAGAGCTACCCTAGGACCCAGCAATTCCCCTACTAGGTATTTACCCAAAGATACAGATGTAGGGAAAAGAAAGGGCATATGCATCCCAATGTTCATAGCAGCAATGTCCACAATAGCCAAACTGTGGAAGGAGCTGAGATGTTCTTCAACAGATGAATGGATGAAGAAGATGTGGTTCATAGATACAATGGAATATTACTCAGCCATCAGAAAGGATGAATACCCACCATTTGCATCAACATGGATGGAACTGGAGGGGATTATGCTAAGTGAAATAAGTCAAGCACAGAAATACAATTATCATATGGTTTCATTATATGTAGAACATAAGGAATAGCATGGAGGATATTAAGAGAAGGAAGGAAAAAAACGAAAGGGGGGAAATCAGAGGGGGAGATGAAGCATGAGAAACTATCAACTCCAGGAAACAAACTGAGGGTTTCAGAGGGAAGGGGGATGGGGAAATGGGGTAGGCTGGTGATGGGTATTAAGGAGAGCATGTGTTGTGATGAGCACTGGGTGTTATACACAACTATTGAATCATTGAATACTACATCAAAAACTAATGATGTACTATATGGTGGCTAACCGAACATAAAAAAAAGAAATATAGGCCTAATGTAAAGGTGATTTTAGATGGTCCCCTCAGAGAACAAGCCCTTTTCCTGGTGCAGTGACTTGGACAGTTCAAGCGGCTTCCATGATGTTTCCCTAGTTCTTGGGCTCACAGATGGGTGTCTTAAAAAAAATTGTAAGGAGCTATTTGTTAATAAATTTAGGCTTAAACTTCAAAAAACTAAAATATATAATTTGTAATGTGATCACTGTTTGACCTGTAACACCTCATTTATGAAGAGTCAACTGTTTTCTGTTTCTTCAAAGATAATTTTTCACCTTAAAATTTTCCATGCTATCCATGGAAATTTTTTTAGCTTTTTAGGCATTTTATTAATGAACTTCTGGTATCATTCTAACATATAGATAACAGTGTTTAGGTTAATTCTCTAGGATACATGATAGTATTAATAGGAACAAGAATATTAACAAAATTCCTAGGAGTTAATCATTTACATCTCAGTTTGAACTATGGTACACTACATTCAATTTTCTGGTTAAAAGACCACCACCTCCTTCCATCTCGGACTACTGCCAGTCAATTTCATATATTCAGTTCTGAAACTTTACAAGAGACACAAAGCTAGCCTAACCATAAATTTTTTTGTCCTTAGACGTAGCATGGTTTAGTTCTTCATACCAGGCACCTCGATAATTACTGATACCTGGCTTAAGTGTGCTTCAATTTGGAATTTACATCAGACTCAAAATTTTCTTTATTAGCTCTTAACTTTTTTTTAAGGTAGGCCTTTCTCATTTACTTGTAGGAGAAGTATATTTTATCAAAATTTTGGCAATATGAACATGTATATTAGAAATATTTCTCTTCCTAGATTTGGCTTGATGTAGCAAATGTTTACTGAAGATCTCCAAAAGCCGGAGGAAGCTCCAGTGCTAAATATAAGTATTTGCTATGGCTGTATTTTTTTCTCTATATACATTATATTAAGTGAAAACTTAAGTTTCAGTTGTTTTCTATAATGTGAACATCAATGTTAGGAATCACAATTGTCCCACCCCTCCAATCACATTTAGAGTACTAACTTTGTTATTTCTACATATCTTGATGATTTTGAAGTGGAAACTTTATTCAAAGAATCACATCTTAATAGCTTCTAAAGGGTAGTATTTGAATTTACTGGTAATTTTTTATTTATAGAAGAATATGCTTAGAAAACATCTTGAAGCTATTAATAACTCCTCTTCAATTAGAAGTCATAGATTAGAATTCTGTGAGTATACTTGTCAAGTGATTTCTCTCCTTCTGAGAATAGTAGTATGTAGAAACAGAAACCCAAACCAAATAAATAAAATGTGAATGTTTCACTGAATTTCAGAGATAGAAAAAAATTGATGTTTATTGGCTCCAATTCTATATGTTCTAGGCAATATGCTACTCTAGATAAATGAAAATGACTTCTTTTGCAGATCTAGGCTTTGAGATTTTTCCTAGTCAAGCAGGATAAGATATATAAGTAGAAATACACATACACACATATACACACACAAACACACGCACAGACACACACCCCTTATAGGTTATTGGAATCAAATTATGATTCTACTCTTGGATCTGTAATTTTCCAACTTCAGATAACTTAACTCATCATTAGTTTTCTAATCTTTAAAATGGAGACAATGAATGATACCTGGTTCACTGGGTTATCATAAAAAGTAAACTAAAGAATATGGATAGCAGAGTGAAAATACATAATTTAAACCGTTGGTAACAGAATTCCTCTTATAAAAGGAACTGTATTTAGAAAAAGTAAAACTATTTAGGCTGGGTATAGTATACTTTATTGATGGTACCTGACAAAGTAGGGCTCCCTAAGCTCTTCTGATTTGTGGGTCTGAGATGGAAACTGTCAAAGTCAGGATATTCCCAGTGTGTTGGGGGGATTGAGTTGAGTCAAGAACTCCCCAGCAGCTGAGGGCCTCTCCAGTGCTCTCACTGGGGCTGGTGGTCCAGAGAGTTCTTACTTTTTAGAGACTATGTGGACAATAAGATTCACCTGTTGCCGTAGCCAGATTTATTGTCATTCCACAAAATAAGCTTGAAAAAGTGGTTGTTGAGGGCAATGCTGCTCCAGAATCTGAAGTGGAAAAGTGGGTGTCACTCTTAAAGTTGCAGGAGACAGCCTAGTCCTCAGTGTGGTCCAGGATGCTCTTTAGGGAGCCCTCTGATACCTGTCTCACCACCTTCTTGATGTCACTATATTTGGCAGCTTTCTCTAGGCAACAGGTCAGATTCAAGTTTGACACATTGGGGGTGAGGACACAGAAGGCCATACAAGTGAGATTCCCATTCAGCTTGGGGATGACCTTGCCACAGCCTTAGTAGTGGCAGTAGAAACAGGGATGGTGTTCTGGGCATCCCTTTGATCATCATGCCACAGCTTCCCAGAGGGGTCATCCACGGTTTTTTTGGTGGTAGTGATGGCATGGATTGTGGTCATCAGTCCCTCCACAATATAGTTTTCATGGATGACCCTGGCTGGGCAAGGGCAAGCAGGTGGTGGTAGTACAAGAAGCATTGCAGTCATTCTTGAGGGAGTTTCATTCTTCTCATGGTTCACACCCATCACAACCATGGGGCATCAGCAGAAGGGACAGGGATGATGACCCTTTGGCTCCACCCTTCAAGTGAGCCCCCCAGCCTTCTCCAAGGTAGTGAAGACACAAGTGGACTCTGCAACATATTGAGTACCAGCATTACCCCCATTTGATGTTGGCAGGATCTTGCTCCTGGAAAACAGAGATGGACTTTCCATTGATGACAAGCCTCCCATTTTCAGCCTTGACTGTGCCACTGAACTTGCCATGCTAAAAATTACAGTAACATGTAGACCATATAGTTGAGGTCATTGGTGGTGACAGTATCCACTCCATCAGAATTAAAAGCAGTCTTGGTGACTAGGTGTCCAATATGGCCAAATCCATTTACTCTTTCACCATTACGTCTCAGGGATACAGCTGGCATTGCACAAGAAGATACAGCTGTCTGTTGAACAGGGAGGAAATGGAGCCTAAATTATTTATTTAGCTATGGAAGACAAGGTCCTGAAACCATGATTTAGAAAAAGACAGTAAGAAATAATTAACTCCTCTGCTTGAGAAATGAATAGATTTCTTAGTCATGAAGAGAAAGAAGAGAGAGAGGTAATCAATTGAAATTATGGAAGTCTGAACTATGAATAAATAAGTGGCTGGAAATGTTCAGTATCGGGATGGCCAAAATGCTTAAGAACACAAATAACTAATTTTAATTTCTTGGTATTCTTGAAATGTAAAATTCTTCTACCTGCTCAAACCTTTAGTAAAGTAAGTGACACACACAAATGTCTTTTGTAAATAGTTCCTATAAATGGTTTAGTACAAAGAAGAGAACGTTGGTATGATATTAGAGAATAAGATTCTGACATCGGTGAAAGGAGGGACCTAGAGCCAAAAGTGAAGAAGTCCATAGAAGAGCAGGAATCTTGAGGAGAGCACTGGGCTCCAAAGAATGAGTAACACATGCTTTAATTAATATGTCTAAATGTCAAAAGCCAGAGTTACCTCTGCCAATATTTGGATTACTTGTATAATTAATCTTTATAGGGGCATATATTAAGTGCTCAGTAAATATCAACTATTATTGTATAAATTGTAAATAAATGTTGGATTGTATTCTAGGAATTATTGAACTGAAATGAGAAAAAAGACGAGGACAGTTTCAAATAGTACCTTCTGTTTACCCCATAGTTGAAATTAGTTGCTCCCTCCTTGATACTTCCAAAGGAAATTTCATATGCATGGCTGCCTCCTTCAGAACACATTAAGTTTCTTGAAGGTAGAGGACATTCAATATTAATTGCTAGATTGCTATTGCTCACTGCAAAATCTGGCCTGCAATAGTCAAATGAAACACCGTGACCAAATGTTTAGAATGAAATTCAACATGAAAAGACAGAGAAAACCTAGAAATGCAGTGATATGAATATATATTTATATTATATGATCTTCTGCCCCTTATGGCAACATTGACAGTCACTTTTATTATTTTTATTTTAGGGTCACCATTTTATTTATGCCTTCGAACTTTCTTCATCTTAGATGAGTAAACGTGATATTTTAATTTTGTCCATTTTATATTTCATTTATGTTGCTTAAAGCCTTGTTTCAGTGGTTGTTTCAGTATTCCAATTGACTCTTTTCAATATTGAAGTGCCATTTTAGCTTGACTGTCAGAGAAAGTTAAAATAAATACATATATTGAGAATATGCAGGAAGTGATTTATAACTATTTCAAGTCTTGCTTTTCATGTGTTTGGACTAATAAAATAAATTATCAAGGTAATACAAAAATCTTCCAACAAAGAGAAACTCGAGACCAGATGGCTTTACTAGTGAATTCTTCCAAAAGTTTAAAAAAAGAATTAATACCAATCCTTTTCAAAATTTTCCAAAAAATGTAAAAGGAGAGAACACTTCCAAACTTATTTGATGAGACCAGAATTACCTTGATACCAAAGCCAGATAAAGACACTGCAAGGAAAAAAAATAAGCTACAGTCCAATAATCCTGATGAATATTAATGCAAAAGTCTTCAACAAAATACTAGCAAACCAAATTCAACAGCACATTAAAATAATCATATACCATGACCAAGTGGGATTTACCTGTTATGCAAGAAGATTCAACATATACAAATCAATCAATGTGATATAACACATTAACAAAACAAACAATAAAAATCACATGACCATCTCAGTAGAAAAAAATCATTTGACAAAATTCAATAGCTTTTCATGATGAAAACACTTAAACTACTTATAAAAGGAAATTGCCTCAACATAACAATGATAATATATGAAAAGCTTATAGCTAATTTATACTCAATAGTGAAAGACTAAAAACTTTTCCTGTAAAACCAGAAACAAGCCAGGAATGCCCACTCTTACCATCTTTTTTTTTAAGATTTTATTTATGTCAGAGAGAGAGAGCACACAAGCAGGGGATGTGGCAGGCAGAGCAGGCAGAGCAGGCAGAGGAGGCAGAGGAGGCAGAGAAGGCAGAGGAGGCAGAGGAGGCAGAGCAGGCAGAGGAGGCAGAGCAGGCAGAGGGAGAAGCTGGCTCCCTGCTGAGCAAGGAGCCCATCACAGGGCTTGATCCCAGGACCCTGGGATCATGACCTGAGCCAAAGGTAGATGCTTAACTGACTGAGCTGCCCAGGTGTCCTGAAGTATAATAATCTCTTTCCAAAATGACATGACCTTAAATATAGAAATCCCTAAAAATTTATGAAAAAATTTGTTAGAACAAATAAGTCAATAAATTTGCAGATTAGAAATCACTCAAATCAGTTGCATTTCTATAAACTAACATCAATCTGAAAAAAATTTAAAAAACAATCCCGTTTACAATAGTTACAAAAAGAATACAATACTTAGGAAACCAAAGAGGAGAATGTAAGCCAAAGAGGAGAAAGACCTGTCAACTGGAAACTAAAAAAAAAAAATTTAATTAAAAAAATTGCTCAAAGAAATTAATGAATACACAAATAAATGGAAAGATATCATATGTTCATGGATTAGAAGATTTAATACTGTTAAAATGACCAAACTACTCAAAGCAATCTGCAGAGTAATGCAATCTCTATCAAAATTCTAATGACATTGTTTTTAAGAAATAGAAAAAAAATCCTAAAATTCATATAAAATCTCAAAGGACTCTGAATAGACACAAAACAGTTTGAGAAAGAAGAACAAAGCTGGAGGCCTCACACTTCCTGATTTCAAAACATATTGTAAAGCTACAGTATGGGCCACATGGTTGGCTCAGTCATTTAAGAGTCTGCCTTCAACTCAGGTCATGATCCCAGGGTCCTGGGATCAAGCCCCACATCAGGCTCCCTGCTTAGTGGGGAGCCTGCTGCTCCCTCTGCCTGCCACTCCCCCTGCTTGCACTTCCTCTCTCTCTCTCTCTGTCAGATAAATAAATAAAATCTTAGAAGAAGAAAAAAATAATGCTACAGTAGTAAAAACAGTATGATATTGGATAAAGACAAACATACATCATTGGAACAGAAGAGAAAACTCAGAAATAAACTCTCATATATATGGTTAACTGGTCTTCAACAAGGGGGCCAGGACTGCACAATAGGGAAAGGATAGTCTCTTCAACAAATGTTATTGGGAAAACTGGATATCTACATAACAAAGAATGAAAGTGGACCCTTGTATATACCATACACAAAAATTAGCTCAAAAATGAATTAAAAACCTAAGGATAAGCTCTAAAATGATAAAACTTCTAGAAGAAAACGGGGAAAGCTTCATGACATTGGAATGGGCAATGATTTTTTTTGGATATAACACCAAAAAACACAAGTAACAACAGTAAAAATAGACAAATGGGACCTCATCAAACTTTAAAACTTCTACACAGCAAAGGAAATAAGAAAGTAAAAAGGTAACCTATGGGATGGGAGAGAATATTTGCAAATCATATACCAAATAAAGGGTTAATATCCAGAATATATAAAGAATTTTTAAAACTCAATAAAAAAGATCAAACAATCTGGTTAAAAATGGGCAAAGAAATTGAATCAATATTTTTGCAGTGAAGTTCTATAAGTGGCCAACAGGTATATGAAAATGTGCTTGAGGCACCTGGGTGACTCAGTTAGTTAAGCATCCAACTCTTGATTTTGGCTCAGGTCAAGATCTCAGGGTTGTGAGGTCTAGCCCTGCATTGGGCTCCATGCTCTGTGTAGAGTCTGCTTGTTTCTCTCCCTTGGCTCCTCCCCTCACTCTCTTTCTCTCTCTCTCAAATAAATAAAATCTTAGAAAAAAGAAAAAACGTTCTCAACATCATTAATCATCAGGAAATGAAGAACAAAACCGCAATGATAAGTCAGCTGACACCCTTTAGGATGACCACTATTTAAAAAAAAAAGACTCAGGAAATGACAAGTGTTAGTAAAGATGTATAGAAATTTGAACCCTTGCGCACTGTTGCTGGGAATGCAGAATGGTGCAGCTGCTTTGGAAACAGCATAGAGGATCTTTAAAAAATTAAAATTAGAACTGTTGACCTAGCAATCCCACTTCTGGGTATGTATCCAAAACAACTGAAAATAAGGTCTTGAAGAGAGATTTGCAGCAGTATTCACAAAGCCAAGATGAGGAATTTGGAACCTAATTGTCCGTTAATGGGTGAATAGAAAAAGAGAATGTGGCATATATATGCAATAGAATATGTATACAATTCAGCTTTTTTAAAAAGGAAATTCTGTCATATGTTACAACATAGATAACCTTAAGGACATTGTGATAAGTGAAATAAGCCAATCACAAAAAGACAAATATTACATGATCACACTAACATGAGTTACTTATAGCAATGAAACTCACAGAAACAGAAAGTAGAATGATGTTTTCCAGGGACTGTAGGGGAGGGGGAAACAAGGACTTGTTATTAATGGCTATAGACAGTTCAGTCATGCAAGATAAAACAGTTCTAGAAATCTATGGTCAACAATTTGCATATGGTTAACAGTACTGTAGTGTATGCTTAAAAGCTATTAAGAGGGTATCAAAAAGTTAAAAATAGAGCTACCCTATTACCCAACGATTGCACTACCGGGTATTTACCCCAAAGATACAGATGTAGTGAAGATACATATGCACCCCAATGTTCATAGCAGCATTGTCCACAATAGCTAAATTGTGGAAGGAGCCGAGGTGCCCTTCAAAAGACGGATGGATAAAGAAGATGTGGTCCATATATACAATGGAATATTACTCAGCCATCAGAAAGAACGATTTCTCAACATTTGCAGCAACATGGATGGGACTGGAGGAGATAATGCTAAGCGAAATAAGTCAAGCAGAGAAAGACAATTATCATATGGTTTCACTCATTGATGGAACATAAGAACTAGGAAGATCGGTAGGGGAAGAAAGGGATAAAGAAAGGGGGGGTAAACAGAAGGGGGAATGAAGCATGAGAGACTATGGACTCTGAGAAACAAACTGAGGGCTTCAGAGGGGAGGGGGATGGGGGATTGGGATAGGCCGGTGATGGGTATTAAGGAGGGCACATATTGCATGGTGCACTGGGTGTTATACGCAAGTAATGAATCATGGAACATTACATCAAAAACTAGGGATGTACTGTATGGTGACTAGCATAACATAATAAAAAAATTTTAAAAAACTATTAAGAGGGTAAATTTATGTGTTTTTTACCCCAGTAAAGAAAATATGATGCAGATGTTCAAATTGTGCTACATAATTAACTTTACTCCTTACCAGAAGCCTTTCTGTGATTAAATTGGAAAGCCTTCCATTTTGGGAAAATAGCTATCACATGACCTTCTATCCTCCTCAGGGGTTGCCCAGTCAGTGCCCTGTGCCTGGACCGTTCCTTTATATGGAGGTCTACTGCCAAGCTGTCTCTTGGTTTAGGTTCCTTCTTCCTTATTAAGAGAAATTTTTCCCTGTGTTGGGTACACAGTGAACTTCCTTGTATTACTTAAACATGTGTTTCATAATGCACTTAGCCAGCCCCGCCAGTATATCTGTCCCTACCTGGAATGGAACATGGTCTTTTTGCTGCAGCAGAAAAGGAATATGTGCAGTCCCTTGCCCTGCCTTGGTATTGGGAGGGAGCCACTGGCCACAGGGGACCAGTGCACAGTAGAGATGCTGATCTTATTGCATCTATTCTTTTTGTGAGTAAAGCATTGTTCCAACCAGCACCTTGTGGGCCAAGATCTGTGAGCTCCTACTTCTGGTGGTTGGCATTGTTATTCTTTGCTTCCTCTGCCTAGTGGGAATCCTCACCTATGATTGGTAGCTGGATCTTCCCATTCAACAATATCAGTGGCTAAAAGAAATGTACTGAGATTTGATGTGATGAAGTTAAAAAGTGAAGTGTGTCTATGTATTTGAAATAATCTCTTTTGAATCTATGCTGAAACTTAATCAAGTTAATCGGTCATCCTTTTAAGACTAGCTCCTCAAATGTGGGTTTGTTAGAATGTACCTTTCAAAATATTGTCAATATAAAGGGAAATTGGTGGCAAAACCAAACTATAATCTATGTTTTCTTCTGCTTTATGAGTTAGTAATAATTTGTAAAGGAACATAATGCTTTGTGAAAAGATGCATTTAAAGCAGTGAGTACATACAGTCTACTTGATTTACATTCTTTTCTCTATTAGGAAGAACATAGATATTGTGAAATGTGGACTTCAGTGTTTCTGCAAAAACAATATCTCTTGCCTATATATCACAGAGCTATGGAATTCAGCAGTGGAATGAGTACAGGATTATAATCAGCCAGATTCTTCTGTACTTTTCCTCAGAAAGTCTTTAATTTTTTTAAAAGATTTCATTTATTTATTTGAGAGAGAGAGAGAGAGTATGAGCAGGGGGAGGGGCAGAAGAAGAGGGAGAAGCAGGCTCCCCGCTGAGCAGGGAGCCCAGCGTGGGGCTCAATCCCAGGATCCCGAGGATCATGACCTGAGCCAAAGTAGATGCCCAACAGACTGAGCCACTCAGGCACCCCCTCAGAAAGTCTTTATTTTCAAGACTGAGTCAGTTTATTGTAAAAATCAGTTTCTAGTTTCTTATTAGTGCATAGGCTTTTAAAGTTTAGGCTTTTAAAGTGTATGTATTGTCTGTTTTGACTAAAGCTGAATATTTACCTATTCTATTACTCAGCTATTCTATTTCTAGGTACATACATATCCAAGACAAGAGAGGGCATATGTCCACCGAAAGAAAAGTACCCAACTCTTCATAACAGTTTTACTCATTGTAGACCCAAACTGGAAATAATCCAATTGTTCATCAAATATAATGTACAAATGTGGCATAAATAATACAATGTTATATAGCAATGAAATTAATTAAATACTGCTTCATTAAAATACGTGAATTGGTATTACAAATATAATGTTGAGTGAAAGGAGTTACTCAAAAGAGTGCATATTATATAATACCATTTGTATAAAATTCAAAAACTGGAAAAATTAATCCATTGTAACTGAAGTCTAAACAGTGGCTTCTTCTGGAGAGGCTGTCTATAATGGCAAAGGGAGTGTTTATAATCAGAAGGGACACAAAGGAACTTGATGGAGTATGAATAATGTTCTATACCTGCATTGGTATATGTGTCCTAGAATTGTATACATACTAGCTGTGCATTACTCACTTTACTGTATAGAAGTGCTTTACTCACTTGCCCATATATAAATCCAAATTTAAAAAGTAAATACCCAAAGGATACAAAAATACGGATTCAAAGGGGCACATGCACCCCTATGCTTATAGATACATTTTCAACAACAGCCAAATTATGAAAAGAGCCCAAATGTCCATTGACTGATGAATAGATAAAGAAAATGTGGTATAAAAGAGAATGAAATCTTGCCATTTGCAACAACAGAGATGGAGCTAGAGTATATATGTGCTAAGTGAAATCAGGCAGAGAAAGACAAATACCATATGATTTCACTCATATGTGGAATTTAAGAAACAAACAGATGAACATAGGGGAAGGGGAAAAAAGAGAGGGAAGCAAACTTTAAGAGGCTCTTAACTATAAAGAACAAGCTGAGGGTTGATGGAGGGAGGTGGGCAGGGGATAGGCTAAATGGGTGGTGGGTATTAAGGGGGGCACTTGTGATGAGCACTGGGTATTATATGTAAGTGACGAAAGAACAGCATATTTGCTAAGACAAAAAACCCACAAAACCTAACTAAATTTGAAGTAAAAAATTGTGCCTATTAATTTCATCCATATGCTCAAGAAATTCTTAAATTCATTCAGACACTCACAGCTTTGACTCTGTAACAGCCTCTTTTATGGATGTTATTGTTGCTATTTTGATATAATATGAACATTTTCCACCAGTGTTTGTTCTCCCATAGGACCCTTTGTGTTGTAGAAATAACACTAAATTCAAGTCCCAAAGACCTAGTTTGAATAGTGGATCCTCCACATACAAGTTGGTTTAACATCATGTTAAAATTAAAATTCATATTAATTTTTTCTCATTGTGTAGAAGAGGAAAATCTGCCTAATTATAGTGCCTTAAGATGAATAGTATAAACATATTGGTATATTTTCTTCCAGCCTCCTTTTTTCTGTGCATTACATTTTACTTAGCTGTTACAATGTGCATTCAATGCTGCTTTACCACCTACATTTTTGGCATTGTCACTTTGACATGTCACTCAGTAGTCATCTCAATTATTGTTTCTGTATCAAACAGCTTTAAAACTACCATTTCAGTCATCACCTAACCCTATCCCCATTTCCTTTTTTCTTTTCTTCTTTTATTTTCACAGAGACCTTGTTATATTCTGATATATTCTTGCTTATTTATTTATGTATTTAATTTTAATTCCTGACTCTCCCCACACGAATGTAATTTTCATCAGAGCAAAGGTATTATATGTCTTATTCAGGGTTTAAGTATTGAGTAGATCTTTGACTTTTTAATTTTTGTTGAAAAATAATCCACTGGAAATATATTTATTCTTTTGACACTATTGTAAGAAACATTGTGGTCAACATGTTCTAGCTTTCTCTGTATTTTGAAATAGTTTGCAGAAATGGTTAGATTTATCAAAGGACGTGAATTTTTAAATTAGCAAGTTTTTTAACTTTTGAAAATTTCATCATCTTCATTTATAAAATGAGTATAAAATTTTAAACCAATATCATCATCTGGGCTTATGAGATGTTCAAATGAGGTAATAGATGGGAAGTACCTTGGAAGTTCTAGAGTAATATATTCATAAAAGTACTATTATTATATCTTAAAAGTGTTTATTGCCATATATTCCTTTTTTTAAGATTTTATATATTCATTTGAGAGAGAGTGTGTGAGAGCATGAGCAGAGAGGAGGGGCAGAGGGAGAGGAGAAGCAGGCTCCCCACTGAGCAGGGAGCTCAATGAGGGGCTCAACTCCAAGACCCTGGGATCATGACCTGAGCTGAAGGCAGATGTTTAACCAACTGAGCCACCCAGGTGCCCCCATATATTCCTTTTTGTATGTGATATTGATTTGGTAAAATTGAACTATGATACTGCAATATGGAAGGATCACCCAGGATAACAATGCTGTAAAAAATCTTAACACTACTGCCTAAATAAGAGTTGTGGGTGGAGCAGGGGTCCATGTTACCAAGTAGCTTATAGTCTTTTTAAAGAAGCACTAGTGTATGAATATATGCTATTAGTGAACAAAAGGCTAACTGGTAGTAAGATAGCAGTATGTAACTGGTGCTGGTATGTTCATTGTTTTAGTGTTCATAGGAAAGAGTAAAAGGATGTTTTATCATTGGGCCCATAGAAATGGGTGGGTAGGAGTGGCATGACATAAGATTAGGGAAATGTGACTAGTTAAATTTGCGGTCACAGCATGATCTGAGATATTATTTTGTACTCTGAAGTACTGAGAATTTGAAGGTGGGAACTATAGATACATATGAGAAATGAAGAGGAAGGATTGACAGGTCTGGATAATTGAATCATTATGTAAGGGATGAACAAAATGGATGAGTTTCCCATTGTCTGAGAGAATTAGCATGTTCAAGGGAAAATGAGGAGGACATTCATAGACATGTTCAGTAGGCTATTTACAACAGAGAACTAGAACTCTGATGATAGGATGGGTCAAGCCTACAGATCTAGAGAAGGTGATTGAAGGTATAAAATAGAATTCAGAAGGATAATTAGTTTAGAATAGTAATTCCATGGTCAGGAACTATGCTTTAGTAATGCTTACATTTGGAGAAAGTTTGGAGAAAGGTAAAAACAACAGAGATTTAAAAAAACAACAACAGCAGCAATTCAAGTAGACAATAAAAGAGAATAATGAAATATCTCCCAAACTGAAAGAATGAAAGTGCATTCCAAGGTAGCCTTGAGGAACCAGTCAACAGTATCAAATGCTGCAAAAAAATTTGAGTTAAAAGTAACAAAAACAATTTTAAAAATAAAGTACAAAAAATTGACTAGATTTTATACTTATGACATTAATTCCAAAAGCAGCTTTTTGGAATTGTGAGGGTTAGAAATAAATGTTTTTATGAAATCATGGAGTGGAAGAGTGGTGGTTTAATGAGGACAAATAACATAGTTAATACTTATCAGAAATATTTTAACATTTTAATCAAATATTCATACACAAACTAAATGTGAATTCTAAAACTCTGGTAAGTGGTATGAGGGAGAAACATGGTTTCATGAAAGTGTTGGATATGGAAGTTAGAACTATGCTCAGAATGATTGCTAAAGGGAGGTAAGAAAAGTCTTTAGGGGAATGTAAAGCATCAAAATAGAAGCTAGACTAAACAGCAATGTCAATTTATTTAATTTTTAAATAAGCATTGGGGAAGCTTACACATGTTCAAGGGAGAAAAAAGGAGCTACTATAATATTTGTGTGTGTGTGTGTGTGTGTGTGTGTTGGGAGGGGGTCAATTTGACTGCTTTTAGAAATAGCCTCAAAGAATATTTGTACTCTGATAGGATTTTCATAATTTCAGGGTCAGAAACTCAATTTCATCAGTTTATCAGAGGAAACTTTATTCTTAGAGATTGCTAACTGAACTTCTTTTTTTAAAAAGATTTCATTTATTTATTTGAGAGAGAGAGGGGGGGAGAGAGCATGAACTGGGCAGAGGCAGAGGGAAAGGGAAAAGCAGACTCCCCTCTGAGCAGGGAGCCCAATGCTGGGTTCGATTCCAGGACTCTGAGATCATGACTTAATCCAAAGGCAGACACTTAACTGAGTCACCCAGGTGTCCCGCTAACTGAACTTCTAAGAAAATGATTCTTAAAAGCAAAGACTATCAATATATTTGTTAATATTAAGCAATAAAACTGCCAAGTGGAAGAGAAGATTCCTATTGGCTAACTAGTGTGATGCCTGTCCAGGGGGAAACCAAGTCAATATTAGAGACCTTATTGATGACAGATCAATTAATGATTTAAAGAAAGTGTGTCCACTAATGAATCATCGAGCCTTACATCGGAAACCGGGGATGTACTGTATGGTGACTAACATAATATAATAAAAAATCATAAAAAAAAAAAAATAAAGAAAGTGTGTCCAAATTTGAATTACCAACTGTGGAAATAAACTTCTAGAGGAGGTAGAAAGAATAAGAGGGAAAACACTAAGGCAGAGGAGTTAAGAGCACTATCAATAGATTGTACTACAACTTGATTAACTGAAATTTGCCTTTATTTCCAGTGCTGAGTAAAAGTGAATATGGATTGAGAAAATAGGTTCAGTGAGGAATATTTTCCCAGGGCAATAATTGACTATCACTTTAGTAAATATCAGTATTTATGCTAACTTAAATTACTGTAGTGCTATTCAATTTGAAGTATTCACACATAAGTACACATTTGATACTGATATGCTGATATACTGATATATACCCACATACATTTATTCCCAGAGAACAGCCATAGAAGAAAAGTTCCAAATCTTTTATCTGAATATGTTTAGATCACTGTTCTCCATGCCTTTTAGAAACTATTCAGGGGTACCTGGGTGGCTCAGTTGTAAGTGTCTGCCTTTGCCTCAGGTCATGATCTCAAGGTGGTGGGATAGCCCTGCATCAGGCTCTGCACTCAGCAGGGAGTCTGCTTGAGGATTCTCTCTCCTTCCCTCTGCCCCTCCCCCTGCTCACTCTCTCTCTCAAATAAATAAAGTCTTCAAAAAAAAAAAAAGAAATTATTCAGCAGCATCAGGGCCTAGATGGAGTGTAACCAAGCATGCCTAAAAATTATAAGAAATTCTTACACTTATTTTTCTATTTTGACTTGGGATATCTCACCATTTCCCCCTATTTTGACTCTCTATCTTTAATTATAGATGTACCAGGAGTCAAGTTCCACCTGCTGGTGATTTTCTCCTTCTGGTAGATTTCCCAAACATGTGCCCAACAGGTATCACATTCACACAGATGTTAAGCTTCCTAAACATACCATGTGAGAAGCAAGTTACATTTGAAGAGTCTGTTCTCCCAGCTAAATTTACTCCATCTCATATTTCTAGTCAGTCAAGCTTTATCTGGGATTCTTTGGATTTTGAGACCAAATTTAGCTCTCTTTTATTCTAGCAAATATAAGGAAACATGTCTTTTCTCTTTACACTAGCAAACACAATGCTGAAAATATAAAAAAACAGAAAAAACTCTGTATAAAAATGAATTGATGATGTTACAGAATATGTCTCAGCACACCTTAGACAGCATGTAGACTAGTTCCTTTTTCATCCTGTAACCTTGTCTAGGCTGGGTGCAAAACATAAATAATATAAATTGTGTAAAGGAAATATGGGTAAACTCAACTACATAGACTGAAAGGAGCCATAGATCCTCCCACAATCTCCTTATACTCATATGTTAATGAGTGAATAGGAGAAGGATAGATACTAATTTAGCTCTGAACAGGTCTACAAATGAACAGGTCCAGCTTACACTCTAATCTCTCACTATCAAGTTGTCAAAAGTATCTTTGGATCTGATTCAGAAAAATTACCTCCATTCAATTTCAAACTGCTCTAACCTAATTTTTGGTATATTAGCCTTTTCCCTTTTGTAAGGTGTCATGAAAATTCTATCTCATCCATGGCTCATCACTTCTGATAAATAAAAGTGAAAAACAATATTTCTCAAAATGTGTTCCACAGACCCTGTAAGAGACAAATTTGGTGCTCTACTGAAATCATCTTGGACCTCTCCCTGATCCCCAGCTTAAAAGTGACTTTGTTTATAAGGATCTTCAGGTAAAACTCTTAAGGGGACTGATTGAGTTACTGGATCCACACACAAAGCATAATGCATACAGAGGTGGAAGTACCTGGGAATTAATTAATTTAATTAATTGGGTTGCCCCTAAACCTATGACTGAATGGAGGCAGAGTATGAAAACCTAGCTTTCTTGATTCAAGCTGGGGCAGACTCTGAGGTTATAATTTATGTTCCAGAACTTTCCATGGGATCAGACTGAGTCTGGGAGTTGACCTAAAATGTCACTCCTATTTGACTTCTTCCTTTTTACTGTTTTCTCCTTCTCTTATTTTTCTCCTGTGAGCATCCTTTTAATAAATGAATCCTTTACTTAGGATCCATTTCAGAAACTAAAATCTAAGAGAGACCCCTTTATCACAGTCATCTGTGATGCCTGTCATAATTGTTGGTTCCTGGCCCAACCCCAAAGATTAAAATCAATTTTTAACACAAATTCTGGATAATGCATATGTACAAAACTTAAGAACCAGTGGTCTGAATCATAATTATTATTAAGCAGTTATGGGCGATTCTCAATCTGAGTTTCTAATCCAGCCTACTGACTTAACTTCCCATCTTCCCTAGATACCTGCCTTCATATCACTCCCTCAATATCCAGAATGACAAACATAAATAGACATTTTTCTATGTATTTTATTTTACAAAATAAATTCCAAACTTCAAATAGTTTATACACGGTAGAGGCTTTAAAGTGAAATATAATATAATATTCACTCTTGAATTTCTGAGTTTATATAAAGTTATGCAAAATAACTATAAAATGGGAATAAATCTAATCTTGATTTTGAATGCACTTTCAGAACAAGGTCTAAATTCCTGAGCTTGCTTAATTTTCAAGTTCTTCTACAATCTTATGCTAGTCTAACTATAATATATTTGTATATCAATCTAATTGTCTATGTGTTACTTGGTGTTTTCTGAGAGAACTATTGGAGACAATGACCAGAATTGTATAAATTATAAAATCTCTTCAACTACTCTTTACATAAGGGAATATCACTACCCACAAAGTTCTGCAACAAAGCCTTGGAATGTGGGAAGGACTATGTCTCAATTTTGAAAGGGTAGAATAAGTCATGAGGACATGAGTTGTGTTAATCTTTTTACATACTGGATTCAATTTAGGTGAAGGCAGAGGTGGATTTTGATATTCCTGTACATATGAACCTGCACATAATTTTGTAGGGTGGGTCACAAGGCACTTTAGTGGTAGAGATTAATTTACTAGCTTTATAAAAAGTCCTTTTTTTAAAAAAATCATATAATCTTTATTTTATGAGGGAGCAAATCTCCTCCATTCCAAAAAGCTTGAAATTACATTTATAATTAACACTTTTTATCGTACCAAACCTATTCTAGAATCCTTGTTGTTTGGAAATATTGTGGAGAATTAATATCATCTCTTCCTTAAATCTTTGGTAGAATTCACCAGTGAAACCATCTGGGACTACTGCTTTCTTTTTTAGAAGGTTATGAATTACTTACTCAATTTCATTAGTATGTATGTCTATTCAGATTACCTACTTCTCCTTGTGTGAGTTTTCGTAGTTTGTGTCTTTCAAAGAATTAAAAAAAAAATCTCATGTAAATTACCAATTTTTGGACTTAGAAAGGTTCATACTATCCCTTTATCATCCTTTCATGTCCATGGGATCAGTAGTGATAGCCCCTCTTTTGGTTCTAATATTAGCAATGTGTGCTTGCTTTATTTTTTTCTTGGGTAGCCTGAATAGAGATTTACCATTTTTTAAAATGATTTGGCTTTGCTGTTTTTTTTTCTTTATTGACTTGTTTTCACTTTCACTGATTTTTGCTCTAATTTTTATTTTTTTCTTCTTATTGCTTTGGGCTTAAATTGTTCTTTTCTAGTTTGAGATGGAAGCTCGGATCATTGATTTTAGATCCTTTTTTTTATTATGTACATTTAGTGCTATAAATTTCCCCTAAGCTCTGCTTTCTCTTCATCCCACAAATTTTGATAAGTTGTATTTTCATTTTTATTCAGTTCAAAGTATTATTTATTTAATTGTGAGATGTTTTCCTTTAGACCCTTGTCTTATTTATGTGTGTTGTTTAATCTTCAAATATTTGGTGATTATCCAGCTCTTTCTGTTATCGATTTCTATCATAATTCCCTCGCAGGGGACATATTGTATATGATTTCTATTTCTTTGTGTTTATTGAGGTGTTTTATGGCCCAGAATGTGGTATATCTTGGTAAATGTTCCAGCAAGCATGAAAAAAATGTGTATTCAGCTGGTACTGGATGGAATATTTTATAAATGTCAATTAGAAAAAGTTGATTAATAGACCTGTTCAGGAAAACTATGTCCTTACTGATTTTCTGCCTGCTTGTTCTGTCAATACTGAGGTGTATTAAACATTTCAACTATAATAGTGGATTTGTCTATTTCTCCTTGCAGTTTTAGCAGTTTTTGCCTCACATATTTTGATGCTCTGTTGTTAGGTGCATATATATTAATGATTATTATGTCCTCTTTGGTTAGGCTTATTCCTAGGTATCTTATTGTTTTTGGTGCAGTTGCAAATGGGATTGATCCCTTAATTTCTCTTTCCTTTTTAAAAAAGATTATTTATTTATTTATTTATTTATTCATTCATTCATTCATTCATTCATTCATTCATTTATTTGAGAGAGAGAGAACGCAAACAAGGGGAGGGGCAGAAGGAGGGGAGAGAAATCTTAAGCAGACTCCCTGAAGAGTGTAGAGCATGATGTGGGGTTCAATCTCACGACCCTGAGATCATGAACCAAGCCAAAATCAAGAGCTGGAAGCTTACTGACTGGGCCACCCAGGTGCCCCATTAATTTCTCTTTCTGCTGCTTCAATATTGGTGTATAGAAATGCAACAGATTTTGCAAACTGTGACTTTACTGCATTCATGTATCTGTTCTAGCAGTTTTTTGATGGAATCTTTCTGCTTTTCTATATATAGTATCTGTCATCTGCAAATAGTGAAAATTTGACTTTTTCCTTGCCAATTTGGATGACTTTTATTTCTTTTTGTTGTTCGATTGCTCAGGCTAGGACTTCTAGTACTATGTTAAATAACAATGGTGAGAGTGGACATCCCTGTCTCTCATTCCTAACTGAAGAAAAGCTCTCGGTTTTTTCCCATTGAGAATGATATTAGCTGTGGGTTTTTCCTAGATGGCCTTTATTATGTAGAGGTATGTTTCCTCTAAACTTCCTTTGTTGAGGGGTTTTATCATGAATGGGTGTTATATTTTGTCAAACGCTTTTTCTTCATTTATTGAAATGATTGTATGGTTCTTATCCTTTCTCTTATTGGTATGATGTATCCCATTGATTGATTTGCAAATACTGAACCACACTTGCAACCCAGGAATAAATCCCACTTGGTCATGGTGAATGATTTTTTTAAATGTATTGTTGGATTTAGTTTGCTAGTTATTTTGTTGAGGATTTTTGCATCTATGTTCATCAGGTATATTGGCCTTTAATTCTCTTTTTTAGTGGTGTCTTTATCTGGTCTTGGTGTGAGGGTAATCTGGCCCCATAGAATGAATTGGGAAGTTTTCCTTCCTTTTCTTTTTTGGGGGGGAATAGTTTGAGAGGAATATGTATTAACTCTTATTTAAATGTTTGGTACAGGGGCACCTGGGTAGCTCAGTCAGTTAAGCACCTGCCTTCAGCTCAGGTCATGATCCCAGGGTCCTGGGATCAAGCCCCACCCACATCTGGATCCCTGCTCAGCAGCATGTCTGCTTCTCCCTCTGCTCCTCCCCCTGTTCATGCTTGTGCTCAGGCACACATTCTCTCTCTCTCTTTCTGAAATAAATAAATCTTTAAAAATAAATAAATACATGTTTGGTAGAATTTGTCTGTGAAGTCATCTGGTCCTGGACTTTGTTTGTTGGGCGTTTGTTTTGTTTTGTTTTGATTTGATTTGATTACTGATTCAATTTCTTTGCTGGTTATCAGTCTGCTCAAGTTTTCTTTTTCTTCCTGTTTCACTTTTGGTCGTTTATGTTTCTAGGAATTTATCCATTTCTTCTTAGTTGTCCAGTGTGTTGACATATAGTTTTTCATAATATTCCCTCATAATCGTTTGTATTTCTCCTCTCTCATTTGTCGTTTTATTTATTTGAGTCCTTTCTCTTTTCTTTTTGATAAGTCAGGCTAGAGGCTTATCAATTTTATTGATTCTTCTCAAAGAAACAGCTCCTGGTTTTATTGATCTGTCCTATTGTTGTTTTAAGTTTCATTTATTCATTTATCTCTGGTATAATCTTTATTATTTCCTTCCTTCTGCTGGTTTTAGGTTTTGCTTGTTGTTCTTTTTCTAGCTCCTTTAGGTGTATGTTTAGGTTGTTTATTTGAGATTTTTCTTGCTTCTTGAGGTAGGCCAGTGTTGCTATAAACTTCCCTCTTAGAACTGCTTTTGCTGTATCCCAAAGGTTTTGGACAATTGTATTTTCATTTTCATTTGCTTCTATGTACTTTTTAAATTTCTTCTTTTATTTCCTGGTTGACCAATTCATTGTTTAACAGCATATTATTTAGCCTCCCTGTATTTGTGGTCTTTCCAGATTTTTTCTTATGGTTGACTTCTAGATTCATAACATTGTGGTCAGAAAAGTTTCATGGTATGACTTCAATCTTCTTGTATCTGTTGAGGCTTGTTTTGTGGGCTAATATGTGATCTATTCTGAAGAATATTCCATGTGCACTTCAAAAGAATGTGTATTCTGCTGTTTTAGGTTAGAATGTTCTGAATATATCTGTTAAATCCATCTATTCCAGTGTGTCATTCAAAGCCATTGTTTCCTTGCTGATTTTCTGTTTAGATGATCTGTCCATTGATATAAGTGAGTTTAAAGTTCCCTACAATTATTGTATTATTATTGATTAGTTCCTTTATGTTTGTTACTAATTGTTTTATATATTTGGGTACTCCCAAATTGGGTGCATAAATATTTACAATTGTTATATCTTCTTTTTAGATTGTCCCCTTTATTATTATATAGTGTCCTTTGTCTCTTGTTACAGTCTTTGTTTTAAAGTCTAATTTGTCTGATATAAGTATTTCTGTCCAGCTTTTTTTTTATATCCATTTGTATGATAGATGTTTCTCCATCCTCTCACTTTCTATCTGCAGGTGTCCTTAGGTCTAATGGGTCTTGTCTGTTTATCCATTCTGTCACCTTATGTCTTTTGATTGGATTGTTTTATTCCACTTACATTCGAAGTAATCATTGATAGGTGTATATTTATTGTCATTTTATTTGTTTTGTGGTTGTTTCTGAAGATTTTCTTTGATTTTTTTCTTGTCTTTCATGTTTGGCTGATTTTCTTTAGTGATATATTTGGATTTCTTTACATATCTGTTAGTGGTTTTTGATGTAGGTTACTATTAGGTTTGTATATAACCTCTTCTGCATATAGGAGTCTGTATTAAGTTGATGGTTGTTTAAGTTTGAACCCATTCTTTATTCCTCTTCTCCCCAGGTTTTAAGTACATGTTGTTATATTTTATATCCTTTTTATTGTGAGTTCCTTGACTGATTTTTTACAGAAATATTCATTTTTACTGCTTTTGTGTTTCTTACTTTCATACTGTCTCTTTTGTTCTCTCCTTTCCACTCACAGTCCCCTTTAGTATTTCTTGCAGGTCTGGTTTAGTGGTCACAATTCCTTTAGTTTTTGTTTGTCTGGGAAACTATTCATTTCTCCTTCTATTCTGAATGATAGCCTTACTGGATAGAGGATTCTTGGCTGCAGATTTTTCCCATTCAGCACTTTAAATATATCATGCCACTCTCTTCTGGCTTGCAGTGCTTTTCTGTTGAAAAATCTGCTAGCCTTACGGGTTGCCCCTTGTAAGTTACTATATTCTTTTGTCTTTCTGCTTTTAAATTTTGTTTTTTATCATTGTTTCTTGCCAATTTAATTACAATATGTCTTGGTATGTATCTGCTTTTGTAGATTTTGGTGGGAGTTCTCTGTGCCTCCTGGACCTGGATATCTATTTCCTTCTCCAGGTTAGGAAAATTTTCAGCTATTATTTCTTTAAATAAAATTTATGCCCCC
Organism: Ursus americanus; assembly: GCF_024610735.1. NCBI lineage: Eukaryota > Metazoa > Chordata > Mammalia > Carnivora > Ursidae > Ursus > Ursus americanus. Next base: position 34,346,382 of record NC_142164.1, on the reverse strand, counting down.
TTTCCTCTCTTTTCTTCTTCTGACACTCATATAATATGAATGTAATTACATTTGTTGAAGTCACTGAGTTTCTTCAGTCTATTCTTGTTTTGCATACTTCTTTTTTCTCTCTTTTATTCAGCTTAATTACTTTCCATTACTCTGTCTTCTAGGTCACTAATTCATTCCTTTGCTTCTTCAATCCTGCTGTTCCTTCCGTTAAGTGTGTTTCTCAATTTGTTTATTGAGCCCTTTATCTCTGCTACGTTATTCCTTAGCTCTGAGTTAAGTGGTCACTCATGGCTTTCACCCTTTTCTTAAGTCTAGTGAATATTTTTATTATTGCTTTAAATTCTCTATCAGGCATGCTACTTATATCTCTTTCACTTAGATTTCTGACTGTGGCCTTGTCCTGTTCTTTTGTTTGAGATAAATTTCTTTGTCTCTGGGTGTTAAGAAAGTCAGCTATGTCTTCTGCTCTTGAAAGTAGTGTCTTTATGAAGAAGCAGTTCTGGAGTGCCCTCCATAGAGTGTCCCCTCTTCATCAGAACCTGACACTTCAGGAGAGTATCCTATATATTTTGCCTATCCCCTTCTGTTGTATTTGAGTTACTTTTCCTTTTAGTGTAATTGTTTGTACTGACTCTCTGTTAGTTATGGGCTGAACTTGCTCTCTGTGATGTTAGTGGAACACAGGCATGCCAGATATGAGGGGGTGTGCCTACCAGGGAGGCACTTGGGAGTGGGTGGCAGTGTTAGCAAAACTTTCCCACTCAGCCAGTAGTCCTATGCCAGGTTCCCCAAAGCCCTGCGGTGGCTGGAGGATGCTGCAGCAGCTGGGGGTGTGTGAGGCTGGGCACAGCATATGGTGATGGCTGGATGTGTCTGGGCCAGGTATGCATGGGACACATGGCTGGATATGACAAGGTGCAGCAGCTGGGCATGGCTCAGCAGCTGGGCCTGGCAGCAGCTGTGTAACTGGCATGTGGGCACAGTGTGTGGTAAAAACAAATCATTGTTTTAAAACAAACTACTAACCAGGTCTTGCTCTGAATTCCTTGGAATGAAATAAGTATGTTTTTATGATAGTTTATTTCCACACAGTGGCTTGATTGTTAGGCAACAACTGATTAGAATAATTGTTGGGTTTTTTGGAGGAAGAGAAGAAAAGCCATATTGGGCTCCTGGCTTACTAATGGGGAGATTTGGGTTGAGAGGAGACCAAGGAAACAGGAAACTTATTGCTGCTTAGGCTTTGTGCTTTTCATGCTTGATTCAATTACAGCAGTAATAATAATTTATTTTTTTATTAATAAAAAAGGGTCAGGAATCACCACTAGACAGTTATCTAATTATTAAATTCAACTGAAGAGGTGAATGCATCATAGGTCTCTGTTTTCATTTATACAGACTTATTACTCCCAAAGTGGCTGATTCTTCTAGAAATTGTTCAGGGTTAGCTATATAACAAATTGCTAAAACAAAAATTCACTTTATTTATTATTTATTATCTAATTATTATCTAATTTTTTCTAATTCTCTATGTGATGCTACTTTAAATAAAACTGTGTAGTTAATGGGTTAAAACTTAAACACACCAGATTTTATTTGGGACAAGTGATCAGGTTTATGATATCACCCTTATTTAACAGGAGATTTCCTAGTTTCTGTGTTTTAACTGAAATCCTTTGAGACTGAGATAAACATCCCAAGAGAAAAAAAAAAAAAACTTCCCAGAATGTTGCAGATTTCTCCTTAAAGATAGTCAGGATTTAAATAATGACAATTTCTATGGTTAAAAAAAGAGCTAATGAGGGACGCCTGGGTAGCTCAGTCAGTTAAGCGTCTGCCTTCAGCTCAGGTCATGATCCCAGGGTCCTGGGATTGAGTCCCACATCAGGCTCCTTGCTCAGCAGGGAGCCTGCTTCTCCCTCTGCCTGCTGCTCCCCCTGCTCCCGTTTGTGCTCTCTCTTTCTCCCTCAACAAATAAATAAATAGAATCTTTTAAAAAAAGAACTAATGATTAAATGGATGGGGTACTGGCATTGCCATATTCAAAGTATCAATAAATTATTTTTTGTACCAAATTGTGGGGAGTATAACAAAGTAAAATATAAACAAATTGATGATTTTTTTCTTAAACCACAGTGTATGACTTCAATCAGTTCCTTACATATCACTGTGATGTTTGAGATTTACTGTGATGTCCCTGAGGTCCTGTAACTAGATCATGAGGTGCCTTCTCAGTCATTAAAGAATATAAATTGTGCTCAGTGTTGCCTTACAGTGAAATGCTGTTTTGTTGAAACGGAGTAATCCATATGATGTATATATGGAAATTGTCAGCTAAATAGAAGAGCAAATGAACTGAATCATCCAATTAACCATGTAGACAAGTGAAGATATATTTGGGTCAAATAAAGGTACTCAGCTTACTCTCAGGAATCACTTAGAGGGCGTTTGCTCACTATGGTGTAAATGAGCACTTAATACTTTTAGAGGTGCCCTCGGAGATAATACCTCCTCTGTCTCGGCAAGGAACTATATCTCTGTTGCTTAATTCAGATGACTAAAGGCTGCAAGGAGTAATTTGCCCTGAATTACCAGAATATCTTATTATCTATATTACAGTAAGATTAAAAAAAAACAAAGTTAATACTTTAATATCCATCATATTACCCTGATGTCTTAAGCACCTGTCAACCCCTGTACAATGAAGAAAAATGGTTTACTCTTTTAAAATATACCTAGGACTAAATTAAAGTTAAGTAAGGGGGCACCTGGGTGGTTCAGTTGGTTGAGCATTTGACTTTGGCTCAGGTCATGATCTCGGAATCCTAGTATTTAGCCCTAAGTCCGGCTCTCCACTCAGCAGGGAGTCTGCTTGTCCCTCTCCCTCCACTCATGTTCTCTGTCTCAGATAAATAAAATCTTTAAAAATAAATAAATAAAATAAAGTTAAATAAAATCCCTTTATATTTAACTATTATCCTAACTTCCCAAACCCTAAATAAATAAGTAAATAAGAATTTACAGATTGCCAAAGAGTAATTATTTTTATGATTGAGTTATTTAAAATCATTTTACCAGTCTTCTTACCAATCAAAAACTCATCTCCTTTCAGATTCACAATGCTTTTTAAAAATAAGTATGTTAATCTAGGATCAATTAAAGTACTATGAGATCCTTTATGTATCTGGCTATTATGGACTGAATGCTTGTGACCCTCAAAATTAATTTGTTAAAGCCCTACCCCCCAGTGTAGCGGTATCAGGAGGTGGGTTCTTTGGAGGTAATTAGATTTAAGGGAGGTCATGAGAATAGGGTCCTTCTGATGGGATTACTTCCCTAGTAAGAGATCAGAGTTTGCTTTTGCTTGCATACTTTTGATCATGTTTGTTCTCTCTCACTCCCTACTGTTACCACTGTATGAAGAGATGACCATCCATAAGACAGGAAAAGTGTTCCCAGCAGGAACTGAATTGGCTAGCACCTTGATTTTCCCAGCCTCCAGAATTATGAGAAATAAAAGTCTGTTGTTTTAGTCACCCAGTTTATGGTATTTTGTTAGAGCAGCCTGAGCAGACTAAGATACTGACTAATTTTATTTTCTCATGATGCAAAGTATATGTGAATTTATTCGTTTATTGATTGACTGCACAATTTTTTCTAGGAAATCTGGTAGTCACTGGGAATACAAAGTAACTTAAACATAGTTCTTAACCTTTGGGAGCTTACAGATTAAAGGAGTGACTGGTAATGACAAATCCAAAGTAAAAAGTAGAGGATTCTATGAGAACATGTAAGTGGGGCATATAACTTGAACTGCAGTGTATAAATGAATCTATTGTCCTACCTAGCAAGGTAAAAAGCATCTTACATATGTGAAATTTCCTCTACCTCAACACCTTGTAATTGCCCATCAACAGTATTCTGGAACTTGAGGTTTTTATAATTATCCAACTTAACTGAAAAATTAAGACCATATAAAAATAACAGATAATTAAAAGTCAGTCCTAAAAAGTTAATTTTTGGATATGAAAGAGTAGTATTTGATATCTGGAATTAAAGTTGTAGTGATATTAAATGGTAGTATATCCAGATTATTTAGGGATACCTAAATCCTGCCTCTACCCCAGTTCATCCCTGGAGGTTTACTAGAAAGCTGTATGCATGTCTGAAAATGCTAAATTAAGATATGAACTGCCACTCTATTATTATCCAGGTCACTACAAACTGAAATGCAAGGCTCTCTCATAAGACTAAATTAGACCATGTAACTTAGCAATGTAGAAAAGACCATACATTTGCCTCATTTCAAATCTGTAGTTTACAACCAGCCTTTCACTAAACTCAAAGTAACAAGATGGCCTAAATTCCAGAAAGCACATGAGAGAGAATATGCTACATATCTTTAATTTCTCTCAATGCTACATAAAAAAAAAGAAGAGGAAGGATAAAGAGATTCATGACCATTTGTGACACTTACTGCTCATAGTAATTGCAACCTAATCAGTTTCCAAGTATCTCACAAATCAGATTATTATTTCACCCTTTTCGGTTTGGAAAGTTGGGTGGGAAGGAGGTACAGACAAAAGTAGATAGGGAAGCTGTCAAAAGGGTAAGAGGCTTCTCCCTGATTCTCCCACTTCCCTTTCTTATTAAGCCATTAAGTTTAATGGGCAAGCCCATAATATGGTTGTTTCCCTCTGGAAAATATAGATAAAAGGCCTACAAAAAATAGGATTTCTATATTCTGTTTATAACTTACCAGAGCTTGATCCTTCTTGGACCAGTACAATAGATATTCTAGTTGATTGTCCTCAAAAGTTTCAGAGGTTGGTCAGGACGTAACTTAAATTACATCTAAGACCTCCCTGTTCCTGAAGCTGACTGTTTGACTCCTATTCTTTAGTACAATAAATTAAAGGTAAAGTTATACTATCTTACCTAGTTCTTCATAAAGGGTTATACAATAAAACAGAATAGAAGAGGGCTGAATTTTAAATATAATAAACCTCTATCACATTATTATAATTTCCCAAAGAGACTTAAAAAAACCCAAATATGAAATCTGGGAGAAATCTTGTACATAAATTAAACTTCCACAGAAGTCAAAACCCAATAATCTCCCCTTTTATAATTTTTATTCTGTGACTCTCAGCCAGGTTTTAGGGATCTCACTTACTTGCCAATGTGGAAGTGGGCTAAAACGTGGGTTATCTTCCAATAAAATTACTGTCATTTCCCTGTAGAAATTTGAAATGTGGATTAGCCAACCCCTTATTACTGAATATTTGCATTTTAAGTATTTTTGTTCCATAAAATATTACACCTGATATGTCAGAAGGAAATTCTTTCTTGTGACTAATTATTTCCTCAGAATAAATTTCTTGAAAATAAATTTCTCTGTAAAGTTATTCATATTGTCTTAGCTTGGGTTTCTTTCAAATAAAACCTAGAACAGGGGCTTACATAAGGGTGTTTTTATAGAAAGTTATGTGAGATTGCAGGATTGAGGGCCCATGGAGAGCGAAACCTAGGACAAAGGAAAAATAACACTTGGTTACCTAGTGCTTTGTTCTGTAAGAACTTCTAAGAAATCTGTTTCAGATGCATTTGTAAAGTTTCTGCTGGAGCATAAAAGGCAAAAGCACTTATCCTTTGACTCTCATCTTCTTTTGGTTAATAGTTGACCCATTAGGGTATTAACTCTCCCACACTTCTTGGTAACACATATACAAGTGCTGAGGATTCTTCCATAGGTGACCCATGCTGCAGCATCAGAGAAATCCTAGAGCCATAAATGAGAGAAATGTGGAACCCTTTTAGGGCAGTTGGTGTGAAGTAGGATGAACCCTGAACAAAACTGTTCACCACAAGCATGGTGAGATTCCGAATTGATGTTGAGATTATGTGAGGTGATATGCAAGAAGTGCCTGACAGAATTATGCCATTTATTAATGTCTATTAGTCTTGAAGTTGATGGCCAGTCACAATCTCTAAAAAGGTTTTAATTCAGGAAAGGCAGTAGAAGAAGCTACAAGTCTTACTTGTTGTCGCTGATTCTGATGACGTGATTAACATTCACTCTCATCTTTCACTATACATTCTAAATTTCTCTCACCCATAACTAACCCTTTAGCAAGTCTAATTTTCTTGTTTGGAGGTGGTCGTGATGGAGACATTCAACACTGAGGCACCTGAGACATTAGTTTCTTCATCCTTGTTGGGTCTTGTTGGCTATAATTACATATTACGAAGTATTTTCCTTTTCAGTAATCACTAGATAGATAGGTAGATAGATAGATGATAGATAAAACTATACCACTTTATATTTCTATCAAAAGTGATGAGGGTGCATTTCCCAAACTCTTATCAATAATAGATATTATTAGTAAAAACAAAATTACCAGTATTATAGATGAAAAATGGGATCTTATTACTTTAATTTGGCTATTTGATTTCTAGGGAATTAAGCATGTTTATACACAATTCTTATCCTTTTGCATTTCTTCATTTTTGAAGACCCTATTTTTCTCCTTCTCTTATTATTCTGTTGTGCATTTATATAAGTTGTATTGATTTTTAAGAGCTCAAAAATATTTAATAAGTAATATGATATGCCTCAAATGTGAATGACCCTTGGTAAAGATATTTGAGGGAATAACAATTTCCTAGTGCCTTATAAATTGTGCTGGGTAGATTGTTACTCATTTCTTTGCACCAGTTGTAAAATAGACCTGTTACAATGAAGAGCTCTTAACCATCAAACCTTAGTTTTAAACCTAGGATTATGGTGAGGAGAACATCCTTCCTATAAAAACTGAAAGGAGGATATTTTTTGAAGTTTTTATTTAAATTCTAGTTAGTTAACAAAGAGTGAAATATTAGTTTCAGGTATACAGTAACATACAGGTGTTACATACAACACCTGGTACTCATCACAACAAGGAGAACACTTTAAAAGTATATTATATCAATATTTCTGGATTAAAGTGTTATTAATTACTTGAAAATATTTTCTGGTTCTGCTCAGATAATAGAATCAAAGTATTTGAATGAGATGCTCATGCATATTACTCTAATTTTCCCCACCGGTTATCACCAAGGTAAGGTATCAATTGAGTTTACAGATTTATCAGTCACTTGCAGCACTGTTTATATTATGTGGGCTTCCTTAAAACCCATGTCATAGAACAAATTTAATTTTCTGCTCAAGAGCACTGTTTAATTTACATCCAATGTGTTCTGTTGTTTAGGGTTTAGGCTTTTCAGAAAATAGTTTCAACAGAACACTTCCTGAGGCATATTATAAATTCTAAGTCGCAGAATATCACTGAAGAAATTTAGAAACATACCTTTTCATTAATTAAGCCCAGTATGTAAATTCGCTTTTGAGTAGAAATTATAAAAGGCAAATTTTGGTTCAAAATAAAAAGAACAGTTTAATAATTTAACTACTTAAAAATGGAGAACGCTACCACAAGACAGTAAGTTCTCAATCACTATCAGTGTTAAATGTCCAGAAACTCCATTGTTTTAGAAGGGGATTGTGCTGGAAGTGAGAGGTTGACCTAACCCAGTGTCTGTATAAGGACAGACTTGGCTCTGCACAAAACAAATCACTATAAAAGTAGGCTTAGGGGGCGCCTGGGTGGCACAGCGGTTAAGCGCTTGCCTTCGGCTCAGGGCGTGATCCCGGCGTTATGGGATCGAGCCCCACATAAGGCTCTTCAGCTATGAGCCTGCTTCTTCCTCTCCCACTCCCCCTGCTTGTGTTCCCTCTCTCGCTGGCTGTCTCTCTCTCTCTGTCAAATAAATAAATAAAATCTTTAAAAAAATAAATAAATAAAAGTAGGCTTAGGACAAAATGTTTCTCACAGAACATCTGGGTGGCTTAGTTGGTTAAGTGTCTGCCTTCAGCTCAGGTCATGATCTCAGCATCCTGAGATTGAGCCCTGTGTTGGGCTCCCTGCTCAGTGAGGAGTCTGCTTCTCCCTCTCCCTCTCTGCATGTGCACATGGTCTTCCTCTCAAATAAATAAATATTTTTTAAAACGTTTCTCACATGCTAACAGTACAAGGGAAGTTGGGGGGTGGGTAGTGTGCAGTTGGATCTGCAAGATCTCATTCTTTTTTAGGGGCACCTGGATTGCTCAGATGGTTAAGCGTCTGCCTTCGTCTCAGGTCATGATGCCAGGGTCCTGGAATCAAGCCCCGCATGGGACTCCCTGCTCTGCCAGGAGCCTGCTTCTCCCTCTCCTTCTACTGCTCCCCCTGCTTGTGCTGTCTGGCTCTCTCTGTCAAATAAATAAGTAAAATCTTTTTTAAAAAATCATTCTTTTTATGACTGAGTAATATTTCTGTGTGTGTGTGTGTGTGAGAAAGAGAGGGAGAGGGGAGAAAACTTTGTGTGTTTGTGTGACTTCTTTATTCATTCATCTTTTGATGGACACTTAGGTTGCATCCATATCTTGGCCATTATAAATAATGCTGCAATAACACAAGGGTGCATATATCTCTTTGAATTAGTGTTTTTGTTTTCTTTGGTAAAATACCCAGTAGTGAAATTATTGGATCATATGGTGTTTCTATTTTTATTTTTTGAGGAAATTTTATGCTGTTTTCCATAGTGGCTGCATCAATTTACATTCCCACTAGCAGTACGCGAAGGTTCCCTTTTTTCTACATCCTTACTAACACTTGTTATTGTCTTTTCATTACTAGCGATTCTGACTGAATTGAGGTGATAGCTCATTGTGGCTTTGACTTACATTTTTCTGATGACTAATGATACTGGAGCATCTTTTCATGTGTCTGTTGGCCATCTGTGTCTTCTTTGGAAAAATATCTATTCAGGTCCTCTGCCAGTTTTTTAATTGAACTGTTTATGGGTGTTGTTTTGTTTTGTTTTGTTTTTGATGTTGAGTTGTATAAGTTCTTTATGTATTTTGGATATCAACTGCTTATTAGATATATGATTTGCAAATATTTTCTCCCATGTAGTAGGTTGTCTTTTCATTTGGTTGATGATTTCTTTTGCTGTGTGAAAGCTTTTTACTTAGGTGTAATCCTAATGTTTATTTTTGCTTTTGTTTTCCCTGCCTGAGGAGACATATCTAGGAAAATGTTGCTAAAGCCAATCCCAAAGAGATTACTGACTATATTTTCTTTTTTTTTTTTTAATGATTTTTTATTATATTATGTTAGTCACCATACAGTACATCCCCGGTTTCCGATGTAAGGCTCGATGGTTCATTAGTTGTGTATAACACCCAGTGCACCATGCAATACGTGCCCTCCTTACTACCCATCACCAGTCTATCCCATTCCCCCACCCCCCTCCCCTCTGAAGTCCTCAGTTTGTTTCTCATAGTCCATAGTCTCTCATGTTTCATTCCCCCTTCTGATTACCCCCCCTTTCTTTATCCCTTTCTTCCCCTACCGATCATCCTAGTTCTTATGTTCCATAGATGAGAGAAATCATATGATAGTTGTCTTTCTCTGCTTGACTTATTTCACTTAGCATTATCTCCTCCAGTGCTGTCCATGTTGTAGCAAATGTTGAGAACTCGTTCTTTCTGATAGCTGAGTAATATTCCATCGTATATATGGACCACAACTTCTTAATCCAGTCATCTGTTGAAGGGCATCTCGGCTCCTTCCACAATTTAGCTATTGTGGACATTGCTGCTATGAACATTGGGGTGCATATGGCCCTTCTCTTCACTACGTCTGTATCTTTGGGGTAAATACCCAGTAGTGCAATGGCTGGGTCATAGGGTAGCTCAATTTTTAACTTTTTAAGGGACCTCCACACTGTTTTCCAGAGTGGCTGTATCAACTTGCATTCCCACCAACAATGTAGGAGGGATCCCCTTTCTCCACATCCTCTCCAACAACTGTTTCTTGCCTTGTCAATTTTTGCCATTCTAACTGGCGTAAGGTGGTATCTCAGTGTGGTTTTGATTTGAATTTCCTTGATGGCTAATGATTTTGAACATTTTTTAATGTGTCTGTTAGCCATTTGTATGTCTTCATTGGAAAAGTGTCTGTTCATATCTTCTGCCCATTTTTTGATTTGTTTATTTGTTTCTCGTGTATTGAGTTTGAGAAGTTCTTTGTAGATCTTGGATACCAGTCCTTTATCTGTAGTGTCATTTGCAAATATCTTCTCCCATTCCGTGGGCTGCCTCTTAGTTTTTCTGACTGTTTCCTTGGATGTGCAGAAACTTTTAATCTTGATGAAGTCCCATAAGTTCATTTTATCTTTTGTTTCTCTTGCCTTTGGGGATGTGTCATGAAAAAGGTTGCTTTGGCCGATGTCGTAGAGGTTGTTGCCTATGTTCTCCTCTAGAATTTTGATGGATTCCTGTCTCACATCGAGGTCTTTCATCCATTTGGAGTTTATTTTTGTGTATGGTGTGAGATAGTCGTCAAGTTTCATTCTCTTGCATGTAGCTGTCCAATTTTCCCAGCACCATTTATTGAAGAGACTGTCTTTTTTCCACCGGATGTTTTTTCCTGCTTTATCAAATATTAGTTGCCCAAAGAGCCGAGGGTCCATTTCTGGGCTCTCTATTCTGTTCCATTGGTCTATGTGTCTGTTTTTGTGCCAGTACCATGCTGTCTTTGTGATCACAGCTTTGTAGTACAGCTCGAAATCTGGCATTGTGATGCCCCCAGCTTTGTTTTTCCTTTTCAACAGTTCCTTGGAGATTCGGGGCCTTTTCTATTTCCATACAAATTTAAGAACTGTTTGTTCCAGTTCTTTGAAAAATGTCCTTGGTATTTTGATCGGGATAGCATTGAAAGTGTAGATTGCTCTGGGTAGCATGGACATTTTAACTATGTTAATTCTTCCGATCCATGAGCATGGAATATCTTTCCATCTTTTTATGTCTTCCTCAATGTCTTTCAAGAGTGATTTATAGTTTCTAGAATATAGGTCCTTTACGTCTCTGGTTAAGTTAATTCCAAGGTAACGTATGGTTTTTGGTGCTATTGTAAATGGGATGGATTCCCTAATTTCTCTTTCTTCGGTCTCATTATTCATGTATAGAAATGCAACTGATTTCTGAGCATTTATTTTGTATCCTGCCACGTTACTGAATTGCTCTATAACTTCTAATAGTTTGGGAGTGGCTTCTTTTGGGTTTTCCATATAGAGTATCATGTCATCTGCAAAGAGAGACATTTTGACTTCTTCTTTGCCAATTTGAATACCTTTGATCCCTTTTTGTCGTCTGATTGCTGTTGCAAGGACTTCTAGTACTATGTTGAATAATAGTGGCGAGAGTGGGCATCCTTGTCGTGTTCCTGATCTTAAGGGAAAGGCTTCCAGCTTTTCCCCATTGAGAATAATATTTGCAGTAGGCTTTTCATAGATGGCTTTTATGAGATTGAGAAATGTACCTTCTATTCCTACACTCTGAAGGGTTTTAATCAGGAAAGGATGCTGTATTTTGTCAAATGCTTTTTCGGCATCTATTGAGAGGATCATATGGTTCCTGAGTCTTTTCTTGTTGATATGATGTATCATGCTGATTGATTTGCGAATATTGAACCACGCTTGCATCCCAGGTATGAATCCCACTTGATCGTGATGGATAATCCTTTTAATGTACTGTTGGATTCTATTAGCAAGTATCTTGTTGAGGATTTTGGCGTCCATATTCATTAGGGAAATTGGTCTGTAATTCTCCTTTTTGATGGGGTCTTTGCCTGGTTTGGGGATCAAGGTAATATTGGCCTCATAGAATGAGTTTGGTAGCTTTCCTTCTGTTTCTATTTTTTGAAATAGCTTTAGGAGAATAGGTATTATTTCTTCTTTGAATGTTTGGTAGAATTCCCCAGGAAAACCGTCCGGGCCTGGAGTTTTGTTATTTGGAAGGTTGTTTATCACTGACTCAATCTCTTCATAATTAATTGGCCTGTTTAAGGAATCGATTTCTTCCGGTTTCAATCTTGGTAGTTTATAGGTTTCCAGGAAGGATTCCATCTCTTCCAGATTGCTTAGTTTATTGGCATATAGCTGTTGATAAAAATTTCTAATAATCCTTCCAATTTCAATGGTGCTCGTCGTGACCTCTCCTTTTTCATTCATAATTTTAATAATCTGGGTCCTTTCTCTTTTCTTTTGGATAAGTCTTGCCAGTGGTCTGTCAATTTTATTGATTCTCTCAAAGAACCAGCTTCTAGTCCTGTTGATCTGCTCTACTGTACTTCTGGTTTCTGCTTGATTGATTTCAGCTCTAATTTTGGTCAACTGCTTCCTCATGCGTGGATTAGGCCTGTCCCTCTGTTGCTGTTCCAGCTTCTTGAGGTGAGAATATAAAAACTGCATTTTAGATTTTTCTATTCTTTTGAGTGAGGCTTGGATGGCTATGTATTTCCCCCTTAGGACTGCCTTTGCAGTATCCCATAGGTTTTGGACTGTTGTATTTTCATTCTCATTGGTCTCCATAAATTGTTTAATTTGATTTTTGATACCCTGGTTTATCGAGTCATTCCTGAGCAGGATGGTTCTTAGTCTCCAAGTGTTTGAGTTTCTTCCAAATTTTTCCTTGTGGTTGAGTTCCAATTTCAGAGCATTGTGGTCTGAGAATATGCAGGGGATAATTTCAATCTTTTGGTATCGGCTGAGACCTGTTTTGTGTCCCAGAACATGGTCTATTCTTGAGAATGTTCCATGGGCATTAGAATAGAATGAGTATTTTTCGGTTCTGGGGTGTAGTGTTCTATATATATCTATGAGGTCCAACTCGTTGAGTATGGCATTCAAAGCCTTTGATTCTTAGTTTTTGCCAGGGTGTTCTGTCTATTTCTGATAGTGGAGTGTTGAGGTCCCCTACTATTAATGTATTTTTATTTATATGTCTCTTTATTCTGGTTAAGAGTTGGCTTGTGTATCTTGCTGCTCCCCTGTTGGGGGCATATATATTTATAATTGTCATATCCACTTGTTGAATACTTCCCTTAAGAATAATATAGTGCCCTTCTGCGTCTCTAACTATAGTCTGTAGTTTAAAATCCAATTTATCTGATATGAGAATTGCTACCCCAGCTTTCTTTTGAGGTCCATTTGCATGAAAGATGGTAATCCATCCCCTTACTCTCAGTCTGAATGCATCTTTGGGTTTGAAATGAGTCTCTTGTAGACAGCAAATGGATGGGTCATTTCTTTTTATCCAATCTGCAACCCTGTGGCGTTTTATGGGATGGTTCAAACCATTTACATTAAGACTGATTACTGAGAGATATGATTTTAATGTTGCCATGTTGCCAGTAAAGTCTTTGTTTGTATTGGCTGTGACTTTCTGTCCTGTATCACTCTTGGGGCCTTTTTACTTTTATAGAACCCCCCATAATATCTCCTGTAGGGCTGGTTTCGTGGTTACAAAATTGGTTAGTGACTGGCGATTCTGAAATGTCTTTATTTCTCCATCAATTCTGAATGACAGCCTTGCTGGATAAAGGATCCTTGGCTGCATGTTTTTCTCTGAAAGAGCTTTAAATATGCTCCCCCAACCCTTTCTCTCATTCCAGGTCTGTGTAGACAGGTCTGACGTAATTCTGATGCTTTTGCCTTGGTACGTGAGAAATTTCTTTGCCCTGGCCGCTTTCAATACTGTATCCTTGGATCTAATATTTGCGAAATGCACTATGACGTGACATGGCGTAGGTTTGTCATGGTTGAGCTTGGGAGGGGTCCTCTCTGCCTCTTGGACATGAATGTTTGTTTCCCTTGCTAGATTAGGGAAGTTTTCAGCTACAATTTGTTCAAATATCTCTTCTAGACCTCTGTTTTTCTCCACCCCCTCGGGGATGCCGATGATTCTAACATTGGATCGTTTCATTGAGTCAGTAATCTCCCGTAACCTACATTCGTGGGCGTGGATTTTTTTAAGACCATCTTCTATTTTCATTTTTTCCTCTATTAACCCATCCTCCAATTCACTAACTCGTTCCTCTGCTTCTGCGACCCTGGCCGTCAGAGCCTCTAGTTTTGCCTGCATTTGGCTCATAGAATTTTTAATTTCTGTCAGATTCGCTCTCATGTCTGTCCTTAGGGATTCTATATTCTCAGTAACCTTTTCGTTAATAGTTTTTTCAATTCTACTCATCATTTTGACCATCGTTACTCTGAATTCCATTTCTGATAATTTGGTTACATCCATATCCATTATTTCTGTGGCAGAGGCCACAGACTCACTGTCTTTTCTTTGCTGGGGGGGGCTTCTCCTTCTTGTCATTCTGATGAGGAGAGGTTGTGGGGTTGTCCAGAGCCCAAATTATTGACTGGGTCCCAGGCCGTGCCCCTTGTTTTATAGGGATCTTAGGGATGTGGGCTTCTTCTTTAAAGATTTTATTTATTTATTTATGTGGCAGCTAACCAGCGAGAGAGGGAACAGAAGCAGGGGAGTGGGAGAGGAAGAAGCAGGCTCCCAGCGGAGGATCCCGATGACGGACTCCTTTCCGGAACGCCGGGATCACGCCCTAAGCCGAAGGCAGGCGCTCAATGACTGCACCACCCAGGCACCCCGGGTTGTGGGCTTCTTGATTTTTCAGCCTGCCTTCTGTGTTCTGGGGGAGGGGCCTGCCGCGCCGATACTCAGGCAGCCCTGTTTGGGTAGAGTCTCCGTGTCCCCTGCGAGGGGGGATGGGGATGGGCACACTCTGAACCGGTATTTCCAGGCTTTTGTTCTCTGGCGGCTTTCCCTGGCGGTTTGCTGTGCCTCTTCTGAGAGTCAGAGCAGCAGCGGCCAAATTTCAGCCTCTGTCACAGAACAGAGGGATTGCGGCCCGTTCTCTACTAATGTTCTGGCCACTTTAACTCTGTTTCTGTTGGTGCTGCTCAACCCTGCAGCGTCCCGGGATGTGCGCCCCACACCCTGCGTCCCAGCCCTCACTTCCAGGGCCGGCGCGTCTCTGTCCTTTGTGTTTCTAATGCCGCCAGCCGCCAGCCGCCCCGCGCCTGCTCCGGATCTCCCGGTCTCAGTCTGGATCCAGTGAGCGCACCGGGATTCCGGTGATCCGCGAGATGCCTGGTGGCGCGCGCACCCGGCTCACGGTCTCAGTCTGCTGTTTTGCGGGTGCCGTCCGCGAGCCCCGCCCACTCTCCCGGGCAAGTGGCTACCGCTTCCCGGCGCCCGAACACGGCGGCTCCCTCCCCCTTCCGTTTATCTTCCGATATCTGTGCACAGTTTCATGGCTCCCCGCTTCGTACCTCAATACTCAGCGCTGGAGATGTTCATTTGTAGAGATCCAGATGCGTCTTCCTGCGTCTCAGGCTGGTTCCGTGGTTGTTTAGGCTGGTCTGGTACCTATCCAGCTCGACTCGGGGGACCGGCTGAAAACGGTGTCTCCTACTCCTCTGCCATCTTAACTCCCCTACCCTGACTATATTTTCTTTAAGGAGTTTTATGGTTTCAGGTATCATATTTAGTTCTTTAACTCGTTTGAGTTTATTTTCATGTATTGTGTAACAAAGTGGTCCAGTTTCATTATTTTGCGTGTAGCCGTCCAGTTTCCCCAGCACCATTTGTTGAAGATACTCTATTTTCTCCATCATATATTCCTGCCTTCTTTGTTGCAGATTAATTGATCATATAAACATGGGTTTATTTCTAGGCTCTCTGTTCTGTTCCATTGATCTATGTGTCTATTTGTGTGCCAGACCCACACTGTTTTGATTACTACAGTTTTGTAGTGTGTCTTGAAATGGGGGATTGTGATACCTCTGACTTTGTTCTTCTTCCTCAAGACTTCTTTGGCTATTTGGGATCTTTCATGTTTTCATACAGATTTTAATATTATTTGTTCAAGTTCTGTGAAAAGTTCTGTTGATATTTTCATAGGGATGGCATTGAATCTGTAGGTTGCTTTGGGTAGTATGGACATTCTAACAACATTCTTCCAATTCATGAATATGTAATATCTTTTCATTTGTGTTGTGTTCAATTTATTTCATTAATTTTTATACTACAAGTAGTTTTCTTTGCACTTATCCTTCTTGGGGTAGCACATTCTGAATCTGTAGTTTGATATTACCTCTCAATTTTGGAAATTCTTAGGCATTGTCTGCAAGGATTTTTTCTGCCCAAATTTCTATTGTTCTCCTTTTATGATGCCAATTACATGTATGTCAAAATTCTTCCCCATATCCCATATGTTTCTTGTACTTTTTTCTGTTATTTTATTTCATAATATAGTTTTTCTTTAATTCTCACACATATTTCAATTTTTTCTTCTCCCTTCACCTCTAATATGTTATTAAACCCAACCATCAAGTCTAGTTATAATTTTTATAATTTTTCATTCTAGAATTCCTATTTGTCACTGAACTTCTTAAATCATTGATCATTCTTTTCTTTTAAGATTCATGTCTAAAAACTACAATTTCCAGACTTTATATGAGTTTGATTATATAGTCTATTTTTCTTGGGTTTTAGTCAAAAATTTTTTATATGTTTTATTTTTAGTTGAGTGCTGATTATTGTGCATGAAAAGTAGCTGAGATTATTTGAGGCTCCATCTATGGTGTTCTATGAGGGCAGCCTGAATGGACTAAGACAATCTTGGTACTAATTATAAATATTTCATTACACATTTAAGAAAAAAACAATTTATTTTAATATTTTTATGTATGCAATCACTTTGGAATATAAAGTTCACCTCAAAATTAATTGCCATAATTATCTATTGTAAATTTACTCAACTGCAGATATCCTCAGAAATCTTTGCTATAGACAGAAACATTAATTTGCTTTTAGCTACTGTACTATGAATAATGAATCTTTCTCATTAATTATGGCCAATAAGAGTAATACTTTTTTTCTTGTTTTCTTCTTCTCTGAGAACTAATTGAAATTGCTTTTTGTGCTTTCCTAAATTAAAGCTAGTTTGTGCTTTCCTAAATTAAGATATCTTGCTGGGCTACCACAATTTAAATACTTGATGATTATTCATTTATTGGTTGGTTTATTGATATATTTACTCATTCAACATTTATTGAGCATCAACTTTGTGTTAGGCACATTGCTAGCATGGTGCATATATAGGAGAGAGTGAGGTAGGTAGACAAAGAACTAAAATGCAACAGTTAATGCCATAATTGAGAAATGTGCATAGTACAAAAGGAGCAATGGAAAAGAAACTAACTCTGCCTAGGAAAGTCAAGGAAGGATTCACAGAGAATAGTTAGCCTTTTAACTAACCTTTTAAAAATCCTTAGGAACTTTCAAGTCTAATGTACCCTACAAGATCACACAAAATGTGTGCTAAATTGTGCCTTGAGAGAGATATTGAAGAGATTAGGTGCTTAGGATGTGAAAAGGGTCCAGAGCTGAAGACAGAATAATAACACTGAAGGATTCTGATCAATTCAGTATGACCAGAACTTAAGGGTATGATAGTGATAGTGGTCGTAAGCAGAAAGATGGTGAGGTGTAAGGCTGGTGAGAAAAGTGTGAGTATGATGGCTCTTAAAAGCCATGGTCATGAATTGGTCTTCACTTTGTAGGAAATGGATAGTCATTAAAACATTTTAAACAGGGGTGTGACATGATCATATTTACATTACAGAAAGATTATTCTGGTTGCAATCTAGAGAATGATTTGGAGAGGGGCAAAACTTAGAGGCATGGAAGCCAGTGAGGAGACTGTTGCAGTGATCTAAGTGAGAGCAAGTTTTGAGAAAAGTATTAAGAATGGGAAAAGAGAGATGATCATCTAACTGCTATCTTTATTACAATATTACCTCTGCTTCTCTCCATACATCTTTTTCTTTTCCCATTCATAACCAGAATCCTTGAGTCTACTTCTTCTTTAGTGAAAAGAGTATTTAATGGGCAACTATGTTTCTATTTTACTCTCTCAAAGTAATTCCTATCATGACACTTTTCAAATACCTAATTTCACTGAAAAAAAAAAGACTCTCATTTAAATTTTGGTAAATTTTAAGTATTTTAAATATTTAAATTTAAACATGTTAACACATTTGAACAGTACAGATTTTACAAAGAGTTTTATGAAGTGGATGCCTCACAAATATATTCAGACTATGATGAGGCTCAATTTTGTTAATCTATTTTTTAAAAGATTTTATTTATTTCTTTGAGAGAGAGAGAGAGAGAGAACATGAGCCAGGGGAGGGGCATGAAGGAGGGAGAAGCAGATTCCCCGCCGTGTACAGAGCCCAATGCAGAGATGCAGAGCCTATACAGAGCCAAGATGGAGGCCAATGCAGAGCCTGATATGGAGCCAACTCCATGACCCTGGGATCATGACCTGAGCGGGAAGTCAGACACTTAGCTAACTGAGCCACCTATGTGCCCCTTGTTAATATGTTTTAGATCCTACAATATGAACACAGTTTTTCTCTCTCATCTATGCATATATTTCACATAAAAGACATTCCAAATTCATCTTAAAATATGAACCAGAGAAATAATTTAATGAAAAAAATCTAATTGTACTCAGAAAGGAAACAATAAATGAGCCAAAGACAAAAAAAAGCCTTCATTTAAAAAAAAGTCATTTATCAACTCATTAATTGTATTAATAACATACTTGTAAAGGACTTTGTAATTTAAAATGGTTTCACATTAATTTTCTAATTTTAATTAAAAGAAAAACACTTAAAAATTTAGTCAGTAATAAGACTACAAATCTTAATGTGGAGTTAATACTCATTATTTCTAGGATGGTTTGTTTAATTATAAGGGAGATACTTGCTGAATACCTACTATGTGTTCGTGATTATTCTAAATGCACTGGCAAATAGCAATGGGTTTGTATAGAGTTTCTCCCTTGATTACACTATGGTTCTCTCTATTTCCCAACTAGGGAAGGACAAATGATTGAATAAACATAATTTAGTGTTAGCAAGAACAATAGTCTAAATATCTAGAGATACAGTTTTTATTAAGTTTGGGATTTTGAGTCTAGAAAAAGGTCTGGATTTATATTATATATTTTCATTTCTAAACAATGCCTAGGGGAAAAAATCCCTCCCCAATTTTAAGAGAACTGCTTTAATTCTCATGTATAATATTGCCAAGAGAGAGTTTTACTACATTATATATGACAATGTATTTTATTTCTAAAATGATAACATATTGTTATGCTTAGTGGAAATATTAACTTTAATAGTTCAGACAGATCTTGTTTTCTCATGGCCTTATATTGCATTAATTCCAGCCATATTTCTGTTTCTTATTATATATTTCTACTACCAAGTGGTTAGAAAAATGAAAAAGGTTTTAAGAAGTCAGTTGCATGCCTTCCATTTTTTTTCTTGTATTTTTACTTTAAACAATGCATATTCCACTGAGGGGTGAAGGGATGTGTGAGCATCTGGGTCCTTGTCTGCTGCCACCTGTGATAACCTGCATTAATCTTTAAATCCTTTCCCTGTTTCCTGAAAAACACTGACAAAGTTAATCAGTCACAAAGTTAATTAGAATTTAGTTCCCTTAAAAATGGCTCATCATCTTCAGCAATTCTCTGTACCACTGGAAGATACAGTTTAGAGAGAATGGTTGCAGTGATGCTTATCGAAGTAATTGAAAAATGGGGAGGTATATTTTAGATTCAATCATTTTTTGAGTTCCGACTTTGGAATATGTTACGAATTAAACTCTATAACACAAAAAGATACGCTGAACTCTTAACCTCCAGTACCTATAAATGTGATCTTATTTGGAAATAGGGCCTTTGCTGATATACTCAAGTAAAGATTAGGTCGTTAGGATGGGCCCTAATTCAATATGATTGATGTCTTTATAAGAAAAAAAGGCATGGAGACTATACAGGGAGAATGCCATATGAAAAACAGAGGCATAAATGGGAGTAATACAGCTGAAAGACAAGGAATGCTAAGGGCTTCTGGTCATTAGCAGAAGGCAAGAAAAGATTCTACACAGTCACAGAGGGAGAATGGACCCGTTGACCCTGTGATTTCAGACTTAGAAGCCTCTACAACACTAAGAGGATAAATTTCTGTTGTTTTAGGCCATCTAGTTTATGCACTTTATTATAGTCATCATAGGAACCAATATAGAATGTAAACATATTTTTTTTCTCCAAGGGAATAAGGAACATGTAGGCATGTTGACTACAAGATACAGGGTTGAATGAAGCCAAGAGGCCAAATGTCAGTGACTCCGTGCTTCTAAAATACAGTCTGGTTCAAGTAAAGGAGTGATTACTATTTTCTAATTAGCTGCAAGGTGGTGGATAACCCTTGTTTTTTTCTAACTCACTTTTTCTTTAAACTTTTCATTTTAAGAACTAAATGATGTCATACCTAAGTAGATTCACATGCAATAAAGTATTTGGATACTACTGTATTTCCTTGGATTTCAGAAAGAAAGAGTCCAAAAATGTTAAGCAAACAGCTATGTCTGATCCTACTTTAAAATATAAGATAATGATTGAAGAGGGATAAATGTTCTCAAAAATGGAGTTATGACTATGATTATGAATAATAATATGAAGGAAGAAAAGATTAAAGCACCCAAAGCAATCAGTGAAACTACAAATGAACTTTTTGTGAACCTAGATTTGTAAAGATTTCTGATTGTATCAAAAGAGACCATGAGAAGACTGTTTACGCAGGTAATGGCCAAAATGAACTGAAATTTGAGGTTGATGGTAATATTGATGAGTGACAACAAAGAACAAAAAAACTTATTGTTAAAGCTTTTTCAGAATTTGTGATCATTGCAGAGCATTTTTAAAATGTCATTAAAAGAGGGGCGCCTGGGTGGCTCAGTCATTAAGGGTCTGCCTTTGGCTCAGGGCGTGATCCTGGCGTTATGGGATCAAGCCCCGCATCAGGTTCCTCTGCTGGGAGCCTGCGTCTTCCTCTCCCACTCCTCCTGCTTGTGATCCCTCTCTCTCTGGCTGTCTCTCTCTGTCAAATAAATAAATAAAATCTTTTAAAATAAATAAATAATAAATAAATAAATAAATAAATAAAATGTCATTAAAAGAATGTGAAAGAAACATGAGTATATAAGGTGAGAAGGCGGTTCTATCTGCCCTGAACAAATTTGTCAATGGCATTCCAAACTTCAGTGTTTGTTTATCAGGAATCATGGGGAAATATATAAATGTTGCCAAGTGTTAGAGTATCGTTGATGAAAGCAGTGATAGTTAGCCTAGAAAATAGAAGGGAGGCATAATAGCTTTTAAAACCTTGGAATTTGGAGATTTAGAAAGATGGTAGAGTAGAAAAGCTCAAGGAACTTATTTCCCCACAGAAATGAAATTTTTAAAAAACCCTAAATACTGGCTAAAATAACTTTATGGGAGGTCTGAAAAACAAAGGATTATCAGATATATATGATTTTGTATGATATCAGATAAATAGTTTGCAAAAGTTTTCCCCCATTCTATAAGTTGTCTTTTCACTTTCATGATAGTGTCATTTGATGCACAGAAGTTTTTAATTTTAGTGAAGCCTGATTTACCATTTTTTTGGTTACATATGCTTTAGGTGTCATGTCTAGGAAATTACTGCGCAATCCAAGACAGAAAGATTTATACCCATTTTTCTTCTAAGAAGTTTACAGATTTAGCTCTTACATTTAGGTCTTTAAACAAGTTTAAGTTAATTTTGTATATGGTGTGAGGTAGGAGTCTAACTTCCTTTGTTTGTACGCAGATATCCAGTTGTCCCAGCACCGTTGTTAGTCTATTCTTCACCCAATGAATTGTCTTAATACCATTGTCAAAAAACAATTGACCATAAGTGTTAATTTCTAGATCTTCCAGTGTTCCATATGTTTATCATTATGCCAGTAAAACAATCCTAATTACTGTAACTTGTAGTAAGTTTTTAAATTAGGAAGTATGAGGCTTTCAATTTTGTTCTGCCTCTCAAGGTTGCCTTTGCTATTCTGAGGGTCTTGCATTTTCATATGACTTTTAGAATGAGTATGTCAACTTTTGCAAAGGACAGCTCTGGTTTTGATAAGAATAGCATTCAATCTATCCATCACTTTGAGAATGCTTGCCATTTTAACAATATTAAGTATTCCAATCTACAAATACAGGATCTCTTGCCATTTATTTAGGTTTTTAAAAAAGTTCATTCAATGATACTTTCCAGTTTTCATTGTACATGTTTTGCATTTCTTTGTTCAGATTTATTCCTGTTTTACTCTTTTTCATACTATTGTAAAACAATTTTTAAATAAATTTTCTTATAGTTACTACCTAGTGTATAGAAATGCAATTGATTTGGGTGTATTGATCTTGTATTCTGCACTCTTACTGAAGTCATTTAAAAGCCCTAATACTTTTTCTGTTAATATTTTGGGCTTTTCTATCTACCAGATCACGTCATCTGTGATAGATACAGTTTTACTTCTTCCTTTCCAATATCAATATGTTTTGTTTATTTTTCTCACCTGATTGCTCTGGATAGAACCTCCAGTACAATGTAGACAAATGGCAAGAGCGTCTAGACATTCTTGTCTTGTTTCTAATTGTAAGGTTAAGTACTATCTTTCAGCAAAAAACATGATGTTACATATGTATGTTTCATAGATGCCCTTTTCAGTTTAAGGCAGTACTTTTCTGTTTCTAATTTATTCGTTTTTATCATAAATTTTATCAAATTCTTTTTTTTCCTGCATCTATTGATTAGATTATATTATTTTTTCCTCTTTCTATTACCATGGTATATTATGATTTTTGTATGTTAAATCAGCCTTGCATTCCTGAGGTAAATTCCATTTGGTCATGATGTGTGATCTTTTTAATGATGTATGTCCACTGCTAGATTCAGCTTGCTAGTATTATCTTGATGGTTTTATATCTATATTCATAAGAAACTTGGTTTATAGTTTTCTTACAATATTTTTATCTGGTGTTGATATCAGGGTAATGTTGGCCTTGTAGAATGAGCTGGTAAATATTTCTTCTTTCATTTTTTGGAAGAGTTTGAAAAGGATTGGTGTTAATTCTTTAAATGTTTGGTAGAATTAGCCAGGGAAGCCATCTGCTTCTAAGCTTTTCTGAGGGGATAGGAAACTTTTTGATAACTAATTTAAGCTCTTTACTTGATATAGATCTATTTAGACTCATCTTGTAGTTTCAGTAGTTTTGCATTTCTAGGGATTTGTTCATTTCATCTAAGCTGCGTAATTTGTTGGTATATCATTATTCACAATATTTCCTTACAGCCCTTTTTTCTCCTGTATGGATGGCTGTAAAACCCCTGCTTTCATTCTTGATTCCACTTGATTCTAGTAATCTTAGCGTTCTCTCTTTTGCTCTTGGTCAGTCTTAGCTATAGGTCTACTAAATCTGTTGGTCTTTTCAAAGGACCATGTTTTCAGTTAGTTCTCTCTATTGTTTTTCTCTTATTTATCTCATTTGTTTCCATTCTAATACTGTTTATATATTTTCCCTACTTCCTCTGTGTTTAGTTACCTCTTTATTTTTTGGTATCTTAAGGTGGGAAGTTAGGTTATTGATTTGAGATTTTTCTTCTTTTATCTTTTTCTTTTTTCTTTCTTTTTTTTTTAGAGAGGAAGAAAAAGTGGGGGAGGGGCAGAGGGAGTGGGAGAGAGAATCTTAAGGAGGCTCCATGCCCAGTGTGGAGACCAGCATGGGGCTTGATCTCACAGCCCTGTATTCAAGACCTGAGCAGAAATCAAGAGTTGGATGCTTAACCAACTAAGCCACCCTCTTCTTTTTTTAATATAAGTGTTTTCAGCTATAAATTTTCCTCTAAGTGCTACTGTTTCTGTGTTCCATACATTTCATGTTGCATGTTTGTTCTCACTTATCACAAAATGTTTTCTAATATCCCTTGTGATTTTAATCTGACCCATTGGTTATATGGAAGTATATTGCTTAATTTCTATATATTTGTGAATTTACCAATTTTCATTTTGTTTGATTTCTAATTTAATTCCATTTTGATCAAAGAATGTATGCTTTCAGTTATTTTAAATTTATTGAAAAATGTTTCATGGTCTCATATATGATCTATTGAGAATGTTCCATGTGTCCTTGAGAAAAATATATGTTTGGTTGTTTTTAGTTGGAGTGTTCTATAGATGTCTATGAGGCCCAGTTGCTTTATAGCTTTGTTCAACTCCTTATTTCCTCATTGCTATTCTCTCTAGTTCTATCCATTATTATAAGTGGGTGTAATGAAATGTCCAACTATTATGGTGAATTGTCTATTCCTGCATTGAAATCTGTCAGTTTTTATTTTATGCATTATGGGGCTCTGTATTTAGAGCATACATGTTTATAATTATTATATCTTCTTGCTGAACTGACCTTTTTATCATTACAAAATGTTTCTCATTGTCTCTAATAATTTTTGTCTTAAAGTCTATTTTTTTGACATTAATATAGGCGTTTCCAAGTCTCTTCTGGCTACTGTCTCCATGGTATATAATTTTCCCTTTCTCTAGTTTCAACCTATTTGTGTCTTTGAGTCTAAAGTATGTTTCTTATAGAAGGCATATGATAAATTTTTTATTTCACTCTTCCAAATTATGCCTTTATTTAAAATGTTGAACTCGGGGAGCCTGGGTGGCTCAGTCAGTTAAGTATTTGCCTTTGGCTCAGGTCATGGTCCCAGAGTCCAGGGATGGAGCCCTGGGTGGGGCTCCCTGCTCAGCAGGGAGCCTGTTCTTCCCTCAGACCCTCCCCTCTCTCGTGTTGTCTCTCTCTCTCACTCTCTTTCTCTCAAATAAATAAAACCTTTTAAAAATTTAAAAAAATAAAATGCTTAACTCATTTACAATTAATGTAATTACTGATAAATAGGATTTGTATCTTACATTCTGATATTTATTTTCTATGTCTTACATCTTTTTGCTCTCTTCTTCCATTATATTATCTCCTGTTCTGTTAAATAATACTTTTTTAAAAATATTTATTTATTTTTATTTTAGAGGGAAAGAGAGCATGAGCAGGGGGAGGGGTGGAGGGAGATGAGAGAGAGAATCTTCAAGCACACTCCCCACTGAATGCAGAACTCAACCTGGGGCTTGATTTCAGGACCCTGATATCATGACCTGAGCTGAAATCAAGAGTTGGGCACTTAACCAACTGAGCCACCCAGGCGCCCCTATATAATACTTTCTAATGCATTATTTTAATTCCCTCACTGATTTTAGTATACTTTTAAACTTTATTTTTGTAATTACTCTGGGCATTACAATAAATATCTAAACTTATAATAATCTATGTCAGATTAATAGCAATTTAAATTCAGTAATATGCAAAACTGTTTCTTCTCTATATCTTCATTCTTACTTCCCTTCTTTGTGCTATTATTCTCACAGAAATTAATTCTTTATATACTCTATGTCCATCAACACACATTTGTAACTATTGCTTTATTCAGTTGTCTTTTATATCTGATAAAAGAAGAAAAATGTTACAAACAAAAATGTATTTATATTGTCTCTTACTTTTACTTAGTAGTTACCTTTACCAGTGCTCCTCATTTATTCATGTGGATTCAAGTTACTGTCTAATAACCTTTCATTTCCTCTTGATTTGAATTACTGTCTTGAGTTCACTTGCTTTCAGCCTGAAGATCTCCCTTTAGTATTTCCTGTAGAATTGATCTGCTAGCAATGATTTTTCCCCCCTGGGAATGTTTTAAGTTCTCCTTTATTTTTGAAGTATAGTTTTGCTAAATATAGAATCCATGGTTTGTAATCTTTTTCTTTTAGCATCTTAAATATATCATCCCACTGCCTCTGTTCCATGGTTTCTGGTGACAAAACAGCTGTTAATTTTATCGAGGATTCCTTGTACATAATGAATCTCCTTTCTATTGCTTCTTTAGTTTCCTCCTTTATCTCTGGCATTTGACCATTTGACTATGATGTGTCTATAGATCTCTGTGTTTATCCTACTTGATGTTCATTGAGTTTATTGGATGAGTTTACTAACATTTTTCCTCAAATTTAGAAAGATTTTGGCTGTTATTCAAATAGTCTTTTTTTTTTTGTACAGGCATGCCTCATTTTATTGTGCTTTGCTTTAATTCTTCTAATGTTTTTTTATTATATTATGTTAGTCACCATACAGTACATCCCTGGTTTTTTATGTAAAGTTCGATGATTCATTAGTTGCGTATAACACCCAGCGCACCATGCAATACGTGCCCTCCTTACTACCCATCACCAGCCTATCCCATTCTGCCACGCCCCTCCCCTCCAAAGCCCTCAGTTTGTTTCTCAGAGTCCATAGTAACTCATGCTTCATTCCCCCTTCTGATTACCCCCCTTTCTTTATCCCTTTCTTCCCCTACCGATCTTTCTAGTTCTTATGTTCCATAGATGAGAGAAATTATATGATAATTGTCTTTCTCTGCTTGACTTGTTTCATTTAGCATTATCTCCTCCAGTGCCGTCCATGTTACAGCAAATGTTGAGAACTCGTTCTTTCTGATAGCTGAGTAATATTCCATTGTATATATGGACCACAACTTCTTAATCCAGTCATCTGTTGAAGGGCATCTTGGTTCCTTCCACAATTTAGCTATTGTGGACAATGCTGCTATGAACATTGGGGTGCATATGGCCCTTCTCTTCACTACGTCTGTATCTTTGGGGTAAATACCCAGTAGTGCAATGGCTGGGTCATAGGGTAGCTCAATTTTTAACTTTTTAAGGGACCTCCTCAATGTTTTCCAGAGTGGCTGTACCAACTTGGATTCCCACCAACAATGTAGGAGGGATCCCCTTTCTCCACATCCTCCCCAGCAATTGTTGTTTCTTGCCTTGTCAATTTTTGCCATTCTAACTGGTGTAAGGTGGTATATCAGTGTGGTTTCGATTTGAATTTCCCTGATGGCTAATGATTTTGAACATTTTTTCATGTGTCTCTTAGCCATTTGTATGTCATCATTGGAAAAGTGTCTGTTCATATCTTCTGCCCATTTAATGATTTGTTTGTTTCTCACGTATTGAGTTTGAGAAGTTCTTTGTAGATCTTGGATACCAGTCTTTTATCTGTAGTATCATTTGCAAATATATTCTCCCATTCTGTGGGCTGCCTCTTCATTTTTTTGACTGTTTCCTTGGCTGTACAGAAGCTTTTTATCTTGATGAAGTCCCACAAGTTCATTTTATCTTTTGTTTGTCTTGCCTTTGGAGATGTGTCATGAAAAAGGTTGCTTTGTCCAATGTCGTAGAGGGTGCTGCCTATGTTCTCCTCTAGGATTTTGATGGATTCCTGTCTCCCATTGAGCTCTTTCATCCATTTGGAGTTTATCTTTGTGTATGGTGTGAGAAAGTGGTCAAGTTTCATTCTTGTGCATGTAGCTGTCCAATTTTCCCAGCACCATTTATTGAAGAGACTCTTTTCCACTGGATGTTTTTTCTTGCTTTATCAAAGATTAGTTGCCCAAAGAGCCGAGGGTCCATTTCTGGGCTCTCTATTCTGTTCCATTGGTCTATGTGTCTGTTTTTGTGCCAGTACCATGCTGTCTTTGTGATCACAGCTTTGTAGTACAGCTTGAAATCCAGCAATATGATGCCCCCAGCTTTGTTTTTCCTTTTCAACAGTTCCTTGGCGATTCGGGGCCTTTTCTGGTTCCATACAAATTTAAGGACTATTTGTTCCAGTTCTTTGAAAAATGTCATTGGTATTTTGATCGGGATAGCATTGAAAGTGTAGATTGCTCTGGGTAGCATGGACATTTTAACTATGTTAATTCTTCCGATCCATGAGCATGGAATATTTTTCCACCTTTTTGTGTCTTCCTCAATGTCTTTCAAGAGTCATTTATAGTTTCTAGAATATAGGTCCTTTACATCTCTGGTTAAGTTAATTCCAAGGTAACGTATGGTTTTTGGTGCTATTGTAAATGGGATGGATTCCCTAATTTCTCTTTCTTCTGTATCATTGTTTGTGTATAGAAATGCAACTGATTTCTGAGCATTGATTTTGTATCCCGCCACATTACTGAATTGTTCTATAACTTCTAATAGTTTGGGTGTGGATTCTTTTGGTTTTCCCATATAGAGGATCATGTCATCTGTGAAGAGAGACATTTTGACTTCTTCTTTGCCAATTTGGATACCTTTTATCCCTTTTTGTTGTCTGATTGCTGTTGCAAGGACTTCTAGTACTATGTTGAATAATAGTGGTGAGAGTGGGCATCTTTGTCGTGTTCCTCATCTTAAGGGAAAGGCTTTCATCTTTTCCCCATTGAGAATGATATTTGCTGTAGGATTTTCATAGATGGTTTTTATGAGAATGAGGAATGTACCCTCTATCCCTACACTCTGAAGGGTTTTAATCAGGAAAGGATGCTGTATTTTGTCAAATGCTTTTTCTGCATCTATTGAATCATGTGATTTTTGGCTTTTTCATTCTGGGTAAAATCTAAGACACTGATCAATTTGTGAATGTTGAACCACCCTTGCATCCCAGGGATGAATCTCATCATTTTTCTCTTTCTGTTTTTTTTTTTTCTAGGAATCCTGTTCTTATATGTTGTCCTTAGTGGTGTCTCACAGATCTCTGAGCTTCTTTTAATTTTTCTTCATTCTTTCTGTTTCTTTGACTGGATACTTTAAATTGGGCTTTCTTCAAGTTAGCTTTTTCCTTTTTGTGCTTGCTCAAATCTGTTATTCAACAGCTCTAGTGAATTTGTCACAACTGTGAAGAAATTCTATTTTTCCTAATACTTTCTTTCTATTGATATTCTCAATTTGGTAATTTATCATTTCCATATTTATTATTGTTTTTTAAAATATGGTTTCCTTTAGTTCTTTGGGCATCCTTAAAATAGCTGATTTAGAGTCTTTGTACAATGTCTGGGTATTCTCAGGGAGAGTTTTTATTAATTGTTTCTAGAGTCTTTGTACAATGTCTGGGTATTCTCAGGGAGAGTTTTTATTAATTGTTTCTTTCCTTTGTATGGGCCATACTTTCTTGTTTCTTTGCTCACCTCATAATTTTTTTGTCAAAAACTGAATTTTTCAAATGACATAGAAATTGATAATCAGATTATCTTCCCTATCCAGGGTTTATTGCTATTGCTGTGTGTTGTTTTTTATTTTATTTGTTGTTTAGTTACTTTTCTAAACTAATTCCATGAAGTCTTTGTTGGGTGTGGCTATTCATTTAATGTAGTGCTTATGTGGAATCAGTAATTCTCCTAGTCTTTTCCACAGAGCTCTTTGTGCTTAGTCAGGCCCACATTTAACACTCAGCCAGGTAATTAAAAATTTCAATCTAATGGATTCCTCCAAAATTCACATTTCACTTTCTGCTTGTACAAAATCTCAAGATTAGCCAGAGGTGAGAGCTTAAGGCCTTCTCATATCCTTCTTGGACATTCACACAGCTCTAGACACGTGCATAACTATACACATGAGCATCTACATTCCCAGGAATGTCTCTGAGCATTTCAAAGCCTCCTTGGAAATCTTAATTTCTAGATTTTTTAAAAAGCTTTTTGGATAGCCTGCCTTAGGCAGCTACAAGTTAATCAATTTAATGTTTTTTCTTTCCTTTTCTTTTTCTTTCTTTATTTTATTTTATTTTTTTGACATATGCCCCCAAGGAGAATTTTTTTCGTGCTGGGCAAGTTCCATGTCTGGTCAAATAAAAACTGCTTTGCAAGTGGGATTTTTCAGGGAACTACCAGACAGGTCGAATAATGACATTTCTCTGGAAATGAGGCTTTGAAGGGCCTCCAGCCCCATTCTGCTGCCTCTAGTGGCTGTCAAGCCCCATTTTGTCACCTCCAGTGGCTGTGTGGCTGTTCCTTTTCACCAAGATTGAGGGTTGTTGGCTTTCGGAGTTACTGTGGAACTGGAGGGGATAAAAAGATGGTAATAAGGCAAACTAAAACCTATAAAAATTACTCATTTCACTAAGACTGAGGTTTCTGTTTTTTTTTTCTTTCTTGAATAAACATTCTTCAGACTTTTGCAAGATTTTGGTGAATTTCCATAATTCTGAGAAATTTGAGTCTGTGTGCATTTTTGCCTGTTTTTTCATTGCTTTCTTGAAGAATAGAATTTCCAGAGGTTCTTCTCTACCATTTTTGGTTACCTTCCTCTTTCTGGTTTTGTATGTAATTTTTTATTAGAACACAGCCATGCTTATTTATTTATATATTTATTTATTTATATAATTATTTCACATTACAATGGCAGAGCTAAGGAGTCACAAGAGAGACTGTATAGCCTACAAAGTAAAAAATATTTACCATCTGGCCTTTTACAGAATAAGTCTATTTACAAGGCACTTTTATATTATGGTGGAGATTAAACCAATTCAGTTGTTTCTAACCTGTATTCCATCAGAATCAAAATGGTAATGCTGGTTTAAAATTTAGACCAAAGGCCCCACACCCAGAAAGTCCGATTCGGTAGATGTGGGGTACATCAAGCAAGTCTGTATTTTTAAAAATAATCAAAAATTCTGATGAAGACAGTCCTCTCACTGGGAACAACTTCAACTGATTTTTAGTGTCCTTTCTAAATCTATGATTCTATACATTAGACATCTTATATCAAGGCCTAGTGACAATAAATGAGGAAAATAATAAATGTTCATTATTGAGCATTTTGTTTTTACTTATTGTCAATAGTAGTTCCATTTTATTTAAATTGATTCATCTCTAGTTTATTTTTTTAAGATTTTATTTATTTATTTGACAGAGAGAGAGAGAGAACACAAGCAGGGGGAGTTGCTGAGGGAGAGGGAGAAGCAGGCTCCCCACTGAGCAGGGAGCCAAATGCAGGGCTTGATCCCTAGACCCTGAAATCATGACCTGAGCCAAAGGTAGATGCTTAACTGACTGAGCCACCCAGGAGCCCCAGATTCATCTATAGTTTATTATAGTTATTAGCTCATGGACAAAGAATTAATGGACCAGAAAGGATGCATTTTTACAAGTGTGTGTAAATTGCCCTTTACTAATATTTTCTCTTAAGGGCCCAGGTGTACTCAATTTTCTTACTTGATTGCCAGATCTAAAGAAGGCCCAGGGCCCTATTTAAGCTTATAAACTATTCCTTTTTATAGAATAGAGTTATAATGAAGTTTCTAATTGATGAAGTTTGCAGTGGACACTGTCTTTTTATGGATCCATCCCGTATTCATGGCATACACATAATTACTTCATTTGATGAATGAGCAATAACAGGAGGACTTACCTATATATGAGAATACTCCACTCAAGGTTATCTATTCATCCATCTGAAACCTTCTCTCAATGTCTTTTGTTCCTAAAAGTTTTTACTAATGAAATCGATTGATATTTATTTTTTCAAGCTTAAAAAAAATCTCTAAGAAAAATACTTCTGTGTGTTGGTTTGAAGACTTAATGAATTTTGATCCCCTCAGTCTACATTTACCAAAGGATGAAAGTGCATTAATTATACAGAAAGATTAACTTTTGCTCAACAAGAGATAAGCAAAAAAACTCAAAAATACCTGAAATTTCACCTCTCTCAGAAGGGTGATTAAGCCAGCTGTGACATCAAAGATACCTTTTAGTTGGTCAATAATAAAAATTACTACCAAGAATAATGAGGTAGTCCTTACATAATTCAACAAAATACCAAAGATCGAGTGGCTTAAATAACAGAAATTTATTTTGTCATAGTTCTAGAGGCTGGAAGTCTAAGATCAAGATGCCAGAAGGGTTGGTTTCCTTTGAGGCCTCTCTCCTTGGCTTGCAGATGGCTCCCTTCCTGCTGCCTTTTCCCACGGTTATCCTTTTGTGCATACACATCCCTGATGTCCTTTCCTATTCTTTAAGGGCCCTACTTATATTGGATTTGTGCCCAAACTGATGGCCTCATTTTAACTTAGTCATCTCTGAGTATACTTTATTTCCAAATACAGTTACATTCTGAGATTCTAGAGGTTAGGAGTTCCTGTATGGATTTTGGTGGAAGACAATTCAGCCCTTAGCATGGGTGATGACAGAGTAAACTATAATTTATAATATTCATATTTATCTGAGCCTGTGTGTCTTTTAAAAATTATATAAATGAAAAAAATGTAGAAAAAATAGAGGGAAATGAGGTCAGATCACATAGAAATGATGGAAGCAGTAGAATGAATATTCACAGAACGTTAAAATGAAAATCTATATAATGCAGCAACAGCAGTAGGAATAATGTAGAGATAATAAAGTCCACGAGTTAGTAGTGCTTTAGTTGCATTCCACAAGCTATGTGTAGTTTTTTTTAAATTGTCACCCACTTCAAATTATATACTCACTTCCATTTTCATTGTCTGTAATCCATTAATTACATGAAAAGTGATTTTTTAATTTCTAAACATATGAGATTTTAGTTGTCTCTCCATTACTGATTCTGAATTTTAAACATTATGGTAATAGAATGTGGTCAGTATACAGTTGACCCTTGAAAAATGCAGGTGTTGGGGTACCAACCCCCATCAAAAATCTGCATATAACTTTTGACTCCCTAAAACTTAACTACTAATAGCCTACTGTTGGCTAGAAGCCTTACCAGTAACATAGACAGCAATGAACATGTGTTTTGTATGTTATATGTATTCTATACTATATTCTTAAAGTAAGCAAGGGAAAAGAAAATGTTATTAAGAAGATAATTAGGAAGAGAAAGTACATATTTATTGAAAAAATCCACATATAAGTGGACCTGCACAGTTCAAACCTATGTTTTTAAGAGTCATCTGTAGTATTTACTTTTGGTATTTGTTGAAAACTGTTTTGTGGGCTATTATGCAGTCAGATGTTAAAAATAGTCTATGTGTGTTTGAAAATAATGGATATTTTAAAATTGTTAGGTATATAGTTTTATATATGTCCACCAGATTAAACTGGTTAATTGGACCAATTAGATATTTTATACTGTTATGATTTGTTGTTATGTTCAGTCATTTGGTATCTGAGAGATATGTTAAAAATCTTCCAGTATGATTGTGGAGTTAATGTCTGCATATATGTATAATCATTTTTCTTTATACACTTTGAGACTATATTGCTTGATGCACTCAGGACCAGGATTTTAATCTCTTCCTACTGAAGTGTTCCTTGTGATTTTTTTGTAAAGATGCTGTTTATATTCTAAAATGCCTTTAATGTGAAAGTCTATTTTAGTATTATTTTTGCTACATCAGCTTTCTTTTGGATTGCATCTACCTTTTTCCATTTTATTTTTATATTTATTTACTTATGTTTGTTTTGTCTTTAAATTTTATCATTGAAATGCTCAAGGTTGCAAAAAGAAATAGAATAGTCTAATGATTCTGTCATGTAATCATCTCCATAATTTAATAATGGTCAATATTTTATAATTTTTTTCTATCACATATCCTATTCTTGTTTAGCCTCTTCATAAATTAAAGAAAACAAACCACAATAGTTTATCCCAGATCCTACTCCTCCCTGCTTACAATTTTTGCTAATATTTTAGTTC
Organism: Ursus americanus; assembly: GCF_024610735.1. NCBI lineage: Eukaryota > Metazoa > Chordata > Mammalia > Carnivora > Ursidae > Ursus > Ursus americanus. The sequence continues at coordinate 34,312,964 of NC_142164.1, read as the reverse complement.
CTTCTGGTTACATACCAAACTCATTATTAATAATAGTGGTATTTGTAGTCAATTAAAACTTAGATTAATACATATATTTATATACAGATGGCCAACAGACACATGAAAAGATGCTCAATATCACTCATCATCAGGGAAATGCAAATCAATACCACAATGAGATATCACCTCACACCTATCAGAATGGCTAAAATTAACAACACAAGAAACAAGTGTTGGTGAAGATGTGGAGGAAAAGGAACCCTCTTGCACTGTTGGTGGGAATGCAACCTGGTACAGCCAATGTAGAAAACAGTATGGAAATTCCTCAAAAAATTAAAAATAGAACTACCCTATGATCCAGTAATTGCACTACTGGATATTTACCCAAAGAATACAAAAACACTAATTTGAAAGGATAAATGTTTTTTGCAGCATTATTTACAGTGGCCTAACTATGGAAGCAGACCAAGTGTCCATCAACGGAAGAATGGATAAAGAAGTGGTATATATGTACAATGGAATGTTATTCAGCCATAGAAAAGAATGAAATCTTGCCATTTGCAACAACACAGATAGAGCTAGAGAGTATAATTCTAAGTGAAATAATTCAGAGAAAAACAAATACTATATGGTTTCATTGATATGTGGAATTTAAGAAACACAACAAACCGATAAAGGACAAAAAAAAGAGACAAACTGAAAAACAGACTCTTAACCATGGAGAACAAACATGGTTACAAGAGCAGAGGTAGGTTGCGGGAATGGGTGAAATGGGTGAAGGGGATTAAGAGTACACTTATCTTGATGAGTACTGAGTAATATATAGAATTATTTAGTCACTATATTGTACACTTGAAACTAATATAACATTATATGTTGACTATACAGGAATTAAAATTTAAAAAAATATATGTATTTATAAATTTCCTTATTTATCAGTACTTTTTACATTTAACTCATTCTTTCAGGGTTCACCTTCCTTTTTCCTAAAGTAAAATATTAGAAGTTTTAGAATGATATCTTGAGCTGAGATATTGGTCATTATTTACAATAGAAAGTAGAAGTAGATAAAATGTTTTCACATTATTCCTGTTGTAAGACAATAAAAGGCTGAATTAAGATGTTGCCAATGGAAATGGAAAAAGTGGTGAATCTGAGAAACATTTCAGAAATGATTAATTAGATATATGTTGTGAAATAGGGTGATGGGAATATGCTTAGTTTCTCTGCAGACTTAATATATTCCTGAGGAAGGCACAAACTCCATTTGGAAATACACAAAGGAGATTATAAATTCTGGACATATTAGAGTAATTTTGGAGATGCCTGGGTGGAAATATTTACTAGACATTTGAAAAAATGAGTCTCTCATGGTAGAAATTTGAACAAGGAGGTATGGAATTTATAATAGGAGCACATTGTTGAAATTCAGTATTCTAAATCCACCCCATCTTCTCCATCTCCCAAATTTGTACATAAATCTTGTCCTTCCTTCCTGAGAAGGGGGCTTTGCTAGTTTATCTCTGGTAATCTAATATATGCTAATTTGGTTTTAAGCATTGCTATTCAAAATGTTGTCTGCAGGGACAGTTAGAAATGAAGAAACATACATGAACAAATTGGATAATCTGGAAGAAATGGATAAATTCCTGGAAGTGTACAACCTACCAACACTGAATCATGAAGACAGAAAATCTGAACAGACCAGAAATAAGTAAGAGATTAAAGCAGTAATCAACAATCTTCCAAAGAAGAAAAATGAAGGATCAGATGGCATCATTGGTGAATTCCACCATACATTTAAGAAAGATTTAATGTGAATCTTTCTCAAAGCTTCAGAAAAACTGAAGAGGAAACATGACTTTCAAACTCATTTTTTGAGGCTAATATTACCCTGATACTAAAAGTCAGATTCGAATTCTATAAGAAAAGAAAATTATAGGTAAATATCTCTCTCTGTTGATCCTTGATGCAGAAGTCCTCAATGAAGTACTAGCAAATGAAATTTAATAACACGTTAAAAGGATCATTAAAATAATTAGTGGGATTTATTTGGGGTATGCAAGGATGGCTCACCATATGCATATCAATAAATGTGATATATCATGTTATCAGAATGAAGGATTAAAACCATCTGATCATCTTAACAGATGCAGAAAGAAATAATTTGATCAAATTTGACACCCTTTCATGATAAAAGCTCTCAACAAGCTAGGTAGAGAAGAAATGTACCTCAACCATATTAAAGGCCATACATGACAGGCCTATAGCTAACATCATATTCAATGGTGAAAAGCTAAAAGCTTTTTCTGTAAGAATAGGAACAAAGCAAGTGTGCCCACTCTTGCTATTTCTATTCAACATAGGACAGGAAGTTCTATCCAGAGCAATTAAGCAAGAAAAATAAATCATCCTTATCTGAAAGGAAGAAGTAAAACTGTCTCTATTTGCAGAAAACATGATTACTACATAGGAAACCCCAAATACTCCAACATAAACTATTAGAACTAATAAATTCAATAAAGTTGTAGGATACAAAATTAACATAAATCAATTATGTTTCTATACATTATCAATGAACTTCCCCCAAAAGAAATTAAGAAAACAGTCCCATTTACAATAACAACAAAAAGAATAAAACACTTGGGAATAAATTTAACCAAGGAACTGAAAACTCTGTACATTGGAAATTATAAAACACTGATGAAAATTGAAGATATAAATAAATGGAAAGATACACTGTGTTCATGGGGTAGAAGAATTAGTATTGTTAAAATGTCCACACTACCCAAAGCTATCTACAGCTTCTATGAAATTATTATAAAAATTCCCTTAGCAGTTTTCACAGTAGAAAAAGCAATCCTGGGGCGCCTGGGTGGCACAGCGGTTAAAGCGTCTGCCTTCGGCTCAGGGCGTGATCCTGGAGTTCCGGGATCGAGCCCCACATCAGGCTCCTCTGCTATGAGCCTGCTTCTTCCTCTCCCACTCCCCCTGCTTGTGTTCCCTCTCTCACTGGCTGTCTCTATCTCTGTCAAATAAATAAATAAAATCTTTAAAAAAAAAAAAGAAAAAAAAAGAAAAAGAAAAAGCAATCCTAAAATTCATATAAACCCACAAAAGTCCCCAAGTGGTGAAAGCACTCTTTAGAAAGAACAAAGCAGGAGGCACCACACACCTTGATTTCAAACTGTATTACAAAGCTTACAAAGCTAAAGTAAACAGTGTGATACTAGCATAGATGCAGACAGACCAAGGGAACACAATAGCCCAGAAATAAATTCTATATAGTCAACTTATCTTTGATAAGTACACCAAGAATACACAAATGGGAAAAGATAGTCTCTTCAATAAATGGTGCCATGAAAACTGGGTATTTACATGCAAAGAAATTAAACCTCAACCTTCCCTTATGCCATGTACAAAAAAATCAACTAAAAATGGATTAAAGACTTAAACATAAGTTCTGAAACTATAAGCATTTAGAAGAAAACACAGAGTTTGGTCTCAGCAATAATTTTTTTGGATATGACGCTAAAAGTCAGGGAACAAAAGTGAAAATAAATAAGTGGGACTACATCAAGTAAAAAGCTTTTGCACAGCAAAGGAAATAATCACCAAAATGAATAGACAACCTACAGAATGAAAGAAAACATTTTCAAACCATATATCTGATAAAGGGTCAATATCCAAAACATATAAGTAACAAGTCAGTAGCAAAAAAGCAAATAACTCAAATGAATAAAGGGCTTGAATAGTCATTTCTCCAAAGAAGATATATAAAGAGTCAGCAGGTATTTGAAAAGGTGCTCAACATCCCTAGTCATCAGGGAAATGCAAATTCAAGCCACAACATCACTTAACACCTGTTAGAATGGCTAGTATCAAAAAGACAAAAGTGCAGTGAGCATATAGAGAAAAGGGAATCTTAGTAAGCTATTGGTGGGAATGTAAATTGTTCCAGACACTGTCGAAAACAGTATTGAATTTTCTCAAAAAATTTTAAACAGCCATATGACCCAGAAATCCCACTTTTGGGTATTTGTCCAATGGAACCAAAATCAGGATCTGTTCATTTACAACCTCAGGAGCTGGGAACCCTACCAGATTCTCACATTGAAGAGCCAAGGGAGATCTCCTCAAGGGTCTAGAAGGAGGTGAGAAAGAGTAATCCATGTAAAATAAGACTCAGATCATTCTCTAAACAGATGCTTACTCTCCAGGGTTAAGACTTTATCAGAACCTTATCCCAGAGCCATAAGGAAAGAGACTTTCTCTAACCTTCCTGTTTCACTGATACTTGGTGGTGGAATAAATGAAATTAAAATATTTATACAATAAAAAAACACTTGTGAAGTTTGCAGGCCAAAGTCATAGGTCCACTAAAAACTGAGATGTAATTTGAAAATTATAGGATTCTTCCACTTCCCCATACCTTACAACCACCCAGAAGGGATCTAATATAACAATAGTGGATTAGTGCTGAAAGAGCTAAAAGATACAGAATCTCTATAAGGAAGAGTACTTAGGAAAGACCAAGGCAAGAGGGAAGATGAAAATAAGGACAACAGAGGAATTCAAAGCCTCTGGCACCTATAGTGACAGCAAATATTAAACAAAGTGCAATTTTTAGACACAATATCATCAGACTTCACACTAGAGGCTTATTTACCTCCATTCCTGACAAGTCTTCAAAAAAAAAAAACTATAAGCCATACTAAAGAGGCAAGTAAAAACGTGAAAACATGGTCCGCAGAAGAAAAGCAAGCTTCAGAACCAGATTCAGATATGACAGACCTGTCAAAAATATCATACAGAGAATTTTAAATAATTATGATTAGTATGTTAAGGCCTTTAATGGAAGAAGTTGACAGCATGTAAGAACAGTTGGATAATGTAAGCAGAGACATGAAAAGTTGAAGAATAAAAAGGAAATGCTATAAATCAAAAACACTGCAACAAAAATGAATAATGTCTTTGATGAGCTCATCAGTAGACTGGAAACAGCTGAGGAAATAATCAGCAAGCTTTAAGATATGTCAATAGAAATTTTCCAAACTGAAATACAAAAAATAAAGGAATGAAGAAACAGAACATTCAGGACATGTGGGACAATTTCAGAAGATGTGACATATTCATGATTAGAATGCCAGGATGAGAAGAGAGAATATAGCAGAAGAAACATTGGAAATAATTATAACCAAGAAGTATCCAAAATCAGTGATAGACACCAAACCAAAGACCAAAAAATCTCAGAGAACACCAAGAAGAATAAACATCAAAAGTACTAGACAGAGATATCATATTCAAATTTCAGAAAAGCAAGCACAGAGAGAATGACTTGAAAGGAGGCGGCAGAGTGAGGGGACACAATATTTATATAGGAACAAGAATAAGGATTACACAAAATTTCTCATTAGAGACCATGAAAGCAAGAAGAGAGTGGAGTAAAATATTTAAAGTATTGAAAGAAACAAACAACCAAGAATTCAATATCCAGTGAGGTAATTCTTCAAAATGAAAGAAAGACTTTCTCAGACAAACAAAAACTGAAATAATTCATCACTAGTAGACTTGTTATGCAAGAAATGTTAAAATATTTTCTTCAGACAGAAAAATAAAATTACGTAGCTCAGAACTTTAGAACTACATAAAAGAAGAAAGAGTATTAGAGAAAGAATGAATGAATATAAAATATAATCTTTTAGTTTTCTCATTCTCAAATTCTCCACAGCTCTAGGATGCTTCGTTCTTCTTTTTTAAATTTTTGTGTATCAATTTGGGTAATTTTTATTGACTTACCATCTAATTCATTGATTTATTTGCCTCAGTTAGCTTGAGTCTACCTAAAGAATTATCAAAAGCATTCTTCATCTCTATTACCATCTTTTTTAGGTCCAGCATTTCAATATGATTGTTCTATATAGTTTCCATCTTTCTGCTGAAAATTTCCATCTATTCATATCATCTGCCTTTTCCATGATGGCAGTTAGTATAATTAATCATGGTTATGTTTAAAATTTTTATTTTATAATCCCAACATTAGCTTCATCTCTGAAACTGGTTTTATTAATTGCTTTCAAACTTGTTCATTTTCCCCCCACACATGCACTTTTTTAGTGTCTTATTTTTAATTGAGTACTAAATATCATGTGTACAGCAATACAGACTGATGTAAATATAAGTTATTTTTGGAAATGGTCATTCTTTTTCCTCTTCTAGGCCTGTATTGTAGAGTGTTGTGTCAATCTTGTCAGGAGTGGAGCTGGGTATTGTGTTTGTTGTTGCTATGGAGACAAAAGACAAATGGTTGCTAGGTACTGGAAATTAGGAGGTTTTAACTACAAAGGGCACACTATGGTCTGAATGTTTGTGTCACCCCCCGAATTCATATGTTAAAATACTAGCTCTCAAGGTGATGGTACAAGGATGTGGGGTCCCTTTGGGAAATGATTAGAGTATAAGGGCAGAGCCTTGCTGAATGGAATTAGTATCCTTATAAAAGAGACCTAAGAAAGCCCTCTTGCCCTTTCTGCCAAATGAGGTTACAATGGAAAGACAGGCATATAAGAAGCAGGATCTCATTAAACACTGAATTAGCTGGCACATTGAATTTAGACTGTGAGAACTGTATTTATGTTGTTCATAAGCCCAAACAAACTAGAACAAAGCATGAGGGAACTTTTTGAGCTAATGGAAATGTTCTCTATCTTGATTTTGTTGTTTACACAATAATATGTATTTGTCAAAAGCTATAGAACTATATACTAAAAGAAGTATATTATACTTTAATAAACACATTTTTAAAAGTACTCCTTGTATACGTAGGCCTTGAAAAATACTGCTAGGTACTATATGGAGTATAGAAAAGAAGAGTTTAGGGAGTTTTCAGCCAAAATGTACAGTAAAAATGTATATTGAAGATACACAATTAAAAGTTAATATAACTATTTTAATATTTTTCTGAATTTGTTATTTTTGTAGTATTTATCAGTGCAATGTTTAATTTTATGTGTCAACTTAACTAGGCTAGCTACCACCCAGATAGCTGGTAAACCATTATTTCTGGGTGTGTCTGTGAAGGTGTTTCTGGAAAAGATTAGCATTTGGATGAGTAGACTGAGTAAAGATCCACTCTCACCAGTGTTGGTAGGCATCATCCAAACTGTGAAGCTTGGAATAGAACAAAAAGGCATGGTAAGGTGACTTTTCTCTCTTCTTGAGTGGGAACATCCATCTTCTCTTATCTTTGGATATCAGAGTTCTTTTGGCTGGGAGTTACAGCATCAAGCTTCCCTGGTTCACAGGCCTTTGGACTTGGATCCAGTTATATACCACCAGTTTTCCTGATTCTCTAGCTTGCACAGGGCGGATTATAGAACTTCTTGGTTTCCATAACCATGTGAGCCAATTTCTATAATAAATTTCTTGATATGTATGCACACACACACACATATGTATCAATCACTGTTTTTAGAAGTTGGGCATGCTATAGTGAGCAAACAGACAAGGTTCTTTTCGTCATGTGGCATGTATTTCAGCTGGGACAGTGTGGTGAAACTACTAGATGTAACCATTTTCTATTTTCCCTTCTTTCTGGCATACAACTAGACTATATTTTTCCAACCTCCCTTGCATTTAGTTGAACATGTGACTGAGTTCATGTGATTAAGTCCAGCAGAATATAACTAAAAGTGAATTTGAAGTCTGATCCATAGAATATTCCATGTGTGCTCTCCCATGCTCTTTCTCCTCTGGCTGCCTGGATGAGGAAGACAATGAGACTCTATGCTATTACAAATCAACAAGATGGAAGGTGCCATTGAATAGAAATGAGCCGGCAGTGGTATCTAAATAGCCATGTAGGACTGCTGGGTGAGTAACAAATAGTATTCTGTCTTCAAGACATCACATGTTTGGGTCTATTTTTATATTGGTTAGCCTCCTCTTAACTACTATGGGGAGAAATGCAGTAAACAAATGAATATATAATATGGGTACCAACATGTACTATGATAAAATAAGGCAGACCAAGGAAGGGAAGGGTAGCTGGGAAAGATCTCTATGAGAAAGTGACATCTGGTCAGAAATCTCAATTAAATAAGGGAGTCAATCACAAAACTAGAAGAAAAGTATTCTGGGAAGAGTTAACAGCAAATATAAAAACTCTGTGATGGGTAAATAGATTTGGTGTGTAGTTTAAAGAACAAGAAGAATCACATGGTAAAAAGTAAGCAAAGGAGAGTGTCAGGAAAGCAAGATAGAGGGACATATAGGAAAGAGATTATGTAGAATTTTACAAGCCATTATAAGATATGTGGATTTTACTCTAAATATGAGAAACCATGAATCAAGACATTCTCCAATTTACATTCATATATACATATATGAATATTATATATATATATAGTATATATGTATACAACTAATATTTTACTGAGGTGAAATTTACGTAGAACCAAATACACAAATCTTAAGTATACATATCAATAAATTTATACAACTACATATATATATATATATATATTTTTTTTTTTTTTACTACCACCAAGATCAAATACAGAACATTTCTATTATCCCAGAAAGTCCCCTACAAATATTTCCAATCACCCTGCTCTGCTACCCTCTACCACCATGGCAACAAATACTTTTCTGATTTCTATCACCAAAGATTGATTTTTAATGTCAACATGATACACTGACTACCTTCAAAATATGCATGTCCCCACACATGCTGAATGGTATGATAAGATGCAGATGGGATGAGAAGTAAAAAGTTGGATATTAAGAGAAAGTAATACCCAAGAGGCATCTGAAATTCTTCACCATCCTGTTTAGGAGACTTGAAGAATCTGAACATCTTCTTTCTGAAATTCATCACCATCCTGTTTAGGAGACTTGAAGAATCTGAACATCTTCTTTCTGAAATTCATCACCATCCTGTTTAGGAGCCTTGAAGAATCTGAACATCTTCTTTCTCTAATTTGCCTCTTCTATTAGCAACTTCTTTTATCTCCCTCCCCACACTACAATCTTTGACTTCTTGATTCCTGGTAAATTAATTTCAAATTTATAGCATAGATTAGAAAGCGGACTTTTTTATTTGATATTTGGAGCTTTTCAAAAGAATGGCACTTTATATTACTCTATGAAAAAAATCAATATCAAAACCTGCAATATTAGAAATATAATTTTATTAAATCAAGTGGGATTTTGTAAACAGCAAGGCCCATCTCTAGGTTTTGAAAATGATTATTCCACAGAAATAATAGCACTAATAATCACTATTTTCTACTTAAGGATTAAGTAAAATAATATAAATGGGGGTGCCTGGGTGGCCCAGTCATTAAGCGTCTGCCTTCGGCTCAGGTCATGCGGTCCTGGAATCAAGCCATCCCCCTCCCCCTCCCCCCCATCGGACTCCCTGCTGAGCAGGGAGCCTATTTCTCCCTCTCCCACTCCCCCTGCTTGTGTTCCCTCTCTCACTGTGTCTCTCTCTGTCAAATAAATAAATCTTTAAAAAATGAAAAATAAAAAAAAATAAAATAATATAAATGATCTGAAATGTAGGATTCATTTGATTGCCTATCAGGTATGTTAGTGGGGAAATTTAGAGCCTTTGGAGATTCTTTTTGCAATTTAATACTCCAAAGAATCTCTGAATCACCCAAGTTAATTTTTCAGGACTGGCTTTTAAGGAATTTTTTCCTCACATAATATCTCTTTTAAACTTGATTTCAGCTCGCTGGGAAAAGAAGAGCAAGTGATTCTTAATAAGAAGTGGTAATTATAAAGCAGTTACTTGGAAATGTCTTGAAATACACAGAAAACAGGAGCATATAAAAAAAATACTCATTTTACTTAGCATCTGTATCTAGGGCTGGATCCTTGGGTGTTCTGGTTCAGTGACTTTGTGACAATAATTTATCCCTAATCAAAAAAGGGATTACTCTCAAAGAAATTTCCATTTTCAGTCAAAATGAAAAAAAAAACATGTAGATTGCAACTTGTGTGGAACACAGTGTAACCAGTGTCATCTTCCTTTTCAACCTGGAAGCAACAGCTCACGCATAGTAATAACTTACTGAACAGGACCAACAGATGAGCATATTAGCTAAAGGAGGGTGAATCAAAGTGACTTTAGAATCAACTCATATAATAATCCCTTAATTTTCTAGGATTCTTTTAATGTAGACTTGCCAGTAAACAGCAACCATAAAACATTAACAAATTTGAAGTGAACTTTGGACAATTTCAGATATTACATTTTATAATGCTCTCTATTTTAGTATGAAATGTGTGAAACATTTTATTATTTATGATTTATGAAAAAAATAATCATAAAAGAGCCCTTGTACCCAACATGCAGCATACAAAATACCAAATTCCGAGTACCTTTGAAGACCTTTGTGTACCACTTCCTGATCATTCCCCTTCGAAGCTTCCTGCTTTCTCGGAAGTAACTGCCACCCTGAATATTGTTCATCATTCCTTTGCTTTTTATTTTTATTTTACCACATGGGTATGTATCCCAAAACAATATACTCTTTAATTTTACAGATATGTAAATTGTAGAAATAGAATCAGACTGTATGTATTCTTCTGTAATTCACTTTGTTCAGTCAACTTTGTGAGATTCATCCACATTGAGATGTATAGCTGCAGGTCTTTCTATTTCACTGCTATATTGTTTTCCATTGTGTGAATATGTTACAATTTATCAATTTCGCCTTTGATGTAAATTTGGTTGTTTCCAGGGTTTTGCTTTCCTACATCACTGTTATGCACATTCTTCCACATGTCACATTGTCTTTATATGTGAGAATTTCTCTAAGGACTATATTTACAGCTAGAATTGTTACATCAAAGGATATATGCATCATCAACTTTACTAGATAGTGCTAAATATCATTTTTTTGCAAAATGAATCCAATAATTTATACTCCCACAAGCATTTTATGAGCATTCAATTCTACAGCCTCACAAGTTAACAGCAATGCCAAATTTTTAATCTTTGCCTATCTGGTAGTTGTGAAATGGTATGATTTTAGTATATACCGTCTAGGTTACTTAATAAAAGTATGCATCTATTCATATATTTTTAAGTCCATTAGTTTTCACTATTCTGTGAAATGCCTGTTATGTCTTTTAACCTTTTCTTTCTATTAGGTTGTTTATCTTTATTTACAGACTTTAGAAATACTTCATGTATCATAGATAATGATACTTTTCAGTTATTTTTATCAGACCATCTACTCTCATTTTGTGGACTCTCCTTTCACTGTCTTTATCATATCCTCTAATAAATGATAGTTCTTAATTTTAATGCAGTTAAATTTTACAATCTTTTTCATTCTGGTTTTTTTTTCAGATTATATTTATTTATTTGTCAGAGAGAGTGAGAGAGCACAAGCAGGGGAAGCAGTAGGAGAGGGAGAAGCAGGCTACCTGCCAAGCAGGGAGGGCTCAATCCCAGGACCCAGGTGTCCAACATTATAATATATATTCCCACAGTCTACTTAGAGTATATAAAGTGTCTTATATTCATATAGGTCTATTTTATCTCATCCCTTTATATTATAGTTCTCAAATGTATTATATCTATAAACACTGAAATGCTCCCCAGAAAATGTTATAATTTTTCATTCAGTAGTCATATATATTGTAAAGACTGTTAGAGGAGAAAGATCATCTATTTTACTTACTCAGGTATTTTTCACGCCTGTTACTTTTCTTTTAGTACTCACATTCTAAGTTTACATCTAGCTTCATTTCCTTTCAGCTTGAAAAAGATTCTTTGACATTCTTTTAGAGTAGGTATGCTAGTCATGAATTCCCTTAGTTTTCCTTCATCTAAGAATGCCCTTATTTTGCCTTCATTCCTGAAGATAATTTTCACCAGTTAAACAATTCTGCGTTGACAATTTTTTTAGTGTTTCAAAGATACTCCAGAGCCTTGTAGCCTCTATGATTTCTGATGAGAAATCTGCAAATAATTGTTGTTTCCTTTTATGTGGGAAATATATACATATATATTTTTTACCTTTGGTGTTCAACAGTTTATGATGTGTCTGAGCATGGTTTTCTTTGAGTTTATCTAGTTTGTGATTCACAGAGCTTTATAAGTATGTTATTTTATATATTTTACCAAATCTTTTAAGTTTTCATCATTAGTTTTTTAAATATTACTTTCTGCACTAATTTCATTCTTTCAGGGACTCCAGTGACATGAATATTAGCTGTTTTGATGTCATTCTAGAAATCCCTGCAGTTCTGATCAGTTTTTCTTTTTTTTTTCTTTCTGTTCTTACAGTTTAGAAAATTTCCGTTGGTATAATTTCAGGTTCACTGACTCTTTGTCACTTCATTCTGTTACTGAGCCTCTTCAGTACATTTTTCATGTCAAATAGTATATTTTTACGTTCAAAATTTTTGTTTTTGTTCATACATTTTCTATTTCTTTGCTAAGGATTTAATCTCTTTACATTTGTTTTGAGAGTGCTTACTTAATGGCATGTAACAACTGCTTTTAAGGTCTTTAACAGTTATTACCTCTATTTCAGATTGTTGATTGTCTTTTCTTCTGAGATTTTGTCTGATTTTCATGTTTCTTGGTATGTTGAGTAATTTTGAATTGTATCCTGGACATTTTGAATATTGTAATCAAGCTCTCTTGTTCCTCTTAAAATCCTTTGGAGAATGCTGATTTGTTGTTCCTATTGTTTATTGCTGTTGTTTTAGTAGGCAATCAACCTGGTAAGGTTCAGACTCCAAGTTCTTTTTTGCCTTCCAAAGCCAGGAAGGTGGTTCCAAAATTAGTTTATTTTTCAAAGCCTTTTCAATACTGTTTTTGTCCCTTGCATATGCCACTCAGGGTTTGGTCTGCACCTCAGGCAACTTTTATATTGTAGCTCAGTTTTCAAATGCTCTGTTTATCTTTTCTAGGTGTATTCCACTCATGCACAGCTTGGGAGTGAGCCCTGACCTTTTGTTGGTTCATATGCAGAATCAGTGACCCTTTCTCTTCATTCTTCTCTTGGAGATTCCCCCCACATTCTCTGGGTACAAGGGGCTCATTTCCCCATTTCTCTGGCCAGAAAGCTAGAATTCTCTCAGAGTTTTAGCTTCCCACAGTGCTGTGCAGGTCCACGCCACTTGGGCTGCACTTAAGGCGAAGTGGCAGGAGAAAAGAGATAGCAAATTATGATGTTTTCCCCACACTGTGGGTAAAAGGGACTCTTGCCCAGTTTCTCTATTCAGAGAGATGGGCTATCTCTCCAGGTAATAGGTAATTATGCTCTAGCTCCTGTGCCTCAAATAGGGTTTACTTAAGCCAGGGCTGAGAGGAAAAAATAATCATTCAAGAGTTTAAGTTAAAATTTGCCATATTTTAAAGAAAATTGCATTTTATTTAGGAGATTAAAAATGTAAACCAGAGTAGCTAATTAATCCTCTTATATTTGGTTTTTAAATTCAACTCTAAGCTCCTGCAAAAATAATTATGCCATTTACCAATTTTAAATAAAAGAAAATTCACAGTTATAAAAACAAAGCTGAAACTAAACAATGAATAATTATTGATTGGCTAATATACGAGAGATGTCAGACAAAGTGAAAGGAAGCCTCCTTTTCTGTCTTATAGAAGATACTAATATTCCTTAAAGACAATTTCTTTAATTTGCCTCCACTCCAGAAATAAAGCAGAAGGAAAAATCTTAAAATTCAGAAAAGTCCTTTCTTCAAGGAATTGGAAATATATAATTGTAAAGTGATCTAAACTGATTTATCAGAAAGTTTTCTTTCCTTTGGTTTCCAATTGGGTTGGCCCTTTTTCATTTTTTTTTAAGATTTAGCTTTTTAAATATCCTGTATCTTTGAACTTAAAGAATTTACATGAATATTTGTACATTTAAGGTGCTCCAAAATTCGGCTTATAATTAAGTTCTGCTTATTGGCAACTTTAGCTCTACCTTGTATCTTGTTGCAGATTTATTCATTCAAAATATTATTGACCATGTACTGTGTGTCATATGAGATTATAGTCAAGAATATAAATGCTACACTCAAGAATATAAAATATAATTACACAGGGTCCTTTTTTTGGGAAATATTTAAAAAATACTAATACCCAGAAGTTGTCAGACAGCTAATCCTCAAATCAATGGCCATAACAGAACTGCCCTCATAAGCCTAATTCAAGCAGTACACACTTGTGATGAGGGAGCAGAAGGCAAGCTGAGGACAAAGTACAAGCTGATATCCTGCAAACCACCCTTCCTCCCAGGTGGGATATGCGTGACATTCCTCAGGCATTCCTGGCTGCCCTAAAGCTAAAGAAAGAAAAACCTATGGTTAACTAATAGAGATCAAAGTCCAGCAAGAGCTGTGTCTCCCTCAGTTTACAAATGTCTCAGTGATTTACAAGAAAAAAGCGTTCAAGGGGCGCCTGGGTGGCACAGCGGTTAAGCGTCTGCCTTCGGCTCAGGGCGTGATCCTGGCGTTAAGGGATCGAGCCCCACATCAGGCTCCTCTGCTATGAGCCTGCTTCTTCCTCTCCCACTCCCCCTGCTTGTGTTCCCTCTCTCGCTGACTGTCTCTATCTCTGTCAAATAAATAAATAAAATCTTTAAAAAAAAAAAAAAAAAAAAGAAAGAAAAAAGCGTTCTTATCAATAACCTAACTTCTAGAAGGGAACTCCCAACTGTCTTAAAGTTAATGCTTTACTAGAGGGAAAAACAACCTTACCTTGACAATTGCAAGGCCTCCAGTATCTTGTACATCCTCTTTAGTTTTGAAAAACCTCCCTTTTCCTTAGGTCCCCCAATTCCCAAGTATATAATCAGCCCCTCACAACCCCAGTGTAGGAGCTCTTTCTGCTCATGGGTCCTGTGCCCGTGCTTTAATAAAACCACCATTTTGCACCAAAGATGTCTCAAGAGCTCCGGACCTCACCCATCAAACCTCACTTATATTCCAAAACTACATCACTTGTGAGAAACTTTCCCAGAGACAGACTAAATATCCTTCCTACTAGGTATGTCTAAACTTATCTGAAAATTCACATTTTAATGAAGAGGGCAGCTTAATGATCATTTAAAGCCACAAATTAATTTCTCTCATGTCTGCAAGTATATGACAGCTATTAACTGGCACTGGTATATGACAATAGGAAGTTTGGGAGTGGTTACCAGAGCAGGGTTTGGTCTGTGTCTTGGACAGTGCTTATATTGCAGTTCAGTTCTCAAAGTCTTCATTATCCTTCTTTGGCCCTGCAGTGCTCATGAGCAGTTTAGGGGTGCAGGGAGGGAAGAGAGACTTTGGCAAATCTGGGATTGAAAGCCTACCTGAATCTTTCAAACTCACTTTAAAATGCTATAGTGACCAACACTTTTTTGTAAAACCCATCTGATACAGAATTCAAACTGTGATGTTCTAGTTTGCTATCTCCAACAGTTGAGCACAGATTTTTCTGGAAGAGAAAACTGGAGTCAAGAAGAAAGTGTTGTGATGTGCACTGGGTGTTACACGCAGCTAATGAATCATTGAACACTACATCAAAAACTGATGATATACTGTATGGTGGCTAACTTAACATAATAAAAAAAAGAAGAAGAAGAAGGAAAGTGACTTAGCCCAAGACCAACCTGTTTAATTGGCTAACAAAGTAGGAGTTGGAGCCTAGATTACCGAAAGCCCCACCCAAGCACTTTCCACTACTCCAACGTCCTTCCTTTCTTTGTTACTATATTTTGAATAATAATAATTCTTCAAATATAAACAAAATACCATTGGAAGATATATGTATAGTTGTTTTTGCATTCTTAAATTTATAACAGAAGTCATATAAATAGGAAAGAAAGGCATACTACGTTGAGAAAATTAGCAAAACAAAACTGATTCCCAGAATAAATCATGTAAAAAGAAACATCCTAAATAATTCATCTGGAAATCAAACACCGTCTAGTTAATTTCAGAAGTTAATTTTTTTCTGAACAATGAATTTACACAGACAACTGTATATAATAACAATGAATGTGCATAAATATGATTTATAGCTTGGGATGCTTTCAGGTGTGATTGCACATGCAAGTATTGCTTTCCATAACCTTTCTCATTGACTATAATGAGGTCACTTTGTAGGCTTTCTAAATTTTGACATGTGGAATCACTTTTGGCTAATTAAAATGTAGCCACAAAATATAGTCCTTGAAATGAAACCTACTATAAAGATAATTGCTCAGTGTAAAGTATGTAGACATGATAAAACAAATACCTTAGTTTTCTGCCTTTTGTCTCAACCTTGAAAATATTATGACCCTCAAACAGATTCAGAGTGTTGTAGAGGATTTTTGTTTTGTTTTCCCCCTCTATTCTCTGTTTTCCACTTCTCTCACCTTAGCTCCCTTTATTCTAATTCACTAGCTCTATCATTCATTCTTTAACTTACAAATATTTATTGAAATTGCTGTTAAACACTAGGGATCCAAAGATTTGCAAAGTATTACAACTCAGTCTAGTCAGAGAACAAGACTTTTAAGTAAATAAAAGCAGTGGGATATTAAGTGCTAAAATAAAAATATGCATATGATATTAGTGGACACTGAAGAAGAAGTGACTATCTCTAATTGGTATAACCAGAAAAGGCTTTAATGTGGGAAAAAAGGCAGAAGGAAATGTAGATAAAATTAAGTGTCCCTATAACCTGCAGCCCATTGACAAATACTTGAGGCAGGCAGAGTACAATGTTCCTTCAGGAAACTCCTAACTGTCTTAATGTTAATGCCTTGTGTGTGGTGGGGGGGATTGGGGGGGGGAACAACCTTAGTTTGACAATAGCAAGGCCTCCTATATCTGGTGAGTCTTCTTTAGCATATGAAAATCCTTTTGGAACTTCCCTTATCTTCATTTTCCCCCACCCCAAAGTATATAATCAGTTGTTCCTCATAATTCTGGGGCAGCAGGGAGCAGCAGCTCTTTCTGACCAGGGGTCCTGTCCCCATGCTTTAATAAAACCACCATTTTGCACCGAATACCTCTCAAGAATTCTTAGCCATAGGCTCTGGACCCCACCAAACCTCACCTATATTCAAAAACTACATCAGCTTCACAGAGGAAGCCATGTTTAAGCTGAAACTAGATTGATGAATAGAGTTTTCCAGTCTAACAAAATGGGAGATGTATTGCAGATAGCAGAAATATTATGATTAAAGGAAGTTATTGAGGTCATAGACTGAATGTCATCCATCCTTTTAGGTATAGTACCTAGCTCAGTGTCCGGCATATTATAGGCAATCAATAAATGTTTGTTGCAAAAGAAATCTTGTGTATGGCATGCTATAAATACTTTGGTCTGATTAGAGCATAAGGTTAAAGTGAAGGAGGAGTGAGAATGAAGATAGAAAGGTAGGTCGGTGATAGATTACAATAGAGCCTTAACACCAATTTGAGGATTTTGACTTTTATATAATTACCAGATGAAAGACATGACCAGGTTATAATGTTGGCTGATTTGAGCAGAGGAAGAGTAGTAATGAAAAGACAAATTAGTAGGCTCTACAACTAGTCCTAGAAAGAAGCAAGACAGTAGGACCAGCTAGGAATTTATTACAGTAGTCCATGGAGAAAATGCTTAGCACCTGAACTAAGACTGTGACAGAACTAAAAAGAAGAGAGTTTAAAGATATTTTAAATGTGTAATTTTCAGATTATGTTGCCTGAAGGATGATTGTGTTAGGAGAAATAAGAGTGATAGCCACATTCTGGCTTGAGCTCATGGTTGGATGATGACTTCATTTATCCAGTAGGAGAGGAAAAACTGATTTTGGGTGGAGTTCTGAAAATAAATTGTTTCAGAGAAAATAGATTTGAAGTAGTATGAACTAAGTGAAACTGGCAGTTAGAGATGGAGCTTAGAAAGAGGTGGCTTTTTGCAGGGGAGATAGACATTTTCCATTTCCCTTTTCATCTGCCTTAAGTTCCAGTACGATGTTAAGTAAAGTTGGTAACCTCCTTGTCCAGTTCCTGACCTTAGAGAAAAAGTTCTGTTTTTCACAAGTATGATATTAGCTATGGTTTTTCCATATATGACGTTTATTATATTGAGGTATATTCCCTCTAAACCTATTTTGTTGAGGGTTTTTATCATGAATGGATGTTGTACTTTATCAAAGTAATTTTCAGCATCTTTGAAATGGTCGTATGGTTTTTACCCTTCTCTTGATGTGATGTATCACATTGACTGATTTGCAAATACTGAACCACCCTTGTATCGGAGGTATAAATCCCACTTGACTGTGATGAATGATTTTTTTAATGTATTGTTGGATTCATTTTGCTAATATTTTGTTGAGGTTTTTCACATCTATGTTCATCAGAGATATTGGCCTATAGCTCTCTTTTTCAGCAGGGCCTTTATCTGGTTTTGTTATAAGGATAGTGCTGGTCTCATAGATGAATCTGAAAGCTTTTCTTCCTCTTCTAATTTTTAGAATAGTTTGAGAAGAATAGGTATTATTTAAATGTTTAATATTCTTTAAATGTTTGCTAGAATTTGTCAAGCCCTCTCATCCTGGACTTTTGTTTGTTTGGAGTTTCTTGATTATTGATTCAGTTTTGTTGCTGGTAATCAGTCTGTTCAAATTTTCTATTTCTTCCTGCTTCAATTTTGGTAGGTTATATATTTCTAGGAATTTACCCATTTATTCTAGGTTACCCACTTTGTTGGCATATAATTTTTCATAATATTCTCTTATAGTCCTTTATATTTCTATAATATCAGTTGTTACTTCTCTTTCATATCTGATTTTGTTTCAGTCCCCCCCATGATTGTGGCTAAAAGTTTATCAATTTTGTTTATCTTTTCTTTTTTTTAATAATAATTTTTTTATTATATTATCTTAGGCACCATACAGTACATCCTTAGTTTTTGATGTAAAGTTCCATGATTCATTACTTGCGTATAACACCCAGTGCACCATGCAATACGTGCCCTCCTTAATACCCATCACCAGCCTATCCCATTCCCCCACCCTCCTCCCCTCTGAAGCCCTCAGTTTGTTTCCCAGAGTCCATAGTCTCTCATGGTTCATTCCCCCTTCTGTTTACCTTTTCAAGGAACCAGCTGCTGGTTTCATTAATCTGTTCTCTCTCTCCATTGCTTTAGTTTCTCTTTTCTTTATTTCTACTCTAAACTTTACTATTTCCTTAATTCTATTGATTTTGGGTTTTGTTTGCTGTTTTTGTTTGTTTGTTTGTTTGCTTTTAGCTCTTTTAGGTATAAGGTTACATTGTTTATTTGAGACTTTTTTTTTCTTCTTGAGGTAGGCCTGTATTGTTCTAAGCTTTCCTCTTAAAAAAGCTTTTGCTGCATCCCAAAGGTTTGGACCATTGTGTTTTCATTATCATTTGTTTCCATGTATTTTTTATTTCCTCCTTGATTTCCTTGTTGACCTATTCATTGTTTAGTAGCATGTTATTAAACCTCCATGTATTTGTGGTCTTTCCAGACCTTTTCTTGTTGTTGACTTCTAGTTTCATAGTGTTGTGGTCAGAAAGGATGCACAGTTTGATGTCAGTCTTTTTCAGTTAGTTGATACTGGTTTTGTGGCCTAACATGTGATCTATCCTGGAGAATGTTCCATGTATACTTGAAAAGAATGCTTATTCTGCTGTTTTAGGATGGTGTGTTTTGAATGCATCTGTTGGATCCATCTGGTTGAACGTGTCATTCAAAGCCACTGTTTCCTTATTGATTTTCTACTTCAGTGATCTATCCATTGATGTGAGTGGAACGTTAAACTCCTCTACTATTATTGTATCACTACGGATTACTTCCTTTATGTTTGTTCTTAGCAGCTTTGTGTATTTGAGAGCTCCCCCATTGGGTGCATAAATATTTACAATTGTTATATCTTCTCGTTGGATTGTTCTCTTTATGATTATTTTGTGCCCTTGTATGTTTCTTGTTAGAGTCTTTAAGTCTATTTTGTCCAATATAAGTATTGCTAATCCAGCTTTCTTTCTTTTCCATTTGCATAATAAATGCTTTCCCATTCCTTCACTTTCAATCTGCATATGTCCTTAGGTCTGAAATGAGTCTCTTGTAGGCAGTGTATAGAGAGCTCTTGCTTTTTAATCCGTCACCCTATGTCTTCTAATTGGAGTGTTTAGTCCATTTACATTCAAAGTAATTATTGATAGGTATGTACTTATTACCATTTTGTTACCTGTTCTATGGTTGTTTTCATAGTTCTTCTTTGTGCCTTCCTTATCTTGCTCTCTTCTGTCATGTTGCTGGCTTTCTTTAGTCATATACTAAGATTCCTTTCTCTTTGTTTTTTGCATATCTATTACTAGTTTTTGATTTGTGGTTACTATTAAGTTTATATATAACATCATATGTATATAACAGTCTATATTAAGTTGACAGTTAATTAAATTTGAACCCATTCTAGAAGCACTACATTTTTACCTCTCTCACCCTCATGTTTTAGGTATATGGCGTCATGCTTTACATCCATTCATTTTGTGAGTTCCTTGAATGATTTTTATAGGTAATACTTAATTTAGTGCTTTTGTGCTTCCTACTTTTCTTACTTCTGCTTATGATCTTTCCACTCACAGAGTCCCATTTCACACTTCTTGTAAGGCTGCTTTAGTGGTGATGAATTCCTTTAGCTTTTGTTTTTCTGGGAAATTCTTTATCTCTCCTTCTATTCTGAATGATAGCCTTGCTGGCTAGAATATTCTTGGTTGCAGGGTTTTTTTTTCTTTCAGCATTTTGAATATATCATGCCACTCTCTTCTGGCGTGTGAAGTTTGTGCTGAAAAATCAGCTGATAGCCTAATGAGGTTTCCCTTGACTGTAATTTTTTTTCCCCTTGCTGCCTTTATTTATTTATTTTTTTTTTTTACTTGCTGCTTTTAAAATTCTCCTTAAAGGATATTTGGGTGGCACAGTTGGTTGAGCATCTGATTCTTGGTTTTGTCTCAGGTTATGGTCTCATGGTCGTGAGTTCGACCCCCATGCTTAGGCTCCATGCTCAGTGTGGTCTGCTTGAGATTCTCTCTCCCTCTCCCTTTGTCCTTACCACTTACACTCTCTCTTTAAAATAAATAAATAAATATTTTAAAAATAAAATTCTTTATTACAACTTTTTGCCGTTTTAATTACCAAGAGACTTGGTGTGGACCTCCTTAGGATAATTTTGTTGGGGCTCTCTATGCCTCCTGGGTCAGGATTTCTCTTTCCTTTCCCAGATTCAGCAACTTTTCAGCTATTATTTCTTCAAGTAATTTTTCTGCTCCCTTTTCTTTCTCTTTGGAAATTCCTAAAATGCAAATGTTATTATGCTTAATATTGTCACTGAGTTTCCTTAATCTATTTTTGTTTTTTATTATTCTTTTTTCTCTCTTGTGTTCAGCTTGATTGCTTTCTATTACTCTCATTCAGGTCACTGTGCCATTCTTCTACTTCCTCTAGTCTACTATTTATTCCCTTTAGTATATTTTAAATTTCATTTATTGAGTTGTTCCTCTCGGATTGGTTCTTTCTTATTTCTATTTCTTTGTTGAGGATCTCACTAAGGTCCTCCACTCTTTTCTCAAGTCCAGTGATTATCTTTATTACCATTACTTTGAATTATCTGTCAGGCATATTACTTATCTCCATTTTGTTGACCTCTCTTGGTGTGATTTTGTCCTGTTCTTTTATTTGGGACATATTCCTCTGTCTCCTCATTTTATCTAACTGTGTCTGTTTCTATGTGTTAGGAAAGTCGGTTATGTCTCCTAATGTTGTAATCAGTGACCCTATGAAGAAAAGGTCCTACTGTTCCTGCAGGGCAATGTCCCTTGTTCATCAGAAACTGGCACTTCAGTGCTGTCTCCTATGTGTATTGTGTGTACCCTATTTTTGTGGCTGAGCTGGGTTTGCCTTCAGTTCAGTCATCTGCAATGGCTCTCTTTACCTGTTGTGGGCAGTGTTTGGTCCCTGTGTTGTTAACAGGCCAGACTAGGGCCTCAGTTGAGTCAGAACAGGCATTTGCCAGAGCTGTTCTAGCACTAAACTGCAGGGTACTCTTCTTATGTTGTCCCCTGAGAAGCTTTCATTGGTGGGTAGATCTGATAGAGTCCAACCAGATGTCTGCCCCAGCCCACTGCTGGGGCCATATTCAGACTGGTTCATGTAGTTATCTTCTCCTCTCCCTGGACCAGAGTCACTTTGGAGTGGTACTGGCCCCTGTAGGGGTTGCTTGCATACCACCAGGCTTGTGGCACAGCTTTGGATGACTTCTCCCAAGGACGTGTTGATGGATGGGGTTTCACCAGAGAATTCAGTCAGGGTACAGAATGCCTGCAGGCCCATGCTGGTCTACTGCAGGAGGGAACCTGCAGCCACCTGAAAAAACTGCCCAGGCTGGTGGAGTTGGAGGATGTGGATGCACATGAGCACATGAGAGCAGGGTACACTGTTAACAAGCTAGGTGGAAGGTGTTCACACTGTGCTGGTCACAGCAGATGTCCCTATATCTAGGCTAGGAGATCAGGGAGGCAAATGGTGTCCACCAGCTCCTTTGCTCTTGGAGAGTTCTCCTAAAGATCCCTGCCCCTCTAGCATAAGCTCTGAGATTAGTAAATAAATCCCCTTTCTGTACACCCCAGGCATTTTTCAAACTCCTGCTGTGGTGCCGTATCTCAGTGGGGCTATTTGTTGTGCTGTCTCTTTAAGGGTAGGGATTTAATTTCCTATTGTTCTCTAGCTCTCCCAAGTAGAGCACACTGATTTTCTAAAGTTCCTGGGGTTAAGGCCTATTAATTGTAAGATCCCTCGAAGCCAGGCCCCTCTGGTTTTCAAAATCAAATATTATGGGGATTCATCTTCACAATGTGGGTCCCTCATGCCTGGGGTGCCTGGCATGGGTATGCTCTTCTCCTGTCTCTGTGCCTGCTGCATCCCTCCCTCTTGCAGGCAGTTCTGTCTGTTCATTTGGCTCCCATCCATGTCCTACCCTTTCTTCCCTCCTCAATGTGGCCTCTCCTCTACACTTACTGTGGAGAATCTGTTCTGGCAGACTTTGGGTTGTTTTCTAGGTTATTTGCACTGATGTGGTTGTTATCTAGTTGTATCTGTGGGACAAGTTGAGCCCAGCCTCCTTCTATTCTTCAATCTTCCCTAGGAGTCCCCAGGATTTCTTTAGTTACTTTGGTGCTTAGAATTAGTTATTTTGGTGCTTAAAATATACCCTTTTATGAGTTTACAGAAAAGACTTTTCAAAAGTTGACAGATTTATTGTTTTTTCTGTGGTTATCAGTTTTTTTAAAAAAATTTGTCCAAGGTAGTTTCAAGGAGGAAAGATGGAGTATTCCTCACATATAGACAGTCAAATGCTCCCTAATCAAAATCATTTATAAATATTTAAAATAATTTCTGCACATTGATTTCTGTCTCATTTCTAGACATAAATAATAAAACAACAGAAAGAGAAATTAAGAAAACAATCCCATTTACATTTGTACCAAAATTAATAAGATACCTGAGAATAACTCTAACCAAAGAGGTGAAAGACTTGCACTCTGAAAACAAAACATTGATGAAATAAATCAAAGACAACACAAAGAAATGGAAAGATGTTCCATGCTTCTGAACTTGAAGAACAAATATTGTTAACATGTCTGTACTACCCAAAGATATTTACACATTTAATGCAGTCCCATCAAAATACCACCAGCGTTTTTCACAGAGCTAGAACAACCAATCCCAAAGTTTTTATGGAACTACAAAAGACCTTGAACAGCCAAATAAACCTTGAAAAAGAAAAACAAAATTAGAGGTATCACAGTTCCAGGCTTCAAGTTATATTATAAAGCTATAGTGATCAAAACAGTTTGGTACTGGCACAAAAATAGGCACATAGATCAATGGGACAGAATAGAAAACCCAGAAATAAACCCACGATTGTATGGTAAATTAATCTTCAGCAAAGCAAGAAAGAATATCCAGTGGGAAACAGACAGTCCCTTCAACAAATTGTATTGGAAACCTTGACAGCCACGTGCAAAAGAATGAAACTAGACCACTTTCTTATACATTCATAAAAATAAATTCAAAATGGATTAAAGACCTAAATGTAAGACATGAAACCATAAAAATCCTAGAAGAGCGCACAAACAGTAATGTCTCTGACATCAGCAATAGCAATATTTTTTTAGGATATGTCGCCTGAGGCAAGGGAAACAAAAGCAAAGACAAACTATTTCGACTACGTCAAAATAAAAAGCTGCACAGTAAAGGAAACAATCAACAAAACTAAAAGGTGACCTACTGAATGGGAGAAGATATTTGCAAATGACATATCTGATAAAGGGTTAGTATCCAAAATGTATAAAGAACTGATACAACTCAATACCTAACAAATAAATAATCTGATTAAAAATGGGCAGAAGACATGAACAGACATTTGGTCAACAGACACATGGAAAGATGTTCAACATCACTCATCATCAGGAAAATGTAAATCAAAACTACAATGAGATGGATTCCTGTCTCACATCGAGGTCTTTCATCCACTTGGAGTTTATCTTTGTGTATGGTGTGAGAGAGTGGTCAAGTTTCATTCTTTTGCATATAGCTGTCCAATTTCCCCAGCACCATTTATTGAAGAGACTGTCTTTTTTCCACTGGATGTTTTTTCCTGCTTTGTCAAAGATTAGCTGCCCAAAGAGCCAAGGGTCCATTTCTGGGTTCTCTATTCTGTTCCATTGGTCTATGTGTCTGTTTTTGTGCCAGTACCATGCTATCTTTGTGATCACGGCTTTGTAGTATAGCTTGAAATCCGGCAACGTGATGCCCCCATCTTTGTTTTTCCTTTTCAACAATTCCTTGGCAATTCGGGGCCTTTTCTGGTTCCACACAAGTTTAAGGGCTCTTTGTTCCAGCTCTTTGAAAAATGTCATTGGTATTTTGATCGGGATGGCATTGAAAGTGTAGATTGCTCTGGGTAGCATGGACATTTTAACTATGTTTATTCTTCCGATCCATGAGCATGGAATATTTTTCCATCTTTTTGTGTCTTCTTCAATGTTATAGAGGAGAACATAGGCTGCAACCTCTTTGACATCAGCCACAGCAACTTTCTTAATGACACATCTCCAAAGGCAAGAGAAACAAAAGAAAAAATGAACTTGTGGGACTTCATCAAGATAAAAAGCTTCTGCACAGCCAAGGAAACAGTCAAAAAAACTAAGAGGCAGCCCACGGAATGGGAGAAGATATTTGCAAATGACACTACAGATAAAAGACTAGTATCCAAAATCTACAAAGAACTTCTCAAACTCAATACATGAGAAACAAATAATCAAATCAAAAAATGGGCAGAAGATATGAACAGACACTTTCCAATGAAGACATACAAATGGCTAACAGACACATGAAAAAAGGTTCAAAATCATTAGCCATCAGGAAAATTCAAATCAAAACCACCTTGAGATACCACCTTACGCCTGTTAGAATGGCAAAAATTGACAAGGCGGAAAACAACAAATGTTGGAGAGGATGTGGAGAAAGGGGATTCCTCCTACATTGTTGGTGGGAATGCAAGTTGGTACAGCCACTTTGGAAAACAGCGTGGAGGTCCCTTAAAAAGTTAAAAATTGGGCTACCCTATGAGCCAGCAATTGCAGTACTGGGTACTTACCCCAAAGATACAGACATAGTGAAGAGAAGGGCCCTATGCACCCCAATGTTCATAGCAGCATTGTCCACAATAGCTAAATTGTGGAAGGACCCGAGATGCCCTTCAACAGCTGAATAGATAAAGAAGATGTGGTCCATATATACAATGGAATATTACTCAGCCATCAGAAAGAACGATTACCCAACATTTGCAGCAACATGGACGGGACTGGAGGAGATTATGCTAAGTGAAATAAGTCAAGCAGAGAAAGACAATTATCATATGGTTTCACTCATTTATGGAACGTAACAAATAGCAGGGGAAAAAAACCTAATTCAAAAGGATACATGTACCCTCTGTTTATTTTTTTTATTTTTTTTTATTTTAATGTTTTTTTATTATATTATGTTAGTCACCATACAGTACATCCCTGGTTTCTGATGCAAAGTTCGATGATTCATTAGTTGCGTATAACACCCAGTGCACCATGCAATACGTGCCCTCCTTACTACCCATCACCAGTCTATCCCATTCCCTCAACCCCCTCCCCTCTGAAGCCCTCAGTTTGTTTCTCAGAGTCCATAGTCTCTCATGCTTCATTCCCCTTTCTGATTACCCCCCCTTTCTTTATCCCTTTCTTCCCTACCGATCTTCCTAGTTCTTAAGTTCCATAGATGAGAGAAATCATATGATAATTGTCTTTCTCTGCTTGACTTATTTCACTTAGCATTATCTCCTCCAGTGCTGTCCATGTTGCAGCAAATGTTGAGAACTCGTTCTTTCTGATAGCTGAGTAATATTCCATTGTATATATGGACCACAACTTCTTAATCCAGTCATCTGTTGAATGTATCCCTCTGTTTATAGCAGTATTATTTACAATTACCAGATTATGGATGCTGCCCAAGTGGCCTTCTATAGATGAATGATAAGGTATATAGATATAGAAGACAATATGGTATACATACACATTGAAATATTATTCAGGAATAATAAAAGAATGAGATCTTGCCATTTGCAATGACGTGGATATAACTAAGAGTATAATACTAAGTGAAATAATTCAGTCAGAGAAAGACAAATACCATATGATCTCACTCATAGATGGAATTTAAGAAATAAAACAAATGAGCAAAGGAAAAAAAGAGAGGAGAGATAAGCCAAGAAACAGACTCTTAACTACAGAGAACAAATTGATGGTTACCAGAGGGGTTGGGGGAGAGGAGATGGGTGAAATAGATGATGTCGTGATGAGCACTGCGTGAAATACGGAACTGCTGAATCAATTGTATACCTGAATTGTACACCTCTATTGTACACCTGAAACTAACATAACACTGTATGTTAACTATACTGGAATTAAATTTAAAAAATAAAATAAGACAGTTTCTACTACTTAATCTTGGGTGACCTGGAAAAATATGTTTGGTTTGTTTTCTGTCTTTATATTAATCATACCCGCAGATTAGCTATGCCCACAGAGCCCCCTTGTTCAAAGTGAACTCACTGAGAAAAAGCAAACATATTTTTCACCCATTTCATTGTGAATATGGCCTTTAGCATTATAAAGTGCCCCTTTTCTAATTTAATGTATTTTGGGTTGCATTCATTTTTAATAATATCAGGATGGTAACACCTTCTTCTATTCTGCATTTCTGTTGTATATGTTTGTTCCTCATTTTTGCTTATCTAAATTATTTTGATTTAAAGGTGTCTTTTAACTAATGAAACATCGAGCCTTACATCGAAAACCGGGGATGTACTGTATGGTGACTAACATAATATAATAAAAAATCATTATTAAAAAAAAATAAAGGTGTCTTTTAATTAGGCAAGTGTCAGTTTTGCTTTATAAGCCAATTTCAAATTCTTTTTTTAATATAGGAGCTATCGTTTTACCATTATATAAGTAAAATTTTTTTGGTATCAATTATTTCCTACTGTTTATGTTTTATTTATATGTATTATTTTGTATTTTCTAGATCTCTTCTCTATGTGGTCTGTTTTCCTTGCTCTCTCTTGCTATTTAGGAATATATACACACACACTATTTACTATATATATGTATTTTTTTCTCATGGTTATGTTTAATTGAACATATTCTATAATATAAATGGTATACCCTTTTTAAATTTGGTTTCTGCCATTTTAAAATCATCTTTAAATAAGACCCTTTGAGGGGTGCCTGGGTGACTCAGTTGGGTAAGCATCCAGCTCTTGGTTTTGGCTCAGGTCATGATCTCATGGGTTGTGATATCAATCCCACGCTGGGCTCCACACTTAGTGGGGAGTCTGCTTGAAGATTCTTTCCCTCTGCCCCTGCCCCCACTCTCTCTCTAAAGTAAAAAAATAAATCTAATAAATGAATAAATAAATAAATAAATAAATAAATAAATAAATAAATAAAACCCTTTGACTCCCACGTATTACTTATATAACAATTAATGAGATTTATCTATTTGCATTTATCTCTCCTTTCTCTTCCCATTTTTAGGTGTTATTTCTACCTCTCAGAACATAGAACACATACATGCTAATCTTCCATGCTTCTTTACACTTTTTAGTCTTAGTTGTATATTCAATAGTCACCATTAGTTTTTTTGCCTAAGTATCCCCAGCCATATTTTGATTGGATAAAGCTGGTCTTCTACTAGATTTATCTGAAAAGATGCATGAATGAATGCAATATTATCTGAATACTTCAGTGATGAAACTGTTTTTATATAGCCTTTAAAATTGAATGACAATTTTAGTAGTATTGTTAGGATATCCTAGTGTAGGCAACTCAGGTAGCACTTAAATAAGTCCTTTAAGTATTTAGATTCATATCTTTTTATTCATGGAAAAACTTTCTTTGATTATAGTTTTGAATATCATTTATATTTCATTGTTTTTGTTTTCTTCTTTAAGGACCAAATTATGTTATATTTTCTTTGCTTATTTGCTCTATCTAGTCACTAATAATTTTTATCTCTTCATTATTATGTTTTCATCTTCTTGACTGCTTTTTTCACTCATCTTTATGGATGCATAACCTACATAAAACAAATTATAAAATAAATTAAAATATTTTTAGGCATACAGTTATATACAATCATATAACGACCTCTAACAAAATATAGAATATTACCATCATACCATAAAGTGACATCATTCCTGTTTGTATTAAATCTCATCCCCAAAGCCACAGCCCCAGGTAACAGCTAATATACTAATATGCTTTCTGATATTATATTTTTGCCTTTTATAAAATTCCATGCAAATGTATATGTGTTTTTTCCTCAGAGTGTTTTTAAGATTCACTTCATATTGTTCCATGTATTAGTGGTTCATTCCTTGTTACTGTCTAGTAGATGTCAATAGCACAGATTTATTCTATTTTTAAAAATCTATTCACCAGTTGATGGACAAGGAGGTTATTTCAAATGTTTGGATATTATGAATAATGCAGCTGTGAATAATGCAGTCTTAATTCACATGTAAGTCTTTTGTGGATTTATGTATTTATTTCTCTTGGGTAAATACCTAGGAACGGGATTGCTGAATTATACAGTAAGTGTACCTTTAACTTCATAAAGAACTACCAAAGTTTTCTCCAGTGAGATTTTACCATTTTGCAATTCCACTACTAGTTCCTTCACATCTTTGTCAATGCTAAGTTTTGTCACTCTTAAATTTGAGCCATTCTAGTACGTGTGTAGTAGTTTAACATTATGCTGTTAATTTATATTTCCTGGAGGCCTAGTGGTGGTGTCTGTATGTACCTATTAGCTATTCGTATATCTTCTTGGCTGAAGTGTCTATTAAAATATTTTGCCAATTTTTAATTGGTTTATGATAAGGTGGCTGGTGACTCAGGGAGCAAAGAATTGCACAAAGAGAAGAGCAGCAAACAGGACAGAGTTTATTCACTCTCCAAGGGAGAAGAGGGGCCAGACATCAAGAGAGATGTCAGCCCTGAGTTTCTGTCAGGCTGGGCCTTTAAAGGGGTTTTGAAGGATGTGAGAGGGTTGTAGCTGTGCCCATGAGGGGTGGGGGTGTGGAAGAGTAGGTAGAGCAGGAGGTGGCAGGTTTTTCGAGGGGCTCTGTCCAGGGCTTGTCTGGGATGTGGGTTGTGATCAGGCTAGAGAAGAATATGTTTTGTAGTTGGGGTCCACTTTCTGAGAATGGAGGGCACCGTGACCTAGAAAAACAGGGTTAGGGCCAAGTGCAGACACCTGTTGAGTCATGTCTGTAAGCTTGGCTGGAGATGGGGTCGGGGGTGGCTTTGAATAGATTCCTTTCAGTTTATTTCTCCTAAAACAAAAAAGAGACAAAAAAACCAGACTCTTAAATATACATGGTAAGCTGGTGGATGCCAGAGGGGAGGTAGGTGGAGAGATGGGTGAAATAGGTAAAGGAGATCAAGAATATAATTATCTTGATGAACACTGAATTGTTGACTTATTAAATTGTACACCTGAAGATAATATAATACTCTATGTTAATCATACTTCAATAAAAAATATTTTCTTTATATATTCCATTTACAAGCTTTGTCAGAGATAAGTCTGCAAACATTTTCTCCAAATCTACGGCTTGACATTTTATTTTCTTCATTGCGTTTTTCGAGGAGCGAAAATCCTTAAGTTTGATAGAGGGTATATTGGCCTTGTATCCTGTGATCTTGCTAAATTAAATTACGAGCTCTAGTAGCTGTATCGTAATTTCCTTAAGATTTTCAATTCACATGATCATTTCATGTATATTCCACAGGGATTTCTATGTAAACAATCATGCCTTTTTTAAAACTTAAATTCTAGATAGTTAACATACAGTGCAATATCGGTTTTGAAAGTAGAATTCAGTGATTCATCACTTATATAAAACACCCAGCACTCATCATAACAAGTGCCCTCCTAATACACATCACCCATCCAGCCCATCCCCCACCCACCTCCCTCCATCAACCCTCAGTTTGTTCTCTATTGTTGAGAGTCTCCTATGGCTTGTTTCCCTCTCTCCTTTTTTTCTTTTCCCCCTTCCCATGTGTTCAAATGTTTTCTTTCTTAAATTCCACATATGAGTGAGTTCATATTTGTCTTTCTCTGACTGACTTGTTTCACTTAGTATAACACACTCTAGCTCTACCCGTGTCATTGCAAATGGCAAGATTTCATTCCTTTTTTTTTATGGCTGAATAATGTTCCAGTGTGTGTGTGTGTGTGTGTGTGTGTGTGCGCGCACCACTTTTTCTTTATCAGTTCATCAATCAATGGACAGTTGAGCTCTCTATAGTTTGGCTATTGTTGATAATGTTGCTATAAACAAACATCAGGTTGCATGTATCCATTCAAATCTGTATTTTTGTGTCCTTTGGTTAAGTACCTAGCAGTGCAATTGCTGGATTGTAGGGTAGTTCTATTTTTAACATTTTGAGGAACCTCCATATTATTCTCCAGAGTGTCTGCACCAGTTTGTTTTCCTACCAACAGTGCAAGAGGGATACCCTTTCTCCACATCCTTGCCAACCCTTGTTATTTCTTGTCTTTTTTTAAAAAAAGATTTTATTTATTTATTTGACAGAGAGACAGCCAGCAAGAGAGGCAACACAAGCAGGGGAGTGAGAGAGGAAGCAGCAGGCTCCCAGCAGAGTAGGGAGCCCGATGTGGTGCTCGATCCCAGGACCCCAGGATAATGACCTGAGCCGAAGGCAGATGCTTAACAACTGAGCTACCCAGGCATCCCTATTTCTTGTCTTTTTGATAATAGCCATCCTGAGAGGTATGAGATGGTATCTCATTGTGGTTTTGATTTGTATTTCCCTGCTGATGAGTGATGTTGAACATCTTTTCACATGTCTGTTAGCCATCTGGATGTCTTCTGTGGAAAATGTCTATTTATGTCTTCTGCCCATTTCTTAACTGGGTTATTTGTTTTTTGGGTGTTGAGTTTGATAAGTTCTTTGTAGATTTTGGTTACTAACCCTTTATCAGATATGTCATTTACAAGTATCTTCTCCCATTCCATAGGCTGCTTTTTAGTTTTGTTGATAGTTTCCTTTGCTGTGCAAAAGCTCTTTACCTTGATGAAATCCCAACATTTCATTTTTGCTTTTATTTTCCTTGCCTGTGGTAATGTGTCTAGTATGTCTAGTATGGCCACGGTCAGAGAGGTTACTACCTGTGTTCTCCCCTAGGATTTTGATGGTTTCCTCTCTCACATTTAGGTCTTTTATCCATTTTGATTTTATTTTTGTATATGCTGTAAGAAAGTGATCCAATTTCATTTTCTGCATGTCACTGCCCAGTTTTCTTAACATCATTTGTTGAAGAGACTTTTTTCCATTGGATATTCTTTCTTGTTTTATTGAAGATTAGCTGACCATATAGTTGTGGGTCCATTTCTGGGTTATCTATTCTGTTCCATTGATCTATGCCTCTGTTTTTGCTCTAGTACCATACTGTCTTGATGATTACAGCTGTGTAATATAGCTTGAAATCCAGAATCGTGATGCCTCCAGTTTTGTTTTTCTTTTTCAGAATTGCTTTGTCTATTTGGTCTCTTTCATGGCTCCATGCAAATTTTAGGATTATTTGTTCTAGCTCTTTGAAAAACGCTGGTGGTGTTTTGATGGGGATTGCATTAAATGTGTGGATTGCTTTGGGTAGCATAGACGTTTTAACAATATTTGTTCTTCCAATCCATAACCATGCAATGTTTTTCCATTTGTTTGTGTCTTCTTCAATTTCTTTCATCAGTGTTGTATAGTTTTCAGAATATAGATCTGTTATTTCTGTAGTTAGATTTGTTCTTAGGTATCTTATTGTTTTTGGTGCAATTGCAAATGGGATCGATTCCTTGATTTTTTTTCTGCTGCTTCGTTATTGGTGTATAGAAATGCAACAGATTTCTGCACATTGATTTTATATTCTGAGACTTTGCTGAATTCACATGTGAGTTCTAGCAACTTTTTTATGGAGTCTTTCATGTTTTCTACTTTCAGTATCATGCTGTCTGCAAATAATGAAATTTTGAATTCTTCTTTGTCAATTTGGATGTCTTTTATATCTTTTTGTTATCTGATTGCTGAGGCTAGGACTTCTAATACTATATTAAATAACAATGGTGAGAGGGGACATCCCTGTTGTATTCCTGACTGTAAAGGAAAAGCTCTCAGTTTTTCCCCATTAAGGATGATATTAGCTATGGGTGTTTCATATATGGCCTTTATGATGTTGAGGTATGTTCCCTCTATCCCTATTTTATTGGGGGTTTTTATCAAGAATGGATGTCCTATTTTGACAAATGCTTTTTCTGCAGCTCTTGAGAGGATCATATGGTTCTTATCCTTTCTTTTATTAGTATGGTGTATCATGTTGATTGGTTTGTGAATATTGAACCACTCCTGCAGCCCAGGAATAAATCCTACTTGATCATGGTGAATAATTCTTTTAATGTACTGTTGAATTCAATTTGCTGGTATTTTATTGAGAATTTTTCCATCCCTGTTCATCAGGGACATTGGTCTGTAATTCTCCTTTTTAGTGGGGTCTTTGTCTGGTTTTGGAATCAAGGTCATGCTGGCTTCATAGAACGAGTTCGGAAGTTTTCCTTTCATTTCTATTTTTGGGAACAGTCTGAGAAGAATAAGTATGAACTCTTCTTTAAATGCCTGATAGAGTTCCCTTGGGAAGCCATCTGGCCCTGGACTTTTGTTGTTGGGAGATTCTGATGACTGATTCAATTTCTTTGTTGGTTATGGGTCTGTTCAAATTTTCTATTTCTTTCTGTTTCAGTTTTAGTAGTTTGTAAGTTTCTAGGAATTTATGCATTTCTTCCAGACTGTCCAATTTGTTGGTATATAGTTTTTCATAATATTCTCTTATAATTGTTTTTCTGTGGTGTTGGCTGTGATCTCTCCTCTCTCATTTGTGATTTTATTTATTTGGGTCCTTTCCCTTTGTTTTGGATAAGTACGGCTAGGGGTTTATCAATTTTATTAATTCTTTCAAAGAACCAGCTCTTAGTTTCATTAATCCATTCTACTGAGTTTTTGTTTGTTTGTTCATTTCTATATTATTTATAGCTGCTCTAATCGTTATTATTTCCCTTATGCTAACTTTAGGTTTTATTTGCTCTTCCTTTTATAGCTCCTTTAGGTGTAAGGTTAGGTTATATATTTAAGACTTTTCTTGCTTCTTGAGGTAGGCCTGTACTGTAATGTACTTCCCTCTTAGGACCACCTTTGCTGCATCCCAAATGTTTTGTGCTATCATACTTTCATTTTCATTTGTTTCCATGTATTTTTAAAATTCTTTAATTTCCTGGTTAACCCATTCATGCTTTAGTAGGATCTTCTTTAACTTCCATAGTCTTTCCAAATTTTTTCTTGTAGTTGACTTCAAGTTTCATAGCGTTGTGGTTGGAGAATAGGCATGGTATGGTCTCCATCTTTTTGTATTTGTTGAAGCCTGATTTGTGACCCAGTATGATCTATTCTGGAGAATGTCCCATGTTTACTCAAAAAGAATGTATATTCTGCTGCTTTGGGACAAAATGTTCTGAATATGTCTATAAGTCCATCTGGTCCAGTGTGTCATTCAAAGCCGTTGTTTCCTTGTTGATTTTCTGCTTAGATGATCAGTGCATTGCTCTAAGTGGGGTGTTAAAGCCCCCTACTACTATTGTATTATTAACAATGAGTTTCTTTATGTTGGTTATTAATTGATTTATATATTGTATTTGTCCAAGTTGGGGGCATAAATATTTGGACCTTCTTGCTGGATAATCCCTTTATTATGATATAGTGTCCTCTTCATGTCATGTTACAGTCTTTGGTTTATAATCTATTTTGTCTGATACAAGTATGGTTACTCTGGCTTTCTTTTGACATACATCAGCATGGTAAATGGTTCTACATCTGCTCACTTTCAATCTGCAGGTATCTTTAAATCTAAAATGAGTCTCTTTTAGGCAGCATATGATGGATCTTATTTTTTTTATCCATTCTCATACCCTATGTCTTTTGATTGGTGCATTTTGTCCATTTACCTTCAGGGTGATTATTGAGAGATATGAATTTTGTGCCATTGTGTTACATGTAAAGTTGGTGTT
The DNA here is from genome assembly GCF_024610735.1 of Ursus americanus. NCBI lineage: Eukaryota > Metazoa > Chordata > Mammalia > Carnivora > Ursidae > Ursus > Ursus americanus. The sequence goes on along the minus strand of NC_142164.1, from coordinate 34,278,216 downwards.
TCTGGTGATGTTCTCTGGTCTTTTGTAGTCTTTGTTGCTTTGGTCTTTTTTTCTCCACTCAAAGAGTCCTCCTTACAATTTTTTGCAGAGCTAGTTTAGTGGTCATGATCTCATTTAGTTTTGTCTGGAAAACTCTTTATCTCTCCTTCTATTTTGAATGATAGCCTTGCTGGATAAATAATTCTTGGCTGTATATTTTTCCCACTCAGCACATTGAATATTTCCTTCCACTGCTTTCTGGCCTGCAAGTTTCTGTGTACAGATCCACTGTGAACCTGATCTGTCTTCCCTTGTATGTTAAGGACCTTTTTTTCCTTGCTGCTTTCACAGTTGTTTCCTTTTCTGTGTATTTTGTTAATTTGACTATGATACACCTTGGGGATGGCTGGCTTTTGCTGAATTTAATGGGAATTCTCTGTGATTTTTTAATTTTTGATGTCTGTATCCTTCCCCAGATTAGGGAAGTTTTCAACTATAATTTGTTCAAATAAGCCTTCTACCCCTTTATCTGTCTCTTCATCTTCTGGGACTCTGATGATAACGAATGTTTTAATAAGTTGCTGAGTTCTCTAAGTCTACCTTAGTGGGTAATTATCTTTCTTTCCCTCTTCTTTTTGGTTTATTTTCCATAATTTTATCTTCTATATCACTGATTCACTCCTCTGCTTTGTCCATCCTCTTTTTTATGGCCTCCGTTTGTGTTTGCATCTCGGTAATAACATTTTTAATTTTGGCCTGACTAGATTTATTTCTTTTATCTCTGCAGTAAGGGATTCTCTAGTGTCTTCTATGCTTTTCTCAAACCCAGCTGGTATCCTTATAATTGTTGTTTTACATTCTAGTTCAAATATCTTACTTATGTCTGTATTGATTAAATCCCTGGCTGTGAGTTCTACCTTGTGTTCTTTCTTTTGGGGGAATTCCTCCGTCTGGTCATTTTATCCAGAAAATAAAAGAAAAAAGAGAAAAAAAGAACAACAAAAACAAACAAAAACAAAAAAACAAAGAAAAAATAACCCAAAACAAAGTGAAAAACAAAGTGAAAAACAAAGAAAAAGAAAAAAACAAAAACTCAAAATAGGTAAACCAAAAAAAACCCCCAGATACTGGGTGTGGTTCAGTCTGCTTGTTAAAAGATTCTAGAGCCCAAAGAAATAAAATAATAAAATAAAATAATAAAATAAGGCAAAAAATAAAAATATGTAAATGAAAAGTATATATAAGTAAATTTTTAAAAAATAATAAAAAATTTTAAGAAGGAATCAGGAAATATAAGAAAATAAATGAAAAAATAATAACAATATAAAATAAAGAATAAGTAAAAAGGAATCTAGATCCTGTTTCCCCTAGAGCTGAAGCTTTGTAGCACTCTATGATGAGTAGACTTGGTGCAAGTGAGTTGTTGGTGCTGGTCTTCTGGGGGAGGGGCCTGCTGTGCTAATTCTCAGGTGCACTTGCTTAAGTGGAAATGCTTCTCCAGGGGCAGCGAGGTGGGACTTGGTGTATGCCGCTCTGTCCTCCACTAGGTGGCACTGTTTTGCTCCCTGAAGGCTTTCCGCACAGATGGGCAAGATGAAAATGGCTGTGCCGGGCTCTCTAGCCTCTGAGCTTAAAGTTTGCACCCTCTACTCTTCAGTGAGCCCTTGCCGAAAAGCAATTAATTACCCTTCTTATGTCCCTGGTTTCTGTCTGAACCCCATGTTCATCCTGCCCTTGTCTTTTTATCTCAGGTGCATGACTGAATTTCAAAACTCCAAATTTCAGGGATACCCAAGGCATGGACCCACACAGTTCCTCAGGGAAGGGTCTTGTCATGCTTGCCGCCCGTCCCAGTAGTTGCATACCCACATGGTGGTTCTCAGTTTATAGCTGAAAACCAGTACCACGACCCACTGTCCTTGCCAGCTTCCTGACTTTTATACCTGGGAGTAGCGCAGAAACTTGGCACTTCCTGTTCTTCCTGCAGCTCAGGGGATCCTCGAACCACCCTGTCACTCCGGAGATTCTGCCCCTCTTTGCCCCACTGAGCACCTTTAATCCAGGCACATCCCCCACAGTAGTGGACTTAAAAGTTCAAATTTTGCACTACACCACTACTAATACATTGCAGTAGCTCTGTAAGCAGGCTCCTTTCCTGCAGCCACATCCACAGCTATGTCTTCTCCAAGTGAACTTCTGCACCTCCTACCTTCCAAAGGTGGTCACTTTTCTACTTGTAGACTTGCAGTTTTTGTTCTCTCAATCTCTGATTGACTTCTTGGGTGTTCAGAATAATTTGATAACTATCTAGCTGTGTTCGAGGGCTGAGATACACTTCAACAATCATGTCTTTTATGAACACAGATAATTTTATTCTTCCTTGTCAATGTCTTTTATTTCTTTTCTTACTTTATTCCAGTTACTAAGACCCTTCATATAATGTTGAATAGTATTGCTGAGAGAAGACATCTCTGCCTTGTTCACCATCTTAAGGTAAGAGCATTTGGTTTTTCATCATTGATAGCTCTTGGTAATTTTCATGTCACCTTTAATAATTTAAGAATGTTTCTATTTCCATTTTTCTGAGTTTTTGCATTAGTGACTGTGGGATTTTGTATGGTGCTTTACCTTCATCTACTAAAATTATCATATGTTTTCTTGTCTTTTATTAATATGGTGATTTGAGTTGACTGATTTTTTTGATGATAAATGAAGTTTGAAGTCTTAGTGTCAAACCTGCTGTGGTTGTTGGATTTGTTTCATAATATTTTCTGAAAAATTTTTGTATTTATATTCATTGGAATATTGATCTGCAGTTTTCTTTTTTGTGGTATCTGTGTGTGATTTTAGTGTTTATGAAATGGTGATCTTATATGAGTTGGTAAATGTTCATTTTTTTTCTATTCTGAAAGTGTTTACATAGGATTGCAATTATTTCTCTTTAAATGTTTGATGATACTCACCAGTGGAGCCACCTGGGCACTCTTTTATTTTTTCTTATGTCAGTTTTGGTAATTTGTGTCTTTTAATGAATTGACAGTATATGTAACATCAAATTTCTGGGCAGAAAAGTTTTTGTCGTATCTCCATATTAGCCTTTTACTGTCTGTAGTATCTGTAGTTATTTCTCCTCTTTTATTTCTGATGCTAGTGATTAGCATGTTTTCTCTTTTTGTCTTGATCTTTTCTGAGAACCGGGTTTTGGTTTCATTTATTTTTCTCTAATTTTGGCTTATTTTCTGTTCACTTGATATCTGCCCTTGTGGTTATCTCCTTTGGTTTAACTTTGTTCTTCTTTGCCTGGTTTCTTTAGATAAGTCCTTAGATCATGGGTTTTGGATCTTTTTTAAATTTTTAATATATGCATTTAAAGCTGTAACATTTCCCCTAAGTATTTCTTTAAATGCATCTCACAAATTTCCATATGTCATATATTTTTTTTATTATTTTTTTTTATTTATTTATTCGACAGAGATAGAGACAGCCAGCGAGAGAGGGTACACAAGCAGGGGGAGTGGGAGAGGAAGAAGCAGGCTCATAGCAGAAGAGCCTGATGTGGGGCTCGATCCCATAACGCCAGGATCACGCCCTGAGCCGAAGGCAGACGCTTAACCGCTGTGCCACCCAGGCGCCCCATCCGTATGTCATATTTTTATTACATTCGATTTAAAATGTTTCCTAGTTTTCCTTTTATTTTTTTTCTTTCACTCAGTATTATTTAGAAGTGTGCATTTTTTAACTTGCAAAAATTTGGAGTTTTCATATAGGTATATCTTATTGCTTTTGATTTCTAATTTATTTCTACTCTGGTTAGAAAGCATACTCTGTACTATGTCAATCATTTTAAATTTACTGATATGACTTTATGCCTGTGTACTTCATTTAGATTAATAATTATGTTATGTGAACATAAAAATAATGTATATCCTGTGCTTGTTGACTATACTTTAAAGTGGTTGATAGTGTTTTTCAGATTTTCTATGTCTTTGCTGATTTTATCTATTTGTTTTATCAATTGCTGAGAGAACAATCTTAGCATCTGTTGGGGGAAGCAGCCACCCTGTGACCTGCTATGGCTATGGCCACCTGAATGCCCAATCTGCCAGCAACAGAAAACACTAAGTACACAATATGGCACCATTCTCAGGGTGATCATCCAGCTGCCTGATAGCAGGTTGATTACAGCAGTCTGCATCCATCACAGAAGGGGCAGCTTTATGTTCTTGTTGGAATAGATAATTTGTGCTGGGGAAACAGCCATCACATGAGCTGCCACCCCTCTCTGGGACTGCATGATCAGTGTCCTGGGCCTGAAACATTCCCCCATACAAAAACATGGGTGATGAAGTTGTTGCTTGGACCTATAGTCTTCTTTTTTATTTGGAAAAGCCTTCCTCTGTCTTGGGTATGCAGTGAACTTATTTTTATTGCTTAAGCATGTGTGTCATATTGTACCCGGCCAACCCCACCCCCACTGTATGAAAGGGATGGGTGCAGTCCATCATGCTGTGTCAGGTATTGGAAGGGATCAACTGGCCATGGGAGACCAGCACACATTACAGACCTTGATTGCTGTGACTCTTTTGTGAACAAAGTGTTGTTCAAGCCAGTGCTTTAGGTGTTGAATCTTCCTTGGCAAATCCAAACCCATAGAAGTTGCAGTGGGCTGAAGTCTGTGGACTCCTACTTCTAGGTGCTAGCATTATTATTATCTCTGATGTCCTCCATGTGGTAGGACTCTTCACTTGGGATTGGTAGCTGGATCTTCCTACTCTTGATGGTATCTCCTACTATGATTGTGGGATTGTCTCTCTCTAGTTCAATCAATTTTTGTTTTATATACTCTATAGCTACTATTAGTACAGATATATTTTTTAAGAGTTAAGTCTTATGATGAATTGTATCCTTAATCATTATGCAAGTCCCATTTTATTTTTGGTACTCATCATTATCATCAATATGTTTTATATTAAAAAGTTTAGTCTTTTTATGCATACTGCTTGTATGATATACATTTTAATCCATTTACTTTCATTGTATCTGTGTTTTTGTATGTGGAATGTGTCTTTTGTGCACAGCATATAGTTGATTCTTGCTTTTTTATGCATTCTTATAATGTCTGCCTTTTTATTGTAGTGTTTAGTTCATTAAAGTAATATGATTATTGGTATTGGTCCATGTTTACCATTTTAATATTTGTGTTTTATTTATTCTTTCTGCTTTCCATTCCTCTTTTCCTTTTTTCCTGTCTTTTAAAATATTATTTGACTAAATTTTAGTATTCCATTTAAACATTTTTTATTGGCTTTTTTGCTATACTTATTTGCTTCCCTTTTTCAGTAACTTCTCTAGGGATTTATTTTAACCATATTACCTTGGGTGAGGCCAGACACACATCAAGAGAGAGAAACCAGAAAGAGTCTTATAGTTTGTTATAATTACAATTCCCTGGGGAGAACACAGTGCATTATAGATGGCCACGTAGGGCAAGCACTAGAGGCAGAGGGAGAGAGGGCAACTGTGGGCAAGCACCTTTATTACAGTTTCTATGGAAGGACATGGTGAGGCAAGACAAGTAGGCTTAGGATTGTCTTGTTTGAATAATTTCAGTGGGCTCTGGGGCATAGGGCCTGTCCCTGGTTGTCTGGTATCTGGCCCTGGAGCATTTAAGGCGGATATATAGTTGCCCAGAGTGTGAGAACTTGATAAGAGATATGGCTGGGAGTGTGAACTTAATAGACTACTCTAGAAGGGAAATTGACCTACCTTTAACCAGGGTCTTAAAAGTGGGCCAAGATTGCATTTTAAAAAACCATATTAAAATATTATAGCTACATCCTTAACACTTCACAATCTACTTTGAGTTAATGTTGCATGACATTAAATAAATGTAGAAATTTTGCAACCATAAAGGTCAGTTGATCTCCTTCTCATCTTTTATGCTACAGTTATTATACATATTATGTCACCATAGGTGATATAAAGTTTGTTTTAAACTGTCATATGTGTTTTGAAGGAATTTAAAGGGAAAAAGTTATCTTTTTACATTTACCATTTATCATGCTCTTTATTCGTTTTGAGGATCCAAGTTTTCATCTGGTATCAACTTCCTTCTGCCTGAATAACTTCCTTTACTATTTCTTATAATGTAAGCTTAATGGTAACACATCCCTTTGTTTTACTTTTATTTGAAAATGTCTTCATTTTCCCTTCACTGCTGAAGGATATTTTATTGGAAAAAGAAAATATGGTTGACAGGTTTAATTTTGCATTCAGCATTTTAAAGATGTTGCTTCATTTTCTTCTGGCCTCTAGACATCCTGATGAATAGCTAGCTATTAATTGAATCATGGTTCTCTTGTACACAATATGCCATTTTCTTGTTGCTGCTTTCAAGATTTTCTTTATTTCACATTCAACTGTTTGATGATGAAATGCCCCAACAGAGACTACTTAAATGTTTATTCTGATTGGAGTTCCTTGAACATCCAGGTTCTATAAATCTACATGTTTCATGAAATTTAGAATTGTATAGACATTATTGTTCGAATTTATTTTCTGTCCTATTTTCTTTCTTCTCCTTCTGGGACCCCAATTACATGTACTGTAGTCAACTTGTTATTAACTATCCAGTCTCTGAGAATTTGTTCATTTTCTTAAAATAAACTTCTTCTTTTGTTTGTTTGTTTTGTACAGCAGTATTTGGATCATAGCAAAATTGAGTGGAAAGTACAGAATTCCCATATATTCCCTCCCTCCACACATGTATAGCTTCCCTTATTATTCTGTGTTCTTCTGTGTGAGAGCCAGTCAACTATGACACAAAAGAAAATGAAGGAGAAGCTCAGGAAAACACAGTTTACTATATTCACAGGTCCTAGAAACAGGAGACATAGCATAGCACACAGGGCCACATAGGAAAACACCATCATTGGCCAGGAAACAGAAAGTACAAGAGTGAGAGGAGATACTAAGCCACAGGCTTTATTGGAGTTTCCACAGGGAAAACAAGCAGACAAAGTAAACAATTTAGGATTGGCTAATCTGAATAATTACAGCAGGCTCTAAGTCACAGAGATGATGCCTCATTGCCTGGTACCTGGTCCTGGGATGATTAATGCAGGGGAATATTGCCTCCTGGGGTATACAGGTGTGATAGAAGTGGATTGGCTCTGAATTGGTTGCTTTGCATACCAAAGGCACGTTCCTGGTTGGTAGCTCAGGGGGTGGCAGTCTCCCCAGTGAGAAAGGTTTTTAAGTTTTCCAAACATCATAATATACAGAAAATAAGAGATGTAAACAATGTACCAACTACCAACATCATGAACATGGTACATTTGTTACTATCAATGACCCTATATTGACATGTTATTATCACCCAAGTCCATAGTTTACATTAGGGTTCAGTCTTGGTGTTGTACATTCTATCGGTTTGGACAAGTATATAATGACATGTATCCACTAATATAGTATCATCCAGAATAGTTTCCCAGCCATAAACTCCTCTGTGTTCTACCTATTCATCCCTCCTTCCCCCTCCAACCCTGGCAACCACTGATCTTTTTACTTTCTATATAGTTTTACATTTTACAGAATATCATACTCTTGGAATCATATGTAGCTTTTTCAGATTGGCTTCTTTCACTTAGGAATATGCATTTAAGTTTCTTCTATGTCTTTTCATGGCTTGGTCACTCATTTCCTTTTAGTGCTGAATAATATTTCATTTTCTGGATGTACCATAGCTTATTTGTTCATTCACCTAGTGGAGGACATCATGGAGTGGTTGCTCCCAAGCTTTAGCAGTTATGAATAAAGCTGCTATAAACATTTGTGTGCAGGTTTTGGCTCTATTCTAATTGGCATGTAGTGGTATTTCATTGTTTTTTAAATTTCATTTCCCTGATGACATATGATGTAGAGAATTTTTTCATATGCTTACTTTCCATCTGTATATCTTCTTTGGTGAATTGTCTGTTAAGATCTTTAGCCCATTAGACCAATGGAACAGAATAGAGAACCCAGAAATGGACCCTTGGCTCTTTGGGCAACTAATCGTTGATAAAGCAGGAAAAAACATCCAGTGGAAAAAAGACAGTCTCTTCAATAAATGGTGCCGGGAAAATTGGACAGCTACATGCAAAAGAATGAAACTTGACCACTCTCTCACACCATACACAAAGATAAACTCCAAGTGGATGAAAGACCTCGATGTGAGACAGGAATCCATCAAAATCCTAGAGGAGAACATAGGCAGCACCCTCTGCGACATAGGCCAAAACAACCTTTTTCATGACACATCTCCAAAGGCAAGACAAACAAAAGATAAAATGAACTTGTGGGACTTCATCAAGATAAAAAGCTTCTGCACAGCCAAGAAAACAGTCAAAAAAACTAAGAGGCAGCCCATGGAATTGGGAGAATATATTTGCAAATGATACTACAGATAAAAGACTGGTATCCAAGATCTACAAACAACTTCTCAAACTCAATACATGAGAAACAAATAAATAAATCATAAAATGGGCAGAAGATATGAACAGACACTTTTCCAATGAAAATAAACAAATGGCTAAGAGACACATGAAAAAATGTTCAAAATCATTAGCCATCAAGGAAATTCAAATCAAAACCACACTAAGATACCACCTTACGCCAGTTAGAATGGCAAAAATGGACAAGGCAGGAAACAACAAATGTTGGAGAGGATGTGGAGAAAGGGGATCCTTCTTACACTGTTGGTGGGAATGCAAGTTGGTATAGCCACCCTGGAAAACAGTGTGGAGGTCTCTTAAAAAGTTAAAAATTGAGCTGCCCTATGACCCAGCCATTGCAGTACTGGGTATTTACCCCAAAGATACAGACGTAGTGAAGAGAAGGGCCATATGCACCCCAATGTTCATAGCAGCTCTGTCCACAATAGCTAAATCGTGGAAGGAGCCGAGATGCCCTTCAACAGATGACTGGATTAAGAAGATGTCGTCCATATATACAATGGAATATTACTCAGCTATCAGAAAGAACGAGTTCTCAACATTTGCTGCAACATGGACGGCACTGGAGGAGATAATGCTAAGTGAAATAAGTCAAGCAGAGAAAGACAATTATCATATGGTTTCTCTCATCTATGGAACATAAGAACTAGGAAGATCGGTAGGAGAAGAAAGGGATAAAGAAAGGGGGGGTAATCAGAAGGGGGAATGAAGCATGAGAGACTATGGACTCTGAGAAACAAACTGAGGGCTTCAGAGGGGAGGGGTGTGGGGGAATGGGATAGGCTGGTGATGGGTGGTGGGGAGGGCACATATTGCATGGTGCACTGGGTGTTATAAGCAACTAATGAATCATCGAACATCAGAAACCAGGGATGTACTGTATGGTGACTAATATAATATAATAAAAAAAATTTTTAAAAAAGATCTTTAGCCCATTTTTAATTTTTTAAATTTTTTTTATTGTGAGTTGTATGAGTTCTTTGTAGAGTTTGGCTAATAGTCATTTTTCAGATATGTCTTTTGCAAATATCTCCTTCCAGTGTGTGATTTGTCTTCTCATTCTCTTGCATTCATTTTAAAAATTCTTTTCCCCTGTTCTTTTGATTATATAATTTCTTTCAATATATCTTGAAGTTCACAAATTCCTTTGTCACTCCCATTCTGCTAAATCCATCCAATAAATATGTTTTTTAATGTCTAATATTTTTTACTCTACAACTACCACTTAAAAATTCTATTTAAATATTTTTAAATAAAAAATTTCTCTTTATTAAGATTTAGTATCTTTTTATTACTTGTGAGTATGTAGTTTTACATTGTTAGGGACAGTTATAATAGCTGCTTCAAAATCTTTGTTTACTAATTCTGTCATTGGTAGATCTTGGGGTTTGTCCCAGCTAATTGTGTTTTTCTCTTGAAAAGGAATTACATTTTCCTAGTTCTCCATATCTCATATTATTTTGAATTTTATCTATTCTGTATTCTTTTATTTTTATTTTTTTTTTGAGTGTTTTGTTTTAACAGGCAATTGAGTTCAAACTGGGTTCAAACTGGGTTCAAACTGAAAAGTCTGGGTTCAAACTGAAAAGTCTGTTCCTTGCATAGCAGAGGAGTTCATATATTTGTTTTTAGCTAAACTGCTTTGAGTTATATTCTGCAAATTTGTGGTTGCAACATCAGCCAGACACATTAGGAAATATAATTTAAAGATCTGCTCTCTGGCTCTTTGCTCTCTTGGTTTTCTCTCTTTTTCCAGTGTTCGTGGTTGTTCCAGACTGAATTGTCTTGTCCCCTAGGTCAGAAAACCTGAAGTCTTTCCTGTAAAGCACAACTGTGCCAACTCCCATATTAGGAGTAGTGAGAGCAGGGAACTCACATTGTACATTGGCCTTCCTTAGTTCATGTACCCTCTAACAAAATCTTCCTGCTTTTGTTTACTGTGACTTTGTGTTCAGAGCTTACAGTTTTTATTTATGGGAGATAATCATTATCAGGTATTTGACCATTTTATTTTTTTGTATTAGATATTTACTTGAATCTATTCTCCCTTGCACACCTTGTAAAATAATCTCCATTCTTATTCTCTTTTCCTCAGTTTCATTCCTGAGTTGGATCATCTCTCATTTCTTTTGGTTTATATGTTTGTTTGAAGGTGAGGTTTTGAATTTCTGACTGGAGGCTTTATTTTATATTTAAAAGTTATTTTTCTGAATACTAATTCATGTTAGAATACTCATTATAGTTATTCAGTGCATCATGTTTTTTGTTTTTGGATAATTTTTGTTGAAATGGTTTGATTTGATTTTCTTTCTTTTCAGAATAGTTTTATATGGACATACTTGTATTTTCTGTTTAAATGTCTTACTTCTTTGGGACCAGCAATTTTTGGTAACTTTAAGGTGTTTGGTTATGAACTCATTTTAAAGAGTGTTTTTTTAAAATCTTTGGAACATTTTTAAGTAGGTAGAAGAGCTTGATTTTGTCATTCATCTTTCTTTCTCGGGGACCCTTTAATTCCCCTCTTCTGTTTATTTTCCCCTTTTCTCTTCCTGTTTCATTTTCTCTTCTTTCTACCAAGCATCTGAAGAATGTGTCCTTCTTCCAAGTTGCCTCTTTTTCTTTTCAAGATTGCCACTCCTGACTGTACATGCCTCTATGATCATTGCTTCAAATTCACCACTATCCAGTTCTCTGATCCATCAGTTTTCAGATTTTTCTTAACATTTCCTCTACTAAAGAGGATTTTTCTTTTTCCAGAAGTGATATTTTCCTGGTCCTGCCTCTCTTAGTTCCTGGTTCCTTTCTCCTGTTCTCCATATAGTCTAACTGATATTTTATTCTGGGTTGGGCCGTGGACATAGTTGACTGGTTTGTCATGCTTAGTTCACACCTATAAGTACTTTAAAATTTGTACCAATCTCTATATCTTAGTTAAGTTGTAGACATGAGCTATGGAGAGTTTAGTTTCCCATCTTTGTATGATTTTCTGCTAATAATGTAAAGATTCAGATTTTGGTAACTGATTTTATCCTATGAGAACCCAGAAATTCCTTAACTACTCTTTGTTGCTAATATGTAAAAAACCAGCAGTGTGCCTATGAAAATGTATTTATGCTGACATTTTTCATTTTGTTAAAATGATATGTAACATTTATTATGATATGATATATGAATGTTACCACCCTCTATTAAGGAGAAATTATTAATACTACTCAAGTTTAATCAAACTCTTATTGCAATGTATTTATGAAAATGGAAAAATTTAAGAAGTACTAATTCTAGTATCTGTCATTTCCAGGTAGAAGAGAATAATATTTCTAAACAATATGTTTATTATTATGCTCTTTTTATAGGACAATTAAAATGTAAAATTTATATAGCAAAACCATTTTTGTAATCTCTATCATGTTTCACTAGAAATATGTTAAATTTTAATTATGTGGAACTTACATATTGAGAAGGAAATAATCTATTTTTTTTTTAGTACTAGGCCTTATATGCAACCATCTGTGCTCAGCAAATCATAAAAACTGGAAAGGGTCTATGAGCTCTGCTTAAAAGATTCCATTGCAAAGTCCATGCTTCTTTGTAACTGCCTTTACCATCAACTTGTTCACTTCAGAACATTTACACATATTTGCTTAACATATGATAATTTATTCAGTATTTGTCTGCTGAGTGTCTCCTGATGTTTCTCACTAAGAAAACAGTATAAACCAATTAAGAACCTAGATAAAAAGAGACATTTTTAATTAACTCTGTGGAAATCATTTTAAAGATTCCCTTAATGCAATGATTGTGAGCAACCTGAAATTTATACTTATTCTGCTTTTTACAACAAAATGAACTCAATTAATTTGTATGCCTTCTCCTCTGAGGCCATGTTTTAGCTTCCCATCTTCAAAGTCCTCGTTGTGTTGTCAGTGCATGAGAGATGTCAAATAGTAAAGCAATAATCCAAAAGTGGGTGAAATGGTGGAACCAGGGCACTGGAGTTTTTTCTCATTTGATTATAAGACAAAGATAGGTTTGTATATTTATCTAGCAAGCACTTATTGATCATCTAATAAAATGTCAAGCATTGTCAAGTAATATAAATACAGAGAGAAGAGACAGACTCTGCTGTCAGGTGGCTCACTATCTAGTGAAGAAGAGAAATATGTAAAACTAAGAAAAATGGTACTATGGTAGTGTCAAGGTAAGAGGAATGGATACTGTGCAATGAAAGCACAAAGGAAGGGCACCCAACCCAGTCTGGGGGGTAAGCACAAGGCTTGGTAAGCCAAACAACCCCTCTGCTTGTTTTTTGTTTTGTTTGTTTGTTTTTATGTGCAGAACAACTTTCCAGATTAGATGTGGTGACTCAGGAACCAGACCTCCTATTTAGCATATTCTATAAGATTATTAAACTGGTTGTGTCAATATTATGTGTTAATCTACTTGAAAGTAGTTAGTACTTGACATTAAATGGATAGGGGGATTAATCTGTCTTCAAAGACAATTGCATTATCTTGTTCATGCTCTACCATGGGGCAGAGGAAGATTCTTACTTAAGTCTTACCTTAAGCAAGTTAGAGAGAGACTTTGAGGTACTCCTAGGAGAGTTTGAAAATATATGAAATTCGTGAAACCTAAGACTGACACTTGTTGGAGAAAACTTAAGGTGAGAGACTAACTAGTATCATTGGCCTAAGGGAATAAAACAAAGCGGGCTCTGTTAACAGTAGGCTGAACTTCCACAGAAAGTGGGGCAAAGGTGCATGTTTTTAAGAAGCAAATGTGGACCTATTTAAAGAAAACCAGCCTGGGGATTCTTAAAAGGGAAGACGGTGGGATGATCTGACTCCAGTACTGCAATAAAACCCAAAGCTCATCAGATAAAGGAGGATATTTTAAGAAAACAGTTTAAAAAAGAGGCATTTTTTCATTAAAAGATCTACGCGGGTAGTCCCTATAATGGAACCTCCAAAAAGAACCCCACAAGTAAAACAACCAATAATAGTATTACATTCTCCATATTCAGAGGACCATAATACTAGTTTACCATTTTTCTGTACCTTATGTTACTTCCTCACTAAAACTTTGTAGAGAACAGCAATCTTGGCTAGTGGGTAAGGAGGAGGTGGATTAGAAAATAGAGACGTGATTTACACTGCCTGTCCTCCCCAACTCCAGGCTTCATGTTTGTCTCAGGCTTCACTTGGGAAATGGGAGAAACTTTAAATTAAATTAGATCTTAGAGTTTTAAGTATTCCACTGGATTGAAATGAAGTAATGTAACTATTATATTGGATTAGACCTTAATGTTAAAACAAAGAGAATATTTACTTATGATTTAAAGTTGGTTTCTGTCTACAACCTATTGATTGAATCTTTGTCATTCAATAAGCAGTTAAGAAAAATAATCAGAACATATGATCTGAGATGTGGGTCTAAGTATTTCTTGTATGTTTGTGTTTTGATTTTTGAATTAATTTTTAATGAAAAGTCTTATACTTAATTATACTTAATTTCTGCATTTTTCTTTTAAAAGATAATTATTTTTATTATTTTTATTTTTTAAAGATTTTATTTATTTATTTATTAGACAGAGAGAGACACAGTGAGAGAGGGAAAACCATTGGGGGGGTGGAAGAGGGAGAAGCAGGCTTCCTACTGAGCAGGGAGCCTGATGCAGGGCTCCATCCCAGGACCCTGAGATCATGACCTGAGCCAAAGACAGATGCTTAATGACTGAGCCACCCAGGTGCCCCTAAAGGATAATTATTTTTAAATGCATGTAAATGTTTATAATAATAAATGTTGATTAAAAATAATTTAGATTCAGAGATAAGTAGAAAAGAGAAAAGATACTTATGGTTCAACATTTTGTAAATATTTTGACATATTTCCTTTCAGTTATTTTAAGTATGTTTTCTTGTTTCTAACGTATTTATAAACATACTAGATAAAAAAACTTGTTCTTGTTTTTCTACCTGATTTTAAAATTAAAAGCATTTTCAGTGTTACTACAATTTGAACCAATATTTTTTCTTTTTACTTTGTTGTGATTATGGTTTTATGCTTGATACAGTAACATGCATAGGTCCCAATTACACAGTTCACTGAGTTTTGATAATATTCATTCATGTAATCACCAACCAAAACAAGATAAAGAACATTTCCATTTTCTTGAAAGTTCCCTTGTGCCCTTTTAAAATTTAAATTCCCCACACACGGGCAACCATTGTTCTGATTTTTTTCCCATCATATCTTAGTTTTGCTTGCCTTCAAGTTTCATATAAATGGAATCATACAGTTTGTGCTCCATTTTGTCTAGCTTTTTATACCCAAAATATTTTGGAGATTAATCCATGGCTGTTGTGTGTATCGGTAGTTAATTCCTTTTCATTGTTGAATAGTATTCCAATGTGTATTAATCACACATCAGCATTCTCCTGTTGATGGACAGTTGTTTCTAGTTTTTGGCTATTAAGAACAAGGCTGCTTTGAACATCATTGTAAAAATCTTTTTTGCATATATGTGTTTTCATTTCTCTTTGAGTAGAATTACTGTCAAAGGTAGTTAATTATTTAACTTTTTTAGAAGCTGCCAATGTTTTATTCCAATGGGTTTTTGCCATTCTTAATATCACTGGCAAGGTTTAAGAGTTCTACATGTTCCACATATTTACTAATGTGGGCTTTCTCAGTCTTTTTTTTTCTTTAAATTTTTATTTCAAAATAATTGTAGACTCATACATAGTTGCAAGAGTACATATAGTACTATGAACCTTTCACTCAACTTCTTTAAATGATATCTTACATAACTACAGTATAATATCAAAATCAGAAATGGACATAGGTACAATACTGTTTGGTAGACTACAGACCTTATTCAGTTTTCACCAGTTTTACATGCACTTATTTGAGTGAGTGTGTGTGTGTGTGTGTGTGTGTTTCTGTGTATTATAGCTCATGTGTAACTATCACCACAATCAAGATACAAAACTGCTCCATAATAGAGGAACTGAGGAATTCCCATGTGCCACCCTTTTTCAGTTGTATGCTTCTTCATACCCCATCGCGGAGCCCTGGCAGCCACTAATCATTTCTCAATCTCTATAATTTTTGTCATTTCAAATATGTAAATGGTGATGGTGACCTTTTGATATTGGCTTTTTCACTGGGCATAATGCCCCTGAGATTCATCCAAAGTGTTGCATGTATCAATAATTTGTTTCATTTTATTGCTGAATAGTATTCCATAATATAGATATACCAGAGTTTGTTTAACCATTGAACCATGACAGAATATGCCAACCTGAAATATGCCACTTTGGCATAAGGATTATTTTGAACTAAAGTCACTTGAATGACTTTGAAAAGCAGATGCAAGAAAGACATTCTAATCTCTCCTTTTCTTCCTAAAAGCAGGAGATAAAAATTCCTATGTGAAAGATACCCTTCCTATACCAGGAGAAAAGAAACAGTCTTTGACAGGGGATCAAAGCCAAGAAAATTCTGTACAAACAGATCCTTGTTAATACACTTCTTATATTCCTTTAGTCTCCCCACTTAGTTTCATTACTTTTCTACTGTTGCCTCTTTTTATTCAACCTGACAAGAAAGCATGCAGGTTCCCTCATTTCTTTGGGTCTTCATTCTTTATAAAAGGCTCTCATGTTACATAAACTTTATATTAATTTGTATACTTTTCTTCTGTTAACCTGTCTTATGTCAGTTTAATTCTCAAGCCTAGCCAAAAAACCATAAGAGGGTAGAGGTAAAAGTTCGCTTTTTGTACACCATGCTACTGTTGAAGGATATCTGGTCTTCTTCCAGTTTTTATCTCTTGTAAGTAGAGGTGCTGTAAAATTTCACGTGTAGATTTCTGTATGAATGTTTAATTTAGTTTCCATTTCCCTGGAATAAATGCCCAAGCATTCAATTGCTGGTTTGTATAGGGACTGCATTTTTAGTTTCATAAGAGACTGCCAAACTGTTTTCCAGAGTGGCTGTACCATTTTACATTCCCACCAGCAATGTATGCATGATTGTTTCTCTGCATTGATGGCAGCATTTGGTAACTATTTTTTGTCATTTTACTGTAGCTGTTTTAATAGGTGATGTTGAACATCTTTTCATATGTGTATTTGCCATCTATATATTTTCTTTAGTGAAATGTCTCTTCATATCTTTTGCACATTTTCTAATTGGATCTTTTTGTTTTATTTCTGAGTTTTTAGAGCCCTTTATATATTCTAGATCTAGCTATGGGTCCTTTGTTGGATATGTGGTTTGCAGATATTTCCCTGAATCTGTAGCTTGTCTTTTCATCCTCTTAACAGAATATTTTTCAGAGTGAAAGTTTTAAATTTTGATAAAGTCCAACTTATCATTTGTCCTTTTTATAGATTGTACTTTCAGTATTATGTCTAAGAACTCATCATTTAAATTTAGCTTTCAAAGTTTTTCTTGTAAGAATTCTTCTAAATGTTTTATAGCTTTACATTTTACATTTAAATCCATAACTGATTTTGAAACAATTTGTGTATAATGTGAGAGCTTTAGGTTGAGGCTCATATTTTGCCTATGGATATTTAGTTACTTCCATTACTTTTGTTGAAAAGACTGTCTTTCTTCCATTGAATTGCTTTTGCAATTTTGGCAAAAATCTGCTGGGGGTATTTATATGGATCTATTTCTGGGCTGTCTATTCTGTTCCATTGATCTGTGTATCTATCCCTCAGCCAATAACACACTCTTGATTTTATAGCTATATAGGAAGTTTTAACATTCGATGGAGTGATTCATCTTACTTTATTATTCTTTTCAAAATTGTTTTAGTTCTACTAAATCTTTTGCCTTTCCATATACATTTTATTTTATTTTATTTTTTATTTTTTAAAAGATTTATTTGTTTATTTGAGAGAGAGAGAGAGAAAGGGCACATGTGCTAGTAGGGGGTGGGGCAGAGGGAGAGAATCTTTAAGCAGACTCCCCACTGAGCTTGGAGCCAGACGCAGGGCTCAATCCTATGACCCATGAGATCATGACCTGAGCTAAAACCAAGAGTCAGATGCTTAACTGACTGAGCCACCCAGGAGACCCTCCATATAAATTTTAGATTGAACTTGAAAATATCTACCCCAAATCTTGATGGTATTTTGATAGGAATTGCATCAAACATACATATCAATTTGGGGAAAATTGATATCTTTACTATGTTGATTCTTCCAATCCAGGGACACATTATATACTTCATTTATTTAAATCTCTAAATCAGCATTTTGTTGTTTATAGCATACCATTCACATACTTTGTTAGATTTATACCAAAGTATTTAATTTTTTAGATCAATTGTAAATGGTTTTTTTTTTTTAAAGATTTTATTTATTTATGTGACAGACAGCCAGCGAGAGAGGGAACACAGCAGGGGAGAGGGAGAGGAAGAAGCAGGCTCCCAGCCCAGGAGCCTGATGTGGGACTCGATCCCGGAATGCCAGGATCACGCCCTGAGCCGAAGGCAGACGCTTAACGACTGCGCTACGCAGGCGCCCCAATTGTAAATGGTATTATGTTTCTAATTTTGGTTTTCATATGTTCATTGCTAAGACCTAGAAATAAGATATATTTCTGTGTATTAATCTTATATCCTGAGACTTTGTTAAACTCACAAATTAGTTCTAGAAGTATTTTGTAGTATCCATGGGATTTTTTTTCATAGAAGATTGTATTAACTATAAATAAGGACGTTTTTATTTTACTCTCTCTAATCTGTATGTCTTTTCTTACCTTATTGCCATGGAAAGGACTTTCAGTATTTTTGTTAAATAAGAGTAGTGAGACCTCAACAAGCTTGCCTTGTTCAGTCTTTTTAACTTTTGAAATTCTATGAATTGTGAGTTGTGGTATTTCACTTTTAATTTTAATTTGTGTTTTCTTGAGTTAGGGTGCTGAGAACCTTCAATGAAATTAATATCCATTGTTATATCTTATAATGGAAAGCTTTATCCCTATGTCCTATTCTAGAAGTATTAAAATATTATATTTTTACATTTAATTATATAATAATTGACATCAAAATAATTTTGGTATGTAGCAGAACGTAGGGTTCCTTTCTTTTCTGTGTGGATATCCTGTTGCAACACAATTTGCCACAAAACATTTTCTTTCCCCATTGAGTTGAATTGATGATTTAATTGAAAAAATCAGGTGATATGTATAAATTTATTTGTGATATTCTATTCTATTCCTTTGCTCCAAGTGTCTATACACATGCCAATCCCACAATGTCCTAATTATTAAAGCTTTATAGCTATCTTGAAATCAGATAGTGCTGGGTCATTGAACTTTGCCCCTCTTATACAGTATTTTTTTTTTGATCCTTTGCATTTCTTCATAAACTTTAGAATCCAGTCGCCAACACATAAATCAATGGAACAGAATAAAAAAAAACAGAAACGGACCCACACCTATATGGTCAACTAATCTTTGACAAAGCAGGAAAGAATATCCAATGGAAAAAAAGACAGTCTCTTCAATAAATGGTGCTGGGAAAACTGGACAGCCACATGCAGAGGAATGAAACTGGACCCCTTTCTTATACCACACACAAAAATAAAGTCAAAATAGATGAAAGACCTAAATGTGAGACAGGAAACCACCAAAATCCTAAGGGAGAACACAGGCAGTAACCTCTTTGATCTCAGCTGTAGCAACTTCTTACTAGATACAACTCCTGAGGCAAGGGAAACAAAAGCAAAAATGAACTATTGGGACCTCATCAAGATATAAAGCTTCTTCATGGTGAAGACAACAAGACTAAAAGGCAGCCTAAAGAATGGGAGGAGACATTTGCAAATGACATATCTGATAAAGGGTTAGTATCCAAAATCTAAAAAACTTATCAAACTCAACACCCCCAAAACAAATAATTCATTAAGAAATGGGCAGAAAACATGAATAGACACTTTTCCAAAAAGACATCCAGATGGCTAACAGACATGAAAAGATGCTCAACATTGCTCATCTCAGGGAAATACAAATCAAATCTACAATGAGATAACACTTCACACCTGTCAGAATGGCCACAATTAACAACACAAGAAACAACAGATGTTAGTGAGTATGTGGATAAGGGGGAACCCTCTTATACTGTTGGAGTGAATGAAAACTGGTGCAGCCACTGTGGGAAAAAGGTATGGAGGTTCCTTGAAAAGTTAAAATTAGAACTACCCTATGATCCATCAACTGCACTACTAGGTATTTATCCAAAGGATACAAGAATACTGATTCAAAGGAATACCCCAATGTTTATAGCAGCATTATCAACAATAGCCAAATTATGGAAACAGCCCAAATGTCCATTGACTGATAAATGGATAAGGAAGATATGGTGCATGTATACAATGGAGCATTACTCAGCCATAAAAAAAAATGAAATCTTGCCATTTGCAATGATGTGGAGGAAGCTAGAGTGTATTACACTAAGTGAAATAAGTCAGAGATAAATATCATATGATTTCATTCATACATGGAATTAAGAAACAAAACAGATGAATGTGAGGGAAGAAAGAGAGGCAAACCATGAAAGAGACTCTTAACTATAGAGAACAAACTGAGGGTTGCTAGAGAGGAGGTGGGTGGGGGGATGGGTTAAGTAGGTGATGAGTATTAAGGAGGGCACTTGTGAAGAGAACTCTGTGTTGCATGTAAGTGATGAATTACTAAATCCTACACCTGGAACTAGTATTACACTATATGTTAACTAAATGGAATTTAAATAAAAATTTGGAAGAAAAAAATGAAAAAAATAAAGAAGCCTGCTGGAATTTTGGGGAGAGTATAGTAAATCTACAGATAAATGCAGGGAGAATGATACCTTTAAAATATTAATTTTTGAGGGAAGAAAAAAGATGGTGGAGGAATAGGGGATCTTTTTTCAGCTGGTCCCCTGAATTGAGCTGGATATCTACCAGACCATCCTGAACACCCATGAAATCAGCCCGAGAGGTAGATAGATACATCTGGATCTCTACAAACGAACATCTCTGGCGCTGAGTATTGAGGTACAAAGTGGGGAGCTGTGAATCTGCACACATATATTGGAAGATAAATGGAAGGGGGAGGGAGCCACTGCTAGGGCACCAGGAAACAGCAGCCACCTGCACTGGGGAGCGGGCCAGACTCGTGGACTGGCACCCGCGAGAGAGCAGACTGGGACCGTGAGCCTGGGAACCCGCGTGCGACCAGACTGAAAATGGGAAGCTCAGGAGCGTGCACTCGAACTAGACCAAAACTGGGTGCTCGGGAGTGCGTGCATGACCAGACTGAGAAATGGAGCTCCGGAGTACGTGTGAACCACACTGAAACAGGGAGCTTGGGAGTGCGGGGACAGGGGCGGCTGGCAGTTTTAGAAGCACAAAGGACAGAGACCTGCTGGCCCTGGGAGCTAGGGCTGGGAAAGTGGCTGTGGGGTGCACAACATGGGACGCTGCAGGGTTTTTAGCAACACCAACAGAAACAGAGTTAAAGTGGCCAAGAGAGCTCAGTGGAGAGCAGACTGCGATCTCTCTGTTCTGAGACAGAGGCTAGGATACCGTCACTGCTGCTCTGACCCTCTGAAGAGTCACAGAAAGCCTACTGCTCTGACCCTCTGAAGTGTGACAGAAAGCCACCGGGGAAAGCCGCCAGAGAACAAAAGCCCAGAAATACCGGTTCACATTGTGCCCATCCCCACCCCCTCTCGCAGGGGACGGGGCAACGCTACCCAAACGGGGTTGGCTAAGTATCAGTGTGGCAGGCCCCTCCCCCCAGAAGGCAGGCTGAAAAATCAAGAAGCCCACATCCCTAAGGTCCCTATAAAACAAGTGCATATTGCCTGGGTCTTGGTCAATAATTTGGGCTCTGTGCATCCCCTCAACCTCTCCTTATCAGAATGAATAGGAGGAGGAATCAACAGCAAAGAAAGGAGACAGAGACCATGGCCTTTGCCACAGAACTGATGGATATAACCAAATTGTCAGAATTGGAGTTCAGAGTAACAATGGTCAAGATGATGTGTAGGCTTGAAAAAAATATTAATGAAAATATTAACAAGAATATAGAATCTCTAAGGGTGAAAATGAGAGCAAATCTGGCAGAAATTAAAAATGCTATGAATCAAATGCAGTCTAAACTGGATGCTCTGACGGCCAGGGTAAATGAGGCAGAAGAACGAATTAGTGAAATGGATGATGGGATGATAGAAAAGAAGGAAAAAGTGGGAACATGCCTCAAAGAAATCCAATCTCAAGAATGTAGATTACGGGAGACTACTGACTCAATGAAATGTTCCAATGTCAGAATCATTGGCATCCCTGAGGGGGTGGAGAAAGAGAGAGGTCTAGAAGAGATATTTGAAGAAATTGTAGCTGAGAACTTCCCTAATCTGGCAAAGGAAACTAGGATTTGTGTCCAAGAGGCAGAGAGGACCCCTCCCAAGATCAATGAGAACAGACCAACACCACTTCACATAATAGTACAATTTGCAAGTATTAGATCCAAGGATACAATCTTGAAAGCAGCCAGGGGGAAGAGAGTCCTCACCTACAGAGGGAGGAACATCAGAATGTCAGACCTGTCTACAGAGACCTGGCAAGCCAGGAAAAGCTGGCAAGACATATCAGAGCACTAAGTGAGAAGAACATGCAGCCAAGGATCCTTTATCCAGCAAGGCTGTCATTCAGAATTGATGGAGAGATAAGGACCTTCCAAGACCAGCAGAAACTGAAAGAATATGTGATCAACAAGCCAGCCCTACAAGAAATATTAAGGGCGGTTCTATAAAAGTAAAAAGGCCCCAACAGTGATACAGAACAGAAATTTACAATCTATAGAAACAAAGACTTCACCAGCAACATGACATCATTAAAATCATATATCTCATTTAATCACTCTCAATGTAAATGGCCTAAATGCACCCATAAATACCACAGGGTTGCAGATTGGATAAAAAGATATGACCCATCCATATGCTGTCTACAAGAGACTCATTTGAACCTAAAGATACATCCAGACTGAAAGTGAAGGGATGGAGAACCATTTTTCATGCCAATGGACCTCAAAAGAAAGCTGGGGTAGCAATTCTCATATCAGACAGATTAGATTTTAAACTAAAGACTGTAGTTAGAGATGCAGAAGGACACTACATTATTCTTAAAGGATGTATCCAACAAATGGATATGGCAATTATAAATATCTATGCCCCCAACAAGGGAGCAGCTAGATGCACAAGCCAACTCTTAACCAGAATAAAGAGACATATAGATAATAATATGTTAATAGTAGGGGACCTCAACACTCCGCTCTCAGCAATAGACAGATCACCTAAGCAGAATATCAACAAAGAAACAAGAGCTTTGAATGACATACTACACCAGATGGACCTTATAGATATATACAGAGCACTACACTCCAGAACAACAGAATACTCATTCTTCTCAAATGCACATGGAACTTTCTCCAGAATAGACCATATACTGGGTCACAAAACAGGTCTCAACCGATACCAAAAGACTGAAATTATTCCCTGCATATTCTCAGACCACATTGCTTTGAAATGGAAACTCAATCACAAGGAAAAATTTGGAAGAAACTCAAACACTTGGAAACTAAGAACCATCCCACTTAAGAATGATTGGGTAAACCAGGGAATTAAAAATGAGCTTAAGCAATTTATGGAAACCAATGAGAATGAAAACACATCGGTCCAAAACCTATGGGACACTGTAAAGGTGGTCCTAAGGGGAAAATACATAGCCATCCAAGCCTCACTCAAAAGAATAGAAAAATCTATAATGCAGTTTTTATATTCTCACCTCAAGAAGCTGGAGCTGGAACAGATGAACAGGCCTAACCCATGCACGAGAAGGCAGTTGATCAAGATTAGAGCAAAGATCAATGAATTAGAAACCAGGAGCACAGTAGAGCAGATCAACAGAACTAGAAGCTGGTTCTTTGAAAGAATAATTAAGATCGATAAGCCACTGACAAGACTTATTCAAAAGAATAGAGCAAGGACCCAAATTAATAAAATTATGAATGTAAGGGGAGAGATCACAACTGACATCAAAGAAATAGGAAGGATCATTAGAAACTATTATCAACAACTATATGCCAATAAATTAAACAACCTGGAAGAAATGGATGCCTTCCTGGAAACCTATAAACTACCAAGTCTAAAACAGGAAGAAATTGATTACTTAAACAGACTGATTAATTATGAAGAGTTTGAAGCACTGATCAAAAACCTCCCCAAAAACAAGAGTCCAGGGCCTGACGGATTCCCCAGTGAATTCTACCAAACATTTAAATAAGAAATAATACCTATTCTCCTGAAGCTGTTTCAAAAAAATTGAAACAGAAGGAAAACTAACAAACTCATTCTATGACTCCAGTATTACATTGATCCCCAAACCAGGCAAAGAACCCATCAAAAAGGAGAATTACAGACTGATATCCCTGATAAATATGGATGCCAAAATTATCAACTAGATCCTGGCTAATAGGATCCAACAGTACATTAAAAGGATTATCCATCAAGACCAAGTGGGATTCATCCCTGGGATGCAAGGGTGGTTCAACATTTGCAAATCGATCAGTGTGATAGATAACATCAACAAGAAAAGAGTCAAGAACCATATGATTTTCTCAATAGATGCAGAAAAAGCATTTGACAAAATACAGCATCCTTTCCTGATTAAAACCCTTCAGAGTGTAGGGATAGAGGATACATTCCTCAATTTCATGTAAACCATCTATGAAAAGCCTACAGCGAATATCATTCTCAATGGGGAAAAGCTGAAAGCCTTTCCCTTAAGATCAGGAACACGACAAGGATGCCCACTCTCGCCATTGTTATTCAACATAGTACCAGTAGTCCTTGCAACAGCAATTAACAACAAAAAGGAATAAAAGGTATTCAAATCAACAAAGAAGAATTCAAGCTGTCTCTCTTCCCAGATGACATGATACTCTATATGGAAAACCCAAAAGAATCCACTCCCAAATTACTAGAACTTATGGAACAATTCAATAATGTGCCGGGATACAAAATCAATGCTCAGAAATCAGTTGCATTTCTATCCATGAACAATGAGACTGAAGAAAGAGAAATTAGGGAATCAATTCCATTTACAATAGCACCAAAAATAATATGATATCTCAGAATTAACTTAACCGGAGAGGTAAAGGATCTATATTCTGGAAACTACAGATCACTGTTGAAAGACATTGAAGAAGACACAAAAAGATGGAAAAACATTCCATGCTCATGGATCAGAAGAATAAACATAGTTAAAATGTCTATGCTACCCAGAGCAATCTATACTTTCAATGCCATCCCGATCAAAATGCCAATGACATTTTTCAATGAGCTGGAACAAACAGCCCTTAAATTTATGTGGAACCAGAAAAGGCCCCGAAGCACCAAGGAACTGTTGAAAAGGAAAAACAAAGCTGGGGGCATCACGTTGCCAGATTTCAAGCTATACTACAAAGCTGTGATCACCAAGACAGCATGGTACTGGCACAAAAACAGACATATAGATCAATGGAACAGAATAGAGAACCCAGAAATGGACCCTTGGCTCTACGGACAGCTAATCTTTGACAAAGCAGGAAAAGACATCCAGTGGAAAAAAGACAGTCTCTTCAATAAATGGTGCTGCCAAAATTGGACAGCTGCATGCAAAAGAATGAAACTTGACCACTCTCTCACACCATACAGAAAGATAAACTGTAAATGGAAGAAAGACCTCGATGTGAGACAGGAATCCATCAAAATCCTAGAGGAGAACATAGGCTGCAACCTCTTTGACATTGGCCACAGGAGCTTCTTTCATGAGACACCTCCAAAGGCAAGAGAAACAAAAGAAAAAATGATCCTGTGGGACTTCATCAAGATAAAAATCTTCTGCACAGCAAAGGAAATAGTAAAAAAAAAAACCTAGGAGGCAGTCCACGGAATGGGAGAAGATATTTGCAAATGACGCTACAGATAAAAGACTGGTATCCAAGATCTATAAAGAACTTCTCAAATTCAATACATGAAGAACAAATAATCAAATAAAAAAAGGGTCAATGATATGAACAAATACTTTTCCAATGAAAACATACAAATGGCCAACAGACACATGAAAAAATGTTCAAAATCGTTAGCCATCTGGGAAATTCAAATCAAAACCACATTGAGATACCACCTTACACCAGTTAGAATGGAAACAATGGACAAGGCAAGAAACAACAAATGTTGGAGAGGATGTGGAGAAAGGGGATCCCTCTTACACTGTTTGTGGGTATGCAAGTTGGTACAGCTACTTTGGAAAAGTGTGGAGGTTCCTCAAAAAGTTAAAAATTGAGCTATCCTATGATCCAGTAATTGCACTACTGGGTATTTACTCCAAAGAAAGAGATGTAGTGAAGAAAAGGGCCATATGCACCCCAATGTTCATAGCAGCATTGTCCACAGTAGCTAAATTGTGGAAGGAGCTGAGATGCCCTTCAACAGCTGAATAGATAAAGAAAATGTGGTCCATATATACAGTGGAATATTACTCAGCCATCAGAAAGAACGATTACCCAACGTTTGCAGCAACATGGACGGGAATGGAGGAGATTATGTTAAGTGAAATAAGTCAAGCAGAGAAAGACAGTTATTATATGGTTAAACTCATTTATGGAACATAAGAAATAGCAGGGAGATCGGTAGGAGAAGGAAGGAAGAATGAAGGGGGGGGGGTAAACCAAAGGGGGAATGAGCCATGAGAGACTATGGACTCTGGGAAACAAACTGAGGGCTTCAGAGGGGAGGCGGATGGGGGATTGGGACAGGCCGGTGATGGGTATTAAGGAGGTGCATATTGCATGGAGCACTGGGTGTTATATGCAAACAATGAATCATGGAATACTACATCAAAAACCAAGGATGTACTGTATGGTGACTAACATAACATAATAAAAAAATTTTTAAAAAAAGGAAAATATGAATTTTTCCATCCATGAAAATATTGTATCTCTTCATTTATGTAGGTTTTCTTAAATTCAATTTTAACTCCTACATTGGTTTTTAGTTTCAACTCTTATTTTATGGTTGCTTTATTGATCACATTATGCATCCTCAACTTACTTCACTATACATTAAATTCTTATCATGCCATTTCAGTTACAATGTAAGAAACTTAGAAAAGTATAATACAATTTACTGCTATCCAAATCACCGTGCTAGTGTTGTACAATATTCACTTTTAAATATGTGACAAACTCCAAAATATTTATTTATTTATTTATTTATTTATTTATTTATTTATTATTCTATTTTTACTTGATTATTGCTTATTTTTACACCTGGTTTTTCAGTCATTCATACCAAAACAACATTTTATCTTTGTGTAGAATTACATCTTTCTTGGGTAAATACATAGGAATCAAAGACTAAGATTTATGGCAGGTTTATATTAAAATATTTAAGAACTACCAAAGTATTTTCTGAAGTGTTTGTAGTATTTGGCATTTCTACCAGCATTGTAGGAGTGTTCTAGTTGCTCCATATCCCTGCTAACTCTTACTACAGCCAAGCTTTTAAATATAAGCCATTCAAAATAGAGTATAATGTTTCCTCTTTGTGTATTTAATTTTGTATTTCCTAAATCACTTATCACATTAAATACCTTCTAATGACCTAACTTGCCATCCATATATCTTCTCTGATTAACAATCTATTAAAATCTTTAGCCTATTTTTAATTAGGTTGTTTGACTTCTTATTACTGAGTTGAAGGAGTTCTTTATATATTCTAGATACATGTCCTTTGTCAGATATGAATTTTGCATATATTTCTCCTACTGTACATTTTTTATGTTACTTTTGAGTGATAATTTTTTTCTAATTTTGAAAATGTCCAAATCTTTTATCTTTTATAGTTTGTGGGGCTTTTTGTTGTTTGTTATATCTTTAAAAGTCTATATTCAGATCTATGATGCATTTATTTTTAGATTTTTTGAGTGTCCTTGACAATGTTACATTAGTTTTAGGTATACAATGTAGTGATTCCGCAAGATTACACATTACGCTGTGTTCACCACAAGTATAGCTACCATCTGTCCCCATACATTGCTATTACAGTATCATTCACTATGTTCGTTATGCTGTGACTTTTATTCCCATGACCTATTCATTTCATAATTGGAAGCCTGTACCTCCCACTCCCCTTCACCAGTTTTTTTCCAACCCCCTATCTCCTCCCCTCTGGCAACCATCAGTTTATTCTCTGTATTTATAGGTCTCATTCTGCTTTTTGCTTATTATTTTTTTAGATTCTACTTATGAGTGAAATCATATGGTATTTGCTTTCTCAGTCTGACTTATTTTACTTAATATATTGCCCTCTAGGTCCATCCATGCTGTCTCAAATGGCACAATCTCATTCTCTTTTATGGCTATGTAATATTCTATTGTTTATATACATACCACGTTTTCTTTTTTTTTTTTTCATACCACGTTTTCTTTATCCACTTATCTATTGATGTATACTTAAGCTGCTTCCATACCTTGGGTATTGTAAATAATGCTGCAATAAACATAGCAGTGCATATATCTTTTCAAATTAGTGTTTTTATTTTCTTTGTGTAAAGTAGTATAAAGTAGTGGAATTATTGGATACTTTTTTGTGTAAAGTAGTGGAATAATTGGATCATATGGTAAATTTTTGTGTACTGTGTGAGGCAAAAGCTATAGACATAAAGATATCCAATTATTCATTTTATTGGCTTTTTTGTGGTTCTTTTAGAGTTTACAATATAGTTCTATAATTTGGGGTCTAACTTCAAGTGATATTTTATTACTTGGTGTATAGTATAAGAACCTTATGAGTCTATTTCCATTTTCTCATGTGGTCTTTGGGCAATTGCTGTCACACATTTTATTTCTTCATTTCTTATAATCCCCATAATACATTATTATTATTTTGCTTAAAATTATTATTTTTAGTAGATATTTAGAGAAAAATGTGTTATATATATTCACAAATTTATCATTTCCATGCTTTTCATTCCTTTTTAGAGATTCAGATTTCTATCTGATTTCATTTTCCTTTTGTCTAAAGGACTCCTTTTGTCATTTCTTACAATGTTGTTCTGCTCATAATGAAATCTTTCAGCCTTTGTATGTCTGAAAAAGAAGTTCATCTTTTTTGAAAGATATTTTCACTAGTTATAGAATTTCAGGTTTTCAGTTTTTTTTAAATCTTTTACTACTTTAAAGATGTAGCTGTACATCTTTATACCCCATATTTTCCCAAAGGGAAGTCTGCTGCCATCATTGTGTTTGTCTGTGAGATAATTTTTCTGTACTCTTAAAAGAGAAAGAGAGACGCTTTCCTAGCTTCTCAACTCTAAGATTCCTTTGTTGTTTCCATGAACTGTTAAAATATCCTCCCCCCCATTCATATGTTGAAATCCTGACCCTCAAAGATATTAACATTAGTAGATAGGGCCATTGGGAGTTAATTAAGTTATGAGACCAAAGCCCTCATGATTGGGATTAGTGCCCTTATGAAAGAGACCTCACAGAGCTCCCTAGCCCCTTCCACAGTGTGAGAGCATAATGAGAAGTGTACCACACAGAAAAGGGCTCTCACTCAACCATGCTGGTACTCTGATCTGGGACTTCCAGCCTCCAGAACAGTGATAAATAGGTTTCGTTTGTTTATAATCTACTCAGTATATGGTATCCTGTTATAGCAGCTCAAATGGACTAAGAAACCCTAAAATAGGCTTTCTCTGCTCCTTTCCCTCATATTGATCACAACCTCAATTTATTTTTCCCTAAATTCCCATGAACGATTCAGATTAAATTATTCTCCCAGTAGTTTCTTCTCCACATGGGAAGGGCTGAAATATGGTTGATTTATTTTGAGATCATAGAAGCAGAGAGTACCTTTCACCAACAGACTCTTACAAGGTGCCTTTTGAGCTCACTGGAAAACTAGAGCTTGCATAGTTTTAATGCTGATCTTAGACTGGCCATCAACCTTCCCATGCCTAGTGATAACCCTTCATTTTAGGGTTGGTACCTGTTGTCAATTTGATTTTCAGTGTCTTGGCTCTTCTAGCCATCAAAAGTTCGATTACCTTAATATCACTTCTTTCTTGTATTTGATAATACCAATCAATCTGGTTCTACTTCTTGATTTGTCTCTGAAGTGTGTTTTGGTTTTAAAGGGATGCATTATCAATTTTTATATATAGTAAATGTTAGCTATGAGGTATTTGTTTTGTTAATCTAGTTTTTCTATATTCGTGAGGGCAATTTGGGATGATTGAAAATTTTGTCAGTACTACATAAGCCTTCCCATAATTCTCTGGCTACAGTTTTAGATGATATTTTACTTCAGAATAATTATATATGTGAAGTGCTTAAGTGTACTTAATATATAGCCTTATAATAAACATAATGATCCATTTTTGTATGCCTTTACATACACTGATAATGGAGAAGATATTCTAATTTCTGAGCATTTTACTCTGAACCTGAAAACTGCTCCCGTTCTTCACACAAGTAAATCTAGACAGAGTTTGAAATTGGTGTTAATGCCAACATGGTTCATAAATTATTGAAACAAACTTCTGCGAAGATGCAAAGATGAATTGAAATAGAGGTTAAAGTATGATATAGAATAAGTTTTGAGTCTGATATGTTATATGCTTAAATATATAATATCTATACAACCTGTAGAGTTTGAAGTACCCCTTTCATAATACAAAAAAAAAAAAATGACATTTGCTTGCCTGAGCTCTAATGTAGCTAGAAGTAAGATCTCGATTACTGTTTCCAAATCTGAAGTGGTTTCCCTCATATTAGGCAAATAAAATATAACTACACTAAAAAGAGAGTGTGTGTATATATATATATCTCCATTATTTATATATATCCATATATATGTTATGTATATCCATATATGTGCATTTATTATATTTCAAATAAAAATTTTGTGTGTCCTTCTCTTTGGGATCTGTAGTTCTTTCTGTCTTATTCTGCATTATAAATTCTGTCTTCTGTTAAGACCTCTCTCTATATATTGGTCATTTTCTTACCTGAAACAAAAGCATTTCCCCTTCAGGTAGCTCTGTCAGTTCATAGAGCCTTAAAATACTACGTACATGATTTTCTAGTCCTCACCTTTAGAAAATATGGGCCATCAAAAAAATATTCTAGCAATAGAAATATAGAATGTAATTACTGAAATTATATTAGAAATTACCTAATCTAAGTTTCTCATTTAACTGATGAATAAAGCCAGCCAGGTCAAGTATTTGGGGACAGTAACCTGGACTAGAAGTCAGTCGTCCTTACATTTGCCCGCAGCTGTTTGAGCTATATGAGGTCACTTTCCCCTTCATTTACTAACTTCCTCTTTGGATGTCTCAACCTCTGCTTCACCTCTCAAAACTTTGTTTCAAATATGTAAGCTGAAATTTTTAGGACCACACACTGTTAACTCCCTTTATAATATATGTATTTCAGATAGCTATTGAACATAAACAAAGAAGCAAAAAACCTATCCAAAATGCAATACAGATTTTAAACTTCTCATAGCCCGATTTTGCCTTTAAAATAGTCCTTATATGATTGCACTATTGGATTTGCATTTATCAGGATGCAAAGTAAATGGCAGTAAATTATATTTTACATGTGAGAAGTTAATTATTACTATAATATAAAATTAAAATAAAATTCTTCTTCTGAGATAGTGTAGGCTTAATCTAACTTCTCAAATGTGTTTATGCTCACAAGAATAAGTATTGATAATTTTCTTAAATATTAAAAAGCAAATGATTATTCAGTTGCAAGAGCTAGGAAATTACTATCGTTTTTCAAACTCAGTTCTCTACCATGAAAGCTCTGTAACTAATTTTAAAAACCAGCAAATATAAATTCAAGTACATTGGCTGGTAGGTGCTATCAACCAGTGAACCAAATTGTGATTGTCAAACTATAATTGCCAATTTACTCCCACCAGACACTCCCCAGTAACATGTTATTTGCACATCTGTTGATAAATAACCACTCAATCATCATTTAGGGCATTAGTCCACCAGGTGGTATATAATCCTGATACAAGATAATTTTTTTTTTAAAGATTTTATTTATTTATTCAACAGAGATAGAGACAGCCAGCGAGAGAGGGAACACAAGCAGGGGGAGTGGGAGAGGAAGAAGCAGGCTCATAGCGGAGGAGCCTGATGTGGGGCTCGATCCCAGAACGCCGGGATCACGCCCTGAGCCGAAGGCAGACGCTTAACTGCTGTGCCACCCAGGCGCCCCCACAAGATAATTTTTTTAAAGGACACATTAGAACTAGAATTTCCAAAGCTGCCATTTGTTTTACTTCCATATTTTGGCATTCAACATAGTTTCATGTTGTGAAAAACAGATTGTAGCCATTTGTCACTGTCCCTGACTGACAAGTGTCAATATTATTGTTTCAGCAAAAAACTATTTGGAATATGTTTCTTGATGGTGGTGATAACCAAACATTATAATATCACTGTGTTGGAAAGACTTTGAAAAATCGTTTATATCTATCTACTGGCTTTTGAACTAAACCTCAGTCACTTTAATATGCCCCTATATTTAATGTTTTGGGAGGTTTTGTTTTGTTTGTTTGTTTTAGAGAGAGAGTGCACACATGAGTAGGGGGGCATGGGGGATCAGAGGCAGAAGGAGAGGGAATCTCAAGCAGGCTCCACCTGGAGTGGGAGCCCAATGCAGGGATAGATCCCACAACCCCGAGATCAGATCTAAGCCAAAACCAAGAATTGGGATGCTTAACCAATCAAACCAATTAAGTGGCAATTTAAATTAAAAAAATTTTAAAGTGATTTTTAGCAATATTAATATTATACCCAGTTTATAGAAGGAGAATGATTTGTGTCTTACCCAAACTCATAGTAAAATAGCAATGGAAATTAGATATTTTGCAAACTAGTTTTGACTTAAAGATAATACATGTAAAGCATCTAGCATTTGAACCCAAGTCTTTTGTCTCACATTCAGTTCCTCTTTTCATTCAACCAAACTGCTTTTCTAGAATATCTTCTGCAGGGGTGCTTGCGTGGCTCAGTTGGTTAAGCATCTGCCTTTGGCTAAGGTTGTGATCCTGGAGTGCTGGGATCAAGTCCCACATCGGGCTCCATGCTCAGCCAGGAGTCTGCTTCTCCCTCTCCCTATGCCCCTCCTCCCTACTTGTGCTCTCTCTCTCTCTCAAATAAATAAATAAAAATCTTAAAGAAAATAGAGTATCTTCTCCAAGGAGACTGTATATCTCCTATGGGTATGTATACCGGGGGTACAAGTCTTATCATTAGGTCGGCTAAAATATCCAGTCAATTCTTTCAAATAAATGGATTTTCCCCATCAAATTTGACATTCTTCAGATCTCAGTTTAGACTCATTCCTTGGAAGCTATATCTTATCCTTCAAAACTGGCTATCCTTCATCAGTACACATCACACTTTATGTACTCTAACTTAACTATTATTTCCCAGCATTTGTAAATTTCCATTGTTCATTGTTTGCTCAACTGAATTGTATACAACTAAAGGGTAGGCAAATTTTTTTCCCTTATTCATCCCATAGCCCTAATATCTACCATTATTCCTGGTACATAGTGATGCTAATATATATATTATATGTGTGTGTATGTGTGTATTTATGAATATATACATATATGTGCTTAATGAATGAATTTAGTTAACTTTTGATAATATTATTAGGCAGGAATTGTTCTAAAAATTTGATACAGCTAACCTCTATCAAGACTGGTTATGAACTCAGGATGCATGGTGGCTTAGTTGGTTAAGCGTCTGCCTTCAGCTCAGGTCATGATCCCAGGGTCCTGGGATTGTGCCCCACATCAGACTCCCCACTCAGCCAGAAGCCTGCTTCTCCTTCTCCCTCTGCTTGCTGCTCCCCCTGCTTGTGCGCGTGCTCTCTTTCTGTCAAATATAAAAATAAACATCTTAAAAAAATAAGACTGGTTATGAACTGAATTTATTTAGATTTCCTAAGAATAATCTGTTCTGTTTCTACTGCTATCATAAGCCAATAGGTGGAAGTGCAGATACAGGGGATGAAGAACATTGTCCTGCCAGTTGTACAGATGTTCACTCAATATTCAGGGATTATATATTTAAGATCTAATCATTTGTGAAATCTAAGTCAATGATTTCATTGTGGTCTGATTAAGTATTTTGGTGATTGATTTTCAGAAACCTACCATAACAAGGCTAGCTAGCTGCATTATGTTATAGGGCCACTGATTCCATTGTAACCACATCTAGCTGTCTAAAAGAACTTGGACAAAGACTATAGCAGATTCTAAATGAAAATCAATTCTCATCACTGAATATACAGCTCAAAACACCTGCTTAAATGTTGACTGGCTGAATAATTATTACAGATGGGGGCTGCAGAATCTAATTAGGGTATAGCTCCAAAGTTATGAGAGAAAGTCAGAAAACTATCTTCCTCCAACCCTTAAAATGACTAGGATCAACATGAAATAGATTAGATTGGTCATATGCAGAAGTCCTCTACTATATGAAACAAATTGTAAATGTTATTTTTACTGGGATTTCTCCCAGAACTTGATCTTCACCACTGTCACCACCTCATCAAAAAAAATAAAATAAAAATATCCATCCACTTATAACACATATTGCTGTGAAACTGGTGGTAGAGATGTCTGCAGAGTTTAGGAAAAGCAAATCCAAACAGTAAGACTAAATTAGTATGTATTAGTATGTTCAGTTGAGTGACAGGCTGTATTCAGTAGATGTGATTTTTACGTTCACATATCCACAGAAAGTATTCTTTATAGTAAAATAGGCAGAATCTTCTGGGGTTACCACCACCTGCATTAACTATCCATAGAAGATCCTTCAACTCCTGTTGAATTGTGTGCTTGATGCCAAAAGAATGGTATACCACAGACAGGTATTACCAGGAATTTCATGTCTACCCATTTTCTTTTCTTAAATGTACCTTTTGAGTGTACCAATCCATTTTAAGCAGTCAGAAGATGTGATGCAGGAAGAGATCTCAACAGTTCTTCTCTACTAGATAACATATTTGTGCATAACAGCTTAGGTAATAATGCAATGGGATGGGTTGGCCTCAGGTGACTATAGTCTTTTTCATTTTCCTTCCTGCTTTCCAAACACCACTTCACAAAAGAGAACTTGAAAAGAAAGTATTTGCTGTTGATTAAAAGAAAAAAAAAAGCCTTTTATAAAAATGTTCCTTTTTGTGTTCATTTCTTCTTTTCCTCACCCAAGCCCCAATTTTCCTCATATATGAATTATTATCTGCTGTCAAATCTGCTTATTAATTTATAATATCTGAAGAACCTCTAGGTGCACAGTACAAAGATTAAAATATAAATTAATAGAAAAAATCATAAGGGAAGCTGTTTCCTATTTCTCTAAGCCTTATTTCTGCAGTCCATTTGTGTGGGTACTCTCATGTCTCTTTGTTTCCTATTATTGTAGGAATTTTCAGTGGCAAAATTGAAAACTCTACACCAAATATCTCCAAAGGCACATGCATACTGTTTAAATAGCCAGAAGTACATATGCAGTATTTTCTGTAGAAAAAATACCCCTAAATTTCACATTGCATATTTTATAGTTCTTGACTTGTACAAAGCTGGCATTATAGATGGACAAAAGCTACCAGGTGGTCAAATTTGAGGGGCTCAGTTTCTCAAGAGTATACACACACACACACACACACACACACACACACACACACACATTTGTTATACTGTTTAATACTGTATATCATTAGATATACATTCTTTTGGATTTTAAACACATTTCTATCTTCTAGGTTCTCCTATTTAAATAAATAATACATCTGAGAAGAGGACATTTCCCATTTCTAAATTTTTGTGAAAGCTTAATGTAACCATATATATATGAACACATTTGTTCGATGAAGTATTGGCTTCGATGTTCGATGAAGTAAATGCCTTAGACATTTAGTAAATTATGAGAGCAGGAAGAAGTTTTAGAGATACCCTAGTTTTAATTCTTCACATTATAGAGGAAGAAATAGCAAGAGAGAGTGGCTTGAATCTCAGATCAGTATTTATTCCTCTATACCAAGCTGATCTTATCATTATGTTATAGATGGTATGGATGCAAACTTACTAATTAAAGTTCTTTATGTGACAGAAAAGTATCTATCCCTTCTTCTTGATAGCATAAGCTATATGCTCTGACATAAACCTGGATTTCTAGACTTCTAAAGCACAGAGTAGGTAAAAATATGCAGACAAGATATACAACTTACCATGTAAGTTTAGAGAAGGTAAATGCCCTACTGTTAAAACACATTGAAAACTCACTTATAGGGCACCTGGGTGGCTCAGTCAGTTAAGCATCTGACTTTGGCTCAGGTCATGATCTCAGGGGGCTGGGACTGAGTCCCATGTCCAGGTCCCTACTCAGCAGGGAGAATGCTTCTCCCTTTGCTTGTGCTATCTCTCTCTTTCTCTCAAATACATAAAATCTTAAAAAAAAAAAAAAAAGAAAACTCAGGGAGGTGTTAAGATGGCTGAGAGTAGGGGACCCCTTTTTCAGCCGGTCCCCTGAGTCGAGTTGAATAGGTACCAGACCAGCCTGAACATCCAGGGAATCAGCCTGAGATGCAGGAAGATACATCTGGATCTCTACAAATGAACATCTCCAGTGCTGAGTGTTGAGGGACGAAGCAGGGAGCCGTGAAACCGCGCACAGATATCGGAAGATAAACGGAAGGGGGAGGGAGCCGCCTCATTCGGGCACTGGGAAGCGGTAGCCACCTGCACGGGGGAGTGGGCGGACTTGTGGACCGGCACCCGTGAGAGAGCAGACTGAGACCATAAGCTGGGGAATGCGTGATACCAGACTGAAACGGAGCTCTGGTGTGCTCACTGGAACCAGACTGAGACCGGGAGCTCTGGGAGAGTGCGGGGGCGGCTGGCAGCTAGCAGTTGGCGGTGTTAGAAACACAAAGGACAGAGACGCGCCGGCCCTGGAAGTGAAGGCTGGGACACCAGGTGTGAGGTGCACATCCAGGACGCTCCAGGGTTGAGCAGCACCAACAGAAACAGAGTTAAAGTGGCCAGAACATCAGTGAAGAACGGTCCGTGATCCCTCCATTCTGAGACAGAGGCTGAGATTCGGCCACTGCTGCTCTGACTCTCAGAAGAGGCACAGCAAACCACCAGAGAAAGCCGCAGGAGAACAAAAACCTAGAAAGACCAGCTCACAGTATACCTACCCCCATCCCCCCTCGCAGGGGACATGGAGACTCTACCCAAACAGGGTTGCCTGAGTATCGGCGTGGCAGGCCCCTCCACCAGAAGACAGGTTGAAAAATCAAGAAGCCCAAATCCCTAAGATCCCTATAAAACAAGGGCACACGGCCTGGGTCCCAGTCAATAATTTGGGCTCTGGACAACCCCGCAAACTCTCCTCATCAGAATGACGAGAAGGAGAAATCCCCTCCCCAACAAAGAAAAGACAATGAGTCTGTGGCCTCTGCCACAGAACTAATGGATATGAATATAACCAATATATCAGAAATGGAATTCAGAGTAACAATGGTCAAGATGATGTGTACACATGAAAAAAGTATTAATGAAAATGTTAACGAGAATATAGAATCTCTAAGGGCAGGAATGAGAGCGAATCTGGCAGAAATTAAAAATTCTATGAGCCAAATGCAGTCAAAACTAGAGGCTCTGATGGCCAGGGTGAATGAGGCAGAAGAACGTATCGGCAAATTGGAGGATGGGTTAGTAGAAGAGAAAACTAAAATAGAATATGGACTTAAAAAAATCCACGCTCATGAATGTAGGTTACGGGAGATTACTGACTCAATGAAACGTTCCAATGTCAGAATCATCGGCATCCCCGAGGGGGTGGAGAAAAACAGAGGTCTAGAAGAGATATTTAAACAAACTGTAGGTGAAAACTTCCCTAATCTAGCAAGGGAAACAAACATTCGTGTCCAAGAGGCAGAGAGGACCCCAAGCTCAACCACGACAAACCTACGCCACGTCACGTCATAGTGCATTTCGCAAATATTAGATCCAAGGATACAGTATTGAAAGTGGCCAGGGCAAAGAAATTTCTCATGTACCAAGGCAATGGTATCAGAATTATGTCAGACCTGTCTACACAGACCTGGAATGAGAGAAAGGGTTAGGGGGGCATTTTTAAAGCTCTTTCAGAGAAAAACATGCAGCCAAGCCTCCTTTACCCAGCAAGGCTGTCATTCAGAATTGATGGAGAAATAAAGACCTTCCAGAATCACCAGTCATTGACCAATTTCATAACCACGAAACCAGCCCTACAGGAGATATTAAGGGGGGTTCTATAAAGGTAAAAAGGCCCCAAGAGTGATACAGAACAGAAAGTCACAATCGATCAAAACAAAGACTGTACTGGCAACATGGGATCATTAAAATCATATCTCTCAGTATTCAGTCTCAATGTAAATGGCCTAAATGCTCCCATAAAGTGCCACAGGGTTGCAGATTGGATAAAAAGACATGACCCATCCATTTGC
Source organism: Ursus americanus (assembly GCF_024610735.1). Classification (NCBI taxonomy): domain Eukaryota; kingdom Metazoa; phylum Chordata; class Mammalia; order Carnivora; family Ursidae; genus Ursus; species Ursus americanus. The sequence continues at coordinate 34,240,099 of NC_142164.1, read as the reverse complement.
TGTCTACAAGAGACTCATTTTGAACCTAAAGATACATTCAGACTGAAAGTAAAGGGATGGAATACCATCTTTCACGCCAGTGGACCTCAAAAGAAAGCTGGGGTAGCAATTCTCATATCAGACAGATTGGATTTTAAACTAAAGACTATAGTTAGAGACACCGAAGGGCACTATATTATTCTTAAGGGATGTATCCAACAAGTGGATATGACAATTATAAATATATATGCCCCCAACAGGGGAGCAGCAAGATACAGAAGCCAACACTTAACCACAAGAAAGAGACATATAGATAAAAATACGCTAATAGTAGGAGACCTCAACACTCCACTATCAGCAATAGAACACCCATTCAAAAAATCAACAAAGAAACAAGGGATTTGAATGCCATACTTGACGACTTGGACCTCATAGAAATATATAGAACACTACACCCCAGAACGAAAGAATACTCATTCTATTCTAATGCCCATGGAACATTCTCAAGAATAGACCATGTTCTGGGTCACAAAACAGGTCTCAAACGATACCAAAAGACTGAAATTATTCCCTGCATATTCTCAGACCACAACGCTTTGAAATTGGAACTCAACCACAAGGAAAAATTTGGAAGAAACTCAAACACTTGGAGACTAAGAACCATCCTGCTCAGGAATGATTCGATAAACCAGGAAATCAAAAATCAATTTAAGCAATTTATGGAGACCAATGAGAATGTAAACACAACGGTCCAAAACCTATGGGATACTGCAAAGGCAGTCCTAAGGGGGAAATACATAGCCATCCAAGCCTCACTCAAAAGAATAGAAAAATCTAAAATGCAGTTTTTATATTCTCACCTCAAGAAGCTGAAACAGCAACAGAGGGACAGGCCTAATCCATGCACGAGGAAGCAGTTGACCAAGATTAGAGCAGAAATCAATGAATTAGAAACCAGGAGTACAGTAGAGCAGATCAACAGAACTAGAAGCTGGTTCTTTGAGAGAATTAATAAAATTGACAGACCACTAGCAAGACTTATCCAAAAGAATAGAGAAAGGACCCAAATTAATAAAATTATGAATGAAAAATGAGAGTTCACAACCAACATCAATGAGATTGGAAGGATTATTAGAAACTTATCAACAGCTTTATGCCAATAAATTAAGCAATCTGGAAGAGATGGAGGCCTTCCTGGAAACCTATAAACTACCAAGACTGAAACAGGAAGAAATTGATTTTTTAAACAGGCCAATTAATTATGAAGAGATTGAAACTGTGATAAAAAAAACCTTCCAAAAAACAAAACGCCAGGCCGGGACGGTTTTCCTGGGGAATTCTACCAAACATTCAAAGAAGAAATAATACCTATTCTCCTAAAGCTATTTCAAAAAATAGAAACAGAAGGAAAGCTACCAAACTCATTCTATGAGGCCAATATTACCTTGACCCCCAAACCAGGCAAAGACCCCATCAAAAAGGAGAATTAGAGACCGATTTCCCTAATGAACATGGATGCCAAAATCCTCAACAAGATCCTGGCTAATAGAATCCAACAGTACATTAAAAGGATTATCCATCATGACCAAGTGGGATTCATCCCTGGGATGCAAGCGTGGTTCAACATTCACAAATCCATCAGTGTCTTAGATTTTATCCAGAAAGAAAAATTCAAAAATCATATGATCCTCTCATTAGATGTAGAAAAAGCATTTGACAAAATACAGCATCCTTTCCTGATTAAAACCTTTCAGAGTGTAGGGATAGAGGATACATTCCTCAATCTCATAAAAACCATCTATGAAAAGACTACAGCAAATATCATTCTTAATGGGGAAAAGCTGGAAGCCTTTCCCTTAAGATCAGGAACACGACAAGGATGCCCACTCTCACCACTATTATTCAACATAGTACTAGAAGTCCTTGCAACAGCAATCAGACAACAAAAAGGGATAAAAAGTATCCAAATTGGCAAAGAAGAAGTCAAACTGTCTCTCTTCGCAGATGACATGATCCTCTATATGGAAAACCCAAAAGAATCCACTCCCAAACTATTAGAAGTTATAGAGCAATTCAGTAATGTGGCGGGATACAAAATCAATGCTCAGAAATCAGTTGCATTTCTATATATGAATAATGAGACTGAAGAAAGAGAAATTAGGGAATCCATCCCATTTACAATAGCACCAAAAACCATACGTTATCTTGGAATTAACCAGAGACGTAAAGGACCTATATTCTAGAAACTATAAATCACTCTTGAAAGACATTGAGGAAGACATAAAAAGATGGAAAAATATTCCATGCTCATGGATTGGAAAAATTAACATAGTTAAAATGTCCATGCTACCCAGAGCAATCTACACTTTCAATGCTATCCCGATCAAAATACCGAGGACATTTTTCAAGGAACTGGAACAAATAGTCCTTAAATTTGTATGGAAACAGAAAAGGCCCCGAATCTCCAAGGAACTGTTGAAAAGGAAAAACAAAGCTGGGGGCATCACAATGCCAAATTTCGAGCTGTACTACAAAGCTGTGATCACAAAGACAGCATGGTACTGGGACAAAAACAGACACACAGACCAATGGAACAGAATAGAGAACCCAGAAATGGACCCTCGGCTCTTTGGGCAAGTAATCTTTGATAAAGCAGGAAAAAACATCCAGTGAAAAAAAAGACAGTCTCTTTAATAAATGGTGCTGGGAAAATTGGACAGCTACATGCAAAAGAATGAAACTTGACCACTCTCTCACACCATAAACAAAGATAAACTCCAAGTGGATGAAAGACCTCAATGTGAGACATGAATCCGTCAAAATCCTAGAGGAGAACATAGGCAGCACCCTCTGTGACATCAGCCAAAGCAACCTTTTCATGACACATCTCCAAAGGCAAGAGAAACAAAAGATAAAATGAACTTGTGGGACTTCATGAAGATAAAAAGCTTCTGCACAGCCAAGAAAACAGTCAAAAAAGCTAAGAGGCAGCCCACGGAATGGGAGAATATATTTGCAAATGACACTAAAGATAAAAGACTGGTATCCAAGATCTACAAAGAACTTCTCAAACTCAATACGTGAGAAACAAATAAACAAATCATAAAATGGGCAGAAGATATGAACAGACACTTTTCCAATGATGACATACAAATGGCTAACAGACACATGAAAAAATGTTCAAAATCATTAGCCATCAGGGAAATTCAAAACAAAACCACACTAAGATACCACCTTATGCCAGTTAGAATGGCAAAAATTGACAAGGCAAGAAAAACAATTGCTGGAGAGGATGTGGAGAAAGGGGATCCCTCCTACATTGTTGGTGGGAATGCAAGTTGGTACAGCCACTCTGGAAAACGGTGTGGAGGTCCCTTAAAAAGTTAAAAATTGAGCTACCCTATGATCCAGCCATTGCACTACTGGGTATTTACCCCAAAGATACAGACGTAGTGAAGAGAAGGGCCATATGCACCCCAATGTTCATAGCAGCAATGTCCACAATAGCCAAATCGTGGAAGGAACCGAGATGCCCTTCAACAGATGACTGGATTAAGAAGTTGTGGTCCATATATACAATGGAATATTACTCAGCTATCAGAAAGAATGAGTTCTCAACATTTGCTGCAACATGGACAGCACTGGAGGAAATAATGCTAAGTGAAATAAGTCAAGCAGAGAAAGACAATTATCATATGATTTCTCTCATCTATGGAACATAAGAACTAGGAAGATCGGTAGGGGAAGAAAGGGATAAAGAAAGGGGGGGTAATCAGAAGGGGGAATGAAACATGAGAGACTATGGACTCTGAGAAACAAACTTAGGACTTCAGAGCGGTGGGGGATGGCGGAATGGAATAGGCTGGTGATGGGTAGTAAGGAGGGTACGTATTGCATGGTGCACTGGGTGTTATACGCAACTAATGAATCATTGAACTTTACATCAGATACCAGGGATGTACTGTATGGTGACTAATATAATATAATAAAAAAACATATAAAAAAGAGAAAACTAAAAATGATGTTCAAGGTGAAAGGTCAGTCATTGTGCACAGTGGTAAAAGTTGTTCTGCAACTCACTATTCAAAATGTATAATGTGATGATCTGACATATGTGTATATTATGAAATGATTACTGCATCAAGTTAATTACCACATAGTTACCTTTTGTTTGTGTGCGGGTGGTGAGAATGTCTAAGATCTACTCTCTTGGCAAATTCCAACTATATAATATGGTATAATTAACTATAGCAACCATGTTGTACATTAGATATCCAAAACTTACGCATATTATAAACAAAAGTTTGTACCCTTTAACAAAGATCTGCCTGTTTCCATGATACACCCCCAGCCCCTATCGACCACCATTCTATTCTGTTTCTATGAGTTAGACTTAGAAATTTTTTTTTTAGATTCAACATGTGAGATTATACAGTATTTTTCTTTTGTGCCGTATTTCCCTTACCATAATATCCTCCATGTTCATCCATGTTGTCACAAAGGTCAGTATTTCCTTCCTTTTATGGCTGAATAATAATCCATTATATATTCTTTTCTTAAGATTTTATAATTTTAGGGGCACCTGGGTGACTCAGTCATTAAGTGTCTGCCTTTGGCTCAGGTCATGATTCCAGGGTCCCAGTGTCAAGCCCCGCATTGGGCTCCCTGCTCAGCAGGAAGCCTGCTTCTCTCTTTCCCACTCCCCCTGCTTGTGTTCCCTCTCTCACTGTCTCTCTCTCTGTCAAATAAATGAATAAAATCTTTAAAAAAAGATTTTAAAAATTTTAATTATAGTATAGTTAACATACAGTTTTATGTTAATTTGATTCACCAATTCTATACATTACTCAGTGCTCATGATGATAAATGTATGCTTTAATCTCCATCACCTATTTCATCCATCCCACACCACCCTCCCCTCTGGTAACCATCAGTTTGTTCTTAATAGTTAAAGGTCTGTTTCTTGGTTTATCTCCCTGTTTTCTTTCCTTTGATCATTTGTTTCTTAAACTCTACATGAGAGAAATCATATGATATTTTTTTTCTGACTTATTTTGCATATCATTATGCTCTCTAGCTCCATCCATGTTGTTGCAAATGGCAATATTTCATTCTTTTTAATGGCTGTATAATATATACATATATATACACATATATATATACATATAGTAACGCAACAGATTTCTGTACATTAAGTTTATATTCTGTGACTTTTCTGAATTCATTTCTTAGTTCTAGCAGTTTTTTAAAGATTTTATTTATTATTTACTTGAGAGAGAGAGAGAGAGAGCATGAGCAGGCAGAGGGAGAGGGAGAAACAGGCTCCCCACTGACCAGGGAGCCCAATGTGTAGCTCAGTCCCAGGACCCTGAGATCATGACCTGAGCCCAAGGCAGATGCTTAGCCAACTGAGCCATCCAGGCTCCCCAGTTCTAGATTTTTTTTTATGGAATCTTAAAGATGTTTTATATAGAGTATTATGTAATCTGAAAATAGTAAAAGTTTAACTTCTTCCTTACTGACTTGGATGTCTTTTATTTCTTTTTGTTGTCTGCTGTAGCTGGGACTTCTAGTACTATCTTGAGTAAAAGTGGTGTGAGTAGACACTGTTCTTATTCCTGATCTTAGGGGAAAAGCTCTCAGTTTTTCACCATTTAGTATGGTGTTAGCTATGTGCTTTTCATGCATGGCCTTCATTACATTAAGATATGTTCCCTCTAGAAATACATAGCCATCCAAGCTGCTCTCAAAAAATTAGAAAAATCCCAAATGCACAAGCTAACCTTGCACCTAAGGGACCTGAAGAAAGAACAGCAAATAAGGCTTACACCAAGCAGGAGAAGAGAAATAATAAAGCAGAAATCAATGAAATAGAAACCAGAAAAACAGTAGGACAGATCAATGAAACTAGAAGCTGGTTCTTTGAAAGAATTAATAAGATCAATAAACCGCTGGCCAGACTTATCCAAAAGAAAAGGTAAAGTACCCAACTTAATAAAATCATGAATGAAAGGGGAGAGATCACAACTAACACCAAGGAAATAAAAACAATTATTAGAAATTTTTACCAGCAACTATACCAACAAATTAAGCAATCTAGAAGAAATGGATGCATTCCTGGAAACTTATAAACTACCAAGACTGAAACAGGAAGAAACAGACAATCTGAACAGACCAATAATCATCAAGGAAATTGAAGCAGTAATTTAAAAAACCTCCCCAAAAAGAGAGTCCAGAGACAGATGGCTTCCCAGGGGAATTCTACCAAACATTTAAGGAAGAAATAATAGCTATTCTACTAAAGCTGTTTCAAAAAATAGAAATAGAAGGAAAACTTACAAACTCGTTCTATGAGGCTAGCATTACCCTGATCCCAAAACCAGACAAAGGCCCCATCAAAAAGGAGAACTACAGACCAATATCCCTGATGAACATTGATGCCAAAATATTCAACAAGATTCTGGCCAGTAGGATCCAACAGTAAATTAAAAGGATTATTCACCATGACCAGGTGGGATTTATTCCTGAGACCCAAGGGTGGTTTAACATTTGCAAATCAATCAATGTGATAGAGCACATTAATAAAAGAAAAGACAAGAATCATATGATCCTCTCAATTGATGCAGAGAAAGCATCTGACAAAACACAGCTTCCTTTCCTGATTAAAACTTTTCAGAGTGTAGGGATAGAGGGAACATACCTCAATATCATAAAAGCCATCTATGAAAAGCCCACAGCAAATATAATTCTCAATGGGGAAAAACTGAGAGCTTTTCCCTTAAAGTCAGGAACACAGCAAGGATGCCCACTCTCACCATTATTGTTCAACATAGTACTAGAAGCCCTATCCTCAGCAATCAGACAACAAAAAGAAATAAAAGGCATTCAAATTGGCAAAGAAGTCAAACTCTCTCTCTTTGCAGATGACATGTGGAAAACCCAAAAGACTCCACCCGCAAGTTATTAGAACTCATACTGCAATTCAGCAACATGGCAGGATACAAAATCAATGCACAGAAATCAGTTGCATTTCTATACACTAACAATGTAACTGAATAAAGAGAAATTAAGGAATCAATTCCATTTACAATAGCTCCAAAAACCATAAGATACCTAGGAATAAACCTAACCAAAGAGGTAAAGGATCTATACTCTAGAAACTACAGAACACTTATGAAAGAAATTGAGGAGACACAAAGAGATGGAAAAACATTCCATGCTCATGGACTGCAAGAATAAGCATTGTTAAAATGTCTATGCTGCCCAGAGCAATTTATGCTTTCATTGCAATCCCTATCAAAATACCATTGACATTTTTCACAGAGTTGGAACAAACAATCCTAAAATTTGTATAGAACCAGAAATGACCCTGAATTGGCATGGGAATGTTGAAAAAAACAGACACATAGATCAATGGAACAAAATAGAGACCCCAGAAATGGGACCTCAACTCTATGGTCAACTAATTTTTGACAAAGCAGGAAAGAACATCCAATGGAAAAACGACAGTCTCTTCAATAAATGGTGCTGGGAAAACTGGACACCTACATGCAGAAGAATGAAACTAGATCATTCTCTTACACCATACACAAGGATAAACTCAAAATGGATGAAAGACCTCAACATGAGACAGGAATCCATCAAAATCCTAGAGAAGAACATAAGCGGTAGCCTCTGTGACATTGGCCACAGCAACTTCTTTCAAGACATGTCTCTAAAGGCAAGGGAAACAAAAGCAAAAATGAACTATTTGGGACTTCATCAAGATAAAAGCCTTCTGCACAGCAAAGGAAACAGTCAACAAGACTAAGAGGCAATCCATGGAATGGGAGAAGATATTTGTAAATGACACTATAGATAAAGGGCTGGTACCCAAGATCTATAAAGAACTTCTCAAACTAGAAACTCAAAAAACAAATAATCCAGTCAAGAAATGGACAGAAGACATGAACAGACACTTCTCCAAAGAAGACATACAAATGGCTAACAGACACATGAAAAAATGTTCAACATCACTAGCCATCAGGGAAATACAAATCAAAACCACAATGAGATATCACCTTACACCAGTTAGAATGGCCAAAATTAACAAAGCAGGAAACAAGTGTTGGCGAAGATGTGGAGAAAGAACACTCTCACACTGTTGGTGGGAATACAAGCTGGTGCAGCCACTCTGGAAAACAGTACAGAGGTTCCTTAAGATGTTAAGAATAGAGCTACCCTACAACCCAGCGATTGAACTACTAGGTATTTACCCCAAAGATACAGATGTAGTGAAAAGAAGGGGCACATATACCCCAATGTTCATAGCAGCAATGTCCACAATAGACAAACTGTGGAGGGAGCCAAGATGCCCTTCAATAGATGAATGGATAAAGAAGATGTGGTCCATATATACAATGGAATATTACTCAACCATCAGAAAGGATGAATACCCACACTTTGCATCGACATGCATGGAACTGGAGGGGATTATGCTAAGTGAAATAAGTCAAGCAGAGAAAGACAATTATCTTATGGTTTCACTCATATGTAAAACATAAGGAAAAGAGCAGAGGACCACAGGGGAAGGGAGGGAAAACAGAATGGGAAGAAATCAGAGAGGGAGACAAATCATGAGAGACTCTGGACTCTGGGAAACAAACTGAGGGTTACAGAAGGGAGGGGAGTGGGGGAATGGGGTAACTGGGTGATGAGTATTAAGGAGGGCATGTGTTGTGATGAGCACTGGGTGTTATATGCAACTAATGTATCATTGAACACTACATCAAAAACTTATGTTGTACTATATGCTGGCTAAATGAACATAATAATAATAATAAAAGATATGTTCCCTCTAAACCTACTTTGTTGAGAGTTTTTATCATGAATGATATTATACTTTGTCAAATGCTTTCCCCTGCATCCACTAAGATGATCAGATGGTTTTTATATAGTTCCTCTTGTTTTTCTTTTTAAGTTTCAAGTTTTTATTTAAATTCTAGCTATTTAACATATGGTGTAATATTAGTTTCAGGAGTAGAATTAAGTGATTCATCACTTATATATAACACCCAATGCTCATTACAACAAGTGCCCTCCTTAATAACCATCACTCATTTAGCCCATCCTCCCACCCACCTCCAATCCAGCAACTCTCAGTTTATTCTTTGTAGTTAAAAGTCTCTTTTATAGTTTGCTTCTCTCACTTCCCCTCCCCCCCGCCATGTTCATCTGTTTTGTTTCTTAAATTCTACAAATCGGTGAAATCATATGGTATTTGTCTTTCTCTGACTGACTTATTTCACTTTGCATAATATACTGTAACTCCATCCACGTCACTGCAAATGGCAAGATTTCATTCTTTTTGATGGCTGAGTAATATTCAAGTGTGTGTGTGTGTGTGTGTGTGTGTGTGTGTGTGTGTGTGTGTATAAATACAGTATGACCATATATATATGTATATACATACACACACACACACATACACACCATATCTTCTTTATTCATTCATTAATTGATGGACATTTGGGCTGTTTCCATAATCTGGCTGTTGCTGATAATGCTGCTATAAACATTTTGGTGCTTGTATATCTTTGAATCAGTATTTTTGCGTCCTTGGATAAATACCAAGTAGTATAATTGCTGGGTGATAGGTAGTTCTATTTTTAACTTTTTGGGGAACGTCCATACTGTTATCCCACAATGGCTGCACTAGTTTGCATTCCTATCAACAGTGCAAGAGTGTTCCCTTTTCTCTACATCTGCACCAACACTTGTTTCCTGTGTTGTTAATTTTAGCCATTCTGACAAGTGTGAAGTGGTATCTCATTGTAGTTTTGATTTGTATTACCCTGATGATGAGTAATGTTGAACATCTTTTCATGTGTCTGTTAGCCATATGGATGTCTTCTGTGGAAAAATGTCTATTTATGTCTTCTGCCCATTTCTTAACTGGATTATTTGTTTTTTGGGGGTATTGAGTTTAATAAGTTTTTTTTATAGATTTTGGATACTAACCCTTTATCAGATATGTCATTTGCAAATATCTTCTCCCATTCTGTAGACTGCCTTTTAGTTTTGTTGATTGTTTCCTTCACTGTGAAGAAGCTTTTTATCTTGATGAAGTCCTAATATTTCATTTTTGCTTTTGTTGCTCCTGGCCTCAGGAGATGTATCTAGTAAGAAGTTGCTACAGCTGAGATCAAAGAGGTTACTGCCTGTGTTCTCCCTTAGGATTTTGATGGTTTCCTGTTTCACATTTAGATGTTTCATCCATTTTGACTTTATTTTTATGTATAGTGTAAGAAAGTGGTCCAGTTTCATTCTTCTGCATGTCACTCCAGTTTTCTCAGCACCATTTATTGAAGAGACTGTCTTTTTTTCCATTGGATATTCTTTCCTGCTTTGTTGAGGATTAATTGACCATATAGTTGTGGGTCCATTTCTGGGTTTTCTATTCTGTTGCATTGATATATGTGACTGCCTTTTTTCTGTTTTTGTACCAGTACTATACTGTCTTGATCACTACAGCTTTGTAATATAGTTTGAAGTCCGGAATTGTGACGCCTCCAGCTTTGCTTTCCTTTTTCAAAGTCGCTTTGGCTATTGGTTTCTTTCATTGTTCCATACAAGTTTTAGGGTTGTTTGTTCTAGTTTGTGAGGAATGATGTTGGTTTTTTGATAGAGATTGCATTAAATGTATAGATTGCTTTGGGTAGTATAGACATTTTAAAAATATTTGTTCTTCCAATCTGTGAGCATGGAATATTTTTCCATTTCTTTGTTTCCTCTTCAATTTCTCTCATCAGTGTTCTAAAGTTTTCAAAGTACAAATCTTTTATCTCTTTGGTTAGGTTTATTCCTATGTATCTTATTGTTTTTGGTGCAGTTTTAAATGCGGTGGATTACTTGATTCTCTATCTGCTGCTTCATTATTGGTCTACAGAAATGCAACAGATTTCTGTACATTGATTTTGTATCCTGCAACTTTACTGGATTCGTGTAACAGTTTTAGCAATTTTTTGGTGAAATCTTTTGGGCCTTTGCATAAATTATCATATCATCTGTGAATAGTGAAAGTTTAATTTCTTCCTTGCTGACTTGGATGCCTTTTATTTCTTTTTGTTTTCTGATTGCTGAGGCCAGGACTTCCAGTATTATGTTAAATGACAATGGAGAATGGATATCCCTGTCTTGTTCCAGACTGTAGAGGGAAAGCTCTCAGTTTTTCCCCATTGAGGATGATATTAGCTGTGGGTCTTTAGTATATGGCATTTATGACATTGAGGTATGTTCCCTCTATCCCTACTTTGTTGACAGTTTTTATCAGTAATGGATGTACTATTTTGACAAATGCTTCTTCTGCATCTATTGAAAGGATCATGTCTTTTATACTTTCGTTTATTAATGTGGTATGTTACATTGATTGATTTGTGATTATGGAACCACCCCTGCAGCCCAGGAATAATTCCCACTTGATTGTGGTGAATGATTCTTTTAATGTACTGTTGGATTCGATTTGCTAGTATTTTGTGGAGAATTTTTGCATCCCTGTTCATCAGGGATATTGGCCCACAATTCTCCTCTTTAGGGGGTCTTTGGTTTTTGAATCAAGGTCATGCTGGCCTCATAGGATGAGTTTGGAAGTTTTCCTTCCATTTCTATTTTTGGGAACAGTTTGAGGAGAATAGGTATTAACTCGGCTTTAAATGTCTGGTAGAATTCCCCTGGAAGCCATCTGGCCCTGGACTTCTGTTTGTTGGGAAATTTTGATGACTAATTCAATTTCTTTGCTGGTTATTGGACTGCTTGAGTATTTAATTTCCTCCTGTTTCAGTTTTGGTAGTTTATTTGTTTCTAGGAATGTATCCCTTTGTTCCAGATTGCCCAGTTTGTTGGTATATAGTTTTTCATACTATTCTCTTATAATTGTATTTCTGTGGTGTTGGTCGTGATCTCTCCTCTTTCATTTGTGATTTTATTTATTTGGGTCCTTTCTCTTTTCTTTTTGATAAGTCTGGCTAGGGGTTTATCAGTTTTATTTATTCTTTCAAAGAACTAGCTCCTAGTTTCATTGATCCTTTCTACTGGGATTTTTTATTTATTTGTTTGTTTGTTTCTATATCATTTATTTTCTGCTCTAATCTTTATTATTTATCTTCTTCTCCTGGCTTTAGGCTTCATTTGTTTTCTTTTTCTAACTCCTTTAGGTATAAGGTTAGTTGCATACTTTAGATTTTTTTTCCTCTTGAGATAACCCTATATTGCAATATACTTCCCTCTATGAGCACTTTTGCTACATCCCAAAGGTTTAGACTGTCTTGTTTTCATTTTCGTTTGCTTCCATGTATTTTTCATTCATAATTTCCTGGTTAACCCATTCATTCTTTAGTAGGATCTTCTTTAACCTCCATGTATTTGTGGTCTTTCCAAATTTTTTCTTGTGGTTGACTTCAAGTTTCATAGCATTGTGGTTGGAATATAGGTGTGGTATGGTCTCAATCTTTGCATTTGTTGAAGCCTGATTTGTGACCCAGTATATGATCTATTCTGGAGAATGTCCCATGTTTATTCAAAAAGAATGTGTATTCTGCTGCCTTAGGACAAAATGTTCTGAGTATGTCTATTAAATCCATCTGGTCCAGTGTGTCATTCAAAGCCATTGTTTCCTTGTTGATTTTCTGCTTAGATGGTATGTGCATTGCTCTACGTGGGGTGTTAAAGTGCCCTACTACTATTGTATTATTATCAATGAGTTTCTTTATATTGGTTGTTAACTGATTTATATATTGTATTCTCCCAAGTTGGGGGCACAAATATTTACAATTGTTAGGCCTTCTTGTTGGATAGATCTCTTTATTATGATATAGTGTCCTCTTCATCTCTTGTTACAGTCTTTGGTTTATAATCTATTTTGTCTGATATAAGTATGATTACTCTAGCTTCCTTTGACATCCATTAACATGATCAATGGTTCTCCATCTGCTCACTTTCAGTCTGGAGGTGTCTTTAGGTCTAAAATGAGTGTCTTGCAGGCAGCATTTAGATGGGTCTTTTTTTTTAAAGATTGTATTTATTTATATGAAAGAGAACATGAGATAGAGAGAGAGAGCATGGGCAAGGGGAGAGGCAGAGGGAGGAGAAACAGACTCCCTGCTGATTGGGGAGCCCAGTGCAGGGCTCAATCCCAGGACCCCTGGGATCATAACCTGAGCTGAAGCAGATGCTTAACTGACTGAGCCACCCAGGTGCCCGATGGGTCTTTTTTTTTTTTTTAAATCCATTCTGATACATTATGTCTTTTGTTTGGAACATTTACTCCATTTACATTCAGAGTGATTATTGATAGATATGAATTTAGTGCCATTATATTATTCTATAAGTCATTGCTTCTGAAGATTTTCTCTGTTCTTTTCTAGTTTTTGTCACTTTTTGTTTTTCTTTCTTAGCCAAAGAGTCCCCTTTAATATTTCTTGCAGGGCTGATGTAGTGGTCACAAACTCCTTTAGTTTTTGTTTGTCTGGAAACTTCTTTATCTCTCCTTCTATTCTGAATGACAGCCCCTCTCATTTTCCCAGTCATTGGCTTTGGGGGAGTGTTTTCCTTGTGGTATCCCCTGCTGTCTGTCTGTCTCTCTCTCTCTCTCTCTTTCTCTCTCTCTCCTGCTCTTCCCCACCACCCCCTCATCTCACCTCTCCCTATGATCAGGGCTGTCTTTCCTCCATAACACCTGTGATCCTTTTCTCCCCCAAATCACATCTCCACATCTCCTACCTTCCACAATGTGGCCTCTACTGTTCCTCTAGTTGTGCAGTTTGTTTTGTCAGTCCTCAGATCAATTTCTTAGGTGTTTAGAACGATTTGATATTTATCTATCTGTGTTCCAGGGATGAGGCAAGAATAAGGTCCTCCTACTGCTCTGCTTTCTTTACTTTATTCTTCCTCTTGTTAATGTGATGTATCACATTGATTGGTATGTGAATTGGAAGCCTCAATATTCTTTATTGTCCACCTTGGGGGAGGGATGACATAAGGGTCCAATTTCAGATTTTTTTCTCCAACAGTGCCTAAAACCACTTCACTGTCATTAAGATACTCTCATCCATGGGTAAATATGTCAAAATTGATGTTTTATGTGGGAATGACAGTAGAAAACTTTTTTTTTATCTTACTGATGTCACTCTGTCCTGATCTTTCCCACTATATCTGAAATTCTATTATCAGAAAAGTTATCCCTTTGTATTTCCAAATGTTTTCAGTTAAAAAGTATTATTGTAAAAAAAGGTCTTAATTTGTCAGATTGCTTCAAAGTGGTTTAGTTAGGTGAAACTTACCAAGGTAAAGTTTAATGGAAATGTAAAAACAATGTAGAGAACATGAAGCAGGACTTATAAAGGTGATAGCAGGCACTACATTAGGGAATTCTGGGTAGCAATTAGGCAGCTATAAGGTTGCATAATTCTGAATGTGAATGTGGTATTTGGAAGTGATGAAAATATACTGAAAACTCTTCACATTTTGCTAAGAGCCAGCTAGGGTTTTGTAAAACGTCCTGGAGGGAAAGAAAGCATTGATACAAGCAGAAGGTGGCTGGCATTTATTGGGTATTTTCTATGTGGAGGGCTTTGTGCTACTCTCCGTCGTGTACCAGCTCTATCACAATATTTGGTATTTGTAGCTAAACAATGCATGTTTCTTGAATTTTAGGACAAAAAACTTTAAAACTTTTTAAGTCAAGTGATTTCTTACATACTATAGTGCTAGTCTTTGAAAATATTGTCTCTCTCTGTTCAAATATGCACCATAGTTTCTGTTTATAAATGTACTAAAGTCTGCTCAAGCTTAGAAATAAAGTAAAAGATCTAACATGCTGAGTTCTTAACTAGGACCAATTCTCCTGGTTTATTATTCTGGAGGGCAAATTATTGCACATCATTGAGAAGCTAATGGTGCAATGTGAAGAGAAAGTTTCAAGTCATTGGAAGTCTGTTATATCATTCTCAGCATAATACAGTACCCTGAGGATTTCAAATCTAGCCTTGCTACAAATTATGCTAAATTCCACTTGCACACTGCACAGCTCTTTGGACTGGCAGATTCAAAAATTAAATTACCCTAAAGTCGATAATGCCTTATACTTTCTTTTCTTCTCTCTCTATATATATATATCACCTTTTCCTTCACCTGCTGTATCTTACTCAGATTTTTACTTTAAACCAGAACTTGATATTCACACTAATTTGATGGGCAAAGGAGGTACTTGTTCTCATGAATGTTTCCTATATTGAAGTCTTTCAACTGCCTATTATAAGCCGGGAATGTAAAACCAATGCCTCCTTTCTCTTGTGATATCCTTTGGCCATGCTGTGGGTCAAACCCAATCATTCTACTTGTTCATTAGCATCCATTGAAAACTATGGAAATCTAACATATTAGTTATTATGAATGATCTATGTATACCAGTGTGGGTCCCCTTGTTCTGGAAGTCTGGCTTGAGAGTTCATGGTCCCTCACCCAGGTAAGGACTATTATGAAATCTATATTTAGAGAGTATAGTGTGATAATTAAGTCCCCAGGTGGTGAAGCAAGACTACCCAAGTTCAAATATTTGCTCCATTTCCTGCAGTTTGACCATGTGGTACATGTAATTTAACATCTCCATGTCTTAGTTTTTTTTTTTTTTAATTTGGAAAAGCATGTGGTTTTTATGAGGGTTAAACAATACATGTAACACAATACATAAAAATTATCAATGTTATTTATTATTACTGTGGTTTTTAATTTTATTAGGTGTCAATCCCTTTGCTGGGAGCTGAAAGTACAAAGATGAAAATAGTTTTTTTAAGACTTTATTTATTACAGAGAGAGAGAGAAATAGAGAATGAGCAGGGGAGGGACAGAGGAAGAAGGAGAAGTAGACTCCCCGCTGCCAGGACCCCAGGATCACAACCCCAGAAGGCAGATGTTTAACTGACTGAGCCACCCAGGTGCCCAAAAATATTTTTACAATAGGGGAAGCAAACAGTTATATTGTGTGATCACTGCCAATCAAGTGACTCATTTAGGATACTAACTACTCATGTTGTTAGTTATCAGAAAAGTTTCATTGGTCTTTGCTTCACCCTTCCATAGGATAAAAATAATGAACACCTATATCTTGTTTTAGATATGAGTACACAGTCACAGCTTCCTACCAAGAGGAGGTTTATAATGAAGAGAACAAAGAAAACATTAAGGCAGATGACTTAGCCATAGTAGAATGAGGTCCATCCCAAGTGGCCCAGATAGAGCAACTTCAGACTTTAAGGAAATTATTCTTGAATACTTTGGAACACAGTGATAACTATAAGTCCTATAGCTATCATACTACTTATATTTCGAGAGTATAGTGTGGTAGTTAAGTGCCCAGGTTATGAACCTAGACTGCACTGAAATATAAATAGTATGGTAGAAAGAATTCTGAATTAAATTCTAGTGCTGGTTTATTCATTTGTTTATGAATAGTTATTAAGAACCTATTAGGTTATGAGTATATATTGGTGAATAAAACACATATGGTGCCCGAGTTTATGGAGTTTACATTTCAATAGGAGAGACAGAAAATAAAGAATCAAAGAATTGTGTAAGTACAATTAAAATCAGTAAGTTCTGTGAAAGAAATTGATACATACAGGTGATGGAGTATCATGAGGGCCTGATGTTATGATACGATATCAGGGAAGGTGTGTCTGAGGAGTTAACATTTAAGGTGAGTCATAAAGAATGATAACCCACTCATGCAAACAAGAGTGGGAAGCATATTCTAGATGGAAGGATGAGCATATATGAAAGACCCAAATGAGGACGAGCCTGGCATCTTTAGTGAACTAAAGGGAGGCCTGTATAACTGGAGAAAAGTGAGTGATGAGGAGAGTGGCCGGCAGCAAGTTAGAGACTATTTAAAGCCTTGCAGGCCATGGGTTTTATTTTTTTAAGATTTTATTTATTTCAGAGAGAGAGAACATGTGCACGAGTATGAGTGGGGGGAGGGGCAGAGGGAGAGGGAGCAGCAGACTCCCCACTGAGCAGAGAGCCCAATGCAGGGCTCAATCCCAGGACACTGGGATCATGACCTGAGCCAAGGGCAGGCACTTAACCAACTGAACCACCCAGGAGCCCTGGCTATGGGTTTTAATTAAGATTTGATCCTAAGTGTGCAGAAAAGCCAGGAAAGGGTTTAATCAATAGAGCAATGCAATAGAATTTTATATTTTTAAAAGACCACTCTGACTTCCACGTGTAAAAATGATTACATAGGAAAAGAAGTACAAAGACCATTCAGGAAGCTCTAGCAGTGGCCTCTAAGACACATGATGGTAGCCTAAACAATGTTGATTATAGTAGAGATAAAGAGAAATGAACATGTTTGATATATATATTTAGAAATCATAAATAGCAGTAGTTACTGAGTTAAGGAAACTCTAAGGTTTCTGGTTTGGAAAACTAGGTGGATTTTACTGCCATTTACTGAGCTTTGCAGGATCAAAACAGAAAAGGTATGTGGGGTAGGAGGTAAAGTTAAATTTGAGATGCTCATGAGACATTCAAGGAGAGATGTCAAGTAAGCAAAAGGAATATAAATCTAGAAATTCCAGGCACAGGTCAAGGATGAATGTAGCAATATGGGAAATTGGGGCTATAGATAGCATTTGTAGCCATGAGACTGAGAGCTCCCAGAGAAAGAGTATATATAGAGAGAAGCCAGAACTGAGCATTGTGACACTCCAACATCCAGTGGTCACAAAGAGGAGGAAAGACAACCAAAGGAAAACAAAAGCAGCCTATCTCCAAAATCTCCCTAATCTGCTTTTGTTTATTTTGACCACTGCCATCATCTTATTTCTGGCCACCACTATAGCTCGATTGAATCAAAAAGGTGAGATTTTTTCAAGATGTGACAATTATTTTGGAGCTTCCTTTTCTTACATTTTCACTTTTATAGTTTATGCATCTTGTGAAATCTATACTCTAAGCTAGGAAGTGAAAAAACAATTAAAATACTCTTCATTAGCTCACTCTATCGATGATGTACTTCTGTTACTATGTGAAAGTCTTCACAAAGGTCTTGAAATTTTTGAAATAAATCCTATTTGTTTGGTGAGTCCTTACCCAAGGTGTAACTCTGCAAGCAGAATATGGGATTAAACAAAACCATCTAAGTGTATATGCTCTTTCTGGTGATGACACCACTGTGAGATTTGGAGATTACAGAAAACTCTCCATTAGGACAGATTTGCCAGGCTGAGAAAAATACAAATTGAAGTGACAAAGAATAACCACAGTAAATGCTTCCATCATTCTTACTTTACAGCCTAAGCAATTTCTCTAGAGGTTAAAAAATCAGAAGGGTAAGGCTGAGTGCTTTTTGTTATTCTTGAGTTTAATTTTCTTAAAATGGATAAGGGTTACAGGAGATTAACATTCCAATCCAATCACTTGTATATGGATTTCTATTCATTTAAATACCTAAGAATATTAACAGAGATTTGTTGTACAGGTTGGGGATTATCTCTAGAATTAGCCCATCAGTTGAGATATGTCATTATAAATTAGCCTTTTGTTCTCACCATGAGGCTTTAAAGTAGGTCTGGAAAAGGTGCTTTTTAATTTCTGCCATGCTATTTAATTTGTTTATGTTGGAAGAATATATTTTTTTCATATTGTACTTTCAAGAGGTGAATACATTGGAAAGAATGAAATTTTATTAATTGCCAAGATAAATGTTCGATACTAGCCAAGCAAGTGATGGGACACTACCTCTCTCCCCTCCACCCTAACACAAAAACTCAATCATCTGCTTTAGAAAACAATTGCATACATTCCCAGTGAACAATATACAAACTTGAAAAGCTGAGACTCAGTTCTACCATTTGTGAGTCTTAAACCAAAATTCCCTAAATTTTCTCTGGTGGTGTATATGAGTGTTTGGGACAAAATTTTCTAAAATACATAAAACATCTCTGGTGACAGTATTTCCCTGGTGTCTGTCATGTCTTAACATACAAATAAGAACAGGAAAAACTTGTACACATAATGTATGTCTTAACTACATATAGATCAAACTTCAGGTAAGGACTACAATGAGGACATTAATATTAAGATTCAATTTTCTTTTTAGAGACAGAAAAAGCATCTAAATCATTTGTGTATTCTTAGCACCTAGCATGGTGCAGATGCATCAAAGGTGCTCAATCCATGAGTGAATGTGGCAATGATACTAATTGTTATGTTTGGATTTTATTTCTTGTTTTAAACCATGAGTACATGAAAGAATTTGCTGAGCAAATTATGTTGGCATTCTCCAACCCTTCCCTCTCCAAAGCATCCATTTTGCACAGATTTTATGTTTCATATTATGAAACTAGTTGCTTCGATATTTTTTAAAATATAAATTGATTTCCGAGGTCGTATTTATTACAGAAAAAGATCAGGATTTGAATTACAGTCACAGATGTATTTGGTCCTCGATATTATCCAATTTAAATGTTACTGGAATTTTGAGTGGGGAAATTTTTTGTCCCCTGTCCCCACCTTTTACTTTCCCCTGATAACAAGGAATCCATCAGAAAGGAGACGGGTCTCTGTTTTCCTGAAGGAGCTTGGTCATAGTGTGGCCACTTCTCCCTGCTCCTGCTGTAGCATTATTTGTATTATATATACAGCAAATCTGCATTTTCCACCAAACCATAAATGCTAAAGTGAGATTCACAGTGATTTCTGTGCTGGACAGAAGAAATTTTTCCGGTCAACCAAAGAGGACCCAGCTTCTAAGAACTAGTAGTTCTTTTGCGCCCTGAAAGTTAGCCTTTCTTCTTTCAGGTTTACAGCTCCCTCTGTTGGGAAGTGTCTGCCAAATCTAGAAATTGCACAATTGCATTAACTTTTCTTAACCAAATCTGAAACCGTATCACAAAATTCTACTGATGTTTGCTTGTTTCTTTTTCTTTCTTTCTGTTTTTAATATAGAAATAGTTCCCTGAATATTCAAAATCTGTGCCTGTTGTGTGGCTCAAGATCCTGGAAGCCTCTCCTTCTCTTGTATAAGGTTCTTAATTTGGTGGGTTCAGGGACCTATAAATATGCCACTAATATCCACTTCCCATTTTCTTCCATGTGACCTGAGGTACTCTTGCAAATGAAGCTCTTGGTCACTTGCATGAATATCCAAGCGTCCTTGAAATATCTACAGATAGCAAGGCTTATTATAACTCTTTTTATACCAACCAAAAATATAAAATGTCCCTCCCCAAGAATTTACACAGTCAAGACTTAATTCTCTCTTCATTAGTACAAAAAATCTTTTAAGAAATATATTAATCACATTGAAGACTTAAAAATAAACATAATATTCAAAAGTAATAGAATAAAATGTTTATATTTCTTTTTTATATATAATTTTTTATTATGTTATGTTAGTCGCCATACAGTATATCCTTAGATTTAAATGTAATGTTCCATGATTCATTATTTGCGTATAACACCCAGTGCACCATGCAATATGTGCCCTCCTTAATATCCATCACTGGCCTATCCGAATCCACCACTCCCTTCCCCTCTGAAGCCCTCAGTTTGTACCCAGAATCCACAGTCTCTGATGGTTCATTCCCCCTTCTGTTTACCCCCCCTTCATTCTTCCCTTCCTTCTCCTACCAATCTTTCTATTTCTTATGTTCCATAAATGAGTGAAACCATATGATAACTGTCTTTCTCTGCTTGACTTATTTCGCTTAGCATAATCTCGTCCGGTCCTGTCCATGTTGCTACAAATGTTGGGTAATCGTTCTTTCTGATGGCTGAGTAATATTCCATTGTATATATGGACGACATCTTCTTAATCCAGTCATCTGTTGGAGGGCATCTCGGCTCCTTCCACAATTTAGCTATTGTGGACAATGCTGCTATGAACATTGGGGTGCATATGGCCCTTCTCTTCACTATGTCTGTATCATTGGGGTAAATACCCAGTAGTGCAATTGCTAGATCATAGGGTAGCTTAATTTTTAATTTTTAAGAGACCTCCACACTGTTTTCCAAAGTGGCTATACCAACTTGCATTCCCACCAACAGTGTAAGAGGGATCCCCTTTCTCCACATCCTCTCCAACATTTGTTGTTTCCCGCCTTGTCCATTTTTGCCATTCTAACTGGCGTAAGGTGGTATCTCAAGGTAGTTTTGATTTGAATTTCCCTGATGGCTAATGATTTTGAACATTTTTTCATGTGTCTGTTAGCCATTTGAATGTCTTCATTGGAAAAGTGTCTGTTCATATCTTCTGCCCATTTTATGATTTGTTTATTTGTTTCTTGCGTATCGAGTTTGAGAAGTTCTTTGTAGATCTTGGATACCAGTCTTTTATTTGTAGTGTCATTTGCAAATATATCCTCCCATTCCTTGGGCTGCCTCTTAGATTTTTGACTGTTTCCTTGGCTGTGCAGAAGCTTTTTATCTTGATGAAGTCTCACAAGTTCATTTTTTCTTTTGTTTCTCTTGCCTTTGGAGATGTGTCATGAAAAAGGTTGCTTTGGCCGATGTCAAAGAGGTTGCAGCCTATGTTCTCCTCTAGGATTTTGATGGATTCCTGTCTCACATCGAGGGCTTTCATCCATTTGGAGTTTATCTTTGTGTATGGTGTGAGACTGTGGTCAAGGTTCATTCTTTTCCATGTAGCTGTCCAATTTTCCCAGCACAATTTATTGAAGAGACTGTCTTTTTTCCACTGGATGTCTTTTCCTGCTTTGTCAAAGATTAGCTGCCCTAAGAGCCGAGGATCCATTTCTGAAGTCTCTATTCTGTTCCATTGATCTATATGTCTGTTTTTGTGACAATACCATGCTGTCTTGGTGATCACAGCTTTGTAGTATAGCTTGAAATCTGGCAATGTGATGCCCCCAGCTTTGTTTTTCCTTTTCAACAGTTCCTTGGTGATTCGGGGCCTTTTCTGGTTCCACACAAAATTAAGGGCTATTTGTTCCAGCTCTTTGAAAAATGTCTTTGGTATTTTGATTGGGATGGCATTAAAAGTATAGATTGCTTTGGGTAGCATAGACATTTTAACTGTGTTTATTCTTCTGATCCATGAGCATGGAATATTTTTCCATCTTTTTGTGTCTTCCTCAATGTCTTTCAAGAGTGATTTGTAGTTTCTAAAATATAGATCCTTTACGTCTTTGGTTAAGTTAATTCTGAGATAATGTATGATATTTGGTGCTATTGTAAATGGAATGGATTCCCTAATTTCTCTTTCCTCAGTCTCATTGTTCGTGTATAGAAATGCAACTGATTTCTGAGCATTGATTTTGTATCCCGCCACATTACTGAATTGCTCTATAACTTCTAGTAGTTTGGGGGTGGAGTCTTTTGAATTTTCCATATAGATTATCATGTCATCTGTGAAGAGAGACAGTTTGACTTCTTCTTTGCTGATTTGGATACCTTGTTGTCTGATTACTGTTGCAAGGACTTCTAGTACTATGCTGAATAATAATGGCGAGAGTGGGCATCCTTGTTGTGCTCCTGATCTTAAGGGAAAGGCTTTTAGCTTTTCCCCATTGAGAATGATATTCACTGTAGGCTTTTCATAGATGGTTTATATGAAATTGAGGAATGTACCCTCTATCCCTACACTCTGAAGGGTTTTAATCAGGAAAGGATGCTGTATTTTGTCAAATGCTTTTTCTGCATCAAATGAGAGGATCATATGATTCTTGACTCTTTTCTTGTTGATGTGATCTATCACACTGATCGATTTGCAAATGTTGAACCACGCTTGCATCCCAGGGATGAATCCCACTTGTTCTTGATGGATAATCCTTGTAATGTACTGTTGGATTCTATTAGCTAGGATCTTGTTGAGAATTTTGGCATCCATATTCATCAGGGATATCAGTCTGTAATTGTCCTTTTTGATGGGTTCTTTGCCTAGTTTGGGGATCAAGGTAATACTGGCATCATAGAATGAGTTTGGTAGTTTTCCTTCTGTTTCATTTTTTGAAACAGCTTCAGGGGAATAGGTATCATTTCTTCTTTGAATTTTTTGTAGAATTCCCTGGGCAATCTGTCAGGCCCTGGACTCTTGTTTTTGGGGAGGTTTTTTTTTTAATTTATTTATTCAACAGAGATAGAGACAGCCAGCGAGAGAGGGAACACAAGCAGGGGGAGTGGGAGAGGAAGAAGCAGGCTCATAGCAGAGGAGCCTGATGTGGGGCTCGATCCCATAACGCCGGGATCACGCCCTGAGCCGAAGGCAGACGTTTAACCACTGTGCCACCCAGGCGCCCCTTGGGGAGGTTTTTGATCACTGCTTCAATCTCTTCATAATTAATTGGTCTGTTTAAATAATCAATTTCTTCCTGTTTCCGTCTTGGTAGTTTATAGGTTTCCAGGAAGGCATCCATTTCTTCCAGGTTGTTTAATTTATTGGCATATAGTTGTTGATAATAGTTTCTAATGATCCTTCCTAATTCACTGGTGTTGGTTGTGATCTCTCCCCTTTCATTCATAATTTTATTAATTTGGGTCCTTTCTCTATTCTTTTGAATAATTCTGGTCAGTGGCTTATCGATCTTATTTATTCATTCAAAGAACCAGCTTCTAGTTCTGTTGATCTGCTCTACTGTGCTCCTGGTTTCTAATTCATTGATCTCTGCTCTAATCTTGATCAACTGCTTTCTCATGTGTGGGTTAGGCCTGTTCTTCTGTTCCAGCTCCAGCTTCTTGAGGTGAGAATATAAAAACTGCATTTTAGATTTTTCTATTCTTTTGAGTGAGACTTGGATGGCTATGTATTTTCCCCTTAGGACCACCTTTGCAGTGTCCCATAGGTTTTGGACCAATGTGTTTTCATTCTCGTTGGTCTCCTTAAATTGTTTAAACTGAGTTTTAATTTCCTGGTTTACCCAATCATTCTTGAGCAGGACGGTTCTTAGTTTCCAAGTGTTTGAGTTTCTTCCAAATTTTTCCTTGTGATTGAGTTCCAATTTCAAAGCACTGTGGTCTGAGCATATGCAGGGGATAATTTCAGTCTCTTAATATTGGTTGAGACCTGTTTTGTGACCCAGTATATGGTCTATTCTGGAGAAAGTTCCATGTGCATTCGAGAAGAATGAGTATTCTGTTGTTCTGGGGTATAGTGTTCTATATATATCTATGAGGTTCATCTGGTCTAATATGCCATTCAAAGCTCTTGTTTCTTTGTTGATTTTCTGCTTAGGTGCTCTATTTCTGATAGTGGAGTGTTGAGGTCCCCAACTATTAACATATTTTTATCTATATGCCTCTTTATTCCAGTTAAGAGTTAGCTTGTGCATCTAGCTGCTCCCCTGTTGGGGGCATAGATATTTATAATTGCCATATCCACTTGTTGGATACATCCTTTAAGAGTAATGTAGTGTATTTCTGTATCTCTAACTACAGTCTTTAGTTTAAAATCTAATCTGTCTGATATGAGAGTTGCTACCCCAGCTTTCTTTTGCAGTCCATTGGAATGAAAAATGGTTCTCCATCCCTTCACTTTCAGTCTGGATGTATCTTTAGGTTCAAATGAGTCTCTTGTAGACAGCATATGGATGGGTCATATCTTTTTATCCAATCTGCAACCCTGGGTATTTTATGGGAGCATTTAGGCCATTCACATTGAGAGTAATTATTGAGAGGTATGATTTTAATGATGTCCTTTTGCCTGTGAAGTCTTTGTTTCTATAGATTGTAAATTTCTGTTCTGTATCACTGTTGGGGCCTTTTTACTTTTATAGAACCCCCCCTTAATATCTCATGTAGCGCTGGCTTGGTGGTTACGAATTCCTTCAGTTTCTGCCGATCTTGGAAGGTCCTTATCTGTCCATCAATTCTGAATGAAAGCCTTGCTGGATAAAGGATCCTTGGCTGCACATTCTTCTTAGATAGAGCTTTGAAAACACTCTGCCAACCCTTCCTAGTCTGCCAGGTCTCTGTAGACAGGTCTGATGTTATTCTGATATTTTTCCCTCTCTACATAAGAATTTTTTCCCCCTGGCCACTTTCAACACTGTATCCTTGGATCTAATATTTGCAAATTGCACTATGATGTGACGTGGTGTAGGTCTGTTGTCATTGACCTTGGGAGGGGTCCTCTCAGCCTCTTGGACATGGATGCTAGTTTCCTTTGCCAGATTAGGGAAGTTCTCAGCTACAATTTCTTCAAATATCTCTTCTACACCCCTCTCTTTCTCCACCCCCTCAGGGATGCCGATGATTCTGACATTGGAATGTGTCACTGAGTCAGTAATCTCCCGTAATCTACATTCTTGAGATTGGATTTTTTTGAGGCAAGTTTTTGTTTTAACTTTCTCTTCTACCATCCCATTCACTAATTCATTCTTCTGCCTCATTTACCCTGGCCATCAGAGCAGCTAGTTTAGACTGCTTTTGATTCATAGCATTTTTAATTTCTGCCAGATTCACTCTCATTTTCACCCTTAGAGATTCTATATTCTTGTTAATATTTTCATTAATATTTTTTTCAAGTCTACACATCATCTTGACCATTGTTACTCTGAACTCCATTTCTGACAATTTGGTTATAGCCATATCCATCAGTTCTGTGGCGGAGGCCACAGACTCATTATCTTTTCTTTGCTGGGTGGGATTTCTCCTCCTCGTCATTCTGCTGAGGAGAGGTTGCGGGGATGCCCAGAGCCCAAATTATTGACCATGACCCAGGCAGTGTGCCCTTGTTTTACAGAGAACTTAGGGATGTGGGCTTCCTGATTTTTCAGCCTGCCTTCTGGGGGAGTGGTCTGCCGCATTGATATTCAGGCAACCCTGTTTGGGTAGAGTCACCCTGCCCCTGCAAGGGGGGATAGGGATTGGCACAATGTGAGCTGGTATTTCTGGGCTTTTGTTCTCTGGCGGCTTTCCCTGGCAGTTTTCTGTAACTCTTCTGAGAGTCAGAGCAGCAGTGGCCATATCCTAGCCTCTGTCTCAGAACAGAGAGATCACAGTCTGCTCTCCACTGAGCTCTCTTGGCTACTTTACCTCTGTTTCTGTTGGTGCTGCTAAAATCCCTGCAGCATCGTGCACCCCACAGCCGCTCTCCCAGCCCTCACTTCCAGGCTGGCACGTCTCTGTCCTTTGTGCTTCTAACACCACCAGCCGCCCCTGGTTCCTGTGCGCACTACTGAGCTTCCTGTTTCAGTGTGGTTCGAGCGTGCTCTGGAGCACCGGTTTTCAGTCTGGTCCCACGTGCATTCCCAGGCTCACAGTCTCAGTCTGCTTTCTCATGGGTGCCAGTCTGTGAGTCTGGCCCATTCTCCAGTGGAGGTGGCTACTACTTCCTGGCACCCGAGCATGTTGGCTCCCTCCCCCTTCCGTTTATCTTCCGTTATCTGTGCACCAATTCATGGCTCCCCACTTCATACCTCAATACTCAGTGCTGGAGATGTTCGTTTGTAGAGATCCAGATGTATCTTCCTATGTCTCAGGCTGATTCCATGGGTGTTCAGGATGGTCTGGTAGATATCCAGCTCAACTCAGGGGACCAGCTGAAAAAGGGGTCCCCTACTCATCCGACATCTTTTCTCCTCCCTTGATGTTTATATTTCTAAGCTAACCTGGACCAAAGCTCATGGCTCATTTTCTGTTCCTGAGGTATAGCAGGGCAATTGCCAGGTCTCTGAATGAGCCATATGAGAGACTTTGGGGCTACTTGCCCAAAATGGTGGGAAATGTAAGTTGTACAAATTATGACAAAGGTAGACATAATATTCAATTATATAATTTCTTATTAAATAAAACTATATATACGTATATCAGGTAAATATTCTCAGAAGTTCTGTTTCAATTTTTAATCTTTAATATTTACATAAATTATCTTAAAAACACTAAGTCACGTTTTGCTACATTTTAAAGAAGAAATCCATGTTGAGAAATAGGGTAAGTCAGATCACATTATATGTGCTGTATCTACTGTCCTTAGAAATAGAAAATGTGGCTCATTTCTTTCACTGTTTACTTGGATTTCATTGATAATGTTTTTATTAATTCCACAATATTTAATGGTTTAGATTAAATCATCTTTATGCTCCCTCATATTTTATTTGTCATATATGTCCTCTGTTCATAAAGTAGAATATGATACAGTCAATACAAAGTTCATAAAATACAAATTACAGTATACAAGATAATTTGTTTTCCTAAAACAGAATGTAATTCGTTTTAAGAGGCCCCATTCTCTGTGGTTGAACCCTTCATCTTATATGATTTAAACTAAACTCACTGGATATAAGCTTTACTTATTTAAATTATGTTTCCTCCTCATACCTTGTATTCTCCCCACTACTACATCAATGTTTCAAGTGTTCTTGTAATGCCATGCTATTGTTTGGAAAGGAGTGCCTGTTTTTTGGTTCTTGGCAAATATTCCTTCTGGCATATGCTGAAATCTATATGATATCCAGTTAATAGTATATAACAGGCATTGTATCTACAGTATCTTTAGGTCTGTTATCACTTTCTCCAGTATCATGCTCTCCGCTCATGGGAAACAGGAAATTTTGAAGGCTCTCCCATCTCTCTCTTGGGCCTCAGGAAGTCATTGGCCCAGTTTTTGGCCCTGTATCCTAGACACACTGTATCATCATTTCTGTGGTACTGTTGCTGAGCCAGGTGGCAGCAGAGATTTTTTTCAAGGTCTGAGCTTCTCCTGAAGTATAAAGCATCAGTCCTGGGGCGCCTGGGTGGTGCAGTCATTAGGCATCTACCTTTGGCTCAGGGCGTGATCCCGGCATTCTGGGATCGAGCCCCACATCGGGCTCCTCTGCTAGGAGCCTGCTTCTTCCTCTCCCACTCCCCCTGCTTGTGTTCCCTCTCTCGCTGGCTGTCTTTCTCTGTCAAATAAACAAATAAAATCTTTTTAAAAAATTTAAAAAAAATTTTTAAAAGCATCAGTCCTCTCTTCTCTCAGATTCCTGAACCTATCTGCAGTTTCTATTCCCCCTACTTTACCCCAGGGACACAACTTAGAGAAAGGAATTCTCAGAATCGGTACTCATAGGTACTAACTAGGATTTCATTGTCTTATTTCATCTTCTTATCTTTTTGGTTTTCCTCAAATTCAGAGAACCTTTTTATCTTCTTCAGCGTTGGAGAATTTGCTTGTATATCCTTATGCATTCTTCCAAATAAATATCTATGACTTTGGCTTCTGATTCTCAATGCCTGGGCTTTTGGAAGCCAAAAATAGTTTCCTCTCTAACCAGTTTCTCTGCCACTAGTTTCAAAATAGACTTTTCATTGATTTTTTTCCTTTTCATTTCTTCCATAACCTTTATGTCCTAAGGCAGTGAATGTCAAAGTCTCATCTGAAATGGGGAAAGCTTCAAGGTAAAAGGACATTATAGAAAATTAGAGAACATTGGGTAATATTTTTAAATTTTATACTGTAACCATAAAATTGCCAAATAATACTGTAATCAGCATTGAGGATATGCCCTGTGATTGCCAGTGGCAGTATAGAAAGACCAAAACAAAACATTTCCTTTAAGCCTCAACAACTGTGACAACTATACACATTCTCCTAAATCATTTGCCTGTCAATAACATTGCTCTTCTCTTTTGTGCATTTAAAAGGAAGAGACCCACACCAAACAGAGTGGAGCCAAGTGTGGTAAAAATCTGCCCCATGCATAAGTCAACAGGTTACTTCTAGTTTATGAATGAAAAGAAAAACAGAATGGGTGCTTTTCATTCTAATCTTAGAAAGTCAAACCCTTGATCAGGGGACTTTTTTTCAAACCATCAGTCAGGACAACTAACTTTCTCTTCTGGTTCCATTACATTGGTTAAGATACAGAGGATATAAAAATCTTACCCAGATATATAGAATTTCTTCTAAAGCTTAGCTTTACTACCTTCTTTTATTTTGTCTCTTGTCCTTAAATATCTTTTTTTACTTGAAGTTACCTCTACCTGTTACATATACTAAGTTAAACATACCTTAGCATGATAGCATGCTAGGATGTCACCAATGCCAAAGGGGGAGTGGTAACAAGTACCACAACCATCCATCTCCCACTTAATTGGATACTGCCTCTCTTGTCACCCTGTTTTTTCCTCATGGTGATATCTCTGCTCCCAGAAATTCCTACCATCTTGTTCTGGGCCTCTCTATTGTCACTGCTGCTCCTTATGCTGATAGAAAAAAAATACATCTTTACCTACAACTCAGTAGGTATGCTACGTTTTTATTTTTAACTCTGCACCAACAACTCTCATAAAGTCTCCTATGCCATACAGAGGAGGAGCTGAGAATTTCCAGAATTCCCTTTCCATTTGTTTCTTGGTTGAATTTTGTCAATTAAAGATACACAAGATTTGGAAAGCAGAAGATGAGAGGTCATTACTCTCTGGAAGCAGCTGCTGGCAGGCAAGTGGGCAGACATGAGGTCTGAGGAAACTTGCAGAAGAACTTAAGAATCACTTGGATCCGGGGCGCCTGGGTGGCACAGCGGTTAAGCGTCTGCCTTCGGCTCAGGGCGTGATCCTGGCGTTATGGGATCGAGCCCCACATCAGGCTCCTCCGCTATGAGCCTGCTTCTTCCTCTCCCACTCCCCCTGCTTGTGTTCCCTCTCTCACTGGCTGTCTCTATCTCTGTCGAATAAATAAATAAAATCTTTAAAAAAAAAAAAAGAAAAGAATCACTTGGATCCATGTTCCATACCTGTATAGTTGGTGAGAATACTCCAAACATTTCTGGCATTCATAGAAGCTTCAGGAAGCATTCTTGAGAACCACTAATTTCACTGTTGCATACTGAAATACTTGGGAAACCTTCTAAATGTTTTTGGGATTTTCTGTGGTTTGGGGATGAACTCAAGAGAATCACCTGCTTTAGTACTGAAGACTGAGGTAATTGGTCATTACTTCCTGACTTCTGCTCCTGCTCTTCTTTCCAAATATTTAATAACTTCTAGTGCCGCCAATGAAAACTTTCATAGTGTGAATACATAGAGTGACTCTGATTTTCTGATCTAACTCAAATTGAATACACTATTCTTTTCCTCTTTCCACTTTATGAGGTTAGTGAAACCCTGAAGAAGATTTTACATTTCCAGTCTGTCCCTATTTGAGACAAAGAGAAGCATCCTCTCAAAGTGTCTGGTTGGAACTAGTCCCAGTAGAGGTTGTATCTCTGTTCTTTTGTAGTAACTTCTTCATTTTACAAGATATCAAAACGTTACGGCATTTAATTCCTCTACGTTGAGGTGGTTTAGCATCTACAAGACCTCACATTTCCCAATTTCTGGATTATTTAGTACTAACCTCCCCATGTCCTTTTTTTGTGGGTAGATCCTTAGTTAAAGAGCTGTTTTATGGTTCCTAGGTGATTAATTTTCTCTTACTATTTTTGTCAATTAGAAATTCTAGAGAGGAGGGGCACCTGGGTGGCTCAGTCGTTAAGTGTCTGCCTTTGGCTCAGGGTGTGATCCTGGAGTCCTGGGATTGAGCCCCACATCAGGCTCCTGTGCTGGGAGCCTGCTTCTTCTTCTTCCACTCCCCCTGCTTGTGTTCCTTCTCTCACTCGCTGTCTCTATCTCTATCAAATAAATAAATAAAATCTTTTAAAAAAAAAGAAATTCTAGAGAGGAAACTTTGAGTTGCAAATTTACTAGCAAACCAATTGGTTGTCGATATATGAATCTAGGGAATCTTTCTTTATAAAAGGCAAATTCTGTATTTTTGTTCTATCATGTCCATCTCAGAAGCTGTACTCTGTCTATTTAAAAGGACTACTTTGAAGACTTAATGAATCCTAAAATCTTTTTAAAGTCCTTAATACATGATTGGTCAATCAAAACTTTGCTGAAATGTCCACTTACATTCTGATACTCTTAGGGTACTTATACTTCAAGAGATATGATTGATCAAAATTATACCTGGGACTTGGCTAAAATATTGGCAGATGGTCACTTATAAGAGTTTACTTTTGAGGATATTACCAGTCTTCAAGAGCTGTCTTTAACATTTGGAAGGCTACTTTGTATAAGCAATATGGTACTCTGATGGATTATGGAAGCAAATGGAAATGTAATGGGGTTTCTACCCTGTAATGTGAAATAGTAGTGCTAAGCCATCATATCTCAGTTTTCTTGCATATAAAGGGATAAAACTTTGCATTGTTGAAACAAATGATTATCAAAAATATGGAAATAGAAATTGTATTGTGGTTTTGTTTGCTGGACCAGATTGACTCTAGCTGTCAAGGCCAATAAAACACCTGCTGAGTTATTTCAAATTGGCACAAAATACATTTATTTTGACCATTGGGACATAAGTGGCACAGCTAACAATCAACAACTTCACAAAAAACATCACCAAGTGACATAGTTCCATGAATCATTCATAAAAAGATAGAACAAAAGTGAACAAACTCATGTGATTTTGTCAAGGCATTTGGGAAATTTGGGCTTCCAAATTGTTTCTCATTTGTCCTATAATCACCTTATAAATTGTCATACAACTCTGAACTAATACTAGAGCATAAACATCCAAAGGAACGTTGAAGGTTAAAGAACATGGGACAAAAGAACATGCAAAATAGGTATTTTCCTTAGATGCTCTCTTTTTCTCCTTTCAAAAAAATCATTGACTTGCTAATTATATATTAAGGTGATTCAAACTACAAAACAGCCACAGGAAATAAACCATTTGGCCAACATGAATTTGGCAGAGTGGAAAAGCGGCACGGCTATCTTCTGCTAAGCCCGTCTCCATGTAAGAAAAAATTAAAGTTAGAAAACCCCCTCCCCAAAAGGGGGTTGGATATTCCTTGGAAGAACATTTTAAAATATGTTTTCTAAGTCACACACACATTGTAAATTTCCCAGAAGGAAACCTGGTCACTTGACTTTCTTTCATTCACAAAGTTACATGAAGGTAGGTGGAACTGTGCAACTATAAGCCACACTAATAATGACTACAGTGGGCTGAAAGACAAAGAGTACACTTGCTCTAAATCAAAGCTGCCAATTTGAGAATAAAGAAAAGATTTCAAGGCAAATATAATTCAGTGATTACACTGAAGGGAATGACGCTGTTGTCATGGAAACCATTGAAAGGAGCCCAGAGTGTCTTGTAAATACCGTCTCTTTGTTGTATTGCTCATTTGTTTATCAAAAAGCTCTTTAATGTGTTCAATAAGTTTATTTAAGAAAAACAAATGTTTTAAATGTTACGTGTCTAAAAACATTTTGTAACTAATATTCTGTGAACAAAATAGTATGCAAAATTGGCAGCAGAATGGCAGCAAAGTCAAAAGTTCAGAAATGCTCTTAATGGAAATTTTTTTTTTCAGCCTGAGATTTCTTGACATGTTCTGGCTTGGCAGTATAAGTGTATTTAAGAAAGTGAGATAGTTACTGTGATTTGCATGTACCGATATAATATTTCTTAATGTCATTTGATTACATCTTTAACATTTAATACATTGGCTTCTTTTCTTCTGTTTCCAAACAGAACGAACAGACCTAAAACAAGGAAATTGAGCCAGATATCGTCTGTTGCACAACCTGTTTTTGCTCATTAGCAATTTCAACTAGCTTGACATTCCTTGAATAGTCCCAACAACTTGATGCTAGGTGCTTAAACAGCAATGGTCCTATACAAAATTCACTTCACTAAACAAAGCAAAGTTTAGATGATGATACATAGTAAGTACTCAATAAATATTTTGAAGTGAGCAAATCTATAATTTAGAGTTACACAATTAAAACATCTTTTCACAAATTCTAAATCTACCCTCTGGATCCATAGTCTTGCCAAGCTCTTCTTTCTTTTGGTCTGTTTCTTTATTCAGATGTATAAACAGACATATGAAAACCCAGAACAGCTTTCTTCTTCTTTAGGAAGGCACCCATCAGAAATGTCAAGCATTTTATTTGATTTATACATTATGACAAAATAATAAAAGCCTAGACTCAGAATTTCTTCTTAAAACTTTAGTTGCACATAACATCTCTTCCCATCTTAGATAAGAAAGATCAATGTTAGTATTGATTTACTTAATACTAAGAACTGAGAACCTAACATAATTGTAAAATAGCCTCTCCATCATTTCAACAAAGTGTGGAGAGATAGCTTCAAAAACACAGCTCATGAACACATTTTGGAACTCTATAAGAGAAGCAAATACTTGTAAAGACATTTTTTTTTTGAAATACAGTTTTGTGTCTCTGTGGAAAAAATAGCTAAACCACATTTCAAACATATGTACTTTTAAAATGATTATAGTTCCTACCTGTGCTAAGCAATCTGGTTGCAATATGTGAATGCTGGCTTATTTTACAATAGAACCAAAACATAATAATGACAATGGATTCTACTTCTAGGATTCCTCTCCCTTAAGGATTTCAACTGCTTTTTAGGGGTTCACTACATTAATCCTTACAGCATCCATCCAAGTTCAGCAGGAGATAAGAATATCATTCTTGTTCTATAAAGAGAGAAATTGATCTGCTAAAAGATTAAGTGGTAAGCTTGCAATCAGATAATGAGTCAGAAATGTATTGAGGCAAAGAAACCTGGTGTGACAGGAAAAAAATCTATGGATGGGAAACAAAAAGGAAAGTAGAGGACCTGGTGTGCTTATCAATCCCTTGTATTTAATTGGTGTTGGAAATGTCTAACCAAAGCACAGAAAGAGAAAGTGATGGAGAAGGAGAGAGGAGCATGATCTTAAGATTATGAATTTTCAAAACTTAGAACAGCAATTTTAAACCACAATAAACATGAAGACAAGAAAAACTACCTGGACAACCCTAAATTTCAAATGCACATTCCTAATGCTTTGTCTTTGATGCCTATTGAAAGTTATTAAGTATTCTAGAGGGATCTACAGTTCCATCATTTTTTATACAAAATGCTCTTATAAATGAACCAAGGCACTTCAGACTCAAAGTGCATGTTTCCTTGTGCCCTTTTTTTGCAATCCCTACCTTACTTAATGGCTTCACCATCGTCCTACTCACCTTAGGTAGACCTTCAGGACTCAAAGCACTTTGTAATTAGAAAGAATAGCTTAAAAATCATTTATTCTTGTTCCCATCTCTCTCTCCCAATAAGAATTTCTTTTCTTAAATAAGAATTTCTTTTCTAAAACTAGAGCAGTTTTAAGTTCATAGAATTGTGGGGAAGGTACAGAGATTCCCCATTACCTCGTTTTCCCCCACGCATGTAGCCTCCCCCATTATCAACATCCCCCACGAGAGTAGTATATTTGTTACAACTGATGAATCTACATTAACACAACATAATCACCTCAGAATCATAGCCTACATTAAGGTTCCCTCTTGGTGTTGTATGTTCTAAGGGTTTGGACAAATGTATAATGACGTGTATCCATAATTATGTTATCTAACAGAGTGTTTTCACTGTCCTGAAAATCCTCTGTGCTCTACTTATTCATCATACCCCCCCCACCCCAATCCCTGGAAACCACTGATCTTTTTACTGTCTATAGTTTTGTCTTTTCCAGAATGTTGTATAATTGGAATCATACAGCATATAGCCTTTTCAGATTGGCTTCTTTCACTTAGAAATATTCATTTAAGGTTTCTCTATGTCTTTTCATGGCTTGATAGTTTTTTTTCTTTTTTAAGCTGAATAATATTTTATTGTTTGGATGTACCACAGTTTATTTATCTATTCATCTACTGAATGACATCTTGGTTGCTTCCAAGTTTTGTCAATTATGAATAAAGATGTTATAAACACCTGTGTGAAAGTTTTTGTGTGGACACAAATTTTCAACTCCTTTAGGTAAATACCAAGCAGTGTGATTGTTAGGTGATCTGGTAAGAGTATGTTTAATTTTGTAAGAAACTGCCAAACTGTCTCAAAGTACCTGTACTATTTTGCATTCTCATCAGCAATGACTGCAAGGACCTGTTGCTCCACATCCTCACCACCATTTGGTCTTCTCAGTGTTTTGGATTTTGGCCCTTCTAATAGGTATGTAATGGTATCTTATTGTTTTAATTTGCATTTTCCTGATGACATGATATGGAGCATCTTTTCATATGCTTATTTGTCATCTTCTTTGGTGAGGTATATATTAACGTCTTTGGTCCGTTTTAAAATCAGGTTGTTTGTTTCCTTCTTGTTGAGTTCAATGAGTTCTTTGTATATTTTGGATAATAGTTCTTATCAGATGTGTCTTTTACAAATATTTTTCCTCAGTCTATGGCCTGTTTCTTCATTCTGTTGACACTGTCTTTCACAGAGCAAAAGTTATTTCTTTTATGGATTGTGCCTTAGTGTTATATCCAAAAAGTTAGCATTTTACCCAAGATCATCTAGATTTTCTCCTATGTTGTCTTTGAAGAGTTTTATAATTTTGTGTTTTACATTTAGGTCCATGATCCATTTTGAGTTAATTTTTGTGAAGGGCATAAGGTCTGTGTTTAGATTTTTTTTTTTTGCATTTGGTTGTCCAGTGGTTTCAGCACTATTTGTTGAAAAGACTATCTTTGCTCTGTTGTATTGCCTTAGCTTCTTTGTCAAAGATCAATTGACTATATTTATGTAGGTCTATTTTGGGCTGTCTGTACTCTTGTTGTTCTACTTGTGTATTATTTTGCTGATATCATGCTATCTTGATTACTGAAGCTTTATAGTAAATTTTGAATTTGGGTAGTGTCAGTCTTTCAACTTTGTTCTTCTTCAATATTGTGTTGGCTCTTCTGGGCCTTTTGCCTCTTTATATAAACTTTAAAATCAGTTTATAAAATAACTTGCTGGGATTTTGTTTGAGATTGCACTGAATCTATAGATCAGGTTTGGAAGAACTGGTATCTTGACAATATTGAGTCTTCTAATTTGTAAACATAGAATATCTTTCCATTTATTTACTCATTTTTTTTTTATTTTACCAGAATTTTTGTAGTTTTCCTCATATAGAGCTGGTACATGTTTTGTTAGATTTTATTTTTTGGAGTGCTAATATAAATGTGTTTTAGGCTGGGATTTCTTAAAGTATGTTCTGCAAAACATTAAGTCAGTAAAATAATCCTAAAAGTGTTTCACGGTCAAATGTTTGTGAAACACTGCATTTTCAACTCTCGTTTTATAGGTTCATAAAACTCAAACATATTAAGTGCTCTGAGATGTTACCCCATAAACAAATTGTTTCATTGGTTAACGTCATGATTTCCCAAACATATTTGGTCATCGAACCATTATTGTGCATGTATATCACATTTATGAAATACCTTTGGAATGTATGTGAGAATCCATATCAAATTTAACTCCTTTATTTTACATTTTAAAGAATTCAGAGGTGGGAAAATACTGTGCCCAAGGTCACACAGCTAATAAGAACAGAATTGAGGTGTGAAGGGCGGGCTCCAGAGTCCTAGTGCAGTGTTCTTTCCATTATATCAATCTATCTCTTTTTCCTCACTTTCAACATAAAAACCTGACATAATATTTTGTCTATTATATTATGAAAATATCTTCTGAAAAAATATTATTTTCTTTTCATTTTAATATCAATTCATTACCTTGGTAGTTCTCAAACTTGATAAATGATCAGAATCACTGGAGGAGCTTTTTTTTTGAAGATTCCTGGACTATAGATGTATAAAACTAAAATCTCTGTGGGTGAGAGCCAGGAAGCTACATTGTTATGCACAGGTGATAATAATTAGTAGTAAATTCTGAGAACCTAGCTCTTTAGAGCAGAATTTAGTAGGTCTAACAATTTCCTGGGAATATCTTAGAAAAAGTAGATTATCAGGGCTTTGCTGTTAGAGATTCTAATTCTGTAGATCTGTGGATGTTAACTGAGAATTGGAATTTTAACAAGCATATCCCCCTTTCTCCCAGGTAATTCTGATGTAGATGATCCTTGCATCACAACTCTATTTGCCTGAACCTCCATGTTCTTCTCTCTTAATCCCTTTCTACATACCATTGGAAATTATTTTTACAAATATGGATATGGTGTCATATCTCTGCTCAAAGTAATTGGATAAATGATAAACTCATTAACAAGACATTTAAGTCTTACCTCTCTAGACTGATTCCAGTATCCAAAATAGACATTGTACACTCTAACTCTAAAAGTTTTGTGTTGTTCCTATGCATGCCTTGCTTAATCATTAATCCACTCTTGCTTTCTAAAGGGTTATCAATCACTGCCTGCTACTTGAAAGTCCCTTGACTATCATAATATTAGATCCTCTAAAACTCCTCCTAACAATATGAGTGATATGCTTCTAAAGATATTCCTACAGGACCTTCCTCCAGTTCTTTAGAGTTTATGGGCAATGAACACCATAAGAACCTAACAATAGCAGGGCTCCATCATATATATATGAATAACTTTCTCAATCAGGAAAACCTTTCAGCTAAATTACAAGATAGCTAAGTTAGTCTCTGCAGCATCAACCTGCAGTCTCCATGTTTTCCTTCTTTTTGGTGCCACTGTATTTACAAGTGTCACTTCCACTCTCCTTCAGATTGGCATGATAAGTTCATTCATGCAGAAGTGTTGCCTCTCATAAGAGAATTTGCCTTGTGCCTGGCATATATATGTTCAACAAATGCATAAATAGAATCTGTAGGCAGATACCTGTGCTATGCCTATGCAATACCAGAATTTACATAAAATTTTAAGCTTCAACGAGTGGCAGTGTTTTGGTGTGAGTGGCCTTCTTGACACAATAAATTCCTAGTAAGAGGGATGCCACCGTCTTTATTTAATTCTTTTTGGCATTCCTTTTTTTTAGATCTAAGAGAATCCTTACATAACTGAGGCATTTTCTAGATAACAGTGATTATAATGGCCATGTGGAGGCATTCTGGGAACTTGGTCCGAACATACCCTTTGAAAGATTACTGAGGATGAGTATCTTGGGTTTTAGAAACAATACTATCTAGTCATAGGTTGCTCTTCAACTTTGTTTCCCTTCTACTGTCCCCAGATGTTTATTCATCTTGTATAGAAATAAAAGCCTGGTTTCAGCTATGCAGCAGAAAATTAAAATGAATATATTGTTATATATAAGTTTGTTGATCTGAGTATAATACATTATATACAATGACTATGCCTTCATAAGGGCTTTCTTTGGTTTCTGTCCCTGTAACAATTGCTCTCTATAATGAGTGAACTAGACTATACTGTGCACTGAAAGGAAACTGAGTTAAGCTAAATTATTAACAATTCTTTTGTTATGCTCTCAAGAAGCAATTACTCTTGAATTATGTGAGCCAGCCTCCTTTCCCATCCTGGGTATTCCAAGGAAACAAAATCTTAACCAAAGTCCCTAATTTTAAATCACCAGTGCACAATACCTCAAATCAAAGGGATCTCACAAATAACTATATATAATGTATAAAATGAGGATATTTTATATAAGTATACATAATATATAAATTTTGTTCATTATATAAAATGTGTGTGTGTGTCTATGTCTGTGTGTGTGATTTCATATCATTAGTTCTTTGATGTAAGCCTAGCAGTTTTCTCTTTTGGTCCTGTGATCCTTATTTCTGACAAGAGACTGGATCAGGTGTCTCACATATAGTAGGGCTTGAACAATGTTCTGGATAAATGAAACAATCTGTGTTAATTAAGCATTCAGAAAAAGCTGAGCAAAGTCATTTGACTGAGTTAGTAAACTGGTTGCCATGGCAATCTCTTTTCAGATTGGAAAGAAACCATAGGAGGGTCAAGAACAGATTTTACACAAACTGGGAATGAGGAGAGGGGAGAGAAGCACCATCATTTTTTTTCCCTTCATTTTCTTCCTGTTCTGGATATGAAAAGGCGATTTATGGTTTTCACTTAGATTAGAAAGGGAGTATCTTTCAGGAGAAGGATCAGCTACTACAATAAAACGCTGTTTTCTAGGCTGAGTCCTGCCATTAGTAACCCTCACTAATACAGGTGGAAGGAGAAAGCACTGTAATGACGGTTAGTGTTGAGGTTGTCAGGGGCTTGCCAAGGGGTGTGGACAGGCAAAGGGCACAAAGATTTTCCTTGCCTGAAACCACTCTTGGTGAGGAAAAGTTACTCAATTTTTTTAAAAGATTTTATTTATTTATTCGACAGAGATAGAGACAGCCAGCGAGAGAGGGAATACAAGCAGGGGGAGTGGGAGAGGAAGAAGCAGGCTCATAGCGGAGGAGCCTGATGTGGGGCTCGATCCCAGAACACTGGGATCACGCCCTGAGCTGAAGGCAGACGCTTAACCGCTGTGCCACCCAGGCGCCCCAAGTTACTCAATTTTTATTAGTTCATTTTGCTTTGTTTCTTTCTTGGTTGGAAAAAAAGAATACCCAACTCTCAGTTTGTGACTGAATAACTGTTGAATTAATGACATTTTCAAATGGATACCAATTTGTGACTATTTATGCATGCTTTTTATTATTTCTGGAGTTGCATACTATCAAGGCACTATCAATATATAGCTAATTAGCAGGCAGGCACATTTTGTGTTATTTTCATAAAGAAACAATATAGTAGAGGGAAAAGAACACTAGGGTCAAAAGGCAGGAGGCCAGGGTTGTGATTCCAGCTTTGCTACTTACAGGCTAGGTGGTCATACAAAGAACTTGTATAAGTTGTATAAATGTCACAGGGGAAAACTGAGACCAAAATTAACTGCTCTGCCTATCTCACAAGTGGTTATAAGAACCAAATGAGGTAATCTGTATGTATTGACTATAAAAGTAGCATATAAATGCAATGTTTTATGGGGATGCATTCTGCACACTTGTACAAGTTCCCATACTTAGCCCCACACTTGGTTTAATGATCTATCGTCATTGTCTTTAATAATTTTTGAACAAGGGGCCCACAAATTATGTAGCCATATCTGGATATAAGATATTATTAGAAAGAAATATCCTCTTACAGAATAAGCATTATTTTTTAATAATTTTTATTTTGTTATATTAGTCACCATACAGTACATCCCCAGTTTTTGATGCAATGTTCCATGATTCATTATTTGCGTACAACACCCAGTGCACCATGCAATATGTGCCCTCCTTAATATCCATCACTGACCTATCCCAATCTCCCACCCCCCTCCCCTCTGAAGCCCTCAGTTTGTTTCCCAGAATCCATAGTCTCTCATGGTTCATTCCCCCTTCTGTTTGCCCCCCCTTCATTCTTCCCTTCCTTCTCCTACTGATCTTCCTATTTCTTATGTTCCATAAATGAGTGAAACCATATGATAATTGTCTTTCTCTGCCTGACTTATTTCACTTAGGATAATCTCCTCCAGTCCCATCCATGTTGCTGCAAATGTTGGGTAATCGTTCTTTCTGATGGCTGAGTAATATTCCATTGTATATATGGATGACATCTTCTTAATCCAGTCATCTGTTGAAGGGCATCTCGGCTCCTTCCAC
This sequence comes from Ursus americanus, assembly GCF_024610735.1. Taxonomy (NCBI): domain Eukaryota; kingdom Metazoa; phylum Chordata; class Mammalia; order Carnivora; family Ursidae; genus Ursus; species Ursus americanus. Next base: position 34,199,706 of record NC_142164.1, on the reverse strand, counting down.
AATTTAGCTACTGTGGACAATGCTGCTATGAACATTGGGGTGCATATGGCCCTTCTCTTCACAAGATTCACATTTTCTTTGGGGAAAATACCCAGTAGTGCAATTGCTAGATCATAGGGTAGCTCAATTTTTAACTTTTTGAGGGACCTCCACAATGTTTTCCAAAGTGGCTGTGCCAACTTGCATTCCCACCAACAGTGTAAGAGGGATCCCCTTTCTCCACATCCTCACCAACATTTGTTGTTTCCTGCCTTGTCAATTTTTGCCATTCTAACTGGTGTAAGGTGGCATCTCAATGTGATTTTGATTTGAATTTCCCTGATGGCTAAAGAATAAGCATTATTTTTGAACTGTGATTATGAATCCAAGCAGTTTATCCCAATTGTTTATCGAATTTCAAACAGGACAGAATGGAAGGGATTAGTGAATGAGATTCTATAGCCATTTGGGGGGGCTCACTTTTTAAGTGATATCAAGCAAATCACAAATGTCAAGATTGACTTGGAGTTAAATAACAAGACTACGTTTAATAGATCTAACTGTGAGAAATAATTGCACACCACAATCTACATCCATTTTCCACAAGTATATTTGATGTTTTTGGAACATTTTAAAGGGAATAGAGTTCAGTGTGTGTGTGTGTGTGTGTGTGTGTGTGTGTAGTGGGGGTTGGGAGAAGGACTGAGTTCTTTACATTACCATTGTCAGTAAGAACAGCATCAGGGGGCTACATGGGAATGACACAACCTTTAGTCTACCTGCTATATTAGTTGACCCTAATTTCATGGTAGATTTTTTTTTTCATTCCCAATAGTAACACTTATTAGGCCACTATACATAGGGGTCTCTCCTGAAACCCTATAATGGCATTTATTCTGCCTGGTACCATCTAAGATAGTTAATGTCTATGTAGAGAAAAAGGTTAAAAATGCATATATATTAGGGTCCAGTAGGTAGCCTTGTTGTGTGATATTTTCATGTGGGAACTTAATAAAACTCAGGCCTTGAATCCCACAGTTAAATCATGAAAAGAGAGAGAGACTTTAGGTTTCTGCTAGCAAATATATGATGTGTAAAATTCACCTTATTTTCAAATGCTGTATGCATCTTCTCTCACTAAGACACTAATGACCTTCTTGAACTAAGGAGACCTTACTTCAGACAAATGCTTTCCATGCTGATGGAAAGGCAAAGAAGACTGCAGTGAATTAGCACATGTATTGTCTCTTCCATTCACAAATATAAAGAAAAAATGCATACATATTTAAAAGATAAAATTTAATTAAAAAGGGAAGACATTGTAAACCTATATGGAAGTTGGAATTTCTGAAATGATATTCTGGGTAGAAATTACAGTTAACACTAAAATTTTTCTTGATTTCTTGGTGAAAAATAAAAGGGTGCTGAGTGCTACTTTGTGTACATTCATCTTCCCTGCTCTCTTTCCCCACAACAAAATTTCTAATTTATATTTGAGCTGAAAAAACACCCTCCTTTGAACAACAGACATGTTAATTTAACCATCTGGAATCCTTACACTCTTTTTTTTAAAAAAATTTTATTTATTTATTTATTTATTTATTTATTTATTTGAGAGAGAGTGGGCACAGGCATGAGAGAGAAAGAGCATGGGTGGGGGGAAGGGCAGAGGGAAAGGGACAAGCAGACTCCCCGCTAAGCGGGGAGCCCGAGCCCTGAGGACCCCGAGATCATGACCTGAGCTGAAGGCAGATGCTTAACCGACTGAGCCACCCATGCACCACCCTTACACTCTTTTGCTGAATAATTATAGCCTAACTCTAAATCACAGCAGGGAAAATGCATTTACTATACATTTAGCTTTTGTGACCTACATGTATGGCAAAATACGTAATAGGTGAAAACAAATATAATTTATAATCAGATAGTGTATGTAATTAACCCTCAATCTTTGAGACTATTTTTTTCTTGCCTGAGTTATGAGCAATTTTCAACATAAATGTATTCACTTCATAAGCAATACAGTACACACTATCCACACAAAATTAACCTTTGAAACAATATATTGAGTCAAAAATTAAAAGCATGCCCTGCATGAATATTAAGAGTAATCATTATTGATGTTGTTAATAATACGGTATTGTATATTTGAAAGTTGCAAACAGAATAGATCTTAAAATTTCTTATCATACACAATAATTTGTAGTATTTGTGGTGATAAATGTTACCTTATTATAGTAATCATTTTATAATATCTACAAATATCGAGTCATGTTGTACACCTGGAACTAATAATAATGTTATATATCAATTATATCTCAATAGAAAATAAAGAAAATAGTATCCCTTAGGTTATTTTTTATTTTTAATAATAATATTTTTTATTATATTATGTTAGTTACCATACAGTACATCCCTAGTTTTTTGATGTAAAGTTCCATGATTCATTACTTGCGTATAACACCCAGTGCACCATGCAATACGTGCCCTACTCCTTTAGGTTATTTTGAAATAAACTAAGAGTACTCATGGGAGTCATAGTTATAAACAAGAATCAGATCTTTCATCAGGCAAGATATTGAAGGAATACAAGTTGGTCCTTGATAGCACCTACTTTTGTCTTGGGTCTTCTGCCTTTTGACCTCTCTAGCTCTGGCTTTGAGAACCTCTCTTATGGAAACACTCCATCTAAGGTTGTCCACCCCAAGCAAAAATGCAATTTTCATTTTGTCCTCTTTTTTTACTTTTCATCAGATTCGGATTTGGATGGGTTACCTAATACCTGTGGTAAAATTATGCTATTTTTGGAATCTCATTAGAAAGCTACATCAGATTTGCCCACTGGATGATTTTCTGAGATCATCAAGCTAACGTGCTACTCATCTGAAGATGCCTTATGGTCACTAAAATTTAAATCATCCTTTCTTTCAAAACCAAACATCTCTTTCTTATTGGAGAACATTGTCTCCCTAAAGCTGGTTCATGTTTTAGTGCAGAAACCAGAAACTCAGTAATTGAATCTCCCTAAAATACTTCTTATACACCAGCATGTGAGGATTTCTTTCTGTTGTTTCCATTTAGTTTCTGTCTAAGCTCAATTCTGCTCAGTTTTTAAAACCTAGCAAGATTATAGCCCAAAGGTGTTGGGAGACTTAAAAATTTTATAACAGCTGTTCAAGAGTTTAAAAAGAAGCTGTAAAGTTGGATAACTAGTATTTCTGCTTCCTACTAATTACTTTGGAGCAGTTACAATTTGTATTTTTGACTACATCAAAAGTTGTTCTTAACTTTTTACATCCTAGACTTGCAAAATTTTAGAGATGCTCAGAGAATCCTCTTCCTGAGATTCACTTTGTTTCTCAGTTACTAATCTTCCACGCTATGCTTCCCATTTTAGGGGCTGTCTTTTCTACCAAACTATAAAACAAACAAGGTATTTATTTTATTTTATTTAAAATAAATTAATTGCCATTTGCGTATTATTAGTTTCAGAGGTAGAATTTAGTGATTCATCAGTCTTTCTCTGACTGACTTATTTTGCTTAGCATAATACCCTCTAGTTCCATCCATGTCACCACAAATGGCAAGATTTCATGCTTTGTGATGGCTGAGTATTATTCCATTACACACACACCCCCCATTATATATTCCAATATTCCATTATATATATATACACACAAATATATATATACACACATATATACATATATACACATACATATACACATACATATATGTATACATAAATATATACATATATGCACACAAATATACATTATATACATATGTATACTCACACACATATATACACACATATACATATACATACATATATATGTGTGTATATATATATATATATTACACACACACATACACATACCACATCTTCTTTATCCACTCATCTGTCAATGGACATCTGGGCTCTTTCCATATTTTGGCTACTGTGAATATTGCTGCAATAAACATTGTGGTGCACGTGCCCCTTCAAATCACTAACAAACAAGGTATTTCTAATGATCCTCCCCAGGATCTGATTCCATTGTGGCATCCTCCTTGAATCTGCCTCTTTCTGTCAGACAGCAATTAAGGCTTTAACGTAAACCTTTACTTTCCCCTTATCTTGTCAAAATGTCTACCTTCCTGTTAGTTTTTTCCTTTACAGGAATGATACTCAAAATATAGTCTATAGATGACTACAGAAGTTGAGAGTAAGCATTTAGAAAACTTTATAGCAACATTGGGGAAGGGGAAACTGGTCCTTTATCACAAATAGCTTAAAAACTAATGTTTTAGAGCCGTACTTTGATTAACTGGATTTTGATAATAAGTACTTTGGTATATTGGGATGGAAAGTTATTGCTTTGAGCCAAGTTATCCATGTTCTGGAGTCATAAAGGAATAGTGTTAAGAATAGGACTGTTGTCCTAAGATTGTAATTTGCTCAGAATATGGTACATAGGGGAGACTTAACTTTCTAAAGTACAAGACAAAATATAATATATCATCTGAGTAACTCAGCTGAGGAAGCTACTAAACTAAAGAGTATATTAGGAAGTATTACAGACTTCATCCTATATATAGATGGAAGTTACCTGGGTAATATTTGCAAAATTAAATTATACCTGTGTTCTTCCCAAGTTAAAACTTATGAGCTTAGTTTTATTTGGTGGTAAAGAGTGAGTATGCTTTCTCATGAAAGTCGAGAACTCATCTGATGGAAGTGAATTTGATTTTCTGGAAAAAGAAATTCCACCTCAGGAGGAATTATATTATATTTTATTTACCTTAAGGTAGGATCAGGCCCACCAGTTTCTAATTCTGTTGGTGAAAATACATTTCCCCTTAAGTATATCTACCTCCTTTTTCTCAGAATGTATATAACTAATACTTTTTACTTAGTCCCAAGAAGGATCGAAGGACTTGAACACTTCTTACTCTGCCTCCTTAAAGTGGTAGTAAATCCCTTGATTAAATCTGACCCTCATCCTGAGATGAAATGAAGAGAATATGAGCATATCTCAGAGATATTACAGGTTTGGTTCCAGACCACCACAATAAAGTAATTCAAATGATTTTTTTAATTTTCCAGTACATGTAAAACTTATGTTTACACTATACTGTAGTATATTGAGTGTGCAATAGCATTATGTTTAAAGAACAATCTACATACCTTAATTAAAAATACTTTATTGCTAAAATAATGCTAATCATCATCAAGTCATAATCTTGCTGGTGGAGGATGTCATCTTGGTATTGATGGCTGCTAACTCATCAGGGTGGTGGTTACTGAAGGTTATGGTGGTTGTGGCAATTTCTTAAAGTAAGACAATGAGTTTTGCTGCATCAATTGACTCTTTCTTCCATAAATGATTTCTCTGTAGCATGTGGTGCTATTTCATAGCATGTTATGCATAGTAGAACTTCTCATAATCAGAGTCAATCCTTTCAAACCCTGCCGTTTGATCAAATAAGTTGATATAATGTTCAAAGTCCTTGTCCTTTCAACAGTCTTCACAGCATTTTCACCAAAAGTAGATTCCATCTCAGAAACCACTTTCTTTGCTCATCCATAAGAAACAGCTCCTCATTCATTAAAAGTTTTATCATGAGATTGCAGCAATTCAGTCCCATCTTCAGGTTCTCCTTGTAATTCTCATTCTCTTGCTATTTATACCTCATCTGCATTACCTCCTTCAGTGGAAGGAAGGAATCAACTTCTTTCAAACTGCTGTTAGTGTTGATATTTTCACCTTTTCCCATGAATTGCAAATGTTTTTAATGACATCTAGAATGGTGAATCCTTTCCAGAAATTTTTTTGAATTATGTTGCCCAATTCCATCAGACGATCACTACATATGGCACCTATATTCTTACAGAATGTGTTTCTTAAATAATAAGACTTGAAATTTGAAATTACTCATTGATCCATGGGCTGCAGAATGGATGTTGTGTTAGTAGGCATGAAAACAACATGAGTCACATACATTTCTAGCAAAGCTCGTGAGTGACCAGATTCACTGTTCATGAGCAGTAGTATTTTGAAAGGAGTCTTTTTTTTTTTTTTCCTGAGCAGTCGGTCTCACCAATGGACTTAAAATATTCGGTAAACCGTGTTGTAGACAGATGTGCTGTCATCTAGGCTTGCATTGTTCCATTCATAGAACATAGGCAGAGTAGTTTTAACGTAATTCTTAAGGGCCTTAGGATTTTCAGAATAGTGAGTTAGCGTTGGCTTCAACTAAAAGTCACCAGCTGCACTGGTTCCTAACAAGAGAGTCAGCCTGTCATTTGAAGCTTTGAAGCTGGGTATTGACTTCTTTCTAGCTAAGAAAGTCCTGGATGGCATCTTCTTCTAGTAGAAGACCGTTTTGTCTACATTGACAATCTGTTGTTTAGCATAGCCACCTTCGTTAATTATCTTAGCTAGATCTCCTGGAGAACCTGCTGCAGCTTCTACATCAGCACTTGCTGCTTCCCCTTGCACTTTCATGCTATGGAGATGGCTTCTTTCCTTAAACCTCATGAACCAACCTCTGCTAGTTCAAACTTTTCTTCTGCAACTTCCTCATCTCTCTCAGCCTTCGTGGAATTGAAGAGAGTCAGGGCTTTGCTCTGGATTAGGTTTTGGCCTGAGGGAATGTTGTGGCTGGTTTGATCTTTTATCCAGGCGACTCAAACTTTCTGTGTATCAGCAGAAAGTAAGGCTATTTCACTTTCTTATCATTTGTGTGTTCACTGGAGTAGTACTTTTAATTTGCTTCAAGAACTTTTCCTTTGCAGTCACAATTTGGCTGTTTCATGCCTTTCTCACTAAGCTTCATCATTTCTAGCTTTTGATTTAAAGTGAGAGATATGTGACTCTTCCTTTCACTTAAACACTTAGAGGCCATTGTAGGGTTATTAATGGACTAGTTTCAATATTGCTGTGTCTCAGGGAATAGGGAGGCACAAGGAGAGGGAAAGAAATGGGGGACAGCCAGTTGGTAGAGTAGTCAGTTCACATACAGAATTTATCAATTAAGTCCACCATCATATGGGTGTGGTTTTTGGCACCCCCCCCCCAAACAATCGTTATGGTACCATCAAAGATCACTGATCACAGATCATCTTAACAAGTATAAAAATCATGAAAAGTTTTTGAAATATTGCGAGAATTACCAAAATGTGGCACAGAGATTTGAAGTGAGCAAATTCAGTTGGCAAAAATGGTGCTGACAGACTTGCTGAATGCAGGGTCGCTACTAACCTTCAATTTGCAAATAAATAAATAAACAAACAAATAAATAAGTATCGAAAACCCACTATATCTGTAAAATACAATAGAGCTAAGCAAATAAAACAAGTTGTTCCTGTATGTAACTAAAGCTGACGTTTATTTAACTTAGTCAAACTTTATTTTGGCTCTGTGCTTCCTAAATGGTAGATAGCAGTTAATGAAACAGTACCTTGTTACTCTTAACTTATATTGAAATGATTTTAATTGGGTTTCTTCCCATTTTTTTTTGTAGTGCTGTAAGCGCCTAGAAGGTAAGGGTAGGTTAGTATTCTTTTTTATACCATCCTCTATGAAAGTTTTGTGCTTTGTTTTATCTCTCCACGCTTGACAAAAGCGCAAATAGAGTATAGTAAAGACAAGTGAAGGTTCCCAAGTGCTGACATATTCCTTAAGAAAGACTCACATTATCTTCTTACAAATCCAATTCAGCAGCTCTGTTTTGAATTTATTCCTAGAAATGCTGTCTTCATAAAGTAACAAAGTCACTACAACAACAAAACCACATAACGTGTTACGAAAATTTCAGGGCTGTGTTTTGGTGGGAAAATTTCTAAATATGACAATAACAGCATGACAATCAATTAAGTAATAAACTAACTAAACCATGCTTGAGTTGAATTCAGAGAGCACATTTCTAAAAGCATTTGCCTCAACCATAAGCAGGATCTTTTGCCCATACTCCAAGTTTGAAACCATTTTAGTACCCATTCTTATTCTGCTTTACAAATGTGGAAGGCATTTACAATTTTTGTAGTTGTCTTCAGGGCTTATATAGTTTCTCAAATGAATCTTCACAAAAACTTTCAATAGGAATAAAATATTCTTTCTCTTTTTTTATTATGTTCAGTTAGCCACTGTATAGTACATGATTAGTTTTTGATGTAGTGCTCAACGATTCATTAGTTATGTGTAACACCCAGTGCTCATCACAGCACATGCCCTCCTTAATACCCATCACCTGGTTACCCCACCCCCTCTGAAACCCTCAGTTTGTTTCCCAGGGTCCATAGTCTCTCATGGTGCATCTCCCTTTCTGATTTCTCCCCCTTCGGATTTCCCTCCCTTCCCCTATGGTCCTCTGTGCTATTGCTTATGTTTCACATATGAGTGAAACCATATGATAATTGTCTTTCTCTGCTTGACTTACTTCACTTAGCATAATCCCCTCCAGTTCCATGCATGTCGATGCAAATGGTGGACATTCATCATTTCTGATGGCTGAATAATATTCCATTGTATATATGTACCATATCTTCTTTATCCATTCATTTGTTGAAGGGCATCTTGGCTCCTTCCACAGTTTGGCTATAGTGGACATTGCTGCTAAGAACATTGGGGTGCATGTGCCCCTTCTTTTCACATCATCTGTGTCTTTGGGGTAAATGCCTAGTAGTGCAATTGCGGAGTTGTAGGGTAGCTCTATTCTTAACATCTTGAGGAACCTCCATACTATTTTCCAGAGTAGCTGTACCAGCTTACATTCCCACCAACAGTATAAGAGGGTTCCCCTTTCTCCACATCCTCACCAACATTTGTTGTTTCCTGTTTTGTTTTGTTAAAATGTTCTAACACTTACATATAAGCTGGAGCAAAGGTCTGACTCTAAACACGATTTTCTCCATTATTTCAGGTTAACAACTCAGTAGCAAGGAAATTTTTTTTTTAGCAATGAAATAAGGATTCTACAGCCCCCATATAATGTATCATCTTTTTCTTAAGATTTATTTATTTATTTATTTGAGATAGTGGGGGAGGGGAAGGCAAAGGGAGAAAGAAACTTAAGCAGACTCCCTGCTGAACATGGAGCCCCATGCAGGGCTCCATCTCATGACCCTGAGATCACCACTGAGCCAAAACCAAGAGTCAGATGCTCAACCAACTGTGCACCTAGGCACCCTTCATGTATCATTCTTAACTTCATTTCTCCCTTTGAAGAATAAAGGACAAGATCTTTCAGGTATGTAAAGTTTCAAGACTGTACCAGCTTTCCAGGATTCATGCCTAGTGCTAGCCAAGTCTAATAAAGCTGGCCTACTAGGCTTTCTTTCAGTAATCTTGCCTTCTCTGAACATTTTGTTTACTTCATTCTTATTACTTTGTTGGCTTTGATCCATTACTCCATTTAAATACCTTATTTCTGTGTGATCCCTGGCCCTTGGCTACTAGATCAAATTTCTTATACATTTTCTTATCATCTGGGTTTTAGACATAATTTATGGCTGGACTATTATTTTTATTTATTCTTCCACTTTTCTCTTATACTTTGTCTTGACATTTCTGATGCTGACACATAGGCCTTCTCTCTTATTCACTGATACTCATGATCTTGCCATATATCCAAAGAATGAGGGGTTCTGGTACTAGTATGCTCCCTTCTGCAGTAGCAAGGTGGAGGAAAGTCTTTGTGTGTTAATGGTTACCATTTTCAGTTGGTGTTCTGCTGCTTTGGTTGATTGTAATTTGTGTCACATTATATCTTAGCATCCAATAAAGTATTTTATAACATCTAAGCTTTAAAACTACAAGTTATCAGATTACTTTCACAGAGTTGACTGTTTGTACTATATAACCAGTTTTTACTTAGCCTTTATTACCTTTTTTTTTTTTGAGGAAATACATATGCCTTTCCTTATTATGCATTCATGAAGACAGACAAAACATAGTTTGGGTAAGACATAAATTATGTGCAAAAAAATAAAAGGAGGGGAGTGCCTGGATGGCACAATTAGACGACTGACTGTTGATTTTGCCTAGGTCATAATCTCAGGGTCATGAGATGAAGCCCTGCATCAGGCTCTGCACTCAGCACTGGAGTCTGCTTAAGTTACTGTCTCCCTCTCCTTCTGCCCTCAAACCCCACTCTCCTCTCTCTCCCTCTCTTTCTCAACTAATTAAATAAATCTTTTTAAAAAGACTTAAATTATGTGCAATAACTCAACTATGAAGCCTCACCCATTTTTCATTCTGATACTCTAGCTGGCAGAAACACTCACCCGATCTAGAGCACTCATTGTTCATACCACTTAGCTTATGTGCTTTTAACTCTTATTTCCTTAAATTGATGGCTTTTCTTCCTACGCACCATCTAAGCTCCATGCTATCATTGTATTCTCCATATCTAGCATATTGCTTTGTGTATACAATGTGCTTACTTTATTGACTGATAATATGTAATGAACCATGGAAATAAAAGCAAGGTTTGGTGTGTCCCTTTCAGAGGTCATTCTGAGAAGCTCTAAGAAGATACATTTACCAAAGAAACACTCTGGAGAACTTAATAAATCAATGTAAACCCTCTAACTGGCTTTTCTTCTCTTAGAACTATAAGATGAGGTGATTCAGCAAAGAATAAGTTATGATAAAAATGCTTTTTTCAGATATAAAACCTTAAGCATCTCTAAGTAGAGTCTGACAATCTCATGACATATTTATGCTAATTCATGGGCTTGCAGATTATTTCATATGTCCTGGGCTCTTCTACCTTAGCAACCAATATATCCCAGGTTTAATGCAAAGTCACTGTATATTTATGCTTTCATGTAATTTTTTTCCTTTCCTGTCTACAATTATTAATGCAAAATGTACTTGGCTGTTTTAATATAAGCACTATGTTGCACTCCCTTCTACTGTGAAATAATTATTCAGTTAGATCCACTGACATGTTGAAAACAGGTCTATTGTACTATTTTATTTCTGCTTTATCCTTTTGTTTCATGGTAGACCAACAGAGAGCTCACATGTGTAACAGACATGGGTATTTGCTCTATAGTATACTCAAAAATTGCTATGTGAGGCATATTTTGCCTTTTAGTTGGTACCTCAATTTTCTATGTATTATAATATAGTATAGCAAGTGTTCTGGATGTATTTTGAATCATGATGCCAACCTGAGGGCAGGTCAGCAGTTCCTAGGGAAAAAGAGCCACTCTTAAGACATTCATAAAAGCCACTTGCACATATGGTGTGATATGAGGAGCACTGATTGCAGAACTCTTTATCAAAAATACTGAGAACAGACTTTGGAACCAGACAGACCAGAGTTTGCAAGCTACTACTGGGATTTATTAGTTGTATGGTTTCAAGCAAGTCACCTCCTCTCTGTGAGCCTTGGTCTCCTTATTTCTGGAATGGAAGAGAATAATATATTTCATGTTTGTGAATTAACCGAAATAACAACAAATACTAGAAAATCATTGCTTCCCTGTCCCTTTCCTACTGTTCTACCACAATATCTAAAATTCCCTAATTAGATAGTAATCTTAATGTTCAGGTGATAATACTACAATCTCTCTTAAAGCACTATATTCTTAGAAAAAACCACATATTAAACAAGTATGTTTTAACATTTCAGATTTTACTTCATGGGGCCCCAAGGGAGTGAAACCAGGCAGTTCTGGTGAGGAGTAAATGGTTGGCAAATTTGAGTACAGAAATTTCTTCCAGAGATTGATAGAACCAAGGGAAACATAGCTGTTATGGAATATGGGCAATATAGTCCAGACATAAAGGGCTCACAAAAGAAAAATGAATAAAACGGGCTCATCAAGGAAGAATGGGCACACAAGAGATAAACTAAGCTGCTTCTAAATCTTGCTAAGACTAGGCTGGTTGAAGGCAGTGTTCCCAACATGGAAACATGTTCACATCATTGATTGAGATTATTGAAATAATAACAGTAAAGCACATTATGTTTCATGCACATATCTAGTCATTTCACACTCGTTAACTTATTTATTGCTTGAAGTAACTCTGAGGTAGGATATACTATCATCTTCATTTTACAGATGAGGAAACAAGACACAGCGTGGTTTAGTACTTGACTACACATAACAACCGGTAAATGGAGATGCCAGGACTTAAATCGAAGAGGTCCGCTTCCAGAGTCCATGTATTTAAACTTGGGATAATAGTCAGCCTGGTTTTTATACCTAAAACATGAGTTAATATTTTTAATTCTGTATTCTTAATGGATAAATAGTTAGTCCATTGGAAAGATGAACAGACTGGGAAGCATACCTGGGTCCTAGTGTGAGGTCCATTAGCTGTAGGAACCTTGGACAGGTCATTTCCTGCCATCTGCACCTCATTTTCCTGATCCATCAAATGATGGGTTTGAGCTAAATAATTTTACAATCCTTTTCAATTCTGTTTCCATCAAACATTATAAGAATTAATAATTTTTAAGGTTATTCAGAATTTTATTATGTATTTACTCAGGAAACACTTCATGTGATTTAGATAACAATCATTCTAATCCTCTCTTTAGTAGCTATAGAATTTCAGTGGGAGGTATAAGTTCATTTGAGCTTTGGGATATATAAGTACCTGCTGCTGATTTTGATTACCATAAAAGCACATTGAAATTTCTTTTAGAATCTTCTTAACCTTTAAATAATTTTCTTTTTCAAGGGGGAAAGCATCATGTTCTCTTTCTTTCTTCCTTTCATTTTAAATGGTTTATTCACCAAGAGGAACTGTTGGCAGTTATAACGGGTAGCGTAGAGTGAACCCCACTCCAGTCCACAAAGGAAAGCATGATGATTCTGCCACGCATTTAATTAAGTATGTTTTTCTCTAGCAGCAGCTTAGGTTAAATGGCATTTTTGGCAGCATAAATTTCATGAAACGGCAGTAATTTCACTTTTCTGCTCTCTGGGAAGGTTTTTGTTTTTTTTTTTTTTGTATGCTTGGACTGGAAAAGGTATGTCTGTGTTCTATTTAGATTGAGGTAGGATTTGGTACATTTGGTTGAACTGCTGAACTAATGCAGCAGCATTTTCGTTTGACACAGATGTATAACTCTGTGTTTATCAGCTGCAGGATTTAGCTTGACCATTCTGGTTTCAAAGATCAGTTCTCAAAATGCGACTGCAAAGTTTTCCCAAGTTCACCTTCCAGATTTTTAAGTAAAAGCAAAAGAACATACACTGGTGTTAATGTACATTCCTAAGAAAAAATCTGGACATGATTAATGTCTCTCTCCTCTGGGCCCCACGGCGCTGTGTTTCTAGCTCTATTAAAGTACTTATTTCATGTTGCTATGCCTTCAAGTTAGCTGTGTACTTGTTTATCTTCCCTGTTAACTTAAATTCCTTGTGAATAGAAGCTGCATCCCTTAGTGAATATCCTCAGAGTGCCTAGCATAGCACAGAACAATAAAGACGTGCCCAGTGCGTAATCACTGAATGAATCAATCTTGTCAAATTCAGCAAGCTGTTCAAATTTCTTCCTTGAACTCAATGTAATCTTGAACCAAAAACTTAGTTTCACAAGACATTAATGTTCTGCCAAATTAAAGAGTGCTGTACACTCTGGGAGACCAACCTAACCCACCAGGCCCTATTGTATTTTTGGCTGAGTCTACCTTCTTGTTGTCATATAGATGCTGTTTACTTTATGAAAATACATGGCATATAGCAAAAAATGCTGACTTGATAATCTAGAGTATATTAGCAACTACCCAGGGTATTTTCTCCTTGTCCCCAATTATTCACATTATGAATGAGGAGAGCAATGTGAGCTTCTAATTTTAACTTCCAAACATATCCGAGACCTCAGCAAAAGCCAAAATTGAGAGGAGAGGAAACTTTCCCCCATTTTTATGTAAAGGTGCAGCATGTATAATTGCTTCAGAATCCATCATTCTAACTCAGAAGCCTGGGTGACAGGTGAAATAAGACTAAAGATCAGTTTGAGGTTGCCCAGAAACAAGAAAATCTACAATAGTTCCATGGGTAACAGTCTATGTCATTGGATAATAGTAGTTAGTGGCAGCGTAACTGTGCATATGTTAAACCCTTTGTTATGGGTTGAAGATTCCCTCAAAAAAAGATACATTGGAGTCCTGGTCACCTGGGTGGCTCAGTCAATTAAATATCTGCCTTTGGCTCAGGTCATAATCCCAGGGTCCTGGGATGGAGCTTTGTGTTGGGCTCCCTGCTCAGCGGGGAGCCTTCTTCTCCCTCTCTTTCTGCCCCTCCCCCCTGCTCCTGTTCTCTCTCTCAAATAAATAAATAAAACCTTTATAAAACAAACAAAGGGTATGTTGGAGTCCTTACCCACAATACCTCAGGATATGACCTTATTTGGAGATAGATTTTTACAGAAGTTAAAATGAGATCACTAGGATGGGCCCAAATCCAATATGGTTGGGGTCCTTATGAAACTGAGAAATCTGGCACAGAAGCAGACATGCATAGAGAGAAGGTAACATGAAGACACATAGGGAAAAGGTGGACATCTACAAGACAAGCAGGGAGGACTGAAAGAGATCCTTCCCTCATAGCCCTCAGAAGGAAGCAACCCCACAGATGCCCGAAGTTTAAACTCCCAAGCTTCAGCACCTGTGAGACAATATATTTATGTTGTCTAGGCCACCTACCCTGTGGTATTCTATTCTAGCAGTCCTAACAGACTAATAGATGGCTCAGGACAGAAATTCAGGATGCCGGAGTTGGAGGAGACCTTAAGAAATTGACTCTGGTTCCTTCTTTGCACTCTGGTTAATGTCTAAGACATTTACATCAAAGTGTGGTCCTCTGCTTAAGAGTAGAAAACCAATGATATGTATAATCTCCAGTGAATTGTCCAGTATTTTGCCCCCCTGTTAATAAGTTCTTGTGGGGTTTTTTTTTAAAGATTTACTATATGAACTGGGTTTTTCCCAGCTTTATTGAGGTATAATTGACAAAGAAAATTTGTATTTAAAGTGTACAATGTAATGATTTGACACACACACACACACACACACTGAGAAATGATTACCACAATTAAGCTATTTAACACATCCATCACCTCACATAGTTACCATTTGTGTGTGTGTGTAGTGAGAAGACCTAAGATCTACTCTCTTAGCAACTTTCAGGTATACAATATAGTGTTATTAACTATAGTCACTATGCTCTACATTAGATCTCTAGATGTTATTTGTCTTATGACTGAAAATTTTGTACTGTTTGACAAACATCTTCTCATTTTCCCCAGCCCCAACCACCTCCATTCTATTCTCTGCTTCCATGAGTTCAACTTAAAATTTTATATGTAGATTTCGTGGGTCTGTTTTGTTAATTTTACTTATTTTTTATTTTTAACATTTTGACCACTTTCATCATTTCCCCCACTCCCACCCCTCTCCTCTGGCAACCACCAATCAATCTGTTCTCTGTTTCTGTGGGTTCATTTTTTTTTTTTTGTTCCAAATGTAAGTGAGATCATGCAGTATTTACCTCAGGTCTGACTTTTTTCACTTAGCATAGTATCCAGGTCCACCCATGTTGCCAAAATGGCAGGACTTTCTTCTTCTTTATGATTAATATATATATCCTTTTATATATCATTATCCTTCTATATATATATATATATAATCCACTCATCTGTGGATGGACATTTAGATTATTTCCATGTCTTGGCTAGTGTGAATAATGCTGCAGTGACCACAGGGGTACAGCTATCTCTTTGAGATAGTGATTTTATTTCCTTCTGATATATACCCACTAGTGGGATTGCTGGATCATATGGTAGTTCTATTTTTAATGTGTTGAGAAACCTCCATATGACTACTTTCCATACTGGCTGTACCAATTTTCATCTATCGAGATGATCATGTGATTTTTATCCTTTATTCTGTTAAGGGAGTATATTACACTTATTGATTTGCATGTGTTGAACCATGCTTGCATGCCAGGGATAAATCCCATTTGATCATAGTGTATGATCTTTAAAATGTGCTGTTGAATTCAGTTTGCTAATATTTCTTTAGGTTTTTTTCCATCTATGTTCTTCAGGGATATTGGTTTATAGTTATTTATTTATTCTTTTGTAGTGTCCTTGTCTGCTTTTGGTATCAGGGTAATCCTGGTCTTAAAAAGGAGATTGTAAATGTTCCCTCCTCTTCAATTTTTTTTGGAAGAGTTTGGGAAGGATTGGCATTATTGTTTTTTTAATGTTTGGAAGAATTTACTAGTGAAGCCATCTGGTCCTGGGATTTTCTTTGTTAGGAGGTTTTTGATTATCTTTACTCATTATTGGTCTATTCAGATTTTCTATTCCTTCATGATTCAGTATTGATATTGTATGTTTCTAGGAATTTATGTATGTCTTCTAGGTTATCTGATTTGTTGGCATATAATTGTTGATAGTATTCTCTTATGATACTTTATATTTCTGCAGTATCAGTTGTAAGGTCTTCTCTTTCATTTGTAATTTTATTTATATAACGGTTCTCTTTTTTTCTCTCTTATGGTTAGTCCAGCTAAAGTTTTATCAATTTTATTTGCTTTTTTCTATGTCTTTCTATTTTGTTTATTTTTGCTCTAATATTTATTATTTCCTTCCCTCTGCTAATTTAAGGATTAGTTTGTTCTTGTTTTTCTAGTACCTTGAGACACAAAGTTAGGTTGTTTACTTGAGATCTTTTCTTTTTCTTAATGTAGGCATTTATCACTATAAAATTCCCTCTTAGCACTGCTTTTGCTGCAACCCATAGGTTTTGGTCCATTTTGTTAATCAATTTTCATTTGTCTCAAGATACTTTTTTATTTTGCCTATGATTTCTTTGGCCACATTGGTTGTTTAGGAATGTGTTGTTTAATTTCCACCTATTTGTTAATTTTTCAATTTCCTTTTGTTATTGACTTATAAATTTATACCATTGTGGTCAAAAAAGATTTGATATGATTTTGATCTTCTTAATTTTGGTAAGACTTATTTTGTGGCCTAACATACAATCTATCCTGGAAGGTTCCAGGTATGTTTAGAGAAGAATATGTATTCTGTTGTTGTTGGATAGGATGCTCTGTATATGTCTGTTAGGTACATTTGGTCTGTAGTGTTATTCAGATCCACTGTTTCCTCATTGATTTTCTGCCTGATCATGTACCATTGTTCAAAGTGGGATATTGAAGTATTTCACTATTATTATATTGTTATTTCTCCCTTCAGTTCTGGTAATATTTGGTTTATATATTCAGGTGTTCTAATGTTGGTTGTATATATATTTACAATTGTTATATCCTCTTGATGAATTGATCCCTTTACCATTACATAGTGACGTTTGTCTATTGTGACAAATTTTGCCTGGGAGTCTGTTTTGTCTGATTCATTTAGTATAGTCATCTGTGCTCTTTTTGGTTACTATTTGCATGGGATCTTTTTTTTCCATCCCTTGACTTTGAGCCTGTGTGTATCCTTAAAGCTGAAGGTACCATACTTTTGGATCGATCAATTTTCTTTTTTTTTTTTTCTTTTCATTTCTTTTCTTTTCTTTTCTTTTCTTTTCTTTTCTTTTTTTTTCTTTTCTTTTCTTTCTCCATTCAGTTACTATGTGTCTTTCACTTGGATAATTTAATCTATTTTAATTTAAACTATTTATAGGTAAGGATTTACTGTTGCTATTTTAAAATTGTTTTATGACTGTTTTCTAGTTCCTTTGTTTCTTCCTGTCTTGGTGTTCTCCTTTGTAATTTGTTGATTTTTTTTTTTTAGTGGTATATTTTGATTTCTTTCTCTTTAATTTTTGTGTTCCCACTAGAGGTTTTTTTTTATTATCTATTTCTGGTTACACAAAACATCTTATTGTTATAACACTCTATCTTAAGCTGATAACAACTTAAGTTGAATCATGTACAAAAACTCTATACTTTTACTCCTCTCCCCCATTTTATGACACTGAAGTCACACTTTACATCTTTGTATGTTGAGTATCCATTAACAGGCTATTCTAGCTATAGTTTATTTTTAATACTTTTTTTTTACTTTTATACTTGAATTAAAACTGATTTGTGCGTCAATATTACAGTATTGGAATATTCTGAGTATTATTATATATTCATCTTAATCAGCAAATTAAACATACTGTCATAGGTTTACATGTTATTACTTAGTGTTTGTGTGTGTGTGGGTGGGTGTGTGTGTAAAAGTGAAGTTCACTTAAAAGTAAGTTATTTTGAAACCAGAAGGAACTTTCCTATAGGAACAACATTATAAATGAACATCAGGTCCCATGTTAGCCCACAAAAAATCTGTTTAATCCACAATGTAGCTGACCTATATTGTTAATTGTATTGTAATCCTAACCGCCTTTAAACAAAGATGGTTAGTTAAATTCTTACCTGTATTAAGAAAAATATATTTAGTACACTCAGGGCACATCTCTTTTCCTACCTCTTCTTTAATCAATACTGGGAGTCAGTGGAAACCTGTTCCTGCTCCTTTAGAAACAGAAGCAGCAAATATCTCCCAGCACAGCCCCAGCAATGAAACAGAAAAACCTCTTGGCCTTCACTGGTGTGATGAGGATAGGGATAGCAGCTCTGTAGTGGTAGTTTTGGCAGCAGAGTAAAAGCCTTATTGGCATGGATTCTTACAACAGCAATAACAATGGTAGAGGTGATAATAGTTATGTCAACACTGGTGGCAGAGAGGAGATGGCAAGTTGCCCAATCAACATGGGCTCTTCCCCTATGTATGAGTAATTCATAAATAAATATTGAAGTTAAATTTGGGCAGGTTTCAAATGAAGATTTTATTTTTATCTTTAATTCCTGTTATAAATAGTTCTGGAGACTATACTTAATAAATAGTCCAGTTACAGTAATTGCTTTGGCAACATATTTTACCATCATCATTTTTCTCTTTCCAAATTGTACCTTCCATAGCTAGATATTATGTTTTTGTCATTAATCTGGTTTATTCTCAGCTTAATTTTATGTTCACAACTTATTTTTTTTAGCTATGTGATAAAAAGTAGAGTCAATTTGAAATACTTTGAGAAAATAAAGCAGGCTTGTTACAAAAGGGAAACATTACAAATATTAAATTAGTAAAATGGTACATTTTGGCATAAATTATGTGGCCTCAGTTGCCCATGTACCTATAAGGAAAAGAGAGGAAGCCATAGGCAGGCAAGGCTGAAACTTGGGTCATTAATCTGGCTGATGTGGTGAGTCATTCCAAATCACAGTGCCAAAGGATGATGGTGTGCTCAGGCACCATCCTGGTTGGCCTCACCAGTGTGATTGGTGGAGTGAGGCAGGAGAAGTATCCAGCCCAGTGGTTCTTAACCTTTTCACATGGTTGTACATGGATGTCATCTGCAGAGCTTTGAAAGACTTATGCTAAGCCGTATATCTAGAGATTCCCATTCAACTGGTCTGGGGTGAAGTTTGGGTGTCCAAAGCACCCCCTGCTCCAACCAAAGAGATTCTAATGTGCAGTCAAGATCAAAGGCCACTGGTTTTACTAAGTGTTGTGATAATCAGAGCAAGAGCATTAGACATGCTGAGTGGTCTGCGTGAAGGAGGACTTGAGCTCACTGCTTGCATTAGAGCTAAGGATGCTGGGATAAGCAGTAAATCTTTGGTTCTAGTGGAACAGTCAAGAAACTAAGTCATCAACTTAGTTACAACACTGGGCAAATAAAACAGGAGGTGAGATAAATGATCTAACTGATAATATGTGGTTATACACTAGACAGCTATCAAGATCAGGGAAGTAAAAATCACTGAGCAAGTGAGGAGGCTTCTGGTCATGTTTAGCTACCATTGGAAAGCCTATTAAACTTCAGTGAGCAGTGAGAATTATAATCCCTGGGAAAGATTTCAAACTTCTTCCACTGGTACTGTCCTCTCAGGATAAAATAATACTTATCTAGTTAATAAAAACAAAAGCTGTATTGTGTGTGTAAAAATCATGATGTTGGATTTCTCTGAATGGAAGTTAGTTTTGATTTCATATTATAAACTCATGAAAAGAAGACAGGCAAAGATACCCTATCTTTAGTACATAAATTAGTTGGAAAAATTTCCGACATTGGTTCAATAAATATTAAATGAGCAGCATATCCCAAGATTTGTGCTAGACACTGGAGATAAAGCTATGAGCAAGATATAAACAGGTTCTACCCTCATAAAATATATATTCATACACTATTACCATACTTAAAGATTTAAGCAAACTAAGTCAATCAGAGAAAGACAAATACCATATGATTTCACTCATTTGTAGAATTTAAGAAACAAAACAAATGAAAAAAGAAAGAAAACAAATGAGCAAAGAGGAAAAAAGAGAGAGAGAGAGAGAGGAAAACCAAATAACAGATTCTTAACTATAGAGAACAAACTGATGGTTACCAGAAGGGAGGTAGGTTGGGGCTGGATTAAATAGGATATGGGAATTGAGGAGTGCTCTTGTTGTGATGAGCACCAGGTGTCGTATGGAAGTATTGAATCACTGTATTGTACACCTGAAACTAATATTATACTGTATGTTAACTAACTGGAATTTTAATAAAAATTTAAAAAAATAAAAGTTTTAAAATAATTACATTTAAGCAAATAGAGAATCAGCTGCTGAACAGGGATAAGCAGACAGAAACTGATATATAATGTGAAGAATAATTATATTCTTCTCTTGGTTGAATCCTTTAAATGGAATTGGGACTATTTTATACTTCACAATTCAGTAGATTGTAGCCATACCCATTTACCCTTTCGTAGTCATTCACTCCAAACTTCTCAGCACATACACCTTAATCTTTCTAGAATGCATAAAGCTAACGTTAATCTGGATTTGCACAGACTTTTTTTTCCCATTTCTTTATCTTAGCTCTTTCATTTGATTTATTTATTCACTTACCTTAATAAATACATTCTAATCACTGTATTTCTTTCTTTCCACATTTTCCCATATCAAAACACTGGCCTCAACATCAGACCAACTTGGCAGATAGCAAAAATAATGTACCATGGATAAAGTTACGTATCTCACAGTTTACTTTCAACCAGACTCTGAGCAACCAAATTGGAAATGCTTGAATAGTTTTAGGGCATACAATAGTTCAAAATTGACATTATTGAAATCATACAAAGCTATCTTTAGAAATATTTGTAAATGTACTTTTTGTATCATTATAAAAGCTGCTGCCACTCCATCAGGACAAAATTTTTACCCAAAGGAAAGGATTTCCCACAGAGTGTTAAAATATGGTGCCACTAATTATTATCAAGTTTATTCTGGAACGTTCATATTTGCTACCATATAGTATCAAATTTATATTTTTGATAAAGTACAAAAATGCTAAATATTATTTATGGGTTAATGGTGGTTTCTCAAGAAAAAACTCTAAGTCAAATTGCTAATGGCTATAGTCTAGATTTCTGCAAAACCTCACTAGTAAGGGTAATTCTGCTTAAGAATAATTGACTATCTTTTTAGATGTTCATTTTATCATATATATTTTCTCTTTAAATTGAATCTTTAAAATCCATAATTAACAAATCTCAAAATATTTCAGATAATATTAAGAAAATCATGGTAGTTGAATGTGTACTTCTGTTATTTATAAATACATCATAAGTCATTTAAAAAATATTCCACAAACATTTTTAAGTACTTCCCATGGAAATAGTTCTTAATAAGGGAACATCTGTGTATCATATAGCCAGTTAGTTTCCAGATTGGTAATAGTAATATTTTCACTTCTAAACCAGTCTTAATTTATATGACAGCTCTGTCTCCCAAGCACCAGATAGTCAACTTTTGCCAAGATCTTCATTCATTATAGTAAACTAAATCATTCTAACAATATTAGATAAAACTCTCTGCAAATCATGAGTTAGATTAGTTCCTTGGAGAAATAGAGATTGTAAATAATACTAATGGCTTTGCATAACAGACAATAAGTTATTATACCATATGTTATACTGTGTTAAATTTTAGTGAAAGAGAATGAGGTTTATAAGTAAATCAGTCAATTAACTGATTTAACTGAGAATAGATTTGTCTCTACTGACACTGAAACGTGTTGGAAACCACATTCAAATAAGTAAGCATAATAGTTTGACAAAAGATTCACAAGGCATGCCATGTGCAGAAATAACTAAAACCTTGGTCAAATCTCCACATTCTTCCTTCTTTCATTCATTCATCATGTATTGTTTACAAATTGAATGTAATGGGAATTGTGTTAGTTTCTGGAAACACAAAGATGAGTAAAACAAGATTCACTGTTAGGTGAAGAAAGCAAAGGAATTAAATACTATTTACAATATAAATAGCACTCAGTATTTGAAGTCCCACTACCGAAATATTTGGTCTAGCCATTTGCAAAAGATGTCTACACAAAATTTACTATCTAAATTGTAAACTTACTGTTAGGACCTCTTAGGTACTCAAACAAAAATGATTACCTTCAGGAGTCCTGTCCAGAGGATATAGAATATACTACAACAGTATATCAACTGTTTTCCTGATAGCATTGTATCTTGTGTTATAGTTTTTTTAACCTGTTGTACATTATCATTCTGATTCTCCCACCCATTCCTAGATCGTTTCACCCTTTGTTAGTCCCAGTGTTTGCTCATTCATTGTTCATAGTACCTGTTCTTTGCAATGTGGAAGGAAATGTGATTAGTATAGAATACTGTTCAATATCATGGGATATTGCCCAAAACAGATCCACTAATGACTTCAACCAGTTTAAAATGATTATGTATTTAGTATTTCTTTGTGGGGGTCAGACAATAGATGTTTATTTTTCACAGTTCTGGAAGCTAAAAGTCCAAGATCAAGTTTCCATCATGGTTGAGTTTTTGGTAAAGGCCCTCATCTAGGCTTGCAGATGGCCTGTTTCATTCTGTGTCCTCACTTGGTGGAGAAGGAGAGAGAGCTAGCTTTCTGGTCTCTTCCTATAAGGACACTAACATCATCATGAGGATCCCACTCTCATGACCTCATGTAAACCTAATTACCACAGAAGCCCCTGCCTCTAAATATGTATTTGATATTTCATCTGCTGTATATTATGCAGAAATCCTTGATAGCTAGTAATTTAGGCATTTTTAAACTTTTTACTGATATTTAAGGAAACTAAAATTTTAGAGAAGAGTTGGGAATGCACTGTTAGCTTTCCCACCTAAAATAATGAAATATAGATGTCTACTCTCAGTGAACTTACATTCCAAAGTATTTTAACAAACAAATTAGAGTCAAATATTGGGAGTGGCCTGGATTTGAGCTGCAGAATTCTAAAAGAATATTTAAGATACCACCTCCTCCCACAACAATTTATGGCATTGATTGTGGTGATGCTTTCAAGGGTGTACACATTTCTCCAAACTCACTAAGTCATATATGTTAAATATGTAACCTTTGTACATTCAATTATACCTCAATAAAGTGGTTTTTTTAAATAATGGCCGCAAACCAACATGAATTTCAATTTTAGCTATTTTCATATATATTGAAAAACTATGCATTAAAATGTTGCATTTATTGAATATAAGGTTTTTATAATCACAGAAAGCAGCATAGTGGAAAAATCACTGGACATTTAATCTTGGCACTAAAGTAACTACACAACTTTGGAAAAATCACTTCACTTCTTTGTGCCTCTGTAAAATTAGCATAATTATTATTTGGCCTATCACATAAGGTTGTTGTGAGTCTCAAATAAGTTAACATATGGGGATGTGCTATGAAAAGTTCCATTATCATATAAATGCTAGACATTAGTTCTCCCTTGTGGGTAAGAGGTGGTGGCAGCTATCACCTTGGGCCTGACTGAAGAGTGTAGGAAGACATGCCATAGCAAATACATGTCAATTAGTCATTTCCCCAAGCCTACCTGAGCTCATTTTTGTCCATGACACCCTCTCTGGATGTTTTATTTTGCTCTGAAATTTTCTACATTGGTAGGTTTTGCTCCAGTGAAATTGTCTTTCTTTGTTCTTTCTATATATGTGAGGCAACAAATTGTGGAGAAACAATTTTACTAACCAAAAACAAAGGGTCTTGTGAGACTGAGAGGATTTGGAGCCTATAATAATCAGTTGACATTCAAGTTGTGTCTATATGACAACAAAATGATAGGGAAATGAGTAAAGTAAGGTGTGGGTGGCAGTTTCTTCGTATGAAAATAATGTGTGTCCCATAGAAAGTTACAGCAAAAGACTTATTTCAAGTTCTCATGTTTGAGAGAGATTGCAAGTCTGATTGCTTCCTTTTTTTTTTTTTAAGCCATCCTAGTTAGGTATTATCCTTTTTTACTTTATTCTGTTTTTCTTTCTAGATTCTCAGAAACAAGGGTGGGGACTGATGAACAGTAAATCTGGCATTGGACATGAGTGGCTTTCTTTTTTTTAATAATAATTTTTTATTATGTTATGTTAGTCACCATACAGTGCATCCCTAGTTTTTGATGTAATGTTCCATGATTCATTACTTGCCTATAACACCCAATGCACCATGCAATACGTGCCCTCCTTAATACCCATCACCAGCCTATCCCATTCCCCCACCCCCCTCCCCTCTGAAGCCTTCAGTTTGTTTCCCAGAGTCCATAGTCTCTCATGGTTCATTCCCCCTTTTGTTTACCCCCCCTTCATTCTTCCCTTTCTTCTCCTACCGATCTTCCTACTTCTTATGTTCCATAAATGAGTGAAACCATATGATAATTGTCTTTCTCTGCTTGACTTATTTCACTTAGCATTATCTACTCCAATGAGTGGCTTTATATTTAAGGGTATAGGATGTCTTGAGAAAAGAACAATAACTTTAGTATAACAATACCTGAATAGGACCTGCTCTTGCTAGTTATATGAACTTGGACAAATTGTTCAACATCACTCAGCCTTAGTTTCATCACCTGTAAGTGGAGAGAATGTCTCTCCCTCTTCTCCCAGAGTTACTATGAGAATACAACTAAAATAATGAATGTCTGTAAACCTCGCTATAGACCATTATATAATTTTGGGGACTTAAAATTATTTTGATTTTCTGAATAAAAATGTTTTCTTGATAGGGCTGGCCATATTGTTTTGATTTTGAAAAAGCAAAGACACAGGAGAGAGTTAAATCCATTTTCTGTCCCTCCACAGCATTTAGAATTGAGAAGAAATCACTACTTTTGTTTTCTGTGAAATTGGATCATGGGGAAGCTGAAATGTACGATTTTAGTGCTAGAGGTCTAAGGACATGACAATCCAATATAACTTAAGATAAATAAAGAAAATGGTAGCCTGAGAATATGTTTCTAGTGCTCTCCCCTTCCTGTCTTACTGCTTAGATAGCTAACCACTAAAATAACCCTGTCTGATTGTTGGGACTGGCAGATGAGGTCAGATACAGCTGAGACTGTGAGTCGTCCAGAAGAATGTGCAGATTTGGAGATGTTGTTGTTTTTAACTACAGGGACAGTTAAAGACCCAGCAATTGGGACATCAGCAAATTCCTCTTACCCTGTAAGGATTTGCAAGCAGTCAGTGAGCATGCATAGAATCCCATCTGAGCTAGAAGGTATATATTTAAGATTCATAGAAGAACTTCCAAATTATGATGGCAGTTGGTGTGTGGGGGCCATACTGAAAGGAAATTTGATAAACCCAGCCAAACTAAAGAATCTGAAGTAGAAGGGAAAGAATCTACAAAATATAGCATATACTAAAAATAGTGTATAAGATATATATCACCTGTTAATTTGGATGTTAATGTGCTAAATTGCTATAGCAAAAGAAAATCCTTCAGATTGTGTAAAAGGTATGTTCTATAAGAACAGCTCATAAAATAAAGTGACAAAAAAGTTAAAAATAAAAGCAAAGGCAAAAAGATACCAGGCAAATGCAAACAAAAAAAGAATGAGATTGTCAGTATTAATATCAGAGATACTAGAATTTAAGATCAAATGCACCAAGTAAAATGAAGAGTGGAATGATAATAGTATAATTAAGGTGCTTATGTAGTATTTCATCCAAATGAGAGACTTTTATGAGGCCTTATTAATGACTTTGGGACAAAAATAATGAAGAAGATGTAACAGTTTTAACCATTTAATGTAAAAACATAGCGACAAAATACGAAATAGAAAAATATATTATGCAAAGAGAAAAGGATAAAACCATAGTTGAGTCGAGGTGTTAGTATATATCTTTCAGTTTTTGGTCTATTAAGTGGGTTAAAAAAATAGAGAAAATGAAATTTGTATAATAACCTCAGTAAGCTTGATATACAACTTTGAACACTACAAATAGAGAATACAAACAACCATGATACATAGAAAGAAATTGCTCAGGCATTTGGCCATAAAGATGCTAATAATAATAATGATTAACATTATTATTTTATTATGAACAAATATTTCATGGAATAGAGATTATATTAATTCATTCTCTTGACCACAATTTAATAACTTTAGAAGTCAACATTAAGGAGACACACTCCCAACCTTAAACATTTAAAAACATTTTGTTAAATAAGTTCTAAATTGAGGTAAAAATGAAATATAAATGATAGATTATTTATAAAATGATAAAAATAAGGATACTTCATATCAATCTGTGGTATACAGAGTCAGCTGAGGAAAGTATTTAGTTTATCTATTTTAGTTATTTTAAAACAAAGACTGAACATGGCGAACTAAATATTGAGCTTCAAAAACGAGTAAAAGAATAATAAAATGAAACAAAAGAAAGAGGAAGATATTAATAAAGATAAACTTTGAAATTAAATATAAAACAATATTAGTGAAAAACAGCCTTATGGGTAAATAATGACAAAATATGCCTATATGAAGAGTGAATATAATTGCATAAGGAAACAGTCACTTAATAAAACTATTGCCCAGTTCAGTATAACCAAAATTTATAATGGATAAAGTATTTTGAAGCCATGGCATTTATAAATTCTTTATGTCAGAGTACATACATTGTTTCACTGAAAACATATTTTTTTCTCCTCCTTATCACCACTCAGTCTGATATACTGACCCCAGGTGGCCATTTTCCTCTTTAAGTAGTGTGAAACTAGAACACAATTTTCATTTCAGAAACAAAAATCCAATTTCTAACACAGAGACACAACATTGCACATAGCAGCCCTCCTATCACCTCGATAGCTTAAGTTTCATGGAATAAGTTTGTTTTAGCTACTGTTAAACTTTGCCATATTACATCCTTCCTTCTCACCTCTGCTAAGGAAAAAAAAATAGATGAAATGAATAAGCTGAAACCTCCAAGAACATTTCAAAAGCCATGTGTCACTGAGAAGATAAACATTAGAAAAAAGACTGTAAAATTAATACTTTTTAAAATGTTTCCTTTGGGCTTTACCTGTTCTCACTTCTTTAATGAGGAACATGAGATGGGCTTCTCTCTCAGTATACAGTTGGGTACAGTGCACAAACCATTTATTTGGTTCTCAACAAATATTCATTTTTCAGTTCCATTGGAGTGTCAATGAATGGAAATAGCCCTCTTTAAAATCCTAAAACAAAATTTTCCCAGAACTTGATATTCAATTGTAGTTGTTGGTTCAGTTCTAATTGGTGATTATGTCATATTTTCATCTCTCTATTTGAACTTCCTCCATCATCTTTAAATCTTCCTGTGAAGCCACCAGAAGACAACTTCTGTAGGCTCACTCTGTCACATCTGCACACCTACTTGCTTTTATGTTCATATACTCCATCTGCCCTCATTTTAGCCTAGATAAACAGTCAGTACTTCTAGATAAGCTCATTTCCTCCATTTGTACATTAAATCCCATTCCCTCTTCCCTATTAAGGATATGGATCAATCTCTTCTCACCTTCACCATGAATTTCCTTTTCTAATGGGTCATACCCATCAGCATATAACCTGCTATATAATTATTTTTTTAAAAAAGATTTTATTTATTTGACAGAGATAGAGACAGCCAGCGAGAGAGGGAACACAAGCAGGGGGAGTGGGAGAGGAAGAAGCAGGCTCATAGCAGAAGAGCCTGATGTGGGGCTCGATCCCAGATCACCGGGATCACGCCCTGAGCCGAAGGCAGATGCTTAACCGCTGTGCCACCCAGGTGCCCCACCTGCTATATAATTATTATATAGTTGGCTACACAATGAGCATATACCTTGTGTCCAGTCCAGTGATAGAAGGTGTGAGAATATCTTTAATCAATGTAAAAGATAGGCTGCTTCCCTTGGAAGAGCTTCTATATTGCTTGGCAAATCATTACTGACCCTCCTTTATTTTTGCATAGTGCTTTCCACTTTCTAGTGAAGTAAGTAGGACAGGTATTATCACCATCCTCATAATCATCTCTTCATCATCTTTTATAATCATCATCTTTACTGTCAATCATCATCATAGAAGCAGCTAACATTAAATGAGCATTTATTTTATGCTAAGTACTAAGTGTGTCACGTACACTATCTCATTTAATCTTAAAATCCTCTTTATATAGTAGGTGGTATTACGACCTGATGCTCATAGAAGTCATGTGATTCACTCTGACTTATTTCACTTAGACTAATACCCTCTAGGTCCATCCATGTTGTCTAAATGGCATGATCTCATCCTTTTATATAGCTGTGTAATATTCCTCTGTGTGTGCGTGTGCGTGCGTGTGTGTGCGTGTGTGCGTGTGTGTGTATGTACACCACATCTTCCTTATCCGTTTGCCTATTGCTGGATGCTTAGGCTGCTTCCATATCTTGGCTATTATAAATAATGTTGCAATAAATATAGGGGTGCATAGATCTTTCCAAATTGGTGTTTTCATTTTCTTTGGGTAAATACTCAGTAGTGGAACTATCGGTTCATATGGTATTTCTATTTTTAATTTCTTGAGGAAACTCCATACTGTCTCCCACAGTGGCTGTACCAATTTACTTTCCCACCAACAATGTACAAGGGTTCCTTTTCCTCCACCTTAAAAAGGCAGAGCCACAATTTGAATTTATGTTGATCTGACTCTAAACTCTTCTCTCTTAGTCACTTTTTCCAAACGAAGAAACTGAGGCTCAGAGAGTTTAAGCAACTTGACCATGACTAGTAAGCAATAGTCTTTCAACTCTTTTCACCACTAGGATAAAATGATGATCAAAGTGTCAGAGATGCATACTGTATGAGTTCAGAGAAGAGAGACACTTACTGTGTGCTAAAGAACAAAGGAAGGAATCAAATAGTAGAGCCAGGTTTTTATCCTTGTATGAACTGTGCTTATTATTTCTTATCAAAAAGTAATAGGTGAGAATGAAGTAAAACTTCTTGGATAAAATTTTGTCTTTAGGTATACATTATTCATCATTAAATGCTTACTAACACTGTGAGAAATTGGCCTTGAACTTCAGTCATTTAAATGTAATTAATGTTTTTTTTTTCTTGTTAAGCTACTATTTGACATTTGCAAATGTCAGACTCTATTGCAAGTTGAAAAGAAAATCCCAATAGCTACCTGGAGAAAGGCAGGAAGATTGTTGGTTGATTTCACATTTGCTCAAACATCATGTGTCTCCTGTGGCATGCCCAGTGGATTTGGCAAAGCAATTAGGTTATGGACTCCCTTTCTTAATGGACTTCATTATTGAAAGGTTTGAATTCTGTAGAGAAGTCTGTTGCCTTTTAACAATTGGCTCTGCCTTCTTGTTGAAATTGCTAATAAATATATCTCAGAAAAATAATGTATTAAATATTCTCTGTATCTTTATGTTGCTTCTAACTCATGTTCCAGTTTGTCAGCTTTCAAAAGGAGCATGCCAGTAACAGCATCCACATCCCATGATGTCAATGATTTTATTGTTAGCCATAGGTGTTGGTGTTATGCACCCTCACACCTGCCCCACCAGTTCTGTCTATACACACACACTAAATCTCTTGGTGATCTTAAAGCTTTCAGAAAAAGTAACTCCTACCACAACCACAAAAAAGTTGGGGAACTACCCCTTAATGTTAGGTACAACTTCTAAAAAGTAACAAAATTGTTCAAAACTAAGAAATCTTAGTACATAAAAGACATTAAAAAGGGCCAGGAGCTTTGAGCTCTTATCTTTCTTTTTAATATTTTGACTTGTGTACTTTTATCCCTTAGGTATTCCCCATCTACTCCTAATATGCAAACATTTCCTCCACATTCTTTCTCATTTTAACACCATGTCAGGCCATGTTGCTTGATGATAGGAGTGGAGTCTAGCTATTCTGTAGACTTGGAGCAGTTGAGGAGGAGTGAAAAATCTCATTTGCTAAAAATAAAAGTCAGAATGCTTAGAAAAGTGTTAGAAGGAATTAAATGTGCCAAAGTACTGTCTCTTTAAGAAGAAAAGATGAGGATTTGTTCTCCATTGTCAATTGCCATAAGTCTCCCCACTGCCTTTACTCTAGGACGTAAATATTGAGTCAAAAGAAATGGATATTATTTGCTCAAACTCTAGATCACCAGTCTTACCTAACCCAAGAGTTTTTGTGAACACAAATATGGAAAAGATAGTTATTGAATGTGTTTTCAACAGTGACACCGAAATATTAGGTATCCATAGAATTCTAACATTGTGCCTGTTGGCCCATCTGTTCAGTGGACACTTGCCCACTGCAAAAAGATGTAAGAATAAATTTGCCCTTTCGATGAATCTAACCAATTACTACTACTCTCCTCTCTGGCTTGATGGTGTAAGAGCCCTGGAGAGATATATAATTATTGTTACAAACCTAATGCCTTCCATTTTCCGAATTGAAGCAAAACCCATTGAATTTGCAGAGAATGTCCCCGAAGCAAAAAAGTAACAGCTGGGCCCTCTTTGGTAATGGGTCTGCAGCACTGAAAAACAAAATCCAGCATTTAAATGGCATAAGTGAGTGACTAACAGGGCTTGATATCTCACAGAGTACAGGAGTCATTCATCAATAGTGAATTTTTTATCATGATGAGAGTAGGATGAGAGAGGAATTTTAGGGCTCTGTTTTACAAAACGTGCCTCTTGTGTTCATTCACATCTCTTCAAGAAGCAAGGAAATAAGAAATGAGTTAAATCCACATTGTCCACCAGAAAGAATATCTATAATGAATGTTTCAAAATGAATAACTTTCCAGGGATTTAGGCATTATTTTTAGGTGTGGATAAATGCAACTGGTGCCTTATACAAATGTCTTCAAAGCTCTCAGCAAAATATATTCTTTTTCAAATTCAGTAATATATTTTGATTATTAAGTTCTCAAATTTGAGCATGTTCCTTAATTACCTGAAAAGCTTATTAAAATACAGATTACTGGGCCTTAGTCTCAGAGTTTTTGATTTGTTGGGTCTAAAATAGGAACCAAGTATTTGCATTTCTCATAAGTTTCCAAGTAATTCTGCTGCCAGACTAAGAACCTCCAAGGACCACACTTGGAAAATCACTGGATTAAAAAAAGATATCATTGATATTAATGGAGATAGTATTAAGGGCTTCTAATTATGTAACACAGCACCATACTTTCAAGTGACTCATAGCAAAATATGACTTCTTATGTGTCACCTGAATATGTCTGATAAGAACAGGAAGAAATCATTTTAGAGTTGAGAAACTGAGGCCTAGTTTATATAAATATTTGTTGAGAAATTCTAGAATATGGTAGTTTCTCTTGTCTAAGTTCCACCTCCCCAAACTCAAAACTTCCCCTACACAGACTCACACACACACATACACACACACACACACACACACACACACACACACAGGTCTGCACATTTGTAAGGAAAGACTATCAAATGGGGGCTATTGCAATAGGGATGGGGGTACTATTGCAGCAGCAAGACACTCGAAGACTAAGCCAGGGAAAGCAAATAAGCAGAGAATGTTGGATAGGTGGCTGGGAAAGAGGAAACAGAGTGTAGATCTGGGTTTGAGAAGGAGCAAACAAGTTAAAGTATGGGAAGTTCATATAAGTTTAGGACTTAGATGTCCTTGTCAAAACAGCCTATAATCATGTCAAGCACAAAGGTTAATTAGCATTGTCACTCCCCAGCTGACTGGGATATCCTTGGAAGTAAAAGTTAGCTACTTCTGTTCCATATGAAGGCTTACTATTGTCTCTGCTTGAAAGTAAGGACTGAACTGAAACAGGATTTACAGAAAGCAATGTTAAAATGGGATGCTTTTCATTTTGTCATTTTGTCTCCTGTTGTGTAAAGATCCTGATGTATAAAGAAAGTTTTCCAGGAGAAAAAAAATCTGTTGTTTGGCTATCAGCAAGCCAAGTTCTTATCTGGTCTTTTCTTTAAGAACGTTTTTCAACATAAAGCAGGAAGGGACATAGTAGGAGAAAAATCGTTTTGGTCAAACCATATATTTGATAAACTTATACTATAGACCTAGATTCATTAACTGACTGTCAATAGTCACTTTTGATAAAAGCATTCAGGAAAAGCAACTCCTACATATAAAAATGTATGTATTTGTATATTACCCCTTATACAAATTATTCTGTGGATATTTACATGAGTTTTGTAATCAAGAGAGTTCTCAAATTGGAAAAGTTAGAATGGTAGAGCCAAAAGAAGAGCTAAATTCTCTAAAGCTACCAAAAAAAAAAAAAGTAAACCTCCATGACCTCCAAGTGGCCCAGATCCTGACGATTACTTAAGTTTGGCAGTTTTCTCAATGGATTTAGCTGTGGTCATCAGCATCCATCATGTCGGCAGTCTAAATGGACATGCCAGCAATGTCACAGTCTGGTTCATGTACTATCTATAGACAGAGTCTGAATACCTTTCCTCATTTAACGAACTAATCAGACACACAACATCTGCCACATTTGGACCTCAGCCCCTTTGCAAAGTTGTCAAAAAGTTAACAAAGAAAATGCAAAAAGAAACTGGAAAAGAGAATAAACCCTCTGTTAGACAGCAATTCAATGCAGTTCTGAAATAATCACAACTATTGTCTTTGGGCCAGTTTTACTTACATTTTAGCATTGATACTTCTAGCTGTTTTCTGGTGCTTAATT
This sequence comes from Ursus americanus, assembly GCF_024610735.1. Taxonomy (NCBI): domain Eukaryota; kingdom Metazoa; phylum Chordata; class Mammalia; order Carnivora; family Ursidae; genus Ursus; species Ursus americanus. The sequence goes on along the minus strand of NC_142164.1, from coordinate 34,166,717 downwards.
GTAATTCTACATTAAACTTGTATGGCATATCATTTTTGAGAACTACATAAAGACATAAATACTAGAGTAAAAGGATTATTTTTCTCAATTAGTACCTGGTGCTAAGGAAGTCAATGTCCAATTAAATATTCTCTAATTGCCATAATCAAGAGAAAGCATACTGAATATTTACCTCTATAAATCACTGGACTGGACTAGACATAGGGAATGCAGAGTATTACAAGACATGTACATACAGTCTGTACAAATAATCTGATAAGTATCTGTACACATAGTAAGTGCCAAGTTGGCAGCACAAACAATAAATGCTACCAGAATTCTGAAGACAGAGATGTTTGGGTTGGACCAATACTTCTGGGAGGACATAGGACATATTTAAAGAACATACGTTACTTAGATAAGTTGATTATAGGGAGGAGTTATAACAGATCAGAGCAAACAAAGAAAACAAAGACTATGCATGGCATGTTTTGACCAATATGACTCAAGAGAAGCATTAACATAAAGAAGTTGTCTATACCCCTGATCCTGGTCAACTTTCTGTCTCATTAGAGCTTGATAGCATGATATGTCAGTTGAGAGCACAAGCCTTAGAGTTAAGTTCTGATTCTTCAATACTAGAGTCACTGAACCTCTCTCTGCCTCCATTTTCTAAAACAAAAGCACACACACACACACACACACACACACACACACACACACACAACTGACAACAACAATAAACAAATAGTAGCATCTATCTCCTAGGGTTACTGTGAGAAGTAAATGATATGCACATAGATAATATACATATGCTAACCAGAATGAACTTAATTCAATTTATATTTTCCTGTAAATATTTGCTGTCGACCACAAATGGTGGAGATAAAGACCTGTCAAATATACCTTACCAAAGAAAAACAACTCAAAATACCTAATTCACCTAACAGTGATTCAATAGTTTTGAATTATGTTTGCTTCCAAGAGGTAGCTTTACACCTTTGGAGAAGGTGAAATGCCATTTTCAATTGAGATTTGAGTTTTGCAATCTCAGTCTCCTCTATCTCTTGACCATGATTTTTTTTTTTTTGGTGGGGGTGGGGTTTAAATTCATAAAATTCCATTTTGTAACACAGACTCTCAGGGCTAAAAGAGACCTTAAGTATTATTTCTATACTAACCATCTTTATTTGAACAGTTTTACCCACTCATTTCCATCTTGACAGATATGGCAGTGCCAGTGCACCTGTGGAAAGTAAACATCAGTAGCCTGAGCTCTCTCAGGTCTGAGAGTCATTAAAATTCCTCTTCTTCTGCAGTTGAATTTCATTTGAACTGAACCTAACTTTTTAAAACTAAGAACCATGCCAGAATCACTCTGCATGGCTGACAATATATGTATATTTAATTTGACTTGTCTGGTGAGAGCATGGACTATGCGATGCTATGGGAATAGCAAACTATATAAAGTTTCATAAATATACTGTTTTTCTGAGCCTCCGTTTCATCTCTGCTAAAGTGATCTACTCCTCCACCCTGACCCAGTTACTCACCTGACAATTCTTTATTCCTTTTTTTAAAAAATTTTATTTATTTATTTGAGAGAGAGAGAAGGAGCAGGGGGAGGGGCAGAGAGAGAGGGAGAAGCAGACTCCCTGCTGAGTGGGGAGCTTGCCGTGGGGCTCAATGTGGGGCTCAATCCTGGGACTCTGGGATCATGACCTAAGCTCAAGGCAGATGCTTAACCAACTGAGCCACCCAGACACCCCGATAACTCTCTATTCTTTAAAACTCCATCTGATTCTCATAAGCCAACTTAGTTGATGCTCCTTTTGAACTTTCATTGCACTTTCTATATTTTAGGTGTATTACTGTTGTTTATAGACTTAGTAGAACACATATAGAACTGATTAAATGTCTGTATCCACCTTAAGAAGTGATATCTTGGGAGTGCCAAGTCATCTTCATATCCTAACAGCTAGTATAAAGCATAGCACATAGTATTTAATGTAAGTTTGATGAATGAATGAATGAATGAATGAATAGAATCAATGTCACTTTACATCTCAGAGGTTGTCACTTTTTTCTCTGCCATTGCCCTCTTTCCTAATTCAGGGATCTGACAATTTCATTAAAGTAAGGAATGAAATTGGAGACAGTAGGTAGATGGCTCAACAGTCCAATGTCACAACTGAAGATAGTGCTCAAACTGCATACCCTACTGTCACTGAGTTAGCAAGAGCATCTCCATATATGTACCTCATATTAAATGTGGGGTGAAGAGATCCCCTGGCACTTTACATGGCAGTTTTTAGCAATAAAGCTGTTTATCATTGATATGATCATTATTCCTATTTGAGAACTTCATTGGAATAGGAACCAAACATCCACATTCTCTTTTGCCTGAATACCTGTCACAGCAGTATCTGCAGAGAAAGAAGACAAACCAAACACTGTTGTTTTCTTCCCCATTAAATGTATTTTCACTGTGATATTATCTTATTCAGGATCAGAATTTGCTCTGTGTGATGAAGAACATGCTGTTATGTTCCCGCGAAGCCTAGGAAGGGTTTCCTACTGCAGTGACTGCTTCGGTAATCACTAGCTGCTGATAGTGAATATAACCAGAATGAGCTTTACAGAAGCACAATAGAAGGGACATTGATGTGGCAAGCTAGAAAGATAATTTTAATTGCTATGAGGTTTCATACTCATTGTCAGAAAACTAAAGTTTCCCAGTTGATTGAAGAGCAGATCCTTCCCTTTAAATAATAATTGTTCTCTACTCTTGGAAGTTATTCAAAGCTTCACTTCTATTACCTTTTGTAACCTCACAGCTCCCTTTTAAGGTTGGAAAGGTAGGTAGCATTTTTCCTTGGGAGAACATGTTTCTCTACCCCCAAGGGACTGATGTTGAATCTTGGTAGAGAGGTTCTGGGATGTGTCTTTTATTTCAAAATTTTAAATGGCCCCCAAAAGTCTTAATAGGGAATTAGAAATCCAGAGGACTGCCTTTAAAAAGTGCCACTGTGCCTTAAAATGCTGTCGAGTCCAGGCCCAGGGTAAAGTAGTCTGGAGGAGGTAAGGTCAAGCTAGGAATGTATTTAAGAGAAGAAGCCTGAGGAAGACAAGAAGGCCTCAGAGGGGTCACATAGGACTAGCAGTAAATAGTAGATCCAAGGTCTTGAAGGTAAGGACAAGGAAAATGGAAGTAGCACGTGGGGAGGACCTATCAAGTACCAAAGCCTGTGCTAGGCAATTTACATACCTGTGAATCATGTCTTAGTATACCCATTTTACAGTGAACAAACTTAGAACCAGGGAGGTGAAATAACTTACCAAAGCTTGCACAGCTAATGTGTGATTGATCCAAGACTCAAACTCAGAACTGTATGAAAGTAAGAGGATCTTGTAATGAGGTAGTAAAAATTCCATGGACTCTAGGAATGTGACAGCAAAAGTGTTTAATAACGGTTATTTATATTGCTGAATATAGGACTGCTGAACAGCACATGGCTTGAATAAGCCTTTAGCCCTGTATGAAATGTAGTTTGTTTGTTGATGTTCTTTTAGATTTTAGTGAAGCCTTATTATTTGCCCAATCTGTTTATAGTATAATATAGTATAGTATAGGGCGTTATAGTGAATAAGAAGAAAGAAATGAAATACTGCTAAAGGAAATAAAAGAGTTGGTAGGGGCGCCTGGGTGGTTCAGTTGGTTAAGCATCTGTCTTGAGCTCAGGTAATGATCCCTGAGTGGGGCTCCCCCCGCAACAGGGAGTCTGCTTCTCCCTCTCCCTCTGCCCCTCTCCCTCTGCCCCTCCCCTCACTCATGCATTCTCTCTCTCCCTCTCAAATAAATAAATAACATCTTTAAAAAAAAAAGAGTTGGTGAGTCCCTATAAACGGAACTAGAATTTCTTTTTTATGGGGAAACCATCTCTTTTTTACACTTACGAGGTTGTGGCACTGGGGATTCTACCAGTGTGTGAGATCAGGTATTAGAGGGCCATTAGCTGATAAATAAAGAACCTAAGACACAGAGAAATGAAGCAATTTGCCTGAGATGGCACCTTTAGTTTAAAGTCATTGCTGAGGTTAAGTACAGAGTCTCTCGACTCCCAATCGTGTGCTTATTTCCGGAGGATTTCTTCCCTCCCTCCACCGATTTGTAGAAGTATTAAAAATCTTTCATTCATAGATGGGGACCTAGCTTTGCCTCTGAGCCTGTTTAACATAAAGTTGATTGGTATATTATTTTTCATTAAAGTTTTTGAAAAGGGCAGTTTCTGACCTCCTGCTCCTGCCAGCAGAATGTCTTATGATGTGTTATAGCAATGACATTCCACTGATTGGTCCACAGGCTCTCACTAGACCTCTTTGGAGAAGAAGCAAGAATGTTAAGAAGCCCTCAAGGAAAATATGACAGAAATAATGTATTCTTTCAAAAGAACAGATATCAGTATTTGCTGTTCATTGGCATTTTTATATGATGTGTTTGTTTGGCAAACAAGAGAGGAAAGAGACGACACAAATATGAAAGGTCATTTTAAAACATTAATGAATATTTTTACAAGGATTACATTCAGAATTTGGATACTTTTTAATACACAGTAAAGGCCAGGTTATTGCCCTCAAGGAGCTCAGCATCTAGGAGGAGAGAAAATTGGTTCAAAGAGTAATATTTACTTAAATGAGGATGTCAGGGCTAGGAGGAAATTTCTTTTCCAGATATCTCTGACTTATTCCTGTCTGACTTCTCTTGGGGTTTGTTGTTTGGCAATGTTATAACAGCAGAAGACATTCCAGTTCCATTTTTTAGCACTTCTAGTTATTAAATACATTCTATTGATGTGACATCTATTTAAAATTTCAATCTACATCTGACCTCTTTCCTCTGGATGTACATGAAATACATTTTATTTCCTATTTATATATACATATATAAATATATACAATATTCTATAATTATTCTAGAATAATATTCTAGAATAAATGTTCTACTTATGTATATGAATACACCAGCCATATACTCTTCTTTTTTTTAAATGTTTTTTTATTAAATTATATCCTGTGTCACCATACAGTACATCCCTGGTTTTGGATGTAAAGTTCAATGATTCATTAGTTGCGTATAACACCCAGCGCACCATGCAATACGTGCCCTCCTTACTACGCATCACCAGCCTATCCCATTCCCCCACCCCCCTACCCTCTGAAGCCCTCAGTTTGTTTATCGGAGTCCATAGTCTCTCATGCTTCATTCCCCTTTCTGATTACACCCCCTTTCTTTATCCCTTTCTTCCCCTACCGATCTTCCTAGTTCTTATGTTTCATAGATGAGAGAAATCATATGATAATTGTCTTTCTCTGCTTGACTTATTTCACTTAGCATTATCTCCTCCAGTGCCATCCATGTTGCAGCAAATGTTGAGAAATCGTTCTTTCTGATAGCTGAGTAATATTCCATTGTATATATGGACCACAACTTCTTAATCCAGTCATCTGTTGAAGGGCATCTCGGCTCCTTCCACGATTTAGCTATTGTGGACAATGCCGCTATGAACATTGGGGTGCATATGGCCCTTCTCTTCACTACGTCTGTATCTTGGGGGTAAATACCCAGTAGTGCAATGGCTGGGTCATAGGGTAGCTCAATTCTTAACTTTTTAAGGGACTTCCACACTGTTTTCCACAGTGGCTGTACCAACTTGCATTCCCACCAACAATGTAGGAGGGATCCCCTTTCTCCACATCCTCTCCAACAATTGTTGTTTCTTGCCTTGTCAATTTTTGCCATTCTAACTGGCGTAAGGTGGTATCTTAGTGTGGTTTTGATTTGAATTTCCCTGATGGCTAATGATTTTGAACACTTTTTCATGTGTCTGTTAGCAATTTGTCTGTCATCATTGGAAAAGTGTCTGTTCATATCTTCTGCCCATTTTATGATTTGTTTATTTGTTTCTCGCATATCAAGTTTGAGAAGTTCTTTGCAGAACTTGGATAACAGTCTTTTATCTGTAGTGTAATTTGCAAATATATTCTCCCATTCCGTGGGCTGCCTCTTAGTTTTTTTGACTGTTTCCTTGGCTGTGCAGAAGCTTTTTATCTTGATGAAGTCTCACAAGTTCATTTTATCTTTTGTCTTGCCTTTGGAGATGTGTCATGAAAAAGGTTGCTTTGGCCGATGTCGTAGAGGTTGTTGCCTATGTTCTCCTCTAGGATTTTGATGGATTCCTGTCTCACATCGAGGTCTTCCATCCATTTGGAGTTTATCGTTGTGTATGGTGTGAGAGAGTGGTCAAGGTTCATTCTTGTGCATGTAGCTGTCCAATTTTCCCAGCACCATTTATTGAAGAGACTGTCTTTTTTCCACCGGATGTGTTTTCCTGCTTTATCAAATATTAGTTGCCCAAATAGCCGAGGGTCCATTTCTGGATTCTCTATTCTGTTCCATTGGTCTATGTGTCTGTTTTTGTGCCAGTACCATGCTGTCTTTGTGATCACAGCTTTGTAGTACAGCTTGAAATCCAGCATTGTGGTGCCCCCAGCTTTGTTTTTCCTTTTCAACAGTTCCTTGGTGATTCGGGGCCTTTTCAGGTTCCATACAAATTTAAGGACTATTTGTTCCAGTTCTTTGAAAAATGTCATCGGTATTTGGATCGGGAGAGCATTGAAAGTGTAGATTGCTCTGGGTAGCATGGACATTTTAACTATGTTAATTCTTCCGATCCATGAGCATGGAATATTTTTACATCTTTTTGTGTCTTCCTCGATGTCTTTCAAGAGTGATTTATAGTTTCTAGAATATAGGTCCTTTACATCTCTGGTTAAGTTAATTCCAAGGTAACGTATGGTTTTTGGTGCTATAGTAAATGGGATGGATTCCCTAATTTCTCTTTCTTCGGTCTCGTTATTCGTGTATAGAAATGCAAGTGATTTCTGAGCATTGAATTTGTATCCCACCACATTACTGAATTGTTCTATAACTTCTAATAGTTTGGGAGTGGCTTCTTTTGGGTTTTCCATGTAGAGTATCATGTCATCTGTGAAGAGAGACAGTTTGACTACTTCTTTGCTGATTTGGATACCTTTTATCCCTTTTTGTTGTCTGATTGCTGTTGCAAGGACTTCTAGTATTATGTTGAATAATAGTGGCGAGATTGGGCATCCTTGTCATGTTCCTGATCTTAAGGGAAAGGCTTCCAGCTTTTCCCCATTGAGAATGATATTTGCTGTAGGCTTTTCATAGATGGTTTATATGAGATTGAGGAATGTACCCTCTATCCCTACACTCTGAAGGGTTTTAATCAGGAAAGGATGCTGTATTTTGTCAAATGCTTTTTCTACATCTAATGAGAGGATCATATGATTTTTGAGTTTTTCTTTCTGGATAAAATCTAAGACACCGATCGATTTGCGAATGTTGAACCACGCTTGCATCCCAGGGATAAATCGCAGTTGGTCATGATGGATAAACCTTTTAATGTAGTGTTGGATTCTATTAGCCAGGATCTTGTTGAGGATTTTGTCATCCATATTCATTAGGGAAATCGGTCTGGAATTCTCCTTTTTGATGGAGTCTTTGCCTGGTTTGGGGATCAAGGTAATATTGGCCTCATAGAATGAGTTTGGTAGCTTTCCTTCTGTTTCTACTTTTTGAAACAGCTTTAGGAGAATAGGTATTATTTCTTCTTTGAATGTTTGGTAGAATTCCCCAGGAAAACCGTCTGGGCCTGGAGTTTTGTTTTTTGGAAGGTTTTTTATCACAGTTTCAATCTCTTCATAATTAATTGGCCTGTTTAAAAAATCAATTTCTTCCTGTTTCAGTCTTGGTAGTTTATAGGTTTCCAGGAACGCCTCCATCTCTTCCAGATTGCTTAATTTATTGGCATAAAGCTGTTGATAAAAGTTTCTAATAATCCTTCCAATTTCATTGGTGTTGGTTGGGACCTCTCATTTTTCATTCATAATTTTATTAATTTGGGTCCTTTCTCTATTCTTTTGGATAAGCCTTGCTAGTGGTCTGTCAATTTTATTTATTCGTTCTAAGAACCAGCTTCTAGTTCTGTTGATCTGCTCTACTGTACTCCTGGTTTCTAATTCATTGATTTCTGCTCTAATCTTGGTCAACTGCTTTCTTTGCGTGGATTAGGCCTGTCCCTCTGTTGCTGTTCCAGCTTCTTGAGGTGAGAATATAAAAACTTCATTTTAGATTTTTCTATTCTTTTCAGTGAGGCTTGGATGGCTATGTATTTCCCCCTTAGGACTGCCTTTGCAGTATCCCATAGGTTTTGGACCGTTGTGTTTTCATTCTCGTTGGTCTCCATAAATTGTTTAAATTGATTTTTGATTTCCTGGTTTATCGAGTCATTGCTGAACAGGATAGTTCTTAGTCTCCAAGTGTTTGAATTTCTTTCAAATTTTTCCTTGTGGTTAAGTTCCAATTTCAAAGCGTTGTGGTCTGAGAATATGCAGGGAATAATTTCAGTCTTTTGGTATCGTTTGAGACCTGTTTTGTGACCCAGAACATTGTCTATTCTTAAGAATGCTCCATGGGCATTAGAATAGAATGAATATTCTTTGGTTCTGGGGTGTAGTGTTCTATATATATCTATGACGTTCAACTCGTCGAGTATGGCATACAAAGCTCTTGTTTCTGTGTTGGTTTTCTGCATGGGTGCTCTGTCTATTTCTGATAGTGGAGTATTGAGGTCCCCTACTATTAACGTATTTGTATCTATATGTCTCTTTATCCTGTTTAAGAGTTGACTTGTGTATCTTGCTACTGCCCTGTTGGGGGCATATATATTTATAATTGTCATATCCACTTGTTGGATACATCCTTTACGAATAATATAGTGCCCTTCTGTGTCTCTAACTATAGTCTTTAGATTAAAATCCAATCTGTCTGATATGAGAATTGCTACCCCAGCTTTCTTTTGAGGTTCATTGGCATGAAAGATGGTATTCCATCCCTTACTTTCATTCTGAATGTATCTTTAGGTTCAAAATGAGTCTCTTGTAGACAGCAAATGGATGGGTCATGTCTTTTTATCCAATCTGCAACCCTGTGGCACTTTATGGGAGCATTTAGGCCATTTCCATTGAGACTGATTATTGAGAGATATGATTTTAATGATGCCATGTTGCCAGTAAAGTCTTTGTTTCTATAGATTGTGACTTTCTGTTCTGCATCACTCTTGGGGCCTTTTTACTCTTATAGAAACCCCCTTAATATCTCCTATAGGGCTGGTTTCGTGGTTACGAAATTGGTCAATGACTGGCGATTCTGGAAGGTCTTTATCTCTCCATCAATTCTGAATGACAGCCTTGCTGGATAAAGGATCCTTGGCTGCATGTTTTTCTCTGAAAGAGCTTTAAAAATGCCCCCGAACCCTTTCTCTCATTCCAGGTCTGTGTAGACAGGTCTGACGTAATCCTGATACCTTTGCCTTGGTACATGAGAAATTTCTTTGCCCTGGCTGCTTTCAATACTCTATCCTTGGATCTAGTATTTGTGAATTGCACTATGACGTGATGTGGCATAGGTTTGTTGTGGTTGAGCTTGGGAGGTGTCCTCTCTGCCTCTTGGACACAGATGTTTTTTTCCCTTGCTAGATTAGGGAAGTTTTCACCTACAATTTGTTCAAATATCTCTTCTAGACCTCTGTTTTCTCCACCCCCTCGGGGATGCCGATGATTCTGACATTGGAATGTTTCATTGAGTCAGTAATCTCCCGTAACCTACATTCTTGAGTGTGGATTTTTTCGAGTCCAGATTCTATTTTAGCTTTCTCTTCTACTAACCCATCCTCCAATTCCCTGATAGGTTCTGCCTCATTCACCCTGGCCGTCAGAGCATCTAGTTTTGACTTGCATTTGATTCATAGTATTTTTAATTTCTGCCAGATTCGCTCTCATTTCCGCCCTTAGAGATTCTATAATCTCGTTAACATTTTCGTTAATATTTTTTTTCAAGTCTACACATCATCTTGACCATTGTTACTCTGAATTCCATTTCTGATAATTTGGTTATATCCATATCCATTAGTTCTGTGGCAGAGGCCACAGACTCATTGTCTTTTCTTTGCTGAGGGGGATTTCGCCTTCTCCTCATTCTGAGGAGGAGAGGTTGCGAGGTTGTCCAAAGCCCAAATTATTGACCAGGACCCAGGCCGTGCGCCCTTGTTTTATAGGGATCTTAGGGATGTGGCCTTCTTGATTTTTCAGCCTGCCTTCTGGGGGAGGGGCCAGCTCTGCCGATACTCAGCAACCCTGTTTGGATAGAGTCTCTGTGTCCCCTGCGAGGGGAGATGGGGATGGGCACACTGTGAACCAGTCTTTCCAGGCTTTTGTTCTCTGGTGGCTTTCCCTGGTGGTTTGCTGTGCCTCTTCTGAGAGTCAGAGAAGCAGTAGCCGAATCTCAGCCTCTGTCTCAGAACAGAGGGATCGTGGAACGTTCTCCACTGATGTTCTGGCCACTTTAACTCTGTTTCTGTTGGTGCTGCTCAACCCTGCAGTGTCCCGGGATGTGCGCCCCTCACCCGGCATCCCAGCCCTCACTTCCAGGGCCCACGTGGCTCTGTCCCTTGTGTTTTAACACTGCCAGCCACCAGCCGCCAGCCGCGCCCCCACACTCCAGAGCTCCCAGTCTCAGTCTGGTTCCAGTGAGCACACCGGAGCTCTGTTTCAGTCTGGTCACGTGCATTCCCTGGCTCACGGTCTCAGTCTGCTCTTTCATGGGTGCTGGTCCGCAAGTCTGCTCGCTCCCCCGTGCAGGTGGCTACCGCTTCCCAGCACCCAAACACAGCAGCTTCCTCCCTCTTCTGTTTATCTTCCGATATCTGTGCACGGTTTCATGGCTCCCCGCTTCATACCTCAATACTCAGCACTGGAGATGTTCATTTGTACAGATCCAGATGTATCTTCCTGTGTCTCATGCTGATTCCGTGGATGTTCAGGATGTTCTGGTACCTATCCAACTCGACTCAGGGGACCAGCTGAAAAAGGGGTTCCTTACTCCTCTGCTATCTTAACTCCTCCCCCTCAGCCATATACTCTTCTAAGCTTCTCTTTCCTAAGTTAATCCCTCTCAGTTCCTCAGTTCTTTTTCAAGTGCATGATTTCTTGATCATTCACCAATTTTGGTCATCTTTCTCTGAATATGCCTGTAATATGCGAAGAGTTTTCTTAAAATATGTAATTCAGAGCTTAAGACCCTGCTTCTGAACCATCCTGACTAGTTAGAGTAAAGGAATCTCAATACCTCCATGGTTCTCCACACTATCTTTCTATGGATACAATCTTACAAAACAGTAGTTTTTTTCTTTTTCTTTTTTAATTTGCACACCACTTCCCATTGTTATTTTATCTGAGTTTAGAGTCATTTCCATGTACACTTTTTTCCCCCCACATAGACTGGTAAAACAACACGCCTTGTAGATTACATTATTTACAGCTAAATGCTAGTGTTTCAGTATAATGGTGACTCAATTATTCTGTCTCTGCTTCCCTGATCCTGCAGCTCTTGACTAGCTTTCTTTCTGTTCTCACATTTAGACTTATCCAGATGAAGATATTAGTTTAGCCAATCATTGTACAACATTAGCGAATTTTTACTGGTTTGTATTTTGATTTGAGCTTCGCCATAGATTGCTGTCCAGTTTTTAGATTGTTGCCATTGCTTTAGACATCTGTATTGGGTCCAACCAGCCGTTGCTTAGTGTTACAAGCCCATGGGGCAACATATTATACAGGGAAATGCTCAAAAAGGAGCTGTAGGCCAGGCAGTTTTTATACTTTGAAATATTTTTGTCTAATAAGCACTTTATTACCTATAAAACTTGAAATTCTTTTGGATTTTAATTGGTTTCTGTTTTGCTTTTCATTCATTCAGAACCATCATTTTGTTATTTTAGTCAAGGGTCATTTGATGGCAAGGAAAAGAAACACAACCAAGATAATCTAAGCTAGTTTAATAAAAAGGGGAAATTTATGGGAATGATATAGTGTTATCTCACAGAGAATCAACAGTAGGAAGTGAATCTAGGACACATGACTTTCTAAAACTGAAAAGCTACCAGAAACCATCTCTCCCCTCTCACTCTCTTTCTGGGGCCACATAGTCTCGATTATGATTTTCTCTGTGCAGCTGTTTTTTATTTTCCCTCTGTTTCTCTTCAGACTGGCTCCATTTATACATGGGCCCTAATAGCAGTCTCAAAATAATATATTTAGCACTCTTCCAAATTCAGCATCTGTAGCTAAATGATCCAGCTCCTACAGATTGCTCTGATTTATCCAGCCCAGCCATTGGATTGGTTTCCCTTGAGTTAGGTCCAATCATCTGTGATAAGAGAAGTGTGAGAGCACATAATGCAAACGTGCTGCTAGGAGCCATCCCTGTGAGGAGAGTAGTCTCAGAGAAGAGGAGAATAGGCTGCACAGGAATTCCAACATGCACCAAATACACTTTTCCATTTCAGTTACAGAGTATTTTCCTTGATAAGACCCTTCATTATAGCAGAGGTACATATAGCAAGTACGCACATGAAAAGATGATCAATATCGTTAGTGGTTAGAGAAATGCAAATTAAAACCATAAACTCACATCTACTGGAATGAGGGAAAAGGTAGTGGCAAGGATATTGAGCAGTTACAACTCAGTGCAAACTAATAAAGTCATTTTGGAGCACAGTTTTGTATTTTCTGATAAAGCTAACCATATGCTTGTGATATGAGTCAACAATTCTCCTCTTATTTACCCAATAGAAATGAAGACATGTCCTCACTAAAACTTGTACATGAATATATATAATAGCTTAATTCATGATCACTCACAAAAAAACTAGAAATAACCCCAACTATGCATTAACTGGTAACTGGCTGAGCAATGTGTTGTACATTTGTAGGAAGGAATACTGCTCAGCAATAAAAAGAAAGACCTACTAAAATAAGCAATTACATGGATCAATTGCAAAAGCATTATGCTAAGTGAAGAGAGCCAGACTCAAAAAGGCTATACATTATATGATTACATTTTTAGCATGTTCTAAGTAAAAGCAGAACTATAGGGACAGGGAACAGATCAGTAGCCGCTAGGGGCTTGTGATGGAGGAGGGAACTCGACAAACATGTACAAAAAGAGTCTTAAAGTGATGAAAATAATCTATATGTTGATTGTGGTTATGGTTATTTAGCTTTACCCATCTTTCACAATTCGTTCACATTTCATAATAGAATTGAATTCAATTCAATTTTGTACACCTAAAAATGTTGAATTTTACTTTATGGAAATCATGCCTTGATATATCCAACTTAAGGAAAAAGTTTACTTTCCTCAACAGGGAAGGCAGAAGTAGAACAAAAATACAATGACAATAGTCAGGATTGGTGTAGTTTAATAGAATGTCAGTTAATCTAATACTATTTATGAAAAGGGGATTGAAATCAGGCTTCACAGTTTCAGCTGTGATCTCTCTGTTGGTCTTGAAGATGTAGACTTTCACCACAAACTATATCTTTGTTCATTCAACAAACACCTATTAAGCATATACTAGAAATAGCCTGAGTACTCAGTTGTACACTAAATTGAAGTCGGACAAAGTCTGTAGCTTGTCTCTTTTCTGTTCCTTCTAATGCTGACCTTGTACCCACCTACGCTTTCATCTACTATCAACAACCCACTCTTCTTTTACATATCTTTTCTCCTATGAACAGGCTGTAGAAAGAATGCTACTTTAAGGTTATAGCAAAAGCACAGAATAAATATGAGGGCTAGAGAGATGGTGAATGAAGGTCTTGTCTTGTACTTACTTTACCTAATAAGTAAAGGTAATTGAGGTTTTTTTGACACATGTTTTCATGTCTAATACCACCCTGAACGCACCTGGTCTCATCTAAAAATAACATATTAACCCTTAATGAAAAAGAATTTTTTTACTATCTGTGGGATTCAGTACAGCATTGCTCTAAGTTCTGTAACCAAGCGCTACTAATACATTTGCTGGTTGTAATGTTTGCTTTATTTTTAATGCCTATTAATATGGGAAGTAGGGTGCATTGAGAAGTACTTAACTTTTTTAAATGTTTGCTTCTCCTCTCTCTGATTTACAGTTTCACAATTTACAATAAATGGAAACATTCGCTTGTAGCTTATTCCTTATTTTGGAAAACAACCTATATGTACAGGAGGTATTTTTAAAATCCATTAAAATGTTATTAGGTGATCATTTTTATATTTATGAACTAAAATGACATTTGTTTATTTTCTATTCCTTGCATCGACCTTTAGCATTGTTGAGCTTGTTGGTATTGAGTTTATTTACTTTCGAAACTCCATTATAGAGAAGGCTTTGGCAACATTTTAAGAAACAAGAAAATGGAATAGCAAACCTAATGCAATTTACAGGTACTGTGCTATTAGCAGTAACCTACTTATTTGTCTTTTGATATAGTTTTTCCTAGGAGAGCAAGTATCTGGAGATTTGAAAACAAACAGGACTGCGTAACAGCTAAGGACAGAATTTTGGCTAAGCAGAATCTAACTAGTAGAATCATGAGTTAGAATCTATTTATAATTCAAATAAACAAGTTGATATTAAGCTATCAGGTTATACCTTTATTAGCATTATTATGAAGAGTTATTGATAAATACTGTTTTTTTAAAAATAGTGCATTTTCACAAGTGGGGTAGAATTTCAAAGCTCTTCCATTTCATAAGAAAAGAGCATACTCATGTTTGCAGAAGTGGAGTATCAAGAATAGGTGTTTCCTAAATACATTTTTATGATGGAGATTAATAAAGTGCAACAACTAAATAATGACCTTGAAAAGTGAAAAATAAATCTAAGTTAATTTGTGAACTTACAAGTTACTCTATGCATTTTGCAGATACTCCTAATTCTCATAAACAAGGTTATCAGGGGACCCCTGGGTGGCTCAGTTGGTTAAGCATATGCCTTCAGCTCAGGTCATGATCCCAGCATCCTAGGACCCAGCCTCATGTTGGGCTCCCTGCTCAACCGGGGGTTTGCCTCTCCCTCTGCCCCTCCCCCCTCATGCTTGCATGTGCATGACCATGCTCTCTCTCTGAAATAAATAAATAAATCTTAAAAAAAAACAAGGTTATCAGTAACTTGAGCATTCCCATAGGAACAGCCAGTAGCTGAGTGTGAAACACAGAATGAGTGCTCAGTTTATTCATTCATTTATTCATTCATTCATTCATTCATTCATTCATTATTTTCAAAAATATTTATTGAGCACTCACTATGAGCTAGATGCTAGAGACAAAGCATTGAAGAAGAGAAATAGTTTTGTTCAGCCCTTTATTTTCATGGAACTTACATTTAGCAAATACACATTTGGTGATTAAATGAGTATTTTTCACCTCAATTATTATAAAGTGAATACCTATATAACCACCATCCAAATCAAATAAAGTATTATTAGAACTCTTAATCTCTTTTCAATCACAGCCTCTTCTATCTTCACCAACCACAATAGCCACAAAGTCAACTCTTTTAGAAATCACCATTTTGCCTTTCTTTTCTTTTATATTTCGATCACCGAGTGTTGTATTGTTAAGCATTACAGTTTAGTTTCACCTACTTTTGAAATTTATATAAATTGAATCGTTCAGGATTTATGATTTTGTGTCCAACTTCTTGCACTCAATATTATGTTTGTTGTATGTGTATATATATAGATCATTCTCAATGCTATTTAGTATGATTCAGTATTTTTAAATGAATATGTCTTTCCAAGCTTAAATTTTTTCAACCTAAATTTAACTAATGCATATTTCTAATTTTTTTCCACAATAGATATGTTTTACTTATTCTCAAACTTCACATAAATAGAATCATATAGCATTCACTGTTTTGTTTCTGGCTTTTTTTTCTCTCAAAATTTTGCTGTTGCGATTTATCCATGATGTCGTATGCATTAGCAGTTCATACTTTAAAAAAATTTCTCAAAATACTTAATAGTATCACACAGGTTCTGAGGCTCTGTTCATTTTTTTCAATCTTTATCTCTGTTCTACAGATTGGTTAATTTTCATTTATATGTCTTTGGTTTGAACAATAGACTTATTTGTTTTATAATTGAATAATTTGATAATCCATGATCAGATTTGTGTTAAAAAGAAATCATTGTGGATGTAGTGTAAATGCTGCCTTGACTGTTGCTAACTTCATTTCAGAGGGAGTGGGAAAAAAGTAGGATGGATTCTGAAAAAAGTAGGTGATAAAATGACACAATTTGACAACTGATTGGAGGTCGGTAATCAAGGATAAAACCCAGGTTTCTTTGTGGGTTGTTTTTTTGTTTGCGTTAGTCCTTGCCCTCTATGAAGCAATTTGACAAAGAAATGATGTTTAGCTTTGATCTAGATTTTTTTAGAGGTCTGGCCTGGAGGTAGAGATGTCCAGATCATCAAGGTCATCAATGGTAATTGGAGTCAGGGAATTGTATGAAATTACCTGAGGAGTGTGTGTTGTGGGAAGAGGGCCAAAGGGGATTCCTAACTTAAAAGACTGAGCAAAAGGAGAAGCTCACACAAAGATTTAAAAGACATTGGTAGAGAAGTAGGAATTAAATCAGAAAAATAGTGCATTAGACATTATCATTAGTGTTAAAAATGGAAGTGAGGGTCAAACAAGGTAATGATAATGGTGGCTATGGTTTTAGAAATCACAGTGACAAGATGGGAATCTCAGCAGATTGTTACCTGATTAAACCAGGTTAGAGTTCAAATAGTGATGAATGTGAGCTAATGTGCAAACAAGGAACTTTCAATTCTTAACTTAACTTTGATCATAAAGAGGAAAAAATGGTAGGGGAAGAGAACTGAGGTTAAGATTTTTATACTTAAAATAGTAAAGAGATAATTAAATTATGAAAATTCAGTAATGCCTTCCAAATTAGATATAAATATGTATACTAATATAAAATCCATTGTATTCTTATATATTAGTGGTAAATAAAATGTCGATTTGCCATAGCTTCAAAATATAAAATATTTAGGAATTAATCTAACAAAGGATGGCCAAGATTTCTACCCTACAAAGTATGAAACATTGCTAAAGAACTTTTCAAAGGACTAAATAAACAGAGAGATATGATATGTTTATGAATAGGAAAACATTTTAAGATGGTTTTTTTAATGCATTGGCAAGCTGATTCTAATATTTATATAGAAGTGCAGAGGACTTATAAAAACCTCAGAAATTTGAAAACGCAAAAGGAAAAAAAGTTGAAGGACTTATACTACATGATTACAAGATTACCATAAATTATATTAATCCAGTTTGGTATTGTTGAAATGTTGGAAATGTGGATCAATAGTACAGAATAGTAAGTTCAACGATAAACCCACACGTGTACATTATCAACCAATTTGACAAAGATGGTAAGGCAATTCAAAGGTGAAAGGAAAATCTTTTCAACGAGTGGTACCAATTCAACTGGATATCTATATGGAAATAAATGAACACTTAAATCTAAATGGATTATGTAAAACATAAAACTGTCTAGAAGAAGACAGAAAATCTTTGTGACCTTCATATAGGTTGTTTCTTTGACAGAACACACACAAGAAAAACATAAAGGGGAAAAAAAGATAAAATTATTTTTAAATATTGCTATACAAAAGACAACCTTAAGAAAAGTAAAAAGCAAACCACAGACTAGAAGAAAAATCTTGAAACACATATAATAAAAAAGAACTTCTATCCAGAATTGATAAAGAAATCTTACAACTCAATAGCAAAAAGACAACCCAATAAAAAATGGACAAAAGATATGAATAGTCATTTCACAAAAGAAGATACATGAATGGCTAAATAAGCATGTTAAAAATGTTCAACATCATTAGTTATCAGAGAAACAAGTTAAATCCACAGTGTGTGATACCAAAACAAAACAATACCCATTAGAATGGCTAGAATTTAAAAAAAACCAAAAACATACAAGCTGTTGTTAAGGTAAAAAGTAACTCAGACTCTCCCATGATGTTGGTGGGAACATAAAGTAGTACAAACATTTTTGAAAAGTTTGGCACTTACGTAGTTAAATATACACTAGCCATTCCACTTCAAGTATTTATCCAAAGTGTATGCATAAGAACATATGTCCAAATGTTCATAATTGTTTTTATTCATAAAACCCCAAACTAGAAACTATCTAAATGTTCATCAAAACATGGATAGATTATAGTATAGCCATACAACAGTACAAAATGGAACAATTACTTATACAATCAACAACTTGGATGATCTCAAAATCCTGATGTTTTTAAGGAAGTCACATACTCCCCCCAAAAGTATGCACTGTATGATCCTATTTGTATAAACTTCCAGGAAATACCAACAAAATCTACAATGAAAGAAAGACCAGTGGTTTCCTGGGGACTGGGGTAGAGGGAGTTGATAATGCAAGAAGGGACGGATTTTAAAAAGGCAAGAGGAAATTGGGGGGCGATAATTAAAATGCTCATTATCTTGATTGTGGTGATGATTTCACAGGTATATACAGATATCAAAACTTATATAATATATGTGGTTTATTGATGCCAAATTTATTTCAAATTGTAGAAAATTGTAGGTTTCCCTATACAAACATTAGAAAATAGTGGCAGTTTCAAAAAGAGGAAAACAAAATCTTTATATGTAACTCCTGATCACAAAAAGTGGTTTCTGCAATACATTCCTGGTCCAAAGATGACTTTCTTTTTATTTATTTATTTATTTATTTATTTATTTATTTATTATATTTTTTATTATATTATGTTAGTAACCACAAAGTACATCCCTGGTTTTTGATGTAAAGTTTGATAATTCATTAGTTCCGTATAACACCCATTGCACCATGCAATACGTGCCCTCCTTACTACCCATCACCAGCCTATCCCATTCCCCCACCCCCCTACCCTCTGAAGCCCTCAGTTTGTTTCTCAGAGTCCATAGTCTCTCATGCTTCATTCCCCCTTCTGATTACCCCCCCTTTCTTTATCCCTTTCTTCTCCTACCGATCTTCCTAGTTCTTATATTGCATAGATGAGAGAAACCATATGATAATTGTCTTTCTCTGCTCGAATTATTTCACTTAGCATTATCTCCTCCAGTGCCGTCCATGTTGAAGCAAATGTTGAGAAATCGTTCTTTTTGATAGCTGAGTAATATTCCATTGTATATATGGACCACATCTTCTTAATCCAGACATCTGTTGAAGGGCATCTCGGCTCCTTCCACGATTTAGCTATTGTGGACAATGCCGCTATGAACATTGGGGTGCATATGGCCCTTCTCTTCACTATGTCTGTATCATTGGGGTAAATACCCAGTAGTGCAATGGCTGGGTCATAGGGTAGCTCAATTCTTAACTTTTTAAGGGACCTCCACACTGTTTTCCAGAGTGGCTGTACCAACTTGCATTCCCACCAACAATGTAGGAGGGCTCCCTTCTCCACATCCTCTCCAGCAATTGCTGTTTCTTGCCTTGTCAATTTTTGCCATTCTAACTGGCGTAAGGTGGTATCTCAGAGTGGTTTTGATTTGAATTTCCCTGATGGCTAATGATTTTGAACATTTTTTCATGTGTCTGTTAGCCATTTGTATGTCTTCATTGGAAAAGTGTCTGTTCATATCTTCTGCCCATTTTTTGATTTGTTTATTTGTTTCTCGCGTATTGAGTTTGAGAAGTTCTTTGTAGATCTTGGATACCAGTCTTTTATCTGTAGTGTCATTTGCAAATATATTCTCCTATTCCGTGGGCTGCCTCTTAGTTTTTTTGACTGTTTCCTTGGCTGTGCAGAAGCTTTTTATCTTGATGAAGTCCCACAAGTTCATTTTATCTTTTGTTTCTCTTGCCTTTGGAGATGTGTCATGAAAAAGGTTGCTGTGGCCCATATCGTAGAGGTTGCTGCCTATGTTCTCCTCTAGGATTTTGATGGATTCCTGTCTCACATCGAGGTCTTTCATCCATTTGGAGTTTATCTTTGTGTATGGTGTGAGAGAGTGGTCAAGTTTCATTCTTGTGCATGTAGCTGTCCAATTTTCCCAGCACCATTTATTGAAGAGACTGTCTTTTTTTCCACTGGATGTTTTTTCCTGCTTTATCAAAGATTAGTTGCCCAAACAGCCGAGGTTCCATTTCTGGGTTCTCTATTCTGTTCCATTGGTCTATGTGTCTGTTTTTGTGCCAGTACCATGCTGTCTTTGTGATCACAGCTTTGTAGTACAGCTCGAAATCCAGCATTGTGATGCCCCCAGCAATCTACACTTCCAATGCTATCCTGATCAAAATACCAATGACATTTTTCAAAGAACTGAAACAAACAGCCCTTAAATTTGTGTGGAACAAGAAAAGGCCCCGAATCACCAAGGAATTGTTGAAAAGGAAAAAGAAAGCTGGGGGCATACATATTTATAATTGTCACATCCACTTGTTCGATACATCCTTTAAGAATAATATAGTGCCCTTTGGTGTCTCTAACTATAGTCTTTAGTTTAAAATCCAATCTGTCTGATATGAGAATTGCTACCCCAGCCTTCTTTTGAGGTCCATTGGAATGAAAGATGGTATTCCATCCCTTTGCTTTCAGTCTGGATGTATCTTTAGGTTAAAAATGAGTCTCTTGTAGACAGCAAATGGATGGGTCATGTCTTTTTATCCAATCTGCAACCCTGTGGCACTTTATGGGAGCATTTAGGCAATTTACATTGAGAGTGATTATTGAGAGATATGATTTTAATGATGCCATGTTGCCAGTACAGTCTTTGTTTTGATTGATTGTGACTTTCTATTCTGTATCAGTCTTGGGGCCTTTTTACTCTTATAGAAACCCCCTTAATATTTCCTGTAGGACTGGTTTCATGGTTACGAAATTGGTGAGTGACTGGCGATTCTGGAAGGTCCTTATCTCTCCATCAATTCTGAATGACAGCCTTGCTGGATAAAGGATCCTTGGCTGCATGTTTTTCTCTGAAAGAACTTTAAAAATTCCCCCCGAACCCTTTCTCTCATTCCAGGTCTGTGTAGGCAGGTCTGTCGTAACCCTGATACCTTTTCCTTGGTACGTGAGCAATTTCTTTGCCCTGGCTGCTTTCAATACTGTATCCTTGGATCTAATATTTGCGAATTGCACTATGACGTGACGTGGCGTAGGTTTGTCGTGGTTGAGCTTAGGAGGGGTTCTTGCTGCCTCTTGGACACGAATGTTTTTTTCCCTTGCTAGATTAGGGAAGTTTTCACCTACAATTTGTTCAAATATCTCTTCTAGACCTCTGTTTTCTCCACCCCCTCGGGGATGCCGATGATTCTGACATTGGAATGTTTCATTGAGTCAGTAATCTCCCATAACCTACATTCTTGAGATTGGATTTTTTTGAGCCCGGATTCTATTTTAGCTTTCTCTTCTACTAACCCATCCTCCAATTCACCGATACGTTCTGCCTCATTCTCCCTGGCCGTCAGAGCATCTAGTTTTGACTGCATTTGATTCATAGTATTTTTAATTTCTGCCAGATATGCTCTCATTTCTGCCCTTAGATATTCTATATTCTCGTTAACATTTTCGTTAATACTTTTTTCAAGTCTGCACATCATCTTGACCATTGTTACTCTGAATTCCATTTCTGATAATTTGGTTATATCCATATCCATTAGTTCTGTGGCAGAGGCGACAGACTCATTGTCTTTTCTTTGCTGGGGGGTATTTCTCCTTCTCATCATTCTGATGAGGAGAGGTTGCAGGGTTGTCTGGAGCCCAAATTATTGACCAGGACCCATGCAGTGTGCATTTGTTTTATAGGGATCTTAGGGATGTGGGCTTCTTAATTTTTCAGCCTGCCTTCTGGGGGAGGGGCCTGCCATGCCAATACTCATGCAACCCTGTTTGGGTAGAGTCTCCATGTCCCCTGTGGGGGGGAGTGGGGATGGGCAAACTGTGAGCCAGTATTTCCAGGCTTTTTTCCTCTGGCAGCTTTCCCTGGCGGTTTGCTGTGCCTCTTCTGAGAGTCAGAGCAGCAGTAGATGAATCCCAGCCTCTGTATCAGAACAGAGGGTTTGTAATCCGCTCTCCACTGGGCTCTTCTGGCCACTTTAACTCTGTTTCTGTTGGTGCTGCTAAACCCTACAGCATCCCGGGATGTGAGCCCCACACCCGGCATCTCAGCCCTCACTTCCAGGGCTGGCACATCTCTGTCCTTTGTGTTTCTAACACCGTCAGCCGCCCCCACACATTCTGGAGCTCCGTTTCAGTGTGGTTCGCGCACTCCGGAGCTCTGGTTTTCAGACTGGTTGCATGCGAACCTGGCTCACGGTCTCAGTCTGCTCTCTTGCGGGTGCCGGTCTGCAAGTCACCCTGCTCCCCAGTGCAGGTGGCTACCATTTCATGTTGCCCGAACGCGGCAGCTCCCTCCCCCTTCCGTTTATCTTCCGATATCTGTGCACGTATTCACAGCTCCCCGCTTTGTTCCTCAATACTCAGCGCTGGAGATGTTCATTTGTAGAGATCCAGATGTATCTTCCTGCATCTCAGGCTGATTCTGTGGGTGTTCAGGATGGTCTGGTACCTATCCAGGTCGACTCAGGGTACCTGCTGAAAAAGGGGACCCCTACTCCTCTGCCATCTTAACTCCCCCTCCTCCAAAGATGACTTTCATTTTGATTTTCTGAATCCCTTCCTGGCCAATATTATGTCTCACTATAATGAAGCACCTAATACTGGAACATAATGTCTTCAAAGGCTTGTTCTCTGATATCATGGAGATCTAGGTTTGAGTCCTCTATCTGTCATTTACGGGTTATAAGATATTAAGCAAGTTACTTAATCATCATAAACACAGTTTTCACATCTGAAAAATGGGAGATGATAATAGTACCTCCCCCACAGGACTGTATGAGGAAAATTTTAAAAGAAAGAATATTTATGTAAGCTAAATTGCAGTTTGTCTATATATAATAAGTACTCCTTAAATGCTAATTAAAAAGAACTGATAGCATCCATGTGGTTGATATTTCCATTCTATGTGTTTATGGCACATTTCCTTCAAGGCAAATGAGGCTCACTGTTTAGTAGTTATAGCTTTAAATAGGCAACAGTTTTTGTGGTTTTTTTGAGGGGAAGAGGTCTCATTTTGAACTCAGCTGGGTTTTTTTTTTCTTTTTCTCCATTAAGTGTCAAGAAGGTCTTGTTTGGGGGCACCTGGCTGGCTCAGTTGGTAGAGCACATGTCTCTTAAACTAGAGGTCATGAGTTCAAGCCCCACATTGGGTGTAGAGATAGTTAAAAATAAAATCTTTAAAAAAAAGAGAAGGTCATTGTCTGATAGTAAACTTCTCCTATTAAAACTCTTTTTTGAAATCACATTTTGAAACATTCAAAAGTGGCTTTTTCATGATTTCTTGAAAAACTGATTGCCGCTGATTGATAGAGATCATTCTTTTGCTATGAAGACAAACTACAGGTGTTTTCTTTAGTAGTAATGCAAACAAGATGAAAAATATCACTATAACCTTATAGCATTTTGGTAATATTTTATATCTATTTCTTAAAATTTGTAATAAACATATGGAGGCTACAGTTCTTGGTTTTGTTGGGTGACATTAACTATAGCTTATAGCCCAAGCATTACCTTTGATTTTTACTACTCTTCAGTCCTTAAGTTTGACACTTATTGTGAAAAACAGTATTTACTTCAGTGAGCCAAGTTTTCATGCTTCATTTTAATTCTCACCTTTAATGTGCAATTTTATTTTGAATCCCATTACGTTGAGGTCATGTAATATATTATCCAATATTTCACTTAAGTGACCCAAAATTCAACATATATTCCTGTTATAGCCATGAAAGCAAAATAAAAAGAAATGACTGAATGAGACCTACAAAACTTCATGCTACTGAAGATTTAGTAAAGTTTAATGGACAAAATTGGCTGTCTTCCTCTAATCTAGTTGAGATCAATCAAACAAAAGTTGTGTTTGACTTCTATATAATTCCAATTAGCCTCATAATCACATTTTGGAGTCAGAGTGAATACATGAGCAAGGTAGGTCATCATATTAAAAACTTCTATTCAATTCATTTTTAAATATTAAAGACATACTTATTCTGCAGGAAAATATCCATTTTCTACTTGTATTTTTAAGATCATATTTGCTGAGATTTAGATTTGTTAGGGGATAGGAAAAAAAGAGCTGAAAGCCCACATTTCAGTTTTTCTACACATTTATACAGGAGCAACAAATATGTATTGTTTCCTTTATGTGGGCATTTCCCAGACCCACTCCAGGATCTCTGGACTCTCTCACTTGAGACCTTACTTATGGAAGATGGATCTTTGCTCTTACTTTCTCGGGCTCTGGCAAGCTCTAGAAAATAGTAAAGAAATGAATTTTACATGCTAGAAACTCTTTCACGCATTTAGCCTGCACGCAATCACTCTACCAATTCTGCTGAGATTTCACAGATTTAAATAAAAGCCAGTGTTACTTCCCTGATATGTGGAGGTGGGGAAACCAGCCACTGTAGAAATGGGAAAACACATCTTTTTCCTAAGCAAAGAGAATTTGTCAAGAGAGTCACTAGTCAGTACCAAGATATTTGATCCGAATTTGCAATAACCTCTGTTGTCATCCAGATACCCAGTAGTGACTCAAATTTATAATAATAAACACTTATATTTGTCTAGATAGGGTTTACTGTTTATAAAGCTGTTTCACATTCCTTATTTCCTCTGGTGTTCAACAATAAAACCTATGAGCATTAGGTGTACAGAAGAAAGCTAAACTATCCAGGCAATTAGGCAAGAAAATAAAATAATAGGCATAAAAGTGGAGAAGAGGAAATAAAACTATATTTGCAAATGCCACTATCTTGTATATAGAAAATCCTAAGGAATCCACTAAAATACTGTTAGAATTAATAAACAAGTCCAGCAATGTTATAAGATACAAGATCAATATACAAAGTATAATTGTATTTCTATATACTTGCAATGAAGAATCCAAAAACAAATTTAAGAAAATTCTATTTATAATAGCATCAAAAAATACAAAACACTTAAGGATGAATTTAACAAAAGAAGTGTAAAACTAAATCTCTAAAAACTACAAAATATTACTGAAAGAAATTTAAAAAGAAATAAATTCCATTTTCATTGATTGGAATACTTTACACTGTTAAGATAGTAATACTCTCCAATTCATAGATTTAATGTAATACTCATAAAAATCCTTGCTGGCATCTTTTTTTGCAGAAATTAATAAGTTTATCCTAAAATTCATATGGAATTTCAAGATATCTAGAACAGCCAAGCCGATATTGGAAAAGTAGAACAAAGTTGGAGGACTCACTTCCTAATTTCAAAATTTGCCGTGAAACTACAGTTGATAAAAAGAATGTGATGTTGGCATAAATATAGGCATATAGATCAATGGAATAGAATTGAGAGTCCAGAAACTCCTGCATTTATGGTCAATTGTTATTTGACAATGGTGCCAAAATATTTATTGGGGAAAGAATAGCTTTTTTAACAATCATTGCTGGGACAACGGGATATTCACACTCAAAAGAATGAAATTGAACTCCCTCCTCATACTATACTCAAAATTAACTCAAAACCAATCATTGATCTAAATGTTAGAGATAAATTTTTTAAAAAAAATTCTTAGAGGAAAACATGGAAGTAACTCTTTATGTCTTTTGGTTAGGCAAAGCACAAGTGACATTTTAGATGTGACACTAAAAATGTAAGTACCAAAGGAAAAATTTGACACATTGGACTTCATTGAAGTTAAAAACTTTTGTGATTCAAAGTATACCATAAAGAAAGTGAAAAGGCCACCTGTGGAATGGAAGAAACATATTTGCAAATCATATATCTGATAAGGGGCATGTGTCAAACATATAAAAAGAACACTTATAACTCAATATTAAAAAGAAAAATAGCACAATTTTTAAAAAGCACAAGGGATCTGAATAGAAGTTTCTCAAAAAAAGATATACAAATGGCCGCTAAGCACATGAAAAGATGCTCAGTGTTACTAGTCATTAGTGAAATGCAAACTAAAATCATAACGAGATATCACTTAACATCCACTAACATGGCTATAATAATGAGAAAGGAAGGAAGGAAAGAAGGAAGGGAGGGGCGAAGGGTGGGAAGGAAGAAAATAACAAGTTTTAGTTGGGATGTAGAGCAATTGGAACATTCACATTGCTGGCGAAAATGCAAAATGGTGCAGCTGCTATGGAAAACAGTTTGGTGCTTCCTCAAAGTCTTAGACACAGAATTACCATACGACCCAGCAATTTCACTCCTAGATATATACCCAAAAGAACAAAAACAATATTCAAACAAATATCTTTACAGTGATATTCTGAGTAGCCTTGTTCATAGCAGCCAAAGTCTGGAAACAACCCAAATATCTATCAACTAATAAATGGATTTTTTAAAATGTGGTTTATCCATATAAAAGAATATTATTTAACCATGAAAAAGAATGAAGTTCTGATGCATGCTACAACATAGACCAACCTTGAAAACAAGCTAACTTAAAGAAGCTAGCCACAAAAGGCCACGTATTATATGATCAAATTTATATGACATGTCCAAACCAGACAAATCTATAGAGACAGAAACTAGATTAGTAGTTTCCAGGGACTGAAGAGGGGAATGCAGGGGGGTGACTGCTTAATAGATACAGAGTTTGTTTTGGGGGTTATAAAAGTATTCTAAAATTGATTTTAGTGATGGTTAATGATAGTGAATAGTAAATCTGCAAATATGGTAGTGGTCTTGGGAACCCCTGACACAGCAGTAACTATGGTGGAGGTCACTAGAATGACCCTGATCCACTGAAATATGCCTACAGTGCTATTTGGGAAAAAGAAAGAGAGAGGGGTGGGGGATGGCAAAACCTTGGTGCCTGGGTGGTTATGGAGCTAAACTGCTGTCTTTGATGAGAGGTAAAGTTACCTGTGGATTTCAAAATGATAGAGAGTTGTCTTCCTGGATCCCCTAGATGCTTTAGGCCTTGCTAGCTAAAATGAGGTGATGCCTTTGGTTTGTGTTTTTCTCCAGGTATGAGAAGAAAGACCCCAGAAATTCCCCAGAAATGGGCTCTGGGTGGGGAAAAGTAAGAAAAAGTAGTTTGTAGCTGTTCTTTTTGCCAGGTGGCAGGGGACATAATTGAAAAAATCCTTAAGTTGGGCTTTGAGTGGACCAAAAATATTAAAGATCTGCATTGCTCCCTCTTCCAAGTAGGATGAAAAAGTTTACATCAGTTCACAGGGCTGGAGCAAAGCTTTAGCTACCACATCTGAAGGCTTTGCTGCTACCTAAGAAAAGCCACTGGCTTTTGGAATCCTGAATTCTCAGATCTTAATTTCCTGGATCTGACTCTGAACTGAAACCTTTTACAGTCTACTATGGCCTATTTTCATCTCAGCAAGATATGTGCTGAAATGAAAGCAGGCATGGGCTCAATGAACAGAACCCAGTCTCTTGGACCTTTATGGATTTAGGGTACCCCTCTCTGAGCCCATAAATGATGACAACATCATGGATGCTGGCTGGACTGGCTGGGTCATTTGCAAATGCCCATGGAAAGGGCTTGTTCTCCGATGGGACCATATGAAATTGAGCTGCCCATAGGCTTTATGTTCCTGACACGGGCTAACTACATTTCTAAGTTGTGATTCCTGAGAAAGCTGCAAGTCACGGGAGGGCACATTACCAGCACTGTGACCCTTGCACCTACTCCTGACAGACTGGACTTTCATTCCCAGCTCAGGGAGACCTCATGTTGTTGACTTGTGTTCTTTGGCCTTCTGGATTAGTTGCAGTGTGCAACAACAGACTGATAGCCTGATGCCACTTCCTTCACCTTTTCCCTCATAAATATACCTTAGCAAGACAGTTTAATTATTAAAGGTTGCTGTCCCCCAAAATAGATTGATTTTTTTCTTGGCTGCTCACTGGATAAATGATTAGGAGAAAAACAGATTGGGGGCTGGTGGGAGTTAGGTAATCTTATTTTGAAAAACAAAATTAAAAATTCAAGATTTTATCAGGACCATCTTCTGAACATGAGGTGTCTTTCTAGTTAAAGTATATGAACATGTTTTTCTATAAACATGATTATGTCTTTCTTGCATACAACCCTTCCCAATGAAAGGTCTGTATGAGATTTATGGGATAACTTTAAAAAATCATACAGTTAGGGGGTGCCTGAGTGGCTTAGTCAGTTAAGCATCTGCTTTCTACTCAGGTCATGATCTCAGAGTCCTGGGAATGTGCCCTGCATCAAGCCTGCTTCTCCTTCTCCCTCTGCTCATGCTTTCTCTCGTGCTCTCTCTCTCTCATGCTTTCTCTCAATTAAATAAATAAAATCCTTAAAAAATTTAAAAATCATAAAGTTATGAATACTGAATGGATCACACTGATTTTATAACAGAAGAAAAACAAAACCCAGCACCTGGGAAGGCATTGGGGAGGGAGAAGGACACTAATGATATTTGTTTTTCAAAACTCCTCCTAAAAACTCTCCCCTCTTCCCAAAGAAAACCACTCCATGCTGCCTTCTCAAAGCGCTGCAAGTGCTTGGAATTCAAACTGATGTGACAGAGCCTACTGTCACACGAAACTGTGGACAGTGCCGACTATGAGACCGACTGAAAGGGCTCCTGCAATTTCCACGCAGAACACCTCCATGTGTAGGCCATGCTTATGAGGCAGATAAACCGTTGTCACAGACAAGCAAAACTGTTGGGAACTGATGGCCTTTTAGGAAGTTCCTCTGAAACCAATGACTGAACTGATTTTTTTGGGGACTTAATGAAGAATTCTAGCATGGAAAACCCCACATGGGGTCACAGTAGGGCTCTGTTTACCTGTTACTGCCTGATTAAAGTATGTCCTGCTTGGGGTACCCAACCAATGCAATCTTGTTGTTCCCAGAAGGACCATATATATTCTCTGGGGTTGTATTTATGTGTGCATCCTGGCTATCATCATGCTGCCTTGGCCCTGGAAGAATTTCATTAAAACTTTTATGCATTAAAACAGCTTCAATTTACCTGCAACATTTGTGCTATAACTGATGGATACCTCAGACCAAGTAAAAAAATAATGATAATATGGAAACTTAAGGAGAGAACTACCAGCTTTCTAAGATAGACCTTTATGGTTAATGGGATTTGTTTTAACTGCCTTAATCTAGGCTACTGGAGGGTATCACTGAGGTACCTATGTGTACTGACCACAATTAAAACCTTTGGCAGTGTACCTATGTGACTGACCACAATTAAAACCTTTGCTACTGAGTCTGTAATGAGCTTCTCTAGTAGAAAACACTTCACATGGATTATCTCAACTGTTTTGCTAGGGGAATTAGTTCCGTCTATGCAGCATCATGGGGACAAGATTCTTGGGAGCTTGTGCTTGATTTCCTTTGGGTTTCATCCCATATGTCTTTTTCCTTTGTTAGATTTCCTTTGTGTCCACTCACTGCAGTAAACTGTAACCATAGATATAATGACTTGAGAACTGTGAGTCTTTCTAGACAATCACTGGACCTGGCGGTAGTTCTGGAGACCACCCAAACAAGAGACAAATAAAGTAATTCTCCCCATTTTCATGGATGACAAAATAGAGGCTCAGCTCTACTTCCATCATCAGCAGACTCAAGGTTTGGAGTTGCTACAGGAGCTCACATCTGACTCTATAAATCCCGTGTACTTCTCACTGTACCCCAAATACTTTATTAATTCTAAAGATGTCAAGAATTCCATATAAGGTTATATGTATATCTTTCATTGCTCTATTGCTACTATTTAAATGCTAAATTTTCCTTTTTCTATCTTTGTCCTTCAGGAGATAAGACCACCAGTAGGACCTTCAGAGGTAGGCTTATTATTAGTAGGTAGGAAGGAAACTAACATCCCCTGACTACTGTATACCAATAGTTGCATTGCTACTCACAATAAATATCTCCATGGTAGATACTGTGATTTCTATTTTGTAGTTTGAGAAACTGAGAATAAGAAAAAATAAGTAAACTGCCTAAGGTCGTATTCCTGATAAGTACTGGAGCTGAAACCTGCATCTAAGTCTGTGTGACCCTCATGATTGTGCTCTTAACAACTATACTGAGTCACTACTTTTCAAGCAACAGCAATGGTTTTGAAACACCGTAATATAAACAACAGTGAAACACTAATTTTGGCCTAACAAATTTGCAGTGTTATAATCCCAGGAGCCATCAATCTTGGCCATAAAACAATGAAAGACTCAGACTCATCAACTGCTAGAAGAGAACTCCTTTGCTACACTGGAGGACAATTTGTCAATATGATGATCATGCTTTTAATCAAGTATAAGACAAATGTTAGTCTGTTTGATGTTATCTCGTAGTTTCCTTAAGCTACCTTTACTCTTTCATTCCTTTTTTGTTGTTGTTGTTTTGATTGGATGAGTTCTTCTGCTCTGAGTTTACTTAGTCTTTCTTCTGCTTCATCTAGTCTGCTATTGAGCTCTTCTACTGTTTTTTGTTTTTTGGTTTTTTTTAGTTTAGTTATGGTATACCTCAGCTCTCCTTCTATTTGGTATATTCTTATATTTTCTGTCTCACTGTTGAAATTCTTACTATGTTCACCCATTCTTCTCCCACACTTGGCAAGCATCTTTATGACCATTATTTTGAAATCTTTATGTGGTTAATCACTTAAGTTTGTTTTACTAAGTTCTTTTTCTGAGGTTTTATCTTGTTCTTTAGTTTGGAATATATTCCTCTGTTTCTTCATTTTCCTTGATTCTCTGTATTGGTTTTTATGCATTGGATAAAACAGCCGCCTCTCCCATACTTGAAGAAGTGGTCTTGTATAGGAGATGGATCTTATTGTTCAACCCTGCCATAACTAGGCCAAAGCCCCAGGACATGCAAATAGGCCTCTTTCACAGAAGACTGAGGTTGTGTTTCAGTCCACATCTGCATTGTGCCCTGCGGATGCTAGTCTGCCAAGAACCATCTCTCCAATTTTTATAGTCACATAGGACACAGGAATGCAAGCCCCTCTGACCTCCAGAGCCAGATGATCAAAGCACATAACCTGGATCACAAGATGTAAACAGCCACAAAAACTGGATCACTAGATGTAAAAATGTGTTCACCAGATGTGTGTAGAAGCTCCCCTCTGAGAGATACTGGTGCTTTGGAATGAGGCAGAGAGAGAGTACAAAATATCACCCACTGGCTGGATCAAAGTAGAGGTGGTGTGCAAAGGTGACACCTGCCCAAAAAAAGGGGAAAAAAGAAAGAAAAGGAAAGGAAAGAAAACAAAAAGGAAAGACAGCAAAAAAGAAAAGAAAAAAAATGGAACAAGAAAAAAGGTGGCACCTCTCAGCTTTAGCAAGGCCAGGAAAAGCGTGGAAAATAGTGTCTGCTGGAGCACAAGATGCTGGAACACAAAGATGGCACCTACTGGAAAAGAAAAAAAAAGGAGAAAAAGATGGCATCTGCCAGCTTTAGCAAGGAAGAGAGAGAGCAGGAAGATGGCACCCACAAGCCTCTGTCCCCAGATAGTATCCCAGCAGGCCCCTGCCCCTCAGACCAAAGCTTTAAAATTAGCAAGTAAGTTTGTTTCACATAACTCCAGGGACTTTTCTAAGTGCTTCTGTTCTACATCTTGGGGTGAATCTATACAAGAGCCCTTTAAGAACCACAGTTCACCACAGCCCAGTAGGTCTTGTTGGCCTTCAAAACCCTATTGGTCTTCAAAGCCAGATGTTTTGAGGGCTCATCTCTGAGATGCTGGTATTCAAAGTTGGGTGCCTAGTGTAGGGTACAAACCCTTTGCTCCTCAAGGAGAAGCTTAGGGTTTTGAGGTCCCTCCTGATTGTGGGTCACCATGCCAGGGTGAGGTTTGTGATGGCATTGTGTCTCAGCCTTTCCTATCCCCTTTGATGTGGATTTTTTTCTCCTTCTGCTCAATGTGTATGAGTTGTTCATCTTGTTTCATTCTTCAGAGGAGATTGCTTTCTGTAGATTCAGTGTGTTGGTGGGAGGACATGAGTTCAGACTCCTCATACCTCACCTACTCCTCCCCCTTTTTTCTTAAAGATGCATAAATTTATTTTTCCCAAGATTTTATTTAAATTCCAGTTAGTTAACATACAGTATAATATTAGTTTCAGGTGTGTAGGATTTAGTGATTCATCACTTATACCCAGTGCTCATCACAAGTGCCCTCCTTAATCCCCATCACCCATTTAACTCATCCCCCTGCCCATCTCCCCTCTAGTAAACCTCAGTTTGTTCTCTGTAGTTAAGAGTCTGTTTTCTGGTTTGTCTCTCTCTCCCCACCGCATGTTTATCTGTTTGGTTTCTTAAACTCTACAAATCAGTGAAATCATATGGTATTCGTCTTTCTCTGACTGACTTATTTCACTTAACATAATACTCTCTGGCTCTATCCATGTCATTATAAATGAAGATGCATACATTTATTTCAGCTTTGAAAATGTTTAACAACTTATTGATGTCAGGCAAATAAATTCTTAATATATTAACTCTAGAAACCTGAAAGTCCTAGGAATTAAATTTTAAAGGACTTAGAAAGAATATCTTGTAAGAGGTTTTAATATTACATTCTTCATTAAACTGAGATTTTTGGTATTATTTCACCCTGGCCCATTGCCTTGATAAATTAGCAGTAGCACATGAAATCATGGATAGATGAGAGATTAATATTCACATTTTTGCAAATATAACAAATAACACGTATTTCCTATTTGATGGACCAACAATTTCTTCTGCAATTCTTTGGTGCATTATAATAAGCCTTTGGACTCCCCATTTTCCCCCACTCAAAGGGGACCCATTCCTGCCTTTGTCCTAACACCTCTGAGAACTTATCAAGACTTAAAACACTAGCCAAATTATCACTGCAGACTCCTTGTGTGGATGCAGATAAAAATGTCTCAGAAAGGTCATTTATACTGTTTTCTTCTTTCGCATATCAAATCTTTACTTGGCTGGTGAAAGGCAGGTAGAAATGGGTTAAAAATCTTAGAACTCATGATAATTTTGCCTGGAAATCAATTAAGATTGTTGCCATTAAGCATGACAGAAGAGCTAAGCATGACAGAAGAGCCCAGACCAGTAGTCTTTTCCAAAATGATGACAGTAAAGGTATGAAGAAGAAACAAAAGCCATTCTAGAGTATGAAACTTAAAGCCAGGTGCAGTACACCCTGCGAGCCTAGCACACAAGGCTACTAGGTGCTGGCAGTCCTGGGTGACACTGAACTCCCACTCCAGGTATGTGTTGGTCCCCATCTGTGGTCTCTCAAAGCATCTCTGTGAAGGTCAAGAGTGCCACCACACAGCCCCAGCTGAAACCTTGGCGGGTGCTATGTATCTCCTACATCATTTGTTCCACCATCTTGATGTGGTTCCTGAAACAGCCATGGTAGGAGGACAATAAGGGCCGGTTGAGCCCTTGTAGGCTGCCACAGAGCATGGGGAAGTGGCCTCAGGCATGAACCACAGCTATGGGCATGGACCATTGCCTCACATGGTGGCCACAGGCATGGATGGTTCTATGTGATGGTACCAGGCCCTTGGACATAATACTCCAGGTAGTTGGTCAGTAGCCATGCCATGTGCTCCATCAGTGCATCCACCCTGGCCCCACTATTCTTGTTTATTTAATTTTTCATATGAACTTTAGATTCAACTTTCTAGTTCCAAGTTGGGAAAAAATAACTGTTGGTATTTTTTTGTAATTATAATAGATTTATAAATTGGCTTAGTATAAACTAAGTTGAATTGAACCATTTCTATGGCATGTTTCAGTCTTATTCATGTTTACTTTTGTATCTTTTAGGAGTGTTTAAAGTGAATTTTCTTCAAGAATATTTAGTCCATTTCATTTTCTTAGGTAATTTATCTTCTTTGTAATTGTAAATTAGTTTATTCTTTCATTTTTTGCATTCTAACTAGTTTCTATTTGTATATATGAAAGTTTTTTAAAAATTTATTCACTTTGTTCTATTGTTTATGGGTGTTATCTATTACATTATCTTTGGTTTTCCAGGTATACAAACAAAAACATTAATAATGGTGATACTTTCACCTTTTTGTTTCTGAATTTAATATGTCTGATTCTCTTTACTGGTTGGATTTAATTGTGTTGGGTAACGACTTCAGTACAGTCAGAGTTCAGTAGGGATGGTGGACATCCTGTTCTTAGTCTTCAGTGGGAATTGTCTTTAGTGTGTCTTCATTAAGAATGAAACTTGCCTTTTCAACCGCAGCTGCATGAAATTACAGTACGGAAGTAACCATCAGTTCCTATTTTACTGAGTGTTTTATTTTAAATTTTTAAATTCAGGAATGGTGTTGAATTTTGTCAAATGCCTTTTTTCCTTCTATGGAAGTGATTATATAATCTTTTCTCTCTTTCAGTTTGTTGGCATGATGAATTACTTTATGAGATTTTCTATGTTTATTTTACTGTTTTTACTCTTGACTTTTGGATGGAACCATCTCTTCATTGTTTTTCTTATTATTGTAAGCATTTGAAGCTCTGAATTTTCTCCAATATCTGTTTTAGCAATATTTCATAGATTATTAAATATGGTGTTTTTGTTTTCACAATTTTCTCGAGATTCTACAACTTCTGTTTGTATTTCTCCTTTGACCTAAGAATTATATGAGAGAGAGGTATGTGCACCAATTTATAGGTAGAAGAGGAGTCTTTTGTTTTTTGACTTTGTTTTTAATTTCTAATTTTATGGTATGTTAATAAAATATTTGTATCATTTGTATTGTTTAAGAATTTATTTATGTAGTCTTTGTGAAAAAAAAATATAGGGCCAGTTTTCCTGGAGCATCTGTGGACAATTGAAAAGAAGATATACTTAATATTATTGAACTTCTGAGTTCAGTATATAGCAATCAAAATTACCTCAATTATGCTCTTTGGGTATCTTATATTTTTACTTATGTCTACTTGCTGTCTTAGACTTAATTTGATGAATTGAAGTCTTCTAATATTAGAGTATTTCTGTTACACTTGTAATCGTCTTCCTTGTACAATGTATACTTATTGATGATTTTTGAGATCTTGTAACTTGAGGACTCCTTACATTCCCATTCTTTCCTGCAATGCCCGTGCTGTCTTCTTATGGAGCTTCCTCTATGGCTTTGCTGGTTTCAGCTACTTTATGTGGAATTACATGTTGTTTGGAATTTTCAGATTT
Source organism: Ursus americanus (assembly GCF_024610735.1). Lineage (NCBI taxonomy): Eukaryota > Metazoa > Chordata > Mammalia > Carnivora > Ursidae > Ursus > Ursus americanus. Next base: position 34,131,461 of record NC_142164.1, on the reverse strand, counting down.
CTTCTGTTTCCTAGATTCACTGGAAATATAGTTTACAAATGTTTTTCCTGATTTTCATTTTTGCCTTGTCTTGTTTCAAGGAGATATGGGAGAGAGATTGAGAGCCAAGATATCATGTTTTACTATAAGAATCCTATATTTGATCATTACCATTTAGCTAAATAGAAAACTAAGGCACAGAGAAATTAATAATTTGCGCAACACTACATGACTAGTATGTGCCTCTGGGGATTAGGACCTTGGCTTGTGTCCAGGCTATTTATTCATTTTCACCATATAGCTTCCCACACAGACCACACCTACCCCTATCCAAGTTTTAAGGTAGGCCTGAAATATACCTCCTTGTTTATTTTTAAATTTGTTTTTATGGATGTTTTAATTCCAGTATAGTTAGCATACAGTGTTATATTGTTTCAGGTATACAACATAGTGATTCAACAATTCTATACATTACTCAGTGCTCACCACAATAAGTGTACTCTTTAATCCCCATCATCTATTTCACCCATCCCCCCACCTGCCTCCCCTCTGATAACCATCAGTTTGTTCTCTATAGTTAAGGGTCTGTTTCTTGGTTTGTCTCTTTTTTCTTTGTTTTGTTCTTAAATTCCACATACAAGCAAAATCATATGGAACTTTCTTTCTCTGACTTATTTGTTAACATTATACCCTCTAGATCCATCTGTATTATTGCAAATGACAAGATTTCATTTTCTTTTTTTTATGGCTGAGGGCTATTCCATTACACACACACACACACACACACACACACACACACACCCCACATCTCTGGATGGAAACTCAGGATGCTTCCATATCTTGGCTATTGTAAATAATACTGTAATGAACACAGGGCTGCATATATCTTTTCAAATGATTGTTTTCATTTTAGGGGGGTAAATACCCAGTAGTGGAATGACTAGGTCTTATGGTAATTCTATTTTTAATTTTTTGAAGAACCTCCATACTGGTTTTCACAGTGGCTACACCAGCTTGCATTTCCACCAACAGTGCACAAGTGTTCCTTTTTCTCTACATCTTCTCTTCTTCTCCCATTTGTGTGATGTCTTTTTGTTTTGTTGGTTTCCTTTGTTGTACAAAAAAATTTTATTTTGATGTCATCCCAATAGTTTAATTCTGCTTTTGTTTCCCTTGCCTCAGGAGACGTATCTAGAAAAATGTTTCTATGGCTCATGTCAAAGAAATTACTGCCTATGTTTCCTTTTAGGAATTTTAAGGTTTCAGGTCTCATATTTAGGTCCTTAATCCATTTTGAGTTTAATTTTGTGTATGGTATAAGAATGGGATCTAGTTTCATTCTTTTGCATGTAGCTGTCCAGTATTCCCACTACCATCTTTTGAAGCAACTGTCTTTTTCCCACTGTTACATTCCTGCCTCCTTTGTCATAGATTAATTGACCATATAATTGTAGGTTTCTTTCTGGGATTTCTATTCTGTTCCACTGATCTATGTGTCTGTTTTTCTGCCAGTACCATATCATTTTGATTACTACAGCTTTGTAGTATATCTTGAAATCTGGAATTGTGATACCTTCAGCTTTGTTATTCAATTTCAAGATTGTTTTGACTGAGGTCTTTTGTGCTTCCATACAAATTTAGGATTGTTCGTTCTAGCTCTGTGAAAAATGTTGTTGATATATTGATAAGGATTTCATTAGATATGTAGATTGACTTGGGTAATATGGACATTTTAGCAATATTTGTTCTCCCAATCTATGAGGTATATTTGTGCTCGTAGATTGGGAGTACAAATACACCTCTTTGTTTTTGATGCACCATTTTGAACTCTTTAATCTACATGTCATTTTTGGACACTGGGAAGCCCTCTTTAGGCATATCATACTTCACATTTGCTCCTGGGGTTTCAACCTCACCTGATTTGGGCTAAATAAATCTTGCATTTACTTTGTGAAATGTACCTTGTACATTGAAACAATTCCTTTATTTCACATGCTTTTCCTGATAAAGTACACTACTCAGCTTCCCTAAAGTAGCTGATTATTGAGATAATTTTCTCTAGGTTAGTGCTGAGATGGTGGCCAGATGACAAAGAATGATAGAACCTAATGTGTCAGTACAGCTGTTGGTCATGGAAAATGGTAAAAAACAAAACAAACAAACAGACAAAAAAAAACCTGCAGGAAGCTGATGGTGGGGTCCTCTCTAGAAATTTGGCCTGCAGTCAGGAAATGAACTGAACTATATTTTTAAATATCAGAATATGGCAATGTTGATAATGAAGTTAGTATCTTTTAATTAGAAGTTCAGTGGTGGGGGGGTCCCTGGGTGGCACAATCAGTTAAACATCTGACTCTTGGTTTCCACTCAGGATGTGATCTCAGGGTCATGAGATCAAGCCCCACATCGGGCTCCACACTCAGCAACAAGTCTGCTTAAGATTCCTTCTCTCCCTCTCCCTGCCCTTCCTCTCCACTCATGCTCTCTCTCTCTCAAATAAATTTTTTTAAAAAATTAAAAAAAGTACAATGGGAACTCTCCCTTAATTTCAACTAGGGTGCCAGTTTAATAATATAACTTTAAAAATGATATATTTTTAGAAGGCAATTTTTTTTTGATACAACGGCTCATCTGATTTAGTTCCTGTGTTGACTTCTGATTTCTTAAGGAAGTTTTATGTACCTAATCAGATATAAAATTTGAAAGAGCGAAAATATCAGCATGGGGAAATAGGGTAATGTCACATAATTTTACCTAGAATTGGTGACAGTAAACTGAGTATCAAAGAAGCTGTTTTTTAGCTTTTATGTTATTTGTGAAAAATACAACCTTTTTCTTATTTTTTTATTTTAATGTTTTTAATTATATTATGTTAGTCACCATACAGTACATCCCTGGTTTCTGATATAAAGTTCGATGATTCATTAGTTGCGTATAACACCCAGTGCACCTTGCAATATGTGCCCTCCTTACTACCCATCACCAGTCTATCCCATTCCCCCACCCCCCTACCCTCTGAAGCCCTCAGTTTGTTTCTCAGAGTCCATAGTCTCTCATGCTTCATTCCCCCTTCTGATTACCCCCCTTTCTTTATCCCTTTCTTCCCCTACTGATCATCCTAGTTCTTATGTTCCATAGATGAGAGAAATCATATGATAATTGTCTTTCTCTGCTTGACTTATTTTGCTTAGCCTTATCTCCTCCAGTGCCGTCCATGTTGCAGCAAATGTTGAGAAATCGTTCTTTCTGATAGCTGAGTAATATTCCATTGTATATATGGACCACAACTTCTTAATCCAGGCATCTGTTGAAAGGCATCTCGGCTCCTTCCACGATTTAGCTATTGTGGACAATGCCGCTATGAACATTGGGGTGCATATGGCCCTTCTCTTCACTACGTCTGTATCTTGGGGGTAAATACCCAGTAGTGCAATGGCTGGGTCATAGGGTAGCTCAATTCTTAACTTTTTAAGGGACTTCCACACTGTTTTCCACAGTGGCTGTACCAACTTGCATTCCCACCAACAATGTAGGAGGGATCCCCTTACTCCACATCCTCTCCAGCAATTGTTGTTTCTTGCCTTGTCAATTTTTGCCATTCTAACAGGCGTAAGGTGGTATCTCAGAGTGGTTTTGATTTGAATTTCCCTGATGGCTAATGATTTTGAACACTTTTTCATGTGTCTGTTAGCCATTTGTATGTCATCATTGGAAAAGTGTCTGTTCATATCTTCTGCCCATTTTTTGATTTGTTTCTCACGTATTGAGTTTGAGAAGTTCTTTGTAGATCTTGGATACCAGTCTTTTATCTGTAGCGTCATTTGCAAATATATTCTCCCATTCCGTGGGCTGCCTCTTAGTTTTTTTGACTGTTTCCTTGGCTGTGCAGAAGCTTTTTATCTTGATGAAGTCTCACAAGTTCATTTTATCTTTTGTTTCTCTTGCCTTTGGGGATGTGTCATGAAAAAGGTTGCTTTGGCCGATGTCGTAGAGGTTGCTGCCTATGTTCTCCTCTAGAATTTTGATGGATTCCTGTCTCACATCGAGGTCTTTCATCCATTTGGAGTTTATTTTTGTGTATGGTGTGAGATAGTGGTCAAGTTTCATTCTTTTGCATGTAGCTGTCCAATTTTCCCGGCACCATTTATTGAAGAGACTGTCTTTTTCCCATCAGATGTTTTTTCCTGCTTTATCAAAGATTAGTTGCCCAAAGAGCCGAGGGTCCATTTCTGGGCTCTCTATTCTGTTCCATTGGTCTATGTGTCTGTTTTTGTGCCAGTACCATGCTGTCTTGGTGATCACAGCTTTGTAGTACAGCTCGAAATCTGGCATTGTGATGCCCCCAGCTTTGTTTTTCCTTTTCAAAAGTTCCTTGGCGATTCGGGGCCTTTTCTGTTTCCATACAAATTTAAGGACTATTTGTTCCAGTTCTTTGAAAAATGTCATCAGTATTTGGATCGGGATAGCATTGAAAGTGTATATTGCTCTGGGTAGCATGGACATTTTAACTATGTTAATTCTTCCGATCCATGAGCATGGGATATCTTTCCATCTTTTTGTGTCTTCCTCAATGTCTTTCAAGAGTGATTTATAGTTTCTAGAATATAGGTCCTTTACGTCTCTGGTTAAGTTAATTCCAAGGTAACGTATGGTTTTTGGTGCTATTGTAAATGGGATGGATTCCCTAATTTCTCTTTCTTCTGTATCATTGTTTGTGTATAGAATTGCAACTGATTTCTGAGCACTGATTTTGTATCCTGGCACATTAGTGAATTGCTCCATAACTTCTAATAGCTTGGGAGTGGATTCTTTTGGGTTTTCCATATACAGTATCATGTCATCTGTGAAGAGAGACAGTTTGACTACTTCTTTGCCGATTTGGATACCTTTTATCCCTTTTTGTTGTCTGATTGCTATTGCAAGGACTTCTAGTACTATGTTGAATAATAGTGGCGAGAGTGGGCATCCTTGTTGTGTTCCTGATCTTAAGGGAAAGGCTTCCAGCTTGTCCCCATTGAGAATGATATTTGCTGTAGGCTTTTCATAGATGGTTTATATGAAATTGAGAAATGTGCCCTCTATCCCTACATTCTGAAGGGTTTTAATCAGGAAAGGATGCTATATCTTGTCACATGCTTTTTCTGCATCTGTTGAGAGAATCATATGATTTTTTAATTTTTCCTTCTGGATAAAATCTAAGACACCGATCAATTTGCGAATGTTGAACCATGCTTGCATCCCAGGGATGAATCCCACTTGGTCATGATGGATAATCCTTTTAATAATAGTGTTGGATTCTATTAGCCAGGATCTTGTTGAGGATATTGGCGTCCATGTTCATTAGGGAAATCGGTCTGGAATTCTCCTTTTTGATGGAGTCTTTGCCTGGTTTGGGGATCAAGGTAATATTGGCCTCATAGAATGAGTTTGGTAGCTTTCCTTCTGTTTCTACTTTTTGAAACAGCTTTAGGAGAATAGGTATTATTTCTTCTTTGAATGTTTGGTAGAATTCCCCAGGAAAACTGTCCGGGCCTGGAGTTTTGTTTTTTGGAAGCTTTTTTTTTATCACAGTTTCAATCTCTTCATAATTAATTGGCCTGTTTAAAAAATCAATTTCTTCCTGTTTCAGTCTTGGTAGTTTATAGGTTTCCAGGAAGGATTCCATCTCTTCCAGATTGCTTAGTTTATTGGCATAAAGCTGTTGATAAAAGTTTCTAATAATCCTTCCAATTTCATTAGTGTTGGTTGTGACCTCTCCTTTTTCATTCTTAATTTTATTAATTTGGGTCCTTTCTCTATTCTTTTGGATAAGTCTTGCTAGTGGTCTGTCAATTTTATTAATTCTCTCAAAGAACCAGCTTCTAGTTCTGTTGATCTGCTCTACTGTACTCCTGGTTTCTAATTCATTGATTTCTGCTCTAATCTTGGTCAACTGCTTCCTCGTGCATGGATTAGGCCTGTCCCTCTGTTGCTGTTCCACCTTCTTGAGTTGAGAATATAAAAACTGCATTTTAGATTTTTCTATTCTTTTTAGTGAGGCTTGGATGGCTATGTATTTCCCCCTTAGGACTGCCTTTGCAGTATCCCATAGGTTTTGGACCATTGTGTTTTCATTTTCGTTGGTCTCCATAAATTGTTTAAATTGATTTTTGATTTTCTGGTTTATCAAATCATTCCTGAGCAGGATGGTTCTTAGTCTCCAAGTGTTTGAGTTTCTTCCAAATTTTTCCTTGTGGTTGAGTTCCAATTTCAAAGCGTTGTGGTCTGAGAATATGCAGGGAAGAATTTCAGTCTTTGGTATCGGTTAAGACCTGTTTTGTGACCCAGAACATGGTCTATTCTTGAGAAAGTTCCATGGGCATTAGAATCAAATGAGTATTCTTTGGTTCTGGGGTGTAGTGCTCTCTATATATATGGCATTCAAAGCCCTTGTTTCTTTGTCGATTTTCTGCATGGGTGCTCTGTCTATTTCTGATAGTGGAGTGTTGAGGTCCCCTACTATTAACGTATTTTTATCTACATGTCTTTTTATTCTGGTTAAGTGTTGGCTTGTGTATCTTGCTGCTTCCCTGTTGGGGGCATGTATATTTATAATTGTCATGTCCACTTGTTGGATACATCCTTTAAGAATAATATAGTGCCCTTCTATATCTCTAACTATAGTCTTTAGTTTAAAATCCAATCTGTCTGATATAAGAATTGCTACCCCAGCTTTCTTTTGAGGTCCATTGGCATGAACGATGGTATTCCATCCCTTTACTTTCATTCTGAATGTATCTTTAGGTTCAAAATGAGTCTCTTGTAGACAGCAAATGGATGGGTCATGTCTTTTTATCCAATCTGCAACCCTGTGGCACTTTATGGGAGCATTTAGGCCATTTCCATTGAGACTGATTATTGAGAGATATGATTTTAATGATGCCATGTTGCCAGTAAAGTCTTTGTTTCTATAGATTGTGACTTTCTGTTCTGCATCACTCTTGGGGCCTTTTTACTCTTATAGAAACCCCCTTAATATCTCCTATAGGGCTGGTTTCGTGGTTACGAAATTGGTCAATGACTGGCGATTCTGGAAGGTCTTTATTTCTTCATCAATTCTGAGTGACAGCCTTGCTGGATAAAGGATCCTTGGCTGCATGTTTTTCTCTGAAAGAGCTTTAAAAATGCCCCCCCCAACCCTTTCTCTCATTCCAGGTCTGTGTAGACATATCTGACGTAATCCTGATACCTTTGCCTTGGTACATGAGAAATTTCTTTGCCCTGGCCACTTTCAATACTGTATCCTTGGATCTAATATTTGCGAATTGCGCTATGACGTGACGTGGTGTTGGTTTGTCGTGGTTGAGCTTGGGAGGGGTCCTCTCTGCCTCTTGGACATGAATGTTTGTTTCCCTTGCTAGATTAGGGAAGTTTTCGGGTACAGTTTGTTCAAATATCTCTTCTAGACCTCTGTTTTTCTCCACCCCCTCGGGGATGCCGATGATTCTGACATTGGAACGTTTCATTGAGTCAGTAATCTCCTGTAACCTACATTCTTGAGCGTGGATTTTTTTTAAGTCCAGATTCTATTTTAGCTTTTTCTTCTACTAACCCATCCTCCAATTCCCTGATACATTCTTCTGCCTCATTCACCCTGGCCGTCAGAGCATCTAGTTTTGACTGCATTTGGCCCATAGAATTTTTAATTTCTGCCAGATTCGCTCTCATTTCCGCTCTTAGAGATTCTATATGCTCATTAATATTTTCGTTAATACGTTTTTCAAGTCTACACATCATCTTGATCATTGTTACTCTGAATTCCATTTCTGATAATTTGGTTATATCCATATCCATTAGTTCTGTGGCAGAAGCCACAGACTCATTGTCTTTTTTTTGCTGGGGGGGAATTCTCCTTCTCATCATTCTGATGAGGAGAGGTTGCGAGGTTGTCCAGAGCCCAAATTATTGACCCAGACCCAGGCCATGTGTGCTTGTTTTATAGGGATCTTAGGGATGTGGGCTTCTTGATTTTTCAGCCTGCCTTCTGGGGGAGGGGCCTGCCGCGCGGATACTCAGGCAACCCTGTTTGGGTAAAGTCTCTGTGTCCCCTGCAAGGAGGGATGGGGATGGGCACACTGTGAACCAGTCTTTCCAGGCTTTTGTTCTCCGGCGGCTTTCCCTGGTGGTTTGCTGTGCCTCTTCTGAGAGTCAGAGAAGCAGTAGCCCAACTGAGCCTCTGTCTCCGAACAGAGGGATCACGGACCATTCTCCACTGATGTTCTGGCCACTTTAACTCTGTTTCTGTTGGTGCTGCTCAACCCTGCAGCATCCCGGGATGTGCGCCCCACACCCAGTGTCCAAGCCCTCACTTCCAGGGCCGGCGCGTCTCTGTCCTTTGTGTTTCTAACACCACTAGGCACCAGGCTCCAGCCGCCCCCACACGCTCCCGGAGTTCCCGGTCTCAGTCTGGTTCCAGTGAGCACATTGGAGCTCCTTTTCAGTCTGGTGGCGCGCGTTCCCTGTCTCATGGTCTCAGTCTGCTCTCTCGCGGGTGCCGGTCCGCAAGTCCGCCCGCTCCCCCGTGCAGGTGGCTACTGCTTCTCGGCGCCCAAACGCGACGGCTCCCTCCCCCTTCCGTTTATCTTCTGATATCTGTGTGCGGTTTCATGGCTCCCCATTTCGTACCTCAATACTCATTGCTGGAGATGTTCATTTGTAGAGATCCAGATGTATCTTCCTATGTCTCAGGCTGATTCTGTGGATGTTCAGGATGGTCTGGTACCTATCCAACTCGACTCAGGGGACCAGCTGAAAAAGGGTCCCCTACTCCTCCGCTATCTTAACTCCCTTCCAAAAATACAACCTTTTTCTATAACTCAGTATGTAAGAATTAAAAAAAAAAACTGTTTGAGGCAGCCCATATATTGAGCCAAAAGTGCTTTAGTTGGCTTTTCATGTTGTAGAAAGTTCGTTGATCTAAATTCAATTCCATAGCTAATAACTTAGATTACAGTCTTTCTATGCCTTCCATTTTCAGTCTTTTTCTTAGTCTTAATAACCTTTTAGGTTTGATTACCCATTGAAATCTAGCTCCCTAGTTACGTATTTCCCAATTCTAGATCATATTTGCAGTAAATTGGATTTACCACCTCCAACTTTAAACCTAAGAGTCACTTAAGTTAAAAACAACAACAACAAGAAATTGCATGTGCAAGAGTACAAAAATTGAATCTTTGGTAGCAACTGTTGATCATCTTTATTAATAATGTAGAACTCACATGAGAACTTTAGAATGGATGCCCTTGTCAACACATATTGAACTACATTTTGAACAATTCTTTAACTAGGATACATATGTAATTTTAAATCCCAACTCTGCACTCATTCGCTGGTGACGTTAGACAAGTTACCTTACATCTATGTACATCAGTTTCCACATCTGTAAACTTGTGATAATTGTATTTGCCCTGGTGACTAGTGATACTTACATTTGTTTTGTGGTTATTTTGAAGATTAAATTTGGAAAGCAGTGTTAATCAGGCGTACAATAAATTATCTTTTTTCGCTTTCCATTACCCTACAATTTCTTCCCACCTCCTTCATCTCATATCCTATACTGACTCTGTTGGTTCCCGTAATCTCTGTTTTGATGCCCCCACCCACCACATTACCATCTCCTCTGCTTTTGGGCTCTCATGTGTATTCCTTCACAATCTGTTGTATCTCTTAGGTCCCATTCTTATATATCACTGCAAGGGCCTTGAAGCTAGATGGAGAAATAAATTCATAAATTGTTCATGAAGAATAACAACTTGGTACATGACATCGCTCAGCTATGATTTCCATTTCAAGCAGAGACCTTGTAGGACTTCATCAAGGGAAGGACTTATAATGAGTCTTTTCAAGTATTATGGCTGACTGCTAAGGGAAACTTTCTCAAGCAAAGCATTTTTTAGACTAGCTTTAATGAGGTATAATTTACATATAATAAAATTTACCAATTTTAAGTATATTGTTCCATGAGTACTGACATATATATATATAGTCATATAGCCATCACCACAATAAAGATATAGAACATTCTATCACCATAAAATGTTCCTTTGGTGCTTATTTCAATCAATCCCTTCCTCCCCTACCTGAGCCCTAGAAACTAATAATCTGCTTTCTGTCACTATAGTTTTGCCTTTTCTAGAATTTCATATAATTGATATTATATGGTATACAGTCTTTTGTGCCCAGTTTACTTCACTTAAGATCTGTGTTGTTAAATTTATTAGTAGTCTGTTTATTTTTATTACAGAGTAGCATCACATCGAATAGATGTATCACATTCATTCATTCAATCACAACTTGATGGACATTTACTTCTTGTTTTGAGCTATTATAATTATTGCCTTTATGAACATTCATGTATTAGTCTTTTGTGCAGATATGTTTCATTTTTCTTTGGTATGTTTTTAAGAGTGGATTACTATTTTATATGTTAAGTTTATACTTAATTCCATAAGAAATTGCCAAAATGTTTTCTAAAGTGGCTGTATCATTTGTATTCCCACCAGCAATTTGTGGGAGTTCCAATTGCTCTGTATCTTCATCAGCACGTGGTATGGTCACCTTTTTAATTTTAGTAATTCTAGGAAATTCAGAGTTATATCTCACGGTGATTTTTATTTGTATGGCCCTTTTGACTAAGGATATTGAACATATTTTCATGAGTTTATTTTCTATCTGGTTATCTTCCTTAGTGAAGTGTCTTTTTAAGTCTTTGAGGTAAAGGTATTTTTAATGTTTGTTATACCTACATGCAGACTGTGTTTAACAAGTCTTGTACTAGTTCTTTGAGTCCTTCCCTCAACATTTAGGATAGTATGAATTCTCTGGAGAAATAGTGAACAAGAATGTCACTGATAAATTTGGGTAAAACCAAACATATTAGAATATTGTATCAAGTCCTAGAGAAATGGTATCACAAAATGATAATTGTTCGAAAAAAAAGAAGAGAAACTTCTGAATTCCTATTTTAATATTAAAATTTCTATAGATATTACGTTCTTATAATAGTGGCCTTTCCAAGTAAGCGTTCCTGGAAATAATGGCAGTGGAAACAGATGCATTAGACAATAGTTTTCTTATATGAGGGAAAGTGGAAAGTCCTCAACACCACATATCTTGCACACTGTCCTCAAATTCCACCAAATGAGTAATTTGTTATTGTTGTCCCAAGTACACTAATCAATAGAATCATTTTGTGGAAGAGGAGGGGGAAGATACTACTATTTTTTTAATGTAAATTCAATTAGCTAACATATGGTACATCATTAGTTTCAGATGTAGTGTTCAATAATTCATCAGTTCCATATAACATCCAGTGCTCATCACATCACGTAGACACTACTATTTAATAGGCTTCCATTCAACATTTATTAGGTGGTTATTGAACATTTCCTATGCACTGAGCATTGTGCTATGTACGAGAGATGGAGTGATGAATAAGAGAGGCCAGATCCCTGCCCTCTTATATCTTTACATCCTATCATTTCTTATTAGCTTATTTCTCAGGGGAGGGATGAGGAGTGAGATGGGCGAATCATGATAATACATAAAAAAACAAGCTTTAACATAAGGGTAATTTCATTTCAAATGAAATTATAAATTTCACTTCAAATGTGGTTTTATTTCAAAGGTAAGCACCTTATTCATGTATTTTGAAACATTTCCCAATTGCAAAGCAATACAAGGGAAAGCTTACTCAAGATTTGGATTGTGATGGGGTGCCTGGGTGGCTTATTGGTTAAGTGTTTGACTCTTCATTTTGGCTTAGGTCAGATCTCAGGGTCATGGGATTAAACCCCATGTCAGGCTTCATGCTCAGTGGGAAGTCTGCTTAATATTCTCTCTCTCCCTCTCCCTTTGTCACTCCACCCATGCTTGTGCATGCACTCTCTCTAAAAAGAACGAGAGAAAGAAAGAAGAAAGAAAGAAAGAAAGAAAGAAAGAAAGAAAGAAAGAAGAAAGAAAGAAAGAAAGAAAGAAAGAAAGAAAGAAAGAAAGAAAGAAAGAAAGAAAAGATTTGGATTGTGATGATAGCACATAGAAGCTAGTAATACATCATACAATCTATGCATTGAAGAACAATGGCAAAATGATCAGGACCACAGCTTTGTATTTACTGTTCCCACTGAATGTCTCTTCTGCAACTTGTCTGTCACTGCTCTTCTCTAGAGATTTCTGTTACTAAATTGCTCTGCAGGGACAGGGCTATGACTTAGAGGAAGGAGGATTGTCAGATGCCAAGAAATACCATAACCTGGCTTGCCAAAGTTTAGAAAGCATAGGTCAACAGTGCCTTTAACTACTTTCTACAAATAGGTTAGATATAAAATTTACCAGATTGCTTGAAATATGAAAGGCGCCCTTTACAAAACATTTCCACTATGTTTCCTTTGAGGGTGATTTTTTGTTTTATATGGAAGACCCATTACCATTTCTTCTGAGGGAAGTTCCCTATAGTTGAAAGAACAGTATGGTGCTGGGTGTTAGTCCCAGCACTTTAACCAAACATTCACATGATCTTTGGCGAGTCAATCAAGTCGATTTTTTTCTCTAGTCTTTGGTTTCCAGATTCTTAAAATGAGGGTTGAACTAAATAGCCTCTTTTATCACTGAATGCTCACATCCTGAATATTCACATTCATAAATGCTGTGCTTTAAACATCCTTATTTAAAATCAGTCCATCATCAAAGCCCACCTTGTACAGGACCATAAGTAAATCTAAGACCAGATTCTTACCCAGAAAAAATATATAGTTTATTTGTTATTCAGAGATAGACATGTAGAAAATGGAAGAAAGGGAGAAAGCAGAATTGCCCATTTTCCTAAGAGCTACTGTACTAGGAATATGTGTACCACCATAAGTCTAATGTCTTATGTGTACCAACCCTCTTGCTCTAAAAATGCTAATTTGAAAACTTGTATTAATTCTACCTTTCTGTTTCCCACAGAAGTCTGTGAGTCCTACAACTGCAAGAGTAGCCAGATAGAGATCTTTAGACAAAAACTGTTAAAATTCAAGAATATCAATTATTTCATTAGATTTCACTGAGGAGGGGCACCTGGATGGCTCAGTCATTAAGCATCTGCCTTCAGCTCAGGGCGTGATCCCGGAGTCCTGGGATCGAGCCCCATATCAGGCTCCTCCGCTGGGAGCCTGCTTCTTCCTCTCCCACTCCCCCTGCTTGCGTTCCCTCTCTCGCTGGCTGTCTCTCTCTCTCTGTCAAATAAATAAATAAATAAATAAATCTTAAAAAAAAAAAGATTTCACTGAGGAAGAAGCCAAAAGAAGTCATCAGCAGACCATTCTTGACCTGGATGCACATGCATTTGTGTCTCAACATCCAATTCTGCCACTTTGGTAGCTTCAGCCTGTCATCAAAATTACTTTTCTAGTCCTGAAAATCCTCATCAAGTACTCATCCATTCTCTTTCTGATTATATTTAAATAATTGTTCAGTAGGAAACAATAGAACAAACATCTGAAAAGAAATTTTTAGTTGGGATGTCTTAACTCTCAGAGACACAAAAGATAATAGTGAGTTTATTCATTCATTCATTTTTCCTTTCATTTATCTGTTTAATTATTTCACAGACATTTCTTGAGCACCTACTATATATCAGGAAATGAAATAAACACTAAGGATACAAAGATCAGTAAGGACACAGAGTCCCTGTGCCAAAGAACTCAGTCCTTTCAAGAGAGAGTCACATATATAAGGCATTTTAATGTATGTGGTAATTACCATGAGAGATATATATTAGTTACGATGGGAGTACAGAGAGAGGAAGTCTTGGTATTCAACTTTTTAAAACCATCTTCATCTTATCAACATCTTCCTTTTCACTCTCTTTTTGTGTAACATCCAGCTTCAGTTAGTCACTTACAAGAACAGAGGCTTTATTTTTTTTGTTTCAATTTTTCTTTAAATTCCAGTTAGTTAACATATAGTGTAATATTAGTTTTAGAAGTAGAATTTAGTGATTCATCACTTACATACAACACTCAATGCTCATCACAAGTGCCCTCCTTAGTACCCATCACCCATTTAGCCCATCCCCCCACCTACCTCCTTTCTAGCAACCCTCAGTTCTCTACAGTTAAGAATCTCTTTTATGGTTTGCTTCCTTCTTTTTTCCCACACTATGCTCATCTGTTTCATTTCTTAAATTCCACATATGAGTGAAATCATATGGTATTTGTCTTTCTCTGGCTGACTTATTTTGCTTAGCTTAATTCATTCTAGCTCCATCCACATTGTTGCAGATGGCAAGATTCCCTTATTTTTTTATGGCTGAGTAATCCTGCAGTGTGTGTGTGTGTGTGTGTGTGTGTGTGTACCACAACTTACTTATCCTTTCATCAGTTGATGGACATTTGGGCTCTTTCCATAATTTGACTATTGTTGAAATTTTTAAGAGAACACAAAAGAATTTCATATCCATAGGAGGAAGGTGTGAATGATAAAGTAAGTTTTAAATGTCAGATTTACCATCTATTGACATTGTATATTGTTTTCTAAATTTCCTTTGCTTTCAGTCTTAAACTGTCTAAATAGGTTAGGGGATGTACTTATCACTAGATTTTAAAAATGCCCTGCTTCTCAGTCAATCTAATGTCTGCTTACAACAGAATATCAGTTTCCATCTTGTTAACAAACTAAAACAGTTCATCTTAATTGGTAGTGATGCTTCTAGAAACTTTTCAAAACTTCTGTATATTTTTTGAAATACCAATCAGTGAAAATTACCTGGCAGTAGTAGATAACAAAGGGTTGTCTTTTTGCTTGAATATAGTTTTCTTATTACTTTGTTTCATTTAATTCATCAGGCATTTTTGAGTATGCACTATGTGGCAAATACTGGTCTTAATAAATACTCTGGGAGAATAATTTCACACAGGCACTCTTCTTAAGGTGTTTACAATACACAGTCACAGACAAAGAATTGTAGAACTGGAAGATTTATAAATCTTATCTGGCTCAGTAACCTTATTTTTTACATTAGCATATCTAATATGTGGTGAACATTTTGTAAATGCCAAATAGTGTTGAAATTTTTTGCTTTAAACTTACTTACTCTTTCCAGCAACCCTGTAAGGTTAAGACTACTATCTCCACTGTGGCACTCATAAATAAAGTATCTTATCCATGGCCACACATGTGGTGAATAGCAGAGCCAGGATTTCAGTCCATGGAGAATGGATTCATAGCCCATGCCTCTTAATAAACTACACTATAGTCTGAAATAAGGAAAACAAGGTTTAGAGGATGGAAAAGACTTATCCAGGGCCACATGTTCTTTAGTATCAGTGACAGGATTAAAACCCAAATGTTTCCGTAATCTACCAAGTGTTGTCCACTATCCCATGCTAGATTACCCATTCATTTTCAGGCAAAATAACAGAATGAAATTAATTTTTATAATTTTTTTTGCTTGAGAAACTTGAGATACATAAAAATAGAACTAATGGACAGCATAGGAAATATACTGAGCTGTGTAGTAATATGTTGTTGTTGTTGTCGTTGTTGTTTGCCATCAGCATAACTCACTGGTATCTTTTTAAAGGGGGTAAGCATCGCTGCTTAAAGTAGCAGCACTACTGAGTTGTACAAGTATAAATGCTATCCATAACACATTTTTGACAACAAGGTCAGCAGTGCACAAGAAACACATGTTGCAGAAGATCCAACAATCAATTCAGGCATTAAAAAGCTCTGATTGAAGCATGAGAGACTATGGACTCTGAGAAACAAACTGAGAGCTTCAAAGGGGAGGGGGGTGGGGGAATAGGATAGGCTGGTGATGGGTGGTGGGGAGGGCATGTATTGCATGGTGCACTGGGTGTTATACGTAACTAATGAATCATCGATCTTTACATCAGAAACCAAAGATGTACTATATGGTGACTAACATAATATAATAAAAAATATTTTAAAAAATAAAAAATAAAAATACTTACCAAAAAAAATAAATAAAATAAAAAGCTCTGATTGAGATGCAAAAGTTTACACTAATTGTATGCTTACAGATCTAAGTGCAGAATGGAAGGCCACCTTAAGGGAAATGTCTTTTGGAATTCATTTGAATGAAATCAAGGAACTTTCAGAGCACTTCAGATTACCTGTTATCTAGATTATTCTTTAGACAATAAGGTATATGAGATCTGTCCTAAGAGTACCAGGTGAGGTATTCCCAGATATTTCTCTCATAAATAGCCAACAGTATAATATGAAATTTGACTCATTTCAGTGCATCAAAGTTTGATAAAGCCACATTCCATAAAATCATTTTAAAAAACTTGAATTTCTTGTTTATAAAACATTTAGAATGGTTCAAAGAATTTCTTAACCCCATCTCAATATCTTGTGGCAATAATCGCAATGCCTGATTAGATATTTGTACTACAGAGAATGCTGAACACAATCATTTTTAATAATGTTATCTTCAATGAGTTTAAAAATTTTAAAAATAAGAACCTTATCTGAATTCATGGACATTGAAAAGGAGAAGAGAGAGGTTTTTATTTTGGGGTACCGACTATGTGATAGGACCTATGGTAGGTGTTTTATACACATTGTTAAATTAAATATTTAAAATTAACCTATGATGTAATATTTTTATACCCATTTTATGCATGAAAAAAGTGGATGCTTGGAGAAGTGAGGCAGTAGTGCCTGCAAATCATGACACTAGCTAAATGGAAAACCTGACATTTGATTCCAGAACCATCTGACCCTGACACCATCCAATTCCAAAACTTACAATTTCCCATGACACTAAGAAAGGATGGTGGAGATTCTTCAAGATTCTCTGGAGCCTGTTTTGGGAAATGGTTGGTTATTTCTTAGGATGTCTCTCTGTTCAGCTGTAAGTATTAGTCTTGTTGAGAAAAAAAAAAAAAACCTGTAACTAATGAGTACTGATTATTGCAGTATTATGCCTAATTCCATATACATGTTCAAAACATCACTCAAAATGTTCACTATACCCTGAGGGAGTAACACCCTCAGATTAATCAGATCATAGAAGGACCAACTCCAGCAAAAATGCATTTACATCATTCCTTCCTAATTTACATTTTTTCTCAATTTATTTGGTCAATGGTACCAATGGTCTTCTTAAGCTCAATATTTTAGAATATCTATGATTCTCTTTCACTCTTTCTTCCCTGAAATAATCAGTTAAGAACTATTGTTTCTGGGAGGTACTATCAGTGGTTTCTCTTAGTGTCCATTCCCACTACTGATACCCTTGTATGGGCCCAAAATAATACCTAAACCATTCCAACAGCTTCCTAACTATTGTTCTCTTAGAATATTGTAAAGGCTTCTGTTGTAGTCCTTTTTGTAATTCAATGTATTTTTGCACATGTTTCTCTTTTACTAGTCTGTGGATTAATGAAGGGTAATAAATCACATGTTACTTTACTTTTTGTCCCCTACAGTTATTGAGATATAATTGACATATAACATTGTATAAGTTTAAGGCATAGAGCCATGATGATTTGATATACTTATATATTTCAGTGATTGCTACAATAAGGTTAGTTAACACCTTTACCACCTCACATAATTAGCACTTTTTTTCCTATGGTAAGAACCTTTAAGATTTTCTCTCTTAGCAACTTTCAAGTATATAACACAGTATTGTTAATTATAGTTACCATGCAGTACATTATATCCCCAGGACTTACTTATCTAGTAACTGGACGTTTGTATCTTTTGACCTACACCTCCATATTTCCCCCCACCCAAGCCTCTGGCAACCACCATTTCTCTTAATTCAACTTTTTAAGATTCCACAGATAAGTGAGATCATACAGTATCTGTCTTTCTTTCTCTGACTTATTTCACTTAGTGTAATACCTTCTAGGTCCATCCATGTTGTCTCACATAGCAATAGCTCACCCTTTTTTGGTGACATAATATTCCAGTGTGTGTGTGTGTGCATGTGCGTGCATATACACCACATTTTCCTACTGATTTGTCTTTTTTTTTGTCTACTGATAGACAGGTTGCTTCCATATCTTGGCTATTGAAAATAATGCTGCAATAAGCATAGGGGAGTATATATCTTTTCAGACTAGTGTTTTCATTTTCTTTGGGTAAATACCCAACAGTGGAATTATTTGATCATATGTTATTTCTATTTTTAATTTTTTTGAGGAAAAAAATATTTTCCAGTGGTTGTACTGGTTTAAATTCCTGTGAATAGTGTACAAAAGTTCATTTTCCTCTACATACTCATCAATGCTTATTATTTCTCATAATTTTGAATTTGGCCATTCTAACTGATATAAGGCGATACCTCATTGTAGTTTTGATTTGCATTTCCCTGATGATTAATGATGTTGAGCATCTTATTTTTCTTTGGAAAAATGTCAGTCAGGTCCTCTGCTGATTTTTTAAATTAGATTTTATTTTTGGTGTTAAATTGTATAAGTTCTTTATATATTTTGGATATTGACTTCTTATTGCATATTTCATTTGCAAATATCCTCTTCCATTCAGTAGGTTGTCTTTTTGTTTTGTTGATGGTTTCTTTTGCTGTGCAAAAGCTTTTTATTTTGGGGCACCTGGGTGGCTCAGTCATTAAGTGTCTGCCTTCAGCTCAGTTCCTGATCCCAGAGTCCTGGGATTGAGCCCCACATGGGGCTCCCTGCTCAGTGGGAAGCTGGTTTCTCCCTCTCTCTCCCTCTCCCACTCCCACTGCTTGTGTTCCCTCTCTCATTCTCTCTCTCTCTTTCAAATAAATAGATAAAATCTTTTTCAAAAGCTTTTTATTTTGATGTAGTCCCAATAGTTTAATTTTGCTTTTGTTTCCCTTGCGGTAGGAGACTTATCTAGAGAAACATTGGTATGGCTGATGTCAGAGAAATGACTGCCTGTGTTGTCTTCTAGGATTTTTATATTTTCAGGTCTCACATTTAGGTCTTTAATCCACTTTGAGTTCCTTTTTGTGTATGGTGTTAGAAAGTGGTCCAGTTTCATTCTTTTGCATGTAGCTGTCCAGTTTTCCCAGCACCATTTATTGAAAAGACTATCTTTTCCCCATTGCATGTTCTTGCTTCCTTTGCTAAAGATTAATTGACCATATAATTATGGGTTTATTTCTGAGTTTTCTGTTCTGTTCCATTGATCTACGTGTCTATTTTTGTGCCAGTACCATACTGTTTTGATTACACAGCTTTATAGTGTATCTTGAAATCTGGGATTATGATACCTCCAGCTTTGTTTTTCTTTCTCAAGATTGCTTTGGGTATTTGGGGTCTTTTGTGGTTTCTTACAAATTTTAGTATTATTTGTTCTTTTTTTGTGAAAAATGCTGTCAGTGTTTTATACTTTTCAGAATACAGATCTTTCATCACTTTGGTTAAGTTTATTCCTAGGTATTTTATTCTTTTTGGTGCAATTGTCCAAGTTTAGTTATTATATAAATCCTAGGGTAACTGATTTATTATAGGAAATAGAAAGTAGGAGGGTATGGTGCTCTGGAACACAAAGCTCTACCTGAATTCTCTATAATACTGTATTATTGAAACATAAAATATTCTATTAGTAGATACAAGTTGGAAATTTTTCACTCGGAAGTCTTAGTATGGAACTTTTTCATTTCTTCTTTTTTTCTTATTTTCTTTTCTTTTTATTCCATTTATATCCATTAAGGTTTTTCAGCTTATGGAAGACAAAACCAACTTTTCTATTCTCATTAAAGAAAAAAAATGAATTAAACTTGAACTATAAGCCAATTCATATAGAAGAGATATAGCTAGGTCATTTGCAAGAAGGTAAAAGCTAAGTATGTTCAGGGTCATTGAGATTTTTAAAGATCTATTAAGAAATATGGAAAACGTTCTTTTCAGAGTCCATTTCATGGGATTTTAAATTACTAAATGTATCACTGCTAATTTTCTATGTAAGTTAGAAACCATGAGAATTGTAGGGTATTAAGAGTCACCAGAAGCAAATATTATAGTAAAATCATGACTTTTGCTGCACAAACTTCTAAGTGACTGATTTACATTGGCACTGTACAGCTAATAAGCTAACTTTACGAAATCTAAGAAATATAGTGATGTTAAGTTTCTGTTTTTCCGGCAGATTTTTTTTTTTTTTTTTTTTTTGGTGTGACTCGTTCCTAACCTCCTGAAGTAAAGTCAGAGAAAAAGGGATAAGTAACTATATGCCTTAAGGACATTTTTTTCTTCAAATCTAGAAGATATTCACTGAAATAAATAGACTGGAAGTAAGGAAACCTGCTGGCTACTCATAGAACCATTATTTTCTTATGTTTCATGCAAACTTAGTCCATTCATTAATTGAGACTAAAAAAATTTATAACTCCACCTGCAAAACAATGATTTTTTTTTCAGATCTCCTGGCTCTCAGAAAGGAAAACAAGAATGTCACTAATAACATGGTGGCAAAACATTAAAATAAAAGTGCTCAGCAACACTAAATATTACTATGCATTGGCTAGATATATTTCTTGTCTTACAAAATTTGTAAGCACTAAAACGATTCACAAAACCCTGAATTCTTAATTTTAGATCATGAGCATATCAGTCAAAGATTCTCTATACTCTGTTTGGCACAATGCCTGTGGTCTTAGCCAAGTACTTTACATCAGAGTTTTCAGAACAAATTTTCCCTTCACTCATTCCCTTTTTAATTTTTTTCTCCAAAATATATGATAAAAATGAAGAATGGCAGTAAAGAATCTAAATCAAGGATTGCCAAGGCCTGAATTTGTCATTGATAAAGGTTGTTTCTAAGATAAAGAAATGAAGATCACAGAGGTTTTTAAAGTATATTTAAGACATACTTGCAGCAAATAGAGTTGGTGACAAAGAATCTTATACTCAATTACTGATCTGTTCTAAAATATATTCAAAAAGGGATCATTTGTCTTTTATTGACTACCAATTAACCTTTCCATATGGGTACAATTGGAATTTTAAGTTTCTATCTTTTTACATTAAAAAAATTAGTCACCAGAGGACAAAGTCGTAGATTGTGAGTAATTGACTGGAAGGATTTGGATTTAGTTTTCTATGAAAGGACCATAATCACCAACTGTGTTATGAATGATATCATCTTTCATTAATCAATAAAAGTTTTTTCCATTATAAGCATATCCTCATCTGTCTTAGTCAGTTCAGGCTGCTATAACAAATTACCATAGGCTGATGGCTTAGATAACAAACATTTATTTCTCACAGCTCTGGAGGCTGGGAAGTCCAAGATCAAGGCGCTGGCAGATTGAGGGTGGTGAGAACACTCTTCATTTTGCAGATGGCTGTCTTTTTGTTATGTCCTCACATGGGAGGGAGGAAGGCAGAGGGAGAGGAAGAGGGAGTGGGAAAAACTCTCTCATATTGTTTCCTATAAGGACACTAATCCTAATCATGACCTAATTACTTTCCAAAGGACTCATCTCCAAATATCACCACATTGAAGGTTATGATATCAATGTAAGAATTGGGGGAATACAAACATTCAGTCCATAGCACTGTTCCAGCCCTGGAATAGAGTTCAAGGTAGAGGCAAAGCATTATGAACCATGGAAAAAGAGTTGAAAATAATTGTAACTGACCCATCTCTTTACTAAAATTTGCTTCATCTGTACTTGATTTTTATTCCTCTTTTAATTTTTAACCTTGTATCTTCTCTCAAGGCAATTCTGAAAGCTGAGTCTCCAAAGACAAAGTGAAAGGAGGAATATACCTTATGAATAGGGTCAACTTAAGTGATAATGGTGATGAATAAAACATATGTTTATTCTTTCATATTAAGCTTTATGTAGAGTTCCCTCAAATATAGCCATTTCTTTTGCTGCTGTAGACATTTCTTAATATGATTTGCTGCTATAGATATTTCTTCATGGGATTTTAGGTATAGGTGGTCTCATTGAGTACAGGATGATTCAATGTGACTCATCATATATTAATCACTTTAAAGGCCCCAGTGAGCATGGCTAAATTAACTTTAATCATGCCCAAGATTGTGTCATAACTGTTCTACATGGGTCATTATATTAATATGATATTTGTGTGTTTTAAAATGGCATTCATTTAGGCTTTATTGAGTTTATCAAGATTTTTACCTTCTTCTCATAGTATGCGTCAAATTTAGGTGTAGGGGATGTGGCATATTTTCAGTTTCACTCCTTCCTTACATATATTTTGTCTGGCTTTTTAGTCTGTGAAGCACTGACCATAATTTATTGGTATGGTCTTGTTATTAAAAAAAATAATCAAGAACCAATTAACTTTTCTTTCCTTGAAAATTTGTCCCTAGAGAAACAACCCTTTATTTTTCTTTTTATAGCCAAACCAGGTATTATCTTTGACAGATTTATTTTAGCTATTAGGAAATAACCTTCTGTACTACAAATATTCCTTCAACAGATACTATGCTGGCTAGTTTTCTGTGTCAACTTGGCTAAGCTATATTACCCAGTTGTTCAATCAAATGCTACCCTAGGTGTTGCTGTGTAGGTATTTTGTAGAGTGGTTAACCTCTGCAATCAGTTTACTTTAACTAAGGGAGATTCTCCTCAGTAATGTGGGTGGGCCTCATCCCATCAATTAAAGGCCTCCTCTTCCAGGGCACATGACTGGACTGCATTTCCCAGCCTCCTTTGCAGTTAGGTGTGACCATATGTATGATTTATAGCCAGAAGTATGTACAGGGAAATAATATATCCTCTTTCAAGCTTGACCCTTTAAAATATTTTATTTATCATCCTTTATGCTCTTTTCTAATGTCCTGGCTGTGTATTCTTTCCAAGGGTGACCTTGGAAATCATCCATTGAAAATTGCAGAGCTGCTAGCAGCCTGCACTCCTGAATAACTGTGGAGCAGAAGTTGCACTACCTTCATTACCACCATTAAAACATACTGAGTAACGAGATAGGCTAATACTTCCTCACATCCGTGAGGCTTATACTTGTCTTATTACAGATGTTAGTCTACCTCAACTGAAAATCATTGTATTTATTGCCATCTTTCTCAGTCATCTTACTAGACTGCTAAATGGAAAAAACAGTGATCAAGACTCCTGTTCCTGTCCCATTAGAAATTTGATCTGAGTTTTCCAATGGCATTTAAAATGAAGTAGGAAGCTTTGGACTGGGTTTTTCAACCCATGTATCTTTATCTCCATCTTACAAAAAAAAAACATAATAATAAAGTTAGAATAACAGATACCAAGTTGTCTTCAAAAGCAGTTCATCCACTGAGGAGTTTCTGGTCAGAGAATAACTTTTTTAAAATAGTATAAACTTGGGGCACGTGGGTGGCTCATTAGGTTAAGTGTCTGACTCTTAATTTCCATTCAGGTCAGGATTTCAGGGTCATGGGATCAAGGTCAGCTTCAGCTCCCTGCTCAGTGGGGAGTCTGCTTCTCTCCTTCTCCCTCTCCCCCGCCCCACCCCCACTCACAGGCACTCTCTCTCTATCTCTTTCTCGGGGGTGCGCATGCTCTCTCAAATACATCTTTAAAAAATAAAAATAGTATGAACCTCTTTGTTCAGAAAGTACCCTCTTTGTTGAAAATATAGCAATAAGACCAATTATAATTGTTTGGCTGTATAAAAGACTGATTTTTTCATCAATTAAAAAGAATTTATTTGGGACATTTGATGTGTGGTTACGGTTGTGCCAATCAGCAATAGTGAGAAAGCAGGATCCTCTGTCTTGGCCACTGACCTGCATCCCGTCTCCAGCTGAGCAATGGCCTCTTTGAACTGCTACTCCGGGTAGTTAACCCTCTGGTGCTATATGAGCTGGAAGCACTGGCCAAAGGTCTTGCCATAGGCTCTGCATACAAAGGGCTTCTGATGTGTCTGGGTTGGTAGGTGTTGGAAGAAGAGAGAACGGCCAGGAAGGCCTTGCCCCAGTCAGGGCGCTCACAGGGTAGTCCTGCCATCACATGAGTTGATGCGTGGTTGTGGATGTGCTGATGCTGAGGGCAGAGCTCCTGATGAAGGCCTTGCCCTGCTGGCTACAGGCATGGGGCTTTTCAGCAATGTGCTGCCACTGGTGCTGCACCAGGTTGGAGCTCTGGCTAAAGACCTGGCCTCACTCACTGCACTTCTAGGGCTTCTCGCCAAGGTGGATACATTGGTAGTGGATGAAACCCAACCAGTGGCAGAAGCACTTATGGCTTTCTTGCCCATATGGAAGCATGGAAACTTGAGCAGCAGCAACTTATATTGAAGTTCATAACTGGCCTGTGGGCTGATCTAAGCTGGACTCCTGTCCAAAGCTTTTCCCACACTTGTATCTATGGGGAAAGCTCCTCAGAAGGGTCTTCAGTGCCCCGCTGTTCTGGTCCACCTTATCTCTAGGCTCATGTGGGTGGGGAAATGATGGAGACTTCTTGGGCTCTGCCTCAGAATCCGGCCAGCAGGTGTCTCTGCTAATCTGGACCTCCTCCACATCTGGGAGATCCAGGGCGGACAGCTTCTCCTCCTGCAGTGGCTGAGAGAGTACCTCAGGGTTGCTTTCAGTGGAGCCCTGTTGATGACTGTGGAGATGAAGCAGGACTGATGGTGGTGGGCCCCAGGTGTCCCTGGTGACACAAGATTGACAGAGAACTGGACACAAGGGGGCTCCTGACGGCCGCCCTGGGTTGTCATCTTCCCCAAGGCCTGCTGAAGGCATGCACACCTGGAACCTGCATATTGGGTGTAATGATGGCTCTGTCCCCAGGGTTCTGCATGTGTGAAGAGGTACCCCACAAACAGACACCAATGATCACCTGGAGCCAGTGTACCCACTGTGGCTCACCACCCAGAGGACGCATCTGGGTGCCTGCTCGTGCCCCCAGATTGGGCCTGGGCCAAAGTTACAGTGGAGTGGAGGCAGAGGCGGCTAGGACAGGGTTTACAGGGACGACATGAGAGTGAGCTGGCCGAGCACCCCTGTGGCTGCCACTGCTATGGCTGCCACTACTGCTGCAGCTCTGCACCCACTCAGCACTAATCGATTTTTAAATTAAAAATATTCCAAGTTTGGGGGGGGGCACCTGGGTGGCTCAATTGGTTAAGCATCTGCCTTTGGCTCAGGTCATGATCTCAGTGTCCTGGGACGGAGCACCCCCTCACCTGGGGTTCCCTGCTTAGTGAGAAGTTTGCTTCTCCCTCTCCCTCTGCCCGTACCCCCTCTCGCATTTTGTCTCTCTCTCTCTCTCTAGCTCTAGCTCTCTCGCGCAAATAAATAAATAAAATCTTTAAAAAAAAATTTTAAATATTCAAAATTTGGAATCCTAGGACCCCTCATGCACAATGCCTTTAGAGATTTAGAGAATCTCTTGGCACAACAGTGCTTTGTAAATAGATAGGACGCCAAGGATATTTCACCTGTATTAGGTCCTTTAACTTAAAGATAGGGAAACTGAGGCCCAGAGATCTGAAGTGATTGAACTGAACTTGTACAGATAGTGATACATCTAGGACTAGAAATCAGATCTCTTGACTAGTTAAGTACTAGGCTTAGAATGGGAGGATGACTTCTGGAGATTTTGAGTGTTTGTGTGTGTTTAAACTTTAAAGAAATCAGAAAGAGAAAACCAAAGTATGGCTCTTTATAGGATTCATAGAGTAGGGACACCAACCAGATCAAACTCTTTAAAATATCTTAACAAACAGGTAGGATGGTGTTCATTACATCCTGGCTGATCTTAGATAATTTTTCTTTTTTTTAAAGATTTATTTATTTATTTGAGAGAGAGAGAGGAGGGGGAGGGGCAGAGCAAGAGGGAGATAGAGCATTTCAAGCAGACTCCCCATTGAGCTAGGAGCCTGTTGGGGTGCTGGACCTCACCACCTTGAGATCATAACCTGTGCTGAAATCAAGAGTTGGATGCTTAACCAGTTGAGCCACCCAGGCACCCCTACATAATTTTTCTTTTTTTTTTAAGATTTTATTTATTTATTTATTTATTTATTTATTTATTTATTTGACACAGAGAACACAAGCAGGGGGAGCAGCAGGCAGAGGTAGAGGGAGAAGCAGGCCCCCTGCCGAGCAAGGAGCTTACCTCGGGGTTCAATCCCAGGGCCTGGAATGACCTGAGCCAAAGGCAGACACTTAACTAACTGAGCCACCGGGGCATCCCCTACATAATTTTTCTAATCAATATTTTGTCATGCCATAAAAATATATCTTAGTAAAAGGAAATGGAGTTTCCTTTACCTACTATCTTTAAGTAACTGAAATTGTGAACTTTTGACTGAAAAATGGCAGATTTCTTCCCTGGGAACAATACATTACTTGGAAGCTCCTGGCTTCAAGGAGTTTTTTAATAAAACTTTCTAATTTTTCTGTTTTTAGCAATCTTGCATATTTTCAAGATACAATATTTACTTCCCAATGTAGTCATGGTGACTTACTGGTTCTTTGTTAATTAATCTGGGAAGAAAATGACTGATGGGATTGCAGAGTTTAGTGGAAAGAGCTATGCACCAGGTGAGAAAAGCCCTAGATTTTAATAAATTTCTACAGCATTCATTAGTTGTTTGGTCTTGGGTAGGTTACCATGGTAGGCTGAACACCACCCATCCACCAAAGAAACTTACTCCCAAGTCCCAGAATTTGTGATTACCTTATGTGGCAAAAGGGAATTTGCATATGTAATTAACATAAGGAGGTTATTCTGAGTGAATTATCTGAGTGGGCTCCATCTAATCATAAGAGCCCTTAAAAGCAGAAAAATTTCTCAAAGTGAAGATAGGAAAGAATATGCAGAAGGAGCAGAGGGATTTGAAGTTTAAGGATTCAAGCCACCACTGCTTACTCTAAAGGTGAGAGGAATAACACGTCAGGGAATGCAAGTGGTCTCTTGAGGATAAAAGTGACCCCTGACTAATAGCCGTCAAGGAAACAGTGACGTCAGTCCTATAGCTACATTGAACACAATCCTGCCAACAACCGAAGTGAGCAGAGGACTTGCCCCTGAAGTCTTCAGATAAGAGCACTGGCCATTCAACACCTTGATTCCCGTGTGTGAAACGTGGAAGAGATAAATCAGCCACTCCTACCCAGATTTTGACTTACAGAACTGTGAGATTATCTCACGGCATTTTCAATAATGTGTTACACAGCAATAGAAAACTAAGACAATTATTTCACTTTTCCTGCTTAGGTTATCTCTTTGATAAAATGCCTTATCTTCCACATTTATTTAAGAGTAATGACACAGGTAGAATTTTCCTGAAAACAGAGTCCTGTGATATAATAGGAGAAGAAACATGAAATATATTCACATCGTCCCTTTAACAAGAAATATCTCAAATGTCTCTTTAGACCATCCTTTCTTCCCCTAACCTCGATTTGATGTTTCTCTTTTCTAGGCACAGGGGAAAAAATGATGAGGGCTCATTTGTAAGAGAGATATTGTGCTACTGATATCCTAGAATAAATTATGTCATCTGGACTATTGTCCAACTGTATCTAAGGCTCCACACTTTTTAAATTTAAGGAAAATTGTATTTTCAATTCTGTCAGTAGGATTAGCCCTTGTTTGTTTTGAACTTAACCATATTAATTTTTTTTATTTGTGATATAAATTAATTGGCTGGTCATTGGGCTGGTGAAAGAAGGTCCCCAAAGACAATGTGTAGTAGAAGGAAACTGAGAAGTGAAAAGAAAAATGATTGTACTTTTCACTTCCTGGGGATCGGGATATCAAAAGAAACTTCACAGAAAATAACAGTGAGAAAACATGAAGGCTGCTCTCAGCTAGCTTAGGTAAATCAGAAAATGCAGATATCATCTTATCTCAGGGCTATCCATATCTCCTATTAATTAAGGAAATTAGGAAAAGTACTTCCCCAAATTCTTAAATATCTATAGAATAAAAACTATCTTTGCTAACCATAAGTTCAAATTCTAATGAATCTTGATTATATCTATTGCTTCTTATAACATTATTATGCAGCCTTGTGTCTCTTTATTGGATCTTCTCTTTTATTACCTGCCGTGGCTGTCACACAGATCACATAGCCTAATTCCCAACTTGAAGTAATCAGGAGCTTCATTTTGGAGTTGTGATTATCTGGATCACCTTTGGTGACCATGATAGATGTTTGGATTTACATACACAGTCTGTCTAGTTGGTTTTTATCCAATTAAATATGCTCATTTTTGTATAGTTATGATTCTACCAGTTGTAAGAAATATTCTTCTGTGCAGTGGTTGATATTGTACAAGAAAAATATTGCTTTTCTGGTATGTGAATGAATTTCATGACAAATGTAATTTTGTTATTTTTGTAATCACCCTGGTTGCTTTCAGCAACATCTGCCTTCAAAATTGCAATCCATGGAAGAGCATCTTTCCGTGAGGAAAATTTGGCTGGGGTATTCTACATCAGGCAGTTTCATTATTTTCTAGTGTTTTCCTAAAATACATTTGTGTTATCTGGGCTGTTGGTGAACTTAATAGTTTTTATTAAGTATTGCTTTAAGAGACCTGCACTGGTCTTGGACCCACTAATTGGCTCTGTGATTTTAAAGTGTTCACTCACATAGACTCTCTCTGGTTTTTTTCTCATGTAGAATATAAAGGTGAAAATGTTTCACATCTTTGTTCACCTTAAAACTGTAGTTGATTTTCTCCGGCAGTGCAAAAGTGTTTCATGCAATCTATTTCCCTGAAAGAGAGAATGAGGAAAAAAACTTGACTGCCTTGCACAGTGTTCAGCAAACTCTTCCCTCGTCCCTCAAGATCACAATGATAATGTACTAGTCATCAGTAAACATTAGGGATTGGAAGAGGAGCAAGAACAGAGCCATAACCCAATTTCATTCATAGCTGAATGTAACCATAAGACAAGCTGGGAAAGCCCCATGATTCCAGGCATTGGGCAAATTCCCAGGGATAACCAGATTTTCCTTATAGATTCTAAACTATGCAGACACAATAGGTCAATTCAAGGCCACTAGGTGAATGACCTAGTTAGTATTTTGTGTAAAGTGTAATACTCACTGATACTGAAATTTAAGGAAAGAATACGTTATATATCTAGTGAACTTCTTAAAAATGCAAATACCAGGATGACAGTGTTCTCAAAAACAAGAA
Organism: Ursus americanus; assembly: GCF_024610735.1. Classification (NCBI taxonomy): domain Eukaryota; kingdom Metazoa; phylum Chordata; class Mammalia; order Carnivora; family Ursidae; genus Ursus; species Ursus americanus. The sequence continues at coordinate 34,102,358 of NC_142164.1, read as the reverse complement.
ATTTGTTTTCCATTGCAAGAATGCCTGGCATAAGGCATAAGGACACCTGAAGCAAAAATTTTTGGGAAGTGCTACTTAATGGGCCCAGTACTCTGCTACGTAATATTGGGATCCAGAATGAAAGACTTGGCTGGCAATTCAGCTAGAAAGGCAGGATTTGTTAAAGAATATTTCATACAAATATACCTACAAAACAGTGTGAGATGACATGTAATGCTGTGCTTGATGACTTAGCATTTTAACAGAGAAGTTACTTATAGTTTCAATAAAGAAGATACAATTTCTTAACTAAGAATCCAAAACTCTTCACAGATTGACTCTAGTTTGCTGTTCTGCTGCTATCTGCCTCTTTCTACCACAATACCCTATATTCTCTAGGCATTGTTCCCTGTTCAAGTATGTTATGGCTTTCTGAATTTGTCCCTGTTTCTCTTTGTATTAAATAGACCTCTCTGCTTGGTAAACTTCTACTTCCATTCAAGACTCATCTCTTGCATTCCCTTCCCTGTGAGCTACTTATCCATATAATGTTATTTCCTACATTGCTATTTTCCATTCTACTTTGGCACTTGTAATATTTAGAATTATTTATGTTTCTGTTTACAAGTCAGGGGCAAGTATAACACCTTAATACTCTCTATAGCACCAAGTACCCAGCAGAATGTTTGACTCATAGTTGGTGCTTAATAAACATTTGTTGTTCCATTCCAACTAAGATTTGTTTATCCATTCAATTTATACATGTGTAAGTTTGGAAAAGCAAGGTAAGAATCAATTGATGAAGGAAACTTGCATATCTACCTGAGGAGTTTGGGATTTCTTCTATAGACATGGGAAGCCACAATAGGTTTTGAGCAGAGAATGAAAGCGCTTTTGTAAGGAAATGATTCTGGATGTGGTGTAAATGGACAGAGGATGGAGATGATTTTTAAGAAGCTAAAGACACAACAGTAAGAAAGGTCTTAGCAAGACCCACAACAATTTAATAGATAATTTAAACAGAGATATATGTATACACACACACACTCACTCCATTAAGGTCCTCTTTCTGTTTCAGGATTCAATCCAGGATATCACCTTGCATTTACTTCCCATTTCCTTTAGTCTGTGATATTTTCTTAGTCTTTTTATATTTTTCATAATCTTGAACATCTGTAGGGTTATGACCAGGTATCTTGTAGAATGTCCCCTGACCTGAGTTTGTCTGGTGTTTTTCTCATGAAAACTGGAGTTATGGGTTTCTGGAAAGAATACTGCAAAAATAAAGTGTCCTTCTCATCAAAGCTATCAGAATTTACATGATATCCATATGGCATTACTGATGATGTTAACCTGCATCATTTGGTTAATGTAGTGTTTGTCAGGTATATTGATAAAGTTATAATTTTCCCTTTCCCTACTTCTTTCTTTGGAAGTGAGTCACTAAGTCCAGCCTATCCTAAGGGAGGATTGGATTGGGGAGGATTAAGCTCTGCCTCCTTGAGAGGGGAGTATCTGTACATATTTAGAATTTTTTTGTAAGAAAGATTTTTCTCCCCATTTAATTATTCCATAATTTATTAATATCTCTATGGACTGATGTATATGTATTTATTTTATACTTTGGGTTATAATCCAATCTTGTTTTACTGATTTTGTTGCTCACAGTGGTCCATGTTTAGCCATTGGGAGCTTTTTCAGGTGTTTCCAGTGTCCCTCTGACATATCCCCATCATTGTGAATTTTTCTTGGGGAGGGGAATCACTTCTGTAATTCCTGGCAGTATGAAGTGCTCCACGCTCATTTGGTATATTTCTCACGTCAGCCCTAGTATCGGTCTTTTCTCCCAGGAGCCCTGGTGCCTTTTACTTCAGAATGGTATTTATAGACCAAAATCTGGATACTGACTATGCTTGTTGCTACTGGAATATCATTGTTTCTAGGCCTTTTCAGTGGACAGAGCAAGAAAATACACACATGTATGCTAAAACATATATATAAACATACTAAATATTTCTAAATATTTCTGTATGTACCTATTTTTATCTCTGTAAGGCAAATTATGAGTTCATGCATATGTCTCTGACTCCAGTATTATAGTTCATTCTAGTCTTGCTCTTATGCTTGTCTGTAACTTCCCACTTCAATTTTAAGAAATCTGGCTGTCACTATTCACCATACATTTATTTACTTATTTGCTCAACAGCAATATATGGAAAACAGTTTCAGAATTATTAACTTGTATCCCCATGAGAAACAAATTTATCAACTAGAGTACAATATTTATATACAATTCCTTTTGTCTTTCATTTACAATTTTTAGTCAAAACATTTTTTCCCAAAGTTAGCTCAGCCCATTTTCCCTGCCTGCTTCAGTGTGGTCATATCATACATTGGTAATAGAGATAGATTCATTTATCAAAGTCTGCATTCCATCCTGAAATACTGTGAAGTCACAATTGATTTTAATTTTTAGTTTGCATACATTAAAATTCATTCTGTGTAATTTACAGTTCCATCAGTTTCAACAAATACATGTAAACATTTATCTACCACCCAAATACAAGTACAGGCTCCTCATCCTTAATCTAAAGAATAGTTATTTTACCCTGAAAGTTCCCCTGTGCATCTTCTTTATAATCAGTCACTTCTCCAACCCATGGCAACCACTCATCTGTTTTCCTTTTACTTATTACATTTTAATGAAGTAATTTGTCAGCTAGTTAATAGCTGCTTTTTTCTTCCTCACATGAATATAAGCTCTGTGAGTGCAAGTACCCTGTGTCTTGCTAAGCACTCTATGCCTTCTGACTAGGAGAGTGCCTTGTACATGAGTGTTTGATAAATATTTGTTGAACAAACAAATCAATGGAGAATTAAGGAATAAGAGTGAAATTATTTATTTTAGACCTGATAATGCTTTTTAATGCACTGAAGACTCTAATAGGCATTAGGGATTTAAGATATAGTATCTTCCTTCAAAAACAAACATACACTTTAGTCAAAGGACACAACATGTACACAAACTGATGTAATACATATTAGAATGGGATAAAGATGCCAGAAGAGTGGTAGGAATAGAGTTCAGGAAAGGAAGAAGTTACTTCTAACTGGGATGTGCTATGGTCTGAATGTTTGTGTTTCCTCCCAAATTCTTATGTTGAAACTCTAACCCTCAAGTGTGATTAGGGTCATTGGAGCATAGCTCTCATGTGTGGGATTAATGTCCTTATAAAAGAGGCCCCAGGAAGATCCCTTGCCCCTTCTTCTATATGGGGATATAGCTAGAATATGCTGTCTGAATCAGAAAGTGAGTTCTCACCAGATATCAAATTTGCAGGTGTTTTGGTCTTGTACTTCCCAGTCTCCAGCACTGTGAGAAATAAGTTTCTGTTGTTTACAAAGCCACCTAGCCTATGGTTTTGTGATAGCAGCCCAAACAGACTACAAGAGGCTGTATGCCTTCTGACTAGGAGAGGCCTTCATAGCCTGGAAAAGACTTCATAGTGAATGTAATAATGAGTTCATTTTAAAAGACTCTCCTACCAACAGAACCTGGTTCTATCATCCTCATGGAGAATGTTGAGAGGGCTTGGATTCTGACATGGGTAGAGAAGATAGTAGTGTTTTTGTATATTTTTAAGCTGCTAAAAATGTTAATGGTTCTAAGATATTTTTGTTTTAATTTGCAAGGTTGCATTGTGGTCTACATTAGCCTTGAGGAAGACTCATTTTTTTCACTCTCTATCTGTAATCAGGTCCTCAATATTCTTTATCTTTTTGGTTAATTTTATATTGCATTGATTTCCTTTCAAAATATGAAAAGTTTTCATCTTCAGGGACTAGACTCCATTGAAATATGGTAATTGCATTTGGGAAATATCATAATTGAACTATACAGAGAAAATTGTATCCAAAATATATTCAATGTCAAACACATTTTTAGATAAAGAGTAAATGTGTGCTAGAGTGTTTAACTGTGTATAAATACACATTCTCAGGAGGTAATTCTTCAGAAACAATACAGAAATTTGATGGCTGCAATATTGACTGTATGATATATTTTGAAGGGTGTTTCAAAGATAATCCCAACTCACAGTACAGCCCCCTTACCAGTCACACTTATTTGGGTGAAAACATGAAAAACCAAGGAAAAATAAAATTGTATTTCTTGGTAGGAATTGTACCTTAACTCATAATCAGTCATTAATACCAAGCCAGATTTTATTTATTAGGTTAACCTTGCTAGAGATCTAGGTCCTGAAATAATGGATCAGGACATAGGTAACTTTTGATGGAGGCAGATGGAGGAAATGTCTGGAGAAGAGAGCACTGCATACAATGTTGAGCTTGATTAGAGGTTACTGGGAGGTTGTGAAGTTGATCAAGACAATTTAGACATCTTGTGTGTGAAGAATGCTAAGAAGAAGTACTGTGAAAAGAAAATGTCACACAAAGGCATCTGTGGACATCTAACAACAAAATTCATAGGGAGCACTGGGCTAGGAGTTAAGTGACAGGGAAAAAAAATAAAAGTCTAAGATAAAGTGAATAAAACTGTAACTTTGACTGAAAGGAAGGGAATGCCAAAGTAGGAGTCAGGCAAAGAGATAAGATGACAAATCCAGGTAAGTGAATGAAGGCAGGGAGGATCTGATGAGAACTCTGTGATTCAAATTTCTGGTACTCTTAATGGCATATAAATGAAATACAGGTAGATGATTTCACAGCAAATGGCCTGAGATGGGTAAGCATTTCCAAATAGGTAGGGAAAATCACACCTGGCTAAAGGGAAGAAGGATGGACATGGAAAGCAGAGACAGCTTCTAATAATAAGCTTGAGTCCTTTTTAGTTGGCCTAGCTTTATTTTTGTATTTGCTAGAATTCAGATTCAAAAACAAAGTAATTTTTAAAAAATTATAAAAGTTCAAATATACAGCCTAGCATTTCTTTAGCCTCCAATACCACCATAATTTACTAATTTTTGCAGCCTCTTTTAGATTCACATTCCAGACCTATCAATTTATAAAGCAGTTTTGAAATTATATCCAATTCCATATGATGGATTTATACTTGTTCAGTACTTGGGAAGAGACATGGACTTGTCATTCCGAGAATAGAAACTGAAAGAATAATGTTGACTTTGTCAAATGATGAACACTTGTATGTTAGAGCAAGAAAATAGAAATGCCAGTATTTTTCCAAAGGGTAGTTACTAAGTGTATGTATATATATATATATATATATATATATATATATATATATATATATATATAGTTATCTTAGTGATGATTTGAAAAGAGAATAACAGTTGCTGTTGCAAATGACAAATGGATTAAAGTGTATATTTACTCATATGACAGAGTGTGCCCTGGGAGAGAAACTTTTTCAGTAGGATGCACTTTCAAAATTAAATGCAAAATTTAATGAAAAAGGAATAAATGAAGAAAGAAGGAAACTAGTGTGTAATTAAGAATATGCCTAACAGTGGACTAGATGTTTATATTGATTGTCTAATTATGTTTACATGTGAGGAAACTGGGATTTAAAGAGGTTATTGCCCAGTTAAGGTTATAATCCAGTAAGTGACAGAGCCAGGCTTCAAATCCCGTTTGTCCGACCAGTTGATTTTTATTTCAATACCCTCTATGGACCATAGCATGTAAGTAAGGGTATTTTGATAATAAAAAATTTGGCCATGTGTAAACAATTTTTTTTTTAGTAAATTCAGGCCTAATGATCATAAAGTCAGGTAGATCTGAATTGGATTTCTGGGTCCACTGACTGTATGTCCTTTCATAAATCACTTAACATCTCTGAAACTTATCTTTCTCACATATACAAATAAGATATTAAAATCTATTTGAAGGTCGTTAGAAGAATTATATGAGATAATATGAATAAAATGCTTAACAGAGTATCTGACAAATAATGGATGCTCAAGGAAAGTAGATTGCCTTTGAATAGAGCACCTTATTGTGGAATATTTCCTAACTTAGAAAAACGGCAGTGGTTAGGAAAAGGTTTTCAACTGTCCAGGAGCAAAAATTCTCTGACCTCTGTATTTAATCTTTGGTAACTTTATCTAATATCAAGGCTTCAACTAGTGCTGCCAGGGTAGACTCTCAGTCTGATTCAGCAATTCTGACCACAAGCTAGGATCTTGGTTTTTTTTTTTAATTTTTTATTATATTATGTTAGTCACCATACAGTACATCCCCGGTTTTCGATGTAAGGCTCGATGATTCATTAGTTGTGTATAACACCCAGTGCACCATGCAATATGTGCCCTCCTCACTACCCATCACCAGTCCATCCCATTCCCCCACCTCCTCCCCTCTGAGGCCCTCAGTTTGTTTCTCATAGTCCATAGTCTCTCATGTTTCATTCCCCCTTCTGATTACCCCCCCTTTCTTTATCCCTTTCTTCCCCTACCGATCATCCTAGTTCTTATGTTCCATAGATGAGAGAAATCATATGATAGTTGTCTTTCTCTGCTTGACTTATTTCACTTAGCATTATCTCCTCCAGTGCCGTCCATGTTGTAGCAAATGTTGAGAACTCGTTCTTTCTGATAGCTGAGTAATATTCCATTGTATGTATGGACCACAACTTCTTAATCCAGTCATCTGTTGAAGGGCATCTCGGCTCCTTCCACGATTTAGCTATTGTGGACATTGCTGCTATGAACATTGGGGTGCATATGGCCCTTCTCTTCACTACATCTGTATCTTTGGGGTAAACACCCAGTAGTGCAATGGCTGGATCATAGGGTACAAGCTAGGATCTTGTACTTGAATAGGATGGTATATCAAAAACTGAATTTACCTGATTACCCCCCCTTTCTTTAGGGGGAATGAAACATGAGAGACTATGGACTATGAGAAACAAACTGAGGGCCTCAGAGGGGAGGGGGTGGGGGAATGGGATAGACCGGTGATGGGTAGTAAGGAGGGCACGTATTGCATGGTGCACTGGGTGTTATACGCAACTAATGAATCATCGAGCCTTACATCGAAAACCGGGGATGTACTGTATGGTGACTAACATACTATAATAAAAAATCATTAAAAAAAACTGAATTTACCTTTCTTCCTCTTAGTACTCCTTATCCTGATCACTTCTTATCCTTTTAATTGGGCTGCTATTATAATAACTAGTATAGTCCATTTCCCAGTAAATGTTTGTACATGTAAAGTTTTCAAATCAGGCTTTGATGCCTACCTTTAATTTTAGATCATTTGTCTAAATAGCAAGTAAAGAAAACAGAAAAAAAGGAATTATCCTTTGAGCACATATGCATCAGGCACTTTGCTGCACACTTTGCGTGATTTGTCTCATATATTCCTCTCGACAATGACAGAGTACATTGCCATCTCATAAATGAGTAAATTGAGGCTCAAAAGTGTTATATAACTTTCCCAAGTCCTATAGGATTTCATAGCAGAGTTTTCCCATTCCCACTGTCATACGACTAATTCAGAAGTCTATCTCAGGAGAGTCTGGCTGGCTCAGTTGGTGGGACATGTGACTCTTGATCTCAGGGTTGTGAGTTCAAGTGCCATGTTGGGTGTAAAGATTACTTAAAAATAAAAACTTAAAAAAAAATAAAAGTCTCTCATTTATAGTCCTGTCATTTACTGGGGATTTCGTTCTTTCCTTCCTTTCTCCCTTTCCCTTTTTCACCCTCCCCTCTTCCACTCTCCCTCCCTTCCATCCTTCCATGTATTTATTTAACTCAGGACCAGGAATGTATACCACAGGAATACTGTGGTAATCCGCTAATTGGCCTCCCTGCCTCCAGATTCTCCTCATCACTCCTGCTCACCACTGCCAGATTAATATTTCTAAACCACCAACTTCTTTAATTTCCAGTTCCAAAACATTGATAATTTCCCATTGCCCAGAGGATAAAACTAAGACTACCCATTGGCATGTGTAAAAACTTTCACAATTTGGTGCCAATCTGTCTTAGCCTCATTAACTTCCATCCTGCCCTTTAAAAAAACTTTTCAGTTAAGTTGTTCTATTACCCTCCTAGACACTTTTAAAATTGTCTCCCATGCATTTGATTATTCTTCTACCCTATCTGCTTCCTCCTTTCTATCTATCAAAGACTATTTGATTTTAGGACCCAGAGCAAATACTTCATGTGAATTCATGCATGACCACTCCATCTATAATAGCATACATTTAATGCATTTGTTGCTTGGAACATCAAATGTGATGCTTTTTCAAATCATTATTAGAATAAATTTTTACCTACATACATAATAACCACTATCTTCCACTGCCACAAAACTATCGAAACCACCACTGTTTACTGCCTAGGTTACTATAATACCTTCCTAACAGGTTTTGTTGGTTCCAATCTCCCCCCTCCTACCCACAATGCACACAGTGGTCCTTAAAAAACACTCACAAAACAAATTGGATCATGCAGCAGCTCTGTTTTAAAATACTTGAGCATTACTACTCATGTGACCAACATGGTAGTGCCCAAGGTTTTCTACAACCACATATTTTCTGAAAGTCAAGATGACCATAGCTGTAATTGTGGCTAGATCAACATCCTGAGGTTGGTAGCTGAGTGTAGCCACTCTACAGCCTGGATAAGCTTTAGCCACCACTTTGGCCCTGCGGTCATTTTTCTTCATAACACCGAGCTTGCAGGCAATTATGAATGGTATCTTAGGAGAGCAGCTGAACACACTGGGTTGCTTCATTTGCTTAGATGATGCCATCTGGTCTTGAGACTGCACCCAGAGCTGATTCAGAAAACCAACATTCTCCATGGCTCCATGAATTAGACCCACAACTTGTTGATAGAGAGTGGTAGTTTCTAGCAATTGTGTTGGTATCAGGGCCCTCTTGAGTTCAGAGAAGTCATGGAAATTCATAATGCACTGGGTTAATCTATCTTTATCTGTCTGAATGACATGGTTAGCAGCATGCTGTTGGGACTCTGCATTTTAGGAAGCCATTTACAGGTAGAACCACTGGCTAACTAGTATAATGCAGCCATCTGTCAGCCAAACAAAGACAATCTCTATGCTATTATCTAGGAGGGAATAGACAGATTTCTCTAGACTACTTTTCTGGAAGGGATGTCTAAGAAAGATGTGTCAGTCTTCATCATAAGAGACCTGAACAGAAGCAAGATCAGGGACCACTTTTAGAAGATGATGGTAGTGAGCATATTGAAGTTGTCCAAGATTAAGCCTTGATACCTCACTGGGGTGGATACATATCTTTCCCCAAAAGGACTGTGTATTTTGGCTTGTCCCTGGTTCTCACAAATAATCTCTAGCTGAAGAAAAAGCAGTATCAGGAGGATTTTGGCCTCATCAACCTTGACTGTTTCTGTCCCATCTGCAATATGATTGACAGTCCTTTACTGTATGTCACTTTGTGCAGTGATACCATGGCAGTCCTGTACCATTTTTTCATTTGTACTATCAGCTGATGAACACCATGTGGGTAAGGATCACAACAAAATATTTTTCTGACTTGGTGCCAGACACAACATACAGAAGCCCTACATTCTTTCTTGTCTGGACCATTACCCTGGATTGTAGCCTTGCACTGACTGACCTTGCACTGGTTATGCCTTCATCGTCTGGAGCCTCGGCCAGGGACGTTAGAAGATATTGAAATTTTTAAAAATGCATTTATTGTATCTCCCTACTTTCTTGGTAATTGACCAACACCTGATCTGAAAGTTATTGCTGCTTGTATTGCTCTCTCCTTCCTCACATATTCATCAATAATAACAATTATAATAATAATATCAACCAGTATCTATAAGCCTTAATATAACTTGGCAGATAGGAAGTGCCTACCAAGTGGGGGCTGTTATGATCGTGGCATAGGTCCTACAACCCTGGCTATAAACTCTCTAATTGTCCATATTTACAGTAAGTTTTATCAATAAAGATGAAACTAAAGGAAATAGGTAAGATATAGTGAATGCTTCTCATGTGTCAGACTCAGACTTAAGCACTTCTCATTAATTTAATCCTCACAACCCTAGGCATGAATGTTATCCTGCTCATTTAGATGGGAAGAAACTGAGGTTCAGAAAGATGAAGTCACTTGACCAGTGTCACACAGTGAGTAAACAGACCAGGATTCTAACCTATCTTTGTCTGATCACAACATTCATGATCATTAAAAGTTTTTGTTTATTTGAAAAAGTAATCATGTACTTGAACAAAAACACAAATAATACAAAAGGGTATAACTACCATCCCAGACCATAAATCCCCATTGCCAGAGGCAATAAACACTGTCAGTTTATTATGTAGTTTTCAGAAATTTTCTGTTTATAAATACATGTATCTTAATTTTTAAAAAACCTTAGCCTCTGTACACTGTATTCTGCTCTTTGTGTTTTTTTTTTTTTACTGAATATATCTTCGACATTTTCTCATGATTAAGAAAATCCTTCAACATCTCATTGCATTAAAAATAAAGATCAAACTCCTTAGGAAGCCAATAGGGCTCTACATGATCTTGGACTGTCTAGTTCTCCAGCCTCATGTTGCAATTTCCATTTTTCTCTTTGTGCTCCACCCATACTTTTCATCCAGTCATCTCCATTGCTCACTTAAAATTACTGCATGTACACAAACCTGAGGCTCTAAACCTTTCTCTGTGTTGTCACAAGTAGGTTTATGAATCCCACAGTCATCCTACAACCATCTCATTGCCATTGGGAGAATAAGGACAAAGGATTTTTAGAATCTACCCTCTAACATGTTACTCTAATATATTATAGTGCTGTGATAGAACCAAGTTGACAGTACTAGAGTTACACTGAAGTGGACACCTAATCTGGCTTTGAAGAATTAGGGAAGACTTTATGGAGGAAGTAACATCTGACCTGGAAAAATGATCTGGTGATTAGATGGGAAGGGAGAGAGAATAAAAAAGCTCTAGAAAGCACAAATTAACAAGCACAAAGGTCTGGAGCAAATTGGTGACAAGGGGAGGCTTCATAAACCCATAACAAGCTCTATTAGTACTGTTCTCCAGCTACAAAACACACATACAAAAAAGTTTGTTTGTTATGGAAATACAACTTCAAATCAACACTTTTAGCATCATCTTCTGACAACATTGTTCCCCCTAAAGACTTCCAGTAGCATTGTTGCCCCTAAAGCCTTTCTGACCTTTTGGAGTCTTGACCAGTAGAAGCATATTTTAGTAACTGCAAATTATTTAGTGTAAATGGAGCACATTTTGCAAGCATTTGATGGGAAGAGGAGATAAACAGTCAAGGCAAGAGATAAGGCTGGGGAAATAAGCAGGAGCCTGATCATTAAGCATTTGATGAGTTACATCACAGTCAACCGACTATCTTAAAAGTAATTGGAAGAGCTTTTTTCGGGGACAGGTTAAGATGGAGGAGGAGTAGGGGACCCCTTTTTCAGCCGGTCCCCTGAGTCGAGCTGGATAGGTACCAGACCAGCCTAAACAACCACGGAACCAGCCTGAGATGCAAGAAGATACATCTGGATCTCTACAAATGAACATCTCCAGCGCTGAGTATTGAGGTACGAAGAGGGGAGCCGTGAAACCGCGCACAGATATCAGAAGATAAACGGAAGGGGGAGGGAGCCGGCCGTGTTCAGACGCCGGGAAGCGGCAGCCACCTGCACAGGGGAGCGGGCTGACTCATGGACTGCACCCGCGAGAGAGCGGACTGAGACCGGTGAGCCGGGAGCGCGCTCCACCAGGCATCTCACGGAACACCGGAATCCCGGTGTGCTCACGGGATCCAGACTGAGACCGGGAGTTCCCGGAGCGCGCGCGGGGTGGCTGGCAGGCCACCTGCACGGGGGAGTGGGCGGAATCGCGGTCTGCACCCACAAAACAGCAGACTGAGACCCTGAACCAGGTGCGTGTGCCACCAGGCTTCTCACGGAACTCCAGAATCCCGGTGTGCTCACTGGGCATAGACTGAGACCGGGAGATCCGGGAGCGCGCGGGGCGGCTGGCGGCTGGCGGCTGGCAGCGTTAGAAACACAAAGGACAGAGACGTGCCGGCCCTGGAAGTGAGGGCTGGGACGCCGGGTGTGGGGCGCACATCCCGGGACGCTGCAGGGTTGAGCAGCACCAACAGAAACAGAGTTAAAGTGGCCAGAACATCAGTGGAGAACAGGCCGCAATCCCTCTGTTCTGTGACAATGCAGCCTCTGCTGCTCTGACTCTCAGAAGAGGCATAACAGACCGCCAGGGAAAGCCGCCAGAGAACAAAAGCCTGGAAATACCGGCTCACAGCGTGCCCATCGCCATCCCCCCTTGCAGGGGACACGGACACTCTACCCAAACAGGGTTGCCTGAGTATGGGCGCGGCAGGCCCCTCCCCCAGAACACAGAAGGCAGGCTGAAAAATCAAGAAGCCCACAACCCGGGGTGCCTGGGTGGCGCAGTCATTGAGCACCTGGGTGGCACAGTCATTGAGCGCCTGTCTCCAGCTTAGGGCATGATCCCGGCGTTCTGGAAAGGAGTCCCTCATCGGGCTCCTCCGCTGGGAGCCTGCTTCTTCCTCTCCCACTCCCCTGCTTCTGTTCCCGTTCTTGCTGACTGTCTGTCTCTCTCTCTCAGATAAATAAATAAATAAAATCTTTAAAGAAGAAGCCCACATCCCTAAGATCCCTATAAAACAAGGGGCACGGCCTGGGACCCAGTCAATAATTTGGGCTCTGGACAACCCCGCAACCTCTCCTCATCAGAATGACAAGAAGGAGAAGCCCCCCCACAGCAAAGAAAAGACAGTGAGTCTGTGGCCTCTGCCACAGAAATAATGGATATGGATGTAACCAAATTATCAGAAATGGAATTCAGAGTAATGATGGTCAAAATGATGAGTAGAATTGAAAAAAGTATTAACGAAAAGGTTAGTGAGAATATAGAATCCCTAAGGACAGAAATGAGAGTGAATCTGACAAATTAAAAATTCTATGAGCCAAATGCAGGCAAAACTAGAGGCGCTGACGGCCAGGGTCACAGAAGCAGAGGAAAGGGTTAGTGAATTGGAGGATGGGTTAATAGAGGAAAAAATGAAAATAGAAGATGGTCTTAAAAAAATCCACGCCCACGAATGTAGGTTACGGGAGATTACTGACTCAATGAAACGATCCAATGTTAGAATCATCGGCATCCCCGAGGGGGTGGAGAAAAACAGAGGTCTAGAAGAGATATTTGAACAAATTGTAGCTGAAAACTTCCCTAATCTAGCGAGGGAAACAAACATTTGTGTCCAAGAGGCAGAGAGGACCCCTCCCAAGCTCAACCACGACAAACCTATGCCACGTCACGTCATAGTGCAATTCGCAAATATTAGATCCAAGGATACAGTATTGAAAGCGGCCAGGGCAAAGGAATTTCTCACGTACCAAGGCAAAGGCATCAGAATTATGTCAGACCTGTCTACACAGACCTGGAATGAGAGAAAGGGTTGGGGGAGCATATTTAAAGCTCTTTCAGAGAAAAACATGCAGCCAAGGATCCTTTATCCAGCAAGGCTGTCATTCAGAATTGATGGAGAAATAAAGACATTTCAGAATCGCCAGTCACTAACCAATTTTGTAACCACGAAACCAGCCCTATAGGAGATATTACGGGGGGTTCTATAAAAGTAAAAAGGCCCCAAGAGTGATACAGAACAGAAAGTCACAGCCAATACAAACAAAGACTTTACTGGCAACATGGCAGAATTAAAATCATATCTCTCAGTACTCAGTCTTAATATTAACGGCTTAAATTCTCCCATAAAACGCCACAGGGTTGCAGATTGGATAAAAAGAAATGACCCATCCATTTGCTGTCTACAAGAGACTCATTTCGAACCCAAAGATGCATTCAGACTGAGAGTAAGGGAATGGAGTACCATCTTTCATGCAAATGGACCTCAAAAGAAAGCTGGGGTAGCAATTCTCATATCAGATAAATTGGATTTTAAACTACAGACTATAGTTAGAGATGCAGAAGGGCACTATATTATTCTTAAAGGAAGTATTCAACAAATGGATATGACAATTATAAATATATATGCCCCCAACAGGGGAGCAGCTAGATACACAAGCCAACTCTTAACCACAAGAAAGAGACATATAAATAAAAATACATTAATAGTAGGGGACCTCAACACTCCACTATCAGAAATAGACAGAACACCCTGGCAAAAACTAAGCAAAGAATCAAAGGCTTTGAATGCCATACTTGACGAGTTGGACCTCATAGATATATATAGAACACTACACCCCAGAACCAAAGAATACTCATTCTATTCTAATGCCCATGGAACATTCTCAAGAATAGACCATGTTCTGGGACACAAAACAGGTCTCAATCGATACCAAAAGATTGAAATTATCCCCTGCATATTCTCAGACCACAACGCTCTGAAATTGGAACTCAACCACAAGGAAAAATTTGGAAGAAACTCAAACATTGGAGACTAAGAACCATCCTGCTCAGGAATGACTTGATAAACCAGGAAATCAAAAATCAAATTAAACAATTTATGGAGACTAATGAGAATGAAAATACAACAGTCCAAAACCTATGGGATACTGCAAAGGCAGTCCTAAGGGGGAAATACATAGCCATCCAAGCCACACTCAAAAGAATAGAAAAATCTAAAATGCAGTTTTATATTCTCACCTCAAGAAGCTGGAACAGCAACAGAGGGACAGACCTAATCCACGCACGAGGAAGCAGTTGACCAAAATTAGAGCTGAAATCAATCAAGCAGAAACCAGAAGTACAGTAGAGCAGATCAACAGGACTAGAAGCTGGTTCTTTGAGAGAATCAATAAAATTGACAGACCACTGGCAACACTTATCCAAAAGAAAAGAGAAAGGACCCAGATTATTAAAATTATGAATGCAAAAGGAGAGGTCACGACGACCACCATTGAAATTGGAAGGATTATTAGAAATTTTTATCAACAGCTATATGCCAATAAACTAAGCAATCTGGAAGAGATGGAATCCTTCCTGGAAACCTATAAACTACCAAGATTGAAACAGGAAGAAATTGATTTCTTAAACAGGCCAATTAATTATGAAGAAACTGAGTCAGTGATAAACAACCTTCCAAATAACAAAACTCCAGGCCCAGACGGTTTTCCTAGGGAATTCTACCAAACATTCAAAGAAGAAATCATACCTATTCTCCTAAAGCTATTTCAAAAAATAGAAACAGAAGGAAAGCTACCAAACTCATTCTATAAGGCCAATATTACCTTGATCCCCAAACCAGGCAAAGACCCCCTCAAAAAGGAGAATTACAGACCAATTTCACTAATGAATATGGACGCCAAAATCCTCAACAAGATACTTGCTAATAGAATCCAACAGTTCATTAAAAGGATTATCCATCACGATCAAGTGGGATTCATACCTGGGATGCAAGTGTGGTTCAATATTCGCAAATCAATCAGCGTGATACCTCATATCAACAAGAAAAGACTCAGGAACCATATGATCCTCTCAATCGATGCTGAAAAAGCATTTGACAAAATACAGCATCCTTTCCTGATTAAAACCCTTCAGAGTGTAGGAATAGAAGGTACATTTCTCAATCTCATAAAAGCCATCTATGAAAAGCCTACTGCAAATATTATTCTCAATGGGGAAAAGCTGGAAGCCTTTCCCTTAAGATCAGGAACTCAACAAGGATGCCCACTCTCGCCACTATTATTCAACATAGTACTAGAAGTCCTTGCAACAGCAATCAGACGACAAAAAGGGATCAAAGGTATTCAAATCGGCAAAGAAGAAGTCAAAATGTCTCTCTTTGCAGATGACATGATACTCTATATGGAAAACCCAAAAGAAGCCACTCCCAAACTATTAGAAGTTATAGAGCAATTCAAGTACGTGGCAGAATACAAAATCAATGCTCAGAAATCTGTTGCATTTCTGTACACGAATAACGAGACTGAAGAAAGAGAAATTAGGGAATCCATCCCATTTACAATAACACCAAAAACCATACGTTACCTTGGAATTAACTTAACCAGAGAAGTAAAGGACCTATATTCTAGAAACTATAAATCATTCTTGAAAGACATTGAGGAAGACATAAAAAGATGGAAAGATATTCCATGCTCATGGATCGGAAGAATTAACATAGTTAAAATGTCCATGATACCCAGAGCAATCTACACTTTCAATGCTATCCTGATCAAAATACCGAGGACATTTTTCAAAGAACTGGAACAAATAGTCCTTAAATTTGTATGGAAACAGAAAAGGCCCCGAATCTCCAAGGAACTGTTGAAAAAGAAAAACAAAGCTGGGGGCATCACAATGCCGGATTTCGAGCTGTACTACAAAGCTGTGATCACAAAGACAGCATGGTACTGGCACAAAAACAGACACATAGACCAATGGAACAGAATAGAGAGCCCAGAAATGAACCCTCGGCTCTTTGGGCAACTAATATTTGATAAAGCAGGAAAAAACATCCGGTGGAAAAAAGACAGTCTCTTCAATAAATGGTGCTGGTAAAATTGGACAGCTACATGCAAAAGAATGAAACTTGACCACTCTCTCACACCATACACAAAGATAAACTCCAAGTGGATGAAAGACCTCGATGTGAGACAGGAATCCATCAAAATCCTAGAGGAGAACATAGGCAGCACCCTCTGCAACATAGGCCAAAACAACCTTTTTCATGACACATCTCCAAAGGCAAGACAAACAAAAGATAAAATGAATTTATGGGACTTCATCAAGATTAAAAGTTTCTGCACAGCCAAGGAAACAGTCAGAAAAACTAAGAGGCAGCCCACGGAATGGGAGAATATATTTGCAAATGACACTACAGATAAAGGACTGGTATCCAAGATCTACAAAGAACTTCTCAAACTCAATACATGAGAAACAAATAAACAAATCAAAAAATGGGCAGAAGATATAAACAGACACTTTTCCAATGAAGACATACAAATGGCTAACACACACATGAAAAAATGTTCAAAATCATTAGCCATCAAGGAAATTCAAATCAAAACCACACTGAGATACCACCTTAAGCCAGTTAGAATGGCAAATATAGACAAGGCAAGAAACAGTTGTTGGAGAGGATGTGTAAAAGGGGATCCCTCCTACATTGTTGGTGGGAATGCAAGTTGGTACAGCCACACTGGAAAACAGTGTGGAGGTCCCTTAAAAAGTTAAGAATTGAGCTACCCTATGATCCAGCCATTGCACTACTGGGTGTTTACCCCAAAGATACAGACGTAGTAAAGAGAAGGGCCATATGCACCCCAATGTTCATAGCAGCAATGTCCACAATAGCTAAATCGTGGAAGGAGCCGAGATGCCCTTCAACAGATGACTGGATTAAGAAGTTGTGGTCCATATATACAATGGAATATTACTCAGCTATCAGAAAGAACGAGTTCTCAACATTTGCTACAACATGGACGGCACTGGAGGAGATAATGCTAAGTGAAATAAGTCAAGCAGAGAAAGACAACTATCATATGATTTCTCTCATCTATGGAACATAAGAACTAGGATGATCGGTAGGGAAAGAAAGGGATAAAGAAAGGGGGGGTAATCAGAGGGGGGAATGAAACATGAGAGACTATGGACTATGAGAAACAAACTGAGGGCCTCAGAGGGGAGGGGGGTGGGGGAATGGGATAGGCCGGTGATGGGTAGTAAGGAGGGCACGTATTGCATGGTGCACTGGGTGTTATACACAACTAATGAATCATCGAGCCTTGCATCGGAAACCGGGGATGTACTGTATGGTGACTAACATAATATAATAAAAAATCATTATAAAATAAATAAATAAATAAAATAAAATAAAATAATCAAAAAAAAGTAATTGGAAGAAATGAAGGTTTTTTAACAGGAATTACATGACCAGTTTTGTGATTTGTGCTTTAGGAAATCAATTTGGACTACACCCTAGAGAAAGGATTTGAAAGGGCAGAAAATGAAGTCAAGGCAATGAGGGATGAGTTGGGAGAAAGCCATTTCAGTAATCCAGATGAGAGACAATGATGGTTTAAGGTAAAGTAATGGAAGTACCATAGATGGGTTTAGACAAAGTGGTTGATTGGAAAGACTGAATAATCAAAAATGGCTGCTTACCTTGAGTTGGCAGGCACTGGAGGAGAAGCAAGTTTAAGGAAAAGAAGGTAATCTCAGCTTTGATAAATTTGATTTTTAAATATTATTTGAGCATAATAGAAAAGATCACATAAGTAGAGAGTGTGGTGAATCATCACAAAGTAAACATGTAACAATCACCTATAATTGAGAAATACAGCACTGCCGGCAATCTAAAGGCCCCCTCATGTCTTTGATCAGTCACTACCCTGACTCACTGACCCACAGTTGAATAATAATACCTGACAGATAATATAGTAGCTTAGTTTTGCCCTATTTTAATTCTATAAAGGAAATCATGTATCATTTACTCTTGTTTCCAGCTTTTTTGGTTCAGTGAAATTCATCCATATTTTCTATGTGTGGTGTTAGTGGCTTCATTCTCATAAAGCAATTCATTAAACATTTCTACTGTTATTGGATAATTGCATTATTCGATGTCAGGTTATCACAAATAGGCTGCTATGAACATTCTTATACATGTCTTTTGGTGCATATACATACGACTTTTTGTTAGGTGCATAGCTGGGAGATGAATTGCTGGGTCATATGTAGACATAAGTTTAACTTTGGTAGATACTGACAGCTTTGCAGAGTGAGTGGTGCATAAGAGTTTCAAATGATCCTGATTCTTGTCAGTCAGTTTTGCCAGTCTTTTTAATTATAGCCATTCTAGTGGGGTTTTAGGTGTATCTCCTAGTTTTAATTTGCAGTCTCTAATGACTAATGGGGTAGAGCATTTTTCATAAATTTATGGACATTTGGATATACGTTTTTTGTGAAGTGCATTGAATCTATAGATCTTTCAATCTATTGATAAGGTGTATCTTTCCATTTTAAAAAATATTCTTTAATTCTTCTCAAAAATACATAAAGTTTATAGCTCTTACAGTTTTCATTATATTTATTCTTATATAAGTGATAATTTGATGCTATTATAAATAGTATCTATTTTTTTGTTTTATTTTTTTATTTTTTAAGATGGAAAATTAAAACATGTTTGAATTGTGAACATTAATTTTATATTCAACAACCTTGCTAAGGTTCACTTATTAATTCTAATAGATTACTTGTAAATATTTTGGATTTTTTATATATACAACCATACCTTCTGAAATGAATTAGTTTTCTTTCTTTCCATTTGTATACCTTTAAAAATACATTTCTCTTTTATTATTGCATTGGCTAGGACTTTCAACTCAATATTGTAAAGAAGTTGTCTCATTCCTCAAAGCAAAGGCTTTCAACATTTTGTCATTAAGTCTGGTAATTGTTCTAGGGATTTTATGGGCACTCTCTTTGAAATTAAGGAAATTTCATTCTATTCCTTTCTTTTTAAGATTTTATTTATTTATTTCACAGAGAGAGAGACAGCCAGCTAGAGAGGGAACACAGGCAGAGGGAATGGGAGAGGAAGAAGCAGGCTCCCAGCGGAGGAGCCTATGTGGGGCTCGATCCCAGAAAGCCGGGATCGTTCCCTGAGCAGAAGGCAGATGCGTAATGACTGAGTCACCCAGGCGCCCCTCATTCTATTCCTAATTTTTATTTATTTATTTATTTGTTTGTTTATTTATTTATTTATTATTTATTTTCAAATTTGTATTTGAATTCTAGTTAGTTAACTTATAGTGTAATATTGGTTTCAAGAATAGTATTTAGTGTTTCATCACTTACATATAACATCCAGGCCTCATCACAAGGGCCATCAATACCCATTACCCATCTAGCCCATTCCCCCCACCCATCTCTTCTCCATTATCCCTCAGTTTGTTCTCTATAAGAGTCTCTTATGGTTTCCTTCCCTCTCTCTTTTTTTTCTCCTTCCCCATGTTCATCTTTTCGTTTCTTAAATTCCACATATGACATATGACTAAACTATGATATTTGTCTTTCTCTGACTGATTTGTTTCACTTAGCATAATACACTCTAGCTCCAACCATGTCACTGTGAATGGCAATATTTCATTCTTTTTTGATGGCTGAGTAACATTCCATCGTCAATATATACCACTTCTTTATACATTCATCAAAGAACATTTGGGTTCTTTCCATAATTTGGCTATTGTTGATATTGCTGCTATAAATATAGTGGTGCATGTGTCCCTTTGAATCAGTATTTGTGTATCCTTTGGATAAATACCTAGTAATGCAATTGCTGGGTCATAGGGTAGTCCTACTTTTAACTTTTTAAGGAAACTCCATACTGTTTTCCCATTAATAAAAGAAAGGATAAGAACCACATGATCCTCTCGATAGATGCATACAAAGCATTTGACAAAATATAACATCTATTCCTGGTAAAAACCCTCAACAAACTAGAAATAGAGGGAACATACCTGAACATCATAAAGGCCATATATATGAAGACCCACAGCTAATATTCTTAATTTTCTTTTTTTGTTAAAAGATAATCTTAATTGAAAGGCTTTCAGCTTTTCCCCATTGAGAATGATATTCGCCGTAGGCTTTTCATAGATGGTTTATATGAATTTGAGGGATGTACCCTCTATCCCTACACTCTGAAGTGTTTTAATCAGGAAAGGATGCTGTATTTTGTCCAATGCTTTTTCTGCAACAATTGAGAGGATCATATGGTTCCTGAGACTTTTCTTGTTGATATGATCTATCACACTGATCGATTTGTGAATATTGAACCACCTTTCCATCCCAGGGATGAATCCCACTTGGTCATGATGGATAATCCCTTTAATGCACTATTGGATCCTATAAGCTAGGATCTTGTTGAGAATTTTGGCATCCATATTCATCAGGGATAACAGTCTGTAATTCTCCTTTTTGATGAGGTCTTTGCTTGGTTTGGGGATCAAGGTAATACTGGCATCATAGAATAAGTTTGGTAGTTTTCCTTCTGTTTCTATTTTTTGAAACAGCTTCAGGAGACTAGGTATTATTTCTTCTTTGAATGTTTGGTAGAATTCCCCCGGGGAATCCGCCAGGCCCTGGAGTCTTATTTTTGGGGAGGTTTTTGATCACTGCTTCAATCTCTTCATAATTAATTGGTCTGTTTAAAAATCAATTTCTTCCTGTTTCAGACTTGGTAGTTTATAGGTTACCAGGAAGGCATCCATTTCTTCCGGGTTGTTTAATTTATTGGCATAAAGCTGCTGATAAAAGTTTCTAATGATCCTTCCTATTTCATTGGTGTTGGTTGTGATCTCTCCCTTTTCATTTGTAATTTTATTACTTTGGGTCCTTTCTCTAATCTTTTGAATAAGTCTGTCCAGTGGCTTATCGATCTTATTTATTCATTTGAAGAACCAGCTTCTAATTCTGTTGATCTGCTCTACTGTGCTCCTGGTTTCTAATTCATTGATCTCTGCTCTAATCTTGATCAACTGCTTTCTCGTGCGTGGGTTAGGCCTGTTCTTCTGTTGCTGTTCCAGCTTCTTGAGGTGAGAATATAAAAACTGCATTTTAGATTTTTCTATTCTTTTGAGTGATGCTTGGATGGATATGTATTTTCCCCTTAGGACCACCTTTGCAGTGTCCCATAGGTTTTGGACCATTGTGTTTTCATTCTCGTTGGTCTCCATAAATTGTTTAAACTGATTTTTGATTTCCTGGTTTACCCAATCGTTCTTGAGCAGGATGGTTCTTAGTTTCCAAGTGTTTGAGTTTCTTCCAAATTTTTCCTTGTGATTGAGTTCCAATTTCAAAGCATTGTGGTCTGAGCATATGCAGGTAATAATTTCAGTCTTTTCATATTGGTTGAGACCTGTTTTGTGACCCAGTATATGGTCTATTCTGGAGAAAGTTCCCTGTGCTTTCGAGAAGAATGAGTATTCTGTTGTTCTGGGCTTAGTGTTCTGTATATATCTATGAGGTCCATCTGGTCTAGGATGTCATTCAAACCTCTTGTTTCTTTGTTGATTTTCTGCTTGGGCAATCTGTCAATTGCTGATAGTGAAGTGTCGAGGTCCCCTACTATTAACGTATTATTATCTATATGCCTCTTTTCTGGTTAAGAGTTGGCTTGTGTATCTAGCTGCTCCCCTGATGGGGGCATAGATATTTATAATTGTCATATCCACTTGGATACATCCTTTAAGAATAATATAGGGTCCTTCTGTATCTCTAACTACAGTCTTTAGCTTAAAATCTAATGTGTCTGATATGAGAGTTGCTACCCCAGCTTTCTTTTGAGGTCCATTGGCATGAAAAATGGTTTTCCATCCCTTCACTTTCAATCTGGATGTATCTTCAGGTTCAAGATGAGTCTCCTGTAGACAGCATATGGATGGGTCATGTCTTATTATCCAATCTGAAACCCTGTGGAATTTTATGGGAGCATTTAGGCCATTCACATTGAGAGTGATATTTGAGAGATATGATTTTAATGATGTCATGTTGCCTGTGAAATCTTTGTTTCTATAGATTGTAAATTTCTGTTCTGTATCACTGTTGGGGCATTTTTACTTTTATAGAACCGCCCTTAATATCTCATGTAGGGCTGACTTGGTGGTTACGAATTCCTTCAGTTTCTGCCGATCTTGGAAGGTCCTTATCTGTCCATCAATTCTGAATGACAGCCTTGCTGGATAAAGGATCCTTTGCTGCATGTTCTTCTCAGATAGAGATTTGAAAATACACTGCGAACCCTTCCTATCTTGCCAGGTCTGTGTAGACAGGTCTGACGTTATTCTGATATTTTTACCTCTGTAGGTAAGGAATCTCTTCGCCCTGGCTGCTTTCAATACTGTATCCTTGCATCTAATATTTGCGAATTGCACCATGATGTGACGTGGTGTAGGTTTGCTGTAATTGACCTTTGGAGGGGTCCTCTCTGCCTCTTGGACATGAATGCTTGTTTCCTTTGCCAGATTAGGGAAGTTTTCAGCTACAATTTGTTCAAATATCTCTTCTAGACCTCCCACTTTCTCCACCCCCTTGGGGATGCCAATGATTCTGACATTCGAACATTTCATTCAGTAAAGTCCCTTAATCTACATTCTTGAGATTGGATTTTTTTGAGCCAAGTTTCTGTTTTAACTTTCTTTTCTACCATCCCATCCTCCAATTCACTAATTCATTCTTCTGCCTCATTTACCCTGGCCATCAGAGCAGCTAGTTTAGACTGCTTTTGATTCATAGCATTTTTAAATTCTGCCAGATTCGCTCTCATTTCCACCCTTAGAGATTCTATAGTCTCGTTAATATTTTTGTTAATATTTTTTTCAAGTCTACACATCATCTTGACCATTGTTACTCTGAACTCCATTTCTGACAATTTGGTTATATCCATATCCATCAGTTCTGTGGCGGAGGCCACAGACTCATTATCTTTTCTTTGCCGGGTGGGATTTCTCCTCCTTGTCATTCTGCTGAGGAGAGTTTGCAGGGATGCCCAGAGCCCAAATTATTGACCAGGACCCAGGCAGTGTGCACTTGTCTTATAGGGACCTTAGGGATGTGGGCTTCTTGATTTTTCAGGCTGCCTTCTGGGGGAGGGGCCTGCTGCGCTGATATTCAGGCAACCCTGTTTTGGTAGAGTCTCCCTGTCCCCTGCGAGGGGGAATGGGGATGGGCACGATGTTTGCTGGTATTTCTGGGCTTTTGTTCTCTGGCGGCTTTCCCTGGTGGTTTTCTGTGACTCTTCCGAGAGTCAGAGCAGCAGTGGCCGTATCCTACCCTTTTCTCAGAACAGACAGATCGCAGTCTGCTCTCCACTGAACTCTCTTGGCCACCTAACTCTGTTTCTGTCGGTGCTGCCAAAAACCCTACACTGTCCTGGGTTGTGCACACCACAGCTGCTATCCCAGCCCTCACTTCCAGGGCCGGCACATCTCTGTCCTTTGTGCTTCTAACTCTGCCAGCTGCCCCCAGTTCCTGCGTGCGCTCCCGAACTCCCTGTTTCAGTGTAGTTCGCACATGCTCCGGAGCTCTGGTTTTCAGTTTGGTCACACGAACCCTCCTGAGCTCCCGGTTTTAGTCCGGTTCCAGTGAGCGCTCGGGAGCTCTGGTTTTCAGTCTGGTCGCATGCACATTCCCATGCTCAGGGGCTCAGTCTGCTTTCTCGTGGGTGTTGTTCCTGGAGTCCGGCCTGCTCCCCAATGCAGGTGGCTACTGCTTCCCGGCACCCGAGCGTGGTGGCTCCCTCCCCCTTCCGTTTTTCTTCCAATATCTGTGTGCGGATTCACGGCTCCCCACTTTGTACCTCAATACTCAGCACTGGAGATGTTCATTTGTAGAGATCCAGATGTATCTTCCTGTGTCTCAGGCTGATTCCGTGGGTTTTCAGGATGGTCTGGTAGATATCCAGCTCGACTCAGGGGACCAGCTGAAAAAGGGTCCCCTACTCCTCCGCCATCTTTTCTCAATCAAGATCTAATGTTCCTAATTTTCTAAGAATTTTTTTCTCCCTTATTATTAAGGAATCTTGATTTTTATCAGATACTTTTATTGTATCTATTGAGATCAAAATATGATTTTTCTCCCTTATTCTATATAGTAAATTTCAATGATTGCTTTGCAAATGTTAAATTAATCTTGCATTCCTGAAAAAATCCAACTTGATCATGTATTATATTTATTATATATTGTTGGCTTCAGTTTATGGTTTTTGCACATATGTTTATGGTAAGAATAGACTTGTAATATTGCATCTACATGTTGGCCTTGTCAGGTTTTAGTGTTAAAGTTATGTTGACTTCATAAAATGAATTGGGAAGCATTGAATATTTTTCTATTCACTGGAAGAGTTTGGGTAAGATTGAGGACATTTATGAATATGTGTGGGGAAGTTCACTGGTAAAGCTATCTTTTTTAAAATATAAATTTAATTTTCTTTCTTAATGAATTATTCAGATCTATATTTTTCTTGTGTATATTGTATAGGTTGTACTTTTCTAGGAAGTTATCAATTTTATTTAAATTTTCAAATTTATTGGCATAAAGCTGTTCATAATATCCTCTTGCTTGATATTTGTAGGTTCAATAAAATTTTTACTTCTACGTATTCACAATGTGTACCTTTTCTATTTGGCTTTTTTCTTTCTTTCTCAGTCTTGCCGGGGTTTATCAATTTTATTGGCACAGAAACAAACTGTTTGTTGATATTTTCTCTAGTATAGTTCTTTTATATTAATTTCTGTACTTTGTTACATTTCATTCTATTTGCTTTCTTTTACTTTAACTTGTTTCTCTTTTTTTTCTGACTTGAAATGGATATTGTATTATGCACATCTTGGGCCTCACTTTGCATGCCCTAGGCCTGCCCTTTTTCGCCAAATGTTGTTGTGGCAGCCAGCTTCACACAGCACTTTACCTCACCTTCACCAGGGCTTATCTCATTCTGCAATGGTGGATATCTGTGAGAATCTGCCCTGCACCCATGAACAGACAGCCTAGAAGTATGAGGGGGCCTATAAGTGTGGGAGTCCATGGAAAAACTCTTGATTAATTGAAGATATAAGTGAGAAGATAAGCTCCCGTCTCTTTCCACAGGCTGATAATTCTCAGGCACATTTTTCTTGGTCCCTCAGAATATTTCCCTTTATTCTTTTTCTAATATATGTATTTCAGGCTATACATTACACCATAAGAGTGGTTTTATCTACCTCTAACAAGTTTTAATATTATAGTTTATATTACAATTTATAATACAGTTTATATTTAATATTGTTATTTCATTACCATTCAATATATTTTCTTATTTTCATTGTTATTTTTTTCTTTTACCCACAGGTTATTTAAAATAAGTATTGCTAAATTTCCAAATATTTGGGAAATTGATTTCCTTGTTATCTTTTTTTGTCAATGCTTTCAAGATTATTCCCATTCTGGTCAGATTATATAATTCGTGTGATTTTGTTTCTTAAAATTAGCTGACATTTATATTATTGCTGAATATGAGCAATAATATAAATGTAAGTCAATTTAGTAAGTCTTCCAAGAATTTGCATTCTGTAGTTGACATGCATTTCTATTAACGTCAGTTGGATTAATTTTGTCAACCATGTTGTTACAATTTCATACATAACCTTAAATGTTTTTGTCTGCTAAATGTATTACTCAGGATGGTATGCTGAAATCCACTACTATGAGTGTAGATTTTTAAAAATACTTTTCCCCTTTTCCTCTATCAATTTTTACTCTCTGTATTTTTAAGCTATGATGTTAGGGTATATAATTTATTATATTGTTCTACTTTATTGACATTTTATTCTAAAATATCCCTTTTATTTCTAGTAAGCTTTATCATCTTAAAATCTGCTTTGTCCAATATTAGTATTACTTCACTAGATATCTTTAATTAATATTTGCATGAAATATATTTATCTTACTGCTTTCAAGCTTTCCAAATTTTTGTTTAAATTGTGTCTCTTGTGAAGAGTTGCTTTAAAATTTCATTCTAGGGGTGCCTGGGTGGTGCAGTCTGTTAAGTGTCTGACTCTTGGTTTTGGCTCAGGTTGTGATCTCAGGGTCATGAGATCAAGCTCACATGTCAGGCTCCACACTCACCACAGAGTCTGCTTAAAAGACTCTCTCTTCCTCTCCCTCTGCCCCTCCTGTTAGGAGTTAATTGGACACTTAGGTAGTCAGGGCCAGGGTCCCTAACAATAAAGCAAAAAAGCTGGGATAGCTAAGGCAAAACCATAGTAGCATCCTGTTTTACAGCTTACACAAGACCACAATAGCATCCTGTCTAGCAGCCTTTGCAGGAGTGATGTTTGCAAAACATCCTGAAACAAAACAATTAAAACATTGGTCACTATCACAAATTGAGGCAGGTAGTCTCCAAATGTCAGCCTCAAAGACCATCAATACATGAACAATAATCCAATAGGTAGATAGGTGCATGATCAAAGCCCTGACTGGCACACCTTAGCAGCCAATCTACAGGGGGCCCACACTCAGGATGCTCAAGATAGTTCTGCAAAAGAGTTTATAAAAATACCTAAATTTGAAGGCCGAAAGGGCAACCCTCTCAGGTCCCCTCCCTCTCTGGGAGCTTTGTACTATGGCTCAATAAACTTTGCTTTGCTGCCCACCACTCTTTGTCTCGTCTCTCTTCATTCTTCAAAGCAGAGTGAACAAGAACTGTGGGCACTAAGGGAACAAAAATCCTGTAACACTCCCACTTGTGCTCTCTCTCTCTCTCTCTAATAAATAAATAAATCTTTAAAAAATTCATTCTAAATATTTATTTTCATTTGGAGGTTGCTTTTTTAATTTCTGATGAGGTTTGGGTTTAAATTTACCGACTTTTATTCTTTATATGTGGATCTGTTCTATCATTTATTTTTTTAGTCCTTATTTTTGAAGTAATCAAGTATTTTTATTATTCTGTTTTCCCCTCTAGTAGCTCATCAGTTATACACTCTTTCATTCTTTCTTCAGTAGTTATATAGCATGACATTATTATTGTTTTATGTAATAAATACTCATTTATGTTTACCTACATATGCATTCTCTGCATTGTTCTTTTTTCTTTCTTGCATCTCTATCCTTCCATCTGTATTAATATTTATTTTTTACTTGAGTAACTGTCTTTTGGTATTTCTTTTAGTTCAGGGCTGCTGATGATAAAGTTTCCTAGTTTTTTGTTTTTCTGAAAATACCTTGATTACAGCTTATTTTTAAGGAGTCTGGCTCCTGGCCAAAAACACTATGTGAGATTTTTTAGGCCCTACATGTGATTGTTGCATAGCCAATTACCAAGGCTTTATCTGGCAGGGGAAAGCTGCCTTTCCCACACTACGTTTGGTACATAGCCAGTCTCTGAATGGAGTTGCAAGTCAAGGGCTCAGACTCCACTGGCTGGCCATGTTCTTATGTATATTTTGCATTCCTACCTCAGGTGCCTTTATTTAGAGGCCTCCTTATCTGGGGCCTTCCTTGGCTACCTCTGTCTAGGCCTTCTTATGGGCAGAAGGTGAAAACTTGAAGATATTTTTCTCCACTCTCATTCAGTACTTGCTACTTACTAGACCTTCTCCTACTTTCCCCTCTCCAGGCCCCCAAGTCCAGAGACTATAAAACACCAAGAGCTTTTTTTTGAGAATCCTTTGGCAGTGAAAAAAAAACCCACATCTGCTAATCCACTCCATCCTCAACCAGCATGCCATTCCATGAAAGAAAATGGAACGGGGTGGGGACAGGGAGTCAGAATTCTCTCTCTTTTAACCTCTTGCTATATGATTAAATGTTGAATGTTACTTTCATTTTTGGCTTATTGCTATAATTGACTACTCCGATACCTGACAATTCACTCTCCAATTCATCTGGGCTTGTGACAGTTTTTTGAGATATTTTTTCCTTCATGTAAAATTCTAAATTGGAGATTATTATCTATAATCAGCATTTTAAAATGTAATTACATGGCTTTCTGGCTTTCACTAATTCTGTTGAAGAATTGGCTGTTTAGGGTTTCTCCTTTTATAATAATATGCTTATTTTGTATATGGTTGTATTAAAATTTTTATTTTTATCTTTTCATATTATTACTGTATACCAAGATATGACCTCCTTTGAATTTATCCTAATTAGGGAATATAGTTTCTTGAAATCATGGCTTTTGAGAGCTTTGGACAATTCTTGATCACTACAGTTCAAATATTTCTTCCATGCCACTTTTTGTCTCCTTTGTTTCTGGCCCACCAAATTAAACATTTATTAGACCTACTATATGACTTTCATGCTTTTTTGTAGTATCTAAACTTTTTCTCCTCTATCATTCAGTTTGTATATATATTTGGATCTACCTTCTAGTTCACATATTCCCTCTTCTACTAAATCTAATATGCCCTTAGGTACATCTATAGCTCTGTTTAACAGCTGCAGTGAGATATCATTGATGCAAAATGTACTGCATGTATTTAAACTACACAATTTATAATTTCTGATATAAACATATACCCAAGAAACTATCACTACAAGATAACAGACGTATCTCACCAAAAGTTTTCTTGTGCTTCTTTGTAATGCTTCCTTCAAACCCTGTTTCCACCCATTTCTAGATAATCACTGATATAATTTGCATCATGTTTGCATTTTCTAGAATTAATATGAATGGAATAATCAATTATGTACTTTTTGTTTTTGATTGTCTTTAAGTATAATTATTTTGAGATTCATCCATATTGGTGTGCGTATCAATTGTGTTTCTTTTTATTACTGAGTAGTTTTCCACTGATTGAATATACTATAATTTGTTTATTTACATGTATATGCACATTTGAATTACCTCTAGTTTGGGGATATTATGAGTAATGCTTCTTTGAACATTTGTGTGTAAGTCTTTCAGTGGGTTTATGTTTTTGTTTCTCTTAGCTAACTACCTAGAAGTAGCATGTTTGTGTTATATGGTAGATGTATGTTCAAGTTTTTATGATGATTCCAAACAAATTTCTAAAGTGCTTATACCATTTTACAGCCCCATTCGCAATTTAGAGTGGTCCAGTTACTAGACATCTTTGGTGAATCTTAGTATAGTCGGGATTTTTTATCCATTTTTGTGTATGTTGTGAGATAAAGGTCCAATTTCAATCTTTTGCATATGGCTATCCAGTTGTTCCAGTACCATTTATTGAGAAGCCTATTCTTTCCCCATGGGATGGTTTTGGCACCCTTGTCAAAAATCATTGGCCATAGTTACAGTGTTTTATGGGGAATTTTCAATTATATTCTATTAATCTATATTTTTATGCTTATGTCATTACTATAGTCTCTTGATCACTATTGCTTTGTAGTAAGTTTTGAATTTGGGAAGTGTAAGTCTTCCAACTTTGTTTTCAAATTGTCTTGCCTATTTTAGTTCCACTTAGTTTTCATATAAACTTTAGGAAGTAGTGTTTGTCAGGTCTCTCCATTGTAAAGTTGCTCTTTCCCTGCTTTATATACCGTACTCTTTGAAAAGAAGTCACTATGTGTTGCCCACACTTAAGGAGTGGAGAGATATGCTCCCCTTCCTCTAGAGTGGAATATTTACAAAATTCATTTGTAATTTTTCAGCACAAGAGACTTGTCTCTTCTCCATTTTCAAAAAATTTATTGAATTACTTATTTATATCAGTCTGGACTGATGTATATTTACTTTATACTTTGCAATTGTTATGAACCAAATTCTGTCCCCCCCAAAATCTATATGTTGAAACCCTAACTCCAATACCTGCATTTGGAGATAGGGCCTTTAAAAAAGTAATTAAATTAAAATGAATGCATTAGGGTGGGCTGTAAACCAATCTGTCTGATGTACCTATGAAAAGAAATTAGGACATATGGACAGACACCAGGGTATGCACATGCACAGAACAAAGGCAGTCTGTGTGGGCACACAGCAAAAAGACAGCCATCGGTAAGTCAAGGAGTAAGGCCTCAGAAGAAAATGAACCTTCTAACGCCTTGATTTTCATGTATAATTTCCAGAACCGTAAGAAAATACATTTCTGTTGTTTAAGTCACCTAGTCTGTGGTTTTGTTATGGCAGCCCTAGTAAAGTAATACAGCATTAGAAACCAATGCTACTTCATTTACTTTGTTGCTCAAATTGTTCCAGCTTTGATCTTTGGTATTTCTTTCAAGTGGCTTCTATTTCACTTTGACATACCTCCTCTTCTTCATTTTTTTCCAGTAGTTCCCTATGTTCTGGCAGTATAAAGAGTTATAAGCTCAACTTGGATATATCTTGCCCCAATCCTAGAATCAGCCATTTCTCCAAGGAGTCCTTTGAATGGAAAATGGTATTAGAAACCATGATCTGATTGCTAAGCATATTCTTCCTCTCTCATATCTTGTTTGTTTTCCTATTTCTTTTTTACTGCATTCTCTTACATTAGGTTAATATTTTCTCATGTAGCATTTTAAATTCCTTAATGATTTTTTCACTGTATGTTTTTGAGTTATACATCTTAACCTACAATAATATATTTCAGATTTGTACTACCTTAATTCCAGTGAGATACAAAAATGTTACTCTTATATAACCCTATTCTCCTTTCCCTCTTTCTGTGGTATTTGTATTGTTATGCATATTACATAATATAGGATACAAATACAACAATTCATTATTAAATTACTGATATAAATTTTTATATCTTTTTTAAAATGTGAGAGAAGAAAGGAGGGACAAGATATATTTATAGCATTTGTTTTATTAGCTCCACCCCCACCCCAGTGTGAAACTCGTGATGTTGCTCCTAAAAGGATGCAACCATAGGTATTCCCAATGTCATCCTCCCTATGATGACAGTGGTTCCATTAGGTCTCTCTTTTATTGTCTCTTTCACTGACCACTCCCAGCTGTCAAGCTCCACTAATTGCTGGCAGACTGCTCTATTGTTTACAAACAATGACCTGGACATAAATTGCTCCACCAACTGATCCAATTATATTTAGACTCCTTCATAGGGATAGTTCGTGTGGTCAGTGCTTGAGATTTGTTCTGACTCCAAGAGGGTTCTCTTTCCCTGATTCTTTCTTTCTTTTTCTTTTTCTTTCTTTTCTTTCTTTCTTTCTTTCTTTCTTTCTTTCTTTCTTTCTTTCTTTCTTCTTTCTTTCTAGTTTTTTATTATTCCCTGATTCTTTCTGGTAAATTAGCTGGCCTATGGTTTAGCTTCTATGTTTATTAAGTCTATCAGTCTCCTCTTAATTGCTTTACTCTATAACCTCCATTGTTTTTGAGTGTCTTCAGGCTTAAACTTCCTGATAATCTAGTGCAAATGACATCAATTACTTTGGGGAGAGCTTTGGAGCTTTTTGTTTTAAAGCCCGCTTTTCCCCCAAAGCCTCTGAGCCATGGCTTGTAACATGAGGACACAGAAAGTGCACATTATCATTGTGTGACACTCCTCTTTTAAGAGCTGGGGACTGGGAGCAAGGGGGCAGTAGTCTTCAGTCTTGTTGGCTTGCCTCTCTTGGTATGAAACCACTATCTATGAGCTATAGAGAAGGCAGTATGGACCCTAGTATTCTCAGCATGTTGTACCCAAGGTAGAGCCTGCATCTCATGGCAGGAGAGTCAGCAGAAAAAAAGGAGCCCCATTTCTCACCCATATTTACCCAGAACATACCTTTGGATTTTATAGGTATCTTTTAGTTATTGATATTTAATCTACTTACATTATGATCAAATAACATACTCTGCATTATTTTGAATCTTTTAAAATGTGATACTTGTTTTAGTCTCAGAATATGGTATCAGTAAATTTTTCATGTGTACTTGTCAAGAATGTTTATTTTGATGTGATTGTGTGGAGTGTTTATAAATGCAAATTAGATCAACTTGGTCAGTAAATAGTGTTGTTCAATTTTTCAGTGTCTTACTGATTTTAATTGTCCCTATCAATTATTTAGAATGAGTTGCTGGAATATCCTATTTTATTTATGAAATGTCCATTTCTTATTGCTGTTCTATACATTTTGCTTCATGTAATTGAAGCTTCACTATTAGTTGCATAAATGTTTGGCATTGTTATGTTCTCTGTATAAATTGATTGATAGATGATTATAAAGTGTCCTTCTTTATTCCAGACAACATATTTGCATTGCTGTATATTCAGACTGATACTAATCTAGCCACCGGGCTTTCTCTTCATTAGTATTACCATAGTATATACTTCTCCATCCTTTTAACTTGTGACATATCTATCCTGAGTTCCTCGTATGCCGTATGTTGTTGAGTCTTGCCTTTTTATACAATATGACGATCTATCCTTTTAACTGGAGTGCTTAGACAATTTACAATAACCGTGTAGGGAGAGGTTGGCTTTAATCTAGCTTTTTGTGTTTTTTAAATTTGACTCGTCTACTTTTCTTTTTTACCCTTTTCTTCCTTCTTTTTGACAAAGTAAAATGTATTTTTATAGTTCCATTTTATCTCGTTTGTTGGCTTATTAGCTATAACCCTTTAAAAAATTTAGTGGTTGCTTTATGATTTATAGTATATATCTTTATAACATCATTATCTACTGAAATTAATAATATACTTATTGTATAAGATCCTTACAATAATTTACTTCTCTTTCACACCTTCTTGGCCTTTGGGTTACTGTCATACATTTTATTGCTAATTACCTTAAACCCTTTTCAATATTTTCAAATGTTTAATTTTTTAAAATATAATTTATAATTATACATATTTACCATTTCTGGTCCTCCTTATCCCTTTGTATAAAATCCAATTTTTTATTGAAGTATAGTTAACATACAGTGCCATATTAATTTCAGGTGTACAACATAGTGATTCAACAATTCTATACACTACTCAGTGCTCACCATGATAAGTTTGGTTAACATCTGCCACCAAACAGTATTATTGCAGTACTATTCACTATATTCCCTATGCTATACTTTCATCCCTGTGACTTACTTATTTTATAACTGGAAGTTTGTACCCCTTAATTCCCTTCACTATTTTGCTCATCTCCCGCACCCACCTCCCCTCTGGCAACCACCAGTTTGTTCTCTGTATTTATGAGTCTAAAACCAGATCTTCATTTTTACGGTTTTCCTTCTGCCTAAGAATCTCCTTTTAACATTCCTAGCAGTGACATTCTGTTGGTAATGAATTCTTTCAACTTTTCTATGTTTAAAAAAGTCTTTATTTCATTTTTATTTTTAGAAGATATTTTTTTTCTGGTATAATATTTTGGGATGATAGCAATTTTTTCTTTCTTTATTTTAAGGATGTTGCTGTACAGTCTTCTCTTTTCCATTGTCCTAGACATGGAATCGGCTATTACTATTATATTTTTTTTCCTCTGAACATAATGTGACTTTTCCTTCTGGCTACTTTTTAGATTTTCTCTTCATCACTAGTTTAAGTAGTTTGAATATCATGTTTCTTGGTGTAATCATCTTCATGTATTTTTCTGCTTGAGTTTTGTCAAACATCTTGGATCTTTGGATTTATAGTTTTAATCAATTTTGGAACATTTTTGGCCTTCATTTCTTTAGATATTTTTCTTTCTCAATTTCTGGTGACCATAATTACACATATATTGTCTCCATGTTCACTGATGCTCTGTCCACTTTTATGACTGTTTTTTTTTTCCCTCTACGTGTTTTATTTGGGGTTTTTTATTGTTGTGTGTTTAAGTTTGCTATAATTTTTTTTTCTAGTTTTGAATCTGCTGTTGATCTTATCCAGTGTATTTTTTATCTCAAATATTGTATTTTTATTCTCTAGAAGTTTTATTTTGGCCTTTTTTATATCTTCCATTACTCTACTTAATTTCTATCTTTTTTTTTTAAGATTTTATTTATTTATTTGACAGAGAGAGAGACAACCAGCGAGAGAGGGAACACAAGCAGGGGGAGTGGGAGAGGAAGAAGCAGGCTCCTAGCGGAGGAGCCTGATGCGGGGCTCGATCCCAGAGCACCGGGATCACGCCCTGTGCCAAAGGCAGACGCTTAACAACTGAGCCACCCAGGCGCCCCTAATTTCTATCTTTTTGAGCATATGAAAGATCATTATAACTGTTTTAATGTCATCACCTTCTAATTTTATCATCGGTTTTGATTCTGGGTCTACTGATTAGTTTTTCTCCTCATTCTGGGTCTCATTTTCCTGCTTCTTCACATGCTCGGTAATTTTTTACTGAATATTATATATTGTGGATTTTATCTTGCTGATTATTTTTGTATTCCTGTGAATATTATTGAGTTTTCTGCAACACAGTTAGTTGTTTATTCAGGAATAATTTGATCTTTTTGAGATTTACTTTTAAGTTTTGTTAGGTAGCATCAGTGCAACCTTTATTCTAGGTCTAACTTTGTCTTTATTGAGGCAATAGCCTTCTGAATATCCTATCCAAATTGCTATGAAGGATGAGGCTTTTTTCCTCATTGTGGCTGGTGGAAACACAAACTATTTCCAGCTCCAGGAATTGCTACCTCTAATTCTTTCAGGTGTGTGTGTGTGTGTGTGTGTGTGTGTGTGTGTGTGTGTGTGTGTTTTCTGGCCTTGGGTATTTTTTATCCCATACATGTTGTGATTAGTACTTGTCTAAAGAATTGAGAAGACCCCTTTGGAGTTCTTGAGCCCTTTATCCATCTGAATTTTTCCTCCATATAATTTAGCCTGAAATCTCTCTCCATCAAGTAAACTGGAACAGTCTTAGGACTCATTTGTTTGTTTCCCATTTCCCTGGAAACACTGTCCTGTGCTACCAGATACTTAATGTCTAAAAACTATTATTTTGTATATATTTTCTGATTTTTTAATTCTATTGGTCAGGGAGATAGATATTGTTTCTAAAATTCAGTCTTGGACAGAAGAAGAAATCTAATCTTCTGAATTCTAAATTCAGTTTTTATATTTCTTAAGTCTAGAATTATTATTTGATTTTTAGTTACCAGTTCTCTGATATTTTACATTTTTTAATTCATTTTTTGAACATTTCATGAGAGTCATTCTAAATTCTCTGTCACCTTTTTAACAACTTTTATACTTTTTATATTATGAAGAATTTTAAACATATGAAAAGCAGATAGGATAGCATAATTAATTCTAATGTACTCCTTAACAATCCCTAGCAATCATTATAATGTGGTCCATCTGTCTCATCCCCTTCCTTCATACTGTTTTGAAGCAAATATCAGATGCTATCTCATTTTTTAATAAATATTTCAAAATGTATCACTTAAATATAAGGATACTTTAAGAAACAGTAATCACAGTATGATTATGATACCTAAATATTAATTAAAATTACTGTGTATCATAAAATATCCAGGCAAAATTTAAAATTCCATTTGTCATAAATATCGTATATTTTTTACCATTTATTTATTTATTTGTTTGTTTGTTTTATAGTGGGGGGAGGGGCAGAGAGACTCTTAAGCAGACTCCACACCCAGCATAGGGCCCAATGCAGCCCTGGATCTCAGAACCCTGAGATATGACCTGAGCTGAAATTGAGAGTCAGTCATTTAACCGACTGAGCCACCCAGGCACCCCCACTTTTTTTAATATTTAAAAACTAAAGTTAACATAATATCTACACATTGCCACTGACAGATATGCATTTTAAATTATTTTTATCTGTAGGTTCACTCTCCATTTTTTTATGCAACTTATTTATAGCAAGGAAAAAGAAACAGTCATTTGTTTTGGATATTTTTCTAGACTAGCTTTTACAGATTGCTTCTGTGTAGTATAGATCAATATGTTTCCCTGTCTTTTATATTTTATGTGAGTCAGAGCTGGTAAACTTTAGTCCTTGGACCAAATTTGACCAACCATGTGCTTTTGTATGGTGTGCAAGCTAAGAATGTTCTTTTCATTTTTAATGGTTGAAAAGTATAAAAAAAAATAGAACATGCAGGAGAGACCATATCTAACCCACCAAACTTAGAATATTTACTCTCTAGCCCTTTATAA
The DNA here is from genome assembly GCF_024610735.1 of Ursus americanus. NCBI lineage: Eukaryota > Metazoa > Chordata > Mammalia > Carnivora > Ursidae > Ursus > Ursus americanus. Next base: position 34,065,885 of record NC_142164.1, on the reverse strand, counting down.
AAATTTTTTGCAGTTCCCTGCTTTTTTTTTCAAGATTTTGTTTATTTATTTGGCAGAGAGAGACAGCCAGCGAGAGAGGGAACACAAGCAGGGGGAGTGGAAGAGGAAGAAGCAGGTTCCCAGCAGAGTAGGGAGTCCGATGTGGGGCTCAATCCCAGGATCCTGGGGTCATGCCCTGAGCCAAAGGAAGATGCTTAACGACTGAGCCACCCAGGCACCCCTGCAGTTCCCTGCTCTTAATTAAAAGCTGGATCCAGGGGCGCCTGGGTGGCTCAGTGGTTAAGCGTCTGCCTTCGGCTCAGGTTATGATCCCAGGGTCCTGGGATCGAGCCCTGCATCGAGCCCTGCATCGAGCCCTGCATCGAGCCCCGCATGGAGCCTCACATCGGGCTCCCTGCTTGGCAGGAAACCTGCTTCTCCCTCTCCCACTCCCCCTGCTTATATTCCCTCTCTGGCTGTGTCTTTCTCTGTCAAATAAATAAAATCTTTAAAAAAAAAAAAGCTGGATCCAGAGATTTCGAGGTGATACGTTTATCCTTTTTTTAAAATTTTTGTAAGACTATTTCATAGGTTGTCCTGGCTTCTTCTATCACATGACATACAATATCTGGTTGACATTTAACTGACTAGGTTTGATTGAATGGCAGATATTATAAATAAAAAGATAGAGATTTAGAATCTGAACATTATCATTCTCTAGAAAAGATTTAGTGCTCATTTTATAAATTATTCAGATTAGTGGCAGATTACCTTAACCTAATCAAGGAATATACTGATTCAAAGCTATGTTTTAGTCCTTGTAAGGGCTAATCTGTTTTTATTTCACTAGTACTTCTAAGGTATATTCTTTTCAGGTCTGAAATAAAAGCTGGAAATGTTTACCAGTCTCATCCTCCTTTTGGGACCTTGAGTGTCAATAAATTTCCTCAGCCATGTGTGATTGCTCAAATTTCTGCACGTGGCTCTCCTGGGGCAAAGTTTTACCAAATGTCAGGCATTCCCTTATTACCTTTTCTCTGGGATATTGGTCCCACAAGTGCTTTCTATATCTAAAGCTTTCCAATACCTTCAAGTAGGTTTGTCTAGCTGTTCCTCATATTCTTATCAGTAGGGTTGTTACACAACAAACTACTGTACCATTGCCATCAATGGTAACTACATATTTTATTTGAGATGCTTGTACAACATCTAAAAAGGAAATGTCTGGAGGGCAATTAGATATAAGGATCTGGAAAATTCCTCTGCCTGTCTCCTAAATATTGGTGTCTTCCTAAATTTCTTTTCATCTCCACATCCTTGAGTGACCTATAAACCCCTCTGGCTTCATTTACCATTTATATGCTTATGTCTCTTCTTTCTAATATTTATTATCCAGGGCTTTCTCCTAAAATCCACCTTTAATTTCTAACTCTCTGTAAGTTACCCACTTTGATGTTCTGCACACACTTCAAAATCAAATCTCTTGATTGCTCAACCCACCAACTAACTTATTCTTTGTTCTGAGTTCAGCTTCTTCTTTCTTAAAACTATCATCTAATTCTTCACCAAGTTCTGACTGTTTGCCTCCTAAATACCTCTCAATTTGATTCATTTCCCTCCATCTTCATTGTTACCATATTGATCTTTTTTAATGTCAGAGACCATAAATTATTACTCACCATTTTACCTCTAGCACCTAGTAGAATGTCAAATACTCAAAAGCATTTAATGACAGAGTGTACATTTTACTGAACTTTGAGGACAAAACATATACAAATATATGAATTCAATTTAGCATCTTAAAATTGGGAAACATGAGCCTTTGGAATCTGAGTTCTATTTTCTCAGACATGGATAGGAGCATAGGTTCTAGAGTCAGACTATGTAGATTCAAATCCCGTATCTCTGGTTTACTATATGAAGTTGAGTAAGGTTTTTATTTGCTTGCTGTCTCAGTTTCTTCATTTGAAAAATGACCTAATCTTGATACATTCTTTCTAAGATTGCAAAGATAAAATTAAATCAAGGATGTAGAGAGTTTAAAGCATTGTCTGGGACATAGGAAGTATTCATTAAAGGTCAGCTATTAGTAGTGGTAGTAATAGAATTATGTAACCTATTTCATTTTATTCAGTGTAAAAATTTGATGAGCACACCTCCTGTGCATCCATCCATGTACTGACCATGGTCTTTTAAATTGTCAAGATTTTATATGTGCTACCAAGAATGAGAAAATGTATTCATATATTTCAGTGTAATGATGATATTTAAAACTAATCGTTTTTTGATATAACTTATTTAGAAGCTTTAAAAAATCAATTCATAGCACAGTTTTTTAATCATTAAAAATATAACACTACCTAAACTAATGTGTTATTACAAATTCATGAGTTTGGAGAAACATAAATTTACTTATGATATTCTAAAATTCTTCATTGTAGATATCTTTGTACCTGACAGTTACTTTTTAAAAAACTGTATTTTCTCTTTGATATTCCATCAATATCTATGCCTCTTATATTTGTTAGATTTTCTGACACTTTGGAAAATTTTTCTGTTCTTTATGTGAACATCATATCAACCACAAATGTATATGACCCTAAGAGGAAACTAGAAAATTAATGCTTTGAGCTCGGGTTTTTAAAGCCTCATTTTAGTTTTTACTAATGATTATAAGAAGTTTTAAAAATTATATTACAATTATAATCTTAGGATTCATACAATTACCCAACTGTTGCCGATAACTCTGCCATCTGAACAGTACAGCTGTCTGTATTTTGTATGAACCACTTTTCTAAGGTAAAATTGTATATGGCCAATATATTTATTGCTTGTGGGCACTGTCTAATTTTTTTGAGAAATAAGATAGCAATATGAGTCACTGTAACCTAAGCTTTTAAAAACTGCACGTATCAGTCAACAGTAGGGGAAAAAACAATCTAGACATTCACTGAAGCCTGACCTAGAAATAAATGAGAGAGTTACACTGGAATATCAATGTCTAGCTTAACAGTGCAACCCTTCAATAATACATGGGAGGAGGTCTGTAAAATCTAAGCTGTTGGGGTGGCAACCCACACTTCTGATGGTTAGATGGTTTATTAATATTGTTTAAATTATTTCTCCTGTTGCTAATCCCTCTCCTTGCTTTAGTGTGAGTGTGGTGGTGATGGAAGTATACACAAGGTGGAAACCACTGAATGAGGGTATCTGGGATGTAAGTGAAGTTGGTAATCTGAGGTAGGAGAGGTTTGAACATTAATGTGCTCTGGGTATACTGATCACCTGAAAAATAGTGACATACTTTACACAAGAAACAGGCTAGGAAGTGGTTTGACTAGGGGTGAACTTTATAAAAAAGAAAGCACAGAACTTGTCTGCTGTCCATGTTGGGGAATGACTGTGATGGGGAGATACTTGAAAGTGTGGCTTTTGTCTATCTTGTTTAATTGTGTATCCCTTGGTGACTAACATAATTTTAAAAATATTATAAAAATATAAATAAATAAAAATAAATAATAAATAAATAAATAAAAATCTAATTTAAAAAAAATTGTGTATCCTTAAGTGCTTAGCACACAGCAGTGCTAAAACCAATTTGTTGTGTAAGATATAAGACCACCCCAGATGCAGAGAAGTTTTGTGTTAATATGACTGCCTAAATGCAGAGAGTCCCAGGAATTAGACATTTCAAACAGGGTGAGGAGATGGAAATTTGGAATATTAGACACGTATAGGGAAAGTAGATCTGGATGCACTGGGGAGGATACTCAGTCAGCTAAACAGAAGAAAGCACCGAGCACTTGGAAAAAGAGAGTTCAGGAAATAAGAAACATCAGAAAGATTAAAAGTTCTTCAACTCAATTGAAACTTTATCCAGACCCTGACAACAATGAACTGTCTCCGTAATGTTGAAAATCAGCAAAATCTACTTAGTCTACCAATTAAATACCTTTCTAATCTGACCCCTTTTGTCATCCATACCACTGCAAAACTAGTAAAGTTTCTCGTGATCTCTCACAAGGACATTTGCAAAAGTCCTCTGTTAATGTAGGTTCCACAGAAGCAAGGGTTTTAGAAATATTGTCCACTGCTGAATCCTTAGAACTTGGAACAGTGCCAAACATATAGCCCACTTTCAATTCCTATCTCATCTATTTATTCAAAAAGTATTTGTTGAGCAGCTACCACGTGCCAGGCTCTGACGTAAGGGTATAGAGGAACAGTGACAACAAGTTAGGTAGTATCCATGTCTACATGAAACTTACATTTTAGCAGGGTTATAAATAGGAATATACATGAATGTGTAGCATATTTTCAAGTAGCAGATAAGTTCTATAAAAAAAAAGGAGAGCAGAGTATGAAGGCAGAATGTTACAGGGGTTGAAGATCACATTAGACAGTGTTTTCTGAGGCCAGTATGGGGAGGTAATCTCCTTAGCGACCTGAACAAAATAAAGAAGAAAGTCACATGAAGATCTGGGGAAAGATCAGTTCAGGGAAAGGGAGCAGCTAGTGTAAATGCCTTAGAGTGGAAACAAACTTGTTGTGTCTAGAGCAGAGTGAAAAAGGCAGAGTGTTAAGATTTGAGGTTCGAAGTAGCTTTGTTGAATAAATGCTTGAAAGGCAGGCACATCAGCAGCTTATTTAACTCAGTTAGCCCTCTCTGTCAAGGCCACAATGGCTGCCAGATGTTAACATAGGAGGAGATGCTGGGATTCATTAAAGGAAAATGTTTCCCACTAATTTAATCAGACCAGCAAAAAAAGGGCAACCTCTGTTCCTGCAAAGCAGTGCCAAATAAGACAGTCTCTATCTCCTCCAGACCTCTCTCTACTGACTTCAGGAAAAAAAAAAAGAAAGAAAAAAGAAAAGAGCCAGGGCACTGCAAGGGCCTCCTGAAGAACTGTACAGTTCAGCTGAAGTACTGAAGAAGAGGCTGCAGAACTCTGAAGGAAATTAAAGTAAAATCTTAGGGCTAAGAAAGTCACGAACAATTGTCTGTGTTTGTCACATATCTCCCTTTAGTTAACAAAAACTCCAAAGAGCACGGATCAGCCCTATGTGAGAAAAGTAGCAATTTGGAGATAATGGGAGTCATAGAGATTTCTGCTTGTCCTATAAAGTAATACTGAGCTCCACATCAAGGTACACGGTAGAGTTCGTGAGACTCCAAGGTTAAGGTAGATATTATAAATTAGCTAGAAGTTTAACTTATATTCTCTATAAACCAGTAAGCTTAGAGAAAGGAGTACAACCCGTGAGATATGATTATATTCCGAATCTTGTGAACCAAAGCAAGAACTGAATATTCAAGCAGGAAGTAATCAGTGTTCCACATTCTCTAATCGTTCAAGCAAAACTCTTATTTTCAGGGGAAATTAAGCATATATATTTGAGGAAAGAATGTAGCTTTGCACTGTAGAATCAGGCTCAATACATGACAAAACAATATTGCACTTTAACCTCCCAGATTAGAATTTACTTATTACAAAAAATAATAAAGTACTTACATTTTGAAAGCTTCCCACCCCCACCGCTCCAATCCCAACAATTGAGAGAAACATTAGCAAATTCAGAAAATGTATATTAAGATAAAGCCAGTCTTGCTAATTCTAAAGCTTTATCCAACTGATTAAAGTAACATTAAAAAGACCTATTTTGGAGGAAATTTTTGATTCAGCTCTATGATCTTTTAAATTCAAGAAGGGAACCTCTTCTTGAATTCGTTTTGTGGAGGAGTTCAACAGGCATAGAGAAAAAGCTGTCCTTTGTTTTTTAATCATGGGCAAATGAAATGTACCATCACCAACATCACTGTCATCAAGATTAACCAATTTTTTAGTACATGGAACTGCATGGCTATGATGAGTTATCCATAGGTTAAATTGGGAAGTGGGGTTTGATAATCCAGATTCTTTTGCTGGCCTTTTTGAGATCATACCTATTGTATTATAGTTTTGTTTCAGGGAGCTCACCTTGACCTGGTTCTAGATGTTCAAGATCTGGTATACAATAGTTTGCTAAGTAAGTATTTATTGAGTGAACAAGTGAAAGAAAAGGTCCTTCTCATATAGGGGTTTACAGTCTAAGATATCTCTCATCATTTAAGATGAAGACAAAGGTATGGAATAGGACGTAGATAGTAGAATAATAGTATCAACACTTCTATTTCTAAAATTCTATCATTCTATGTCAAAATATTAGTAGCTAAGCATATATTTTATCTGCTGGTTGGTGGTAAATAAATTCTAAGAATGGAACAAGAATCAGTTCATATTAGGGACAAATTCTAAAAGTAAGAGAGGGGACCCAAACTCTTTTCTGACAATTTGATTAATATATGAGTTTATCCTGAAGGAAGTAGAATCCTAAGAATTGTTGAAAAGATGAGAGTATGACAGTGGTTGTTGATTTTTTTGTCCTGCCACCCCCTTCTTAGAGTGGTAGTGTTGGGGCATTAGAATTATCTATAATTTTAGGCATGTGAGTCTAGCATTAAAGAAATATTTTATTTCTTGGTACTTTGCCTCAAATAAGATACCCTGACAACAGATGGCAGATAGCAATATAGGAAGGCGGTAATCCTTCCTATAATCATGGGTAACTGAGAAAATACAATCAACTTAGTTTTATTTTATCATTACTATTTAAAACAAAAAGATGGTGCCACTAACTAGCTGTGTGACTGTGATCATTAAACTTTGGGGGCTTTAGCTTCCTCATTGTTAAAATGAGGCTTTCTTACAAGGTGATGCCTGAGGTTCTTCCTTGATCTCTAATTTTACGGTTCTAACATTGCCAAGCTCAACCCTTTTACCTTTGTACTTTAAAAGCAGACACTCTATGGTTTCCCGTTTATTTTGAGTGGCCTCCCTATAAACATCACCCCTATCCTAAAACTCCTCTTGTTGTTGAGATAATAAATTACTTTCAATACAGAGATAAGATTTCAAAAATCAAGCTTACTGGAACATTACTTAGCCACTTCTAATCTTTTCTGGAAGAGAGTGATATATAAATAATAAATAAATGACATGAAAATAAAACAGCATATTTAAAAGCCCATTTAAACAAAACTTTAACAGAGTTTTTAAGTACAGGAAGCAGAGACATCAAAATCTCTCACCCCAGGGAGTCCACTTAGTAGGTTAGGGCAAAGGGTATTCCAGGAATAAAACATTGCAGAAAAAAATCTCAGAGGTGAGAAGAAGACTTATACCCAGACATATCTTTAGCTTGACCAAAATGGTAGGGCTGTTTAGGGTCACAAAGCTAATCAAGAAATAATGCAACTTAGGCTACCATGTAAACAAAGTAGAGTGATGGCATGTAATGATTACCTTTAATTCAACCATACTATAAGCCAAGCCCTGCACAAAGCACTTCACACATATTTACATATTTAGTTCTCATATTAACCCTTTGCAGTTGGTAGTTTTACCCTTATTTTACAAACTGAAGAAACTGAGGCTTAGAAAGTTAATTAAATGTTCCAACATCCCACAGCCTGTTTGTATCAGAGTCTGTCTATAAGATCTGCCTCACTCGGGGGGTTATTTTTTTTTTTTTGAGAGGGAGAGAGAGAAAGCAAGAGAGGGGGGAAGAGAGAATCTCAAGCAGTCTCCACACAGCACAGAGCCCTACACGGGGTTTGATCCTTCGACCTTGAGACCGTGACCTGAGCTGAAATCAAGAGTTGGCTGCCCAACTGACTGAGCCACCCAGCCACCCATGTGCCCCTACGTTCTTAAATACAGTGTACAGTCTGCACTTCAATATAGCCCTGATGATTCCAAGGATTAGCTTTCTAGCTTTGCATGCTTACTAATTATGTTGCTGACATATGAATGCAAGTTTCTCTTTGACGCTCTCTTACTTGAGCTCCACGTTCATACCTCCTTCCATTTTGCCAACATGACTTTGACATGTTACAATTAATTAAATAAAGCTCATCTTAACAATTGCTCCATTTTTATTTCCTTAATGGAGTCTTGAGTGACACATTCTGCTCCCCGTATGAAATTCAGCTCAGAAAGCTACCTAGGTTGTCAGAAACATGTTTCTTAGTTGGCATCCATTTTCTAATCTGATCAGTGTCCATTTCAAACAATTACAGGGTTCCCATTTTTACAGTAAATAACAGCACTCATATCAAAATCAATTGTAGCCATTTAGCTGCAAGATCAAGCTTGTTTACAAAATATTAGCAATGCAAATAGGTGTTTAGAAGAAAAAAAAATTCCAGATGCGCCTGAGTGGCTCAGTCGGTTAAGTGTCCAACTTTTAGTTTTGGCTCGGGTCCTGATCTCAGGGTCCTGAGATCGAATCCCGGGTTGGGCTTTGTACTAGGCATGGAGTTTGCTTGGGATTCTTTGCCTCTTCTCTCCCTCTGCCCCTCCCCCTGCTCACACGTGTACCCTCTCTCTTAAATAAATAAAATCTTTTTTTAATTTAAATTCAATTAATAAATAAAATATTAAAGAAGAAGAAAAATCCAAATTTCTTACAATTGTATTTGAATATCCCTGTGTTCTTTGATGTTTAAAATTTTCTTATTGGGCTACCTTTGTAAGAGTGGCTGTTTTCTCCACTTTCAATTTGGCTTGTAACTATTGGCTATGCAGAGAGGTATAGATCTATCCCTCTATGCTTATAACCTGTGCTACATACTTAAGAATATGCGGCATGAACTCAGGTACTGTGCTAGGCAATAGAGATGCAGACATGAATTGGAAATTCTTCCTACCTTCAAAGGAGTTTACTGTCTACTTTATCATTACCTAAAATGTGTTTCTTGAAATTTTAAAATCCCTTGAGACATTAGATCTTTGAAATCACAAATTTCCTCAATACAAGTAATATCTTTTAAATTATTGGATTTACTGGATGGGGAGAACCATTAAAACATTTTTTAACCTCTAAAAATCCAATTTACTTGACCACAGATCCTTTCCTTCTGTTATTTCTCTCTCTTTCATACACACACATAAATATTAACATTTCATAGGGTGTGTATTCCCATAAAACAAAGGTTAGAAATGCTTGTCTAGTCCAAAGCAAAAAAAAACAAAAAAGACAAAAAAATAAAATGAACAGATGTGATTTCTTCTTCACCTGGCATCATACCTAGGAAAATGCTTAGCTTACACCTATAATCTCCTCACAGGACTGCTGGGAAAATGCAGGGAGTTTTCTGTTTTTTATAAGACAATATTGTTGTAAATTAATTCTGTTTTTCAACCTTTTAAATGAGTATTTGCAATTTAAATTAAGCTTAGCATATAAATAATTCTATTATCAAAATCAAAATAGCATCTAGACCTCTCACTTTCATCTACAGTATATAAAAAGGCAAGAGGTAGTTCTAGTTCAAAAGTTCTAGTTCAAAAATTGTGACTCATAATTGTGTTAATCCAGAATTCCTAAACTAAATTATTGATCAATTTTAACTGTTACTTTTCTTAAATATGACATTACTGCCATGAGTAATTTGATTTACAAGTTAATTGAGTCATTACAATTTATTCACAATAGTTAAATTAATACTTGAGCACCGCACAGTGTGAAGAATGGAAATGATGTGAATGTCGTATTAAAGCAACAGACTGGAGCAGTGATCTACAGACACATCTTTTTGTAATTTAATTTTTTAAAAGATTTCATTTATTTATTTTAGAGATCAAGAGAGAGAAAGTAGGGGGAGGAGCATTGGGAGAGGGAAAAGCAGACTCCATGCTGAGCATGGAGCCTGACACAGGGCTTCATCCCAGGACAGTGAGATAATGACCTGAGCCAAAATCAAGAGTCCAAGAGTCCGACACTCCGGGCGCCTGGGTGGCTCAGTCGTTAAGCATCTGCCTTCGGCTCAGGGAGTTATCCCAGCATTCTGGGATCGAGCCCCGCATCAGGCCCGCATCAGGCTCGCATCAGGCTCCTCTGCTGGGAGGTCTGCTTCTCCCTCTCCCACTCTGCCTGCTTGTGTTCCCTCTCTCACTGGCTGTCTCTTGGTCAAATAAATAAATAAATAAAATCTTAAAAAAAAAAGATTCAGACACTCAAACGACTAAGCCACCCAGGCATCCCTAATTTAATTTTTTTAAATTTTAATTCCAATATAGTTAGCATACAGTGTTATATTTGTTTCAGGTGTACAATATTGGGATTCAACAATTCTATATATTACTCAGTGCTCATTGTGGTAAGTGTACTCTTAAATCCATATCACCTATCTCACCCATCCCCCCACCCACCCACCTCTCCTCTGATAACCATCAGTTTGGTCTCTATAGTTAAGAATCTGTTTCTTGGTTTGTTTCTCTCTCTTTTTGTTTGTTTTGTTTCTTAAATTCCACATAAGAGTGAAATCATATGGTGTTTGTCTTTCTCTGACTGACTTATTTCACTTAGCATTATACTTTCTAGGCCTATCCATGTTGCTGCAAATAGCAAGATTGCATTCTTTATTATGGCTCAATAATATTCTGTTGTATATATGTACACCATATCTTCTTTATCCATTCATCTGTTGATGGACACTTGGGTTGCTTCCATAATTTGGCTTTTGTAAAAAATGCTGCAATAAATGTAGGGATGCATGTATCCCTTTGAATTAGTGTTTTTGTATTTTTTGGATAAACCCAGTAGTGTGATTACTGGATGATAGTGTAGTTCTATTTTTAACTTTTTGAGGAAGCTCCATACTGTTTTCCACAGTGGTTGCACTAATTTGCGTTCCCACCAACAGTGCAAGAGGGTTCTTTTTTCTCCACATCCTCACCAACACTTGTTGTTGTGTTGTTGAGTGTAGCCATTCTGACAGGTGTGTGAGGTGATATGTCATTATAGTTTTGATTTGCATTTCCCTGATGATAAGTGATGTTGAGAATCTTTTCATGTGTCTGTTGGCCATCTGCCTGTCTTCTTTGGAAAATGTCTGTTCATGTCTCCTTCCCATTTCTGTTTCCTTCCCCAGATTTGTTAAGTTTTCAGCTATCATTTCTTCAAATACATTTTCTGTCCCCTTTTCTTTCTCTTCTTCTGGGATCCCTATAATGTGAATGTAATTATACTTGATGGTGTTGCTGAGTTCCCTAAGTCTGTTCTCTTTTCACATGATTTTTTTTCTCTCACCTGCCCAGCTTGATTATTCTCCATTATTCTCTCCTCCAGGTCACTGCTTCATCTAGTCTACTATGTATTCTATCTAGTATATTTGTAATTTCATTTATTGAGGTTTTCATTTCTGATTGGTTCTTTTTTATCTCATTGTTAAGGTTCTCATTAACGTCCTCTACTCTCTTCTCAAGTCCACTAAGTATCTTTATGATCATTACTTTAAATTCTCTATCAAGCATATTACTTATATCTGTTTCACTTAGGTCTCTTGCTGTGATTCTGTCTTCTTTCATTTGGGACATATTCCTCTGTTTTCTCATTGTGTAGAACTCTCTGTGTCTGCTTTTGTGTGTTAGGAAAGACAGCTACCTCTCTTACACTTGAAAGTAATGGCCTTGTAAGGAAGAGGTCCTGTAGTGCCCTGCCATGCTTTGTCCCCTCTTCATCAGAACCTGTCACTTCAGGGGTGTCTCCTATGTGTTATGCATGTGCCCAGCTGTTGTGGCTGAGCCACTTTTTCCTTTAGTCTAGGCATCTGCAATGGCTCTCTTTGCCTGTTGTGGGCAGTGTTTGGTCCCTGTGGTGTTAGTGGGCCCATCTGGGAATATCTTGGTCTTGACTTGAGTCAGACCAGGCATTTGCCAGCGATGCAGTAGCACCAAACTGCAGGGCTCTTTACCTGTGTTTTCTACTGAGAAGCTTTTGTTGATGGGCAGGTTCTGCAGTCAAACCAGTTGTCTGCCTCCAGCTTACTGCTGAGGCCTCTAATTGGTGTGTGTGGTTACATTTCCCTCCTTCCATGGCAGGAGTCACTTTGGAGTGGTGCTGGCTACTGCGAGGCCGGCAGAACCACCCTGTATGGGCTCTGGCCAAGAGCGTATTTAGAAGACAGATCTGCAGAAGCATAGCATGGTGGAAGGTGGTGAGGTAGGTAGGCAGTTGGTAAGGTAGGTATGCAGTGCTAGCAAGCGTTTTGTGCCCTGTCGTCTGCAGGAGGGGCCCTGAAGTGCTGGGTCTGAGTTGGGCTGTCCAGAGGGCTGAATTTCCTGAAGCACAGTGCCCAAGTGTAGTCTGGCAGTGCTAGCACATTAGGCAGTGAATCCCTTAGGTGGCCAGTGTTTATGCAGTGGGGTAGGGGAGGGAAAGGGTGCCAGTGAATTCCTTTGTTCCTGGAGGAGTTCCCCAGCAATTTCCATCCCTCCAGGGTAGGCTTTGAGATTAGTAAACACTGTTTCCTCCCTTATGCCCCAGGTGTTTTTTCTATGCTGTATCTCTGCAAGCTATTTGTACGGCTGTCTCTTTAAGGACAGGGACTTCCTTTCCTCTGGCCCTCCCTGCTCTCCCAAAGCTGAGCGCACTGACTTTAAAATTCCAGGTTTTGAGTCCTGCTGGTTTTAAGAACTCAAGAAATTTGATCCCTCTTGTTTTCAAAATCAAATGTTATGGGGATTTGTCTTCCCCATGAGGGCTCCCCAGTGTGGAGGTCTGTTTCTCTCCCCTCTCTGTGCCTGCTGCATTCCTCCCTCCCTTGAACAGTCCCACAAGTCTGTTTTTTTTCCCCCAACTGTGTCTCTGCCCTTCCTACCTTCTTCAGTGGGGCCTCTTCTCTACATTTAGAGGAGTTTATTCTTCCAGTCTTCAAGTCATTTTCTGGGTTATTTATACTGTGAGTGTTTTCTAGTTGGATCCATGCAAGGAGGTGAGCCTAGGGTCCTCCTACTCCACCATCTTCTCCAAGGAAAAACACAGACACACCTTAAAGGATTTTGTCAGCCCTCTACTACCACTTTGAAGAGAGTTTTATATTCTTTGGCAAGAAGAAGGGTATTTGCACTATTTGAAACAGTTAAACAGTGAGTACTTCTCCCATTGGTAGTTTAAATATAATTTCAACTTCAGATGAAATTCTCTACACAAGAGGTGCCATAGCATTTTTCCAATTATGATTTTTTTTCAGTCCAAGTTACCAAAATGAGTTAACTATTTTGTATAAATCAACAGTCCCTCAGAGGAATGTAATTTCTAGTTTTAAAACCTCAGAAGGAAGAAAGTACCACAATTTATTACATTTTCAGAGGTATCACATTACAACTTAATATTATATTCTGCTTTTTCTGTCAATGTTCATAATTGTGTGGATCAATAATAAATTAGCATGAAATAGCAATTCTAATCATATTAGTAGGCATGTCCTCAAGGTCAGTTTAAATGATTTATGACTGAGAAAATTAGTATAGATTTTGTGATTTGTTTATCTAGATGTCTTTTATGTGCAGGGACTAAGAATTCCTCAGGTTTTCCAGGGTACTCAATATTCTAAAATATCATCCCTTGAAAGTGATTTACAATGAAAGGAAAATTTGCAGTGACATACTCTCTTCTCATGTATCCATTTGTTCATTTATTCATTCCATCAACATGTCCTGAGTTCCTACTTGGTACCAAACACTGAAGTAGAGAAGTGGATACAAAGTTAAATAGATCACAGAACCTGATCCAACATTTAGTGGATAAGAAGAACCTATAATAGGTAAAAACAATGATATATTTTAGGTACTTTACTAGAGATAATAAAGTGCTATAGAAACACCAAGGCAGGAGCAAAAAAAGAACTTGTATCAAAGTAGAGATAATTCTAGGAACTAGGCATCAACAAAGTTAAAGTAAAAAAAAAGTTAAAGTAGAGTTAGAGCATACTTTGAGAGCTGTATGGAGCAGAGAAATCATTTATCTTTATTATTCCCTTTACATGGAAGTCATTTCATCAATCTTATTAAGGCTCTATTAAAAAAAAAATGGGGTGCCTGGGTAGTTCAGTCAGTTGAGCATCCAACTCTTAATTTTGGCTCAGGTCATGATCTGATCTCAGGGTCATGAAATAGAGCCCTGCCTGGAGCCTTGCTTTGGATCTGTGTTCAGCAGGGAATCTGCTTGACATTCTCGTTCTCCCTCTCCCTCCCCTCCTCCCCCCTGCATGCTCTCTCTTTCTCTCTCTCTTTTCCTCTTTCTCTAAAATTAAAAAAAAGACTATGTTCAAAAAATGGAAATGGTAAGCATTGCTCAGTATCACAGATACCTTGAGAGCCTCAGTCCCTACATTCTAGCAAAGTAAAATTATGCTGAATCAACATGGAAACTGACCCATAACAATGTTAGTTTTAACATTAGGTATGTTCAGATTTTATGACTGTTGGGAAGTGTGAGAATTAACCCTATACACAGTAAAAGACATGAATTAATTTAAATTGAGTTCAAGGAAATGCAGTTTGATATAACTTTTAATTTCCCACATATATACCTAATTATACTCTATTAGAGATCCAGACTACCACTGGGTCAGGAATAACAGATGGAACAAATTGTGGAATGCCCATTCTTCAATTATTGTTTGAACACTTTTAGGAAGTGTTTGTCTTTATAAACTATTTGACTGAATAACAATGTATAATAAAAGCATTACAAATTATAAATGCCTGGTTCTTTACTACTGAAGTTAAGATAGACTTCACAGTTAAAAGTCCATATGCATTTTTCAGTTGTCAGTTCTTTAAAAATTAGAATTTTATGTCCACTTAAAGAAAGAATCTAAATTAATTACTACAACATTTCCCTTATAGAATCCTAAATCTTCTCTGGAAATGCAAATGCTCTAGGTATCACACCTGACTGAACAGAGTGTGCTATGTGCATGTATATGATAATTGAATCCAGGAATAATTGCTCAGGATTCTGTTCAGTCATAATTGCAAGTAACCAGGAGCAGAGCCCTGGAGAATTCATAATCAGCAAGAGGTTTTTTGACATGGAATGACCAAATGAGATATTTTAGCAACAGAAAGAATAGCGTGTTTTCACAAAACAGAGATGGTGATCCTGGCTTCAGGATCAACGGAGAGGAGAAAAAAGAAACATTGGAAAGAAGTTGGAGGAAGAGAAGTTGAAAAGAAGGGTAGCACTGTGGGCATTTTTTTTTTTTTTTAGGGAGCTCAAATCTTAACAGCTAAACCAATTAGTATAAAAGGAGCTCAGATGTGGAAAGACAGTCATTCTGTCACTCTTTAGAATATTTATTGATTAAAAGTAACAGTCACTGGTCAGTTTAATATCGTTTAGGCCCTTTAGGAAGAAAATGGTATGTTTCATTGAAGATTCTAGTTATTGGAGAATAGTAGGGATTAGATGCAGAATTCATCCACACATGGCAGGTGCAGGGAGGAAGAAAGCTTTCAAAAAAATTAAATGTTGAGGGGCGCCTGGGTGGCACAGCGGTTGGGCGTCTGCCTTCGGCTCAGGGCGTGGTCCCGGCGTTATGGGATCGAGCCCCACATCAGGCTCCTCCGCTATGAGCCTGCTTCTTCCTCTCCCACTCCCCCTGCTTGTGTTCCCTCTCTCGCTGGCTGTCTCTATCTCTGTCAAATAAATAAATAAAATCTTTAAAAAAAATTAAATGTTGCACTTACTGTGACCTTTTTACAACCCACCATCTTCTGGGGCCTCCAGGACATTAGTATGATAAAAGACATTCACAAAAAAAACCGTGAAATTTACAAAGGTCTCCTTATGGTCCTTAGAGAATGCCAGATATCTAATATAATAATTTACTAATATTCACTCGATCTTTATACTTGCTATTCCTTCTGCCTGGAACTCACTTCCTTCCCATGACTCCCCCCTCACATCATTTACGTTTCTACTCAAATACCATTAACTCAAGGAGAGAACTCACTGAGATCCCCCATAATAGTGATTATTCTCTATTCCTTTATTCTGTTTCATTATTTCATGGTGATTTTACTATTTGACATTATATTGCATGTTTATTTATTTCCCGTCTCCCCCACTAACATGTAAGCTCCTTGAAGACATAGAATTTATGTTTTATTCATTGCTATAACCTCATTTCCTAGAATATGTCTTGTGTAAAGTAAGTCCTCAATAACTATTGGTGCAAAGAATTAATTCAGAATTTAGTGTATTAGTTGACCAGGTTCTTTCAATGTGACATACAACATTTGGTCTTTGTTTGGATGAGACACAGAACAGTTAAAATATGATGGGTGGGGAGAGGAGGAAAAAAACCTAACCATAGGGTTAATGTTCAGATCAGGATAATCAGGGTGGAACACTACAGTATGGAGCCTGAATACTAGGGGCCTGTGTGAAGACATTTAGGAATATCCCTTCTAAATAGAGAATGGCAATAAGGAGATGGGTTACAGTACAGATAATGACAAGAACATTTTTTGATGGAAGCAGTTTAGAGGCAGATAATCAAAATGAACACAGATAAATGAAACAAAAAGAAAACAGGGCCAAACATAGATAAACAGAACACCTCAGATTTATATTTGGGTTCTCACAAAGGTCCAGCCTACTCATGCCTAGCACTGTCATAGCTTGGAAAATACTGTCCTCAATAGCTCTCTATTTTGATCATGTTGTCTAAGTCCCGGTAACATTATCTGAGCCTTGACAATGAGATTAAAGCTTATCATATTAGACAGAGCTCTCTCTTCAGTTAAAGAGTCTGTCTCACAATAGTATTGATTGCATTAGACCAGAAAAAAGAGTTCCCATGGCCACTGTGGCTGATAGTCGCTTGCCTAAACAGTGTTTGGGTCAGAAATAGAGCTGATAAGGAAAGAAATTTCTTGAGGAGCTCTATCAACTCACAGTAACAACATGCCATGCCATCCATAGCTCTTTTTCTGGAGCTGTGACCTATGCCTACAGACTTGAATGCATGCAGCTTGGTGCCCAGCTGTCCTAGTGTCCAGAAGCTTCCTTATTCTGGTGTTGTTTTTCATGATATGAGTTTCAGAATTTATCTTTTATTTAGTGAGATGGCTCCTTGGTTTTTTGTTATGCTCAGCTCTTTAAATATTAAATTCCAATCTTGGTTCAATAAAAGCTAATACAACTGCTTTTAAATAAAGAAAAAAGAGGGGCGCCTGGGTGGCACAGCGGTTAAGTGTCTGCCTTCGGCTCAGGGTGTGATCCCGGCGTTCTGGGATCGAGCCCCACATCAGGCTCCTCCGCTATGAGCCTGCTTCTTCCTCTCCCACTCCCCCTGCTTGTGTTCCCTCTCTCGCTGGCTGTCTCTATCTCTGTCGAATAAATAAATAAAAAATCTTTGAAAAAAAATAAAGAAAAAAGAATTAGGTACCAAATAGCATAGGATTACTCTGTGCAATGCTATCTTTTTAACTTTCTATCTTGAGATAATAATGATTTACATGAAGTTACCTCCCCCCCCCAAATGTATAGGGGAGTCCCATGCATCATGTCCTTAGTTTTTCTCAAAGATAACAATTTGAATAACTATGATGCAATATCACAACCACAAAAAATTTGTAATGTAATTTTCAGATGATTTTGCTCCCCTATCCCTGCTGTTTTAGCATAAGAAACTAAGACAAATTGGGTCTTGGATGTGGAATCTCATTGTTATTTATAAGCCTTACCTCAGAGAGTCAACCATAATACCTTCATTCCTTCCTCCAGATTGCATTTTAACATAACCCATCTGTCATGGAATGACCTGAGATTCAGCCAGTTATGCATGCTTGGTGAACAACAGGTGGTAGGAACTTCAAACCTTCCAAGTTCAAAACTTTGAATCAGTTTTGGAATTTTTAGAGCTCTCTTCTTTGTTTGCATTAAGCCAGTTTTAGATAATTATCCCCTATGATTTGGCTGAATCACTTGACCTATCTGTGCCTCAATTTCCTTATAATTTATCCATTTGCCTCAGAATTTTTATAAAATACAGATGACACAATCTAAGAAAGGGTACATTGAAAAGTATAAAAGCACTATGTTGGGGCACCTGAGTGGCTCAGTTGGTTAAACATCTGCCTTTGGCTCAGGTAATGATCTCAGGTTCCTGGGATGGAGCCCTGCATTGGGCTTCCTGCTCAGCAAGGAGTCTGCTCTTCCCTCTCCCTCCCTCCCCCTTCTTGTGCTCTCCTGCAGTGCTCTTGGGCTCTCTCTCCTCTCAAATAAATAAAATTAACTTTTTTAAAAAAAAGCACTAATCCCCTTGTTGTGTATATTGTTTATATATTGTTTTGGGTACTGAATCAACAGCTTTCTGGAGTTCCCTCTATGTGTCTTGTAAAACTAGCCAACCATCACTGTTGTCCCACATATTGAAAATACCAAGTGGAAAGACAGACTGAGTAACACTGTTTAAGTACTTAGCATATACCATGAACTTTCTTGGATGTTTTAGTGTGTACTGTTTCATTTAACCTGCATAACCACACCACGAGTAAAATGCCCTGGT